>NC_044306.2:195034147-196297554 GCF_007474595.2 Lynx canadensis
CGTGGGCGATCAGCACCTTCCTTTACCAATGGCTTATGGAACTCACGTCCTGCGCGAGAGTGGATATTTGCCCAACAAAACTCACAGTAATACTGCAGGCAAGTGACATTGGCACAGAAAAAGGGAGCAAATTTTCCACCGCAGCGCGCGCCCTGGCATTCATCACACATCTGGTCATCTAGCACATATGGCTTCACCTCCACCTGGAACGAGAGGGCAAAAGAGGTCTCACGAAGCCTGCTTCAGAAACCGCTGCAGCGAATTTAAAATGTTCAGTGTTCTCAAGAACGGGACCCGCATTTAACCTCGAGGAAGTAGGCAGCTTCCCAGGGAAAGAGCTTTCCCATGTAGTAGGTAAATACAAAGCGAAACAAAACCAACAACAGTGAGGCCACTCTGTTCTTGCACTAATCATCTTTTTACAAGACGTTTCATGTTCATAAATGACCACGTGATTAAACGAGCACTTGGTTTTAGTTTGGGTAACTTTATTTTATTTTGATGTTTTCTTCAGAGGACTATAAACTGAGTGGTGTTTACTATGTTTTTCAAAGACAGCTAATCCTGTAAATCTAACATTCTACCCTCACCTTTGGTGAAGTGCCATCTTTAAAAGCGTGTTAATATTCTGGGGAGGGGGCGGTGACTGTGAGTGAGAAAGAGAAGGGCATGGAGACGAGTGGTTTTCGCACCTTCCCCTTCATTCTGATACCACCCAAGAGCCGGCCCAACCCCACGGCCGCCGGGCAGCGCAGCACTTCCGTCTGTACCCTGCTGGTGCCTCCTTGGCACACACACAGACCAGAACTGTGGATAATCTCGTTACGGGCGTGTCTAGACGTCAGTGAGTTTCTCAGATATAAAATCAAAGGCCCACTGAGAAGGCCTGACTCAGGAGAAGACCTCAGACTCTACTCAGCTCGGGGCGCTAAGTCTCTTAAAGCTCAGTTTCCAGGTCTGTCAAGTGAGAATACTAGCACCTGCTTCACAGAGTTGTGAGGATTAGATTATGCAGGTAAAAAAGCATTCAGGACAGAGCCTGGCACACAGCAGACTCTATAAGCCAGTGCTGCCTGCTGTAATAACCTTCCCAGTGGAGGGCTACCAGCTTCGTCTGGACGGTGCCCGGCAGCCTCAGACCTCAGCCTTTCCTGGGGACAGGAGGGGAAAACTGAGTGTTTAAGTGGCTTGGTTAGAGGTAAAGTAGTGCTTGCCCAAAGTATAAAATACCAACCCAACAATTTCTATTCTGAACGTATGAATACTTGCATGTATGCAGAAAATGAATATGTAAGGATATTTTCTTTTATTTATTTAAAACAATTTTTTTTAATGTTTGTTAATTTTTGAGTGAGAGAGTGCAAGCAGGGGAGGGGCAGAGAGAGAGAGGGAGGCAGAATTGGAAGCAGGTTCCAGGCTTTGAGCTGTCATTACAGAGCTGGACGTGAGGCTCGAACTCATGAACCGGCTCACGACCTGAGCTGAAGTCGGACACTTAACCGACTGAGCCACCGAGGCGCCCCTAGTATCTTCTTTTTAAAAAAATGTTTGAGATAGGGAGTGTGTGTGTACACACACGTGTGAATGGGGGAGGGGCAGAGAAACAGAGAGAGAATCCCAAGCGGGCTCTGTGTTGTCAGTGCAGAGTCCAATGTGGGGCTCAGTCCCATGAACTGAGATCATGACCTGAGCTGAACCAAGAGTCGGACGCTTAACCGACTGAGCCACCCAGATACCCCTATAAGGGTATTTTCTGAAGCATTATTTGTAACAACAGCAACAACAAACAGGAAAAAAATCTAAAAGTTGATGACAAGAACTGTAAAACAAACATCTGAAAGAAAGGTAATGGAATTAAGTTGTTTATATTTGCATTTCATGGACTAGGGCTGGATAAACATATTTTATGTACATTGAACATTTTGCTTTTCTGCACTGTCTGTATCTTTTGCATATCTTCCTGCTGGAGGGTTTTTTTTTTTTTTAATAATTACTCATTGCCAGTTAAAGATTTTAAACCTTTTTTCCATTGGCCTTTGGTTTTTAAAAAGATCTTTGACACCAATTTAAAAATTTTTATGCTCAATCTTTATGTTTCAACTTTTTTCCTTTATGAATTCTATCTTGATTGCCAGGCTGCCATTTTTGATTCATTATCATTATAATATTTTTATGTGTATATAGTTATAACACTATTCTTATATGATATAATATTATAACTATAATTAAATTATCAAAGAATATCTCAAAGTAGCAAGAGACTTACTGGATTTCATTTTACTAGATGATAAACAAAATGGGCACAGGGAAAGCATCTGCTCACTTCTTAGTTCCCAGGACCTAGCAGAATCTCTAGCACAAAGTAGAAACTATATTTGAGTAAATGTGGTACACTTATGTGTGCTAAGTTTCTCTCTCATGATTTTATCTCTTGCTTTTACCATAAGATTTTAAGCTAATTAAAGACAGAGTATCTGTGTGGTTTACTTCATTTCCATAATACCTCATTAAAATGCCTGGTGCTCAGGAGTTACTTAATGTAAAACTGCTGAATAAAATACGAAAATGCAATGATTTCAGTTATTTATGTTTTAAAATTCTAGATATTATTTCATGAAGCCAATCTACTCACTTTCAAAATCACAGACTTCAAAAATAGAAAATTTGATTTCAAATTTATGATTTTGGAGTATAATCAAACCTTATTTTTGACGAATAATCTCTAAAAATTAATCTCTTGCATATGTGAGGAGTCTGAGTTTCATCAGTTCTGTACCTATTTTTATTTTCTATTATGATGCTTTTCCTTATTTTACTTCAGAAGAACCTATCTGTAATACTCTGTCATAACTAATGAAATAATATTTAGTTATCCACCTTGAGGCATAACACAACTCCCTTCAGTAAGTACCAGAAGGCACAGTGAATGATATTACTCATGGAGTAACATACAAAAATTATAATGAATTACACCTTTGTGGTGACTGTGTTTCCTAGCAATTGAGGAGATAGGCATTAAACCCTGATTTGCTCCTGAGCCAAAAAAGTAGCCTGAATAAACTTTTATTTTCTGAATAAACAATTTTAGTCTTCTCCAAACCTTTGGGTTATCAGTTATAAATGTAAAATTAATCTGTTTTTATGGTTTCATAACTATATTCATAGTAGAGACATGAAAGGCATAAAGGTTAATGGTTTAATTTTTTTTTTATAAATAATACAGGTGACTTACAGAATTCTTAAGGCTCAAATTCTTTTTTTTTTTAAAGATTTAATTTTTTAAGTACTCTCTACACCCAATGTTGAGTTCTCACAACCTGAGATTAAGAGTCGCATACTCTACTTACTGAGTCAGCCACGCACCCCTCAAATTATTTCAAAAAGAATTCAAAATATACCTTAGTAACACATACCTTAAAAAATAAACATTTCATCCTTTTTAAGATGGCATGTATGTGTTTTCAGTTGCTCTTTAAGAATCAATACTCTTCCCCAAATAATTGATCCTTCACTATCATTTTGGAAACAAAGAAAGATGAGGTTTGACCCTCCACCAATTTTCCCTATGCTTCTGCATGTTAAATAACTACAATTACATACAATGTAAGTAACTTCCTCAGTCAATAGGCTCGCTTCTCCGCAAAAGTCAAGGTTAGACTAGATAGGTGGTCTCAAGCACCCATGCACACTGGAATCACTTGGGAGCTTTATAAATTCCTGCTGCCCCCACCAATTACAACAGAATTGGGGTGGAGGGAGGACCCAGATGTCAAGATTTTTCTGAATTCCCAGGGGACTTTAACGTGCAGCTGAGGGTGAAAACCACTGGGTTAGAGGGACTCCAGTTCAACCAATTTTTGTGCATGTTGGAATTAAAACAGAGACCCTCCACTTATTTATTTTTTTGCAACATTTTAAGTAACAGTGCAAAAAAACAAACCAAAAACCTCTGCATGTATGAACTGAAACTATGCTGTACTTTTTTTTTTCTAAATGGTAATTTAGAAATTGGTAATTGGTAATTAAATTGATGACTACCTTTAGAGTCCATGGTCTAGTCAATCCATATTCCTTAACCAGCTCCCCTGCCTCCAAAATAGTCTTTTTATATACAGACAGCTTTGGAGAAGAAACTTCAAGAAACTGTTACACTGGGATAATAAATATGCACTCAAGTTATATCTACCACTTTGGACATAAAAGTTAATTTATCTCATATTCTTAGTATACCTCATCTGTACTACAAAGCAACCATGATTGTTTAGGAATACCGCTTAGCTATATACAGGAACTATGAATAGATTTTAGTATGAAACAGATTTGTAAGTGAACAATTGAGTTTCGGTCACTCCTTTCCCCTATTTTGGATGGTAATCAGTGCTATCACTCAGCAATTATTCAATGGGCTGGCTGTTAGTTAACATTCATAGGACCTCCTAAAAAGTTCTTATTATGATGATCTAAACAATGCTATTAAAGAGTGAATGTTTTAAAGTTTAGGAGAAGCTTTTTAAAGTTTATTTATTTATTTTGAGAGAGAGAGAGAGAGAGAGAGAGAGAGAGAGAGAGAGAGAGAGAGAGAATCCCAAGCAGGCCCTGCACTGTCAGCAAAGAACTCGACATGCGGCTAGAACCAATGAACCGTGAAATCAAGACCTGAGGTGAAATCAGGAGTCAGACGCTTATTAGGACTGAGACACCTGGGCGCCCCTGGGATAATTATTTTGTAGGTTTAGTTTATTTGTAGGTTTATTATTGTGTATATTAAGGGAAATACACAGAGTGTATTTTTATTTTAAATTTTATGATAAATAAAAAATAAAAACACTTAAATAACACTCAGTGCCAAACTCTAAGTGCTCCTGCATCTGTGAACTCACTTAATCCTCAAAATAACTGTGAAAGAGACACGATGATACCAATAGTGCTTTCTATCTGATTAAGTGAGGGAAAGAAGGCACACTGAGGGTTAATTTCTTGAGGATTACAGAGCACATGGTAGAAACCGGAACCCGGGCAGTCTGGCTTCAGGGTACAAACTCTTAAAACAAGCTCTGCCTCCATGGTAAGAAGGATATTAAGACTTCACTGGTGGATAAAAAACAAAAAACAAAAACAAAAACAACCACAAAACTTGACATGCTTTTACAATGACATTTATATTTTGAATATTGTATCTAAAGTTCAAAGTATGTTCAATAATTTTACATTTCAGGGATATATTAAAAAAAATTTTTTTAATGTTTATTTTTGAGAGAGAGAGACAGAGAGAGAGACAGAGACAGAGAGAAAAAGAGAGAGACAGAGCATGACCAGGGAAGGGGCAAAGAGAGGGAGGGAGACAGAATCCGAAGCAGGCTCCAGGCTGTAAGCACAGAGCCTGATGCAGGCTCAAACCCCTGAACTGTGAGATCATGCTGAGCCAAAGTCAGATGCTTAACTGACTGAGCCACCCAGGCACTGCAGGGATATTTTGATGTAATACTCTTTTAACTCTAAGAGTTAAAAAAAAAAAAAAAAAGTATAAAAAAATAAAGTGTTTGAATTATATTACTGACTCAGCACATTAGAGGATGTTGTCAAATGATTTCCCAATAGGTAACTTACGCGTTTATCAATATCCCCATGCTGAAGTTGAACGAACCGAGCACTGATGGCAGCAATATAGCTCTGCTGATTGGAGAAAGCAACTCGACCAGCACCTTTTGGGTACTTTAGCTCAGGATCTGTATCGATTCCTGCATAACAAACTCCACCATACAGCCGGTCCATGATCATAGCAAGTTCCACTTGAAAAGAAAAAGAAGTTCCCATCAAAGGTGAGACAACCCAGTAAATCAAAAATATTTAAGTCTTTCTTAAAAAGGAAAAGTCAACAGGATAGTTTCATGCTGTTTTCTAAATCCAATCCTTTCACCTGCATATTGGACCCAACCTGCTATCACTACAGAGTCACCTGGCAATTCTCTTCTCTCCTTAGTGTATCACCAGTTTTTCATCTATACTGGCTTATTCCCCATCTTAAAAAAAAAAAAAAAAAAAAAAAAAAAAATCTCAACTCTATTTTTCTCCCTCTCAGTGACTGCTTAATTTCTATGTTCCCCTTTATAGCCAAATTACTAATTTTTTTTTCTTATACTACCCAATCTCTGTCTTCCCATTCCTCGTTCAACCCTTTATAGCTTGACTTTCACCCTATGACTCCATTTTAATTTCTCATGCCATTGCCGAATACAATGGTCAATCAGCAGCACTGAACCTAGTTAATCTCTTCCTTTTCCTTGAAATACTTTCTCCATCTGGCTTCCAAGACACATTATTCCACTAATTTTCCTATGACCTCACTGTAATTCCTTCTTAGTCTTTCTTGCTGGTTCTTCCTCCACTCCTTGACTTTTCAATGTCAGAGTACCCTAAGTTCCAGTGTGTGGGTTTCTCTCTACACTTGTAGCTTTGGTGGCTTCATCCCATGTCATGGCTTTAAATGCCATCTACTCGTTTCCAGCTCCTAAATTCCTGTCTCCAGCCCAGGCCTCTTCTCTGGACTCCAAACTCATCTATGCAATGATGGACATTGCATATTGACATTTAACAGACCTTATCACATAGTATGTTCGAAATGGCACTCCTAATATTCCATCGTCCCATTAAATCTGCTCTAATGAGGTTTTGCTGACTCAGCTGGTAACTAATATGAAAGATGAAGCTGCCAAGAGCCTTGGTTTCATCATATTTTCTTTTTCCCCCCACTGTGCATGCAATCCTATGAACCTGATTTTCAAGACATATCTAAAATCCAATCTCCTCACCTCCATTCCTAACATCCTGTTCCAAGCTATTATTATTTTTCCTCTGGATTGTGGCAATAGCCTTATCTCTTTGCTTTTGATTTACAGTCAAAACAGCAGCAGGGCCCCTCAAAATTGATTTTCTTTTTTTTTTTTTTTTAATTTTTTAACGTTTATTTATTTTTGAGATAGAGAGAGACAGAGCATGAACAGGGGAGGGTCAGAGAGAGAGGGAGACACAGAATCTGAAACAGGCTCCAGGCTCTGAGCTGTCAGCACAGAGCCAGATGCGGGGCTCGAACTTGTGGACCGCGAGATCATGACCTGAGCCAAAGTCAGACGCTTAACTGACTGAGCCACCCAGGCGCCCCTCAAAATTGATTTTCAAAACAGTAGCAAGAGGGATTCTTTTAAAGAAGATACCAGATACAAATGGCTGAACTGAAATTTCTACTTAGCTCTACAGGGTACCAGAAACTTGCCTTCAAAACCAAGACCACAATCTTCCTTCTTAGGGTCCTTTATCTCACTATCTATGTAGTAGCTGAAGACTGAAAGCTGAAAGTCAGTCTTTGTGTTTACCTCACAAATGAACAGGAACATGCATCCATTCTGCTCTCTCACCACTGCCACCTCCAATCCAAGCTCCCATTATCTGTCTCCTGTCCCGCAAAGACAGGCTGCTAACATGGTCTACCTGTATCTACTCCCAACTCGGCTGCCCCCTAAATGTGTCGCTAGCTACACTTATCTAAAACTCTTCACTGTTTTCCCTTGGCTTTGAGGGTAAATGCCTAATCAGCTTATTAAACTTATATGACCTGACTCTCATTCACATTTTCAATGCCTTTTTGTGCCTTTCCCCTCCCTCCTTATACCCCTAGTCACCCACTCTGGCCTTCTTTCAGTTCCTCCAACACATTCTGCTTCCCTCCACTAACAATCTTTGAATATGCTATTCCCTTTGTGTGAAACACAGTTCTCAAAACCCTTCTGCCACCCCAACTCTTCTCCTTCTGTTCTTGTAGGTCAGCTAAAATTCAAGTGTGTCTTAAAGATCAGATGGCACCACATTCCTGGGCTATATGCTCTTTTATTCTCTGTGGTCTTTCTTTGTAGCAGTTATGTTCTAGAAGTATTCACATGTATGAATGGTTCTTTTAACATGCATCTCCTATACTGGAAGAGGATGTTTTCCAGTGGTGGAAGGCACTAACACACTCACAGGCACACGGAATCACAGAACATGCTTGCACAGTGGGTATTTAGGTCTATAAATTATGTTCCTATATGGCATCGACTGGTAAATGGTTCCTGGTTATTGATGAGCAGAAATTTATTACTTATCAAAGCACTATTTAAAAAAAATCCCGTATTTCTTCTTCAGATATCTGAATCAACCCACATAAAACAAACACAGCCGAGGGGCGCCTGGGTGGCGCAGTCGGTTAAGCGTCCGACTTCAGCCAGGTCACGATCTCGCGGTCCGTGAGTTCGAGCCCCGCGTCGGGCTCTGGGCTGATGGCTCAGAGCCTGGAGCCTGTTTCCGATTCTGTGTCTCCCTCTCTCTCTGCCCCTCCCCCATTCATGCTCTGTCTCTCTCTGTCCCAAAAATAAATAAACGTTGAAAAAAAAAAAAATTAAAAAAAAAAAAAAAAACAAACACAGCCGAAATCCTTCTATCTTAGAGAATTATACTTAAGAAGTCAGAAGTATTTGGATTCTGCTTATAGAGTCTGCTTGGAGTTAACGATTATAATATTGATAGATGAATGTCCACTTCTCCAGTGACTCGATGGTTTCAAGAATGCTTCTCAGGATTCTGTAGTGAACAACTACTGGAACATGAGGAATCTGCCCCTGCCCACCCAATAGGGACAGGCACACAATAGCTCCCAGATGTTTACTGAATTAATATTTAATTTTTTTTTTTTTTAAAGAAGCCACATTTGTTAACATTCTACTTACCAGCCCTTAATGGCCTAGGAACACCTCCAACAAAAATTGTTTTTCGAGGATCCAAAGGCTGAGAACCATCCATCACAAAATCACTGTCACTTAAATTCCAGGGGCGGATCTGAACCTATGAAGAAAATTACATTACTGCAATGGGTCTTATTCCCTTGATAGCTCATGCTGCTTTGTGCCAATTAACAGTGGTCCTTTCAGTTTTCAAAAGTTTAGATAGTTGGATTTCAAAACAAATTATTTTTTTAACCTAGATACTGAAAATTATCCAAATTTTTAAAAACTGAACTCTTAATATGGCAGTTTAACTTTCTTTTTAATTTCTTTTTTTCTTTTTTAATTTTTTCTATCACTAACAATGGTCTCAGAACAGTTTTTGGTAAACTTGCATTTGTAAACTAAAGTTCAAGTAGTATTTACTTACTGGTTTGTCCTTGATGGTGGGGCTGGAAACACAGAGATAGAGTTTTCCATCCTCTTCAATACAAGCATCAATTAGTGCCTGAACTGAGCTCTCTTCTTGAAAGAGAAGGAATGCATAGCCTGTAATAACCATTAAAAATAAGGCAATTATGTGAAGGTAAGTGATTTCACCCCAAACTTCAGTACTGTTTAGAAAATACATGCTATTAGAAAAGAAAAAAGTTAACTGTCAAATAGAACTAGAACCATTACACTTTCCAAAGGAGAACATGATTATCATCCTATGGAATACACACAAAACAGATACTCATTAATTAGCTATCTTCTATAGAGTATGTGCTATTCAATATTGTGCTAAGAGCTTTACATAAATTATGTCACATGATTTTCATAACAAGTCTAAATTACTTGCCCAAAGTCAGTCACATAAGCAAGTAGCTGGTGGAGTAATTTTAAACCCGGGACAGCCCCTAAGATCTCCCATGATACTGTCTTCTTAAAGAACTTGGCAAGGTTGGGGGGCCTGGGTGGCTCAGTCACTTAAGTGTCCAACATTGGCTCAGGTCATGATCTCACAGTTCGTGGGTTCAAGGCCCAAGTCAGGCTCTGTGCCGACAGCTCAGAGCCCGGAGCCTGCTTTGGATTTTGTGTCTCCCTCTCTCTCTGCCCATCCCCCACTTATGATCGGTCTCTCTCTCAAAAATAAATAAAACATTAAAAAATTAAAAAAGAAAAGAACTTGGCAAGATTAACACACTAACGTTAGAAGCTGAAGATTCCTATAAATGCCCTCAGGGTAAGACATGTTCTGGCGCATACTTGGGACTAGAGCATACTTGGAAAGGCCCAAGAATTTCCATGAGGAGGAGAAAAGTCCACAGCAAGACAACTTCAAAATGATACTAAGAAAACTACCTTAAGGAGGTTGGAATGAAACGGGTTCCTTCAGCGTGGGTTAGAACTTTCAAATCAAGCCTCAAGTTGGATAAGCAGCGGAACACTCCTTTCACATAGTCTGGAGACTATGTTTGGACTTTGGATCCAAGCTCTTGCTTAGTTTCTGTACCTTTGGGAAATATGCCCTTCCTCCTCTCTTTGTGATAACCAGTGGTCAATCTTTAAGCAGAATAGACTTCATTATAAAAAGAAGGTACCAAAGTTTACACTGCAAGTTCACCATTACACGATTATTCCTAGAAGCTGAGAACTAAATGACCAAAAAATACCCCTTTGTCTTGGCAAGATTTCTATGCAAACAAACCTGGAGAACTGTAATCTGGTTCCATTATGAAGAAGTCATCGAGCAGGCCATGCACATCTGTTCCATCATGCAATGAATGGTAAGTGTGAGGTCATGTTTTATGTTGAAATCTAAACACACAGCTTTATTGCTAACAATGGCTGTAATTGCCACAAAGGTCGATTGTGACACAAAAGTGCTTTATTTTAATAAAATTATAATACCTGATTGCATAAATAAAGCCATCAAACTAACCTATGCAAATAGAAACTTCCAAAGGTATGATTATACAAGATTAAAAAACACATCTTAGACCTTTTCAATTGCTAGAAATAATTTAAATATGCCTAAAAAAATAAAAAATGCATACTGGTGAAGGCTTTAATTTTGATACAAGCTAAGGATTTGAGAGTTATAACTTCTGTAATAACTGATAGGTTATACAACCAATTTACTAAAATCATATTTTAAATTTAGTATTTTTAACGTTAAGATTTGTGATATTAATTTTTGATACTAATATTTTCATTTTACTTGGTTTTAAAGTAATACTTTATATTCAGTGTTCTTAATATTGCTTAATTATTTGTGTGATTATTAGGGACGAAACGTTTTGTATCACAAAACTAATTAGGCAGCGTGGCAGGTAAATTATGATCTAGCTAAGGCAAGCCATTTAGTATTAAAATACTCTTACCAAACACATACTATACAGTGAATTGATACCCACATAGGGTGAGCCTCATTCACTGTAAAGAAAACACATGTACATGTGTGGCTCGGTATCCAAGGGCTCATGGCACTGCCTTAATCACAAGGCAGCTTCGCTAACTGGATGCTTTCATACCAGTGTTTTCCAAACCACGGAAAATGAATTACAACAATGACCACACTGCTTGAGAGAACAAGGCTTGGGAACACTGGCCTTTGGCGATGACAATTAACTATAGTTGTACCAAAAAAACTATGATTTGCCAGTGCTACTTTTGTGAGTTTTGTGTTGTTTGCTTTCCAGTTTCAGAAAATAAACTAACCATCACCACAAAAACCACAATGACAATGACAACAATAGCAACAAAGACAGCAACCATTGCGTTTGATTAAATTTGTGCCAACGCATCTTTCCAGGCTTCGAGTCCACCATCCTATTATATGAAAAAAACTCAGGCAAAAAATGGACACCTGTCTCCACACAAACCAATTCTCCTTCCTTTCTAAAACTATATTTCAATTCTTTCCTGGAACTCTGTTCAACTTCTTGATGTCTATCTAAATTGCACAGTACCCTTTAGATTTTGTTCAAAACTTCTCAGTGAGGTCTTAACTACCTATTTCAGGTCAAAGGAATCTCTCTATTCTATGGTATTTATTGTTGTTTATATCATTTGTTAGTCAATTATCATTCTGTGAATTACCAAGAATAGAAAGATGAGTAAAGGCATAGTCCTATAGACTAAGACAAGAACTGGAAATTAATAAAATTGTCACAGATTTGTAGAATTATAAAGATCTAACATTGCAGTTGTGACCAGTGCTATGAAAGGGCTGAACAGTGCTAGGAGAACCTAAAACAGGAGGATGTGAACCGTTAGGTCGGTCCTGAAAGTTTCCTGTGAGTAACAAATATTTAAACTGAAATAAGCAGGGGATATGTAGATAAAGGCCCATGAGAAGAACCTTCGGGGAGAGACAACACCATACGTAAGGGCCCTGAGGTAGGAAAGAACAAGGCCAGTTTTGGGAACCAGAAGGCAGCCAGAAGCAACAGCGGTAGAAGAAACCAGAGAGATAGGAAGGCTGGGCAGGGCAAATGCATTTTTGCCTTTATTCTAACAATAAAAGAAACCACTGAAGGGTTTTAAGTAGAGGGTCAGTGGAATAGCACTATCAGGTGAATTTTCAGAGAGATTACTCTAGCTGTACCGTGGGAGAAAAACTGGAGACAGCCAGAGGTATGGACAGACTAGTCACATTCCTGAAGTAGGCCACCGTAGTGGTAACTTGAGCAGGAACATCAGAAACTAACTGGCATTTTTACTGAACACTCAATAAGCTTTATAAAAGGACAAGGGAGTAAAACAATGGACAACAATAGATTAAAACTCAGCTAACAAATGAACGTCTACATCTATATGGAGCGAATTTTCTCTCTAAACCAAGTATCAGGGCCTCCAAGTCCAGTAAACTCCACAATTGGGTGAAACTTTAGGGTTACATGGAAAAAGGTACATAGCTTTAATCAGATTTTTATAGAGGCCTGGGACTCAGAATCCTGCTCAAAAGATACTCTTGATTCCTTAAGATCTTAAGGTGTAAAATAAGAATCACATGAATGAATGATTTCATTTCTCTAAAAATCTACATGAACTAGTAATGGAGGTTCTAGAATTCTCAATGACAAAAAGTGGAGATGGCCCATATAATTCATTCAGAAATCTTTAACTAGTTTTTGTATGCCAGAACTATTCTTTCTCAGACCCAAAATCAGACCATTTAGCAGGTTTACTGGAGTCTCTTTCCAGGCTTGAAAATTCATTCAGTCATGAGTGAGTGTTTTTTTTTTTTCCTTCTAAATTATATTTCAACGATGTTCAAAGAAAAATCTCAGTTTCTCAACCTCCCCCTTTCATTTTATTCACTTCAGAGAATCTGCCACCAACAACCTGACTATATTCATGTTAAATTCTCTCCCCTCACCTCCCTGCTCATCATGGGCAGGGAGATACTTCCTCTCTCCCCTGACAGTGGCTTTGCTTCGCTCGTGAATGATAGTGTAATTTGTGACTCTTGTGCTACGCTGACAGGTCGCAGTAGTATCCTAGCAGTAAGTCACTAACACAACTAGGTATTCTCTTCATATAATGGGGTTTTTGGACCACTTTCTCCTCTTGTTAAATTCACCCACAGAGTTAAGTATCGCTCTGTTGTTATCTGCTATTATTTGGAACACCTGAGTAAATGTTGCAATATTTATACTACTCATGTGTTTATACACATTTTTTCTCACTTCACACAGATCTCAATTTCGCTGTGTAGAGGGACACTTTTTTATATGTCTGTACCCAAGTTACTTAGAAGGATGCTTCAGACGGAGAAATTACTCAATGCTGGTTTGAGTCTGAAATCATTGTCAAATCATCATATCTTTTATAATAGCACAAGTGTCTTATGATTCCTGATTGCCTTAAAGGAAATGAGGATAGTCACAAGGACCATTCTTCCTCACTTTGACACATTACCAGCCTTCACAAATTACTCTATTAGTTTTATATAAAGGTGTGATGATATGCAATTCTAAAAGAAAACACAAAGTAATTGACAGTATCTTATTTGCTCTCATAAAACTGATTCCCTAGAAAATATCAACAATAAAAACTCTTACCTTTTGGTGGAAAATAGGACTTGCTTTCTGCTTTATGAGGCCAATCTACTACCAAAGGCCCAAATCTTCTGAAGCTAGCAGTTATTTCATCTAAAAAAGTATAATAATATGTATTAGGAATTAGTTTTAATGGTTCATTCTAAAAAAAATTCCTGTATAAGTTAAAGATTTAATGTTTAAAAGTACCAAGTAGCCTAAGATAAACTAGAATATGAAAACTCAAAACATGTCTAATAGCCTTACTAAAAGGATATATGAACTAAATAGCTATTTTAGTCAAAATAAATTCAATTTTAAGCAGCACATTGGCCAGAGCAGTCAATTCAGTGTGAGTTTTAAAATTTTATATAACACTGTATGGATACTAATGGATTTTAGTACACCAAACCATAAATATTACTGCCTTGAAAAACACGCCAACAGTATATCAAGTTAAATAAAGAGATTGTTACTGCTTAATAAGTAAAATTTTATAGGGAAAGAAAGTTCTGTGCAAATAAGACATATAAAGTTATCATACTCATAAAATATACTAAGGTCTGACACATGTCAGGTAGTTTCACTGAAATACACCTAGGTCAAATCCAATGATACGGTCTAGGTTATTTCATCACATGAAAACCTTATTATACTAATGAGTCCTTAGAATAAGTTTGTGGATATTTGAATCATAACTGAAAAATGTCTCAAAGTGTAGCAATATCCTATTAGTTGTTACTAAGAGTGGCAGATTTCCCACAACCTTACAAACATTAAGACAGTTTCAGTACTTTTAAATCTTTACCCTGAATTATTTTCTTTTATTATTATTACACATGAATATTTTTTACACATGTTTATACATGCCTTTGTATAACCTGAATTTCCTGTTTATGCTGTTTCCATTACCCTTTGGGGTTTTACTGCCTCTTTCTTACCTGCTTCTAAAAGCCTACTTATCCTTAAAGGAATTAAACTTTTGACTATCATGAACTGCAGGGAGAGTTTCATGGCTGGTTACCTTTATTTCGTGTGTGTTGTATTATGGTAATGTAGCAGGTTTTAAATTTTATAAGAAAAGATTTTTGTATGACCATCTTATTTACAAAAAAATGTTCACAGTAACCATATGCATTTTAACATATAAAGAAAAAAACTTGAAACTGTCCAATTAGCGATTTAACATTTCAACAGGTGATAAAATATTGAAATAGAAATGGATGTCCATTCTGAATGAAAATCTCTAGAGGCAAAAAAATTGTATACCTCCATTCACATTATATTTTAGCTGTTTGTTTGTTTTAAACTCAAATCATCACCCTACCTTCATCAATATCTGGAGGAAGACCACCAACAAAAACTTTTCGAGAGAAGCGTTCTATTCGTTCTCCATTTTGATGAGCAGAATAGCATGTGGGAGAATTTAAAACCCCAACTTGATCATTATGGCCATCATCAAGCAGACCATCATCTATTGGAAAGAGGGAAGAACGACCTAAAATATAAGAACAAATATAACTTGAATCTTAAAGATATGACAAAGTCAAGCATAAAGATAGGAATGACAAATTCAAAGGCTTAAACAATGAAGGTGACATAGGCATATAAAAAATAAGGGAAATTCAGATTGTTTAAGGTTTTAATTACCTGGATTCAAAAGAGAAGCAGTCTGAAGAATGACTTAGAAATAAACATAGTCATATGACAACAATTATACTGCAAACACTAGATCACTTCAATTATTTATGGAAAGCAGCAAGAATCTGAGGTATGGGGATGGTTAAACTGGATGTGTAATAGGAGAAACCTTTGAGAAATTGGTGGCAGAAGGGAAATGGCACAGACTAAATAGATAAGACATAATAAAAAGCCACTTGCAGACCACGGTAAGGACAAAGGCAACACGGAGACTTGCATATAAGGTTAATTGGTCACACATGTGACAATTATGTAAGAGGGTAGACAGGGTTTCTGCACATGTGCAAAACAGAAAAAGGCATCCCCTCTAGGACTTTGGTCCTCATCTGAGCCCACCCTTCAGAGGTGACCCTTTATATAGGGCACATCCTGTACAACCCTCTACTGCGCAGCAATCCTGATGCTAGACTCCATGGGGATCAAAAAATTAAATGACCTAATAAAATATAGTCCCCTGCTCTCAGGGGATGTACAGTTAGAAAAGATAAGATCTATACATATAACTATGGCACATAGTCATAAGAAAGCTCCAAAGTACTTCAGAGGAAGTTTGCTGGAGGAAGGAGTAACCTGGCTAATAACTGGATAATTTCTAAAATCCTTAAATGAAACTGGATAGGAACTGTGGTAAAAAGGGAAAGATAGTGGTATTTACTGAGTGCATGCATTAGATTGGGTAAGATACTTCTAAGTTGAAATATTTGTTAGAACATGGTTTTGAGTAAATTTTCCAAGTGGAAGGAGACACACTGGACAAAGGAGGAAAATGTGAATTTATTTAAGAAACAGAGAGTAGTCATGGTTGACTACTACATGTTGGATATAAGGAGAGTAAAGGCAAGAAAACAGTTTTGAGGCTAGCCAGAATACTTAGCCTTGAATGTCGAGTTAAAGGAGATGTTTTATTTAGTGGGTGATTAAAACAAAAAACTGGATACAGGGGCTCAAGCAAGATAACTTTTCTGGTGCTTTAGGAAGACTTACAGCAAATGTGGTTAAAGTGGTTAGAAATGAGTGGATCAGGAAGGATGGACAGAGGAGACACTGTAATAGTAAAGCGTGGATATCGGAGAAACAAAACAGAGAAAAATAACGGAAAGGAGGAACTAAAAGATGTTATAATAATAAGAATCATTAACTAAATATAAGGACAATAAAGACCAAAAGCTGGCATAAAAAAGGGTAGATATGGAAGGAAAACAATCAATAAAACTAAAAGGCAACCTACTGAATGGGAGAAGATATTTGCAAATGACATATTTGGCAAAGGGTGAGTATCCAAAATCTATAAAGAACTTATCAAACTGAACATACAAAAACCAAATAATCCAGTTAAAAAATGTTCAGAAGACATGAATAGACATTTTTCCAAAGAAGATATCCATATGGCTAACAGACACATGAAAAGACATTCAACATCACTCATCACCAGGGAAATACAAATCAAAACTACAAGGAGATATCACCTCACACCTGTCAAAATGGCTAAAACTAACAACACAGGAAACAATAGGTGTTGGTGAGTGTGAGGAGAAAGGGGAACCCTCTTACACTGTTGGTGGGAATGCAAGCTGGTGCAGCCATTCTAGAAAACAGTGCGGAGGTTCCTCAAGAAACTAAAAATAGAACTATCCTACGATCCAGCAATTATGAGGTATTTACCCGAAGGATACACAAGTATGGATTCAAAGGGTCACATGCACCCCGATGTTTATGGCAGCACTATCAACAATAGCCAAATTATGGAAAGAGCCTCAAATGTCCATCAACTGATGAACGGATAAAGTAGATGTGATACACATATACAAGGAAATATTACTCAGCCATAAAAAAGAACAAAATCTTGCCATTTGGCATGATGTGGATGGAGCTAGAGGGTATTATGCTAAGTGAAATGAATCAGTCAGAGAAAGACAAACACCATATGATTTCACACATATGTGAAATTTAACAAACAAAACAAAAGCGCAAAGGGAAAAAAAAGGGAGAGGCAAACCAAGAAACAGATTCTTAACTAGAGAGAACAAACTGAGCGTTGCTGGAGCGCAACTGGAGCGTTGCAGGGCGATGAGATAAATGGGCGATGGGCATTAAGGAGGGCACTTGGTATGATGAATACTGGTTGTTGTACGTAAGTGATAAGTCACTAAATTCTACTCCTGAAACTAATATTACACTGTATGTTAACAATCTGGAATTTAAATAAAACCTTGAAAGAAAGAAGAAAAAGAGAGGATCGATAAGTGCAGCTTCACATGCTGAGAGGATGTTCAGAATTCAAAATAAGGTGGGCAGATGCAAATGGAATGGAGGAAGGAAATAAGCCACATTTTCGAGAAGAGAGTCAACTTTACAAAAGTGACAGGTTATAAAATTCTTTGTAGTACCACTGATGAAAACTTCAGAGACAAATGATGAGGGTAGTTCCTTGGGAAACTTACAAGAAAGTGAGGGAACATTCAAGAAGCTCGAGAAAGGAGTGGTAAGAAAGTATGAGGGAAGCCGAAGCATTATTATAACAGTTCCAAAGAAAAATGTGAACAAAGCTTTAAAGGAAAAAAAAAAAAAAAAAGAGCAACGAAGTATCAACGTGCGATGTTAAGATAAACACTTGAAAAAATGACAACTGTTTGAGGACATGCACGATCTTCAGAAGGGAAGCAATTTCAGTGAAGTTGGATGAGAGTCACACTGCATGTAGAGTTTTATAAAGTAAAGACATCAAAAGGAGATGATTCTTCTGATGGAAAAAGAGAAAGAACGCAGACAAACTTTTTCTTCCAAGATGGAATGAAAGTTTGTTTTTTGTTTTTTTTTTTTTTGGGTGTGGGGGGGATGAAAAAACAATGCATGGAATCTGTAGCATTGTACCTTAATATATACAAGTCATAAAACGTCATTAAATAGGGATCCTGGGTGGCTCATTCAGCTAAGTGTCTGTCTCTTGATTTCAGCTCAAGGTCATGATCTCACTGTTCCTGAGATCTAATAACCCTGCGCTGGACTCTGTGCTGACACTGCAGAGCCTGCTTGGGATTCTCTCTCTCCCTCTCTCTCTCTCAAAATAAATACACTTAAATTTTTTTTTTTTTTTTTCCAACGTTTATTTATTTTTGGGACAGAGAGAGACAGAGCATGAACGGGGGAGGGGCAGAGAGAGAGGGAGACACAGAATCGGAAACAGGCTCCAGGCTCTGAGCCATCAGCCCAGAGCCCGACGCGGGGCTCGAACTCCCGGACCGCGAGATCGTGACCTGGCTGAAGTCGGACGCTTAACCGACTGCGCCACCCAGGCGCCCCTCAAAATAAATACACTTAAAAAAAAGTAACTATCTCATCATCTTGATATGACACATAACAGTGCAAGTGATATCAACAAAGGCGATATGAAATGTGATGGCCTGCACAGACTGAAAGATGGGATGAGAAGGGGACTCACGTGCTGTGAACTGTAGTTGGCTGGATGTTAGAAATAAGAATTAGAAGTTTTTAACATCAAAACCAGGTAGAAAGATCATTATTTGTACAGGAATAGGAAATTATAGCACAGATTCAAATTCAACTTAAATAAGATGTTCTGAAAGATGCCTATGTGAACTTTGTGAATAATTAACTTCTCCAATACCTTTGGTATTAGAAATAAGGGTCAATGAAAAACAAATGTCAATAATCTGTGTGATCAACAGAAAGAAAGCCCTTCAAAGTATTTTATCTAATAACTTTAACAAAAAAAAATCAAGATCCATTATAAATAATATTGTAACTGGTTCAATTTCTAAGGTGGACTTCAATAATTCTATATTTGAAAAGGAATAATATGAGGCAGAAAAACACATACATTAACTAGTTTTTAGTAGAAAAATTATTCTTATTTCAGACATGCCAATGCATTGGAAATTATTTCACTCTAAAGTGCCCTAACACACATATGAATTTAGCAGTCCCATGAATATGATACGCACTCTTTTTAACAAACATTTATCTTGAGAAAAAATACAGATCATAAATATTTAGAGTCTAAATCGAAATACTAAATACGGTGACAAAGGAAATCACTACGTAAGAGAGGTCATGACCCAAAAAGGATTTAAATTTTCTGTGTTAACTATAATGTTGTAAGCATATTCATATTATAACTGCATTTAATGATGATTCTGTATTATAAAATACCACTTTAACTATAATAAATAAGATATAGTTAGTAAAGCAACTATCAAACATCCATAATCTATATGTCTAAAATCTAGTAACCAAAGCTCAGCTAAACAAAGGATGTAATGGAAAGGCTAAGAACATATTACACATACTAATAAGAACCTTCATTGCTGTAAAATCATGACCATTTTCTTTATAGAAGCCATAAAAACTATGGAATTATATGCTCTTTTAAAAGAGGAGTTAACTGAGTATACATCAACAACAAAAATATCACGTTTTTAAATAAAAAAAATTTTTTTAATGTTACTTATTTTTGAGAGAGAGAGAGAGAGAGACAGAGCATGAGTGGGGGAGGGAGAGAGAGAGAGACAGAGTCACAGAATCTGAAGCAGGCTCCAGGCTCTGAGCTGTCAGCACAGAGCCTGACACAGGGCTTGAACGTATGAGCCGTGAGATCATGACCTGAGCTGAAGTCGGACGTTCAACTGACTGAGCCACCCAGGTGTCCCCCAAAACATCATGTTTTATCTTGCCAATTATCTTTCCTTATAACCCAATGTAATTCAACTCGAAACACAACTTTAATACAATTCTCTAAGTAATGACCTACTTCACATACAGTACACTATGAACATGCTTTCTGAGAATGACACATACCTACATTTAGTGCATGAAAATTACAGCAAAAGTAAAAGGATGTGTGCTGAGAGAAGTAAAATTGGATTATAAAATAATTTGGACTAAAATAGTTGCAACAGTTTTCAACCAAAATTCAATTAGCTTCCTCCTTTTTTTTTGCTCTGAAACTAGGATATATTTTCAGGTTCTTACATTTCAAAAGAATGAAGCTGAATGATAATGAAAACACAGCATAAAATTTATGGGATGCAGCATAAGCTACATATTTAGAGGAAAATTTCCATATGTAGAGGAAAACTACTTTTACACGCATGTTAGAAAACAAGAAATGCTTAAAATAATCCTAGTTTCTGCCACAAAAAGATAGAAAAAGAATAGCAAATTAAACACAAGGAAAGATGAAGGAAATAAAAAAATAAAGTCAATGACATAAAACATAGACTAACATGAAAGCAAGTCAACAAAGCCAAAAATGGCTCTTCAAAAACATGAAACTGATTTACCTCTAAGCAGAGTTTATCAAGTTCATCAAGAAAAATTAGAAAACTCAAGTTACCAGTACTAAGTATGAAAAAGGGGACATCAACCAACACAGAGCCTATGAACATAAACAGCTAAACTTCCTACCTAGTTTTGCAACCCTGATAGTAAAAACCTGGCAAGAAAATTACAAGAAAACTATATATCAAGAATACAAGAGGCAAAAATTGTAAAGAAAATATTCACAGGTTGAATCTAGAAATAAAAAATGGAAAATACATCATGATTCAGTGGAGCTCGCCTCAGGAATATAAAACTGATTGACATTTGAAAATCAATTACTGTAATTCATATTAACACAAGGAACTAGAAATAGCAATCATTTCCACAGATGTAAGAAATGCATCTGATAAAGTTCAACAGCCACTCATGATTAAAAACTCCCAGCAAACTAGGAATAGGCAAGAATTTCCACAATCTGATAAAGAGCACTGAAAACCTGCAGTTTACATCTTTAATGATAAACTATTAATGCTTTTCCCCTGAGGTCTGGAAGGATGTTCACTATTTATATTCAACATTATCCTGGTAGTAGAACTAGTGCAGGAAGATGAAAAAATAAAGTGTTTAATACTTGCAAGGAAAAAGTAAAACTGTCTGTGCTACGAACATGATTTTATATGGAAAATTCAAAAGACTCAAACTACTTGAAGTAAGTGCATTAGCTACGGAACAAATACAAAATTAACTTACAAAAATCAATTTATTTCCAGATGACAGTGATAATAATAGGGAAAAAATTTAAAATAGTGCCATTCCTTATGCCATCAAAACTCATCAAATACCTAGGAATAAATTAAACAAAAGATATGTAAGACCTTTACACTGAAAACAAAAATTTGCTCAGAAATTCTACAAGACTGAAATAAATGAATAGAGAGAAGAAATCAACATGTGAGATGTGAAATTATCTCATGTATAGATTGCATACAATGGCATTCAAAATCCGAGCACATTTTGTCTTCTAGAAACTCTCAAGCAAGTCCTGAAATTTATGATAAATCAAAGAATTCAAAACAGTTAAAAAAATCACATAAAAGAACAAAGTCAGAGAATTATACAGCCATATTTCAAGATTTACTGGTCAGCTATGATTATTAATAATTATAATAATTGTATAAAATAATATAAAAAAATAATCATGAGCTTTGGTGGCTTAGTCAGTTAAGCGTCTGACTTCAGCTGAGGTCATGATCTCGTGGTTCGTGGGTTCGATCCCCACATCTGGCTGCTCAGAGCCTGGAGCCTGCTTCAGATTTTGCATCTCCCTCTCTCTCTCTGTCCCTCCCCAGCTTGCGCTCTGTCTCTCAAAAATAAACTAATTGTTAAAAAAAAAAAAAAAATTAAAGAATGTAACCCTTAGGATAGGCAAATAGCTAACTGGAACAAAACAGAGTCAAGAAGCAGACCCATACATTTACAGTCACTTCATGTTTTCGAAAGTATCCATGCAGTTCAATGTGGAAAGGAAGATGTTTTTCAATAAATGGTGGTGAAGAGGGGTGCCTGGGTGGTTCAGTTGGTTAAGCATCCAACTTTAGCTTAGGTCATGATCTCACAGTTTGTGAGTTCGAGGCCTGCATCGGGCTCTATGCTAACAGCTCAGAGCCTGGAGGCTGGAGCCTGGAGCCTGCTTCTGATTCTGTGCCTTCCCCTCTCTGTGTCCCTCCCTGGCTCACACTCTGTCTCTCTCTCAAAAATAAACAAACATTAAAAAAATTTTTTTTTAAAAAATGGTGGTGAACCAATGGATATCCAGGTGTGGGGGGTGGGGAAGGAACCTTGATCCCTATTCTCACACCATACCAAAAATACATTCAAGAAAGATCAGTGACTTAAATGTGAAAGACAAAACAACAAAGTTGCTAGAATTTCTTCACGATATTTGGGGATAGGCAGTAATTTCTTAGGATTAAAAGGAACTAAAGATAAAAGAAAACAACTGGACTTCCATCAAAATTAAATATTTTTCTGGTTATCAGAAGACAGTGTTAGTGAAGTGGAAAGACAAGCAACTACCAGAAAATAGGACAAAATACACAAAGAACTCCTCTAAGTGAACAAAAGACTTATACTGAATTAAAAATGGACAAAAGACTTGTACTGAAACTTGACAAAAGAGTATAATGAAATGGGTTACAAGGTATGAAGAGGTGCTTCATATGACCCTTAGTTATCAGGAAGATGCAGATTAGAACCATAATGAGACATCATATATATGTATCAGGGTAGGTAAAATTAAAAAGCTAACAGTACAAAGTCAGTCTTATATTCTGTTGGAGTGTAAAACTGGCAAGCTACTTGGTAGTTTCTAATAAAGTTAAAATATGCATTCATTCTATAAACCAGCAATTTTGCTCTTATATATCCAAGAGAAATGAGTGCTTATGTGCACATGTACACTCACACACACACACACACACACACACACACACAGAAAAGAAAAAGGATACAAAAATGTTGATGGTACTTTTATTTACAATAGGTCCAAATGGAAACTAACTCAAATGTCCATCAGTAGGTTAATGGACAAATTGTGGTATATTCATATAATGACTCTATTCACCAATAAGAAAGAAATAACTGACAGTAATTTCTGTTCTACAAAATCTTACAATTTCCCTTTGAGACTGACATTTTTAAGTATCTAAAAGCAATTACTTAATGAAATTTTAAAATGTCTTTCTTTTATTTAAAAAAAAATTTAATGTTTATTTATTTTTGAGAGACAATGACAGAGTGAAAGTGGGGGAGGGGCAAGAGAGAGAGAATCTGAAGCAGGTTCCAGGCTCCCAGCTGTCAGCACAGAGCTGGATGTGGGGCTCGAACCCACGAACCATGAGATCATGACCTGAGCCGAAGTCAGACGTTTAACCGACTGAGCCACCCAGATGCCCCCAAATGTTTTCTTCTTTTAAAAGAACTGGATATGGTTGTTCCTAAGCTTCTTACCATAGTAATTAGATGTGTTTTTTGTTTTTCTCTAGATAATTAAAAAAAAAATTTTTTTTAATGTTTTTATTTATTTTTGAGACAGAGAGAGACAGAGCATGAGCAGGGGAGGGGCAGAGAGAGAGGGAGACACAGAATCTGAAGCAGACTCCAGGCTCTGAGATGTCAGCACAGAGCCCAATGCGGGGCTCGAACTCACGGACTGTGAGATCATGACCTGAGCCGAAGTCGGCTGCTTAACCGACTGAGCCACCCAGGCGCCCTACATAGATAATGTTAAAGGTGAAATTTCCATGCTGTTAAAACCAGCAGCAAAGTAAGGATATTGATCAACAAGCTCTATAGTCAAAAGAATTTTAAACTGTAATTAGACTACATTGTTTGAAGGGGTAGGGTTTTGTTTTTGTTTTTTTTTCTCTATTTTAGAAATCATCATTTGACCTTGACATCAAATGCTCCATTTATATTCTCTAACTATTGTTATGACATTCTTGACTAATACTACAAGGCAACAAGTATGAATGGTTACACAAAAATCCTACTTCAGTGATTCTAACTTAAGAGGTATATACATCCATATTTGTCTGTAATATACATAGGCATTTATAACATACACGCTTATAAACATGAGAATTAATATAATATGAGGTTAGTTACAACCAAGATTAGAGTGAGCATCTAACTAAGAATTCTTTAAGAGATTTACAAAGAATGTGATAGTTTTAGAGACAAAAATGTAAAGGAGAAAAGAGGGGAAAAGCTTTATAGGTAGAAGATATCTGCTTGAGCAAAAGTACAGAAATATTCCAAAGGCCATATCAAGGTAAAATATAGAAAACTGGAGACATTCTTAACTATGTGCTTTTTAAAAGCCCTACTTACTTCAAGTAAAATACCTTACGGTAAGTTAGTCACCTAAAATGTACAATAAAAATCTGAAAGGTAAAATAGTAGTTACAATAAAAATTACAGAGGAAGTAGTAAGAAGTGAATGAGATATGAAAAACATGAAAAAAAAGAATAAATGAAGGTTGCCTAATCATTGCCAATGAAAGGGTCTAATACAGCTTCCGTATTGCCAGGGCTTTTTAAACAGGTCACCAAAATCCTTTTCATGTGAAGGCAAAGTTAGAGGATCTATATTCCTATTACAAGACTAGCAATATACCTTTTCCCAAAACAGAAAATTGGCAAAGGTTTTATAGTAAAGAAACACAGACACTACCTCAAATATAAATGAGCCTTATTTGTTATGTGGACAATTAGGATTCAAATTATTCATTTCAAAATATTTTAAATAAAAAGGCTTAGAGAATGCATGAGATTTTTCTATATTCCTATAATAATGTTTATTCCACACAATAATAAAAGCCAGGTTAGGAGCTTCCTTAACTGAAGATGGGGCTAAAGGCTAAATTATGACTAGGCCATGTGACAGAATGATGGTTAGCAACCAGTACATGATTTTCTGGTATGTGCTGTTAGAGGAGTTGTAAGCAATTACTAATTTTACTCCACTGGCTATGTGCCTATGCCCAAACCACCCCTATATTTTCAGATTTTGACCTTATTTTGGAAGCCCAGAATAGAGAAATTTCTCAACATATCAAAAAGGGGGAGGCAGGAAAGGAAAACATTTGTACAAAATTAGGCAACTTATGACTTGAGTCTAGGCATAATTCTTTGATCTCAATGTGTTATCCTGTACTTTCATTTACTAACTGTTGTTCTAAAAATAAAAACCAAGCTATATAAATTAAAGATGACTATGAATATTCTTCTCATCTTCTAAGATCTTAGCAGTCACTCTATTGGAGTAGAAAATCTACCAATGTGATGGCATGATTTTTATTTAATATGAAAGGATCAAAAAAACCCACTATCAAAACAATAGAAGTAGGTTTGAGACTGCACTTTCTCAAGCACTACCTGTTTAATCAGATAGAATCACTGATCAGGCATGCTTTTCCAAAGAACTGAGAAGCTATTAAGGTACCCTTATCACCTAAAGAGATTTTGTCCCCAAAATAGGTTCATCCTTTTCACATAGGGGATGGATACTTAATTTTAATAATCAATTATAACCTAGTTATTATGTCTTTGTGCATTAACTTCTAGACATACTATACTTGGCCGTAAGTTCACTAAAATTTTGTTTCTTTTTAGAAACTGGTCTGGCTGGGTATAGGTGTAGAGTTAGGCAGAGTAAGTCTCTTCAAGGAGGAGGGGTAAGCAAATTTTTTCTGTGAAGGGCCAGAGAGTAAAAAATATTTTAGTCTTTGTGGGCCTTACATTCTCTGTTGTAACTCCTCAACTCTGCCATCATTGTAGCTCCAAAGCAACCAGACAAAAGTAAATGAATGGGCATTGCTGTGTTCTAATAAAACCTTGTTTATAAAAACAGGAGGTTTAGCCTGTGGGCCAGTTTGCTGACCTCTGTCTTCTAGTACTACTCTGGCTTTTTCTTCATGCTTTGGAGATTTTGCCCATTCTTTGACAGGTATCAAAAGCATTTACCAAAGATGAAGAATTTCAGCCTTGATTTCATCATAAAAGGATTTGAGAGTGGTGGTATTTAGGGAGTGTACCCTTACTCGGGCTACTTCACAAGATTGTTTAAGAGTCAAACGGATTGAAACCAAATCGAACCAATTCAGAACATCCCGGGGTCAATTTTAGAACAATACATAGTATACTGTCTTACTAATAATTCCTTGCTTATTACAGTGCATAAATCTGAATGGCTACATAGTGTAAATAAATCCAACCTCCCTAACTGAGCTTCCATAATTTCATTCCCTTTAAAATAATTTCTATTTCATTCCATATACAAGCAATTAATTCAAGCTTTGAGATTACCTGCTAGAAAAGATTGCATTATGATGTTTAGTCCTATTAACTAAAATAGGTTCTATTTCTATTTGTTAAAATATCACATATATTTTTGTTCCTTTGGGAGCACAGTAGCCCTTTAATCCTTTACGAAAGGAATAGATGGCAATATAAAAACGTTTGAAGAGGTGGGATAGAACTTACATTACACTTCACACCTCTCTTCACACTCCCACCCAGACCAGTACGTTCACTCTTAGAATTGAAGGGAAGAAATGCCGAACAGAAAATAAAACACGAAAGATAGTGTTCCATATATTAAAGACTGCGCCCCCATATGAGAGTCTCCCTCCTTCCTAATCCTGCCCCCCAGGCAGCTCTGAGGTAGAACTTTTTTATGGCTCTTAGGGTGTAGAGACGCAGAGGAGTTGGGGCAGGTTGCAAGTGAAAAACAGGGAAAGAAATACTTGCTCTTTCTTAATTACTTCCAGTACAATTAAATTTTGAATATTCCTAAGGTATATTTCATATACTAGTATCTAGAAACAGCCTGATGTGAAGTTCTTATTGACATTATTAAGGAAATTAAAATATATAAAGTCATTTTGGTAGTAATTTGGTTTGACTGCAGTCCAGTGGGAAATCTTTTAAATGAAAACAGCTCCTCTGTGCCTGGGCTTAAAGATGAGTCTAAGGTGGCAAGTAAGAAAAATATAGTTCTTCCCCAAGTGGACTACAAAGTCAAAATGTCTTATGAAAAATTAATGCTGCTCACCGACTACTGCAGTGGTGGAGAGCAATGTCTTATTTTTGGTACAAACTGTATCAACTTATTGTGACACATCCCATATGAGCAGATCAGATATGTGTAAGACTTTTTTTTTTAAGAAAGGAAAAATGACTAAATAAAATTAACAAATGCAGCTCCTTTGATGGACCAAACCTTAAACATGAAGCCCATAAAAGGGGGATCTTGGAAGTTAAAAAATTATCAGTGTGATAATGGCACTGTATCTAGCACAGAAGGGGGAAAAAAATGAGTAGAAAATAGGAAGAGAGCCAGGCTACTTCTAGTCTTTCTGAGTCATTCCTTTGGTATGTGTGTGGGTTTTTTTTTTTTTTTAATGTTTTATTACGTACCGTGTCAAAGTACTTTCAAATTCACATAACCTTCTCAATAGGTATTTATAATAGGTACACTTTTCATTTGATTATCAAAATTGAAATTTTAATTTTTTTTTTAATGTTTATTTATTTTTTTGAGACAGAGAGAGACAGAGCATGAACGAGGGAGGGTCAGAGAGAGGGAGACACAGAATCCGAAACAGGCTCCAGGCTCTGAGCTGTCAGCACAGAGCCCGACGCGGGGCTCAAACTCACGGACCGCGAGATCATGACCTGAGCAGAAGTCGGCCGCCCAACCGACTGAGCCACCCAGGAGCCCCCAAAATTGAAATTTTAAAAGCAGACTCTGACTATTCACAAAGAACCAACTAAAAAATTACTAACGCCATATAACTTGAGAGGAAAATTCAGGCGTTATCCCTCCACACTAAGCCAAATAAGTATGACAGGTCAGTTCTGACCTACAGAAAGCTTCTGTAGAAGCCTTGGGACCATGTGAGAGTCTTCTTTCTTCCAAAGCTGACAGGCAGTCCTAAAGTAGAGGAAATCTTATAGATCTCTATCCTCTGGGAGCCATGAAGAGCAGTAATAAGTTTCTATCTGAAAGAAGAAAATTTTGCTTTTTCTTAATATCATAATCATAGTCTACCATTATTAAACTGAGAAAAAAGATGATAAACAACAGGACTTTCTGACACCTAGTTCCTGAGAACTTCCTAAGTCCTGATATTATGTTGGAGTATGCCAAATTACATTAAGAATAAACCACTAGGGTTAAAAGATGAAAGTGTATAAAAGGAAAAGATCCTAAATTAAATATGCTCCGTAGTTTCAAAAATACCTAAAAAGCACAGCGAAACAAGGCAGTCTACAGATGTGAAAACAGGTACTGAAGTTCTAACCTTCCCCCTCTCTTCTCAGTTGCTAGCTGCAACCTTCAGAAAGTTATTCAGCTTTAGTGTCTGAGTTTTGAGTTTCTATATCCTATAATTTTTTCATTAAGAAAACTAAAGAACCAAGAGATTTAGTCAAGCATGGGAAAAAAACAGATTCCAAAAAGGAAGTTAAATTCAGACAATGTGAAACACAAAACTGGAAATACTACTTAAGAATATAGAATACTTGTTTCTGTCATCAGCAGTGGCAGAAAGATTTAGCTTGTTTGTTTTCGAAGTACACATACTCATGACCACATGAAAAGAAAGTGAAGCACTGGCACGCAGTTATAAAATGTATCAAAAGGCACTATTATTATGGTCTATCCTCCATGGCTCAAGGGAGATTTCAGGGGTCAAGGAAAACCCTTTTTACTCATTTTGGTCCTTATGACAGCTACGTAAGTATCATGATTATTGCGCACTTAGAGGATAAGCTAGCAGGTAAAGCTACTTTTGCTTCTTTGCATCCCATGTACTTTTCTCCCTCTCAGTCTCTCTGTACATACAAAAGAGAAGCCAAGTTTAAAGCGCCACAGACACTGTCAGCTGCTTTCCAAAGAGGTTTAGTAGTCCGGCATCTCAGAGGCCTCGTTTTGTCCTTCAGATAGCAAGAACCCAGAGAGGAAGA
Source organism: Lynx canadensis (assembly GCF_007474595.2). Lineage (NCBI taxonomy): Eukaryota > Metazoa > Chordata > Mammalia > Carnivora > Felidae > Lynx > Lynx canadensis. The sequence goes on from NC_044306.2 coordinate 195,063,438, forward strand.
CTGTTGTGGGGGAGAGAGAAAGGGTGTGTGACAGAGTGTGTGAGTGTGCCTGCACGGTCCAGGGAGGGAGAAGGAAAGCATTATATTATCCGAAGACACACAGAAATGTTAGCAACATGATTTCCATACACCAGTGTTAACAATAGCCTATCTGGTATTATTTACTTTCAACTGGGTCAGACATAAAACTAATAAACTGGGGTTGGAAATTATATACATAGGTATGGCAACCAGTTACAGATTTAGAGAGCAGAAAAATCGCCTTGCAAGTCACCTTCACTAGTGTTTATTAAACATTTTTCTTAAGCAAACTATAAACAGCAGCTTTACTTTAAAAGGTATGAAAATAAACAGAGTCTAGACAGTTTAAAAGGAAAACATTTATTAAGTAACCAGATTAGTATGGAAATGTGCTTTAAAGTTAAGAGATACAGGATTCAAAAATTTGACAAGTGTGCAAATCAAAATATAACTTTTCTGTGAGTTTTCAGTGCATAAAAAAAATCTAGGCTAATTATAGAGTTGATCAGTAAAACCCAATTAAAAACAGTTATACCATAGCAAACAGAAAGGAATTACCTCGTCTTCGCCCATAACTCCTTGCTGCATGTAAACAAAGGACAAATTGTAAAATGTCAGAACTAAAAACAAGCCCACACATACAAATATTTATGATATGAAAAGCTAAGTGGGCATCTAGTAATTAGGACTACTTTGTTTTAAGAGCTAGGACAATGTCCCCATGTAATAGCTGCATGTGTTTTACCATTTACAAACCACTTTTATTATATATATATTCTGCACTGTACCATAAAATGAAATTAACAGGAAATATGCAATTTATTCTCATACATGCTCCAATTCATGAATAAATATTTCTTGCACCTGATCAAGATGGTAATATGTAACACCTTACAGTTAAATAGCATCCCAAGTAATAAATGCAAACAACTTGAATTAAATCCTCATTTTACTAATTATAAAGAGAGATATAGCAGATACAGTCCAACAAACAGCTATTCAAATCCAATTCACATTATATCAAGCCCTGTGCGGAGAAAGTACTGGAAGACACAGAGGTATGAAAAGATATAACAATGTTAAACTGATATTCTGAAGCCTGTAGAGCTTAGATAGAAGGTAAAGACATCAATCCATGTTCAAACTTGCTTAGTTGAAAAAATGATTAATGATACACTACAGTTACCAATGCTTTCAATCCTTCTGGTACATTTTATAACCTCTATCTAAGTGCTTATGTCTCTCTCTCTCTCTGGGGTAAAAGGGATTCAGATACAAATTGTTCTTAGTATCATCATAGACTGGCACAGATGTTGAATATTCAGAAGTATGAAGCAGAAAGACATTTCAAACTACCTTATTAGCAGTTTACATAGTTCCATATGGAGAAAAAACACTGCAATTTATTCTCCATAATAAACTACCAGTTTGATAAAACCCACAACTTATTTTTAAATAACTCCTCCTTGCAAATCTGAGTACGCAATGAGTATTTTTACCCTGGAATTAACATATGAAATCAAAGCAGTAAACTAAAACAAAAATCACTGTTAAAATCAAGATCTTAACCCATGTTTTATGAATTTTTTTTTTTTTTGGCCTGGGAAAGTTTCTTTCTGAATAAATCTCAAATCGAAACATATGTTAAGAGTTGTCCGAAATGTAGCCTTCCCCAAAAGTATAAAGCAAAGACCAAAGGAAGACATTTCACATCATTAAATACATTCTACTACAGAAGTTTTACAATGTAAGTCTTCAATATAAAGAAGTGTGCCCACAGGTGAAAATACAGGATTAATACCCCTACAGTAACCCTTAGTCATTACACTTTAAGTCAATAAATACAAGGCTTACAACAGAGTCTGTTATACAAAATAACCTCATTTGCATCTCTGCCTCTCTATTGTCTTTATTTAGCTATAACTACTGCAGTTTTAACCTTTTTGAGAGCTCCAGCTACCACAGCCTAGCAGACTGTCTGACCTGTACATTAGTTTATATGCAAGCTTACCTGTGTGTGTTTTTGTGTGTCTCTCGAGCTTAGATGTACATTACCTGTATACATTACATATAGATTACCTGACATACATATTCGTTTAGGGTGAGGTAGGGGCGGAAATGACATTTAGAATTTTGCTGTGGAAATCCTGGAAGACTTATAGAGGCCTTAAAAACACAGGGTCTCAAAGACATAGCGGATCAACTATGGAAAATCGAGTAGGAATTTTAAAAGAGCTGTCAAAGACAGACTATACAAGAGCAAATTCCCTGCAGTCTTAATCGTTGTATTAAGTGTGGAAACGGTCAATAGGCTCCCAAACGGTCACAGCACAACTCTAAGAAGTTAGGCTTCCTACTTCTCTCCAGGCATGATCGAAATGATATTAATCCAGTATAGATTTGCTTTACGGAATTTCAGTCATGGGTGTAGAAGACGGATCATTTACAAAGCAAATAAAACTACTCTCATCAAGTTTAAAGTCAAGTTATGAATTATAAGGAAGTAATAACGTGGTCCACAATTCCTGATCTATTGAGAAAATTAATGACACGACAACCAGTTTATATTCTTAGCTGTTATGTTCTTTGCTGAGGCTACTCAATGCTAAAAGAGTCAAAATACGTACAAATGTTCATAGCATCTTAGGTCTCATCTCATTCCTAGGCTTGAACACATTATTTAGAAGAGTTCTCCAACTACCTCATACCTGAGGAATTTTAGAGTTCTGTAAAGAGCTATTGCACTTATTTTCTGGACAACTCTCAAATTCCAGCTCTCTACATTACCAAAAATAGAACTGCCTGTAGATGAAGCTAGATCATGTGAAACACTTCCTATCCCCTGTCATGGAAAGAACCAATCTGCTATCATCACACTAAACAATGGAGTACGGACTCATTTTCCTACCCGAGCTCTTCTTATGTGAATTTCTGTTCCACCATAACTCGGATTCAGAGTTATCAAAAGTTCCCAATGAGAAAAGAAAATCATTAAATTACTATTCATTAAGTTTCAATTGAGGAAGACTTCTTTAAACAATATGCCCCTCCAAACTCATTTAGAATAGGACTTAGGAAAAAAAAGTGAGCAATTTTTGTATAAAAACTATTTAGAACATTCAATTTCAGTTACCTAAGTTTTATAAAACTTATTACTAAAAATTACCACGCATTCAGAAGTGAGGAACTGGCTATTTAACACACGTGTGTAAATATGTGTGTGTGTGTGTGTGTGTGTGTGTGTGTATGTATGTATGATTATATTTTTTTACATATATGTTTTATTTTATCATTATTTTTTAATGTTTATTTTAGTTTTGAGACAGAGCGTGAGGGGGGGGAGGGGCAGAGAGAGAGGGAGACATAGAATCTGAAGCAGGCTCCAGGCTCTGAGCTCTCAGCACAGAGCCCGACGTGGGGGTCGAACCCACAGACCGGGCCGTGAGATCATGACCTGAGCTGAAGCTGGACTGAGGCACCCAGGTGCCCCTCCATATACGTTTTTAAGATAATAGTAATAAGGCTTTGAAAAAAAAAATTTTTTTCCTACAAGAGTGAGTTTAAAATTTGGTCCTGGGTTATCAATAATCTCATTTAGGTTCTAACCCATTGCTACCAAAAAAGAAAAAGGATGATTCTGACATTCTCTTCAGTGTCTCTGTGCCCTTACATATTGGCTCTTAGCAATGGCTGTGGTACCTGATTTACTGCAGCTGGAGTAACAGATAAGGAAACATAACAAATTAGCCAGAAATATTTAGGTTAAAGTTCTCTTGGTGTGAAACTAAAGAAATTCTTATTTCTTGCTCTGAAAAGCCAAAACCAGGGAGGGAAATATACCCACAAATTATCCTTTTCAAGATCTAAAATAAATCTGTTATCTACTCCACTTATTTCCATTAGCATAAAAAAGAATTGATTACGTACTCAAATTTCCTATTTTCAGGACTTAATACAGTACATTTAGAGACTCTGCCCTCAGAAATACAATTTCACTAAGTTTTCTTAATTAAAAGATAAACATAACCTCTCTCCTTCCAAACAGTAGAGCAAGCCCTTGATTATAAACATAGATGTATATGGCTAATGACAGCAAATTTAAATTTCAAACTAGCTTGCATCCCCCTGTACTTCTGCTATCTGTCTCCCTTTTGAAAAGCCATATGTACTAATAAAAATATAAGCTATTTTTCCTTGGGAGAGGGGTGAGGGGAGCACAACATGATCCAAACAGAAACAAGTACCTGAATGATACATCATTTTGCATTGGTCCTCACTACTATGGAAAACAGGGTGGTTTTATTTTGTTTTTTCCTACTGAGAATAAAATATGTGAGATTTATACACTTGGAAGTACAACATTCAAGCCGTCATTCTAAATTCAGATAGTGCTTGCATTTTGGATTTTAGACAATCTACCCATTCCTATATAATATTACTTCCCTAAAGTGCTTCTGGATGTTAGGTTTGGACCTCTCTACAATATTTATTAAATGGTCGCAGTCTCCACCAGTCAATTCAACTTGATTTCTAGTTAGATGGAGGAACATGGTCTGTTCAGGAGCCTACCTGCAGTTATATTTCTATGGCATTTTTTTATGGTTAAATTTTATTTTGTCTATACAACTTCAAGAGACATATGGATGTGGGATACTATCTCTTTTTCTGAGTTAAGAGAGGTTGAAATATAAGGATCTGTTAGAGGTATTTCACAGTTTTACCTAGTCTGACCAACTTCCTGACCTTTACCCCATTCCCTGTTTATCCGTTAAAGGAATATTTCACAGTTTAACTATAATGTTAATTGACCAGGAAGGCAGACTCATGAAAGCTTTTTACAACATTTGCCTTATCTGCATAACAACTACACTAGTATTTATAATATTATTTTTATTAAATGGACTCAAGCCTAGCACCTAATAATAGCCTAGTAACATCATAGATTTCTTCCAGTTCTGTATTTTCTAAGGAATGTTCTCAAATTGTTATAGTCATGCATTTATTATAATATGTATTTGTGCGCCACCAAAGATTGTCTTCGGTACCACATGGGACATGTGCACCACTCCTTAGGGAGCACTGTGAGAGAGTCATTTTGCTTTTGACCCACATTTTGTTCCTATATAGCTTCTTCCAAATGGGTCTGGTTTGACTTTCTGCAGTAACATAAGACAAACCTTCTTTGGTCACTACATATACGTTGAACATCCTTCAAATACTTGAAAACATTGGCTGTCTTCTTTCAATTTATATTCTCCAACAATTTATGTATTCACAAGACAGGATTAATACTCTTTCAAAGTCATTTTGTCACTGTTCACCATCACCCACTGTCACAGCTAACTCTCACTTTTAGAAACTGTTCTAAACACTTTACATGAATGAATTCCCTCACTTCTCAAAAAACAATCCCCTGAAGCAGGCAGCATTTTATCTCCTTTTGACATAAAGAATCTAACTGAAGTTAGGTGAACTGTCCAAGGTCATAGCAAAATTAGGGTTAAATCCAGATAACCTAGCTCCAGAGTCTGTGGTACCAACTACTGTTAACTATTGTTAACCCCACCACCACACACACAAACACACACACACACACACACACACACACACACACACACACACACACACACAAAACCACTGACTTATAATTTATTGCCAAATACTGATTTTCAAAGTCAATAATATTAGCTATGCTTATTGGTTAAGTAATACAACTTACTTAGTTGCTAATGATGAGTTCAAATCTGTGACATAATTTAAAAAGTAGGTCTATGTATTGAGATGCTACAATTCCTTTAATCAATAATATTTAATAATAATTTAGTACAGGCAGAGGCTTGGTATTGACATCACTTAATTCCCGTATTTCCTAGGGAGACAATATGCTAAGAATATAGTTGAACTGTAAGAATTAAAAGCAGCTCAAGGAAAATTTCCCCTTACTCCTTCTTGCCATTTGCTCACTTCTGTCTTCAATGACCTTGATGTCTAGAAAAAATTACTTAAATTCTTAATATTCAAATACTTCCCGATCATAATAAATATACCCAATTTCTTGACCTCTGCTCCCCTCTTAACAATGCTCCCAAATGAGCAAAATAATTTTTTTTCTCTCTGGATCAAATTGCCCCTACTGACCTAAACACATTTTGATGTCCTAGTTTCATTATCTCTTCTGTCCCCTACTCCCTTGCCAGAAGAAGTTCAGAATGTCCAGGACAGCTCACTGTATCGAGCACGTAACATGGCTCTGAAGTGGCAGGCTATGAAGAGTGCTCACATATGAAAAAGCAGATTTGTCCACAAGGTTCAACTCTTGCCTGAAATAAAATATTCTTGTGTCTACTAGGTGATAAAACACTGATAACCTAACATCTAGGTTATTTATGAAGGCTTCAGGCAACTGATGAACTCAATTAGCTTAATAATATTTCGTGTAAAAACAGTATGGCTCCTAAGCTCTTTGCTCATACATAACTGATGTATTCTATTGTGATTGCAACATACTTCTGAATCGTGCTAGTGTGGTAGGCACACAGCAATCCCAGATCATCTGTGAATCATCTAACAAACTGTCTCATACAGCACCTTCCTTCAAATGGATCTTAACAGAGTATGTGAAATATACACAAATTCAAGTTTTTCTACTGACTTGTTTTTAGAAGTTAAAATGGAAATGATCTTTATCACACAGAACATCCCAAAAGCAAATTATTTGAGGAAGTCAGGATAAATACATAAAGAGCTTGCTGCTTAATCCCATCGTTATTTTATAAATCAAGTCATGAGGATAATACAAAATTATGATCTATTTTCAGTTTGTAAACTCAATTTCATCAATGTAAGTTTTAGTCACAGATACAGAGTTTAGAGACCAGCTACTCAAGTGACGTGTTGTTTTAATTCCATGGTAGAAAAAAAGCTGACTGAAGAAGTCCTGGAATGCGATTTCTAGTGCCCTTCTGGTCAAAGTCTATGTAAGCACCATAATTCACTGAATTCATGAATGCGGCCTGCTGTACTGCTGTAAGGTCCAGCCCAGACACGGCCTCAGCTAGAGAGCACAATTAGGCCCCAGTGTTAGGACCTTGCCAATTTGACCTCTAACCATCCTTTAAGATCCTAACACATACCCCAGGGCTCAGATTACACTGGCACGTGGTGGGCAACTCAATATATAACAATCTAAAGTTGAATGAAGCAATCAATCGCACCACAGACACACTGCTTCTTCAATTTTTCTCTCATTCCAAAATCCTATCTGACACCTTGCCAATCTCCCAGGAAGCCTGGACTTTATTCCCACCCCTCTGTCACTAGAGTCTTTATTACTTAGTATAAGTTCACAGGGTCTAGCTTTATACTGGCCTTTTTTCAACCTTTGTTCCCCAACCTCCCTATCATCTGTTTTCAACAGAGCTTTAGTTGAAATAGAAGAGCCGAGTCATTCTAATGATATAATTGTGTATTTTTTAAGTACTATGTCTATTCTTCCTTCTTTCTACCTCTCTCTCTTTGTCCACCCTCTGATTTAAAAATACCTGTATGAAGGATATTTTCACTTTCCATGTCTACTCCCACAGTCACGGGTGTACTAAGTACTGGGACTTGAAAACAATGTTTGTCCAACAGAAGAACAAACTTTAATGAAAGTTTATTTATCCTGTTTCTAACTCTGGTGAAGTTCACTGTGTAAACTTTCTAGTTAGAATAAATTAAGTTAGCGTGATCACCATATTTACAGAGTCACAAGTGTATTCATTCCTTAGTTAACATAAGCACAAGTGCTATACTAAGTAACAAGTTCTACGCACTTTGCAAACATCATCTCATTTAATTTTCATAATAATCCTTGAGACTGTTATTCCCATTTCATAGATGGGAAATGAAGGCTCACAGAAGTTTCTAAACAAAGTCATACCAAAAACTAGAAAGCCAATATTCAAACTCAGGATGATCTCCAAAATCTGTGATCAATGAATTAAATCATACTGTCACAAATACATTGCAATAATTGCTTTGACAGCTAGAATTTATATGCCAGAGATCAGAAATAGGCACATTCCAAACTCCTAATTCTGCTTTCTGTACAGGAAACGCTGTAGCTTTATCTTTATACCTATAAAATATTTAACTTCTATGTATATGCAAGGTATAGAGAACCATGTACTCAATTATATTTATTTATAAAAGTCAACCGGAAACATAAAATGTTTGTATACAACTTACCATTTAACATCAACAGATTATCAGTTCCTGGATGTGGATAGCTCAGTCGACCTTTAAAAAGACAGGAAAGGGAAGTTTTAAGATTATGGAGCTATTTGAAAGGCAAAAAAAAAAAAAAAAAAAGGGAAAATGAATAAGGAGGAAATTACTGAAGACAGTATATTTCTTAAATAAAAAGCTAATGTTTAACTCGAAGCATATTAACCAAAATCATCTTTTGAGATTTGAAACCAAAACATAAAACAGTTAACCTTAGTTCCCAGATCATATGAGGACAATGTGATTTCAGAGCAATGCCTAGAGAATAAGGCCTATTTTTTTTTTTTTTTTTTTTTAATTTTTTTTTTTTTTCAACGTTTATTTATTTTTGGGACAGAGAGAGACAGAGCATGAACGGGGGAGGAGCAGAGAGAGAGGGAGACACAGAATCGGAAACAGGCTCCAGGCTCTGAGCCATCAGCCCAGAGCCTGACGCGGGGCTCGAACTCCCGGACCGCGAGATCGTGACCTGGCTGAAGTCGGACGCTTAACCGACTGCGCCACCCAGGCGCCCCAGGCCTATTTGTTTTTTGAAATGTAAGAACAATATAGGTATCCTAGTCCTTCACACTTAATACAGGATATAAAAATTTTTAAATATTTTCAAAACTGTTTATAATTCTCTTCACAGCTTTCTTTTTCAAAAAATAAAACTTGAAGGAATTTATTATATTCCTAACTAAAAAACCACCTAAATATTAAAATAAAAAATGAGTAGCAAAAACTCATCACAACTTGCCATTTAATTCAACAGTTTTATATATAGCTGTATGTAAATAAGGAAGTTTGATAAAAACATCTGAAACATATTATTATAAATGATATTGCAAGTTTAACCTGTTCAAAGTTTACAACTGATATAATAAAAATATAAAAAATGAAAATACTAAGGTTTAAGAGCATAGTAGCCTCCTATTTCCTTTGAGTCATTCCTCATACGAGAGCTCTGCACTTGATACATGCGGAAAGGATGACAGGACCGTAGACCACTGTGGCAAAGAAAAAAGGTACGCAGGGACACACTGTGGTTTATTCAGCATTTCTACATCGTAACACTTGTTTGACTAAATGCCAACATTAAGGATGATCGTTGTTTAGAGTCCATTAAAATACTTTCCTCTAATAGAGGACTTTCCTCTAATGCCTGAATCTCTGATGGACTATTAGAAAGGTTCATTAAAATCCACTGAGAAAGTTACTAGAATGAAATGTCTGTGCGATGGCACGTCAGCAGTTTTCAGTGCAGCCCCTTTGCAGACCCTGTGATGGTGCAGGATGCACAGCCGCCAGAAGAGTGACCAGGAACTCTCCGCATGAATCTGACATGATTAGTAAGGAGTATAGATTAACTGTGTCTAGCTTTACCACCTCAGCAAGCACCCTACACACTCTGAGGCCCTGTATTACGCCCACACATCCCATACAAAACAGAGGCTTTTGTTTTAATTATGAAACTAAAGAACTTGATCACCTGCCAGTGGGGGAGATAATTCAATTTTAACATTAAAATATACATATTAGACATATAGTTATAGATATACACGTACACCTATGCATATACACACACTTCATCTGGGCTCTAATTTAACCATAGCAGATTCTGTTTTTAGACTCAACAGGTGAAACAAATGTTACTGTCCTTCAAAAGACAATGCACTCTTATTTACTTCTGCATTTCACATGACACCAGCTAAACTGATAAAGCAGCCATACTCTAAAAACACACAATAAGTCTATTGTTGTTAATATTTTAGTACGGAGTGAGAAATAAGACAGTACGTACAAAAGGTACCAAATACAGAGTCAGAAAGCAGAACTTTCCTAAACTGGATTTCAATATCACGGAGCGTTACTTTGCCTCAAGTATCGTAGCTTACTTTGGAAATATGCCTATTGCTAAACATCTTGTTGCACATGACCAAATTTAGAGAATAATTTAAGGCCATGAAAAAATGCTGTTATTTCTGACTTGAGATGAAAATCACAACCCCTACAAAAGTGGTAACCCGTACTGCTGTTCACTGTAACAAGCTCATTGTCTTGTATATCTACAAGTGTATAGGATGCAGAATATACAAATAAGAATGAGTCTCTGTTTATGATGTAGTATGAAAGACAGAAACAACTTCAATAAAGCCTGCCAAGTGTTAAAAGAATTATGTATAGCACGCTGTATGAAGAACACAAGGAATATTTAACCAAGGCCATAGATTCAGGGAAGACCTCCTAGAAAAGTAAACTGCACAAAGCTTTAAGCCTGGTTCCACTTCAAAAGACACTCAACGTTGAATCGCCACGTAACTATCCTGTAACAGGTTGATTGTTCGCTTTACTTATCCCAAGACACAAGTATATTTTCATTGCTAATAGTCTTTTGACTTCTTGGCTCTGAATGGACTTAAAAGACACACCTTACACAAAAACTTCAAAAGATAGATACCTATTTGCAGAATGTGTATTTGTATACATGTTCTAAAATACAGTACTCCAAACAGGAAAATCTCTCAATATAATTAGCCAAACACACCAAAATGAAATAAACAAATCAGACTTCTTTTTAAATTATCTAGTCCCTTTTCCTCAATCACAGCAAAATATCAATACATCTTTACAAGTTAAATTTATAGATAATTTACTTTTACCTGGGATACCATTAAAATTACTTCCACTAAGAACATGCCAATTTATAGTAATAGCTAAAATTTGAGGGCTCGTTCCATGCCAGGAGCTTTTCTAAGTTCTTTTCAACCAATCGTTTAATCCTACGACGATGTGTGATTTAGGTACTACTATCTTCTCCTCTGTGCAAGGTTAAAAAACTTGCTCAAGGTTACACCACTGGCAGATATGATCCTAGACAGCGTGGCTCCATACTCTTAATCACTATCTTGTAATGACTTCCTAGTTGATAAAATATAGAGAAAGATAGGTATGGTTGGATATAGGGCAAATTCCTATGCTAAATCCATTACAAAATTCATGGGATGATTATGAAGTATGTATTAGGTAACTTATACGTTAACACAGAAAAAACACACATTGGTATAAAATCGGTTCCTCCCTATTGTGTAAAAAGCCCAGTGGCGCAGAGATTGCTAGCTGCACACTGACACCTATACCTGTCAATAATGGGAACCCCAAATCCTAGATAAGCACAGAAGTGCCCAGAGTTACTCCCTTGTAGCTAACGTGTGCCCACGTGAGTAAGATCTGGCCAATGGGATGTAAAACAAAATTGTTATGTGCAGTTTCTGGGAAGTATCCTGGAAGGGAAGATCTTCTCTTTCCTTTACCTTCTTCCTGCTTGCTGGGATGCAGATGTGATGGCTAAACTGAATCAGCCATATTAGCTTGAGGCCGAAGCTGGGTGGTAAGGACAGCAGAACAAAAAGACAGGCGCCTAGATCCATGAACAACACTACCCTACTTCTAGGTGTGGTATTCTTTTGGAAGAGGAAAATACTTCTGTCTTGTTTAAGCTGCTCTGTGTTTTCTGCTGTCCCAGAAGAACCTAACCTTACAAATAAAGCCCTCTAGTACAAATTTGTGCAAACTGAATTTTAGGGAACCAGGTTATAATTTATTATTGTGAAAATATGATAAAACATAATAATTTCATTATAGTTTTAATATGTCTACAATTAATGGGTATCTACTGCCTCTTGGCACTTCTTTTACATTAAGATACTATGAAATTTAAAATAAATAACTTTCAAAAATATGTATTTATTCTTAGCTATCAGTGAATAATTAGAGGACCTACAGTATCTTTAAAATTATCTTACTAGTCTATTGTCATTTTAATTATCTGTATAACACGTATAAACAAGGCAATACATGTTGGCCATTTTATTTTATTTTATTTTTATTTATTTATTTATTTTTTATTTATTTTTGGGACAGAGAGAGACAGAGCATGAACGGGGGAGGGGCAGAGAGAGAGGGAGACACAGAATCGGAAACAGGCTCCAGGCTCTGAGCCATCAGCCCAGAGCCCGACGCGGGGCTCGAACTCCCGGACCGCGAGATCGTGACCTGGCTGAAGTCGGACGCTTAACCGACTGCGCCACCCAGGCGCCCCTCATGTTGGCCATTTTAGATGTATATTCAAGCAGCCAAAACACAGAAGTATGACAAGTACATACAATTCATCACATATAGACAAATCACCAATTACTAAAATTTGAAACAATGCCGTATTTAAAGACATGCAGTAAACTAAGCCAGCATTAAAAACGATTTCATACACATTTAAGTTCTTTCAGCAAACTACCCACTTAGTCTCAATAAAATGCACTTAAAAATAGAGATGATAAAAAATGACATGTCACTTCTCAGATTTAAACATACTTTTAAAATTACAGAAATGTGAATTAGAAAGGATAAAATGCAGCAGTTTCCCAACATCTCTTAATGTTTGTGTAGCCTTAAGCTGAAAGTCCCAAAATAACCTCCAGCAACCCATTTGCTGAAGCATCGTATTTCCCTTCCCAGATATCACACTCTCTTGGTTTCCTCTCACTAGCTATTCCTTAAATACTCTCTGCTGTGTCTTCGTCCTCAGCTTTGCAAAATGCTGAAGCCCCAGTGTTCAGTCCTGGGACTTCTCTTTCCACACGGCCTCCCTAGGTGATACCATCTACTACCCAAGCTCCATGCATCATCTCTGAGCAGATGACTCCACTTGTATCTCTAACCGCAACCTCTATACCTCAACCCCATACTTCCCCAGATTAGCACAGAGCACCGTCTTCCTTCCATATGGATGCTTATCCCCAAACCCTGGGTTGCCTCCACACCTCACTGTGTGTAATCTGTGTACAAACCTGCCAACAAATCCTCACTGCTCGATTTATAAACACAGACCTAGATCTGATTGCTCTTCACGAGCTCCTTCTTGGTTTCCCCGGCCCAAGCCATCTCCATCTCTTCACAGACTACTAGAATAACCTGACAGTCTAGTCTCCATTCGGCAGCCTGAGAGATCCTTCTCAAGCCTCCATCAGCTCAGGTTTCTCTATTACTCAAAACCCTCCCAGGCTTAGAATAAATATCTGGCCTCTCATCCCCTACCATTCTAACCACGTTGGCCTCTTTGCTGTTCCTCAAACATGCCAGGCATACTGCCATTTCAGGATCTGTAGATTTCCTCTTCTATTTAAAATGCATTTGTCCAGATATGACCAAAGCCTATACCTCTCACTTCATTCAGGTGTTTAAAAGATGCCATCAGAGACCACCCTAAAATAGCAGTTTCTTTCTCTATCCCCTTGATACTGTATTTTTTTTCTTCATAGCATTGACTCTTATTATCTCCACCCTTCATTAAAACAGAAGACTCATGAGGGCAGGACTCTTGTCTTTTTTATTCTCTACTGTATCTCTACCATCTAAAACAGAGCCTAGTAAAGGTGCCTGGGTGGCTAGTCGGTTAAGTGTCTGACTTCGGCTCAGGTCATGATCTTGTGGTTTGTGAGTTCAAGCCCTTGTTGGGCTCTGTGTTGACAGCTCAGAGCCTGGAGCCTGCTTCGGATTCTGTGTCTCCCTCTCTCTCTGCCCCTCCCCGGCTTGTTCTCTCTCTCTCTCTCTCTCTCTCTCTCTCTCTCTCTCTCTCTCTCGTTAAAAATAAACATTAAGGGGCGCCTGGGTGGCGCAGTCGGTTAAGCGTCCGACTTCAGCCATGTCACGATCTCGAGGTCCATGAGTTCGAGCCCCGCGTCAGGCTCTGGGCTGATGGCTCGGAGCCTGGAGCCTGTTTCCGATTCTGTGTCTCCCTCTCTCTCTGCCCCTCCCCCGTTCATGCTCTGTCTCTCTCTGTCCCCCAAAAAATAAATAAACGTTGAAAAAAAATTAAAAAAAAAATTAAAAAAAAATAAATAAACATTAAAAATTAAATAAATGAATAAATAAAACAGAGCCTAGTACATTAACAGGCCCTTAAGTATTTGCTAAATCGATGAACGAAATTATCTCATTCTATTATATGACCCATGAGCTTAATGGAAAGCATAGTACTAAACACGTATTTGTACGTGGGACATTCTCTCAGTAAACGTAAAAACTGCAGAGTAAGTTTTTATCAGTTCATTTCTACGCCTCTTAAAATGGTGAGAGGGAGGAAGACAAGTCTTGCTTTTTTTGCTCTCTGTCAAGATGAATTTTTTCCTTTCTCCACAAATATTCTTTTTTTTTTTAAAGAATACATCCAAAATATGATCTCCAAAGCCCCAATATTCACAGTTGATGATGCCAACCCATTCCTCATTAGTGATGATTAAAATTACTAAAGAACAATGTTACACATTCTGCCAACTACTTTCAACAGAAAAAAAAAAAATTTAACCACATATTAGAATCATAAGGAGATTGGGTTACAATTATTATTAAACCAAATACTAAGAGAGGCAGTATGCTAAGGTGGTTAAAAACACAAACTCCAGAGTTCCACCACTTCCTAGCATTGCCACTTGGACAATTATTGTTAGTAAGCCACAACAGTCACCTGAATGGAAGATAAAATATCTACATCTTAGGTGTGAGAATCATATTTAAGTTAATACATGTAAAGTCCTCAGAGCAGTGTTTGACATGCATCAAGTACTTAATGCATGATATGTACCATACGTTTTATATTGTGTGTATGTGTGTGTTTCTTATACACACGAACATATTGTACAAATGAAAAGATTCTTCTTACATGCTTTAAATACAAAGCATTGCTCCCACTGGTTTGGTAGACTCTCCTAATATTTTATCATTGTCTATGCTTTACCTTTATTTCCAAATCTAATTAGAAAAAAAAAAAAATGGTTCGTAGGAAGTCTGGTAAAATCCACTTAGAATGTGGTCATTACCAACCTTGAATAACTCCAATCTCTGCTCAGATCCAAGGGGCAGGACAGTCATTCCTGACCTCACTCCCAAATCTCAATGCAAGCCTCAAAAAGCCTAAGAATAAGATCATACAAATGCAGAAAAGACCCTTAGATCCAAAGTACCAGATCCCAAGAGAGCAACAGAATCATTCCTTAATAAAAACCATCGATCTGAGTTTCCAGGAAAATTAATCTAGTTAACTCACTCTTAAAGCAGGGCCCCATCATAAATTTTCTTCACTGAATAATGATTTACAACTTTTAAAACTTTTATCTAATTAATATTAGAAAATAAACTAAGAAACATCATGGAATATAGAATATCAAAAAGTTTGTTTCAAGTAAAGTATAACCACAAAAAGAAAGACAACAGCAACAGAGGCTAAACTTAAGTCATTAATCATCATAATGTGTCATCATAAAGTTATTCCAATAAAACTGGTACTAATTAAGATCTATTAAATTAACATTAAAATCAGGTTGAACTAATGGTTGCAAAACTTTAACCTATAATAGTTGTATAAATGAAAATAATATTAAGAATAACAAATGGGCAATCAAGCATTGCCAGTAGCAGTGTTAAATGGCATAAAACCTAAAATTAAGTCAGCAATATATACCTAGAATCTCAAAAATATATATATTAAGCCTATTCTATGGAAATAAACACAAAAAGCTCACTGATTTTCATTTAAGAATTTGAAATACCTAAATTTCCAACTGTAGGGAAATGGTTATGTAAACTATTTTAAATGCATGTAAGTAATTTTTAAAAGTTTTAAGTAGATATTGACAAAAAATATGACTCCTTGTAGAAAAATGTTCAATCGTTCAACCAATAATTTATTGAGCCCTTTCTATTTGTTTGGAACTATAATAAATGTTGACTCAAGATAGAGCAAAAACAGAGGTGTTCACTGCTCCCATGACACAGTGTCGTGTGAAAGATACATTAAAAAAGAAAACAAGCTACTGAATCAAAAATAAATGAGCAAGGCACTCCATTTAAAAGGAATAGAATTCTTTAACAATCTTTTTAAAAAAATTTTTTTTTTCAACGTTTATTTATTTTTGGGACAGAGAGAGACAGAGCATGAACGGGGGAGGGGCAGAGAGAGAGGGAGACGCAGAATCGGAAACAGGCTCCAGGCTCTGAGCCCAGAGCCTGACGCGGGGCTCGAACTCACGGACCGCGAGATCGTGACCTGGCTGAAGTCGGACGCTTAACCGACTGCGCCACCCAGGCGCCCCTAACAATCTTTAATAAAGCTACTACTGACTAAGCATGTTGGGGGGCTTCACCAAAAAGATAAATAGACTAGGGATTACAGAGACTTCCAACTGAACATGGAGGACTGAATGCCTGTGTCCATCTTTGCTGCTTTCTGAAACCCCTAAAAACGGCGTCATGGAAGTTTTAAAGAGGCATAACTCCATCAGGACAAATAAAATGACACAGGATCACAGAAGAACTATGTCACCAAATTTTTGGAAGCTGTGAACAGGAACGGTTGAGTGGTTAACTGCCTGTGTAGACCAGAAATCACTGAAATCTCTGACACCTATACTGGTGCGTGCCTGGGAAGACTATCCAGAAACAAGCCATTTACCACAATAGACACCTGGAGAGCTTCCAGAATAAGAAGCTCTAGTTATCACTACGAGTAGATGTGGGGTGGAACTGGACACGGGAAAGTCGAGGACTGCTTTTTAGTTTTTAAAAGAATCAGAGAGACACACAGCCCTCTCTGGCTTTTCTAAGAAGGCGAGAAGTCAGGCCTCTAGCTCCCAGACAGAAGAACGGACGACACGCATCCGGTGTTCATTTCCCAGACTGAAGGAAAAGACCTAGAAACAGACATTGTGGGAGTTCCACCTGGTTGGCTTATAGCAATGCTCACTGGTTTGTCAATCCCAACTACATACACAGAGCTTCCAATCATCATTTTTGTGTCTCATCTTTAAAAATGAACAGACATCAAAAGTCCATAAGATATGTGATGGACACCTCCAGCATGAATGAAAGAACAAAACCAAACAAACAGAAAGGAGGAACGCAGAAGTATAAACATTGCAAGGAAATGGAAAAATAATCCACAAACACTACAATATAGTGTTTAAAGATAAGCACACCAGAAAAACAGTATCAAGGAAGAAAAGGAAAGTTCAATGACTTTTTAAAAGAGGGTCCTAAAAGTTCTTCAGAGAAAAATTTTGAAATAGAAAAATCAATAAAAGGGTTGAAGAGTAACAAATGAGGAAATGTCTCCCAAAGTAAAACAAAAGATAAAGCAATGGAAAACAGGCAAGTAGATGAGTATAGGAGGTTAACTATTTGAAGAACAGGATTTCCAGAAAGAAAAATATTAAAAATAGAAGGGAAGAAATGATCAAAATGCCAAAAATGTCCAAGAATTGAAAGAAATGCCATCTCCAAATTAAAAAGGCCCAATGGATGTGCAGTGAAGTAAACAAAGAAATGGAAGGAAGGAAAAAAGGAAGGAAAAAAGGAAGGAAGGAAGGAAGGAAGGAAGGAAGGAAGGAAGGAAGGAAGGAGGACAAGGCTCCCCCATGCATACACATAAGATCCATATTTCGTTATTATGAAATTTCAGAACCGCAGGCACGAAAATATCCTAAAAGCTTCCAGAAAGAAAGACAAAAATTTTAAAAACACAAAACAAGGCAACCGATCATACAAATTAACAGGTATCATGATGGTAATACACTTATGGTAATCTTGAGAGATAAAAGACAATGAAGAATGCTTTCAGTGTTCGCAATTACAAACATGTAATTCCACACCAGCCTATCATCTTACATAGTAGAATAAACACGTTTTCATACGTATGAGATCTAAAATATATGTCCCACCTGAAGGAAGGTACTATAAAACAGGCCCAATAAAACAAAGGTATAGACCACTAAGAAAAGAGTATAGAGATCAGGACAAGGATCCCACAGGAAAAGGAACTCTCAGCATTCTAGAAGTCCCACAGTGACAGTTATGAAAGGCTGCAGAAGGATGCCTTCAACAGCAGGAAAAAAAAAAAAATCAATCTAAGATTATTTGATGTTTTTAGAGGTATTGAAGGAAGCTTCAGGGTTCTATTGATAAATTTGGGGATGAATCAGTGACAAGTACTTAGATAACAAAGCAATCAAACCAAAAGAGACAATGATTAATTCCAAGAAAAAGAAGAAAAAAGTTACATTACAGTACAAAACAGATGAGGTTCACCCATGAGTATCTGCATTTTCATGGCAAAACACCTCTTGATTTAATGTTTATTTATTTTTGAGAGACAGAGAGAGACAGCATGAGCGGGGGAGGGGCAGAGAGAGAGAGGGAGACATAGAACATGAAGCAGGCTCCAAGCTGTCAGCATAGAGCCCAACGCGGGGCTACAACTCACGAGCCGTGAGATCACGACCTGAGCCGAAGTTGGGTGCTTAACCAACTGAGCAACCCAGGCGCCCCAATACACTTCCTGATTTAAACAAAAATGATCCTATAATCATTTGGAGAGGACAGAGCAGGGTAAGTATTGGGGGATGGGCAAGTCAAAGTTCACAGTCAACAGATAATACCAAAAATGTAGGAAATTTAGAAGCCTCAGCATATTATTAACAAACGATTACATGAAGAATCCATTAAAAAAAACATTGAAAGTTAGCTACCTATCTCTAAGGAATGGGAATCTGAAGCAAAGAGAAAAGAATGAGAGAAGACTTCTATTTTTTGTTATAGGAGCCTTATGGCGCTATTTGACTTTTTAACTCAGGTACATATCAAACCAGGTTTGAGGGAAGATAAAAGATTTGACTATTGCAAATATTTTAAGCTTATATGTAGTAGACAAAGATTACAAAAAATTATACACCAACATATCAAGCATGGTTGGTTATTTTAGTTTGTGGAAATAACTGATGATTGAAAAATTCTTCCAGATTTCCCAAATTTTCTTTAATGAACACATACTATTTTTTTTTTTGTAATAAGAAAATAAACATTTAAAAAAGGATAAAGTCCTATACTCTAGAGGGAAATCCTTCATTAGAGATTCTCCAATACCCTTCAAATACTAAAAGCAACTAAAATTCATAGGCCTAATTATCCCAAGTAACCACTTTTACCGTGACAAATTCTATATGAAAAATGTTGTATTTCTTGACTTTCAACCTAAAAATAAGAGTTATAAGCCCATAATTAAAGTCTTAATGAAGATTTGTGGTGAAAACAGGCTTTTAGTAAACCCATATAAGCTCTGAATAAATAAATGTGATTTTAAGAAAATTCACTGTGGTTTCTGAATGGTTTTAGTTTTTAAAGAAGAAAAACTGCATATTGTTGTAATTCAAATTGCTTAAACAGCCAAAACTGCCTGAAGAAATAACAATTTGTTTTCAAATTTAATAATATTGTTGCTAACTACTTATTGTTGCAACTACCTGAAAATATAAATAAATAAAACTTAAAAAATCTCTATTCATGATACTATACTTCACGTAAATTTTCTAAAACAAGAACTTTTACAACCACATTTTCACAACTTCCTCTTTAATCTGCAGACATTCTCACAGAAAACAAAAGTTAAAATCTTGAAAATTGTACTTTTCTTGAGATGAATTCAATTCTGAGTAGTTTGAAGGGTAAAGTATTAAGGTATGAGGCATATTACAAGGATCAACAGCAAGCATCTCTTAATGTCAAAATAATGAAATGTGCACGGCTTCGATATAAATATGATTTTTTTCAAAGTTAATGATTTTTTTTCTTATTTATCAAGGCCTGTGGTCTGTAGGAAAAAATAAAAACAAATGAAATCCAGGGGAAAGTACGCGCAAATTTGACTCCTTTTTAAAAAGAAATATTTGGGGGATGCTGGGGTGGCTCACTCAGTTGAGTGTCTGACTCGTGGGTTCGAGCCCTGCATCAGGCTTTGCGCTGACAGTGTGGAGCCTGCTTGGGATCCTCTCTCTCCTTCCCTCTCTGCCCCTCCCCACTTGTGTGTCCTCTCTTTCTCTCAAAATAAATAAACATTAAAGAAAAAAAAAGGAAACATTTTCTTTAAAGATTGAAAGCATATATACAGCAATCCCTCTTTGATGATCTTTTTTTCAAGACATGTCATTATACGTGATTTGCACTTTCTGGAACTCCTGAAAAGTTTACTCCAGGAAACACAAGTGGGCCGAAGACAAGTAAAATCTGTTCTGAAGGATGCCTTCCACTCTCTGCCAGAGAAATCAGTGAAGGCAGTGTACCAGGAGCTTAAGAGAATCAACAGAACTGCTCGGGCATATAGATGATTGGTATTAGTTTTACTCTGCACTTTGCTGTGTTTTAATAATGTCATTAAAATGTTTACAACTTCCAATAGATCTCTTTCATCTTGTTCCCCTGTTCCAGAGTGTCTCCAAGTGTGCTCTCTGCACAGGCCGCAGGGCACAATCTCTGGGACTGGGCTCCTGAAACCCGCCTGATACACATGCTCTCAGAGTTTGAGAATCTCTGCGCAGCTCAACACTTCTTAGGTTCAAAAATGTAAATTCTCACACCAGAGACTTTCGGAAATTTATACAAGGTATTTTCTGACTTAGTACTACAAATTTACATTACGGCCAGCTGAAGAGAACCAGAGGGAAAAGAAGAGTAGAAGAAAAGAGGCAAGAATTGATTCAGTACTACCACAACCATTTAGCACCTTACACAGAAGCAATTCCTTATCTTCTCAGTGAAACAGCACAGATTCTACTTCAGGAGTCTTGGAAAATAGGAGCTTAGCAGTCAAGTGATAAAAATGATGCTAGACGTGAAAATACATAGTAAATAAAGTTCTGAAGGCATCCACTTTTAAACATGTGTTGGCATAAAATCCTACTCTAAATCCTTTTTCCTGATTCCTTTAAGTTGTTTAGGGAACACTGGTAAAGTCATTGTGAATTGCTAAAGCGGATACTTCCAAGAACTGTAATATTAAACTGCACTGCTATCCACAGTTTTCGAATTTTTTTTTTTTTTAGCTGAAATTAATTTTTTCTTTTTTCCCCTTATCCTTTTGGGGAGGGGGATAAGCAAATTTTGGTAAAAATGCTTACACAGTAAGACATTTTTGCAGATTGCTGAGGGCAGGGAGGATAGAGAGCTTAACAATAATCACCGTCTTGTTCTTTTGTTTAAAGCAGAATGAATTGACCCACACATACATAGCAAGATCACAGATTATTTAATATAGGTATGCAAAAACAAAACTGCAAAATTGCAAAACTTCAGTTGGCAAAGCATGATTTGCTTTAAGCATTAAAAGAATCTGTATTTGTTCTTCCTTTGAAAAGAAAAATATTTGCCAAGAATGAAGACGGTCATCAGAAAACGAGGTGTTAATGGCAAGAAACCAATGCAGAATAAATAAAAACAGATCAGTGTCACGAATACTAAGGAAAGCATAAAACGGTGTGTTAGTGCTCATGATCTGGAGAAGACAGCACCTGCTCCCTAGGGCTGAGCAATTCTATCCAGTTATAGCCAGTTAGCATCAGGTAGCCCTAAATGAGCTATGCCAGGACTGTCTGCTTTCAGTTCCTCAAATGTGACAAGCTCTTCCATACATCCCGGCCCCTCTGTCTAGCTGACACTTTCCGCCAGTAGTTTTTCATCTTTGTGCTGTTCAAGCTTAAGGTCTTAGCTTTCTTCACTCCACAGATGAATTAAGTATCTCTCTCCCTTTACTTATGACCTACCCAAGCACCTTATCATCTCCCTCCATGGCACTTCAAACACTCTGGTTATAGATTATGTGTATATAAACATTATATTAATATATCACACGTATGTATGTACATTATACATATAACTATAAGGTCTCTTCTTTCTAGCAGGCTGTAAATCCCTTAAGAACAGAGATTGTATCTGTTTTACACAATTACAGCCAAGGTCTTGGACACTGCCTGGTACAAAAGTAGGCACACTCTATGGACTAACGTGCATCCAGAACTCCATCTTTGTTTGCCGTCGCTTCACATCTGCAGAGCTCCCATGAGACAAGACCCTTCCTACCTGCTATGCTAACTCACAGAACCTTAACAGTAAATAATAGAGGTTCCCCTACTGACCTGTAAAAACCACTGGAGAATGGGAAAATGGAAACAAGCTGTAAAGTGAAGTATTCTGGACTTCACTGGGGATGGGAGGTGTTAGTACAATCAGTCAGTTCTCAGACCAGTAACCTGCCAGACTTCCTTTGGATTCCAGAGGGCTGCTTGACTGTTTCTCTTCTACTGACATTAACTCTTACCTTGAGTAGTTTCTCTTTTCCTTTAGAAAAGTAAAACCGAATGCCAATTTATAGTTTCTGCCTTTAGCTCTGTGGAAGTCAGCCTCCGTGACACCCTCCACTTATGCTTGCCTCCTAGTATTCACATCTCGAGTAGCGGCCCCCGCCCCCCCCTCCCCCCAGTTGAGTAGGGCTGACCTATGTCACTGGTAGGATGCCATGGAAGTGACGGTGTAAGACTTCTGAAGTTAGGTCATAGAAGACCCTGAACATTAACCTCAAGTCTGGATCTTTGCTCAGGGCGAGGATGGGGAGGGGGGCATCCAGAAAATATATTGTGAGGACACCCCATGGAAAGCTCAACACGGTGAGTAACTGAGTTCTCCTACCAACGGCCTGTGCTAACTTGCCAGCCACATGAGTGAGTCACCTTGGAAAAGGAACATCCGGCCCCAGTCAAGCCTTCACATGACTGCTACCTCATGAAATCCTCAGCCAGAACCAAGCAGCTAAACTGCTCCTGAATTCTAACCTACAGAAACTGTGGAGCCAATAAATGTTTATTGTTGTTTTAAGCTGCTAAACTTAGGAGTAATTTGTTATACAGCAATACATAACAGTAAAATCTGTTATCACTTAAGTTCATGTGAAAAATTTTCTAGAAGCTTTCATCACTAATAGAAAGGTAAACAAGAAATTCATTAAAAAATTTACACTGCAACTCCCTTTCCATTAGATCCCATAAGGAAGACAAAGCACATGGCTGACCTTTGGAAACATTTAAAAAGGATAAAGTAAGATTAATTCTATTTTTTGAAAAAAAAAAAAAAAAAAGACTGTATTAAACTTGTATTAAACAGTGGACAGAGTTTTCTGAAAAGGAATGAAAAGATGAAATGGAAGAGACGGGACACAGGCTGCAGTGCTGCCCTGAAGACAAGGACTGGACAAACGGGGGAAGTCCACAGACTGGTTTCTTCTGTTCTGTCACAACCTTGCTTCAGCAGATTTTACCGAGGTCCCGCCCAGAGAAAACATGCAATCATCAGAGTACCAGGAGGAAGATACATGACAGGATGTCCCAGAAGGCAGTGAAGTCTGTACTAGTAAGACAAGAAGAGTCTCTCAGTAGTAGCTGTGGTGCATCAGGACCATTTTAATAGCCATTTGATGGCAGTATGCTCAAGTACCGGTCTTCTTTATTTCTCTATAGAGGTATCTCTCAATGTTTTTATTTATTTATTTTTTTCTTTTCTTTCCTACCATAATAAATGTAGGATACAAAACACTCCCAATTAGACAGTTGTGAGGTGCCTGGGTGGCTCAGTTAGTTACACCTCTGACTCTTGATTTCAGCTCGGGTCATGATCTCATGGTTGGTGGGACTGACCTCCACGTCAGGCTCTTGGGAGCCTGCTTGGGATTCTCTCTCTCCCTGTCTTTCTGCCCCTCCCCTGCTCACTCTCTCTCTTGAAATAAATAAATAAACATTAAAAAAAAAAAAAAGGAACAGAGATTTGTTACCATGATTCCTAAAGGTGGTACTGAGCACATTTTCCCCTTCCCATTCTAACAAAACAATTTTGCCTTCACTTGAGATTTGTTTTTTAATTATTAAATTCCTCTTGGTCTTATGCTACTTCCATTTTCTTTTTCAAAGTCTTCTCCAGTTTTATTATAACATAGACTTTAGAAAAAAAGAAAACTTGAAATGAGAATGGTTTCTCTTAACATCTTTAAAAGGCCTTTTTAAAGACGACTGGGAGAAATGACAATTTCTTTCTACATAAACCAAAGAAATAAAGAGAGGGAACTTCTTCGTAATCATAAACTACTGGATTCTATTATCAAACAGTGGATAGAAGACAGATGCCACTGGAACTGTCAGCATAACAGTGAAAGAGAAAAATACCCCATATACAGATACTCGAAAAACTAGACTGGGTTTTGGTTAGAAGCAGCTCCCTCCACCCAACCCTCCCACCCCCACCCCCCGCCAAAAAAAAAAACCCAAATCCCAAAGTATAATAATCTTTATTAGTTTCTGAGGAGGAGAATTACCATCCCCACACATTGCTAACAATCACTAATGATGATCCCTTTAACTTCTTAAGCCCCTTAAAAATAAGGGAATTAGACAAGAAACTAACAAAATCCAGAAACAGAACAAACTGTTTGGATAACTGACCAGTATTGCCAACACAGCCTCAAGCCACCACCTTGCTGCTGACACTGAAGTGCTACAGTTTGGGGCTAAAATCTTATAAGGGAATTCTTATTTGGCTTTATAGAATTAAAAATATGGACAAATTACCAAGTAACACATGGTTTTGATTCAGAGAGCCAGAACTAACCAGTTAAGCTGCTCCTGAATCCTGACCCGTAGAACTCTGTGAGGTAATATTTATTGTTGTTTAAGCTGCTAAATTGTGGAATAATTTATTATGCAGCAATAAATAACATATCTCTTATCACCCAAGTGCACACAGTTTGCTAGATGTTCACTGTTACTACTGAAAGGCAAGGAGATATATTGTACAAAGAAATGTAAAATAATAAGTAATGTACAGACAAATAAAAACAAGTATGTTAATGGAATATCTTCAGATATAGTTAACAGTAAGGCTGATACTGTGGGATCAGTGGGGCTGACTCTTTTTCCTAATTCGCCCCAACTTGTATGAAACCTCAGAGAAGCTCCCATAAAATATCCCCTTTCAAAATCCTACGATGGTAGAAGAAAAATGGGGAAAGGACAATTTTAGGTTGGAATCACTGTGAACTGTAAATACAAATATTCCAAGGCATTTTTTTTATTTCTGCATTTGATAGAATTTTGGAAAAGTTACTTCATAATTTTTTTTTCAAGTGTGTGGGCTGAAGCTAATACGGTGCATGCAGATTTATTTATGTATTTATTCTTCATTCATTTTCATTTGTGTTTAAAGTAGGCTCCACACCCCGCGTGGAGCCCAGTGCAGGGCTTGAACTCACGACCCTGAGATCAAGACCTGAACTGAGATCAAGAGTCGGACACTTAACCCAGTGACCTACCCAAGTGCCCCTGAACTAAACAATTTTAGATCCTTTCTTCAACCTCTGGTAAACTGCAAGATATCTCTAAACAGTGGCTGTTTGTTGAATAACAAGAGACACAGGTTTACATTTCTCTCTGCATAAATCAGCAGGTATCTATATAAGCTACAAAGGAAAAAGTATGACATTTCACAAAGGTTTTTATTAACAAACATAGTACAATTTTATAGATAACGTAAGTGCTACTTAGTGCTCATTTTCCTACATAAAATGGTGAGACAAAGCGGTGGGTGATACAAGAAAAGAAAAAGCCACCTACCCTTAAGAGGATCATGCTCTGCTCTCATAATATCAATAAGGGAATTTTCCAAAGAGTGCATATTCAAACTGTCATACATTCTACTTCGATCCTAAAGGAAGAGAAAAAAATAGACTCAATATGATCTATACAAGTTTTCAAAAACTGATGATAAATATACCATACCATCTAAACCTTCTTACATAAAAGAGGACATCTGATTAATATATTACTTATCAGTCTGCATCCCAAGACAGTATCAGTAGCTAAAGATCTCATGAGCTATAATATCTCTTGTATTGGAGAGAATGCTACATTTAAGATCTCCAAAATCACAAAGCAAAAATAATCGTATTTCACTGGCAGCATTAATACAGTAAAATAATTGCTACTGTTATCACTCTCAACTTAAAAAGATTTGTGAAATGTTATACACGTAGGAAGCAGTTTTAGTTGTTCTTTAACTTCTATACTTTTCTCATATATCCAGGAAGACACTGGCACTTGAAAAATAAATATTTTGGGGGAAAGGAATTAATCCCATAATGGCACCACACTTTAAATATCTATCAAACGGGGCACACATTATTTGACTTGGTCAGAATTTCACAATAATAAATGCATAAACATCTCATACCATAAAAATCAAAAGAATGAAACTATTAATATCAGAACAAAGACTAACACCTAGAATACTGATATTCAAATCTTGCTCTCTGAAGTTCTCACATGTTGGTCTCTGCATTTCTAAATCCGCTTTCCCTCCAAACCCTGCAAAAAAGGCAGGGGGTGGAGGGAGGAAAAGGATGACAATATTCCCACCTTCCAAGTTTCCTGCCTCATCAAGTCCCAGAACAAAGTCTTTTGTGTAGCTGGGAGTCTTGTTTGCTAAATGTTAAATCTCTCAACTTGCTTACTAGAAGGAATCTGATTCTTTAATGCTTAACGAATTTATACTGTTATTCTGCCCAACACACCCTCAATGTACTTGAACAAATACACATAGGGAACTACCACAGCAAGCTCTGGCCCATGCCCCCTAAGTCACCAAAAACAAACAAACAAACAAATAAAAATTTCAGTGGTGACCCCCACCCATTTAAGTGTGTGTAGGTGTTTGTATAAGTGTCTGTATATGAAGGAGAGTCAGGGCGGGCCATTTTTAACTCTCCAAAAAAAAAAAAAAAAAAAAAAAAAAGACTAGCACAGAAAAAGGGAAGAATCAGAAAAGTAGGGGAAAAACTCTTGCAGAAATTAGAATTAGGCATTTTTTAACCTGCATGAGCTCCAAGAAGGACCATGAAATCTCTGAGATTATGTACAATATCCTGTATGGGTGTGTACACATATTTTTTTTCCTGAAGAAAAGGGTTATGACTTTCATCAGTTTTCCAAAGGAGTCCACAATCTAGGGATGATTTAGAGACAGTCTTTTGGAAAGCTGAAGACAAACCTAAGAAGCTTTCGTGAAAATATGTTGATTTATTTACTCCACGTGAGGTTTAAATTAGGGTTGTGAACTTTTTAAAACTAGGGGGCCAGAATCAGTATTATAGACTAACCAAGTTGCTGTTGAGGAATTTAGAAGTGTGCAAAGTAATACTAAAGACACAATGCTAGGCCAGAGCTCTTACTCCAGCATGACCACAATACAGCTACAGCTACATTGGTACTCCTTGTCTTTTACTTACTTTATTTTTTTTATTAAAAAAAAATTGTTTTAACGTTTATTTATTTTTGAGACAGAGAGAGACAGAGCACGAGCAGGGGAGGGGCAGAGAGAGAGGGAGACACAGAATCCGAAGCGGGCTCCAGGCTCTGAGCTGTCAGCACAGAGCTCCACACGGGGCTCGAACCCACTAGTGGTGAGATCATAACCTGAGCCGAGGTCAGACGCTCAACTGACTGAGCCACCCAGGCGCCCCTACTTACTTTATTTTACATCATTAACATGACTTTGGTGAAGGAGGCACAGATAATCACTGAACTACAACAGCGCTTCTCACACATGAGCATATGCTTCACAATCATCTGGGACCCAGGCTGCTGGGACTCTGCTGAGACAGAGTCTGAAATTCAATAGGTTTAGAGAGGCCCCTAAGAATGTGTATTTACAGTAAGTTCTCAGGTGATACTTAGACTGCTAGTCCAGAAACCATACTTAAGGAAGTGCTGGACTTCTTCATCTTATAGTTTACTAAACCTCTTTAGGCTCTGCTCTATCTTCTAGAAAAGAAAAAAATTACGTCAGACTAGACAAGGCCTAAAGTCCACCTTAATAATAGAAAAGCCACAGCAAAGCAAATAGACATATAAGAAAATCAAAAGACTCAAAGTACTAAGTAATAAATGAAATAAAACCAGTATAGAGAAGAACATGGCCCTTGGACAAAAATTACATACAATTTTACTAGTCTCTCCAAATATTTCCATCTTCTGTGCTTCCATTTTACTTTATGCATAATTAATTTGTTGATTTTCCTGCCTCACCCACTAAACTAAGCTAATTAGGGGTAAGGACCTTCTAATTATGAAATACAGCTGGCTCTCAAATATTTTTGAATGAATAGTACCCTAACTCTACTAAAAAAACTTTGCAAATTTAAGTTGAGCTCTGTGAGGGCAAAGACTACATACAGGACCATAAATCCCCCAGGAATAAGGACTCAAATGTTAACTAAGACAAGACGTATTAAAGATGTATTTAAAATAGAATTAACAGAATTAAAAAATGTAAACTATCATGATAAAAACTGTTCACATAATTAAGCAAAGAAACCTCATTAGGTATGCTGTATCGTACAGGTTCTAAGATGTATTATAAATACTTTATATTCTATTTGCCTTAAATTCTTACAAAGAAAATACGTTATGGTTTAAGGCTATCTTCTCAGGCTGATGTTTTCTTTAACAGAATCAGACTACGCCCCATCCTTAACAGACCTATGAACTTAATGGTGACTCTCACCACCACCCAAATGACTTTTGTTTTTTGGTTTTTAGTCACACTCCAACTCCATTCAAGGAGTTTGAGTTTGATCCTGCTTTAGAGCAAAATTTAGAGTAAAATCATTGAAGTGACTCCATATGTACTCTCAATGGGCCAGGGGCAATTACTTAAGGTAAGAAGGGAAATAGCTATTCAATAAATATCAGCAATCACTAGATAGTCAACCGACAACGGTTATTCAAAAAAGCGGCGCGTATTAATAGCTTTAGCTTTAATGCCTACGGTGAACTGAAATAGGGTAATGCCCACATATCAGGTCCCTATTTTCCCTTGCATTTCAAGTCTTTCATAATGAAACAAACTCCTGCTTTAGTAAAGAAGAGAAAAAAGTCATTTTACAAATATTAGCCAACTTATACTTTGGTAAGCATCTGCTGCATCCCACATGATTTTTAAAGCACTGAACACAAAATAACCTTCACCAGGCAAAGAGCTCCTGACACCTCAAAATCACTTTCTAGACTTAATGAAACCTGTAGGCTCATGTCTAAAAAAATACAGGTAATTCCATTAAATAAAGTATGGGTATTAAAATATAACTTCTGGAAAAAACAACAGAAACAAATCTGACTATAAAACAAATACTCATGCATTTTTCTAAAATAAGGATATTAGAAAAATTTGTGTTCACAAAAACTGCCATTAATTTAAAAACTAAATGAAAATCCCGAAACCATTTTAAGGAAAACATAAACACACCAAAGCTGATTAGCTTACATATGGAAAATCATAGCAATGTAACTTAACCTACGTTTATTACTACGTGACTATTTGAAAACAGCCAAGAAGTTTCACAAAAGTAAGAATCACTATGAGGAATCTACCTGAAATATGAAAATTATCTGGCAAAGAATCGATTTAAATGGGTTTTCATAAACTGAGATTACAGAATCCCACAACAGTGAACAGGCAAAGCTCAGAAAACACTGGAAAACTATAATCTCTTGTATCCTAATATTTTGTTATTTTCTTAAACCCAGACTTTTGGCATAAAGACTTACAGAAGCAACCATACGGTCCTAGAAAGACTGCAGGACACAGAAAGAACAAAGTAATCTAATCTCAAATCCTCATCTTAAATAGGATAATCTAAAAAAAAAGATTACAAATGCTGAAAAATAACTAAAGAGGTCAAGAATATTAAAACTAGTACAACAGAAAGAACTTAAACTTAATTAAAAGGGAACATTTCAATGGGATGTTACATTTTTACTTTGAAATATGCAAAACCCTGTCTCATTTCAAAAGACATAGTCAAGTAGAACATTTTCCTCTTGAAAATGAAATATTCTCTCAAAGAATAAGGAGATGGATTATGGAAAAACCCTCTACTGTCATGTTTAAAGATATACCAGATGCTTTAACATATATCCTTCTGGCTAAGTAGAGAGATCCACTTTTGTTGCATTTTTGTGTTTGGTTTTCCAATTTTTGCTTTAAAATAAAACAGCAAAGTTGTTATTAATACTGTCCTCCATTTTAAGCAAACACTGATTTTACACTCCTGATGACGCAGTGCTATTGCACTGTGGTGAATGAGCAGCAGACGACATGCTACTGTCTCCCTCCACAATGTAGCATCAGGCTCCTACTCTCTCCTGTCAGTCTCTAGTTGTTCTACACAGACACCCCTTCTTCATCCAACTGGGCTTCCACCTTCTCAAAGGCAAAGAACAGAACTTCTCCCCATATAGCTCAAGGATAATTAAAACACTACCTCATACATAATGCATGTAACAGTTTTTGAACTTCCTTTATGAATCTGAACCTTGACTAAGTGCCATGACAGGGACTGAAAAAAAAAAAAAATTTATTTTTTAAATTTTTTTAAAGGCCCCAACGGCCAAAGGTATACTAGTATCCACAAGGGTTAAATGAAAAGGCTAGTAGAAAATACCCGTATAAGAATGTATCAAGTACAGGGGCCCCTGGGTGGCTCAGCTGGTTGAGTGTCTGACTCTTGACTTCAGCTCAGGTCATGGTCTCAAGGCTTGTGTGTTTGAGCCCCGCCTAGGACTCTGCATTGACAGTGCAGAGCCTGGTTGAGATTCTCTCTCTCTGCCCTCCCAGCTCGTGGGTGTGCACAGTCTGTCACTCTCTCAAAATAAACAAATTAAAAAAAAATGTATCAAGTGCAATTAGAGAAGTGAATACAGGATACAAAACTTAAAAAGCATCCATTACGTAAGCAGGTTACAAGAGAACCCACTCTCTCTCATTTTCAGTGTTTACAGTTTGATGACTACCAATGTCCTTAAATGAGGTTCATCACATTTAAGAACCAAAATTTAAGGAATGCTTGATTAAATGAATGAAAAATTGGACTTGGTCTGCTACTATTTATTGTTTTTGTGCAAAGTGAATAAAGATACCAAATAATATATTTTTCTGAGAGACCTCCATATTATCATCTATCATGTTGTCATAACAGTCTGGATATTAAAGATTGGTGCAAAGCATCTTCAATGAATTTAAGGTAGTTTATGTGACACACTCAAGAACTTCCATAGGAACAAAAATACAGAACTAAATATATTCATAATCCCTTAGCTAGAGGACAGGCCGACATACCATCTCATAAGCTTTATGGCTATGTTACACCTTTAAAGGTACCACGTTGCTAATTATTTAGAGAGAACTAATGTGCCATATATAAACCTTTAAGTAATAATCTCAGCTACAAGTATATTTACTTTTTGATTTAAAAAATTCAAGTATTAATGAATAAATAAACTGAAATTTCAGTATCTAATTGAAAATTCAATTTTAAGGTAATTAAAAATCACACATCTAAGTATAATTTCTTGCAAGGGTAACTAGCTAATAGCATTTTAAAGAAATTAAAATACCTATATTAATTTTATTAAAAACAATTTTTTTTAACATTTATTTATTTTTGAGACAGAGAGAGACAGAGCATGAGCAGGGGAGGGACAGAGAGGGAGGGAGACACAGAATTTGAAACAGGACCAGGCTCTGAGCTGTCAGCACAGACCCCGACGCGGGGCTCAAACTCACGGACTGTCAGATCATGACCCGAGCCGAAGTCGGACGCTTTACCGACTGAGCCACCCAGGCGCCCCACCCACATTAATTTTAAAGTCAGAAATGTGCATAAAACTTTACCCTTGTTTTTAAAAGTTCTAAATTTGAAGATTTTTCCATAAGGACATAATTACTTAAAATAAGAGAATGCCAACCAACCCTAAAAATGCTATATATAACTGAAATAAAACCAATTTTCAGAATGATTTCTTTCCCATTTACTGAATGTTAATTACATGTCCAGTTCTTGGTATAGGTAAGGCCTCAAGTATCCAGGTACAAAAATTAAGACTCTGGTTTTACAATTCAGTATATTTTATAGGCCTACTCGATTTGAGACTAGAAGAAATAAAAAGTTAAATGTTTTAAAATAATGTATTTGTTAACTGAGGTTTATTAGTATTAAAATGTTGTACGTGGTGGGGAAAAAAGTCAGAATGAAAATATTTCCCCAGATATTTAAGTGCTTAAGAATTTTCTGTAATTTTAACTTTGCCAAATAGTGAGGAACTCCCCAATGGTTTAAGATACCAATTGGAAGTTTACAGCTGTTGCTGTATTTTTAAGAACCTCAACTTCAAATACCTCAACCTTTTATGGAAAGATAGAAACAGAGAACAAATTTTATATAGTTAAGTACCTTAGGGTGCTCAAAAGAGAGAACAACATTGCTTTTCAGCCTATTTGGGAGGCCATACAGTACACCTGGACTGCCTCAGTCCAATTCCCACCCCTTCTCCCCAATAAACTAAGACCCTTGTATTCTAAAAATAAAGTGTGTGTGTGTGTGGGGGGGGGTGGATAAGGAGGAAAAGAAATGGCCAAAATAGATCAGAGAAAGTATAAGAGCTGGCTAAAAAGGCCTTCCATGATCTAGTTCAAGGTTCTCCTTTTATAGATCAGGAAACTATGACCCAAAGAGATGAAAGCCCATCAACAGTATCCTCCGATGTCATAAAGACTGAGAAAGATGAAGGAGGTTCAGGTTTTAGACCTCCTTTCTTTCTAGTTCAGTTCACTTTCCACCATCTTTTTCTTCACCACTCTTCAATTTCCATCACATCACACCTCGCTTCAAGGGTCCACAGGGAATGCTAGTATCTCAGCAGTTTACCAAAAGAAAAAAACTTTATCTTTAAGCACCTAAATCTTTTTTGGTAAAATGAATTTATGTGAAATGCTCGGTTATAACATGGGTAAGAACAAAGTGGCTCTGACTGAAGTCTAAGTGGGAGCGCTGGAGGCCCTGCTCCCAGAGCAGCCAAGGAAGGGCACCTCTGTAGAGCCCAGTTTGAAAACTTCCCTTTTTTCATCATCACTTCTATCCACTCTAGCACGTCACCCACTGACAGCATCTCAATAACCTCATTTCTCAACAAGTGCCCCGCCCCCGGGGGGTCCCTTTATGACAGCTAATCTGTCTTCTTTCTTCTCCATAGTTAATATCCCCCATATATGGATCCTCGTGCTGCTTCCTACACCTGCTCTTCAAATAATTATGTCTCTTCTTCTCTAAAAACACGTCCCTTGCCACCTTCAAAATGATTACCATAATTTTCCTCTTCAAACATACCATCTACTAGGCATTTACGTATTCAATTTGAACAACATAAAAGGGCTACCATAAAAATGTCACTAATATGGCCTAACTGAGCCAGAGTGGAGAAGAGGGTAGAAACAGATGGATAGCTAACTTACATTGTTAACAAAACAATAAATTA
The DNA here is from genome assembly GCF_007474595.2 of Lynx canadensis. Lineage (NCBI taxonomy): Eukaryota > Metazoa > Chordata > Mammalia > Carnivora > Felidae > Lynx > Lynx canadensis. Next base: position 195,096,989 of record NC_044306.2, read on the forward strand.
TAAATTATAAATTATGTGAGATAACTACTTATTTCTAAGTGGAGATCCTGGCAGGACTATTTTGGTAAATAGGTAGGACTTGTCTACAATAGGTGCTAATGGTAGATTACTGAAGTTACTGCTAACCCTCCAGGTTAGAAAGCTATTTACAAACATATTATTCATCTATTTATACAGTCCTTACTTGTAAAATCATCTCATGTTGACAAATTAACTAAGGAAGAGCCTTAGCTAAAGATAACATAGCTCCATTCAGTGGGATCCCACAATGTCAAGTCTATGCTCATTCAAGCTTCGGCTCTGTAGTAAAGAATCCTCATGTAGGACTGAGTTTTCCACTCATCCTGTAATAATTCTCATCACTGGGTACCCAGTTTGAATTCAAATTTAGTCTGCAGGAAAAGAGATAGCATTTTGCAACCACAAAGGGCTTGAAAGTAATGTGATTAAGACGGATTCCTAGCTTTTTGATTTAGGGTTTTTCTATAGGAAACTATTTAGAAGAATATAGTATACAGGAGCAGTGACAAATTTTAGAATAAAGAATAAATAAAGAATAAAAACACATGAAGTTTTTTATAAAGGTGAAAAAAATTGAAGACTGGCTTTTTCAGAAATATACCTCAAGACAAATGTAGCAGATTCCATGACAAGCATTTGCTAAAAAAATTCTGTAAAATACTGATGAAACTTAAAGTTGAATGATAAGCAAATCCATAATTTTGTCCCTAGCTGAAAACAACTCTCAAAGATAAAATCTGTTCAGTTTGACCGATGTTTAAAGTCAGGTGCTCTTGGGTATATAATTCCTTTTTCCAAAAAGAAAATTTTATATTTTGGAAATAATGAAATAATTATAAATCACTCATAAATTTGAAAATGAAACATTTTATATTAAATAGTTTAAGTCAAGTGACCTCTTAAAAATAAATTGCTTTAATGCTCTCTGACATAGGCTTTAAAAAGGTATAATTGGAAAGTTAATAATAAATCTTACTCATAATATAAACACTAAACTCCTAGTCAAAATCCTGAAGAATATACACTGTGCAGCCTACCTGGTCTATTCTGGATGTTCCGGCTGCAGTGCACCAACTATCTTGGAGTGAATCTGAGCCCCAAGCTGGTAACTGCAAACTAGATCTCACCTTCAATAGCATAGAAGTTTTCATCAGAAATAAGCAGTTCTCTTCCCCACACCCACCCACAAAAAATAAAAAAAATAAAAAGAAAGAAAGAAAATAAAACAATCAAAGTTCCTTCTATCTTGTATCTTTGGCCCTCTGAAGGTCTCAGGAGAAAAAAAAAATCTCATTGTAAATAGCTTTATTAGACTATAATATAAATAAAACATTTTAAAAGGCCTGAAAAAGTGTCTAATCATCATAACTATTAAGCCACATTTGGGAAAAAATAGTCCCTGAACCAGTGAAGGCAAATTTTAATTGGATGTAAAAAGTCTTAATATTATTTTGCCATAATCACAGCTGTACTAGGTATATTTTAATATACACACAGCTGATCACAGTCAAGCCTATGCACAATTGCTTAACATTTTAGTTTAGTGATATTGGAGGAGAAACTCATTTTGGTGGCCTATTAAACATTAATATAAATTAAGGCATTCTTGAGCTGCCAATTAAAAGCTTCAATATGCACTAGAGAAACACAGCAGGTTTTTCTACATTTTAGAAAGCTTCTTTTCTACCGTGTGTTTAGAGAATTTTTTACAGTATCCATTTTCTCTATCCTTTTGTATTTTGTCCTTAAATTAATGCTTAAAATCAGAAATTTTTTATTTTTTAATCTGTCAGTTTTACCATACCACCACCACCACCACCACCCAATTTCTTGTTTTGAAAGATCAACTTAGAAATAAGACCATTTACATACCATTCTTACCTGTAAGGGTAAGAGTGTATTACTATTGTTGTCGGTTCTGAACACGTTATCTTCAATCCAAGATTTTGGAGTCAGTGATGGAGTAGAGCGAGTAAATTTCGGTGGTGCTATGACATTACCAGAAAATGGTTTCTTCAATGGAGATATCTGATTCATAGTTCCTGGAATCCCCATGTTTCCAGTTCTACGATGGTCTCTGCCGTGCATTGCTCCCCACGACACGCTTCCAGTGCCCCAGCCACTGCTCTGATGGTTGCTCCAAGGAGACTGTTTCAGAAGAGGCTGAGAAAAACACGCATGTTTAAATTACAGGCATTTAAAGAGTTTACAATTCAAACTAAAATTTAGGCCTGAGCTAAGAATATATATATAATCTTAAAAAAAAATCTGTAAAGGCAATAAAGCATAGCTTAACAGTTTACGAAAAGTAATAGGTTTGCGATCTTGCTGTTTGAAAACATACTCATTTCCTGCTAGGTGAGTTTTCATCGTCTGGTCCACTATAAATTATAATGAATCGAGCAGATATTTCATGACAACTGCTAAAATAGAACCAGGCAGTTACATTTCTGTCCTTTCAGAATCGTGTATGGAAGAAGAAAAAAATAGTTTAAAATTGAAATTAACTTCGAAGGTCCTTGAAGATAGAACCTACATTGTGATCTTAAAACAACCATATTCTACTAGGCATACAAGTAAAAATCCGGTCTTTAATTAATAGATAGGAGTAACAATCGGAGTAAGATATTTAGACGTTAGCTTTCCAAAACCAATGGCACTGCTACAAAAGTGAATAATGGTAATAACATTTGCCGTTACTGTCTTGCATGAACTAAAAACGCCTTTCAGGGTAGGGAGTGTATGGAAAATATGTGGGTTTGGTTTTTTCTTTTTCTTTTTTTTTTTTTTTTTTTTGTATCGCGTATTCAACTTTTAAGATATTTTACTCCAATTTTAATGTAGTTTCTTTTAAAGTGTTTTTGTTTTTCTTTCACTTAATTATCCATGAACTGTTAGGCAATTATCTGATGTTACCCATAGGTGGATCCACTGAGATATACTGAAGAAAAACAACTATATGCTTTGATTATTCTAGTAGAGATCTTCATACAAGTCTCCAGTAACCTCATTCATTTTCAAAAATAAATTCTATTCCAAAGTAGAACCTATGATACAAAAAGTTCAGTCGCCAAAGAATGGACAATTCAGCACGAGGCAATAAGCGCAGGTTTTTGAAAAATACTAATTGCTAGCAATTACATTGCCAAGAAGCTTGCGCTAACGCTTAGCCAAAGGAAGTATGGACCGTGCAGCTGCTCTAAGTCACTAAGTTACTGTAAGTCAAGAATTCTTCAAATGCAACCTGCTTCGTGTAAGACAGCTTTCTCTTTCTGAGAGAACTTGACCCCTAGTACCTATTAAAAATTTTTTTTTTAATGCCCAGATAATCATGAATATATGCTGCCATTTCGCCCTCCCCACGGTTCAAAAGCATAGCTGGGGGGACCATGAAGAAATCACTCCATTCTTGAGGGCCTTACTTTCCTTGCTGACACAGGATTCAAGTTCTCTTCCAGCGATCTACAATTCCACAGGGCAGCTGTGTGACCTCTTAAACTTCACTGGGAGAACCATCTTCTGACAAGACTCAGATCACAGTTAAATACGAACCACCCTACGTGGTCTTCCAATGGCCGAGAGCAGGGCTCCAAGAGCACAAAAGCACCTATCCATAGTTTTCTGTGGCAAGTTCCCAGCGGAAAAAACCCAACACCCTGACACACAGGACACAGCTGCTCGAGACTGTGAAAATCATGGGAAAGTGGACTATTATTTCAAAACGACGTGTTTTCAATCCTTGTAGGCCACGTTCTTCTTCCTCGGGGAGACACCGGGGACTCGAAAGAAAGACTGTTAACTGTTACTCTAATTTCAGAGAACTCTCAACTTGTTACTTTGGTCAGACAGCATTCGCCCTTTAAAAGGTTAACCTTTGAAAACTTTAACTGGTCAATGGAAAAAGTTACAGGAGTAAGTAAGCACCGGTTAAGGTCCAATTCTGCTTCTGTCTCAGTCCTTGATCACGAAAATGACCTTAAACATACGAATCACTACAGGAAATGCTGACTGGATCAAAAAAGGACAACAAAATACGCTTTTCGATGTCAATGAACCAAAGCCGGCGGTCATTCAAACGTTGTACTGGGAAGATAACAAAACGGAGCCTGAATCGGAAAGGACCCGGATGAATAAAAAAAAAAAAAAAAAAAAAAAAAACCCAAAACGGCCCCGTGTTATTTCATAATTGCATTACCCACTCAAAATATACACACCCCGTAACCCAAGAGACGGTCAAGGCCGCCAAAAAACGTGAGTCCCCCCCGCGAGGTATCACACGATTCCCGGATTCAAGTTTAGTTTTGGCCTCACCAGCCACCAAACCGTCCCCAAACGCGAAGAGGCGCAGAAAGCCAGCGGCTCGCGGAGCACCTCGGCAGAGGCTGACGGAGCCTCCCCTCTCCCGCCGCCTGACAGCTCAGCGCGGGGCCCCGGGCGCGGCGGGCGGCTCGTCCCGGCCTGGCCACCGCCACCTCCGGCCAGACCTCGCGCGGGCCGACTCGCAACGAGACGGACTCGAAAGGAAAAAGCCTCTCTTTTCCGCCCGTCCCCTCATTGGACGACGGGGAAGAGTCACCGGCTCCCCGCACGCACCGTCTGCGGCGATCACGACCCTCCTTCGCAAGTTCGCTTCCCCAGGCCGCTCGTCCGAGGCCGCCGCCCGAGCCCGCCGGCCCCGCGTCCCCCGGCCCGTCCTCGAGGATCGCCGACAGCGGTCCTCCGGGTCGGGGCGCCCGCTGCGAGGGACGGCCGGGCCGCCGCCGCCGCCCTCGGTCCCGGGCGCCATTCGCTCGCTGCCCCAACCCCCCTCCCCCCCTGCCGCGCCGGGCGTTCGAGGGGGCGCCCGACCGCAGCGGCAGCCGGCGCGACCCCCCTACCGGAGCCTCGCAGCCCACGGTGGCCGCTGCCCGCCCGCCCCGCCGGGGACTGGCGTCCCGAGCCCCGTCACCCTCCTCCGCCCTCCCAGTCCCCCCTCTCACTTGGGCGAGTGGCCCTCGTCGCCCCGGTCGCCGGCCCCGCGGCGCAGCCGGGCCGCCGCCGCCCGCCGTACCTGGTGGTGGTTGTAGGAGTTCCTCTGCTGCAAGAAGGCGGCGGCCGCCGCCTGGTGCTGCTGCTGGAGCTGCGGGCTGACGGGCGACCTCCGGCTCTGCGGCTGCTGCGGCGCCGCGGGCGGCGGGGGCTGCTGCTGAGGTAAATTCATGGCGGGCGGCGGCGGCGGGGGCACCGCGGCCGCCGAGAAGGGGCCGCCGAAGCCGCCACCGCCGCCGCCGCCGCCGCTCGCCGGCACGCTGAGTCCCGCGCAGCCGTGCGGGGACACGGGCGAGAAGCTCGGGAAGAAGGCCGGGTTCATGGACGACGGCAGCCCGGGGTAGAAGCCGTTCTCTGAATCGGGGCTAGGCGGCGGCATGGCGCTGAGCGAGCCGCCGCCGCCGCCGCCGCCGCCGCCACCCGGGGTGGCGGCCGAGGAGCCGGGCTGCTGCGGCTGCGGCTGCGGCGGCTGCTGGGGCGGAGGCGGCTGCTGCTGCTGGGGCGGCGGCGGCGGCTGGGGCTGGGGCTGGGGCGGCGGCGACGCGGTCTGCACCGACCAGGGGGTGCCGAAGCCGGGCAGTGGCGGCGGCGACGCGGAGCCGCCTCCCCCTCCGCCTCCCGGGGGCCCCCCGCCCCCGCCGCCGCCCGGGTGCGGAAGGTCCGGGCTCTGCAGGCTGCTGAAGGCGCCCGCGCCGAGCGCCCCGCCGGGCAGGAGGTTACTGGGACTGTTGAGCAGAGGGTGGTTGGGGGACTCCATGGAGCCCGGCGCGGGGTTCACCGGCGGCGTCGAGGGGGCCAAGCCCGCATTGGGGGGCTCGGCGGCGCTGCCCTCGCCCGCGGCCGGGGTCTTGCGAGGGCTGCCCGCGCCTCCGTGGCGGCGCCGCGGGGCTGCGGGCGGCGAGGGCTGGAGCTGCGGGAGCGGGGGCAGGTCGGCCGGGCGCTGCCGCGGGGCGAAGTCCTGCGGCGGGAGGTGCTGCGGGTGCGGTACGCTGAACTGCTGCTGCGGCGGCGGCTGCGGCGGCTGCTGTGGCTGCTGGCGCTGGGCGAGCTGCGCCGGCTGGAGGAGCGGGCCGGGCGGCGGCGGGCTGAACCGGCCGGGGCAGTGGAGCGGCGGCGGCGGCGGTGGCTTCGAGTCCGGAGGGTGGGGAAGGTGGGGAGGGCTGAACTCTTTCCTCTTCTGGCTGCTCAGCTGCTGCTGCTGCCGCTTACTGAAGTCCTGCGGGGAGGAGGTGCGGCAGCAGCAGCAGGAGGAGGCGGAGGAGGAGGAGGGGTGGTGCAGACTCGGTTTGAAGTCCTGGGAGGGGAGGAGGTGGGTCACACCCGCGTTCGTGCCGCCGCCGGGGTGGTGGTTGGGGAGTTTCTCCGCGGCCGCCGCCCCCGAGAGCGGCCGCGCCGGCTGCTGTGTCAGCCCCAGCAGCAGCTCATCCTGCATGGTCTGCTGATGCGCCAAGAACGGGGAGGAAGAGGAAGCGGCGGCAGCTGAGCTGCCCGCGCCGCCGCAGCCGAGGGGGATAGAGAAGGGGGAGGCGGCCTCCGAGAAGCCGGTGACAGGCAACGGCGGCGGCGAGAGCGGGCCGAAGGGCGTGGTGGAGGGCAGCGGGGCGGCGGCCGCGGTGGGCCCCGTGGCGTAGGGACGGTACGCCCCGCTGCCGAATAGGGACCCGGGGCTGCTGCTTCGGAGCGGGGCGGTCTGCAGCACCCCAAATCCGAAGTCCCTCATTTATCAGGCCGGCGGCAGCCGGAGGAGAGGCGCCCCGTCCGCTGCCCCGCCTAGGAAACCGCCGGATCTGGGGCGGCGCGGCCGTGGTGGAAGGAGGGGGAGTCAGTGAGAGAGGGACACCGTGACTGAGCCAGGGGCACCTACTTCGGCCCCGCCACCCCTCGCGGCAGTCACCGCCGCCTCCCGAGACCGGCTCGAGTGCCGCCGCCTCTGCCGCCGCCCTCGCCGCTTAAGAACTCCGGAACGTGCGTCAGCGCCACCTCACAATCGCACCGCCCCCCGCGGTGCGTCCCGGCACGCGCGGGCGCGAGGCCGCCGCGCCCCCGCTGCCCCGCCCCCGCTGCCCCGCCCCCGCCCCGCCCCTCATTAATATGCAGGCACGGCCGGGGGCGCGCCTGCGCTCCCAGGAAGGCGGGGGAGCGCGAGAGCGAGCGGCTTCGGTCCTCCGGCCCCTTCGGCGTCCAGGGAAAAGGAGAGACCGGTGGCGGTGGAAGGCGGCCGACCGAGCGCCCGGCGCGCGCGCGCACGAAGGCGTGCGCGAGCCGTCGGCGGCGACGGTTCCTGGGCAACGGCCCCTCCCGGCGCGGGGCTCGCACGCGCTCTCCCCCGTCGCCCTCGCGGCCCCGCCTCCTTCCTGTCACCTCCGCCCCGCCCCCGGTCACATGAGGCTTGGCCGCTGGGACGCGGGCTTCCCAGGGCGGCGCGGGCCCGCGGGGGAAACTGAGGCCCGGGAACCAGACCGGGAGCGGCTCCTAGTGACCGTGGCCCCTCTCGCCTTCCAGGCTCAGCCGTTGGGGTCCTTAGGCCGGCAAGATCGTGCGGGCTCTGCCTGCCTTGCAGACCGCCGAGCGGCTCTCTCCGCACCTCGTGCCCCACCATGTCCCAGTCTTGGACGTGTCCTCGCTTCTCGTCGCCCTAGAAAGCGCCTTCTCGGGCTGGTTTCCGTATTTAGCTTCTCGTGCTGTGTGCTGCCTTGGACCTTCCTGCAGCTGCGTGAAGGTGTTTTCTGCAGGGCAAACAAGAACCCTCAGCTGTACACCAAACGTTTTCACTATAGCAATTGAGGAGCAGAGTCCCAGGAACCTAACCAGGCTCCGGGTGGCTTTTTACACACGTATATGCATATAACAGGTTACGTACGGGGCGAGCTCCCGTGGTAACCCTGGGCCATGTCCAAGTCTTCGTATTTCACAAAAGCATTCAATGTGCCATCGTCAGGGCTGCTGTGTGAGGGACTCCTCCTCACCACGTTCATTCTGGCTCCCCTGTCCCTTCCCCCCCAGGGAGACTCAAACATTTCCTAAGCTTTATGAGTTTTCAAGAGAGAAAGATTTCTCACATCAGGGAAAAAAGGAGGCTCTGACTCAGCAACAGACTTGTTGAGGCTTGCAAAATGGAAGGGGAAAGAGCTTTCCATGGTAGAGCTCTTGTTGGAAGCAATAGCAGAGACACTAATCCTGTGTATTTCCTTTTCTAAAGAAGCATTTAACATAATGACAAAAATTACGTGAGGGTCTAGATAAAGAATAACAGAATGATCCTGTTTTGCAGTTTTAACTTTTTCTTGGCACTTAGGAAGGGAAACTATTTAAAGAATCCTAGAATACAGTCTAATCCCAAAAGCAGTAGAGGGGGTGTTCAGACTACTTGATATTTTAATTCTTTCTTAAATCGGAATACAATTGACCTATAACATTGTATGGATTTAGGTGTACAGCGTAATAATTTGGTATATCTATATGTGCTGGAAAGTAGTTACCACAGTAAGTTTAGTTAATATCCATCACCACACATAGTTAATTTTTTATCTTGTGAGACTCTACCTGATTTTGATTTGCAACTAGTCTAAGATTAAATAGTGTTATAAATGGACTGATGTAGGCAGAATGTACTTTGTGATGAGTCCTCATTCTCTCTAAAATTTCGTTTCTACTTTTGTTACTTCAGTGCTTCAAATTTATGTAAATCAGAATAAATACAGTAGAAAGAGAACAACATTGCAAAGGGAAAATATGTTTCATGTGTAAGGTTTATGTCTGATAGCCTGTCTAATGAACTGAGTTTGATATTGCCTTTACAATAGGAAAAAGTGTTTTTAAAAAAATCAAATGGTTCAGAAATTGGTCAGGTGTGTAGAAAATTGATTTGAGTTAATAATCTCAGAACCATTTTTAACAATCAGGCAAAATATAGAACAGGAGAAATACTTTTATTATTCTAAATTACAATGTCTAGAAAATAACCTGAGCTCATTACAATTAAAAATATAAATGGCCATTTCCACAGCATCTATTGACAACTTCTTAATTATTATTTATTAATATATTTGCTAGGCAAAAACTACTTCACAACTGAAGACTTTAAGACTGTCTTAAAAATGAACACATTTTTTTTTTCTAAGTAAAGTTATAAAGTTTGGAATCATCTGCCGATCCAACAACAAGTCTTGAAAGAGGAAGAAAATATAGGCATGAAAATTAGCTCAATCATCCACTAAAATTGCCATTAGTGCAATGTAAGGAGAGAGAGCATACATTTACAAGCCAAATGCTACAATTCTGGGCTAAAGTTTGAATAAAAACAAGATTTCTTGGTGATCTGATACTGGTTTTGTTTTGGAGGATTTAGAGACCTCCAAAACGAGAGAAAAGCTGTCATGTTTGGTAGTGCATAGTAAGGTCAAATTTCGTATTAAGTACACCAAATTCCAAAATCCAACTACCAGACCCTCTGCCCACCACTTTAACATCTTAGAGAGTGTTGTGACAACTCCATTTTTTTCATAGAGAGGAAAGTTACATCCTGAAATCTCGATCTTTCAAACTGGCGTGCCATCACTGAAAATATTCAAGCAGAAAGGTTTCCTATAGTGGAGGTGCAGGTGGGCCAGAGGAAGGGGAGGGTGGTTGTGGTGTTCTAGAAGATCCAATGCCAAAATCTTAGGAGGGTGTATTCTCTGTTAACTATATGGTCGTCAACTCGGTCCCTGACCTTGTTCGACAGTCTCTCGATCATTTTCTACCACTGTCTCGGGCCAGTGTCTTTAAAATATTTTTGCTACAACCTAGGACATACACATATACATGTGCACCTGAAAGAAAGCTTTAAGCAATTCTTACTCTTTTTACATGCAATGAACTCTACTTTTAAATTCTATTTACTGTTTTAAATCACTGAGTTGATCTCCAATCCTTAAGTTGATTTTTTAAGTCCCACGATTAGGTCATGAGTTGAAATTTGTTATTATTTTAAAGGTTATTTATTTATTTGAGAGAGAGTGCATGCGCACATGAGGGCAGGAGGGGCAGAGAGAGGAAGAGAGAGAGAATCCCAAGCAGGCTGCAGGCTGTCAGTGCAGAGCCAGACAAGGGGCTCTATCCCACGAACCAGGAGATCATGAACGGAGCCAAAATCAAGAGTCAGATGCTTAATGAACTGAGCTACCCAGGAGCTCCCGCCATGAGTTGAAATTTATTATCACTGTCCTAGAAGACTATTTCACACCTTCTCCTGTATCTCAAAGCCTCTTTACACCTTCTCTCCTACCCTCATTCTCAGCCGCTGACCTGGCTTTCTACTTTACTGAGAAAATAGAAGTAGTTACAGGAGAGCTTCTTCAGGTCTTCACGGCACCCTTTTCCAGGCACCGTGCATCTTTTCCTACACACCTTCTTCCTTCCTGCTGCGTGGAGGGCTTGCCCACACCTCACACTCCCATCGAAGGCCAAGCTCCTCCACTGGCACACCAGATCCTTCCTGCACCTGCTCAGGACATGGCTTCATAGACATCCTAGCGTTTCACAGACATCCCACATTTACCGTGTCCAAAATTGAACTCCCCCATCTTGGTAAATGGCACTCCATTGTTATAGCTGCTCAGGCCAATAAATGAATAAATAAACAAACAAATAAATGAAAAGGTCATCCTTGATTTCTATTTTCCTTACAACATATTCAAACCATTATTACCTGTGGCGTATTGCCCCTTGAAATCATATCCAGAATGCAGTCACTGCCCACCACAAGCAACCTAGGCCAGGCAACATGATCTCTCCCTTGGCTTCTTGCTATCACCCCCTAACTAGCCTCCGAGCTTCTGGTCTCATCTCCCCGTAGTCTATTCACACAGTAGCCAAAAGGCTCTTTTCAAAATGGAAGACAGATCATGTCAACTTCCCTGACTGAATACTTATATTTTCCTGGAATAATAGTCAAAACATTTTCAGTAACCAAATGGTCATTCACGATTGCCTTCTGCCTCCACTAACCCCTATGACCACTTCTACCCGCAATGGAATGCTTATTTCTTTAATATACCAGGCCAAGTTGGCCTCAGAGCCTTTGCCCTTGTAATTCTCCCTCCCTGGAACACTTGTCCCCTAAATACCAGCAGGGCTCGCTCTCATGTTTTGCATGTCTCTGTCTCATTTCTTTTAGGTCTCTGTTCAGCTCATTTCCTCAGTGATATCTTCCCTGACCACCATTGAAAGAGCAGCCCCATCCTTCCGTTCCAGGCTCCCTATTACTCACAAGTGGTTTGATTTCTCCCCCCTGTCTGGCACTCTGTGTACCGACATTGTTTATCCTCCTATTAGATCACAAACTCTACAAGGAAAGGTGCATTGTTTTGTTCACTGCTGCATCTTCGGCACCTGGAACAATGATGCCCGGCACATGGTAGGCACCTAAGAACTGTTAATTGTGCATGCACTGAATAATAGCTGTAAGTATACTATAGTAATATGAGGGTCCACTTATCAGCTGCTTCTATGTTGGCAGGAGTTACCCAAACACCACCTACATGCTCCTAGGAATTCTAAGGAAGGCAAGATAGTTCCAGACATCATCAGGGTAAATGTGTGAGGATGCACAGATAGGGCAGCTCAGGATTGCAACGCAAGGGAATAGATAAACCCGGACTCCAGGAGGCAGGACTTCTGTCTTAAGAGCCTAGAGAAGGAGTCCAGGTTTGAGGGACAGGGATATTGAGGAAGGAGAGTGAAATGGAAGGGTTCATTATAGGAGCTGGAGCAAAGACAAGGAGTCAAGGCTCAGCTCATAGAAAGGGAATGAGTTCACATAGAAGGGCAACGAGGCCAACTTGATGCTGACCAGCCAAGCTGCTGGTTTCCTACTGCTTTCCAGCCCGGAATGTTACTGACCCCATAGGGTGGGAAAGGGTTAGTGTTCAATGGAAGCTCATTAGCCTGACTTTGGGTTGGGGCGGGAGGGAAGGGTGGGGAGTAGAAATTAAGGCCCATACTGACCTTGTCCAACTTCAAGTTGCTTTATTGACACAACACCCCCAGAGTATCACCGTGTTTAATACTTGTGGTTCTTTTCCTGCTTTTCTAAACCTTCCTTCATACTCTTATCCGTTGCCTTCCTTCTCTTTATGTATCCCTCACATGTTGGAGTTCCTTAGGCTTATATTCTTGGTTCTCTTCTTTACTTCTACATACTCTTTCTAGGTGACCTTATTCACTATCATGTTTTCAAATATCATCTATATGCTAATGTGCCAAACTCATATTTCCCACTGCCTTTTTAAAAGCTTGACCTTGGCTCAGACACATCAATATGTCCACACCTGAACTTACCAGCTTCCCCAAAACCTGTTCCTCCTCTTTTGCTCATTCACTGGGTTGATGGCATCATTACACAGTTGCTCAAGCTGGAAACATGATTCATCCTCTTCTTCCCTCTCTCTTACCTTCCAAAAGCAGTCAGTTACCATACTCTGTCAATTCTGTTGCAGAAATAGTGCTCAAATGTTGTCTCCTCAGTCCACTCCTCTACCTGTGTCTTAGCTCTCAGTCTTTTCTCTGTCCTTCCCTGGTGCACAGACTCTAGCTGGCTTCCCTACCATTTCTTCTTCTGAATCTCATCCCTTTGATAGTGTCAACAAACAACAATCATCCTGTCACACATCCTGGTCAATAAGCACCTCCCTAGCTTCCACCCGATCATGTCCAAACTCGCTGGTGAATGGGACCCTTCAGAAATTATCTGCAACATGCCTCTTTGCCTTTATCTCCTGTCACTCCCCCATAGTACCCAGTCTTCTGTATCAGACATGTCTTTTCATACCTCTGGACCTTTGCATATGATGTTTCTACTCTCTGGAATGCTTCCTACCTCTTTTCATCAGCTCATGCATCCTTACTATTCAAGAGACAGTTCAAATGCCATAGCCTTTCCTGACTCTCCCTGGACAGTGAGTTAAATCCTTTTGTACATTCTCATACAACATTGTCATGATAATTTTCTCTTATTAGAACACTTGTCACATGGACAATAATTTTCTGTCTCCTTTGCTATCTGCCCTTTGAACTCTGAGTTGCTCTAGGTCATGAACTTTCCTTTATGTATCTCAGCATCCTTTTGCCTGTCATTATACCTGAAGTGCAAGTGCTCAATACATGTTTGTGGATTAGTAATTTCCCAGTGAATGCTGTAGGAAGGAGAGATGAAGGAACGAAAGGAGAGAAAGAAGGAAAAGAAGGGAAGGAGAGAAGAAGAAGGGAGGGAAGGAAGAAAATTAACACCTAAAAAAAGTACACCTAAAAGGGGATACGCCATTTTCTCAAGAACCGTAACATTAGTGACTATGTTTGCTAGAGAAAAAAAAAAAAAAAAAAAAAAAGAATAGACTGTAACAACAACAACAGCAAAATCTCACTCTTTCCCATTGTTTTCTTTGTCAATACCTACCTGAAAACTCCATTCCAGTTATTATGCTATTCAAAGATGAATGCATTGACAAAGGAAAAATATCTAGAATATTTCCCTGCTGCTAATGTGTAGACTCCAAACACAATAAAAGGTCTTCACAGGTTATGTTACCCTTTGTGGAGCCTGGGAGATTTGTCATCCAACTCCAGTACTCCCACCTCGGAGAGAAGCCGTCAACCTCTGCAGTACCACATGCTCATTGGCACATAGACTGACTTAACTATTCCATTGCTTCTTGGCTTGTATTTTTAGGTGTAGTTAATTTGACTAGATTATAAATCTTTGGAGGGAGTGGTTATGCCTGCCTTATATATTCCTTTCTTTTCCTGTTTCTTGATGTATTTATGTATCCAGAAACTATTTATTGAGTGCTAGGTGCTGGGGATATCACCCTGAACAAAACTGAAGATATATGCATTCTTCTGTGGCATCACAGAGGCTGTTGATATCAGCTATGATAATTCCCAGCCCTAATTGTCCAGACAGAGTCATAAACAGTGAGATTCTAGGCTGAAACTGACCTACTAAATTGGAGTCCTACATGCTGTGACATAATCTTGCTGGGCTGGTCATGGGTGGAACCCTGGGGTGAATATGGAATATTGAACCAAGGCAACTTCAGCAGGAAGGCAGAAGAAATCACACACTGAAACACATTGTAATCCTAGGGATTTCCATTTATTATCTCCTTAACCTGTCATAGTATACTTTGTGACTAGGTAAGCAAATAGTATTCCTATTTTATCGTTGGAAAACAAAGTCCAGAAATAAAGTAATTTGCTTCCAGTAGTTTGCACAGCCTGGGTTTAAAGCCCCCATCTTCCCGTTGCTCAGTCTGCTGCTCCGTTAGCTGTCCATTGGACTACCACCTGAGAAATACAACTTATCTGAGCCAAACAGAGACGCAGGGACAAGCCCTAAGAGCAATGGTTGTTACTTCTAGTAAAGGATAATGACTGGAAAGAGTAATCTTTTAAAACTTTTCAGTAACGCCTAACTAGCTGAATAGCGATGTGCAGTAGTGATCTCGGACTCAGAGCATTTTATTTTTGAAATATATAGACCACAAAACTTCAGAAATACTTTTCATATGTGCATACTAATTTTTTTCCTATTAGAATAATGAGGCCTGGCAGTATATATTGCATTTAATTATTTTCTTTCGTTCTGGAAAGCTAACTCCTTCAATTGATAAATTATTTTCTGTAGAGAAAAGTGAAGAAGAATTTGACTCAATATTAAATATTTAAACTTTATGTAGATGAAGAATATTGCATCTATCAAATCTGATCTTAATACTTTTAGAATCTTAGATTAAAAGGTTTAAACCTTTTTTTGGAAACTGTGAATGTTTGGTTAACAAAGAAAAATCATGAACTCTATTTGATACCACACATTACAACCCTTTTAAAAAAATTTTTTTACTGTTTTTATTTATTTTTGAGACAGAGAGAGACAGCATGAGCAGGGGAGGGGCAGGGAGAGAGGGAGACACAGAATCCGAATCTGAAGCGGGCTCCAGGCTCTGAGCTGTCAGCACTGAGCCCGAGGCGGGGCTCGAACCAACGAACCGTGAGATCATGACCTGAGCTGAAGTCGGACGCCCAACAGACTGAGCCACCCAGGTGCCCCACCCCCCATTTTTATGCAAGGATTGATTAAGTATAAAGACAATGCCTGAATAACATTCTGAGGCAAGAGGAATATTTGATATTAGCCCAGGTTAGTGCACTGTCCTTACTGCTATCCATTCACCTTTACTGTGCTCTAGGTGGGACTATAGGAGTTCATTGCATCTTTTATCCAAAATTCATGTATAAGTGTAAGTCATTTAGGAAGTTTGCAGAACATAATCCACAGTAAGAAGAAGAAAAATAGACCTCAATTTGCAATAGAGAAAAATTATAGATAGATTTGTGTAAAAAAAAAACTTTAGAAAATTATCATAAGGATGTGAATCCCATATATATATATATATATATATATATATATATATATATATATATATATAAATACTACTGCTAATGTTTTTAAAAAGGCCCACAGTTGATCCATATTTCTCTCACATTAGGAGACCGGGAAGAGGGACATGCTGGACACCTGGGGGCTCTTGAGTCAGAGGTCTACCTGGCTTTTAGTCCCAACTCCCTCTGTTCCTGTGTAACTTCAGCAATTAAGTTTCGGGACCTTAGTTTCCTCATCTTTGTAAAAATGAAGGGAACAACAATCATCATCCCAAAGCGAGGGTTGTGAAGATGATTAGAAATAGTTTAAGTAGAGAGTCTTCTGTAATGTTTGACACAGAACAGATGTTTTGACAAACACACAAAAACTCTTAGCTATTATGAAGCTTAAAGGAAAGAGGAGACTCCAGGGCCAGATAGAACTCAGTGGTAGAACTTGGCTGGGGCAGAGGATGGAGGGATGGATAAGGTAAACCAAACAATTATTCAAAACATGCACAAAGATGTTGGTAATGGCTTGATCCCTAAGGAAGACAATTGATGTAAATGGGACAAACTCTGGCTTCAGGGCAGAAGTGGATTCCAGTATCAGTTCTGACACCTACAGGGTGGAGTTTGTTAACCTAGGCAGGTTGACCATTCTCAGTGTCACTTTTCTCCTCCAGTAAGTAATACAGGGAGCCACGCACAAAAGATACCCTATGCTGTTTAGAGCACTGGTCTTCCAACCGAGACGCATCTGGACCATCTTTGTCCCCTAGATATATAATGTGAGCCACAGATATAGGCTCCATATGTAATGAGGAGTGTTCTAGTAGCCACATCTAAAAAAAGATAAAGAGACGGATGAAATTAACCTGAGTAATATATTTTAACTCAACACCTGCAAAATGTTATCTTTTCATCATGTCATTGATATAAAAGTAATTATTGATTTTTCTGCATCGATTGAGATGATTATGGTTTCTGTGGTTTATTCTATTAATATAATGTATTATGTTGATTTCCAGATTGTAAACCAATATTTCATCTCTGTGAAAAATCCCTCTTGGTTATGCTGTTTAAACATACACACACACACACACACACACACACGGCTGAATTTAGATTGCTGAGGATATTTGCGTCTATATTCTTAGGGGATATTGGTCTGTGGTCTTCTTATGATGTCTTTGGTTTTAGCATCGAGGTACTACTGGTCTCATAAAATAAGAGAATTGGAAACATTGGAAAATGTTCCTTCTTCTAATTTTTTATAAGAGTATGTGAAGGATTGGTATTAATTCTCTATTATTAATTATAATTAATTATAATTAATTAATATATAATTAATTCTCTATAATTCTTTATAAATGTGCAGAATTCACCAGTGAAGCCATCTGGGCCTGGGCTTTTCTTTGGGAAGTTTTATTTTGTTTATTTTATTTTTTTAATGTTTATTTATTTTTGAGAGAGAGACAGCACGAGCGGGGGAGGGGCAGAGAGAGAGGGAGATAACACAATCTGAAGTAGACTCCATGTTCTGAGCTGTCAGCACAGAGCCTGATGCAGGACTCAAACTCATGAACCGCAAGATCATGACCAGAGCCGAAGTTGGATGCTCAACCAACTGAGCCACCCAGGAGCCCCTCTTTGGGAAGTTTTAAAATTGCTAATTCAATCTCTTTGTTATACGTTTATTCAGATTTTTTTTATTTCTTCTTATTTCTGTTTCAGTCGTGTGTGTTTATGTGGAAGTGTATACATTTCATCTAGGTTTCTTTAATTTGTTAGTCTACAATTTCCAGATCCTCTCTTTTATTCCTGATTTTAGGAACTTCAGTCCTTTATTTTTTTCTTGGTCAGCCTAGCTAATGGTCACTTTTGTTGATTTTTTTAAAAGAACTAACTTTGGATTTCATTGGTGTTCATTATTATTTCTATTCTCTATTTCATTTATTTGTGGTTTAATCTTTATTAGTTTCTTCCTTCTGCTTGTTTTTGTTTTAGTTTATTCTTCTTTTGCTAGTTTCTTAAGGTGGAAGTTTACATTATTGATTTGAAATCTTTATTCTTTTCATAAATGCAAGCATTATAGCTGTTCCCTTCTGACTGCTGTTTTAGTTGAGTCTCATAAATTGTGGTATGTTGTGTTTTCTTTTCATTTATCTCAAATTATTCTGTAATTTGCCTCGTGATTTCTTCTTTGACCTATTTGTTATTTAGGTGTGTTTTGTTTAATTTTCGCATATCCATGAATTCTCAAATTTATTCCTGTTATTATGACTTGAATTTCATTTGATTGTGGACGAAGAATGTACTTTGTTTGATTACATGCTTTTAAATTTATTGAGATTTGTGTTATGGCTTTTTAACATATGCTCTATCCTGGGGGGAGGCTCCATGTGCACTTTAGAAGAAGATCTACTTTGCTGTTGTTGATTGAAGTGTTCCATAGATAATGTGTTACATTTAATTGCTTTACAGATTTCAAGTTTTCTACTTTCTTGTTGATCCTGTGCCAAGTTGTTCTATCCATTACTGAAAGTGGGTTATTAAAGTTTCCAAATATAATTGTTGAGTTGTCTATTTTTCCCTTTACTTTACACATCATATTTCATGTTTGGGGGGACTCTCTTGTTAGGTGCATTATGTTTGTAATTGTTTTGTCTTCCTGATGGATTGTCCCCTTTATTATTATGCCCCCCCTTTTTTTGTCCCTAGGAACAAATTTTGTCTTTAAGTCTATTTTGTTGGATACTGATGTAGCCACTCCAGCTTTCTTTAGGATGCCATTTGCACGGTGTATATTTTTCTATTTTTTTTACTTCCCACTTTATCTTTGAATCTAGTGTGTCTCCTCCAGATGGCATGTAGTTGGATCAAGTATGCTCCATTCTACCATACTCTGCCTTTCGACTAAAGAGAGACACGTTCTTATTAGAAGAACGAGGCTCTCATTATTGCATAAACTGTACATTCATTGCTCTATTACAAATTAGTTAATGAGAACTAGCATACTTAGTCATCTTTTTATGATTTATGAAAATGGGTTATTTATGTTGGACTTCTTTTAATCTTGACTACTTTTCATAATCTTAGAGGATTCATTTTGTAACATATTTCTCAATGTTTTTTATAATATTTCTTGCAATGCTTTTTAGCACATTGATTTGAAATAAAAAGGTAAAGACAGAATTTCTCTGCAAGAAAGTGTGATTTGGCGTATTGGTTTACCAATAAGGCATATGATGGACAATTTCCATAAATTGAGCTAAAAATGCAGCTCCACAGCTTTAATTTCATATATATGTATAAAATTCAGGGAGACAGTGTAATGGGAATGTGAGTTCAAAGAGAAAACGGAAAGGTCTAAAATTTACAAAATAAACTTTTACATATATATTAATATATTTTAATAGCTGGTCATGGATATTACATTATTATAGTATTCAAATTTCATTGGACATATTTAAAATGATAGTCATTATATTTAAATATATGTTAAAAATTACATCCTTTGCAACAATTTGAACTTAGGATAAAAATTTTTAGATGACTTAAAATGCACAAGACACTTAAAACTGTTTAAATATAGAAGATATTTTATTTTCTTTAAAAAATGTTTTTAACGTTTATTTATTTTTGAGAGAGAGAGAGAGAGAGAGAGAGAAATGGAGAGACACAGCATGAGCAGGGGAGGGGCAGAGAGAAAGGAGATACAGAATCCGAAGCAGGCTCCAGGCCCTGAGCTGTCAGCACAGAGCCCGATGTGGGCTCAAACTCATGAACTGTGAGATCATGACCTGAGCTGAAGTGGGCTGCTTAACTGACTGAGCCACCCAGGTGCCTCTAGAAGATATTTTAAATGTTCAATGGTTCTTAAAGTGATTCTTGAGGGAAAATGTTTGAAGACTAGGCACAAAGAGCAAAGGTACTCCAAATTCATCATCTCTAAGTTGCCTTATTATTGCTACATTCCCAGTGCCAATCAGATCACCATGATTGAATGAATGAGTGAATGAATGAATGAATGGTAACATTACATATTATATACTTGCTGCTTAAAAAAAGGATGGCCCTGGAGGTAGATTTTTCCCTATCTGGGTTAAGGAATTATTAGTTGGTAGGTGGAGAGAGCAGGGTCCTGATGGAAATGGGGAAAAAGAATCCTAACTACTGACTTGAGAAGACTGCCTTGAGTGACTAGCTTTATGTTTGCCAGTCCCCAAGAATGTGAGATAAAGCCTGAGACCTAGATTTAAGGGGGGGGGGGGGCAGCCTGGTATTAAGATCCATACATAGCAATCACCTTGAATTCTACAAGTATTTTGTAAGCATCTATTTCCTGTCTGGCACTCTGCTGGGCAGTGGTGAAGAAGACAGGGTACATGAGGGATACATGTAAATTAAGAAGTCTAGGGGAACCTGGGTGGCTTAGTCAGTTAAGCGTCCGACTCTTGATTTTGGCTCAAGTCATGATCTCAGGGTTCAAGAGTTCCAGCCCCAGCCCCACATCAGATTCTGTGCTGACAGCGCTGAACATGCTTGGTATTCTCTTTCTCTTTCTCTCTCTCTGCCCTTTCCATGCTCTCTCTCTCTCTCTCTCTCTCTCTTTCTCTCTCATAAGTAAATAAACTTAAAAAAAAAGACTAATGAAGTGGGATTAATGCTCTAAGGGGAATACATTAAGTTACTGTTACTTGACCATTTTTGACCTACCAAAAACGGCTAATTCATTTGTTTCAACCCGCATGGTAAGTGTAATTCCAGATGAAAGAACCATAAATCCTGAGGGATTCACTAATTAGGGAATGTGTTGTGCAGTCAGTGCCATTTGAACTGCACACTGAAGGATGAGAAAGAAGGAGAGTGGATGGATGGGTGGCAGATAAGACATTTGAACCACCAGGATCAACAAGCGCAAAAGCAGAGAGGATAGAGGGTACATGTGTGTTCTGGAAAGGTGCATGGAGTTTTTTTGTGTGTTGATGTCTGAGATGTGTGGAAAAAAGTAGAAAGGAGACTGGGACTCATGTTGAGTCCTGTAGGCCTAAGAAAGCACTGTTGAATCAGCAATAGGAAACCACTGAAGATTTCCTAAAAGGAGTGTTGTGAACAGATATAAGCTTTAGAAGAACTTAGGTGGATGACTGGGGAGAGGGGAAGTTGAGACTACAGGCAACGAGATGCTGAGGAAGCTCCTGTAAAGACAGGATGTGTGTAGTCAATATGTAGAGGAGTTGTGAAGTAGGATATAACATTTCTCTGATAGAATCATCATCGTCTGGTCAATGATTAGGTTGAAGAGTTAGTTGAAATAGGTATAAGGTCAGGTACAGGGGAGAGAGTAAGCTACATGGAGATATCCCGCAATGGGAGTGGAATTCTTGGCTAGCGGTCTTCACTCTGTTGGTACACCGATGAGAGCTGAAGCCATGAAAGTGGATGCATTTATCGGGGAAAGCTGTCTTGGGAGAGCATGGAAACCGACTACGAGCAAAAGGACAGAGCAGGGGATTAGGAATGAGTCTGTGCCCTATGCTTTACCCCATTGTATCTCCATCATAACACTCGTTCACCTAAGTGTCCACCGTTGGCAAGTATATGAGACCTCCAAAAGTA
The DNA here is from genome assembly GCF_007474595.2 of Lynx canadensis. NCBI lineage: Eukaryota > Metazoa > Chordata > Mammalia > Carnivora > Felidae > Lynx > Lynx canadensis. The sequence goes on from NC_044306.2 coordinate 195,118,061, forward strand.
GGATGTAGATCTTGTCCGTTCCTTGGCATCCTGCAAGTTCACACATAGTCAACGGGTAGCCACTTAAAAAAAAATCCTTTCTGGACCATACTCAAACATTTATGGAATGCTTTTCAGGTGCCAGGCATTGTTCTAGTGCCACGCAGGGGCCCTTCCATTTCATATTTTGCACATGTGGAAACAGTAGGGTGAACTTGTTCAAGGTCACAGGTAGTGCGTGGGAGCCTGGATTTAAACTCAGGTGATCTAATACCAGAGGCCACCTGCACCTAACTCCCATGCTACAGAATAAGCAGAGTCAGAGTGACATCTGCATGTCACTTGGCAGCTTAGAATTTTTGTCTAGACAATGCAAATATCCTCAAAGTAACTGTGAGGTGGAGGGAGGGCACAATATTATTACTGAGAAAATTAAAGCTAAAGCTAACTGAATCCATGAGGAAACACGCTTAGTAAGTGGCCAAACTAAGCAAAACCACTATGTTCTGAGTTACACCCCATGTCCTATTTCCGTCTCAACCCCATGAATCCAGTTGCTTACCCTATCATTCAAGAAGATGGAATGCCTCAGCAGGTGTCCAGAGGAATCTGGGGACAGGGGCTGTGGAAAAAAGCGAGAAGACTTTTTGACTAGCAGGATCTACTTCCTTGAGGGAATTAGGAACAATGATCTGGTAAGACTGTAAGATGCCTGTGGGTCTAACTTGCTGGTGAATACTAACATAGTCTCTCTTTTGTTAATGATCACGAGTATTCAAAATTTAGGCACAACACATGTATAAAAAATATTGGTTTGTTGACTTTAAATGTAAATGAAAGATAATCGATTGATTGATTTATTCATCCTTCTTGGGGACATAATCTGGAATCTGTCCATGGGGAAACATCAGACATCCCTTGACAGTGTAAAGGCCCCACCCTATTTAGAGGCCTCTGTGGTTGGTTCATTTACCAAGGAGCATAAGATGTGCCCTCTTAACAGGAGAATGGAAAGAGAACAACAGGTACTGAATTTCTGTAAGCATTTGTTTAATCTAATCCCCTACCACACATAGACTCTTCTCTGATGGCTGGTCTCCTTAGATAGGAGAGACTCACAAAAGATTTCAAAGGAACTGAAAATGAGATTGATAATAAGCTTTATACTTGTGTTCAGCTCATTCCAGTTTAGAAAAAAAAAGTCCTGGTGCATCTGACAGATACTGCCTTGCTTAAATTTTATGAATCAGAGGCAGGGATGTTCTGCCATTTCTCTGCCATTATACGAGATTAGCTATCTTGCCAAGTCTCACCGTTGCCAATATAGACTCAGAAGCAACAAATACCACAGAGGATTCAAAGATGAAAAAAATCTCCTATTTTGTAGGTTAAGTGCAGACATATTTATTTATACAGAAGGTGAGACTCTATCCTCAATGTAGCCTATATTTATTTAATCTCATGACTTCTAAAATAAGCAATGTTATGATGATTAAAACAGAGGCACCTGCATTCTTCCTGTTTAGGGAAGGATGGAATGAAGAAAAGGAATTCAGTAGTTCTTGTCTATATATTAAGTAGCACAAAATACAAACTGTTAACAATTTATAATATTAAATATTATCATTTACCTAGTACTCTCTTACATGCAAGGTGATATTCTAAACATTTAATCCACTTTACAACTCTATGATAAATTGTATTATTGTCCTCATTTCACAGGTGAACAAATGGAGGCATAGAAGTGTTAAGCAGCTTGCCTAAAACCACAGAGCTAATAGTAGAGCCAAAATCCCAGAGCTCCTACTCTTAATCTGGTGGGTTAAAATTGTTGAGTCCAATGACTTTGTCCCCACTGAACTGAAAAGACTTCCAAGGAATGGTGGGACTTTAGAAAATCTTTCAAAGACGGGAGTAAATTTAGAAAAATGGAAAGTTAGAGAACTTACAATGCTCGTCAGTAAACCCTCTCTTGTGTAGCTTTGAGGGATTCTCCTTCCACTTATCTCAGATAACTGAGTTTAATTGAAATCTGGAACAATGTTTGTCTATGCACCAGAGTCATGACTGTGTCTCAGGTCTGTGAGAAGATGGCTTTGTGCTGGGATGGTTTTTCCTGTTGATCTTCCTGCAACGGGGAAGATTGATTCCCACTGATACATTCTGGACCACTGAGGGCACCCCTTGAACACCATACAAATGGATGCCATTCCTTCTTTCTTCCCTTCATCCCTCCCTTCTATTGTCTAAGTCAGTGAAATTACTTAAAATAGACAGGCTCTGTGCCAGGTGCTGATGATTAAATAAATATATATGTAAATAGTTCCTGACCTTTATAAAGACTCAAACATGGTTTTAAAAATGGCCATCTGTTCATGGTATAAGCAGGTGCAAAAGCAGGAATGGTCACTTCAATTTGGGACATTGGGAAAGGTTTAATAGAAGAGGTTGTACTGGAACTAAGCCCTAAAAGATGTAGGATGGGGGTGGAATGATCAGAGAAGAATTAGAAGAGCATTCCAGGAAGAGGGATCGGCAAAGATAGCAAAGGATTGGAGGAGGAAAACAGTAGGACATGTCGGGGGAAGTGGAGAGAAGGCTACCTGAATGGGGGCAGAGTGTGATGTGCAGCCATTAGAATGAGGCTAGAGAAGCAGGTAAGGGCCAGACCAGGAGAGATGAAGACAAATCTCATCACTGAAAATCCACTTGCACGACCTAAACACACCTATGAATAGTGATCATATTTTAAAAATTCCCTGCAGTTCATCTAAACTTCAGGGTGCCAGGAACACTGGGTACTTTTACGAACATTATGATAGCCTTCTAACTGGTCTCCTCACTTCTGCTTCTGCTCTCTTACAATCCTTTCTTATTACCCTTTCTTCTGTAGCTTCTGTTGCATCCACGTGCATCATTCACTTGCTTGTAACCTTTCAGTGTCTTACTTGCATTCGCCTACAAGGTCCTGTGTGACCCACCATGAACTTGCACCACTCTCCCCCTCTCTCACAACCACAATGGTCTTTCAATTTCTCAAATGCCCCAAGATGTCCCCTGGCCCAGAAGACTTTTCTCCCAGCTGCATGACTGGCTTCTCCTCTTTTATGTCTCATCTAAATGGGATTTCCTCCGAGAGATCTTCATGGACCATCTGCTGCGGAGTACCTCCCTTCTTCAGCCATCCTTTATTTCCTTAATAGCACTTATCCCCAATCTGTAAAATTTAGTTAGTTAATTTTATTTTCTATTTATTTCACCAAATGTAAGATCCATGATAGACTAATGCCCTACCTTGCTTTGATTTATCCCCAGCTGGTTCCTAAGCCCATGGCACAGAATAGACTCTCGAAAAAAATAATTCCATGTTAAATGAATACAAATATCTATGTAATAATAATAAAAAAAAACCATAATGATCTTTCCTCTCTTTTCCTTAAAAAAGAGAAAAGTCTAGACTACTGATTCCCAAGCTGTATTTTATTCAGTAATGAATTTAGGGGAAGAAAGAAAAGAAAAGAAAAGAAAAGAAAAGAAAAGAAAAGAAAAGAAAAGAAAAGAAAAGAAAAGAAAAGAAAAGAAGAAAAGAAAAGAAAAAGAAAACAAGAGGCAAAATGTGTTGCCAAGATTTTATTATTAAGTCAGTCTACATATAAACAAGATCAACACCGCACACTTTGGCTGCTTCTTTGGGGCTGTCTGTGGTGGTGGCAGCCATCTCTTGCTCAGAATTGTGGCCCCCCTCAGACCTCTGGTGAAGCTCAAGACAGTTAAAACAAGGACCAAGAGGGGCGCCTGGGTGGCTCAGTCGGTTAAGCGTCCGACTTCAGCTCAGGTCATGATCTCGCGGTCCGTGAGTTCGAGCCCCGCGTCGGGCTCTGGGCTGATGGCTCAGAGCCTGGAGCCTGCTTCAGATTCTGTGTCTCCCTCTCTCTCTGCTCCTCCCCCGTTCATGCTCTGTCTCTCTCTGTCTCAAAAATAAATAAACTTTAAAAAAAACGAAACAAGGACCAAGAAGTTCATCTGGCACCAGTCAGACCAATGTGTCAAAATTAAGTGCAACTGATGGAAACCCAGAGGCACAGGGCGGACAGCAGATTCAAAAGCCAAGACTTTGATGCCCAACACTGGTTACAGGAGCAACAAGGAAACAAAGCACATGCTGCCCAGTGGCTTCTGGAAGTTCTTAGTCCACAACGTCAAGGAGTTTTAAGTGCTGCTGGTGTGCAACAAATCTCACTGTAGAGAGATTGCTCACAATGTCTCCTCCAGGAACCACTGTGGAAAGAGCAGCCCAGCTGACCACCAGAGTCACCAATCCCAATGCCAAGCTGCACAGCAAAGACAATGAATAGACAGATTTTGTGCATGTCATATTTTGTTAATAAAACCATAAAACTACAAAAAAAAATGCACACTTTCTATGTCTATCATCATTTCACCAGACAGATGAGTGGAGAGCTTAGGCATTCCAGACCAAAGACACTATAAACCCACAGAGATGGAAATAGTATGATAGCTTTGAGATAAATCAATAAGATGGTTGGAGGAGGATAACCAATAAAGATTTGAAGAATTTGGTAGGTTTAGATGATGGAAAGCTTCATGTAGTATGCAAAGCTTCTAAGTATCCTTAGAGAGGGAGGAGCTCTATAGGATAAAAAGACTTTTAAGCAGGAAAACTACATGGTTCAATTTGTATGTAAAAATTATCATCTATGGCCATGTAGCAAATGGCTTGGAGAGAGATGAGATACAAATCAGAGAATCTACTTAGAAGGTTGTTACAGAACCTACTAGCAAGATGGGGGATCAGGCAATGGCAACTGAGGATGAAAGGGAAGGAATGTGTCTTTGCAATTAACTCTTGGAATGATTTCTGCTTTAACAGTCTTGCTTCTAGTTTTGGCTTGTATCATCTAGCTACGGGCTTTCAAATAGATTTCCATATTTTTTATCTGCTGGCCTCTTAGCTACCTTTTTTGATGATGTATTTTTTTTTTTAAAAAACCACTAAACTATCTAGCTTTCATTGTGAGGATAAAAAGAATAAATGGATGTGAAAGCATTTTGCAAAGTACTACACAAATGGAAACTATTTTTATTACTAGTAAGTCAATTTAGTCTACAAAGAGAAAAAATCACTTCCCCACATGTAAGCTCCCATAAGCAAACTCCCCAGGCAGAATGAATCACTCTTACAACCAGAGCACTTTTTTGTACCTCTATCATAATACCTCCATTAATTATAAATTGTTTATGCATTGGCTTTCCCTTGTAGCATATAAATCCTATAGAGGTAGGGAGAGAGTCTTATGAATCTTTGCAACCTGGTTTGTGGTAGACAGTAAGTGCTCAGTAAATGTTAATTGCATGCATGAATGAATGATTAGTTCCCAGGAAAGGATGAAGGCAGGTTGGAAGGAGCTGATGGGGACTTCATAAGTAAAATAAATAATAGAGTAAATGTGTTAAAGTAAGAGGATTCAGAGTGATTGGTGATCATATATTTTATTTTAGTCACGAATATACACATAGATTTACTAAACTGCCAAAGTACGTACTAAATTGCTCTTAGTAACGTTAAATATTTTGTAACACTGATAATTAAACAGTATTGTACTTTTGCAATATTTTTGCAGTATTGTATTCTTTGTCTATTCATTTGGCAAATCTCTTTCTGATGACTGATAAGTACAAAGCACTGTGCTATGGTTTTTAATTTTTTTAATGTTTATTTTTGAGACAGAGGGAGACAGAGTGCAAGTGGGGGAGGGGCAGAGAGAGAGGGAGACACAGAATCCAAAGCAGAGTCCAGGCTCTGAACTGTTAGCACAGAGCCCGATGCAGGCTTGAACCCCGTGAGATCATGACCTGAGCTGAAGTCGGACGCTCAACCGACTGAGCCACCCAGGTGCCCCATGGTTTTTAAATAGTCTATTCCAGTCCTCATGAAGTTCGCAACCCAGTGGAGGGGAGAGAAAAGGACCTGTTCCAAACCAAAGTGTCTTAGGGATTTTACATATTTTATAATAATAATTACCATGTATCAAGTATGTCTTATATTCATAACAGCCCTGTCAGGTAAGCATTATTATGCTTATTTTCCAAAAAGGAACCCAAACTAAGGGAATTTTATTAATTTAGCTGGGATCATCAAACTAGGAAAGGACTGAAACACATCTATTGGTAATAAGGGAGAGCATCCAAGGTAACTCAACAAATAGCAATAGAATGCCAACAAGGACAGACATATAAAATTATAATGAATTATAAATGATAAAGTCCCCAACCTCACGGACTTTTTGGTTCTGGGGGAAAAGTTTAGAAAAATGAACATAATCGTAAAGTGAGATTTTCACCAAAGACTGACAGGTCTTTAGAGGGAAATGGTTCTCAGGGGCTGAACAGCATTGTGGTGTGGGGTGAAAAGTGTCCTGGACTTGGGGGTTCAAGGCCACTATTTAAGACCTCATTCTTGTTCTCCCGCTTGGGGGACTGTAGGAAAGACACTTAAATTTCTGGGCTTTACTGTCCTTGTTTGTTAAATATGAACAATAACAGGTGAGGTTTCTACCTTATTTTAAGAATTAATTGGTTGAGATAAAGGGAAAAGCAGTTTCTAAAGTGCAGAACAGATTAATGATAAAGAAAGCCAATTTTTTAGAAACATCCTTTTGGTAGAAGAGCCATCAAATAAGAGAAAGCACAGAGAAGTGATTTATGAATTCTTATCCCTAGTACATAATCTGGTGCCTGTCACCAGTGCTTAATAAATCCTTACTGAGCTTAGCTCCTGAATGGCTGAGAGAGAACCGAGAAAACCAAACCTTCTCTCCTCCAGCTAATGGGGAGGACCCAACTTCTTCTTGCCACATTGTGAACACCTCAAGCGGTTGTCAATAAATATATCAGTTACAATCCAAAGTGCCATTTGAACTGGGTATTTTTGCTTGTTCATTTCATTGTTTTTCGGAGATACATGTACGTGACTGTGTATGTGTGTCCAAAAGAACATATTTGGGGGCTGTGATGACTGGTCCTCATTTCTATTTGATTCTGTTAAGTATCTGTTTGCTCCTCTCTACTGGTAAGCACTCACAGCCCGCAGCAGTACTGGGGTCTAGACTAGTACCATATATTCTCCATAGATGTTTATATTGCAACAGATACTATAGACATAAGCTAACAGATAAAGCTTAAGCCTGGTAATGCTATGCATGAGCCAGAGAGAGGATTTATTTGAGGAAGGCAGGCTTACTTAGCAGCATCGAACCACACACCCACGGGCAGTTATCTATCTGCTTATTAAGACTAGCTTTTAGTTTGGATCATTGGCTGGACACGTACACGCCTCTGCTACCGATATGAGCAAATGAGCAAGCCTGAATCTTGTGTGTCATTACAATATTGTTATCAGTTAATATTAGTATGATCACCTAAAATTCCTTTTTCTAGGAGCGCCTGGGTGGTTCAGCCGGTTAAGTGTCTGACCTCCGCTGAGGTCATGATCTCACGGTTTGTGGGTTCAAGCCCCGCATCGGACTCCGCGCTGACAGCTGGGAGCCTGCTTCGGATTGTGTGTCTCCCTCTCTCTCTGCCCCTCTCCCACTGGCACTCCGTCTGTCTCTCTCTCTCAAGAACAAATGAACATTAAAAAAATTTAAAAAATAAAATTCTTTTTTTCCAGCTTTCACACTTTATTTAATGTGACTCAAAATGGTTCTTACAATAAAATGTTAATACAAATGAACATTCAGAACTTCAGTTTCCATTGAATCATCCATAGATGATTTTTCCCTGTTTCTCCTACTGAGTACAGCTAGTTACCCCTGACTTTATATATAAAGCAAACATAGACTGCCTATTAGGCGAAAGAAGAGGAAAAACTGCTTAGGAACCTTGGAACCCAAGGAACAATGAGGTAGTGAGGTCCTTGGGTTTTCTTTTTGCCTTTTATATCCCAAAGTAGGAGTTGGAGAAGCTAGAATACTGGAAAGCCAACAGGTACAGGGGGAGAAAAGCCCCCAAAAAGCCTGCTCTCTGAAACCAAAGGACCAAGAAAAGGACAGTCTCACATCACAGACAGTTTTTAATCAATAGCTGCTCTACTCTAGCCAAACACCACAAGAAAGAGACTGTGGCCCCACTTCCTACCCATGTCAACAAAGACCAGAGGTAGCCTAGGGCCCCACTCTAGCTAGGACATAACAAGGTACCCCTCCACGCACTGGATGGCATTAGAGAAGGACTTTCATTCCTGCTGAGTAGTCATGGAAACGCCTCACCCCCCATTCCATCCACAGTGTCATGGGAGACTGTGTGTGAAACCTGGACTTGCTTCCGCAGGCTGCAATAATGAGGCTTACCTCCTTCTCCCTGCTCCTGTTGAGATATCACTTCAATTCTCCTAGTTGTAGGGCTGTGGGAAAGACACTTAGTGGGCTGATTTCACAGGAGTTCGTGGATAGTCAAGATTTTGCCAGTGCCTCATTATACAAACCCTGTGGTAGCATTGGAGGACATGTGGGGAGAATTTATGAAGTAGTCTTACTCCTCCCCTTTGGGGGAGTTGGGGGAGGCCTCCTGGGAAGTTGGATATCCCACTTCTTCCCAGCAGTACCATGGAGCTCCTCCCCCCTCCCTCTCCTCAGGTGTCAACAGAGGCCAAGTGAGGAACCTGGTCAATCTCAATGGGACAGTAAGGAGGCAACACCCTCCTCTTCCTCCACCAAAGCAACACCATAGAAAGCTCACTAAAACAGAAAGCTGAAATAAATTTTTTTAATGTTCATTTATTTTTGAGAGAGAGAGAGATAGAAACAGAGAGACAGAGTGCAAGCAGGGAGGGGCATGAAAGAGAGGGAGACACAGAATCTGAAGCAGGCTCCAAGCTCTGAGCTGTCAGCACAGAGCCCGACGTGGGGCTGGAAATCATGGACCACGAGATCATGACCTGAGCCAAAGTCGGATGCTTAAACGACTGAGCCACCCACGAGTCCCCAGAAAGCTGAAATGAAATCTTGAGTTTCTTAACAGAATGCTAAGAATGTCCAGGTTTCAGCTGAAAATAATTTGTAATACCAAGAACCAGGAAAATCTCAACATAAATGAATAAAGACAATGAGTGCTAACACCAAGATGACAAAGATGCTGGAATCTGGGAAGTCTTCAGCTATTATTTCTTTCAGCTTTCTTTTCTCTTCTCTCTTCCAAATTCTGGTGCTGCAAGTGTTAGAACATTTAATATAGTCATACAGGTTCCTGTCTGTCGGAACGGTGTCTGTCGGTCGGTCTGTTTCTTCAGTTTCTTCTCTCTGTTGTTCAGATTGGTAAATTTTTATTGTTTTTCTTCAAGTTTACACATTCTTTTTTCTGTCTCTTCTGTTCAGCTGACAAAATTTTAAAACAGCTGTCCTAAAAATGCTTCAATGAGTAATTATAAGCGTGTTTGACACAAATTAAAAAATGAAAGGCTCAGCAAAAAAAACCTAAACTTTAGAACTTCTAAATACAATAATCAAAAATAAAAAAAAACTCAGTGGACGGACTCAACAGCTGAATGGAGGGATCAGAGGAAAGAATCAGTCAATCCAAAGAAAGAACGATAGATGTTACTCAATCTTGATAGCAGAGAGAAGATAGACTAAAGTAAAAGTGAGCAGAAGCTCAGGAACCTGTGTGATAATAAGGAGAGACCTAATATCTGTGTCACAAGAATACTGGGAGGAGAGGAGAAAGAGGCTGAGACTGGACGGTGAAGAAATATTGGCTTCCCGAGTTTGGCAAAAGACATAAACTCTATAGATTCAAAGCTGACTGAACTCCAAACAGGATGAACTAAAAAAAAAAAAAAAAATCCACTCCAAGATACATTATGGTCATACATCTAAAAAGTACAGATGAAGAAAAACTCCTAAAGCATGAGAGAAGCAATACCTTAACTATACAAGAAAACAAACAAACAAACATTCATTCAAGGGACAGCTCATTTCTCTTTTGAAATCACAGAGGCTGGAAGAAAGTGGCATGACATTTTTTTTTACTACTGAAAGAAAAGAACTATTAATGCAGAATTCTAGATCTGTAAGAATATCCTTCAGGAATAAGAGGGAAATCAAATATTCTAAGATAAAGGAAAACTAAGGAAATTTGTTTCTAGGAGAACTACTCTAAACAAATGGGTAAAAGAAATTCTTTAAACAAAGAGAAAGAATTTTGGAATATCAGGGAAGGAAGAGGAACGTGGTAAGCAAATACATGAGTAGCTTTTCAGTTTCTTTCTTTCTTTCTTTCTTTCTTTCTTTCTTTCTTCTTTCTTTCTTTCTTTCTTCTCTTTTCTTTCTTTCTTCTTTCTCTCTTTCTTTCTTTCTTCTTTCTTTCTTTCTTTCTTTCTTTCTTTCTTTCTTTCTTTCTTCTTTCTTTTTTTTCTTTCTATCTCTTGAGAGACAGAGAGAGAGCAAGTAAGTGAGGGACACAGAGAGAGAAAATTCCACAAGGGGCAGAGAGACAGAGAGAGAAGTGGGGTTCACCTGGGGCTTGTGTTTTACCTGAAGCGGGGCTCCTGTTAACTGGGAGCAAGGCTGAAGCTCACCGGATGTGGGCCTCCAACTCTTTAACTGTGAGATCAAGACCTGAGCCAAAGTCAGATGCTTAATGACTGAGCCACCCAGGCACCCCCTTTTGAGTTTCTAAATTATGTTAAATGATTGAAACAAAAATAGTAGTACTATCTGATATGGTGCTAAAGGTCTGTAGAGGAAATATTTAAGACAATTATATTTTGAGTGTAGGAGGGTAAAGAGACATAAAAGGAGTAAAATGTCTATATCACTGTAACTGGCAAAAATGTTGACACCAGTAAATTGTGATAAGTTATGTATGTATCACATAGAACAGCCACTAAAAAACTGTGCAAAAAGATATACTCAAAGGCACTAGAGATCAATCAAAATTGAATTCTGAAAATGTATCAGTAGCCCATGAGGAAGGCAAGAATAGAAAGCAGAGAAATGAAAAACAGAACAAACAGAAGAGATGGAATTGAATGGCGAACCTAAATACTAACATATCAATAATTATTTTACAGGAAGCAAAACTCATGGAACTAGAAAGCAAAATTGACAAATCCACAATTATACTTGGAGACTTCAATACTCCTCTCTCAACAATTGACAGAACAGCTAGTCCAAAAATCATCAGGGACATGGAAGAACTCCACACCATCAACCAACAAGATCTAATATACATTTACAAACCATTCCACCCAACGACAGAATACACATTCTTTTCAAGCACCCCAGGAGACATATATTAAGCCACTAACCATATACCAGACCACAAAACAAACTGCAGCAAATTTATGAGAATTAGAATTACCCAGAGCATGTTCTCTGACCACATAGAATCAAACTAGAAATCATTCACAGAAAAATAACAAGAAAATCTCCAAACACTTAACAACTAGACAACACACTTTTATTTTTTATTTTTTTGAAAGAGGGAGTGTGAGCAGGGGAGGTGCAGAGAGCGAGGGGAACAGAGGATCCAAAGCAGGCTCTGTGCTTACAGAAGAGAGCCCAACGTGGGGCTCAAATTCCGGAACCCTTGAAATCATGACCTGAGCTAAAGTTGGATGCTCAACTGACTGAGCCGCCCACTGCCCTGGACAACCCACTTTTAAATTACCCATGAGTCAAAGAGGAATTCTCAAAGGAAATTTTTAAAAAGTACACATTAGATGAAAAGAAAATAAAAGTAAAAATTTGTGAAGTGCAGCTAAAAAAGTGCTGAGAGGAAAATTTATAGCACTAATTGCTTACATTAGAATATAGGACAATTTTCAAATTAATAATCTAAGCTCTCATATCAAGAAATTAAAGGAAAAGAAAAATAAACCCAAAGCAAACAGAAGGAAGTAAATAATAATAATGAAAGCAGAAATTCATAAGATTGAAAGCAGAAAAAAATAGAGAAAATCAATGAACACAAAACTGGCTCTTTGGAAAGATCAATATAATTGGGAAACCGCTAGCAAGCCTGACAAAAAAGAGAAGAGATTCATATTATCCGTATGAAGAATGAAACAGAGGATATCACTATAGATCCTGCAGGCATTTAAAAGATAATAAGTGAATGAGTCCACACAGAAAAAAATTGCCAACTTAGATGAAATGTATCAATTCCTCAAAAAGCACAAACTGTCACAATTAATCCAATAAGAGAGATAATTTGAAGAGTCCCAAAATACTTAAAGAAATTGAATTGGTAATTTAAAAACCCTCAAAAAGGAAATCTCCAAGTCCAGATGTTTTCACTGGATTATTCTAACAAACACTTAAGGATAACTAACGTCAGTTGTACACAACTTCTTCCGGAGAAAAATTAGAAGGTAATACTTTCTTATTCATTTTCTGAAGCTAATATAACTCTGAAATGAAAATCCAAAAAAGACAGTATAGAAAATGAAAACTATAGATGAATATCTTTCATGAACATAAACATAAAAACCTTAAAGAAAATATTAGCAAATAGAATTAAGCAACATACATAAAGAATTATGCTTCATGATCAAATGATATTTATCCAAGAAAGCAAGACTTGTTCAATGTTGGAAAATCAATCATTGTAACCATATATTAACAAGTAAGGAAGAGAAATTACATGATCTTCTCAATTGAGTGCAGAAAAAGCATTCACAAAACTCAACACCCTTTCATGATTAAAACATTTTTTTTTCAGAAAAATAGGTATACCAGAGAACTTTCTCAACTTGATAAAAAGAACTGACAAAATATCTACAGTTAGCATTATATTTAATGGTGAATGACTGAAAGCTTTCCCTTTAAAACTGGTAATGAGACATGGATGTTAGTACTTATCACATTCAGTCAATATAATACTGAAGCTCTAGCTGGTGTGAATAAGGAAAGAAAAGGAAAAAAAAGGTATACATATCAGGAAGGAAGAAATAAAACTGCCATCAGTTGCAGATGATACGATCATCTACATAGAAAATCTCAGAGCAGGTACGAAAAGCAAACAAAAAAGCCCAACCCCCCTCCTAAGACCTACCCTAGAACTCAAAAGTAAGTTTAGAAAGAAGATAGAATACAAGATAACCGTACGGAAACCAATTTTTTCCTATCATTTATTTATTTTTTACTGATGTATAATTGACACCTAACATTGTATTAGTTTTAGGACTACAACATAATAATAATTCCATATTTGTATGCGTTGTGAAGAAGCGATGGTCACAATAAGGCTAGTTTTTATCATAGTTTTGTAGGTTATAAATTTGAGGTGTAGGTAGATTAAATGGCTTACTCAAGGTTATTCAGGGCAGAGGCTGGACTTTGCAGTTCGGGTTTTTTGAGATTCCAAAACCCATTCACTTTCCATTGCAGAAGGCTGTCGTGAACATTTAGGTGAGGGGCTATGTGTGTTTATTATTCTTGGTAATCCGGAAGGATGTCATTAATGGTGTTATATCCTGTTTAAGGATTGGTTCAGTCAGCAAACCTTTAGTACAAGGTGATTGCCTAAGAGCAGACTTTCCTTTTCTGTTGTCCACATCCATTGCCTTTACGTAGGCATCTGCAAAGTCTTGTCCTGGTGTACAATGAGTCTTACTTCTCCAAGGAGGAGGGTGGGCCCAAACGAACCCTCCTTTGTTGACTCATTTTATCATGTAAAAGAATTCATACTTGTTCTTCACCATCAGTTTGCAACTTGTGGAGCAACTCAGTTGCTCACAGAACTGCCTGGAATGACTTTGTTTTGCAATGTGTATCCCTGCCCTTCAGAGTCAACTAAAACACAACCTTGATCTCCACAATTATGCAGCAGGCGTGGCTGAAAAAGCTGAAGCACCGTCACATTTCAGAGCCAGAAGGGATCAGCATTCAATTAGAATAATGACCTCATTTCACAGAGAGGTAGTGACTTGTCCAAGTCACAAGGAAGTGTTTAAAATGAAAACACAAGCCTCAGATTTCTCGGGAGACTCAGGTCTGAGAGTTGCCAGCATTACTTTCTACACTCCATACTTTGAGCTCTAGTTGCTGTTGTTCCCAGCTTTTATAAGAGTAGTTCGTGTTCTACAAATTGGCCATCAACAAAATATCTATCTATTTCAGAATGAAAAAGCAAAACTCCAAGGTCCTTAAGCTAAGAGGGATATGATTAGACAATTCTAGAAATGGCAAACATTGTGTGGCTAGAAAAATTCAAGAATTTGGATTAGCAGTTCTAAGTTAGAAGACTTGCTATGCACCTCTTAATTTTGATTCCTCCAACAGACTCTTATTGTACGCTTTATGCCTTGCACTTTGCTTGGCTCTGGGGATTCAGTACTGATCAAAATAATAATAATGCCTGCCTTTCCCTAAGTCGCAGTGTTGGTGCACGAGAGAAATGAGATAGTAAATGTGAAAGCTCTTTGTAAAGTGTACAATTCCATAAAAATTAGACATAACCTGATACCATTTCCAATTGCAAGTGTATGGGGTATCCCAAATGGAGCTTTGAAGATAATGAAAACTCCCTGAGCATAAATTGAAAGTACATTTATATTGTGAGATTGTGAAGTCTAGAAATCGAAATTGGACAGAATGCTTAATAATAAACAATTGCAATGTGCCAATCACTTGCTTATCTTCTGTGCTCCCCACTCAAATATAAATGCGGAAACTTTTATGTCTTTTACTACTCTTGCTTCAGCTCTTAAAAGAGCACAGGCACATGGTATGCACAAAATATTTGCTGAATAAATTAATAATTTAATTAACCTCTTTTGGGTCACCTGGGTGGCTCAGCCGGTTGAGCGTCCTACTTCATCTAGGTCATGATCTCGTGATTGGTGCGTTCAAGCCCCACATCGGACTTGTTGCTGTCAGCTCAGAGCCCGCTTTGGTTCCTCTGTCCCTCTCTCTCTGCCCCTCCCCTGCATGTGCTCTCCCAAAAATAAATACACACTTTTAAAAACTTAATCTCCTTTTGTGTATATATGTTAATTTTTCAGGGTAAATGACATAAGGTTATATGAATTTAGCCTTGATACACAGTGTTAAATACTTCTAATTGGCTACTAATTCATCATTTAATTGCCTAATTAATTTAAAAATATTTTTTTATGCCTGTGTTTTTTAACTGCTTTTATATCTGGCCAGCACATTTTGTTGTTTCTGAGAATAGCTTTCCCTTCTTTTAGGAAGTATGCCTTCTCTTTTCCTTCTGATGGGAATCGCCAAGTTAAACGAACTCATCATCCGTTGCAGTGGGTTGTGTCAGGGGTGGGACCAGACTCAAGGTGGGCCAATCCTGGAAGCCCTTCTCTCAGGTCACCAATGATTGGTCCAGGAGTGATCATGGGTTCTAATCAGGGTCAGTGAATCCCTTCCTTAGGATTTTTGGACCTGGGGAACTCAAAAATTGAGTTAGTCATTTTCGGTTGGTTGAATCCATAAGACATAAAATTCATAGTTCTCCACTTTCCACCAAATGGAGAAAGCCAGTCAACACCAAGAAAGAGAAATCTGAAAACAACATGCAGAGAGGAAAGAAGGGAAGAGTCCAAATGCAGTTTGAATGCCTGGTTCCCAGTGTTTCAGGAGCACTGAGATTCGGGAAATATCCCAATTTGTTTCCATTGATTATAATAATAATGCCTTTTTTAAATTTGTGTATTCAAGTGAGTCGAAGCTGGCTTTCCTCCATATTTGGAACCAAGAGTCATAACAGTGAAGCCTGCTGTACAGCAGATACCTTGACTTACAGTATCTCATATATAGCAACATATAAAAGTACCCATTTTCCCATATATCTGTCTATAAAGTATATTATCAATATTTAAGATGTTTTGTCAGTATGGTGGGTGAAAACAATGATATCACCTTATCATTTAAGTCTATGTTCCTTAAGAACTAAGTTGAGAATGTTTTCAGAGATTTATTGGCTATTCATAATTCTTCTGTGAATTGTTGATACATAATGGTAATTTTTCTGTGGGGTTGTACTTCTCTTTAAAAAAAATTTTTTTTAATGTCAACTTATGTTTGTCAGAGAGAGACAGAGCACGAGTGGGGGAGGGAGAGAGAGAGAGACAGAGTCACAGAATCTGAAGCAGGCTCCAGGCTCTGAGCTGTCAGCATAGAGCCCAATGCGAGGCTCAAACTCACCAACTGTGAGATCATGCCCTGAGCCGAAGTCAGGCACTTAACCAACTGGGCCACACAGATGCCCCTATATTTTTCTTATTAATTGGAAGGAATTCACTAAATACTATGGTTATTGATCTTTGTTAGTTATAGACTATGCAACTATTTTTTTCCTGGTCTGTTACATGCTTAAGAATTTTGTTCATGTATATATTACCACGTAGAGGTTAATAATTTGTATATGTTCACGTCTATTATATTTTTCCCTTGTAATTTCTGAACTTTTTGACTTGTTTAGGAAGGCTTGTCCTACCTCCAGCTTATTTGAAAAAAATTAAAATCCCCTGTTTTTGCAGATATATACGTTTATTTTCTGCATTTTATTTTACTCTAATCCAATCACGATACTTTCCCTTTGATATAGAATTTAACACTTACTTCGCAAGATGGCTGGCATTATCTCTACCTCTCAGATTATGATCGAGAAAATGAGATTCAGAAAGTCGTCCAGGTTATCTACAGGAAATTCTGAGATTACGCCACTACGCTCACGCTCTTTCAACCTTGAGTTGCCATCTCTGCAAAATATAGCTGAGAAAACAGGTCACTTATAATTACTGGAATTTATTTCCTTATCTTTCCATTCACTCTCCAAGTGATATGAATGGTTAATATTACAAATTAACATAGCAAAATAGATATTTGTTGTGTAAGGGACCTGATGTTAGCACAAAATTGTGATATAAATGAATCCTGTGCCTAATTATGTCCTTGATTAAAGATGGATGGATGGATGGATGGATGGATGGATGGATGTAGGACAGCATCACTCAGGAACCAGGGGTGGCAAGGATCACACTGACCCTGTCTGTAGTGAGAGAGCCAAGGTGAAGCAAGAAGCCAAGGTTTAGAGTAAGATGAGGAAAAGTTGGCTGTCAGGTGTGTGCAGCAGGCTGTCAGGGCAGAGCAGGCTGCTGTCTGGAGGTCTCAGCTCATCACTGCTGTTCCCATAATCACTACTTGTGGCTCTATTCTCTGAGTTTCCAGAGTCCTTCCAAAGACCTCTTATAGCTCTTTTTTCCTTGTCTGTTTTGCCCAATATGCTGTGTCCTTCCAAGTGTGGCACTGAGTCTTTGGGTTCTGTATGCCTGTGCCCTTGCAGTGCAAGGTATAGAACAGAACTGTGGTCAACACACAGTGTCGAGGGCCAGTTGGGGCTGCTGAGCTTCAGAATATGGTCCATGAGCTCATTTCAAGAGGGAAAACTTAGAAAGTTGCCGTGTTATTGATGCTTTTCAAAGAAATGTAGGTATTATAATTTTGGTGGCTAAAAAGCAATGCTAAAGTTAACGTTCTTCTATTCAATAAAGTGGGTAGGTAATTCGAGTTCCAAGAATAGATGTTTTTTTTCTGTGGAGCCCAATATGGCTATTTTCCTTTTGAGTGAAAGAAACATGGCCTCCAAATAATGCACACACACACACACACACACGCACACACACACACACACGCCATACCCACATAACCATCCCATACGTACATACATACGTATTATGCCTGAATTCGCCTTCATACAAAAGGGGGTTGCTCACCCCTGGAGTCCACGCTCAGCAAATGCCTCATCCGGTAAGGGTTCAATGCTTTAGTTTCCAGACACATTCAATTGGCAACGTAGCTACTTTCCCTATTGATGGATCCCACCAGAGGACCAACACTAGCCTCAGCTGCTTCCTCCCGGCTGGTCCTTCAAGAGCAATAAGGCGTGTGGTAAAGCCTGCCAGCTGCCCAGTGCAGTGCCAACCTCACAGCGATGTTCTTTAAATGATGGCCTAACCAAACCTTGCTCAGCAGACATCGCGTCATGTGTGAATTCCATTCGTCTAAATGCAGTCACAGGGGCGATGGCGGTGTGGAGGTATGCCACGCGGACCTTCCCTCCAGAGAACCTGCTGTGGGGACCTCAGCTGATAGCAGCTGTTGGACTTTTCCTATCTGATGGTGCCATGGCCCTGCTTCCCCTCGATTCCTAGCCAACATTTGAGCATGGCAGGGGCACAAGAGCCAGGCCTTTCCTCCCTGACATGGGGTTCCTCCAGCAGGCAGTGTTTACTTGTGGAACCCCCGCTGGCCTGGTTGAGGCTTTCTGAGAATCACACTGTGGTCTGAGGCTCTTCCCAACGGGTCCTCCTTCCTTCCCTCTCTCCTTTCACCGGCGTCTGACTTGGGTCATGGTCTGAATGCTCTCCCTCTGCTCCCTCCTCCCTTATCTTATAGGTGTTCTTCCCAGGAAGACTTCTGTGTCCATTCTTGGTGTCTGTCTCTCAGAGAGCCTGAGTTGATACAGTAGTTCACCAAAAAAAAAAAAAAAAAAAAAAAAAAAAAAAAAAAAATGGGGCGCCTGGGTGGCGCAGTCGGTTAAGCGTCCGACTTCAGCCAGGTCACGATCTCGCGGTCCGTGAGTTCGAGCCCCGCGTCAGGCTCTGGGCTGATGGCTCGGAGCCTGGAGCCTGTTTCCGATTCTGTGTCTCCCTCTCTCTCTGCCCCTCCCCCGTTCATGCTCTGTCTCTCTCTGTCCCAAAAATAAATAAACGTTGAAAAAAAAAATTAAAAAAAAAAAAAAAGAAAAAAAAAGGAATTTTTGTCCAATAAATGTTCTGTGGCATTTATTTCATGCCAGGCATAGTTCTAAGCATTTTACATATGCTGAATCACTTAGTCCTGACCTCAGCTCTGCGGTGAATTATTTTCATTCTGCAGATGAGAACACTGAGGTACAGAGAAATTATGTGAACTTTTCTCACATCACATAACTAGTGTGGCAGGGCTACAATTTACTTCCACTGCCTGGTGTTGTCTCTTATATTAGGAGTCCTTCACTAAGCTGAGATTGAAGTATTTAAAGATAAGTATTTTTTTGTATGTTTTTATTTAAATTCCACTTAGTTAACATACAGTGTGACATTAGTTTCAGGTGCACAATATAGTGATTCAACACTTCCATACATCACCCAGTGCTCATCACAAGTGCCCTCCTTAATCCCCATCACCTATTTCCCCCATCCCCCCCACCTCCCCTCTGGTGACCCTCAGTTTGTTCTCTATAGTTAAGAATCTATTTCTTAGTTAGCCCCCCACCCCTTTTAAATATATTCACTAAATTTTGCTCCATTACTTTGCATGATACCCAGCTAAAGAAATAAGAGTTTCCCCCCCAAGACGAGAAGGAAACTGGCTGCACTGAATTTGCTAAGAGAGAAAATCCTCAATGTGGCAACTTCCTAAGGGATTTTCAAGAATATTTTCAAGAATTTTGGCTAATTTTCTGACGTTAGAGCCTACTCCTGCAACTCCACTAGAAAACCTTGCCTGGATGAAGCAAGTCTGTGAATTGTCATTCTGAACAGCTAACTTCTCCAGACTACTGGGGGATAATTAGCAAACAAATGTTATTCTCTGGAAAATGCACTGGGTAATGTACCTGCTTCTAGTAATTTAAACCCCTGGACCACCTGTGAAATTGCTACCCATTTTAGAAAGAAGAAACCTCAGTGGTGCCTGGGTGGCTCAGTCAGTTAAGGGTCTGTGTTGGGCTCTACCCTGATAGCTCAGAGCCTGCTTGGGATTCTCTCTCCCTCTTCCCTTGCCCCTCCTGGTCTTGTTCACATGCATGGGCTCTCTCTCTCTTTCAAAATAAATAAACATTTAGGAAAGGAAGGAAGGAAGGAAGGAAGGAAGGAAGGAAGGAAGGAAGGAAAAAGGAAAGGAGGGAAGGAGGGAGGGAAGGAAGAAGAAACCTGAACTGAATACATAAAATAAATGGCCCAAAGTCAGAGCTAGCAAGTAGCTGAGCCAAATAGAAACCAACCCTTGTTGATTAGCTTATGGCTTTTGTTTACTTGTATTCATTTTCATCATTTTTAACTTTGCCAGCTGACTAGAGTCTATCTTTCTGAGCCCCCAAATTTAAATAAAAAATAGCCTTGGGGCGCCTGGGTGGCTCAGTTGGTTGAGTGTCTGACTTCGGCTCAGGTCATGATCTCCTGGTTCGTGGGTTCAAGCCCCACGTTGGGCTCTGTGCTGACAGACAGCTCAGAGCCTGGAGCCTGCTTCAGATTCTGTGTCTCCCTTTCTCTCTGCCCTCTCCAGCTCGTGCTCTGTCTCTGTCTCTCTTAAAAATAAATAAACATTAAAAAAAATAACCTTGCCTTGATGGACTATCAATGGCACAATGGCAATCATACCCACTTTAGCCTTTTCATGATGTCACAGGGACGTCTTTATGACTCGTAATTACTTTAATGCTAACATTTGCGATGTTATTTATGATTTTAAATGAGCACATCTGTTATTCACTTTTTTCATTCAACAAATGTCTGTGGAGTACCCTGTGTGCAAGTAGGCAGAGCTCTGAAATGGGGGGCCAAGATTCCCTGCCCCCAGTGTACATGTTTTATATAGTCCCCAGGATTGCAGATATGATAGATTTTTCTCCTGTAATTGGGCTATATTCCTTGACAAGTCAGGAAGTCCTTGAAGGTCAGGTCTCCTGACCTTAAGGTCAAGAGATTATCCAGGTAGGCCTCATTGAATCACATGACTCCTTTGAAAACAGTTTTCCAGCTGGTTATTGAAGAGGAAGTCAGATATTCAAAGCACAAGAAGGGTTTAGTGTGCAGTTGAGCCTTAAACGTGGAGGAGGCCACATGTTAAGGAACTTGGGTGGCCTCTAGGAGCTAAGGATGGCTCCTGGATGACAGTTAGCAGGGGAATGAAGACCTCAGTCTTACAGTCTCATGGGGTTGGATTTTGTCAACAGACTGAATGAACTTGGAAGCAGATTCTTCTCTAGAGCACCCAGAAAAGAACTCAGCCTGGCTCACACCTTGATTTCAGCTTCTAATGCCCTGAGCAAGTTGTAGACCTAGCCACCCTGGACTTGGACTCCTGACCTGCAGGACTGTGAGGTAATAAATGGGTGTTGGATTAAGGAACTAAAATGATGTGATTTGTTATGCACCAATAATACACTAATAAACCCTGTATGTGCCAAGCACAGTTCTTGGTGCTGGGGATATATGGCTTCTGCAGTCATTGAATTTATGTTCTGGGAAGAGGAGGGGGGTGAAGGGGATGCAGTGAAGGAAAAACCAATCCATAAACACACAGTGAAAGATCAGGCTGCAGTTATTGCTGTGGAGAGAGTTACAACGGGGTGGTATGATCAAGAATGTCAGGGTGGTTCCTTCAGATCACCCGATCAAGGGAAGTCTCTTCAAGGTCGCCATATCTGGAAAGGTTTGCATGACAAGAAGATTCTGGGGAAAAAAGAAGTCCAGGCAGAGGAGGGACCAAAGCAAGAGGCTTCACATGGAAAACAACATGTGTCTGACAGAGAGAAGGGCAGCATGGCCAGGAACTAGATGAGGTTGTGAGATGATTAAAAGAGCAGAGGAGGGTTGGAGAGATGGTCAAAAGCCAGATAAGGTAGGACTTTGTGGGTCACAGGAAGGAATTTGAATTTGACTCTAAACATGCTGGGAAGCCATTGGAGGATTGAAACAGGTTATGATATGATTTACATCTTCAAGATTTTGTACAATGTGGAGGCAAATAGAAACATTCCAATTAAAATCAGGAATAGGGCAAGACTTTCCTTTTTTGTTTTCACAAAGTTGAAATATTTTGCCAGCTGTTTATGCATAGAATATATTTAAATTTTTAATGCATTCTTGGGCTCAGGGATATTTTCCCTTTTAACTTATTGTTCTTTATCTTCCCTTCTATGTGTTTATGTTCTTTTTATTGAGAACATTAGGATAAATTTACAGAGAATAATATCCAAATGTCCAACTGAGAATTGACATTTTAACATACTTATGTGTTCATTTAAAGTTCTTACAGTTTTTAATAAAAAAAAAAAGGGAATACTATGTGTAAAAGTAAAGTCCATTTTGTCCTTCATTCCTACCCTACTTTCTGTCTAAGAAGTTAAATGCAACATAGATTCTGTGGGTATCCTTCTAAGCCTTTGTTCAGTTTTTATGATTCTATATACACATGCATATTTTTACTGTTTGGTAGATATTTACATTAAAATTCTGTCTTTATTGTATACATTGTTTATAAATAATAGATTTACATAAAAGTTATAATAAATGTTAAAAAAAATTGCAGAGGGCAATAGGTAGAGTGGGGAACTAGTTCAGAATTGATTATAGACATTCAGATGAGCAAAGATGGTGGGCTGGACCAGGGCAGTGGTGGAAGATGTAGACAGAAGTGGACAGATTTGAGATCTGCTTCAGAGATAGTGTTGCTAGGTCTTGCCGATGGATTGGATGAGAGAGAAGACAGGAAGACTGGACTCAAGATAACTCCTAGATATTTTTAGTGTGAGCAGTTCAGTGGATGGCATTGGCTAAAATAGGGAGGACTAGGATGATGAAGAATCAAGAGGTCTATTTTAGCCATCTAAAGTCTGAGATACCTATTTGACATCAAGTGGAGATGTCAAGTCTGTAGTTGGGTTTAGAAGTCTGGAGTTCAGAAGGGAAGTTAGGACTGGAAACATAAATGTGGAGATGACCAGCAAAATGAGTCATGCTTAAAGCTTGGAGATTACCTAGGGAGAGACTGCAGATAGAGAAGAGAAAAAGAATGAGGACTGAACTCTAGGGTACTCCAAAATTTAGAGATCAGAGAGTGGAACCAGCATGGAAGGCTGAGCAGGACTAGCCAACAAATGTGAAGGAAACAGGACAGTCTGGGGTCCTGGAAGCCGAGAAGAGAAAGGGCAGGTCAAGGTGTGAAATCATGTCAGTGACTCTACAGGGCTCACTTACTTTTGATCTCCACCACAAGCTTCTGCAGTAAGCAGTGACAGAATCACTATTTTCATTTTAGAGATAGAGAAGGCCTTTGAGAGATTATATGGCTATTCTCAAGAGACCTGGCTAATCAGGGGCCCTTCAGAGTATGTGGTTCCTAACCCCTGCCCTTCAAGGAAACTCTGAAGCTGCCCTATTTTTTTTTTTTTTTTCTATTGGGTTGTATCATAGTTATGTCCTGGGGCCTGTGATACATTTAGCCCTCTGTGCCTCTATAAGAAATGAATGCTGGGGTTTTATGGGCTTGTGACCAAGTTCTGCGGTTTTTCTGTCTCCCTTGTTTGTTGTAAGGATGTCAACTAGTACTTCTTTTACTCTAAATGTCCCTGCCTTGAGTGACCCTGGCTTGCCTTCTCTTATTTAAAAAAAAAAAAAAATTAAATTTACATCGAAGTTAGTTAGCATTTAGTTCAATAATGACTTTAAATTTGTTGAACACTTTACAATATACACCTGAATTTCAAATGTGTGGCAGGTAACTGAATGCTCTTATAGATGATGCTAAGTATGTATTAGTAGAATTCTTTAATTTTTACATCATGTTTGGCCCAGCTGAATAATTGTTAATAATATCATACTAAGCGAAACAGAATGCAAAGATGTGTAGGGCTTGGAATATATAATAGTACTGAATTTCATATATTCCTTCATGGCAAACCAATTTGTACCCAAATCATCTATTTATTGCTAGTTCTGGAAAAGGAGTTTCTATTTGGCTTTAACCTTTAGGAAGTAATCACTGGAATCAAACAGCCTCAAACCCATGATTGAGAATGTTATTCCTTTTTGGTCTCTGCTTGGTTTAAGGAACACTCAGCTACTGAGAAGAATATAAAAGAAAAAAAATTGAACAATGAAAATCACACAGAGTAAGGCATTAGAAAAAAAAAAACACATTTGCAAGATATGGAGGTTAAGTTTACACATGCAATGATTTGGTTGGTTTGGTAGTGTATGATGAAATTAAAAACATTTGTTTGAAGTGTGAACCTCAGCCAAAGTTTATAAGGAAACTCAATGGACCAGGATTGCTTTATAATGAAAAATTTTAAGATACTAGTTTGGATGTTTAGTTCATAATAATTTAGTTCTTTCCAAAATAAAATGGCACTTATTTGTTAACCTTTTTACTCAAACTATCTCCTTGATTTTCTGCCTAATGTAGAAGGCAGTCAGCTTATAATATTAAAATAAAAAGGTGTCTTGAAATTGTATTAAGAAGTCTGTTTATTCCTTCTGTGGGGAACTATGTATCCCATTTACAAGGTCAGCGAGAGAGCAAGGAAGGAGACTTACATTTCTGGAGTTCTATTACATATTGAGCACCATATGAGGAGTTTCTACATGCTGTACTCTGGTTTTTTATTTAGGTATATCATATCTTTTCTTCCTTAGGATGAGGGGACAGGGAGAGGTTGATCAGCTGGCCCCAAGTCACACAGCTAGTTAACATTAGAACTCATATATGAACGAGGTGGTCTATGTGCACCCATCAGATACAGGGCTTGGAACGGGGACGAGGGGAGAAGGAAGCCCTTGTTCCTGGAGCACACCTCCATCTCCCCAAACAGACTTTGCCTTGTCACCACAACAATGGCTGCGGAGAAAGGCAATGCCATCCTCACTGTCTTTGCAAAGGACTTGATTCCATCACATGCCCTTTTGGAGGAAACATATTCATGGAGGGGGCAGTCATCTGAAGGATCTGGGGCTCACTGTGTTCCTTGGCTAGGGTTGCCATAATAAAGAACTGTAAATGGAGTGGCTTCAACAACTGAAAGTCATTGTCTCGAAGTTCTGAAACCAGGAGTCCCAGATCAATCTGTCAACATGGTTGGTTCCTTCTGAGGGCCGTGAGCGAAGAATCCTTTCCAGGCTTTTCTTCTTGGCTCTGCTTTCACATCATCTTCCCTCTGTGCAGGTCTCTTCAACTTACCCCCTTTTTTTTATAAGGACACCAGTCATACTGGATTAAGGTAGGGCCCACCCTATTGACCTAATTTTAGCTCAGTTAGCTCTGTAAAGACTATCTCCAAATAAAGTCGCATTCTGAGGTTGGGACTTTTTATGAATTTTGGGGGGAAACAATTCAACCCAGAGCGAGCAGATATCTTTAGTTCATTAACTTATTAATCCACTGACCCCTTATGCCAGACCAGCCACTGTACCGGGAACTGAAGTGTCAAGGCAGCCAATCCCTCACTTAATAACAGGGAAGAGAGATATTAAACAAGTAACTGCAATAAAATGTGAGGAGTGACATAATGGGAGAAATACCAGAAGGTACAAGAGGTGACTAGCAGGTGGCCAGCGAAGGGGTTGCAGGGGAAAGTGGTTTCAAGTCTTCCCCTCCACAAACCACAAGGGGGGAAAAGTGCATGATAGCCCCCCTCTGGGGGTCAGGGCATGTAAACCAAGGGCTGTTCACACATGAGGGATATTCCCTTTGCTGAGGTTTCATGCTTCCCTTTTCAAAGCATTTATGTACTTATATTCTATTCTGTATATATGTGTGTTGACTTTTTTAAAAAAAATAAACAGTTAATGTTTTAAATCCTTTATGGGCAAGAAAAAGCCAGGCCTAAATGGTTTCCTACCTATCACCAGGAATGTATGCCATTTTTATCTCCTGTTGTATCCCCTGGGGTGCTCATTTTATCCCGGTTTGAAAAATACGGCTCTGATAAGTTTAGACTTCATGCTTGGATTAATCCTAGGCATTCAAGAGTTTGGATTTGCTTTGGTGTGGATTACAAACCTCAGAGCAGCCTAAATTAAATTTGAGTTGGCCTTGATAGATGTTTTAAAATGTGCTACTATGTCCACGGTAGAGATGTTACTAAGAGCTCCATAATATCATTTAGTGATCCTTTTTTGAAAACCCATGGGAAAAACAGAATTTCTCTGAGGTCTTGGGGCCAGAAATAGCTTTGCTCTTCCAAAGTATACCATGACTCCTTTTAACTGATCATTCTTCCTTCTTTGCTTTGTTTGCCAGGAAGCTCAAAACTAAATTGCCATTTAATCTTCAATATCTGTATGGGACTTTTACTGTTTGGAGTCTGTCTAGTATCATTCTTATTGTTTGCATCTTACTATTTTATCTTTATTATCCTTTCACCTTTATTTTTTTATTTATAACATAATCCCATTATGTATTGTTACATAGTATATATGGTTATATATAATATAATAGTATTGCATTGCATCACAGTGTCTATATCGTGTTTTAATGTATTCTTTAAAAATTTTTTTTAAAATGTTTATTTATTATTGAGAGACAGAGCATGAGCATGAGCATGGGAGGGGCAGAGAGAAGAGGATACACAGAATCTGAAGGAGGCTCCGGGCTCTGAGCTGTTAGCACAGAACCTGACACGGGGCTACAATTCACAAACCGCGAGATCATGACCTGAGCGGAAGTCAGACGCTTAACCGACTGAGCCACCCAGGCGCCCCTCGCTTTTTAATGTAGTCTAAGCGCAGAGGACATTGTTTATATATCTCGTATCCGTCCTTTTCTTCATCATTTGTAAATTATCCCCCTGTGCATTCACTGATGTACCCTTTCCCATCCCAGCCCGCGGTTTCCGGGAGGCTGGCTCCGTCCTCAGCACCAGAGATGGGCTGAACAGTCCAGGGCTAATCCCTCCGATGCTGGCACAGTGGTTCAGGAATGCAGGCCTAAGACAGTCAGCACCTGGCAGGTCCCTGGACTTGAGGGCTGACCCACAAATGGGTGTGTGACCCATTTCAGGCCAGAGAGACAAGGGGTAGTTTAGTTTCTTGGGCCAGGCGTTTCTATCTCCACTTAGGAAACTACTGGAGTTGGAGGGAAGTAAAAACACCAAGGAAAAGATGATCACAAAATGCAGAGGAGCTGAGCTAGAGTCTCTCGGTTAGTGAATCCTGAGGTCTCACTGGTCTCTAGGCTTCTCCTTTGCTGCTAGGCACAAAATAAAACTAAAAATAGATATCCACTCCAGAGTCTCATCAACACACTGGAGTTTTTAAAGATGCATTGGTATCTAGAAAAGGTTACTATTATTTCAAAAATTTTAGATGTGTATGTGTGTGTGTGTGTGTGTGTGTACCAGAATCTACAAATTAGAAAGATCTAACTCTGTTATTTCTCATTGCCATCTCTTCTGAACCAGATATAGTCCCTTAATATTTAAGCCATTCTGAATTGTTGTTTTGTTATTGCTGCTTTGTTTCTATTCTTACTTCAACCACTTCAAATCCTTTTGGGAGCAAGGCAGAACATACCTAAAACAAAGGTGAATGGTATCTCTTGTTATATATCTCTTTTCTTTCCGCACGTTTGTCCCAATTCTAGGACTGGCTGTTCTCTGGATGCATTCTACCTTCTTGACAGTGCGCTTGCTATTCTCCATTGTTTCCTGTTGGTTAACGAGAGTCAATGCAAACATCACTACTTCAGGAAGACAGACCTGAGCTTGCCTTTTAAAATACGTCCTCAGCACCTTGCCCATCGCCTCTTCATTACTGCCTCCCTGACATGGCTCATGGCACTTATGTGCCTCCTCTAGGCAGTAAGTTTCTCGGTGGCAGGCACAAGGTTTCTTCACCTTGGGATCATGACTGTGTAGCATAATGCCTGACCAATAGCAGATGCTCACACGGTTTGTATGTGGTTCGTTGTCCAAGGTAAGCAACAGAAATCAAGGAGCAGAGATGTATCGGGTTGTTTAGTAATAGAAGAGGTTTAATCCCACAGGATAAGCTACCTGGTCCTGTACTTTGGAAGGAGCTCAGAAAGTCCAGCATATTAAGTTTGGGAGAATTCTTAGCTTACCCTTCTCATTTGTCAAATAAGAAATCTGAGGTCCACAATGATGAGGTACCTCTCCCAGGGTTGCATAGGTTATTAGATTCACAGCCAGGAAGAGAACTCAGGTCTCCTTCTCCCCAGACTGCTACTCGTCCAGCTACTTTTCTGCCATGCTGTGTGCTCTCAATACCTTGTGTGACCTTGGCTTGAGTCACCCAAACCTCGCTGAGTCCTTGCTTTTCCACTGCAGGAATGGAACTTATTCCCACCGGATAGTTGGCTAGAACCAAATGATATAAATACACGATAACACTTGGAGAACTATAAATGCACCTTCAAAGCTTAAGGTTCCACCATGGGCTGCTTCTCAACCCTGGGTACTATGCAGAAAAAGTTACTCGCTCCCTTTGGTGACAGGGAACATTGTTGAATCCTGCAATTTGGTGAGTCTATAAAGAGTAACATTCAAGACATTACAGAGAGCATCTTTCCTCATTTGTTTTAACAAGCATTGTTTCATTGTAATAATCTGTGACAAAATGTCTAGCTAACAAGAAAAGAATGCTAAATGCACGAGGTAAAAAGGAGTAAGTCAGCACTGCAGGCTTTTCCTGAAACACTTTGCTATCAACTCTTTTGTACAGTGGGAGATCAGTGCTGCCAGGGAGGCTCCTGTGGGATTTGCCAGCCTCGGGGATGTGTGAAAAGAGTTGGAGTCAAATTGGGTTGCTTACTTAGGTGACGCTCAGTGTGCCTACTTTATGCATTACAAACTTTGTTTAAAAAGGTCTCGACATGGACTATTTAGGGGCATGAGCATGAAATGAAAAGCATGTCAAACCAGCTATTTTCTATCCTTCCTGTCCCCTCACGCTCTTCTTCAAAATGTTTATGGAGGGAATTTGAGCAGTTTGTATTTATTAGCAAAACCTACTGTGTCTGGATACTGTGGTAGGAGCTGGGAATTAGACCCACTGGGTGCTTCCCACTCACAACTATAGTCTCTCGAGGAAAAGAGATGAATGGGTAATGAGAGGTTTTGAGGCAGGTACGAGGCCCTGTAGGGGACACCGTGGAGCTCCTCATTATTCCCGGGGATTGCCTGGCAGATCAGAGTGCCTCTAGGCCAGCTTTTAAGCCTGACAGTCAATCTCCTTTGCAAGGTAATCCCAGCTTCCCACTTCTGAGCTTTGATGGTGCCTTCTTTGTCCCACTCTTACCACATTTAACAATGATAACAAAATGGCTGCCATTTAATAAGTACCTGTGTGAGAGTTTCTAAATAACACCTTACACAAGTACTCACGCTTAGTTTAACCTTTCAAATGACTCTAGTTCGGTCAGGAAACACCATCCAACGTAAGGCTCTCATATACCTCCATCACTGACTCTTCATACAATTTTCTGCTCTGCCTATCTAAATTATTTTTGCCAGTCTCTTTAGCCAAACTT
Source organism: Lynx canadensis (assembly GCF_007474595.2). Taxonomy (NCBI): domain Eukaryota; kingdom Metazoa; phylum Chordata; class Mammalia; order Carnivora; family Felidae; genus Lynx; species Lynx canadensis. The sequence goes on from NC_044306.2 coordinate 195,147,334, forward strand.
CCCTTACTACTGTGTATTTGTGTAGATGATCCTGTGTATTTGATTAGATGGTGATGTTAATGACAGTAGTTGATGTTTATTTGGTGCTTACTATTTGCTATATGTGGTGCTAAACTCTTCACAAGGCATCATTTCCTTTAATTGGTTCAGCAAAATTATGAGTCGGTCCGGTTACTCTCCATGGTTGACAGACGAGGAAATGGAAATCCAGATATTTTCCCAACAGGTACACAGCTACACAGTAAGAGACTGGGGATGACGTGTGTATCCTTCCAGATCTTGACCTTGAAAATTGAGTGCGGGCAGAAGATCTTATCCATGGGTAGATTATTTTATATATCTTCCAGAAGACCATCATTTAGAAATCGGCCTGGACTGCTCCTTCTACTCCCTCCACTTTAGATAACTCCAGTGTGCCTTTGAAATTGACACAGGCTTCTAGTAAACCATAGCACACTGTCCCCACAGGTTGATCTCTTCTCCTTCGCTTAGTCCTTAAAATAGTGGTAGCAGTGGGTAGATATGGCAAGGACAATAAAACCGGGCGGGGGGGGAGGCAATAATGAATGGAATGGCTCAACCACTATTCTGAAGATAGAAGACAGATGAAGACACGGCAAAGAACTTGGAAGACTAGGGGACGCTCCCACTTAAGTACCTGCAGGTGACTTGCTATGGAGCCTCTAAGAGGCTCTACAAGAAGAGCACCAGGGGCACCAGAAGATCTGGGGGGGGGGACGGGGGAAAACTGGGTGGCTGGCAGACACCGAGGTCCTTCCGTAACTCTTCAGAGCCAAAAGACAGTTTCTTTCTCGCCTTTGGAGAATTAAACTAGCGAGACTCTGGTCTCAGGGTCACCAGGATCTGGGGAGAGCAAGGTGGTATGGAATGGGGCCAGAGCAGAGGATTAAGGATGATCTATGTAACAAACCATGAGACCCTCAGCACCCTTCCCTTATTGCCATGGAAGGCCAGCGTCCAAGCATATATCCCGTTCCTGAATCTCTCTAACATCAGATTGGAAGATCATTTTGTGGAGAAACGAAGTAGCTCCAGAGAAAGTATTTCCAGAGACAGACATATGGAGTTTTTCATTCACAAGGATGGCATGCCCTTTCATTACCCCAAATAAAACCCCCAGATTAAGTCTGTGCCTGCGCTTATAGTGCTTCACACAAAACTTTTGGTGCTTTACATTTAAAAAGCTAATGGACAACCCAGGGTAACTAGGCATTTGAGGAAGGCCTTCGACAGGAAGTGATGAAGACAGGCGGAAAGAAAAATAGAAACAAAAAGCCACCAACCAACCAACCAACCAACCAGTGAAATAAATAACCCAACAAAAAGTAATGAAAAAGGAACTCAGTGAAATAGAGATAATTCTGGCAGCAGAGGAAGACTTCAAAAAATCTGCAAGTAGTGTCTTCAGAAAAGTAAGAAGATTTGTTGCATTGAGAAAATTTCAGTAGGATGCTTTGGAAAAGAAAACATCAGAACAGTAAAGAACTCTTGGAGGATAAGAGATGATGTTTTTATTTCATACTCTCCCCCACCCCCAAATTAAAAAGTTCACCAAAATATTGAAAACACCTTTGTTGCCCAACAAAAGGAAAAGTTGTGGACACGAAGAAGGAAAAGATAGGAAATTTAAAAGCTCAATCCAGGGACTTCTACATCGATACATTAGGAGATTCAGAAAGAGAAAAAAAAAATGAAAAGAAGGAAACAATCAAAGGAATAATGTAGGCATGTCTTTGGTAATGGAAGTGTGTGAGCTGCCACATTGATAGGCTCCTTGACTCCTTATATGCAAGAAAACCCTCGTACACCAAGGCATATTATGGTAAATTTTTAGAACATTTGGAATGAATCCAAGATGAAGAAAGAGAGAGACAAAAAAGAGACAAAGACAGAGACAAAGAGACAGAAACCAGATTCAGGATTCAAAATGGCTTTAAAGTTAACCACGGCAACACTGATGCTAGAACAGAAGAGCAATATTTTCAAAATTCAGAGGGATAATTCTATTCAACATAGTGTTCTGTATTCAACCAAATTATTCAGTGAGGGTGTAAGGTGGCATATAGATATATTCTGACATGAATGGCTTAAAAAATTTTACCCACTACACATCTTTTCTTAGGAAGCTACTAAAGGATGTGCTTTATAAAATGAGGAATCAGTGAAGAAAGAGGAAGACGTGGGCTTAAAAAACAGGGGTGTTTAACACCTGGGGTAGAGGAGTGGAAAAAAGAAGGTAAAGCATGAAAGCTGTATGGGAGACCTAGAAATGGATGTGTCCATACAGGAACAGAGGGCTGAGGGTACTGGGAAAGAGGATGCAGGATGGGTGAGTGGAAGAAGGGAGGGCAGGTGGCAGAAATGGATGAAGTATTTGAAACTGTGGTTGAGCATTTGTGTTGGGGTAATTGGGAAAAAAGTGGTGGTAAGAATGCCTAATATAAAAAGACAAGAAAAGAACAAGGTTGGCAAGGATGTGGAGAAAAAGGAACCCTCGTGTACTGTTGGTGGGAATGCAAACTGCGGAAAACAGTATGGAGGTTCCTCAAGAAGTTACAAATAGGGGTGTCTGTGTGGCTTAGTCAGTTAAGCCTCCCACATCAGCTCAGGTCATGATCTTGCAGTTCGTGGGTTCGAACCCCACTTCGGGTTCAGTGCTGACAGCTCAGAGCCTGGAGCCTGTTTCTGATTCTGTGTCTCTCTCTGCCCATTCCCTGCTCACGCTCTGTCTCTCAAAAATAAATAAACGTTTTTTAAAAAAAAGGAGTTGAAAATACATCTACCCTATGGCCCAGCAACCACACTACTAGATATTTACCCCCAAAATACAAAAACACTAACTCAAAAAGATACATACACCCCTATGTTTATAGTATCATTGTTTACAATAGCCAAATTATGGAAACAGCCCATGTCCATCGATAGATGAGTGGATAAATATGTGATATATATGGAATATTATTCAGCCATAAAGAAGAATGAACTCTTGCCATTCACAACAACATGGATGGAGCTAAAGTATAATGCTAAGTGAAACAAATCAGAGAGAGACAAATACCATATGATTTCATTCATAGTTGGAATTTAAGAAACAAAACAAATGAGCAAAAGGAAGAGGAGAGAGAGAGAGAGAGAGAGAGAGAGAGAGAGAGAACAAGAGACTTAACTATAGAGAACAAACTGATGGTCACCAGATGGGAAGTGAGTGGAGGGATGGGTGAAATAGGTGATGGGGATTAAGGAGGGCACTTGTGAGGAGCACTGGGTGATGTATGGAAGTGTTGAATCACTATATTGTGCACCTGAAACTAATGTCACATTGTATATTAACTACATTGGAATTAAAATAAAAACAATTTAAAAAGTAGTGATAAATACATTAAAAATGAACACATTTTAAAAGTCAGTTAACTCTAGGAAAAGCTATAAGTTCAATGAGAAAAGGTTTGAAACCACAGTATTTGATATATAATTAAGTATGTTTGATATATAAAAGTTAAGAAGTTGAGGATGGTGTAAAACAGCGAAATGCCTAACTTCTATGATAGGAATTCAATATACAAGGTCTTAAATTTATAAAACAAGACACAGCAGTATAAGCATCTTATTTAGAGATAGGGAAATGATTACCAGGAGAAGTAGGTAAACTACTTGAAAGGGATTGGCTCTAGGGACTAGGACTGGGGATCTGATGGAGAGTGGGGCAGTAGATTACCATTTTTCAGTATAAACCAATTTATTTGATTTTAAACAGGGACATTTATTATTTAGATAAAATAAAGCAACAACCTTAGCAATTATTCTTCCTGTGTAGTTTTTTCTTGATGTTTCCCATCAGGTCTAAATTACTTCCTGTCTCCTCCCTGCTGAATCCCCCTCCCCTATTTTGTGCTCATTTACATTGTATGATTTATTATGCTATTTTATTTATTATTTATGGTCCAGTTTTTGCCACTAGATGATGAGCTTTTTGTCCACAGGGATTATGTGAGAGGTTCCCCCAAATCTCTTGGTTCACATTGCCTGTACTGCCTCAGTCATTTCTTTATGGGATCCCTAGTCCAAAAGAAATAGCAGGTCTGTTTATTACCTAATTAGGTCCAAACAGCTGGAGATTATCCTTTATAGATATAAGTGTTTTGGGAAGGAATGCCAGGAGCTTCTACAGTGGAAGGTTTTCATATTAGAAAGGACCCAGGTTATGTCCCTCAGAACAAGAGCTAACTTTCTCACAACAGGAGGTTAAAAATTAAAAAGAGGAAAAGACTGACCTAGAACTCTGCCCCTCATAAAATCTCTTGTTTCATGGATCTATTCCTATCTAGTCCTTGTCCATTTGCAGACATGATACTTTTACGTACAATCAGTGAAGATGTATTGTTGTGATTTATTCACCCACTGAGGATTTTCTCCCACATAGTTTTCCTTGCTGGTACATGGTTTTCGTAGTGGTTATTCTAATCAGCTGTATATTTTATCACATTGGATTTATTTAACCATATCCCAGTGAATGGATATATTGACGGAATCTTTCTTTACAATTAATATTTTTCTACACGTTTCCATTATTCTTTTTATGTAAAATTATTTATTTACACAAAATAATTCCCTAGTGGAGGCTAAACTGGGCATAAATTCTTAAAATTCTGTAATCTTAAAACTGGAAAAAAAGTTGCTACATCAAATCTCAAATGCAAGGCAGGGATGTCTTGGAAAGCAACATGTCTCTTCCCGACTCCTTCCAAGAAATCTCATTTTCTCAGGTGGATGTTCATCCAATTTGTTTACAAAACAAAACTTTGAAAATCCTTATTTTTTGGAGCCCCAAACAGCAACATTTACTCCATTTGTTGGTGCTTATTCTGCCCTCAGGAGTTGCACAAAGCGGGTGTGTTCTCTCTTTCCACATGACAGCCCTTCAAATATTTGAGGATGATGATCATGGACAAGTGACCTTTGCACGGTGTTTCAACTAAAATATTCTCCATCCGTGACTCTGAATCTTCCTACTCACTCACCTTTGCCATTTTCTGCCCCAATTACCCAAACCTCCTTCTCTGTTGATCACCCGCAGTTCCCCCACCCTTCTTCACAGGCTGCCTTTCAGGTCTGTGCCACAGTAGTGTGTTAAAGATGCCATCATTGTTTCTGTGTATCACTAAGAAACAAACAAAAATCATTGCCAATTAAATTCTGACATAGCATCAATTCATGATCACTTCATTTTCAGAAATGTGAAAATGTGAAAAAAAATGTATTTTAGAATCCATGAAATATAGCAAGGAAGTTGTTTCTTTCTAGGGAAGCTTCAGATTGCCAATGTGTGCCATGGAGTGTGGCTCCTGGATCCAAAAACGGTTATTCCCAGGGTGGCTGGCTTTCCCTGACATTGGTAGCTGTTGCTGCCAGGTCTGCTGTGACCTGTGAGAGGGACTGCTCAGGGGGTGTAGGGGAGAATCAGGAGGAGGTGATTCTGGTCACGCATGAGGTGGTTTGGTATTCTGTATGCCTGTGTGTGTGTGTGTGTGTGTGTGTGTGTGCTCTGTGCTCATTGTAAAGGCATGTCCCTCTGTCTTAAGGATAACAACACAGTACTATTCTAATAGAACTGATGATAAGAATAATAGGAACAAGAATACCAAACCATTTGATTGCAAAGTCAGGGTCCAGGATTGGAGAAACTACACTCCAAAGCATTGTTGAAGAGTATTAAATCAGATTATAAATGGATCAAGTCTGAAAAACTTTAGAATTTATGGTCACAGCTCCAAACACGAATGACCCAGATTTTGACAATGACACAATAATAATTTAACAAATATAGGGTGGGAGGTACAGGGAAGACGTGTGTGTTGGGAGCTATAAGTGTTCCAATAGCCTCATATCAGAGAGTCCAGGAAAGGTCAAGTTGAAGCTTAGTTTAAAAACACAATGACTCGAGCCTTTCAGTAAGTTCAAAATCATTTTCATCTCTTTAGATTTTTTTTTAAAGTTTATTTTTGAGACAGAGAGAGACAGAGCATGAATGCGGGAGGGGCAGAGAGAGAGGGAGACACAGAATTGGAAGCAGGCTCCAGGCTCTGCGCCATCAGCCCAGAGCCCGACGCAGGGCTCGAACTCACGGACTGCAAGATCGTGACCTGAGCTGAAGTCAGACGCTTAACCGACTGAGCCACCCAGGCGCCCCTAATCTCTGTAGATTTAATAATATAGAGGGATTGTTTAGGAATTGATATTTCTTGTTGGGAAGAAAATTGAATACTTTTCAGCAGTTCCTTTAATTCTACATGATTTATACTTTTACCATTGAGTCAAGTAAAAACAAATTTAATACTGTTATTAATAGGAGTACTTATAGTATAAGATTATAAAATCTTACTTCTAAGTTTTCTTAAGTACAGTCGATTCTTAATATCCATGGTAGGTATGTTCTGTAAAGTCATTGCAAACACTTAATTAACAAACATAGAACCATTGTTCCTAGGGGAAATACAGGGTTAGGTTCCTACAAGCCTCTGATCACAGCATTTTCTCATCAACCAATCATTACATTAATGTTTAAACGTTTACAAACATTTAACATATGTTGTTGATTTACTAACAGTAAACTCAGGGCTGACAGCTTTGTAAGTCAGGCTGCAACAAGCTTATCTCACATACACATTTCCAGCATAAGGTACATTATATCCCTCTCGAGTTTAGGAGCACAGGATAGCACTTTACTGCTGTGCCTGTGGGCCATTTTAAGTAGTGAAATCACTAACAAAAAGCACAAAAATGCAAGAACTTTGGCCCTAAATGGACTGCACAAAGGACACTTATTTACTCTGAAACAGGAAGACAGAGCATTGCTTGTTTGACCTCAGCTGGGAACGTTCAAGTTGTGTGACTCAACATTTTTGCTGCTTCGTGCACGTCAGTGAATACTTAAGTAAGTGCAGTAAGTATTGATTTTGGGGTTACAACAGATTTTTATTAAAAAATCCTTTTAATTGAGATATAATTGACATATTACATTAGTTTCAGGTGTAAACCATAGTGGTTAGATATTTACATATATTGTAAAATGATCACCACAATACAGCCTGTAGACAAATTCACCAACACAGAATCCAGGAATAATGAAATAGCACCTATTTTCACCCTTCTTCCTTCTCTCCTTTGTTCTCTAAATACCTCCCTGTCCTTATATCTTTCTATCCATAGAGAGATGTCTGGAATCATAGCAGCAAGAGTTGGAAACCACTACTATTGGATGATGGGGTTTTACATTTTTAGTTGAAAAAAATATTTATTTTTACAAATGTAATGATGTCGTTATCAAAAATGGTAATCAAATATAGTATTAAATATAAAAATAAATAATGGTAAGATTTTTTGTTTGTGCATCATGATGGTATTTGTGCTTTTCCCCCATGCTTCAATTCACTAGTTCATGAGGATGTGAGGAAAATAGACAAATGCATACTGCTGACTTTAGTATAAATTAATGCCATGTTTTTTTTGAGAAAATTAGGCAAAGTGCATTCAAAGTTCCAATGGTTTCCATTCCCTTTTATACAGTTATTCCACCTGGGGATTTCACTCAGGGAGATAATCACAAAAATTTTATTAACAGTATTATTCTAATTATAAACATGTAAATCAGCTCTATATACTACCAATGAAACCTCAAAAAAAAAGAAATACAGCTTTTATAAGTCATGTTCTTTAAGGAGGTAGAATTCTAAGCAACTGTCATATCTATGGAGGATTCACAATTTCTACAGTAAGTATGTCTTTATAATGAGAAAAAAGGATAATAAATATTATTTAGGAGTAATACTTGGTCCCTCAAGAAAGTGTAATGCTCAATGGTATAATTTACATAAATGCAGACACCCGTGTTTTTTGTCATTTTTTTTTTTTTGAGGACCTTGTACTTGCTTGGCATGCTCATAAACACTGCATCATTTAAACTAATTTGCATTATAACCTTGCGAGGCAAGTTTAATTATCTTCAATTTATGGATGAGAGTACCTAGACTCAGCGAGATTATACATATACCCTAAGGGTCTCCAGTTAATAATCAGGGACAGAGTCAGGACACACACTTTCTGACTACCAACTACAAATGCCTGTGTCAGAGTTGTGAGGCCATCATCCTGCAGAGAGCAGCTGAGCAATCTCCAATTTTATGACCAAGCCCCCCCCCCCAAAAAAATAAAAGATAATTTCTGTAATCTATCTCATTTAAACCTTACAGTAACCCAATGAGTAAATGATAGCACTATTAAAGATGGTCCTTTTTGTTATTATTACAAATTTATTTCAATCAGATTATATGATGTACAATATATGATTCATTCTTGAGCCAGCATATTCCAGGTGCCTTACAACATGCCAAGTACTGTTCCAGGCACTGGTGAGACTGTAATGAACCAAAACCCCTTTCATTCTTCTTTCCGAGGCACAGTTAATAAAAATACTAATATATGACATGGGAGGTGGTGATAAGTGGTATGAACGAAAGCAAATGAGGAAGAGGGCTTTACCGTGTTATGGCCCTTCTCTGTGTGTGGATTTTGATCTTTGAGTGATGTGTTGTTACTTTGTCCTGAGCTGGAGAAGCTGGGAGGGCAGTCGTTTGGGGGAGTCGGGGGTGTATGGAAAATCGAGATCTTAAATTTGAGACATTTATTAAACACCTAAGGGAGAACGAGGAAAAGAGGAAGGTAGAAGAAAACCAGGGAACCGTGGTGTTCTGGATACTGAAAATTTCAGATGAGAATGTAGTTCTTCTCACTCCTAGTGTCGTTCCACTCCCAGTTATTGAAGACTTTTATATGCTTTTCTTCTCTTTTTATGCTTACCAGTTTTTGTCCCTAAAAGAGTAATTTAAATAATAATTGAAGTGGTATATTAGCCAGATGGTAATTGCTAAAATGACTTCCTTTACTTTTTGAGTCTTTTGGGCACCATTCCAGTTTTCTGTAACCTTCAAACATATGTGTAAATAGTTCAGTGAGTTCATTATCTAACTCCCTGAACAGCAAAGCATGATATCATCCAAAAACCAATTCTCACTCCCATAAAATGGAGCAATGAACCATTTACCTTAAAGGACCTTCACAAGAGGGTTCGTATATTTCTTTGGTCCTTCAAAATTCATGCTTTGTTATTTGTTTTTATCTTCACATTTTTTTCCATTCCATAGAGGTATATAACCTTTGTAATAATAAATTGAACTGATTTTAAGCTTAATGTATTTCTACACCCGTATACACCCATGTGCCCATGTGCAGATCAAGATTTAGAAACTTTCCAGCACCCAGAAGCCTTCATCATGTCCTTTCCCAGTCAATACTCACACTCAATCTTCCCCCATCACTAGCCTGACTTACATTATGATTGGTTAGTTTTGCCTGTCCTTGAACACAATATAAATGAGGTTGTGAAGTATTTTCTCTTTGTGCCTGACTTCTTTTATGTAACATAATTTCTTTGAGAGGCTCCCATTTGTTGCATGTAGTAGTTTATTCTTTATAAATTGCTTTGCAGCGTTTCATTTTATGAAAATACGCAATTGATTTATCCATTCTACCAATGGTGGGCATTTGTGTTGTTTCCAGTGTTTGGGTATTATGAACAGAACTCCTAGGGTAGATACACACACGCTCATTTCTCATTTCTCTTAAATATTTCTTTGGGAGTGAATTGGTGGGTCATAGCATAGGCGTGTATATATTCGAGCCTCTAAGAAATTCAAATTAAAATAGTGTATCATTTACTGCTTATGAAATTAGTAAATATTTTAGTGTATAAAGTAGCCATTCCATTCCATTCTTACAGTCATACGTTGCTGGTGGGAATATAAACTGGTATGCCCCTTTTGGAAAGTATTTTATCAGAAGATAGTAAAAATGGCCTTTATAATTTTGATACCCCTTGACCTAGGAGTCTTTTTCTTTTATTTACTTATTTATTTTTTGGAACATATCCTTTTTTTATTTTTATTTAAAATTTTTTAACTTATACTTTTTTTTTTTTTTGAGAGATAGAGACAGAGCATGAGCGGGGGAGGGGCAGAGATAGAGGGAAACACAGAATCCAAAGCAGGCTCCAAGCTCTGAGCTGTCAGCACAGAGCCAGACATGAGGCTCGAACCCATGAACCGTGAGACCATGACCTGAGCTGAAGTCAGAAGCTCAACCGACTGAGCCACCCAGGCACCCTTTTTTAGAACATAGCCTAAGGAAATAATCACAAATACTGTTAAAAGCTTATGAGCCAAGGTATCTACTGGAGAACTCTTTGTAGTGAAAAACACAATGGAAATGACCTATGTCCAAAAATAGGGAATACTTGAAGTAAATTATGTAACAATCTCTCAATAGAATATATGATGTTTTGTCCATTAAGAGTTTATAATGGTGTAGAGATATTGTTTGCTACAATGACAAATTTAAAAACCAGAATGTGTATTTAAGTTTGAACGTAAATTTGGGATAAGACGTATATAACACAAAGAGAACAAAGCCCCAGGAGGAAATATCAACAGAATGTTAATGCTCACCAACTAAGTGGTAGATTACTAGCTGATTATTTTCTTTTCACTGTTTTGCAATTTTTCTGGAATGGTTTGTCTTGGTTTATTTAAAGATTTTGAGGGATGCCTGGGTGGCTCGGTCAGTTAAACGTGCGACTTCAGCTCAGGTCATGATCTCACGGTCCGTGGGTTCTAGCCCTGTGTGGGGCTCTGGGTTGACAGCTCAGAGCCTGGAGCCTGCTTCGGATTCTGTGTCTCCCTCTTTCTCTGCTCCTCCCCCTCTCGTGCTCTGTCTCTCTTTCTCTCAAAAAGAAATACATGTTAAAAAAATAAATAAAGATTTTGAAATTTAAGTCTCCACTTGCATTGTCAGTGGTAGGATGGGGGAGCTGGTTAAGGATATGATTCCGAAAGCCGTTATTACCCGGGTGCAACCCCTAGATTCCTGGTTTCACTGCTCACTAGCTGTGTTTCTTTGGGCAAGTCTCAGGTCCATTTAACTCACCAAGTATATGTTGAGTGTCTGGTATGTGCCGAGCAACGTTCAGCAAACAAATGGGTGAAATTCCCTGTATTCGCGGAGCTTCCAACCCATTGTGTGCAATCTGTAAAACAGGTGTCAACGTAATGCACAGGGTGGTGACAAGCCAATACTGGGGAAGCGTCTGAAACATGAGACTTTGAGAAGTGCTAACAATTTCAAGTCTTACTGTATTTATGGAGTTCTACAATTTCCAACTTCTTTTTCGGTTAAGAAAAAACAATGCGTTTGACATGGTATGTAATTGACCACTTTTATTGGGCATTTGAGAGGAACACTGATTACCGCCCCAATCAGCGCTTTTTTGTTCTGTACTCGTCGCAGATCATGGGGCCTGGCCGTGGCCAAGGTAGAGCCCAGTTTTTCTAATGCTTCCTAAGAATTCCTGCTTCCTTATATCCTTCCCAGTAATAAAATTACTTTTGATTGTGTTTCGCCATAGCATGATAATTTTACTGTGTTTCACCAGTGATGCAATTATTGGTTTGGTGTTTTCAAAGCCAATAGTGTTTTAGTTTTCTAAGCTGTCATGATAAAGTGATACGATCTGGGGGCTTGAATGACAGACATTTATTCTCTCACAGCTCTGGAGTCCAGAAATCTGAAATCCAGGTGTCATCAGGGCCTCACTCCCTCCAGAGGCTCTAGGGGAGGATATTTCTTTGCCTGTTTGGGCTTTCCAGTGGCTTCTGACAGTCCCTGGCTGCCCCTGGCTATGCAGCTATAACCCCAATCTCTGCCTCCATGTTTTCTTGTGGCCTCTTCTTTGAATGTCTCTCAGTTCATCCCTCCTTTCATAAAGATAGAAGTTGTTGGATTTAGGGCCAACCCTAAATCCTGTGTGATTTCATCTTGGGATCCTTAACTCATTACATTTTCAAAGACCCTGTTTCCAAATAAGGACACATTGTGAGATTCTGAGCGAACGTGAATTTCGGGGAAATGCTATATAACCTACTACAAATGGCAATAATAATATTGTCAACAACACTACTCTAGTGCTTTTTAAGTCCTTAAACTTAATACGGATGATAAATAGGGGAGCCTGGGTGGGTCAGTCGGTTGAGCATCTGACTTTGGCTCAGGTCATGATCTCATGGTTTGTGGGTTCAAGCCCTGCGTTGGACTCTGTGCTGACAGCTCAGAGCCTGGAGCCTGCTTCGGATTCCGTGTTTCCCTTTCTCTCTGCCCCTCCCCGGCTCCCACTCCCTCTGTCTCCCTCAAAAATAAATATTAAAAAATTAAAAAAATTACAGATGATAAATAGAATAATGGTTTCCTGACATGTGTGCAGGTCATTGCCTTCTTTTAAAAAGTGGATGGAACCCAGATTTTTTTAACAGTGTGATTTTTGAGAGGCATTAGCTGGAAAAGATTAAGGAACAGTGTGTCCTAAGAGACTTCAGGCACTGATTTTGTAAAGCTTTGGGAAGCCTCATGTATCTCCACATAAACTAAGGTCTGAAAAGGTTAAGGGTTGTGTCTAATGCGAATTTACTGGAAAAACACGAAATGAATGAGGCGTCTAAACATTTGGGCAGAGATTTTGTTTTCCTTTGCTATTTCTCTTGATGATGTAGACATTCTGAAAATCCATTATTCACACTAAATCTTTCAGTATGCCAGCCTAGTTGTAGATTGTTCCTTGTGATTCTTCTGTTGGTAGTAGGAATATTTTCCCAGTAATTGAACTCTCTAAATTCTGATACCTCAGTTGAAGCAAATTCCAAGAGCACTTACTGTAAAATTAATATTCAGAGATTAATTTCTGTGAGTTGTGCACTTGGCAGTGTTTTATAGTTTTGTATACTAGAAGTAATAAAGGAAGTCTTCAGAATCCAAATGTCTTTGTTCTGATCAAGTAGCAACACCAGTGTTTAGGTCAATGGCATTTACTTATTAAAAAAAAAAAAAAAATATATATATATATATATATATATATATATATATATATTGAACTACTCTGTATCGTACCCTGGGCCATGTGTTAGGAATACCGCAGTGACCAAAATGGTGCATCTTCCCATAGAGAGGTCTGTCTTTGGGGGCAGATAAACAAGTAAACAGGCATTCAGAATATAGAGAGGGAGGTGAGATAAGGAAGCATTCTAAGATATAAGCAAGCAAAGAAAGGGGCATCTAATTTAATGTCCATCTAATGGGTGGTGGTATCATAAAATGCTCCTCAGTGGAAGTTCTCAACTAAGCAGAGATCTGTGCAGCCAGGGGGCTCAATTTAGCTGCTCAATAGATTTTTGGCAGAGGGGTGAAAGAATGTGCTCACAGCCTGCATGCTTCTGAAAAAGGTGTCATGTCCATTTTTCTCACTAGAACAACTGTTTGAATCAGTAGGGGAGTCCATTGGTCTTTGCACAGGGAATCAGAAATTTAGAGAATCCCTCAGAATTCACAAGCCAATACAAGTGAACTGACACCGGGCACATGTTCGATAATGTGTTGTTTAAAAGAAAGCCTGACACTGTTACCTCCATGTAGTAGGAATTCAACAAATGCTGGTTAACAGCAATGATGATTTATCGGGGTAGTCAAAACTGTAGTAATTTGATGAATCAGAGATTTTACTATAAAAATTAAAATAGCTGGACCTCCAGATAGGAGAGAATTTGTAGTGAAGTGTGAGTCTTTTAGATATCATTATTATTTTTCAAGTTGTTTGTGTATGTGTGCGTGTGCGCTTACCATAATTTTTTTAGGAGCGTCTGGGTGGCTCAGTCGGTTGAGCGTCCGACTTCAGCTCAGGTCGTGATCTCAGTTTGTGAGTTCGAGCCCCGTGTTGGGCCCTGTGCTGACAGCTCAGAGCCTGGAGCCTGCTTCGGATTCTGTGTCTCCCTCTCTCTCTGACCCTTCCCCACTCATGTGCTGTCTCTCTCTCTCTCAAAAATAAATAAACATTTAAAACATTAAAAAAAGAATGATTTTAATAGAACTGTGGTGAATAAATTAAGCTTTTAAAAATTAACTTGATTTTTTTTTTTTTAAATTTTTTTTTTTCAACGTTTATTTATTTTTGGGACAGAGAGAGACAGAGCATGAACGGGGGAGGGGCAGAGAGAGAGGGAGACACAGAATCGGAAACAGGCTCCAGGCTCCGAGCCATCAGCCCAGAGCCTGACGCGGGGCTCGAACTCACGGACCGCGAGATCTTGACCTGGCTGAAGTCGGACGCTTAACCGACTGCGCCACCCAGGCGCCCCAAAAATTAACTTGATTTTTAAAATTATGTGGGATATTTAGAGAAAGGAAAAAGAAATGATAGGACAATATCCATGAGCCTACTACCCAGCTTTGTCAATGTTTACATATTTGACACATTTGTCTCAAATGTTTTTTAAGAAATAACCATCACATTGTAAGGAATGCCGGGTGTTGCATGGAAACGTTGAATCTCTATTGTACACTTGAAACTAATATTGTGTGTTAAGTAACTGGAATTTAAATAAAAACGTAAAAGAAAAAAGAAATAACCATCACAGAAACCAACTCCCTGCATGATGTGCTCACATGCCATTTCCTTTCCTCATTAATTAGAGATAACTTCTAAAACCCAGTAGAATGTTATTGTAAACTGGATGTTTGCTATTACCTCCTTGCCTACCATAATCCATTCTCCTTTTCATCCTTGGAACAGATGAATCTCGATTTTTACAAGGAAGATTTTGTTGCCTAGTTGCCCTTGCAATAGGTGTACTCTTAGTACTAAGAATTGGCCAATAAAGAGTAGGCAGTAGTGTTTTGTCAACTATTTGGAAATCTTCTTAAAAATAAGAAAAAAAACATCTTCTTTGTTCCTTTCTTCTTCCTGCTACTGGAAGTTGGATGTGACGGTCAGAATTACAAGGCACATCTTGAACCCCAAGGATCAGAGACATTCTCTGATGACAGAGGAACAGCTGGAAGAAGACTGGGAATCTAATTACTTCAGAGGTTGGCCACATAAACCTTGGATGGTCTATCTCTCTGGATATATTTTATATGAGAAAAACATAGACCGTCATGCTTGTTATTTCTTCAGTCCTTGTGTCTAACAGTTTACTCTAACTGTAATCTATAGCATATCAATAAAGAACATATTTTTTACATTTAAATATATTAGGATACTATTCTTAACACTTTACAACTTATTTTTTCCTTGGAGTTACATTTTTGACATTTATCCATTTTCATACACTTGTTATTGTTGTTTATAATTTATTACATAATTTGTTTAGTGATTTCCTAGTGATAAATATAAGTGGTTTCTAACAGTTTCTTTTTTTTTTAAGTTTATTTATTTTGGGAGAGAGAAAGAGAGAGGGGGGAGGGGCAGGGAAAGTGGGAGAGAGAATCCTAAGCAGACTCTGTGCTATCAGCAGGGAGCCTGAGGTGGGACTCAAACCCATGAACCATGAGATCATGACCTGAGCTAAAACCAAGAGTCAGATGCTTAGCCCACTGGGCCATCCAGGCAATCCTAGTGGTTTCTGACATTTTCTTGAAATAAACATGGATCTAGTGAGCATTTTTTTAGAGGTCTTTCTTCTGCACTTATCCTAGAATTTCTTGTTGACTTTGATATGTAGATCTAATATCCAGAAATTTTGCTGTGCTCTCCTTTTAATTCTAAATGGCCGTCTTACAAATTTTCTTGATGTTTTGTGACAGAACTTTTCTGTGTGAAATAAGGACAATTTATCCTTTCCAATACTTATATCTGTTATTTCTTTTCCTTATCTTATTGCATTGTCTGGGGCCTCCAATACAGCGTGAAATGGAAACAGAGAACGGGAACACCATCATCTTGTTTCTTCACTTAACCTGAATGCTTTTAAAGCAACACTTACTGGGGCGCCTGGGTGGCGCAGTCGGTTAAGCGTCCGACTTCAGCCAGGTCACGATCTCGTGGACCGTGAGTTCGAGCCCCGCGTCAGGCTCTGGGCTGATGGCTCGGAGCCTGGAGCCTGTTTCCGATTCTGTGTCTCCCTCTCTCTCTGCCCCTCCCCCGTTCATGCTCTGTCTCTCTCTGTCCCAAAAATAAATAAAAACGTTGAAAAAAAATTAAAAAAAAAATAAAGCAACACTTACTAAATATGCTATTTGCTGTTATTTTAGGTTAAATATATTTTATTTTACTACTAGTTTCTTAAGCATTTTGTCTTGAATGATTTCTGTTATTTCAGATGTTTTTCCTATATCTATTAAGGTTTTGAAAAAAAATTTAATTAAAAAGTAATGTCATTAATATTTTAATATGGTATATTACATTAATGGATTTTTGTATTTTCCCTTCTTTTTTTTATTTTTTTTTTAAATTTTTTTTTTCAACGTTTATTTATTTTTGGGACAGAGAGAGACAGAGCATGAACGGGGGAGGGGCAGAGAGAGAGGGAGACACAGAATCGGAAACAGGCTCCAGGCTCGGAGCCATCAGCCCAGAGCCTGACACGGGGCTCGAACTCACAGACCGCGAGATCGTGACCTGGCTGAAGTCGGACGCTTAACCGACTGCGCCACCCAGGCGCCCCTCCCCTTCTTAACTTAATTTGATTTATCAGAGTATCTTATGAACATGTATTAAAACTCAAACAGTTCTATAGTAGTAGAATCCACTTCTGCTTATTGGTCTCCAGGGGCAACCTCTTTTAAATATTTCAGTGTCTCTGTATTTACCCCCATATTTCTAAATAATATTAATATATTGCTGTTTCTTGGTTTTTAAATTTTAGATATTAACATATTGCTACTTTTAAGCTTTAGGTATTATCTATTTATTTGTTATTTTGGAGAATGAATAATTTTCTATCACTCTTTCAATATAGTTATATCATATTTTTTGTTTGAATGAGTATTTATATTATGGTACATAAATATTATTCTCCACTGAGCAATGTAGGATACTAGGATTGATTTTCCTTTCTTGTTTATATGTGTACATATATACTTTATATATGGTTTTCTCTAGAGTTAATACATTCCTTATTGCTTAGTTTTTATGTACACCTACTATTAACTCATTTTAAGACTCACAAAAGTGTAATGTAATCTCTTTTTAGTATATTCGTACTCTTTAAGCAATATATCAGGTGTGTGTGTGTGTGTGTGTGTGAGAGAGAGAGAGAGAGAGAGAGAGAGAAAATGGTCAAACAGAAAAAGACAGGTGCATCTTCCCTGAAGGCTTACATCTTTGTGCACTGATCTGCTCTGATCTACGGACCTGTAGAGCAGCTGTTGCCTGGGATATTCTTTTATCATCATCATTAGAATTACCTTTGCATCCTTCCTGGGTTGAAGTCCCTATATTTTTGTATCCACTGTTTTCTTTTTTAAAGTTTACTACCTTGTTTGGTAGAACACACCTCTTGTTATCTTTCTGAATTCATGGTGGGTGAGAGGATGTTGCTGGCTTGGAAAACTTTTTTGCTTTACCTCCACAGTTAACTGATAGTTTGTGCTGGTATAGAATTCTAAGTTTAAAATCACTTCCCTTACAAATTTTGAAGATAGTTCTCCATTTTTTCCTAAAATCCAGTGTTACTAAAAAGAATTTCAGCGCCACTTTGATGTATGAGTATTTATAATTTTTTTCTTTTTCCCCCGTCTAGAGGCTTTTAGGATCTTGTATTCACCTTTGGTGTTCTAAAATTTTAAAACACGATGCGTTAGTGTGAGTCTTTTTTCATTTATTGCACTGGGCACTCAGTGGTGCCCTTCAATCTCTATGCTCATGTTCTTCAATTCTGGGAAGTTCTTGTACTATGTCTTTGGTTATTTCTTTCCCTGTATTTCTCTACTGTCCTTCCCACCCCACCCCCCAAATTCCTAGTACTTAGCTGTTGGCCCTCCTAAACAGATCCTCTCTTTTAAAAAATTTCCTATATTTAGCTCTTTGAGCTTTGGTTCCAGGAGATTGACTCAGCATATCTCCCAAATATTATATTGAATTAAAAATTGAAAACAGTCCTTCCTTGTTTATTTTATGACTGTCCCTTTTTCAATAGTACTCATTCTTGTTTCATAGTTATAATATCTTTTACCTTTATAAGAATTTTTATGCTTTTGAAAGACGATATCATGATTCCTGTACTTAATCCATTTCTTTGTTTTATTTTTTTTTATAGTTGTATTGGTCTGTTTATTATAAGTATTTTTCAAGAAGCTGGTGATTCTTTGCTGTTCGTTTATATTGAAAAAAATCATTTAAAAGCTCATTGAAATCCAGCTTGTGGAGTCAGGACTGGTTGAGTGGTGGGCTTCACTACTGACCAATTGAGTAGATCACTATTTCCTCGTGGAATCTCTGTTTAGTAACTGTAAGTCTTTTCACTTGGATTATCCATCTTCTATGGAATTCTAGTATCCTCCAGTATCTTGTCTGTGGGCACAAACCTGGCAGATGGCTTTGTAGGAGCTGAGTGAAAATAGGTGCTGGGCTTTTATTTTCAGCATTTTTAGTTCTGCACTTTCCCTCAGCTATGCCTGGTGTCCCTGAATCCAGAGCCTTTTCATTCAGAGCTCCAATGTTATACTTCCAGTCTTTTGTGGCCCTGGAGATGAGTGGAATTGGACATTAATTATGTCATTTTGGATGTAGAACGCACACATACATTTTGGGTGTGTATATATATTTGGGTATAGAACACACACACACACATATATATATATATATATATATATACTTTTAATTATTCCTTCTAGTATTTGTTCCACTGTATCTCCAACCACAGTGGTATCCAGCATTTCCAATTCCTGGTTTCTATTCCATCAGGGTTAGGCTGGGAAGGAAAACTGGAGTCAGACTTAGAATTAAAAAGGAATTATATTTCTCTCTCTCCCTCCACCTTTGTTGATCCCATCCTCCCTAATGATTTGATAGTTGCCTTCTTCTTGCTCCCAGGCCTATGTATAGATCCCCATGTCTTACCTTAGCATTTAAGGAAACCAGTTCCACATACGACAATAAAGGGAATGCTGTAGATCCAGTCTCCAAGTTAGCATGTTTCTTGATTTCATTCCTTATTGAGAGATGGTGACTGTGTCCTCTGGGCTTTCTCAAGCCTGAAGATTCCTACAATCTATAGCTCTGGGTAGGGGTAGGCAGTCCTTCTCCTCTTCATCTATGGGAAAATCCTATGTATCCATCCACTGACTTTGAGTCATGGGCCTAGTCCTGGATCACGGGCCTAGCTCCCCAACTTGGATGGTGGCTTCATTTTTATTTCATTCACACTGTGGAAGCTGAACCCACAGCCCTGTTTACGACTCAGAGCCCAGGAAGCTTCTGGCTACAGTTCTCTCACTAATCTGTCTTTGTTCCTTTCCTCATCCAAGAAAGGTAATCTTTTCTTTTCCCATTTATTCCTGGCAATGTCTTTCATATGTGGGGTGTGTGTGGGTGAGTGTGTGTGTGTGCATTTTTTTTCCTTATCACTTCTACTTATTTGGAACAGAGGAGCAAAGTGTGAACTCCATACACTCTCTTCACAGAAAGTCTAAATACCGGCTCATTAAAAATTAGCAGAACAGCAACCACAAAGCCAACAACCAAATGAAAAACCATTCCCTTTGCTTGGTAAAAAGTGGGAAGATTTGATTGGGTGTGGTTTGGAAGGACTAAGCAGGACACTATATATGACAGTGCTCTGTGATAGCTAAATCCCCTCACAAATCCTAATTATTTATTTTATATTTATGTGGCCATGCCATCTGATTAGGAAATCCTAAACCCTTTCTCACACCACAGGCCTTATTTTTATTTATGTCCCAGACAAAAAGATAAACTTGTACAGACCTGGGATTTCTCTCTGTCTCGGGCATATTTCCCAAACTTCCAATGCAAACAGAAACACATGTTCCTGTCTCTTGAGCTTTTGAGTAGTGTTTGGCACAGAAACATGCAAGTAGAGAGTTACAAGGGTGTTCTCGACAGGCTGGGTGAGCTAGGATGGAATTCTTATGGCACGGGCTCTCCAGTCCTGACCTACTTCCCGGAATGCAGAAGTTCACCAGAAAGACAAATAGAAGTTCATGAAACACTTGGACTTTGCCTCTTGAAATGCCAGGTTATTCTCTTCTCCTGGCAGAAATTACTGCTCCTCCCCTAACCTCACAGATTCTAAACTCTGGTCCTACTCTCAGTAGCAGTGTTCCCTGAACTTGATCAACTGGGCTCAACAAATATTTATTGGAGTGTGCCAGGCAATGTTAGGTACTGGAGTGCAATGATGAATACCGCACAGTACCTGTATTTCATGGCCTCACGGTCTGATGTCTGGGAAAACAAACAGGTCTGGGAAGCAAGAGGATTAGCACAGGTGGCCAACCTTTGTACTTAGAGCTCTGGCTGTGGCACCCAGGTGCCCAGGTTCACACCTGCAGGGGCCATTGTTCACAGTGAGACTGTGAACAAGTCACTTAGCCACTTTGTGCTTCAGTCCCCTCGTCTGTATGAAGGACGTGACGGTGATGTCATATAGTGTACACGCAGTATATATTATGGTATCTACATACATGTATGTCATATCATATGATAATATTTTCTACATATAATAGAAGTTGACATTTATGATGCTTCCTGTTTGCCAGGCTCAATTATATACCTTTAGCATGTATTGAGGTATTATAATATTTAGCTTGCAACACCATGTATAATATATAATGTAACATATTGTAATATATTAATTACATATTTATAATAACTAGCGTATAATGGGATTATAAATACATATATAATTATAAAATAACATAATATGTTGTAATATATATTAATGCAAGTTAAATATTACAGTGCCTCAATACATGTTAAATGTATATAATTGAGTATATAAATGTATAAATGTATATAACAGGAAGCACCCCACAAATGTCAACTTCTATTACTAGGTACATTTTAGCTGCGGAGCATAAAGGAGAGATTGAACTAGTAATGGATGGAACGTGGTCTTTACGTTCAGATATCTGAATTCAAAAGCTTGCTCAACAACTTATCATCTTGAGTCATCCTGTATGTAAAGTTCTTAGTTAATGTTAAAATCAATGTTCGTTAAGTATTATTATGCTTATGATTATGATCATTTTACGTCTCTGAAACAAAGTTTTCCCATCTCAAAAGGCATGATTGTTATCTTTATATTGCAATGTTGCTGTTTATGTTGGAGATAATAAATACATCATTCTTAGCACAAAAGGGCCCATTGTAAGTGATCATTAAAAGGTGAACATTTTATGTATTATTAACTATATGTTTTTGATGTAAAATGTCGTCTGTGTGCCAGAGTGTGGCAGGGAAGACTAAGTCTCCACCCAAAACTTCCACACTCTTCTATCAAAGAGAGCTGTGTCTGGCCCAGGCGCGGACTATATCTCCCCCGACCTTGGGCCGAGTGCCGGTTCTTGCAACAGACTATGAATATAAGTGGTGTATGTCCAGGTAACGATGATTAGGAAATGTGTTTTTTCTTACCCTCTTTTTTCCCCTTCTATTGGCTGGAAGCAGGGAGCTTGGGGGGTCTCAAGAAATGGGAGGACCACCAGAAGGAAAGAATCTGGGCCCTTGGATTCCCACATGGAGAAAAATTGCCTACTGAGCAGGAACTCCCACATTAGATTCCTACCTGAGAAAGAAATTGTCATTGTGTTAGGCCACCAAAATTTGGGGGCTAATTTGTTACAGCAGCTGGAATTATCCTAACAAACATAATATTTGAAATGCTGAAGTTTCCTGGGATGAAACATAAGCGGGTAAAATTTAGAGTACCATCAACATTAGGGCATTTTAAAGGTCTGGTGCAAATATTGAGGGTATTTAAAGGAGAGTGAATGCAGACCAGAAGGGATAACATCAGAGGGAAGTATTTTGTCTGGATCTTAAGGATTTGGACGTGCAGCAAAGCTGGGGGAGGCATTGCAGGCAGAACAGAAGCCAGAGCCAGTGAAGACAGTGTTCAGTGCACAGTGAATCTCTCCTGCAAACTGGCATATAAAGTGCATAGAGGGGAATAGTGAGAATTAGAGACAGTAAGGCAGACAAAATCCACATTTTCAGGAGGAGCTGGTGAGAAACAAGTGTCCGACTTTTTTCCACCAGCAGGGAGAACGGCTGTTAGTTTTTGAGTAGAGGAATAATATGATGAGCTTTGCACTGGCAGATGACTTATCAGGATGTCTTGTGAAAGATGGTCTTAAAGAGAGTGACTGAAGCCAGAGGAGTAAATTAAAAGGCTAACATGGTAGTCCAGGGGAGAGGTCACCAGGATTGAGCTAGAAAAGGATGGTGGAAATGGAGTAGACGAGATGTAAGCAAAGGTAGGATATTATATAGGATGTTTATGGACTAATATATGGTCAACTGATTGGATTTGTGGAGCAGAGACACAGAAATGTAAAAGCAGCGTCTCAGGTGTGTTAACCTGGGTGACTGGGAAGAAGTGAGGAAGGGAGGATAGTATGGAGGAGGAAATGGGGGATGGTTAATTTTATTTTGGACATTAGTGATAGGATATCCGAGTGGAATAGACTGTTGATGTTGACCAACAGATAGTTCTTGTTTTTGGACTAGTGTCGAAGAGAGCATTAGCCAAATCAGCAGTGTTGCTTATAAGAGGTGGATTTACAAAGGTGACTTGAATGGAGAAGTCAGAGATTGATTGGTAAGTTAACAGACTGGAGACACATTGTCTTCAGTCCACTCAGGTTGCCATGATAAAGTACCACAGACTGAAGCATGGCTTAAACAGATTTATTTCCACTTCTGAGGGCCAGAAGTTCAGGATCAAGATGCCAGCTGATCTGATTTCTGGGGAGAGCTCTCTCCCTGGGTTGTGGGTGGTTGCCTTCTCGTGTTCTCACATGGTAGAGAGAGAGATAGAGAGAGAGAGAGGAGAGAGAGAGAGAGAAGCTCTCTGTGTTCCTTTTTATAAGGACATTAATTTCATTCTTGAAGGTTCCACTATTATGATCTAATTGCCTCCAAAGGCTTCCTCTCCAAATACCATCACATTGGGGGTTAGGGTTTCAGCATATGGTTTTAGGGGACAACAAATGTATAAGCCATCATGCACAGATATCTAAGTCAGGAGAAGGTAGAGAAAGAAAAGGTAAAGAAAATTCTTACAGAAATTCTATTAGAGAAGGCAAAAGTGATTGAAGTTGAAGATTTTCAGGTATTCTCATAATATTAAAAGGAAAAGACACATTTAGTCTAATTGATCATTAGGGAGAAGCCAGGAATGTAGAAATCCTACCTCTCCAACTTTTGAAGTTGAAAATATCTTCCGCAACAAGAATTGAATTTTGGCTTTACCTTAACTTCCCCTGCATGAGATAAACCAATTTTGAGGCTTTCAAGCCAACTATTAATTTATCCAATTTATAAAATTTGTTTGCCATACTCTCCTTGCCGATGGTTGTTTTTATTATTCTGTTCACCTTTTAAAAATGCTTTTATTTACATTCCAGTTAGTTAACATACAGTGTAATATTAGCTTCAGGCGTACAATATAGTGATTCATCATTTCCATGCAACACCCGGTGCTCATCACAACTAGTTCTCTCTGGATGAAATGGTCTCCTGGCTGATCTCCCTGCCTCTAGCTTTGTACACATAAGGTCTGTTCCCACCATGGCAGCTGAAATGCTCCCACTGAAACATGAGCTACATCATGCTAATCCTCTACTGGGACCTTGCCATGGCCACACACTTCACCCCACAAAGGCAGAAATGCTACCATGGCCCTGTGCAGTATACCTCCAGTCTTAACTCTCTTCCTCTTCTCCCTTCCCTCTCTGTGATTAACCTCATGGGCTTCCTGACTGTTCCTGGACTGAGCAGATGTGGCCCCACATTAGGGTTTGGTCTCTAGCTGTTCCCCTACCTGCACTATGTCCCCTCCCCACCCCATATGCACATGGCTACCAACGCATGGCTGGACAACCTGATTGAACACTGCAGGTGAAACTCTCTGGCCCCGTATTCCCCAAGCCCCTTGCCCCGTTCCGTGTTTTCTTTTTCCCACAACACTTACCACCTTCTCCTCTAGTAGGCTATATAATTTACTTGTTATGTTTATTGTTCATTGTCTCTCCAGCCTCAAGTCAATCAATGTCCTTGAGAGTAGACACCTCTATTTTTTCTACTTTTGTTTCCCTAAGTGCCTTCAGCAGTGCTGGACACTTAGCAGACACCCAACAAATATTTCTTAAAGGAATGAATGAATCTGTTTCTCTTATTTAGAGGCTATGTTCTTAATGACTAAATTATATGGCCAAAGGAGTGAGAGATTAAATGAATGAAGGAACGAACGAATGAACGAACGAACGAACGAACAGAACGAATGACTTCTCTACCAGTCTGGGAGTTCATGGAGGGGTAGGGTTGTCTCAGTCCCGTGAGTATGCCTGGAACAAAGCAGGTGCTTAGAAATGCTTGCAGAATTAAATTACATCCTGCAGGCACCGATTCTGACATTTGGTAGGCCCTTTTACCACATAAAATACTTCCCTCCTGTTTTGGCCCATCGTGACCACAATTAGTTCTCTTAGCCAAAAAAGCCCTTTGTCCCTTGGCTGAGGTTCAGACCCTGCTGCTTTCAGCCAGACTGGGCAACAAAAAAGAGCTTCAGAAGGAAGGACAACAGTCACTTTCTTTCTGCAGGACTCCTCCCAAGCTGTTTAAGCTTCTCTCCGTGTCCCTTGATTTTAAACCTTTCTGCTTTCTTTGCTCTGCAGGATTCCAGCTGACAGCCCCAGAGGTGACTCTGGCTGGGAAGTATCAGGAGAGTAGGGGTAAAATTTGGGGGGGATCCTTCCCCCAGAAAATACTGATATGTCATGGGCTTTTCCCCCCTGCATTTTATGAAAGATATTCCAGAGCCAGATAGTGGAGCAGTGTCAAAGGAAAGAGCAATGTGGTCCCTACAAAACAGCCATTGTGTAGCAGCAAACTTGTCCATGGCAGGTTAAGTCTGCAGCCAGAGCCCTGAAAACTCCTTCCAATACTGTCACACCTGAGCCTCTGCCCTTAAGGTTTTTCATATCAGCACATGTTGAGTGTCAGAAAACTGCAGGTACCAGCTCTGTCACTGATGAACCGTGCCACACTAGGCAAGTCGCTGAGCTTTTCTGAGCACCATATTATCTATTAAATGGAAATGCTAAATCCTGGAATTCGGAATGTAACGAGAAATAAGCAAGATATTTATTACCTTTGTGAAATCCTTTCTGATTTTAATAGTTTGTCTTTATACATGTGATAGTACCTCATAGTATTATATACAGACACACCCAGAAAGCAGGTAAAAACTGGTGAGAGCTGAATAAGATCTGTAGCAGAAACTGACCAATGTCAATTTCTTGCTTTTGATGAGGCGCTCTGGTTATCGAAGATGTTACCATTGGAAGAAGCTGGGGAGGGAGACATGGAAATGCTCGGCATTATTTAGCTTTTATTTTAAGTCTAACGTTATTTCAAACTAAGAAATTTTTAGTTCGTTTCTGCTGTTTCCCCCCCTCCCTTTTACACCTTCTGAATGTTTCCGATAGAAGTTAGGACTGGTGTATCTGCTTTTCAGAAGGACTCTGTGCTCCCTGAGGGCACAGTTACTTTCTTCTCTGTTATTACTCACTTGCCTGGCATAGAGCCTGGCACAGAGTTCGTGTTCACAAACGTTTACCAGTTCTTTCAGCCCAGAATATCAAGATAAGCAACCTCTCATTCTAGAAACTGCTGTCTGTGGAAATGTTTTAAGAAAATTCATGTTTATTGGGAGCCTTTTTGTGACAGGTATTTTCTATAAAGTTCTCTTAGTTAATTCCCATAGCAACCTTAGGAGGTACCAACTCTAATTCCCATTTTACAAATGAGGGAACTGAGTCTCAGAAAGCTCAATCTACTTGCCCAAGAGGAGAAGCATGGAGGTAGATTCAAGCTTTGAGTTCATCTGGCTCCAAAGTCCCTTTTATTTCATTCATTCATTCATTCATTCAACTTATGTTTATGGAGCACCTGCTATTGTTGTCAGGGACCATTCTCAGACCTTAGAATATAATCAGGAACAAACAGACAATGATTGTGGCCTTTTGTGTGGCTGACATTCTAGTGATGCAATACTGATAATACAGAGTAAACAGAATCTTAACGACCTGTGTGGACACAAACGAGAAAGAAGAGAAGGGAAAGGAAACGGAGACTGTAGGGTCTGGGGGCAATTCGTAGCACGAGAAAAGATGTGCAGGGGAGGCCTTGTTGAAAATACAAGATTCGAGCAGGGCCGAGTGTGACACAGGAGTGCTGGGGTTACCCAAGCAGATCTTTGGGAAAATAACATTCAGGTAGAGGAACAGCTAAATGAAAGCCCTCAGGCCATGGATATAGGTCTGGTGTACGTGAGGACAGGCAAGGTGGCTGTTTTGGCTGGGCCAAACACACGTGGGAGGTAGCAGGAATGCTGAGGGATGGAGAGTAGATCATAGGAGACCATGAAGATCGTTGCAGAACTTTGTGGGGACTTTGGTTTTGCTCTGAGATGGTAGCCACTGCAGGGTTGGAGCAAAGGAGTGACATAAATTGACTCAAGCTTCACGGGCTTTCTCCGATCGCTGTTCAGAGGCCAGGGCTAAAGGGGCTGGGTCGGAAGCAAGGACACCAGCTGAAAGGCTGTTGTAGCATTCCAAGCTAGACAAGCTAGATGGTGGCTTCGGCAAAGCCAGGGAGTGGAAGAGTCGCCTTTCTCCCCGCGTGGCCCGGCCTCTCACACGTCTTTACAGAACCTCAAGCAATGGCTTTCTCCTGCACAAGGTGGACTTTCCTTTCCCCCATCCGCCTGTGTGGCTGAGATTCTCATTCCTTCTGCTCCCCCTGCCCCCTTCTGCTACTTCCCACACAACCGCCCTGTGCCTGGCCCTGCACGTCCCGCCCTCTCCCTCTTCTGCGGCCCTCTTTTGCGTCCTGGGACTTGCTCGCGGTGGCCCCGCGGCTTGCTCTCGCCTGTCGGTCTTGGTTGCTTGCTGTCACCTTCTCAGACACCTGTCTGCCCCGGTGTCCCGTCCGTTGTGAAACAAAAGGCCTGAGTATGCTAACGGCTGCGTGCAGGCACACGGCACGTCCTCCTTTGGTTCACCCCGAAGCCAGAGGATGGCAGACCGACCCCCGGTTTGCACTTCTGCCAGCCGATGGGAATCCGAGCCTGGCTTAGGGGAACGTGTGAGCCACGGGGGCAAACACGTGGAGCACGGCACTGAACACGGGGAAGAAGAAAGGGATTTTGTTCGTGCACGGTGATGTCAGGCGCTCAGAACCCAGGATCTTGTGTAGTCTTCCCACGGACTCTGGATAGGTGCTATCCTTCCTGCTTTCCAGGTGAGGGACTGAAAGATAAAGTAGCCTGCACCGAGCCCGCCGCCAACTCTGTTATAGGGGTGCAGGAGAGCAGAGAGCAGAAGGGGGTGTCACATCTGGAGGCAACGGATGCCTTTATTTAAAAAAAAAAAAAAGGGCAATAAAAGGAAAGGCTTGGTTTCTCAGGTCGGGGCATGATTGAGTCAACGAGTCAAACCGGCGAGGTCTTCTGTGCCTCAGCCAGTGCCAGGCCCTAGAGATGTGGACATCTAAACCAGAGTTTCCCACAGCCTGTTCTGGGTGCTTCTCTTTGGCCCACGGAGGGAAGGGGTGTGCGACTGCTTTCCCATGACAGTAAAATGCAGCTAAGCAGAAAGGACATGGGGCTCAGGGCTGGAAAAGACATTTATGACAACCTGGAAATGGAATCCTTTGGCCCAGTCCAGCTCCACGTGACAAGTTGGGGCAAGAGTTCCATCTAACGATAAAATAACTCCTTTTCGTTGCACGTGGTTAGGTCTTCCCCGGGCCCCACAAGGTGCAGGGCTCCAGGGCAGGTGGGTTGTGCCTGGGGTGCAGGAGTGCTCCCAGAAGGGTGGTGCCCGGGTAGCTCTGCCTTGTGCACTAACCATCCAGTTAGAAGACCATTTACACCTTGTCAGTATTTTAAAAAACTGGTAATTCTCTCCCCTCCGGTGCATTATTTCCACCTTACCGAATCTGGAAAGGAGGCCAAAGAAGTTGCCGAAGAAGTTGGCATTTTCAAAGCCAAGAGCCCTTTTTCTTCTGCTGCAGGAGCCTTCTGGATGCTGGTGTAAGTGTGGCCGTGATGGTTAATTTTATGAGTCGACTTGGCTAGAGCCTGACCATGCTCTTAAGTTGCCTTCAGAGCAAAGACTGAGTTTTCCCAAAGAAGAAATTCTGCCTCCCGACTGCAACATAGAAATCCTGCTCGATTTTCCAGACTTTGGATTCAAGTGGCATTGGAGGGGCATCTGGTAGTTGACTACCGGCCTGGAAGGGAGACCCCATGGCCCGCTGAGTGTCCAACTGAGCGTCAAGCTGGGCTACGCAGAAAGGCTGCAGGGTTTTTAGCCGCTCAGCTTTTTGCAACAGGATTTTCATTTTGTAGGACGCAACTGATTGAGTGCGAAAGAATATGAGCGATGGAGTCAAAGAGTCCCGTGGTATGCCTGTGGGCAGATTCCAGAAATTCTACGAGCCTCAGTGCCATCCTTTGAGAACTGTGGACTAAGTTGGAGTGTCCATACTTTTCTCTGCAGAACACCTCCCCTTTTATTTACTTTCGCCACACAGAACCTATGTCTTGAAAGATTTTATTACCAAATATATCGAGGGATATAGCAAATAAAGTAAACAAAAATTTGCTTTTTATTAGTTTATATTGGTTTTGTTAATTTATTTTATATTTGCAAAGTGATAGTGGTACATGTATTAATTTATTTAACTTCGATTTAGGTACATCAGAGACTCGAATGCCAATGAGAATAGCTAGCTAGTCAGCAGGAGATGACCAGTCTTAACACTTCATTGTGTTCATAAAATCCTGATCATTAGCAAAGAGGCAATTTTAGACTTAAAGTAAGTGAACGACATACTAATATTGTTATACCTGGTTCTCTTTTTGTCAACTTTTGCCTACCATATTATTTTCTAACCTTTTATTTTTCACGGATGTTTTTGTTTTAGGAGCGTGCATTATGATACATGAAGCTGTATTTTAAAAAATCTCAGACTCTGTCCTTTAATAGAGGAGTTTAGCTCATTTACACTTTTGTGACTCCCAGCATGTTTGGCCTAACCCTCGTGCACTGCTGGTGGGAATGCAAACTGGTGCCGCCATTGTGGAAGACAGCGCTGAGGTTATCCATGCCAAACTAATTTAGACAATCTTCATTTCCTCTATGGATATCTGAACTATTGAACTAGTTTAGGGACCACAATAGTTTCTTTTCAGGACTCTAGGATTCGAAAATTCCACAGTGTTCTTCATTGGAACACAAGGATGCTGGAACCCTGCCCTGAGTATTCCCTAAGGTAGGACCTATTCAAGAAGCAGGGTGCATCTGTAGAATGGGATCACAGCCCGTGAGGGTTGGGGTACTTGTCCCTCCACCTTCCTCTGTACTTCTGGAACTGTCCTGCATTGCTTTCGAATTTGTCCTTCCAGACCCTGGCTGAGGTGACGACTCTCTAAGTGAACTGTTTTCACATTACTGTCTTTTTTTTTTTTTAATTTTTTTTTTAATGTTTATTTGTTTTCGAGAAAGACAGAGAGACAGAACACGAGCAGGGGGAGGGGCAGAGAGAGAGGGAGACACAGAATTTGAAACAGACTCCAGGCTCTGAGCTGTCAGCATAGAGCTGGATGCGGGGCTCAAACTCACAAACCATAAGATATGACCTGAGCCGAAGTCGGACGCTTAACCGACTGAGCCACCCAGGCGCCCCTCGTATTACTTTCTAAGACACAGTTACGTTTGAGTAACCCTGGAGTAGCAATGCACTATCATCCCTCCCCCCACCCCTCCCTCCCTCCTTCCATCCATCAAATATGTATGCAGTGCCTTCCACTTACCAGTTCTTGCTCTGGGTGTTATTAGGGCAGGTCACACAAGCGTACAAGATAAACAATTTGGGAAGTCTGTCACCTAGAGAAACTATCTACCCTTGAGGACCGAAGGTGGCAATTCTAACCTATTTATTTTCTGTAGAGGCTCAGCTCTGGAAATCATAGCCTTGTATTCATTCTGGTTTTTTCTTTGTCTCCACAGGGCAGGGCTTCCTGCCTAAGAGAGAGGGCTTCCTGTCTCCTAAGAGAGACTCCACTGGGGGTGCCATTCACCTCCCCCTCTCAATCTTCCCTACAATCGTGTGTGAGACAGCAAGGACTCGTGTTGACTCCTTATCCTTTCTGTGAGCCTCAGCCATTTGATCATGACGGTTTTCCTCCTAGTTGTTGAAGATTCCTTTTCTTCAGGTGTGAGCCTTTTAAGGACGGAGCTTAGCCTGGAACCACGGGGATATCCTCAGATGGCCATACCTGCAGTCTCCAGAGTGGCTTTTCCCCTGGAACGAATAGCTCACGCTTCACTCTTGGGCAAAGGCTCCTGCTGCTCATAAACGTATGACCATGGCCTACATGCACACTGCAGGTGGTGGCACAAGCCGAGTTCCTGGTCCTTCACTTCCCTTCTGAATGTGACTTCATGTCTCCCCCCCTTGGGAAAGAGGTTAAAAACCAAAAATAAAGTAGTGCAATGAGTGCCCTGAAGAGGTAGCTGTGGTGTGCCGAATCACCTCCTCTGTCCGCGGTGGTGGGTCGGGTCGGGTTCGGCAAAGGCTTCCTAGAGGAGGGGGGTGTCCTATGAGGCCCGAGTGGTCAAAAGGAATTCGCTGTACACTGGAGAGTTTCAGGCAGAGTGAACACCTTGAGAGGTGGTCCAGTTCACTGTGAATCAGTTCTCTGTGCCAGGAACACGGGGCATGCTGGAGGACGTGATATGGGGATTCAGGAAAGGTAAGCTGGGGCCACGAAGCAGCAGAATTTCTCATTTTCAGTCCTGGTGTATTCCCACGGGCACAGGAAGGAAGCGCCTGGATCAGTAATCCTTTCCTCCGAAAGAAATGATTTTCCTCTAAGGGGTACTTCCTGGTACCCTGGTAGGTGGGTGGGGTCCCCTGCTATTATCCTACCCCACCTTACAGAACGCCAGCCTAGCGATTGAAAATTCACGTTGCAGAATCAGCGGATACTCTGTGAAAGCGACCGTGTGGTGTGGGGACAAAAAGCCTGGAAAGCGTGTAGGCAAAAAGCAGTAACTGTCCGGGTGATGTGTTTGATGGCAGATTTTATTCTTGCCTCTACGTTATGCGTTTTCTTTGGTTTTGTTTTACCAGCTTTAAAATTATATTTAAAAAGAATTGTATTTGAATTATATTAAAAAAAAAGATAGCTCGGGTCTCACTTCTAGGTCACAGCACGAGAAACCCATCTCCCAGGTGGCATTAGTCTTGGCCTGTACTGTATTAGCAGAGGCTCTGTTGGTGAATCATAAGGCCCCATACTGAGGTCTGTAGAAATATAGGTGATTTCTCTGTAATGGCAAGAAGTGTTATCCTGTATCAGCCTAACGAATTTGCTCTTTTCCTTTTTTATGGCACCCATTAGGGTGTTTCACTCATGGTGCTGCCATTTCAGAAAGTGGGAGGAAATTCGGCAACACTGTTCGCGATATGGCTGCAGAATCCCCTGCTGGCTGGGGGTCCCAGAGAGCTGTGTGTCCAGCATACAATATCCTTTGTTTAAGCATCTGTATCTTTCCCTCGCACAGGCAATCAGTGCAAGGAGGCAATCACGTTTGCTACGCTCATGCAGCCCAGGGATCGAAGCACAATTTGGCATCTTTGTCATTTTCAAAAATCAAATCTGCCTAGGGACCAAGTTCCAACAGCAGCTGGTTTTGCTTTATGTTTTATTTAAAGACATTTAATTTTGAGCCTTGCATGTTTCCAATTTTTCTTTCTTTTTTTTTAATTTTTTTTTTTTTCAGAGCAGCCTGTGTGCATGTATAGAATACCATCAATTTATGTGTAGTAATCCTTCTATGGGTGGTCAAATAGGAGCAAATCAGATTAAAGTTATGATAGTTATTCATGATTTTTTTTCTTATTTTACTTAAAATAATAGAAACTATACACCAAATATATAAAATACTTACTCCATGGCAGGCTTTGGGCCAAGTGGTTTATATACATTCTCTAACTAAGCCTTACCAGAATCTTAGGAGGTAGACAGAGAAGTTAATACCCATTTTATGGGTGAAGTCTTGGAGGGGTAATGACTTGTACAAGTTCTCGTGTCCAATCAGTAGGAAGCTGAGACTTAAAAAAAACATTTTTTTTTAATGTGCATTTATTTTTGAGAGAGAGAGAGAGAGAGAGAGAGAGCAAGGAAAGGGCAGAGAGGGAGACACAGAATCCGAAGCAGGCTCCAGGCTCTGAGCTGTCAGCACAGAGCCGGATGCCAGGCTCGAACCCACGGACTGTGAGATCATGATCTGAGCCCAAGCCAGAAGCTCAACAGACTGAGCCACCCAGGTGCCTCAAAGCTGAGACTTTAACTGAGGTGTGTTTGATGCCATGTCATATACATGAAATATAATCTACGTGATACCACATACGTGTATATATGTGTATATACCCGTATACGTCTTATCTGTACATAACACTCAGACTTTTAAACCACATTTCCTCCCTTTCTCCTTCTCTTTCAGTGTTTCTACCTCTCAGCCTCTCTGCTCCTTCTGATTGTTGCCCAGCCCTGCTTGTCATACACAGACTGGGACCTGGGTGGGCAGAGCGTCAGACCGGTGCGCATCCTACGTGGCTCTTACAGATCACCCAGGCCCAAAGTGGAGGAAGCTCGTGATCTTGACGCCGGCTGCCTGGGGGGTTCTCCCTTGGCCCTGCTGTTTGCTGGCTGCACGTTATTGGGCAAGTCCCGCAGGTCCTCTGAGCCTCAGTTTCCTCATCTCGCGCTGGTTGGTGCTCACCAGAGTCGGTGGCCTATGCGCCCCCTATGTGAGCGTTACCCATGAGAAGGGCTGTGTGTGTCACTCTGCCTCTCCTCTGGGGCCTCTGTGATGAGGATTTATCTTTCAGGGGAGACAACAAAGGAAAACAGGAACCGCCACAGAGCCGGAATCCCAGAAGAGCAGGAGTCAGAAAAGGTCACATGGGATCCAGCACGACTCCAGACACCGGGGTTAGTCACCATCCCAAGGCGGAGGCATCTGGTTTTTCCTACTCCAGGAATTCGTCATGGAAACAGCCTCACCACCTTCTGCTTCTACCAAACCTGCCATTACTGATTAACTTATTTCTTTTTTTTTATACAGATGTTTTAACATTCATGCCTTTTTTGAAAGACAGAGAGAGACAGAGCACGAGTGGGGAGGGGCAGAGAAAGAGGGAGACACAGAATCCGAAGCAGGCTTCAGGTTCTGAGCTGTCAGCACAGAGCCGGACGTGGGGCTTGAACTCACCAACTGTGAGATCATGACCTGAGCTGAGGTTAGACGCGTAACGGACTGAGCCACCCAGGCGCCCCACTGATTAACTTCTTTCTATTCCTGTCTCTCTGCCTTGAGGCTTTTGCTACCTCGTGCCTCCTTGCTCACTGCCTTCTCTTCTGAGCTTTTCTGCTTTTGTCTCTGTTAAAGACCACCGGCTCTTTCCGTGGGTCTCACACTCAAACTGCCGAGGGAGAAGATTTAGTTGGTTAGCAGCAGTATTGTGCTGGTTAATGTTCAATAATGGGCTGTCTGTGGGAGGACTGGGTGGGGGGAAAGCCCTGATTTGTAATGTTTGCCGATTTCCATGGTGCAAATAATCCCACTGTGGTTGATTTCAGCTATCAGCATGATGTCACCTGACTCCTCAAATCCTGAAAATGGAACTGAGAACCAGTATGAGTCAGCTCCAGGATATCACGGTCACCCCTGTGTGCCACTGCATAGTTTCTGGTCAGTTTAGGGATCAGCTGATCTTGAACTGGATTTCCAACTTGGTCCACATACATGTGACCAAGGTATTGGGCTCCGATGTTTAATCCGTTTTAAAAAGTCCTGTGACATGTGGGCTTCCTGGTTCATAATAAGCTCCCTAACATAAATATTATTTAACTATCATTTCATGGATGTCTCTGAGGCCTTGATACATGAAGAGGAAAGACACAAAACGAAGATAAATGAGTAAAAATTAGAAAATGACGGATGATACAAGAGAAGTGTAAAAAATAAGCAGGGGGAGTTCAGAGATAATAAATGCCATTTCCAGGTGGAAGCAAACCAAAAAGGCTTTTGGATTACCTAGAATTTGGACTGAACCTTTAAGGATGGCGGGACTTCGGAGCTATAGAAACAGGGAAGGGGGGAAGTATTCAAGATACAGAGAATGAGAACTGAAGAAAAATGTGGACTGGAGGAAGCAGGGAATAAATATGGAGTCAGTGACACTTCATTTCATTGGAGCAAAAGGTACGTGAAGGGAAGGACAAGGTGATCATTATTTTCAAGGAACACTGTAGAAGGTCTTGTGTGTCAAAATAAGGTGATTGGTATATACCACAGTGCTTTACTCTGTTGCTGTTACCAAATGGAAGCAAAGTATGTTTGTGAAGGTATATCAATATCATGACATGGGTCTATTGGAATAGAATTTGCAAAACTTCTGATATTAACATGGTGCTAAGTCCCATAAATTGGTTCCGTACCCTCTCGATTCTTTTAAACAGCTGACGTTATTATTTCTATTAACTTTTTGTACGGTCTGTTATCAATAAGATGAGACAGATCGCTAGTGGGAATAAGGCTGGGATGAATCCAGAGACCTGGGTTCTGGTCTCTGCTTTGTCACCGACTCAAGGAGCGACCTGAAGAAAAACATTTCGTTGCCAACCTTGGTCCATTCTCACATCTCTAATCTTGCAGGGTGGTTATTTGATGGTTGCTTCCCTAGCTTTTTCAAGTCTGTAATCACTTACACATAACCTCTCCAAATTATTTCAGATAAAGTCATTCATTATTTGGGTACTGGCACAGGGAAAAGAACTTCATGCCCTTGGCATAGATAAGCTTCCTTTGCTGGAAGCACTGTCAAAGTTCATATGTGACATAGGGGATGAGAATTCTGGTTGATTGAGTTTTCCTGTTAAAGGAGAGATTAACTAGTGAAACTCACTTAAACCCTTGCTGTTTGCAGTATGTCTCAAGTATTCTAGTTAACTTTTTTTGGCCTAAGAAACGCAAGTTTTAAAAATAGGAAAGTAACCATTAAGGACTATGCACATGACTGTCACTGAATAATAATAAGAAGAATAACAATAATAATGGCTATTATTTATTGAACGTTTCTTCTCTGCCAGGTACTGAAACTGAGAGCTTTATATGCATAATCTCTTAAAATATCGCTAAGACATATAAAAGCCAGGCTAAATGCACCTTGTAGTGGGTTGAAGGGTGGCTCCCCCAAAAGATGTCTATGTTCTAATCCTCGGAACTTATGAATGTGAATGAATGTGATCTTCTTTGGAGAAACATCTCTGCAGATGTAATTACGCTAAAGATCTTGAGATAGAACATCATCTGGGTTTTCAAGATGGGCCATAAATCCAATGGCAGATGTCCTTATAAAATCCAGTCTCTGGGGGGAGAGATTGCAGTGATGTGGCTGTGAGCCAAAGATCTGGAGGAGGCAGGGAACAGATTGTCTCCTACAACTTTCAGACGCGGCTGACACCTTGAGGTCAGACTTTGGGTCTTCAGAACTGTGAGAACATAACATTTTCATCTTTAAGCCACCAAGTTCGTGGTAATTTGTCACAGCAGTCATCAGAAATGAACACACACACACATATATATTTTTTTTACAAGTACAAAATGAGGCACAGAAGGGTCATTTAAACTTACCTCAGATCCCATAGTTGGTAAGTGACATTGCAGGAGACTAACCCAGGCAGCTTTAGAGCTTGTCTTCAACCTTAATAGAATGTTGTACCTCATAACTATCTTCATCGAGATCTAAACACCACAAGTCACAGTACACTCTGAACGGTGCTTTGAGAGCATGAGGCAAACATAAGATGCTTTGGGAGTACATCAGGGTACACGTAACCCAGCTCTTGGGGCGTATTAGCGAAGGTATCCTAGCGGAGATGATGATAGTGGGCCGAGTTTCAATGATGAAGATATTTTTCCAGCAAATAAAGTGGGGAGAGTTTTCCAAGAAGAGAGATCAACCAAGGAGGGTGAGAAAGGACAAAGCACCTTTAGGGAATTATAATAGTTAGATGTGGTCCTGGGAGTTCCTGGAAGAGGGATGGGAAAGATGACAGAAGATCAAAGTAAAGGCCAGCTGATGGTGGGTCTTATGTACCAAGCTAGAGACCATGGAGTCCTCAGGCAGTTGGAGAGGTGGGGTAAGCTGGTGCAGGCCGATTGCATGATCAGACCAGTCTCTTACGGACGTGCAGTGGAGAGTGCCCTGGAGGACAGAAAAGAGGGGGTTGATACAGAAGCAGATTGGGATGCATGTTAGAGCACTGGAGGTGGTGATGGAGAGGAGAAAGCACATTTAGCAAACATTTTTACATGGGACATGAGTAGGATTCAGTGGCCAGTGGGATGTCAAGGGCAAGAGGAAGGAGGGGCATGGGCTGCCTTGCAGGTTTCAGGTTTGGAGAGCCTAATGGTAGCGTCACTGGCTGGTACATGAAATTAAGGAGGCACACACTTTGGAGTAGTGGCAGGGATGGGGTTGGAGACAGAGAGTACTGATGGGTGAGGACCTCCTGTGGTTTTTATTCTGAATACGTGAGCATCTGCATATGGCGCATGGCTTTGGAATTACTGTGGTGGTACGTACTGAATTTACAACGTTCTCTAGAAGAAGGAAGAAGGGAGCCGACACTGACTGTATACTATGGGTTGGGTGTCTAACTTACATTGTCTTATCCAGTCTCCAAAGTAAAACTTCCAGGTAAGTGTTATCCATATTTCATGAATGAGGAGGTCAATTAAAATGTTAAAATGATTAAGTAACTGGACCAACGTCACAGAGTTAGTCAGTGTCTGGGGAGCCCAGATTTTAGATCTCGTCTTCTTTCCTGCTGCCTCCTGGACATGAAGGTAGAGTGCTTTTTGAGTCATATCTTTTCCATTTATTAGATGTATGACCTTTGGAAATTTGCTTAACCGTTCCTTGCCTCAATTTTAGCAGCTGCCAAAAGGGGATAAAAATAATAGTGCTTGTTCTCTTTGACTCAAATAAGAGCCTGTGAAAGAAATCTCTGCAAAAAGCCTAGAAAGTATACAAGTAATTGTTTGTGTGATTAGCCTAGACTTTTTAAATTTTAGTTTCTAAGGTTAATTCCTGGGTATAGCAAGTTTTCTTGTGAGTTTTCTGATTTCCCCCTAAAAGTTTAGTAGCAATTTTTTTAATAGAGTTTTTAAAATTTGGGCTTATTTAAATATTCCTATTCAAATCACTCCACGCAGTTTCTAAATGTGCTTCTCTAAAAACCTACAAAAACCCACTCCATTGAAATGGGTTTGTGTTGGCTGTGTGAACACCAGATCTAGCCATTTGCCTCATGAAAGGTGTTCAACAACAGACATACCTTCTGCTAAACTTAGAGGTGATATTAGAAGAAATGTCCAGCGTCTCAATTGAGCAAGACAGGCTTAGGTCCTTTAAAAGTACCTAGTAGGTACGGACCAATTCTCAGTCATTCTGTAAACTCGGGGGTCTAGCACAGCCCCGTGTCTTTAGTGCAGAAAACATGGGTATTTACTCGATGCTCTACTGGTTCATCCCTGACCTCT
This sequence comes from Lynx canadensis, assembly GCF_007474595.2. NCBI lineage: Eukaryota > Metazoa > Chordata > Mammalia > Carnivora > Felidae > Lynx > Lynx canadensis. Next base: position 195,185,158 of record NC_044306.2, read on the forward strand.
GCCCAGTTCTAAGTTGAATTTGCCTCCAGAAGCCCAGCACGGGAAAAGAACGAGAATGATAAAAACAGCCACACAGCCACATATAAAAGCTAGTAGCACTTTTCAAAGGCATGGGTGTATGTGTGTATACTGTAAAGTAACACTATCTTTTATCCTATCTTTAAAAAATTGTGTGAAGAGGTAACAGCAGAAATGTTGAGAGGACAGTTGTGTAATTAGAACAAATCTCTTTTCTCAGAAGGGATAAATGTTTCCATTACACAACTCTGCCCGAGTCTCTACAAGGGTAATGAAGATAGTAGGGTAGAGTGGAAGGAAAATTAGCCTGGGAACCAGGATAATTATATATATACTTGAATAGCTACCATATGCCAAGCACTGTGTGTTCATATATATATATATATACATATATATGTGTATATATATACTTTTTTAATATATATATATGTGTATATATACTTTTTTTTTTTTTTTTGGCTTAAGCTCTTAAGCTAGTTGGCATTGGGCTTTTATTACAAGCCACTGAAAGATCACTGTGCCGGCCACAGTGGGCGTGTAGGGTGGAGGAGTGCTAAAAGTAGAGTACATTCACACTCTAGATAGAAAAAAGAAACCTTAATTAATCCTCATGCCCCAGAATATGTCATCTTAATCTTTTGAGTAATTCTTACTGGATCTTTTGTGGTCAGTGGTCCAAACTTGAACAAATCACCGAGGCCGGGGTGATAGAATCCTCGCATTAGGTAGGTCTGAGTTATTCGTTCGCTTGGTAGTCAGAGTGAGGGGGTGGTCAACTATCCCTGATTCACGGTGATGTTGCGCTCCACGAGTAGTGGGCCAACAACAACAGCTGTCCACGGTAACTTTATTACGGGTTAGTCTTAGTGCTAAGGACACTGCAGGGTCCAAGGCCATTTGTCCCATCCTCCTCACTCCTGTGCCGCTGTGTAAATTCTTTGTCATTGAGGACTCCGCTCCCATTTCATCATTTCTAAGGCACCTTCCCGGACAGCTTGTACCCACAAAGGCTGTTTTCTCTGATACAGCACATGCTTCACAATCACCAGTTCACCGTAGGCTGCTGAGCCTGAATCTCATCCAATCACTTTTCCGGGCCATTTGCCTCCCCTAATGTAGCTCTCATGTCCTCCTTGTCCCATCACCCTCTCCCATCACCACCTTAGTTTAGACATTCATTTCTTCTCACTTGGAAGACTGGATCGATTCTTAACTTTTGGCCTCCAGTCTAATTTCCCTTTAATCCCCCATTTCCTTTGGGGTGATTCTCCCCGAAGCACACAGCTCTGACCACGTCAACACCGCCTTTGAAAACTGAAAGGGGTCCAGCGGAAAGGCAGGCCTGAGTGGGACCAAAACCTTGCATGTGCCCGAGGTTCCTTTCCGAACAGCTGACGGCTCACCTCAGCCCCAGGCCAAAAGATCTGACGGGAAATACTACGGCAAGGTTAGAATCAATTGACAGTGGTTTGAAGAGCTGTGCTAGTAGCATGCAGTGGTGGAAGGGACCAGAACTGGAGTGGGGGGCTGAGGTGGGGATAAACAGCTACCAAGAGGGTTGAGGTAAGAGAAATCCCCAAATGATGGTATTTCAAAGGAGGGAGACACAAGTTTTCGTGTGAACAGTCATGTATGGGTTGGCGTGAGCTCTTTTTAAAGAAAGAGTCGTGGCCCTGCCCGCTGGGACTGTGGTGTGCCTTGATTGTGTTTGGGTATCCAGGTAGACCAATTTATTCACTAAGCAAACATTGATTGAATAGCTACCATATGGCAAGCCCTGTGTATCAGAGGATGCCCATGGGAGTCTTGCAGGGTGATTATGGTTGACCTGAGTAGACATGAGTATAAAGGAAAGGGACATGTTTTTGAGCTTTGGGTTTTCCAACTCATCCAGCTGTGTGCCCTCTGCCCAGTAGGTATTCAACATAGGTTTGCTGAATTGAAAACCAGTTCGTGCCACTGAAGAGTGTTCCATGGATTCATAAAAACTAGGGGAGGAGTAATAAGCATCTTTACTGAGCAAACAGTATGCTCATGGCCAAAAATACAACTCTGGGTTTGTTCGACTTTGCTCTGTCTTGCTTATTAACTAGAAGCTAAAATCCCTCGATGTGTCTTTTTTTTCTCTTTCCCCTTCTTACTTTCCTCATTTTTCACTCTGCAAAGTTCTCATTAACACATTTTAATGAGTATAAATGAGGACTCCGTGTCCCAAGAAAGAGAAAAGCCAAGCAGCATGCACAGAGAGAGAGATGGAAAATAAGCAATTATCGCTGTGGGTTTTTATATTTCTGGGCCATCCTTGAATCTCATGTTGCTTGCCAAGTCGGCAGAAGATGACTCCTAATTGCATGAGGAAGATGAGATTGGTGATAAAAGCACAGATATAAATATAGATAGGGTGTAGATGTGGGTATCAATGTAGATATAAATATAACATCCCTGATGTATCTTCAAGTCTGAGCCATTCATTTGACTTCCCTTTGTTCTTCTCTTCTGTGTTATTTTCATGTATATCCTTTAAAAAATCATCAGACAATAAGAGATTCCTGAATCCATTTTCCTGTCACCCACTGTGAGATCCTGGGCTTAGAAAATTTGACTTTGGGTGTTATAATCTCTCCCGACAGTTTTAGAATGCTAACACACAGGTGGGGTTTCTCGAATCTCTGATCAGGAATGTGGAAAGGGATTTTGCATAGTCCCTGACCCATCTCTGTCATGGAATCTGCTCTTATTCCAGAGCCCAACCCACTCACCCCCGGTGAGGCTTTGCTCTCATCGAGGGCACAGGTGGGTATGACCCCTCCCTATCTACCGTAACCCAGTTCCATTTTCTGTTAATTCTTACCACAGCCCTGTGTGGTAGGAATGGGTCTCCTTAGGCTGGGAGTTTATAGTCCTTTAGAATCCATGGTCCCTCTTATAGTGCTAAAATGATCACATTAACTGTACTTTTAGTATCCATTCAATGAAAAAGTCACAAAGAGCAAAATTTATCCTGAGTTCATTAACTCTTATGTTGATGTACACAATAATAGCAAGGCATTAAAAATGGTTAAGGTGTAGGGGGTTCTTGGGTGGCTCAGTTGGTTGAGCATCTGACTTCAGCTCAGGTTGTGATCTCATGTTTTGTGTCTCATGGTTTATGGGTTTGAGCCCCACATCGGGCTCTCTGCCCTCAGCGCAGAGCTTCGGATCCTCTGTCCCCCTCTCTCTCTGCCCCTCCCCCGCTTGCGTGCTCTCTCTCAAACAATAAATAAACATTTAAAAAAATGGCTAACGTGCATCTGGCACTTAGGATGTGCCGGGCACGTAGTCAAACATCTATGGCGATTTTCTTATTCTTATGGCAACTTTATGGGGGCATGTCCTCTGATCCACTCCATTTCACAGGTAGGAAGACTGAGCCCATGAGAGAGGTGACACAGTGTGTTCAAAGACACACATCTAGCAAGTGGCAGAACAGGAATTCAAACCTACACAGTGAGGCTCCAAAGCCAGCGTTCTTAGCTATGATGTGAATCAGACGCTCATTTGAAAGAAGTAGGAGACACTTGGTTGGATCGGCAGATCCTGTTTGGAGACAGTAGGATTGTCATGGAATGAATGAGATAATGTATACAGAGAAATAACACAGGGCCTAGTGTGCTCAGCAGATGCTACTCCCAAGGATAATGAATACTTTGACCCTGCTCCTCACTGCTAAAAAAATTATTTAAGTGATCTTTCTATGATTACTGTAGGGGTTGAGGACCAAGATGCCAATAGCCTTGACATGGTAGCCTTGGTCACAGGGGTGAACCTGCTTGGGTGAGTGGGATGGTGTTGTGACCCTTGGCATTCACATTCTTGGTCCTGAAGTCGGTGTCCTGGCTTTCGGCAGGAGCAGCAGGAGCAAAAGGCCCCTTGTTTGACAAGGGAAGGGGCAGAGTGGCCACTTTGGTGTCTTTTGTGACTGGTAATAGCAGCATCATGATCCAGAGAGGACAAGAGAAAAAGCTAAAAGTCAGGTAATTCACAGAGAGCTTAGGAGACACCCTCCTAGGGCCTGGCAGGACTCCTGTGGGTGCATTTGAAAGGGGTGGGAGCAAGAGGGATGAAATTCTGTGTACGGTCCTCTTTCTCCCAGGCTGCTTTTGGCTAGAACACAGTCATTATCACTGCAGTCATCCCTGTGTTTTGCGTGAATTTCCTCCTCCCGCTATGTGTGGACAAGATGGCCTGAAGAGCTTTTCTGCCATGGGATGCATATGCGTTGAATAAATTACAAAAAAAAAGAAAGAAAGAACAAAAGAATACAAATACACACTTGCCAGTGTGTGACTGAGCCCACAAGCCCTAAGGAATTTCTTAAAGCCAACACACCATGAACTGAAACCAGAGAGATGAATAATCGTAAAACAGAATAACCTTGGGTAAAATGACCCAACCAGGTACCCGAAGTTTTGAGGATTATTGATCACACAGACTATGAGAAATGGATCTGGGGTGTATGCAACAGGGAAGATACTGGGCTTAAGACATCACAAACCATGACTCTCAAAGCATCTGTATGACTAGCGAATAGCTGGTATAAGAAGATATCTTTCTGCAACTGACAAGAAACTATGTTTGTTTCTGCTGTGACTCTGGATAGAATTCAATTAATGACCGTGCCTGTCTGGAGATGGCTAGATCTGATCCAGGCATCTTTTCATGTGAACTTAGGGTTATTTTGCACCATCCATGGCATCAGGAAAAATAAAACCAAGAAATTAAAGTGGTCCTTTCTTGACAGCAGTCCCTGGTGTCCAGAAACACCACATGCAAATTCTCTTAAGGGGTTGGCATCTTCATCTCAGAGCCTTCAGGACGCCCATAGGTTAACTTCAGCCAAATACAAAAACTCGTATTGAAAATGACCAGATAGGCATGGAAGCAGGCCATCATAAATAATACTCAGCAGAAACAATTACCAGCAGGTTTTGATTCTAGAGGTCTTCAGATATTGGAATCCTCAGATACAGAAGATATACTACCTAAGAATATCATGTTTGAAGAAGTAAAATATGTAATAAATACAGCAAGAAAAAAAAGAGACTATCAATCATGACCAAGCAGGTTTGGTAAAAGAATGAAAGCTGGCGAGAAGAATGCAATGATTGAGATTAAAATCCAATGGATGGGTTAAAAAAGGGATGTGTCACAATGATGATCTGACAGTTGAGAGGTATATATTACTTGTTGTATGCTCAGTGTTCTTCTAAGCTCTTTGCAAATACACCCGAAGAAAAAGGGAGCGAATTAGAAGTTAGACAAATTATCTTTAGAGAGACAAAGAGATAGGAAACATAAACGGGAGCACCATGTCTCAAATTTACTAGTGTAGTGTAGTGTCTCAAACATAATTTATACAACCCATCTTATCCTCAGGTTCCTCAGATGTAAAGTAGAAATGAAGGAGGCCATTTATCCAGAATGTCTGGGATTTGGTGCATTTCATTATAGGACTGTTTCTGAAGTATAGGTTTGTCAACCCTAAAAGAGTAGATAATAACAGAGAGAGAGATTGGCTTGATCCAGCCTCAATATTTTCTGGGTACATTCTGTTGGGACTTTTTCTTGGCTTTTTAAAAATTCTATTATCATGGAGATTTAGAAATTGGGTGTGTATTACACAACTATAATTCAAAGCCTCAGAATAGATTTTATCTGTCCCAAAACACATAAGTGACCAGGAACCCTAATGGTGTGCACACAGGATGCCACTCATACATCAGACAGCCCATTGGGCTCACATTATTTCAGTCCATTGGGTCACATTATTCCCATGCATGATGACCCATGGCAAACTCATGCATTATTAGAAATGATTTAATAGATGGATGATCATTACAAATCCTATTTGTTAGAACAACTTTATTGTTTAGATGCTTCTAACACTTAGAATCCATACGCATCTAAACAATAGAGTTGTTCTAACAAATAGAATATTTCTATTGGAAATACAGTTAATACAGCTAATTGTACATAGCAGGTACATAGCAGTTAATATAGTTAATTGTACATTGCAGGAACTTATTTCTTTTTCGTGTTCCTGGTTTGCAAAGAACAAAAAGAATTTCTGGCTTATTTAATTAGAAAATAAACTCAATGGAAGACTACTTGTGATGTGAAGCTTTGGAGAATGAGCAGGGACCAAAGGAGGCAATGCCCAGCCACCAGCCCACCACAGACCCATTGGGCTAGGATGCTCACTCTAACATCTCTGAAATGGACACTTCCCACCTCACCACTGGGTTCTTTAATCAGCCTATTTGACAAATGATTTTCAGTGGCCCCTGTGCCTCTAAATCACTCTGAGGCTCAGCATCTTAGAAGGTGGAGGCTGTAAGCATCCATCCGGTCACATGTAGGTGGTCTTATACTGGTGCCCTCCGTACTAAAGAATGGAGGGAGTATCTGTCTTCCTTTGGCTTCTGTTCCTGGAGACGCTGCCCTGATCTTACTCCTCCTGGTATTCTTAGGAAAGGGAGGGTGTTCACATGCTGAGCAGACACTGCCAGGGCTCCCCCAAATCTTCACTCCCTCAAATCAATAACTAGTGGGAGTAGTACTAGGATGTAATAGATGTAAAATTTAAAAAAAAAATGTCTCGGGGCGCCTGGGTGGCGCAGTCGGTTAAGCGTCCGACTTCAGCCAGGTCACGATCTCGCGGTCCGTGAGTTCGAGCCCCGCGTCGGGCTCTGGGCTGACGGCTCAGAGCCTGGAGCCTGTTTCCGATTCTGTGTCTCCCTCTCTCTCTGCCCCTCCCCCGTTCATGCTCTGTCTCTCTCTGTCCCAAAAATAAATAAATGTTGAAAAAAAAAAATTAAAAAAAAATGTCTCATCTTAGTGAATCAGGTCTTTGTTTTCGGACTGATTTCCTGGGTGTTGTAAGTAATCTGACCATAATACACCACTTCTTGGGCATTCCTTCAGTAATATCATCAGTATAATTCAACAGTTTCTCTATCAAGATTTTTGTATGTTGTGGTTTGATATCTGCAAACACTGATCAGTTCTCCTTGGGGTTTCTCTACTGGAGAAAAACAGAGAATCTAGAATGTACATAGCACGAGAACGACATAAAAATGGAAGGGGAGCCAAAGATCTCATATATATAAGCTGTGAAGAAGAGCAATGTATCATTCTATCATCTATCTATCTATCTGACATCTATCTATCTATCTATCTATCTATCTATCTATCTATCATCTATATATCTATCATCTATCTATGTATCTATCTAAAATCTACCTATCTGACATCTATCTATCTATCTATCTATCCATCATCCATCCATCTATCTCATTATACCACAGAGGAAAAGGAGGTTAATGTCTCTTGATCTGGGAGTGGGAAGAACAATTGGTTTAGGGTGAATGTAGGGTTTGCAAAGAACTGTAATCAATGAGGAACAGACTGGGGATACGAGAGAAGAGCATGTGCAAAAGCATATGGGGGTGCGATACAGATGGCATTTGGGAAAGTCAAGTATCTGGGGTTATTGGAGCAGGAATGTGAGCTTCAAATTAAATAGCAAACTCTAAACACATTCTCCCCCAGAAAAATTAGCTATTCCTCCATTCTGTTTATAATGACAGCCTTCTCTAGTCAGAATAGAAAACACTCGTAGAGGGCTTAACATGTACTTGGTTCTGGTCTAAGTGTTCTTCATGTACTAAATAATCTCATCCTCACAACACACTGGATATACTGCCCTACTATACCTGGTCATTTCCATTCTACATATACAAAGATGAAGACATAAAGAGGTTAAATGGTTGGTCACACAGCTGGTAAGCAGTGGAGGGATTTCAAATCAGGTAGCCTAGCAGTGATGTCTGCTCTTAACCATGACACTATACTGCTATATGCACAAGGGTATGTCACATGCCAGAAATAGAGAGGTGGCCATGGGCCTGATTTTACTCTGCTCTCAAGAGCATACATTCTTGGAAGAGGTCTTAAACGAACATCACTAGGTACAAAGTTAAGTATAAATCAGGGGGGTCTGACATAGTCTGGAGTGGGAATGGCACTGAAGGTCAGGACAGGTATACATGAGCAGATGACCGTTGTTCTGCGGCCTGTAGGATGAGCAGGAATTGTTCAGGTAAAGAGATGGAAGATGTGAGGGGAAGTCTGTTCTTGCACTAGGAATCATCCTTTGTGTAAGTCTTAAGGCAAAAAGGAGTTAAGTCTCTTATTCATAGATAAGCAGAAGGAAGGCTGGTTAGGACAGTGTTAGAAGAATCTCCCTCAGGTCAAAGGTGGTGAGGAGGTGCTTACTTGCAGGGCCTCTCAGGATTTTGATTTTTATCCTAAGGATAATGGGAAATGGGGATCCTCTGAATGGTTCTAAGCAGAGAGTTGGCATGAAATATATTTTCCAAAACTCAGGCTACTATTTGAAGAATAGTGTGTGTGTGTGTGTGTGTGTGTGTGTGTGTGCTTGCGTGGTGGCATGGGCAGGAAAGGAGAGCAAGAGTGGCTGCTGAGAGCCCTCTTGGGAGAATAATGAAGTTGTGATGGTGGCTTGAATTTGGGTGGTGGCTGTGGAGATGGAGAGGTATGAAGATACAAGAGACATTTTGGAGATAGATTCCATATGATACGATGACTGATTGGTTGTGGGGACTGAAGAAAACAGATCTGCCTGAGATGACTCCAAAATTTCATGACTGGAGCAAGGGTTGGCAAACTTTCTCAGCAAAAGGCCAGATAGTAAATATTCTAGGATTTGTGGACTATATGGTCTCTTGCAACTACTCATATTGTTCTCCAAAGGCAACCATAAGCAAATGGTTATGGCTCTGTTTCCATGAGACCTTATTTAAACACAGGAAGCAGGCCAGAGTTAGCCTTTGGCCATGGTTAATCAACTCCTGGTCCAAAGAGTGTGAAGGTCACTGAGATGTGGTACGCCGGAAGAGAATGGACAAGACAAATAATTTCTTTTTCTTTTATGCTTATTTTTTATTTTTGAGAAAGAGAGGAGGGGGGATGGTCAGAGAGAGAGAGGGAGACACTGAATCCGAAGCAGGCTCCAGGCTCTGAGCTGTCAGCATAGAAACCGTCATAGGGCTCAAACCCACAAGCCATGAGATCATGACATGAGCCTAAGTTGGACGCTTAACCCACTGAGACACCCAGGTGCCCCAAATAATTTCTTACATCATTTCATTTCCTTTTCATGAAGCACCATGAAGTATCTCCTGTTATTCTCTTCATTAGAGAAAATAATCTGCACTTTGGCACTGTTAATTTTAATTCACTTATCCAGTGCCATACGCTGGGAAACGGCAAAGACAGTATTTGAACTCAGATCTTTTACTTCCAAACCCATTAAATATTTTCCTGTTACCCATGCTGTTTCTCTTCCTTTGCCCTCGGCAACTACTCCAGGATGGTAGCAAAACTTTGTTTTGAAAGCTTTTCTCACTTTCCCCCAAGGGCACTTTTCTTCTTTGAATGATTTTTTAAAAAGCCAAATAGAAAGGGACAGTGAGTCTCTAAATGTACCATCGTTGCTTTTGTTCAGTACAATAGACTTTATATTGCTTTGTCCAGTCCCTACAAAGTGGGACATAGGAGGTTTGTTTTCAAGAAATTAGCATTGTATTTTTCTCTTTTTTTTTTTAACTCCCGACACAATTTTATCTTGGGGATAAACAGTGTTATTTTCATTCCCTCCATTTGAGCCCCACATTGAACGTTTTCTATTAAAATTTAAATAAGCCTCTTCAGAGACAGATGAAGATGTGAGGCTAAAATGAGCTGATTCACTAGAATTTGTTCCTGAGAATATAACTTATTTCCTTACAGCTTATGCAACTCAGTTTCATAATAGAAGTTTTAAGTGGGCCAGCATCGTGTCGTTATAGTCGTTTCCTCCAACTTTTCCACCCAGAATAGCCAACCGCAGAGGGGGTAATGAGGGCCACAAATTCTCCCTTCTCCCACCCCCTGGAGAACCAATTATTATTTCAGGAAATCGCAGGAAGCTGAAAGGTTTTTGAAGATACATTGGATTCTCTTTGTGTGATCCTCAATTGGTACACGTAGCAACAAAAGCTTTGCTGCTCGCTGGTCATCCAAATTGCTCTTTTTTCTTTCATTGAAGTTGGACACAGGGCCCGTCAATGTGGGGATGCATGTGTGGGGTGTCTGAGGGGTGCACACGGGAGATGGCAGTGGGACCAGCGAGCAGGATGAGTGCTGAGGTGGAACAAAAGGAGAGGTTGGAAATCGATGGGTGGACAAAAAGACTCAGGGTACCAAGAGGAGACTAGGCGACTTCTAAATTAGAGGTCTAAAGTCAGGGCACAGAACAAAGGATTCAGGGCCAAGTGGGTGAGATAAGTATAAGCAAAACATTGGAGGGGTAGAGTAGTGTGAAAGGAATTTTGAGTGATTACAGAGAAAAGCATTTTCCAAGGTATGTTCCTTATCAACTGGTGTTCTAAGAGAAAACGGTTGTTTTGTTGAGTAGCTTTGAAAATATGTAATGTTATTATATATATTGATAGAAATAATAAAAATAATGATGATAGTAATAAACAATAGACATATAGATGATTCCTGCCATAAGCCTTATTGCTACTCACCAATCCCCCCATCTTCCTTCACTTCTGGGTGTACTGAAAGAATGAATATCTCCTGCTATTGAAGTTAAGTGCAGACACGTGACTTGCTTGGGCCAATGAAATGTGAGTAGCGGTGACGTGTGTAGTTGCTAGTGCTCACTTCTACAATTTACTTTTCTCCCTGTCTTTATGGCGTTCCCTCAATGAAGATGACTCCCTATTCCAACACCAACTTATGATGGATGTGTAGAATAAACACAAAGTTTTCATTATTCTAAGCCATTGAGATTTTGGGCTTGTTTGTTGCAGACGCATAATCTGATCCTTACTGATAAAATCGATAACATTTACTGAGGTAGATACCTTTCATAGTTTTTTACATATGTTGACATATTACTGTCTTATTAGAGTCACTGGTATATCTAGAGGCAAGTAAATATGGAAGTAAAGAAACCTGTGGAAGATTTTCCAAGTGTATAGAACAAAGCACAATAGAAACTCCTCATTTCTACTTTTCTCATTTTTGTTTAGAACACTTATTGACACCTTGTGCAACACAACCAGATAACATGTTGGAAAATCCATGCCTCAAACATGCTCTCCTGTCCATAGCTTAATATTAGGGTACCATGGACCACAGGGAGAATAGAAGCCTTACCTAGTGCGCAAACTGCGATAAAGAGCTGAAAATTCTCTTACCCTTATTTCCACATCAGAGACTGAGCTGATTAGTGGTTCTTCATTAAAGCATGATTTTGACGCTTAGCTAACATTCAGTATCCAAGAAGAGGTGGGAAGTCAAGCAATGAGGAAAACGAGGCCTTATTATATTGATAGGTTGATCTTCTTAGAGGAAAACTGCCTGGATGCTAGCTTCTCTTTCAACCAAAACCCCAGGGAAAGATAAAAATTTCCACCTATTGAATAGCTGAGAGAGCAACTAGGACTAAGAGCAAGAGAAAAGTAAGTATGACCTTGGAAAGGTGAAGGTCATGAGACTAATGCATCCATGGCCAGTGTTGCTATATTAGTCCTCATAGTATGACTAAAATGCCATGTGATGGAGAATGTATGACAAAGAAGACAGGTGTGATGACTCATTTTATGTGTCAACTTTATTGGGCCAAGGGGTGCCCAGATTAAACATTATTTATGGGTGTGTCTGTGAGGGTGTTTCTAGATGACAGTAGCATTTAGATCAGCGGACTCAGTAAAGTAGATTGCCCTCCCCAGTGTGGCTGGGCATCATCCAATCCACTGAGGTCCTGAATAGAACAAAAAAGGCAGAGGAAGAAGGAATTTGCCCCTTTGTCTGCCTACTTGAGCTGGGATATCAGTTTTCTCCTGCACTCAGACTGGGATTAATACCATTGACTTCTCTGATTCTCAGGGCTTTGGACTTGGACTAGAATGACACCTCTGTCTTTCCTCAGTCTCCAGCTTGCAGATGGCAGATCTCGGGACTTCATTATTACATGCATCAATTCCTCTAATAAATATCTTCCTGTACATATAAATCCTATTTGTTCTGTTTCTCTGTAGAACCCTAATTCACAAGGTGACCTTGGTACTGTTCTTGAAATCACTGGGTAGTTTGAGGTCTGTCCTTCTAAACAGGTTGGCCGAGGAGACAGTACAACCTTAAGACCAGATGTAGAAGCTGCACAGAAAGGACTCAGGGCTCTTGTGTTTATTGTTTCTGTTGCTTGGGACACTCTTCTTCCAGGCCTTTACATTTCTGGCTCTTTCTCATCCTTCAGGCCTTTCCCAAAATGTTATCTCCTCAGAGCGGACTTTGCTAACCTCTCCGCTTTGCAGGCTCACTATCTCTCGCATCACTCTGTTTTACTCACACCCCAGAACTCATCACAATGTGGTACTTTTCTTGTTGATTTATTTGGTTGTCATTTGTCTCCTCTTAATAAAATATAAATGCCATGATACCAGAGGCCTTGTCATGTTCATCAAGAAACTCTCAGTGCCCAGCACAGTATCTGACACCTAACGGAAGCTCAATAAGTATTTCAGAATGATTAACTGAATGGTTGAATTACTGAATGAATAACAGGTATAAAAGAAACTAATGGAGCTCATACAATGAAATGTGCACAAGATGGACAAAGAGAGCCCCTAGGTAGTGTGTCACCAATAGTGGCAGACAGAAGTAGACAGCCACTCAGTACCTTTTTATAACATGGACCTGTGCAGGACCACGAGTCAGAGTTTCTGGATTGCCTTACACTAGAAGGTACTCTATTAAGGCTGGGTTTGTGGTGTCCATTGGGTGCTTCCACAGCCCCCATGGGTTAGCTCTAGCAAAAGATTTATAATTCTGGATTGCGATTTTTTGTTAACTTATATACCTTGATAACTAGCCCACGTGTTCCTAGAAAGACTGTCTTATTCATGTCAGTGTCTAACACAGAATATTTAACAAAAATTTGTAGGATGGGTAAGCAAGTGTATAATTAGACGGACAACCCCTTTATCATCTCAACCCAGTTGTTGACTCTCATATTAATGCATACCATTTGCAGCTTGAACCTACCCCAGGCTTTGGGTTCAGAATGGTCAATTAGACTTCATTCCAATATACCATATTGGCTATTAGTGGTTACTTACAGGACTGTGGAGAGAAGGATCTCAAGGCTGACAATAGTGCCAAATGGACATGGAATACCATGATTGATTAATAATGTCAGCATGAGGAAAGAGTCAGAGAGCTGACGGGAGTTCCACGTGTTTTCTAACCCAAACTTGTGGCCTCTTCATTAGTAAATAGTGACTGAAATTGATTCAACTTTGCCTAACCACCTCTTTGTAGTCAAATATGTGGTCAAATATTTTCACCAAATGCATACATCACACCTGGTGGTTTTTAAACTTTTTTCCCTGAACTCTCCATTAAGGGGTATTTAATATTTTAAGCCATGGGAACAGAAGAAGTATAGAAAAAAGTGGCATAGGGAAGAATGAAAGAGGGACAAGGAAGACAGGAAGAGAGAGTAGATGCAAAGAGGAAAGAAGTGAGGCCAAGTGAAAAAAAAAAGAGAACTCTTGAATGTTTATAAATTGTGAAGAGCAACACAGGAGAGAAAGAGAAGGAAGGATAGGTTAAGAGAATGTCTAAAGAAAAAGATGGAATGAAAATATTTTCTTGGTTTTAATTCTAAACATGAAATTTTAAAATAGGCCTAATAATACCTGACCCCTCTGAAGTGTGATGTACTTGAGATTGCGTTGACTTCATAGGTTAATGAGTCTCTGGATTAAGTTTTATTTTTCTTGTTTCATGTTTCCTCTCCTTTTCTGTTCTCTTGTCCTACTTCTTATTTTCTCTCCACCCCTTTACCCATATTTTTCATCCTTCTTTTCCTCTTCCATTCCTTCCTTTTTGCCTTCCCTCTCTTCCTTCTTCTCTACCTCCTTTCTTCCTATCCTCTTTCTTCCATCTCTCCCTCTCTCTGTTTTTCTACCTTTTAAAAAATGTTTATTTTGAGAGAGAGAAAGAGAGAGAGAGAGAGAGAGGGAGAGAGGAGAGAGTACAAGAAGCCAGGGAAAGGCAGAGAGAGGGAATCTGAAGCAGACTCTGTGCTGTCAGCTAGACCCTGATGCAGGGCCCGATCCCATGAACTGTGAGATCATGACCTGAGCCCATATCAAGAGTCGGACACTCAACTGACTGAGCCACACAGGCACCCCATTTTGCTACCCTTTATTCATCCTTTCTTACTTCCTTCCTTCTTTTTAAAATTTCCTTTCTCCATCAATCCATCATATGAGAAGAATATTGTGCTATTGCCAAAAATAATATAGAAGAACAAGAGAACCATTTCTTAATCTCCATTTGTTCTCTGTTCATTTGGGAGGACATGATTGGAAACAGTGTGTAGCCTAGAGCTGAAGTGTCTTGAGGGCCAGAGAGACATTTTTAGAGTCCTGGCTCTGCCACTGGCTGTCTTGTGACTTTATCCTCAGGAACCTTAGTTTCTTCCTCTAATGAGTGGGGATAATAATAGCACCTTCTCTGTGGGATAGGCATGAGGAATACATGAGATAATGCTGTATATAAAACCTTAAAGAAATGTCAGTTATATTATTAAATATTATATAATGAAACCTTCTGGATCTTCACTACTAGAGTAAGATGCTTCATCTTATATCTGCTTAGAATGCTCAATTCATCCTCTTTACTTCTACTACAACATCATTTTATCCTTGTATTCTCTTCTCCTGTATGTGCAGTGTGTTATATTCCTCTTTAAGGAAACAGTGCTTCATAATCGTGTATGAATTAGGATACTTTCAGCTATAAAGTAAACAAAAATCAAATTAGAGTAGTTTAAACATTGATAAAGCTTTATAATACATCATAAAGAAGAGTTAGAAGGTAGGAGTTTCCAGTTTAGCTATTCCAATGGTGCAAGGTGTCATCAACAGGAACATAGATGTTCCCATCACTTCCCTTTGCCATCTGCAGCCTGTTGGCATTCATCCAAGACATGTCCCCTCATGATATCAAGATGGCTACTGTAATGCTAGCCCCCCACTTCTCACACAAGTTTGTCCAGAAGAAAACAAGTTTCTTCTCACCTATCTCTTAATTTTTTTTAATGTTTATTTATTTTTGAGAGAGAGATAGCATGAGCAGGGGAGGGGCAGATAGAGAGAGGGATAGAGGATCCAAAGCAGGCTCTGTGCTGACATCAGAGAGCCCAGTGTTGGGCTCAAACTCACAAACCATGAGATCATGACCGGAGCTGAAGTTGGATGCTTAACTAACTGAGCCCAGGTGCCCCATCACCTACCTCTTTTTAAAAGAAAGCAAAACTTTGTACAGAAACTTCCAATGGATTTTCCTTTTTCTTGCCTCATTGGCCAGGGTTGCATCACATGGCCTTGCTTAAATCAAGCTTGTCAAAAGGAATAGAATTGCCTCTGTTGGCTTGAACTGATTAATATTCATTTCTTGGGCCTAGCCTGGAGCCATCTTCCTTGAGAACATAAGAAGATTAACATGAGGGGCGCCTGGGTGGCGCAGTCGGTTAAGCGTCCGACTTCAGCCAGGTCACGATCTCGCGGTCCGTGAGTTCGAGCCCCGCGTCAGGCTCTGGGCTGATGGCTCAGAGCCTGGAGCCTGTTTCCGATTCTGTGTCTCCCTCTCTCTCTGCCCCTCCCCCGTTCATGCTCTGTCTCTCTCTGTCCCAAAAATAAATAAACATTGAAAAAAAAAAAAAAAAGAAGATTAACATGAAGGGCACCTGAGTGGCTCAGTTGGTTAAGTGCCCAACTTCCGCCCAGGTAATGATCTCCCAGTTTGGAGTTCAAGCTCTGCGTGGGGCTCTCTGCTGTTAGTGCAGAGTCTGCTTCATATCCTCTGTCCCCTTTCTCTCTGACCCTCCCCTGCTCTTAAGCACTCTCTCTCTCTCTCTCTCTCTCTCAAAAAATAAACATCAAAAAGAAAGAAGATTAACATGAAAAAATCAGAGATTCTCCATTAAAAATGAAGGAAACAGAGTTGGGGTTTAGCTATACAACCAGGAATGCCTGCTATAATTCACATTTGTATCTCAAACTCTAGCAGACTGCCACCCACATATTAGGTCTTTTCCAATAGTTGTGGCAAGAAAACCCCATTATTTCTTGTACTTCCAACTGCCTACTCAAAATCTCCACTTGGATTGCCATCAAACTACCAAGAGGTAGGCAAGAGAAATGGCACAGATTCTGCCTCACAATCCTCAGAAGGAACCAACCCTACAGAAACCTGGATCTCAGACTTCCAGCCTTCAGAACTGTGAGACAATACATTTCTGTTGTTTAAGCCACTGGTTTGTGGTACATTGTTACAGCAGCCCTAGCAAAACAGTAGACTTTTCATTGCCTACTAGGTAAAATCTCTGTTCCTTATCATGATATACAGGGTCATCCAGGATCCAGTTCTGACCTGTTTCCTAGCATCTCCCACCATTCTGTTCTCTAGACCCTTTTCAGAGTTCTTGTGATATGACCTTGGGTGTGGCACGTGTTCCTTCATTTCTGCCCACATCACATTCTCTCTTTCAGAGTCAGCTCAACTGTCATCTTTTTGGAGAGGCCTTTCCAATCCTGTCTCCCAGAGGGAGTTTCTTCTCTTCTGTTTTCCCCTTGTACTGTGTGCAAACCTCAGGTGAAGCACTATTCCATTGAATTACTTTTGTCTTTGTTTTATGACTGCATCTGTCTGTCTAGACTGCGAGAACATTCAGAGAGTAAATGGCTTCCTATTCACTTTTTTTTTCCTTTTAGTGTCACAGTCAGGGAGGTGGCTTATGAGATACAACAATCTTTGCTGGGGTGTTACTAATCAGCTGAGGAGTTGAATATGATCCAGTTGAAAGTGGGTGGAGTAAGGGTGGTGAGAACTTGTTTTACATTTTCTCTGCTGCTAACTTGCTGGGTTATCTTGGGCAGATTCCTTAACCATTCTGGGCCTCTGCATTCCTACCTTCAGAGTGAAGTGGCTGATCAGATGCCTTCTAACGATTCCTTAGTGGTGGCCTACGGGAATCTCCCCCCAAAGATACTCTTTTGTGGGATTTTCAGAGGAAGCCAGACCAAAATTGTAAACACTGAATGAAAGAATTTCAGGCAGACTCAAGTCAAAGAGCAATGCTTCCTAACTGAAGGATCTGTTCAAGTCTCCACTTGTTCCCATGGAGCCAGCCCTTTCTTTTGCCCCCTGGCAAGTGTGACTGCAACCTAAGTTCACAATGGCTGGGAATTAAGTTTTAGTTTAAGTTTTATAACTAGGCTTTTTAGGACCACCTTCTCTTTTTCTGGCATGGATTTCAGGGGCAGTTAAAAGGAGGCTACTTAAGAAATGGAATAACTTCCAACAAGATACCTGCAAAACCTGAATGGGAAAACCTCCCCAGGGTAGAAGGTGGAGCTTCCTATTGCACTCAGGTTCCTCCTCCTTTCTCAGCACCTGAAATCTCTCCCAGAGCAATAAAAGGCTTATTTGGTGAGACGATGATTTTTCCATTGTGGAGCCACCTGAGCTCTGTGTCCCTAGTGGAGAAACAGCTTTGGAATGCTGGTGAGCCTAATTTTGTGATAGAAAAAGACAACAATCTTTATTTTTGTAATGGAACCAAATTGTATTGGTTTCAGATTAGGTCTCACATGGAAAATTCTGTTTTTGCCCTTTGTGAAAGCTGCTCTTGAATACTGAGAATCAACTGAGGGTTGATGGGGGGTGGGGGGGAGGGGAAAGTGGGTGATGGCCATTGAGGAGGGCACCTGTTGGGATGAGCACTGGGTGTTGTATGGAAACCAATTTGACAATAAATTTCATAAAAATAAAAAAGAAATAAAATTTAAAAAAGCAAGCAACCAAGCTCCCTTTACTTCAACACTATTCTCGGAGAGATCCATATCCTGACAGCCTGGAACAGTTACAGAAAGTGTTCCCATGGTCTTTGTAACTGATTTGTCTGAGGTATTTTGTATAGTATTTGATTCACAACTTGTTAGCTTGTGCAAATTGTTTGGTGTCCATGCTACATGGTGGTCTTGATGTAAAATGGGTATAATGATGCCTTATTACCTCTTACATTTTACTTCTAACAAAACCATTCATTTATCTCATGTAAAGTCTTCAAGTCAGTGATGTTACCCCTGGTTTTCAGGTCTACAATTTGTTCAAATAAAATTTGACTTTAGTTTTGCAGAAGAACACTTACTTAATTGACTTCAGAGGGGGAAAAAAAACCCGTTGAACTGTACGTTGTCATAGGTCTGGTAGTCACAAACTTGGGTTCCTCAAAGGCTTTTGAGTACTAATAATTCAATAATGATTCTAGTGACATTTCTTTCTAGGTCATACTGTATTCTTTTTCTTTATATTTGCAATTTCACTCCCTGCACCCCCTTGAGTAACCAAGGAAGCTGATGTTATCGCATCTACCTACCAGATAAGAAAATTATAACTTGAGGAGAATGAGCAATGGTTCCAAGGTCACCCAGTGGCAAAAAAAAAAAAAAAAAAAAAAAAAAGAAAAAAATAGAGTCAATACCTAGATCTCCTGACTCTATATCCAGTGCTCTTTCCACTACAGGAGTTAACCATGTCTTGGAGTTGTTTAATTAAGTTCAATTATGATAACTGACTTAATATTTTACGTTAACCCAGAGTAAAAAACATATTAGATGACTGCTATGAGCCAGGCTTTCTGATATATGTTGTTTAACTCCCAACCCCTGTCTGGAAGAAGCCCACAATTGAGTAGTCAAGATAAGATTCCTGCAGAAATAGACCCAGCACAAAGCAGAATGTAGATAGCTCAGGGGTAAGAAAGTGCTCAGATCAAGAAGGGCCTTTGAATGTGTAGCTAAGGAGTTTGGAATTTATTGGCAGGCCATGGGGAACCACAGAGAGTCTTTGTTGAGTGTCCTTAATAAGATTTTCTTAAACAAAACAAAACACAACAAATCACAAGCAACAACAACAAAAACATGGGAAGAATTGAGAGCAAGAATTTGCATCTCTACTCCCCCCAACTCAAGAAAACTGGAGGAGGACAAGCAAGATGCAAGGGTCTTTTCAAGTCACAGTGAATGAGAGAGAACTGGGACTCCCACCCAGTTCATGGGCATCCTCTCCCATTTCCTTTCCTTAATTTCTAGTGTGCAGACAAGGTAGAAGTTGGCTGGGCAGGAAGAACTGATGGGCCACACTTCCTTTCCCTTCTTCTCTGGGCCATTGCGTTCAAGTCTGCTGGCTCTTAGAGTCAATTATAATCATTCCTCTTTTCTTCCTGGCCCTTTGACAGTTGCCTTATCTGTGTGGCTTGTTTTGGGTGGTTAAGCAGACCTGATACACGTAGTGTCTTGAAATGGCTCTGCTTGCAGGGCTTTGTTCTCTCCTCCTCTGTTGTCACCACATAAGTATGTCCAGGTTAGCTCAGAGTGAGACAGCACTGCAAAACTGAACTGCAGAGAGGGCCAGTACAGGGTACAGGGGAGAACTGGGGCTGTCATTGCAATTTAAGAGCATTTAACTATCCCCACACCTACTCTTCATACAACATCATGTTATTTTTCTGTAGCATCTATGCTGAATCCCATCCATGTCGAGGGTTATGTGTATGAGTTTGATCCTAGTTATACCCCTCCTTTAAGTACAGTCCTGATATCACCTCCTTCAGGAGACTCTGAACACTTCTAAATCATACTAGTTGTTCTTTTCTCTGGGCACCTAAAGCAAGTAAAAATGAAGACTCTGATTAGTACACTGTCTTTCAATAGACTGTTTTGCTTGAATGGCTTCTTCAAGCAAATATGTAGCAGACAGGGATTCTAGGAAGAGGCAGAGAGAGCGTTTGGGGGACCCAAGTAGCCAGATACTCCTAAGGTAGAGAAGAATCCCCCATAGACACCTAGAGCCTCTCCAAAGTTGACTTCTTAGGAACTCCAGGAAAAGCCATTGTCCAGCCAGGCAGCATGGAGATGAGGCCTGAGAGACTCATGCAGAGGGCAGAGGGTGAGAGATGAAATTGTGGGCAGATATTTGCTAAGAGAGAACTTGAATTTGTGGACAAGCAGGGCACTGTGTCATTGTCAAAACAATAATATATACAGCTCTCTTTCACTGGTCACCTACTTTGTGCCTTTCCAGTAGACACTATAACTCCCATTTAACAGATGAAGAACCTGAAGCTTAGTAGGGAAGTGATTTACCCAAGATCAAAAAGCTGGTAAGCAGAAGAAATACAATGCAAACCCAGGCCTGCTTAACTCAGAGCCCGACACTTTTCTGCCCTGCTATTTCCAAGCTATAGTAGGAAGCTGAGAAACTACCTCATCTAATTAGGCTGGGCTTTCCCCCAGGGGGTCAAACCATGGGGCAGAGTTTCTGGTGGGAAAGGAAATTGTGAAGGGTCCTTGGAGAACTTGTCTGTCATCCCATGGACAGAAGTGTACCTGGTTCCTCATGTTCCACTTTCCAATGTCTCAGCTGGCTATAGCACTGGCTGCTGGAACACAGTGGTACTTGCTGGGGAGGGCATCAGAGATTCTAGCTCTGGCTTTACTGTGTGATTCACAAACTTGCCTTGATTAGAGTTACTTTAACTATAAAATGAGGGATTTGGGCAACAATCAGTTCAAAATACAACAATTTGGCATCTACTAGGGCGAGTGGATGAATGAGGGTGAAGAGAGACACAGAGAGGGGTGAGTCCCAACTTCCAAGGAGCACGTGGTCCACTGTGGGCAAAAGCCCAGGCCCGGGTTCCTTTGACACAAGTCAAGCTGTAGTGAGAGCTATGGCAGAGGCGTGACCAAACTGTGGGGGTGTCAAAGAAGGAAAGACCTGGAGGGAAGGCTGGAGGGCAAGGTGGCGGCAGGCAGGAAGTTGACCGACAGGAGGCCTCAGGAATGAGTGGTGTTTATAAAGAGGGATAAGGGTCTCATTTCATGTAAGTATCTCTAGAGTCTGTTAGAGTGCCCATGACAGTTCTCCATGACTGCTTACTGACTAAATGAAGAAAGGAGGGTGAATAAATGAACAGCCATTTCTGCCACAGACATGATAGTTTCCATTGTTTATAGGTTCTGCAGGGCAGCAAAAAAAAAGTAGTTTTTTCTGTTTTATGATATGGCCAACCAATCTGATATACATGGAAAAACACTGTACTCTTATTTTTCCTTTGGAGTTTAAGAGCAGTGCTTATTATAAACATTTGGAATTGTGGGGAAATTATAAAGGTGTGACTAATCTTATCACCCAAAGATGATCAGTCTTAACATTTGGTATGTATATTCTCCCAATCCACCTTCCCAGTGCTTACACACACACACACACACACACACACACACACACACACACACTCACACTTTCTTTTTATCCATACATAGAATGAAAATGTGTTCAGACAAGAAACAAAATGAGAGAATGTAGATTGAGTAGTCTCATTTGACTTTTATATGAAAGTGGAACCCATGGTAAAATAAAAAAGGGCATAATATGGCATTTTAGGCTAATGATTAAAATATGAAAATCATTTCCTTTTTTCCCAAATATTCATTAACCAACTCCCCACCATATACAAGTCCATGTACAAAGTACTTCCCACTATACTAACCTTTTTTAAAAAGTTTATTTATTTATTTTGAGAGAAAGAGAGAGAGGGCAGGGGCAGAAAGAGAGAGAGAGAGAGAGAGAGAATCCCAACCAGGCTCTGCATTGTCAGCTCAGAGCCCCATGTGGGGCTCAAGCCATGAACCGTGAGATCATGAGCTGAGCCGAAACTGAGAGTTGGATGCTTAAGCAATTGAGCCACCCAGACACCCCATTACTAACATTTTTAAATATCACCACAATTTTGCAAATTTTGGGTGATGCTGTCTCCATTTTAAAGAAGTGGTTTAGAAAGTTGCCAAATTTACTCAATGGAAACCCATTTGTCCAACTGAAAGCCAAGTGCTTGAAGAGCTTTCAAGAATGTTAGAAGTGGTGTTCCAGAGGTCTCTACACAGGACTGAGAACCAGACTTCTAAATGTCATAGGATCCTTCCCTGAGTTTTCTGTAGAAGTGGGCTGCTCCAGCCAGATGTTGGCTGCTATGCCTGTTAATGTCCGTGGGCTTACCACTCTGACAGCATTGGCCATCTGAGTTGCTGCAAAGTGTCCTGGTCGACAATCCCTCACATATTCTTGCCAATAGACTGCATCATTTGCCAGCTACATGAGTGACCCATCTTGGATCTGCAACTCAGCAAGATTTTAGATCAGTATACATCAGCTATCAACCAACTGCAATCACAAGAGAAACCCAATGGGAGAATGAACCAGCTGAGCCCATTCAACTCATGGGATCATGAAAGATAATAATAAATTGCTTTTTTATTTGGGGGAAGTTTTGTCACACAGCAATAGATTATCATAGCAGTGACATTGAGTTGGGTGGAAATTCAGACCTAAAGGAAGTTTTTTAGGAATTTTTTTCCAGTAAGTGCATTATTGGCTTTAAAATAAATTCATATGTGGGAAAGGTTGTTTTTGACTATTATACAACTGGCCACTTCCATTAAATGTTGGCACTAAGGGAGTTTTCTGTATATATATTGGCAAGAGGCTCTGTGGACAGACATTTCAATAGATTAAGGCTTCAAAAAACCATTAGTGTATTGAAAAAAGGGAAAAACGTGGTGTCCAGAGCCAAGTAGCGTATAAATATTCCTGAAAAAAAAACACACAGGAAAAAATATTTAGAAAATTTTTTTGAGAATAGATTAGGCTAATGAGTAACTTCAATACAGGGTTTTAGCAAGTTAAACTTGTCAGTCTTTTCTAACTTTCTTATATGATAACATTCTGGGCCAGTAGATTCAGAGGAAGCAGACTTGCATTCCTGAACTAATTTGCTTTTGCCCATGGTATATTACTCTTTTAAAGAGTAATATGGATTAAGCAGACTAATGTCATAATTAGGGTTTGTATGGATACTCTTTACTGAGATTCTGTGAGTTTTTACTTTTTCTTTCAGGTTCTGTAAGTAATTTGTTGACTTCATGCACAAATTTGAAAGTTTGTTTTAATGATCTGGAATATTTAAAGCCACCTTTGAAGGCTTGTTAGAATCCTCCTGTGAAAATCAGCCTAGAGATGTGTGTGTGTGTGTGTGTGTGTGTGTGTGTGTGTGTGAGAGAGAGAGAGAGAGAGAGACAGACAGACAGAGATTCGGCGGGGGGCATGAAGAAGAAGAGGAGTCAATGATGACTTCTAGAATTCTAACTTACACATTTGTTTGGATAGTGCTATTGCCTAAAATAGGGAGCTCTGGAAGGTCAGGACTGAGTGAAAATCTCATGAATCTGATTTTAGAGAAGTGTCAATTTTCAGATTTTGGCTGGGGAAGAGACTAAGAGTGGTGATATATTTGCCAAAGAGAATGACTAGGAAAGTTGTATAGAACATGTACGCAAATGCTGTATTAGTTTACCAGGACTGTCATCACAAAGTGCCACACACTTTGCATACGGTTTAAACAACAGACATTTATTATCTCAATAGTCCTGGAGGCCAGAAGTCTGAATTCAAGGTGTTGGCTGGCTTGGTTCTTTTGCACAGCTCTGAAGGAGAATCATTTCCAGACTTTTCTGGTAGGTGGTTCCTTGGCTTATAGTATCATAACTACAGTCTTCCCATGTCAGTCTTCCTATGTGTGTCTGCTTTCAAATTTCTCTTTCTTGGGGCGCCTGGGTGGCGCAGTCGGTTAAGCGTCCAACTTCAGCCAGGTCACAATCTCGCGGTCCGTGAGTTCGAGCCCCGCGTCGGGCTCTGGGCTGATGGCTCAGAGCCTGGAGCCTGTTTCCGATTCTGTGTCTCCCTCTCTCTCTGCCCCTCCCCCGTTCATGCTCTGTCTCTCTCTATCCCAAAAATAAATAAACGTTGAAAAAAAAAATTTCAAATTTCTCTTTCTTATGAGGACATCATTTATATTGGATGAGAACTCATTCTAATGACCTCATTTTAATTTTATTACTTCTGTATAGACCCTCATTTTAATTTTATTACTTCTGTATAGACCCTCATTTTCTAAGGTACTGGGGTTTAGAACACCAACATATGAATTTTGGAAGGAGGAGTACATTTAATCCATAGCAAACATCAAGCTTGTTATTCTAACTTAGATTTTATGTTTACTTGGGAGTAGCTCATTTGGGAGTTAATAAAGATCGAATGAAGAAATGTACTCCCCTTCAACCATTCCTACTGCTGCTACCAATTTCTGCCACATGTGAGTTTGAGGTGACTTCAAGATATTCAAAAGGACCTTTTAAAAATATATATTTTTGTGTCCACCTAACACCACATATTGGATGAGTCCATTTATATTAAATGTTCTGAATAGGCAAATCCATACAGACAAATCAGTGGTTGTCTAGGACTGGAGCTGGCAATGGGATGTGGACCCACTGTAAGTGGGTACAGAATTTCTTCTCGGGGTGACAAAAATATTCTAAAATTTGATTATGTTGGGTGAACTGCATAGTTTCTGAATCATATCTCCATAAAGCTGTTACAAAAAAGTACATGTTAAGTCAGCAGTTGGATGTAAGGGTGCTTGGGTGGATTTCAAAGTCCTAAGATTTTCAGTCATGTGATTCTAAGACCCTATCTTCCTTTAGCTCCCTGGATCTGTTTTATTCTTTGTAAAATGATATTAGAGTCTTTGATAGTTGATCCCTCTATGATTCAGTTAAAAACATCACCTAATATCCTTCTTTTACCTGCAGACTAGCAGACTAGACTAGGGAAGACTAACTTAGAGCATGGGCTCTGGAGCAACAGACCTCAATTTGCATCCAGCTCTCCCATATGGTAGTTCTGCAACTTTGGGCAAATTCTGAACTTCTCTGAAGTGTGATCTCCAAATAGGAGTATGGAATGGGAATGATATAATAATTATTTTCTCACAGGCCTATCAAGAGGGCCTAATATGATGATATTCTAAAGGGCTTAACAAGCATCTGGCACACGGTCAGTCCTATTATTACTATCAGCATGAATTTCCCAAGATCAAGACGAATGCCTCTACCAAAATGAGCCAGATAATCCTTTTTTAACAGGAGTTAAGTTGTCCTCTCACGTTGGATGCTCTATCAGTTACACATCCTACACAATTTTTAATTTTTAAATAATTTGACACAGTAGCATCTGTGTTAGTCCAGAACATATTTTCCTCACCCTGCTCCCACAGTCTGGTAAGATCTTTGTGTTATCAAATAATCAGTTTGCCTCTGTTTTCAAGAGGCACCAAATGTTGTGTAGAATGTGACAAATCTGTGATCATTAACAGCAATGTTGATGAATGCAAATACATCTCTTTAATATTTATTGAGCACCTACTTTGTTCAAGACAATATGCCAAGCACAGAGAAGGGCATGAAAACGAGCTATATAAGGGTGATACTACTCTCAAGAATCCCATGAATCAGTGAGGCATATACTCCCAGGTATACAGTCATGTATCAAATATTTTCTGAGCTTATGAGGGAGCTGGAAAGATTTACCTGTAATTGATAGATGTATGAACTGGGTGCTGATGACGCTGGAAGAAGGGAATGATTAACTCAATGTGGAGATGACATGGTGCCAGATGGCGAGGTGGAAGAGGGACATTCTGGACTGAAATTGGGAAACACAGTGAACTTCTCACTATTATGCAAACAAATCATGCCGATTTATGACTTGCATTTCTGATTTGGAGACCAGGGCAGGATTCATGTCTAGGTGGAGGTGCTTCTGAAATGAACAGTGGGACTTGGAGATTTCGTGTAGGGACCAGGGAGGGTGATCACAGGCAGGGAACCTGGGGTTGGGTTATAAAAGGCCTTCATGCTAAGAGAAGACAAGAAAAACTCTTAAAGGGGAATGACAAGCCCAGAATTATGCATAAGAATAGCAGTGTGTGTGTGTGTGTGTGTGTGTGTGTGTGTGTGTGTGTGTATGTGCACGTTTACATACGCACATGTACGCGCTGGAGATATAACACACAGGCTGCTTTTTTTCTTTTTTGCTTGATGTTTACAACCCCGAATTTTATATGCATTGATCAAGAAATTGCTTTTTTTTTTTCGGTACTGAGCAACACCAAACAGCATGTAGTTTCAACATCAAGCTCACTGCTGACTCATTTGTCTCTCAGCAACTGAGACATTTCATTGTCAATAACATTAATTACATCTATCATTCATTCTAAAATGACCCTTATTATTTCTCCTCCTTATACCATTCTCTCCACGTGGGCTTGCATTTGGGTGGCTGGAGATCAGTGACGTCAGGCCTGAGATTTCACCATCTGGCCATCAGAGCTCTGGAAGTACAAGTCAGACTCTCGGGCTCTCCTGTGGCTCTGCCTCCCACCTTAGGTGCCCAAACTGAATTGGTGAGCCATTCTCTGCTCTCAAGATGCAGAGAAGTATATTTGCTGTTTACCAAATAATTTTTCATTTCAAAGGTTTGGGGCAAGGTTTGTAGAAAAAAGAGAGTTGGAAGGAACAAGTCTTATGTTACCATTGAAAGAGACTGGACCCTGAGATCCAAAGGCCCAAATCTGAATCCCAGACCTGGGATTTTTTTTTTCTGGGTAACTTGAGCAAATCTCACTTATTTTCTGGGTAACTTGAGCAAATCTCTTGCCTGTTCTGAGTCTAAGCTTCCTCCTCCTCTCCCAAATGAAGGTGGTAATTTTACCTTATAGGGTTGCTGAGGGTTGAACATGAGATTCTGTATGTAAAGCAGGCAATCAGGACCCTGGCTCAAGGTTGGCCTCTGTTCTAAAAGTCCCGAGATAAGTGACAGCTATGGTCTTTCACCTTCTGCAGGCTTTAGAAAGTCAGTGTATAAGGGGGGAAAATAGATTAAAATCCACCCTTGAAGATTTAAACAGGATAGCCTCGATGGTTTTATGCCGACAATGAGATTGCTTCTGGTTAGTGGACTACGTAAACAAAAGAACAGGTAGATAAACATATATTCGGACTTTGCAATCATATTTATCATAGAACAACATGCTCGTTGCGTTAGAAATATATCAGAACCCAGAACCCCTGAGAGAATGGGAATGGGCCCATACCCAGGCCTGGCTTCCTCGGTGTGCATCCTGTGTGGTTACACAGAGTCTCCTGCTGGAAGGCTCCCGTGCTCTGCTGTTACCATCTTGAAAATCTTAATAATTTTTGAACAAGGGGCCTCTCAATTTTATTTTCCTCTAGGCCCCGCAAATTACGTAGTCAGTGCTGGTCACATCTTCGCATTATCATTTCCTTCACTCCTTCTCACTTCCATTTGGTACAGTTGAATTCACATAAGATAAATGTTTATATGATATGTCACCGGAGCAGTGTAACTATCGTATGAAGCACCTCAGTGCATGCTAAAGTGCCCCCTGGGACATTGGTATAATCGTCCCCACTGGAAAGACGTGTAATTCGTTCAAGGTCACACCATCCGTAAGCGTTCTGATCCCGACTGGTATATCTGCCTACTATATCATGATGAATGAGGAAAAACATGAAAAGAAATTCCAGTTCAAAATTAACCCAGAGCAACAAATACCCAACAGGAGGATATTTGGACTAAACCGATAGGCCGGGCCACCCTGGACCCAGCAACACATAATTTATTTATGTTCAATTTCCCCAGTTATGTGCTTTCTTCCTGCAATACAGTCTGTGGGGTTTTACTCATCATTGTATTCCCAGCACAGTGCTTGGCATATAGAAGGTGCTTAATAAATATTTGTTGAACGGAGAATCTTCCCGCCATGTTCTTCTTCACTCAGCATTAACGTGGCCTTCCTTTTTGTAGACTCATACCTTTGTGCTTCTCTTTTTGAAGACTTGTCTGTTTGACATGAGAATGTTCTTTAGCCACTTAATGTCTGATCTATGAAGCAAAAGGGCCCACAAGCATAACAAACAAATAAAAACTTTGATGACAACTCTTTTCATGTAAAACGTGGCTGTTCTATTGTGTATTTGAATGCTGTTGGAACATTCCAGTTAGCATTTTCATTCTCCACTGCCTGGGAGTGCCTTGAAAAAGGCTTTGGGAGGGAAGGCTCCTCTTCCAGGTTGCTGTATATATACATTTAGAGCCACTTTATTGAGGTATAATTGACATAGAAAAAGCTGTACATACCTCATGTATACAATTGGATAGTCTGGAGATAAATATACACCCGTGAAACTATCATCACGGTCTATGCAATAAGCATCCAGCCCTCCGGAGTGTTTCCTCCTACCCTCTCTATGTGTTATGATTATGATTATTCTTGGCGTGATAAGAACACTTAACATCAGATCTATCCTTTTAGCGAGTGTTAAAGTACATAATACAGTATTGTTAACTATGCTGTTTTTCCCCAAGCTATCAGTGTCTCCCCACCACCCTGGGGACTAACATACCCCCTCAGTGTCATTTTTCACTCGTACCTTACTTGGCCCCATAGTCAATGTGTCACGAGGGGCGACTGACTTTTCCTCTTGAATTTCTAAACACTACCCTTCCTCGCCATGAACCACTCCTCTAGCTTGGACCTCACTTGCCTCCTTTCTGGAAGGATCCAACGTCTTCCTGGCGGGACTCTTTGCCTCTTTACAGCACCGCCACCACATAGTCCTGTCGGAGAGGCCTGTCCAATCCAGGGCAGAGACCATCCCTAGGCAGCTGGCAGCCGGAGGTGTGTTTCCTCAGCATCCCCCTGTAGCTGGGGCAAGGAGTCCTCTCCTCCCGCGGGGAGGATCAGAAGCGCATCTCTACCTGTATCTCACTTCCCTCCTTTTGCTCCACAGAACTTTCGCTCTTTTTTGTGTGTGTTTTTGTGGCTTCCTGCCCTTGTACTTGCTTTTTCAGTGGGAAATGCCCTTTGCTACTGCTTTTTCCCTTTGATCTGATACTTTTGGTTTCTCTTTGTGACTGATGTTAATTGCTGACTCCTCTGGGAGCCCCCACTCACTCTCCCAGGCAGAGTCCCTTCTTTGTGCCTGCGTTCCGCGAACGTTGCTCATCTATACAGCTGATGAACCTGGACTGGATGCCGAAGATGAATGAGACATGGTTCCCGCCCCGACCTACTGAAAAGACGCCCCCCCCCCCACCTTGTGCCCTATCACTACTTCATGCACTATTTTATTATAGCATTTACCAGGTTGCTTATTTATTCAGCTACTTGATCCTCCATTCGTTCATTCACTGAGCCTCCATCAAGCCCTTGCCTGCCCTGTGCCCAGTGTTCCGAGAAGCACTGGGAACACAATGAACAATAGTCGGGTTTGCTGAGGGATAGAGATGAATCAATGGGTCATGCAAGGCCTGCATAATTCTGGCTTGGGCAAAGGCTATGAGGAAGTTTATGGGCCTAGGGGATTTTATAGCAGGATGTTTGATCTGGTCAGGGAGGCCAAGGAGATGGCCAGGAGAAGTGATAACTGTGATACAGCCTGGAGAAGGAAGAGAGGAGAAGCCTTTCAGGCAGAGAACACAGAAAGCACACCAGTCCGGTGGCGGAACCGCAGATGGGGAATGAGAAGACATGGAAAAACTTTGATAAGGCTGGAGTCCAAGGAGCCAAGAGAACAGCAAACATGATGTTGTTGTGGTTGGTAATGATGATGTGAAAGTTTATTGCCTGCCACTGAAGCTCGGTGGGAGCCATGAGGAGGTTTTGAGCAAGGGACTGAAGTGATAGGATTACAGATCTGAAAACACGTGGCTGGCCTGCATTCGGAGCAGATTGGAGGAGGGTGTGGATGCCCAGGGAGACTACGAGGAGGAGGCTGTTTTCAGTCAGTCACTGGCTTAGGGCAGCTTGGGGTAGGTTGGGGGGGCATGGAGACAAGGGGTTAGATCTCGAGCAATTCAAGAGAAAAACTGGTGAACCTTGGAGATTGGTCTGATGTGACTGGGGATGAAGGAAAGGGGGACGTGAGAGCAACCTTTAGATTCCCATTGATCTCTAACGATTTTGAATTCAGAAACCCATGAAAATTAGAGACCGCTCAGGATATATATATATATATATATGTACACGTAGGACATTTTGCCCATCACTTCAGAAAGATACATAGACCTTCTAAAGCCCATTCATGAACCCCAGGTTGTAAAAGAAACTATTTCTTACTCCTTATTATACCTCTAGATCCTACTCTAGAAAACAGCATCAAATCTGGCGCTTAGTATTTGTTTGTTGAAGCAGTTAATAAAGGTAAGACAAGAAGCTGATGGTTAATTCTCTCCCCTTCCTGCTGCAGTACGGATGTAGGGGTTTTAACAGATGAGCTGCAACTTACATGCCTGTGAACCAACTGCCCATTAGCTTGCAAGGCAGCATTAGGTGGAAAAGTCCACAAATGGACCCCTGAGCCTCCAGGTGGTGGAGAGGAATACATTTTAGAGTATTAAAGCTCCAAAGACCCAAGATTTGTCTGCAGCAGATGTCTCCCCGCAATGCTAAGTGCTCTGGGCTGAAGAATAAAACCGTCTGCTGTGATTTTTTGTGGGGGAGTGCATCATTTGGAGATGAAGCCAGTCTGCCTATGGCTGAGTGGACAAGGTAAGTTCATGTCTTGCATTTCATGATTCATTTTTACCTTGTGGAAGAAGCAGAAATGGTAATTGTGTTCATAGACAGAGATTGAGGACAGAATCATGCCTTTGCAGATAAGGCATTTCAGGAGGCCAATAAAGATAAGGGGGAAAGAAATGCATAGGAGATGTTTTCAGAAAGATTTAGTTCACACGTATTAACCCAGGCTGGGCTGGATTTTTCTCTCTGTGTCTTGGGTGGCCGCACGCTTGGAGCAGGGAGAACCGTCATCTGAACCATGGACTCTTCAAGGGGTCTTAGCGGTCACCTGACTCATCCTCGCATAAGCACGAATTCCCTCTGCAGTGCCCTTTGCAGGTAGTTCCTGGTGCCTCCATTGTTGAATAAGTGAAAGGAAGTCCCGCCCTGACTTTGCAGTTAATGCCAGGAATGGCACATATGCTTCAATTTGCATGACAGTTCCAGTTACTTGACAGGGTCTGCCTAGAGCAGAAGGACTCCAAAGCTGGGTCTGGATTAAAGAAAAAGAAAAGGGAATTGATTATTAATGTCTGTCAAAGAGGAAGGAGGATAAGAGTGGCACCCTGGAAGCCAAAAATGTTCTGCTCTTGTCATCCTTGGGTTAGATTCTTCAGTCAATAAATTCACCTCATATTTATTAAGCATCTACTATGTGGCAGTTGTGGTCCTAGGGGCTGGGGATCTGAATCCAACGGTTATTTCCCAGTCCTCATTTTCCTGCCCTCTCTGCAAAGTAGCCAGACTTGGCCACCTTTTCATTCTTAAGATGCCTCCCACCCCCACCCCCACCCTGCTCTGGCTTCCCCAAAACCATATCCTCTCTTTCCTCCCATCTCACAGGTGATATTGGTCCTCGCTTTTCTCCTCCTCTTCTCTATCTTAAAATGGTGGACGCCACAAGATTTGGCCCCAGGTCGCCTTTTCTTCTCTTTCTTTATCTAGTCCAGGCCCATCCACGTTTCTAAATGCCATGTATATGCTAATGACACTCGGGTGTATGTCTCTAGCCACAAAGGGAAACCTCTATAACCACCTGCTACTTGACAGCTCGACTTAGATCTCCAAAAAGCACCTCAAACATAACACATTCGAAAGGGAGCCATTGAGTTTCTGGAATGCCTCTATCTCCCCCAAAGATAACCTCATTTGTTTGCCAGTCTTTCCACCTCAGGAAATGCCTCTGCCTCCAAAACTTTGGACCAGTCTGCCCATGGCAGTCTACACCTTGACCGCTGTCTTCTTCCTGGCCTGGAGTGCGTAAGTAGACCCCCATTTGCTCTCTCTGTTTCGATGGTTGCTTCCCTTCAGGCCCCTGTCTGCACAATAAGGAGAAGTTGTAAACATAAGTATTACTAGTATCATGTGAGTTGCTCGTTTAAAACGCTTCTTCCCTGTGAAGAAAACTCAAACACCACCTTCCCCACGTTTCCAGGGTGACTTTCATCTGCCTGCGTCTCAGACCTTACTGCCCTTACTGTCTTCAGCCACTCGCTAGCTCACTTTCTATTCCTCCAACAAGCTATTTATGTTTCCTCCTCAGGGACTTCACACTGTTTGTTTCTCTTGCTAGAATACTCTTCTTTCTGATCTTTCTGCGGTTGGCTCCTTCTTGTCTCTTAGATCTTAGCTTAAATCGTACCTTGCAGCGTATCTGTATCGTCTCTCGTCTGGAGGATGCAGGCACCTCCCTGCTGGCTTCTGCCTCTGTCTCCCACTCCCATCCTCTCTCCACGCCTCGCAGATTTCAGCCTGGTTGACTCAGCCTAACTCAGTCATGCCCCTGCCGGGCCCTCCAGCCTCATCCTCGCTGGATTCCTTGCCTTACACAAGGCAAGGAATGCCTTGCCTTTGCTGAGTGGTGGACTGCCTCTGAGTCTTTTCACGTCCTATTCCTCCTGCCCATACTCTCTGCCACCCTTCCTTCTGCATAGCCTCTACTCCTCTCAGACACAATTTAGGAAAGCACCGCCTTCCCTGGAAATGCTTATCTGAGTCTCTCCTGACTTCAACTTCCTGTATTGGGTGTAGGAAAGCATGTGGGGCTCTTTTCTTGTGTTGTTGCCTGTTTCCTGGTCTCTCTTCTGATAGCTCTCTTGAAAGTAGGGATTTGGACGTATGGCCTTATCTTTATCCCCGGGGCCCGGCACAGACCTTTGCACTATCATAAACATTACAGGAAGCTTCCTCTACAGGATTTCTGGAAGAGGGCAGTGGGATGGCTTTCTGCTGGGCGGATCAGCCAGTGTTGTACCCATCTCCAGAGTTCATGAGCTCTAAGTGAGGGCTGACCCCTGGGGATAGGATGAACGACATTATCCTGCCAGTAGGTGCATCGTGGAGAATGGAGTCTGGCGCTCTTGGTACAGTTCAGCTATGAGGTTTGCATCTTGAAGCAATTCAGCGCTCAGTGTTTGACATGGGGGCCTAGGAAAGGACAGAACATCAGCAGACATTGGAAATGAGCTGAAAGGACAGGAGAGGCTCAGGTCCCCCAGGAAGTATCATTGTGTCCAGCCCTGGTGGGGCTGCCCCCTTCTCTGGGTATGTCCTCTCACAGGCAGTGGAGTGTAACTGGCCATGTTGCTGTTTAGTGACCCTGCCCCCCCTGGCTGCACCTGACTGAGCCAGGAGTAGGCATCCGACTCCACCAGGGCCTGTGGGACTCTCCATCTTCCAGAATTTAATAATTACAATAGAAAACACAGAGTCTGGAAGGTGGTGGTACCGACTCAAGCTAATGACTAAAAAAGCTACAAACTCCTGCTGTTGGGATATGTCCATTTCCTTTCCCTTCCTGAGTCAGACCCTCTTGATTCTATGATACAGGTCCAGTAGCCCCGCAAAAAGAGGGAGGTAGTGCATTTGGGATGAAAGAAACTCAAATGCTTTCTGGGGAGTGGACCGGTCTTCCAGGAGTGAAGGATGTAGTGAGAAGAGAGCCAGGGGTAGATTTCAACTTACCATGTTGAGCTGAACAAGCGCCTTTTCCCTATAGCAAAATTAAGGACTTCCAGAAAACCAGGGCTGAAAGTATTTTACTCATGAGGACACTGTGACCCAGAACAGGGTCCTGACTTGCTGAGGCTCCCGCCATCAGTTAATGGTCAGGTCGGCTCTTAGCTCAGTGTTCTTCTCACCATCTCAGTTGTCCTCAGTCTGTTGAGCTGGGCTCAGCTCATCGGTCAGCAGGGATTCATTGTATTCCCCTTCAGCGTCCCACTTGGTGGCTGCAGCTGATTACCTCTGGAGTCCAGGAGCCCAGGGTTAACCACCCCTCCCAACTGCTATGTGGTTACCAGGGGGGTGTGTTTATCTAGGGCATCTGCCAACCGAAGGACCCAAGTGACCATCCCTTAAGATTGTGGGGCTGTGAACTATAATGTGATGATCACATGGCAGGGCACTGGCACCGAGGAGCATCCATCATAATAACATGATGTGATGCGAGCAGCGTGGAGGCGGTCCTCGCAAGCTGCCCCACCCACCCACGCCCTGCTAGCCCTGCAGCCTTCCAGCAGGGCTGCATTCCTGGCCTCGGACGTCACGCTCGTTACATTGCTTCCAAATTTGGTTGGATGCCATAAATGAGCTCCTCTTTCCAACCAAATCAGTCTTTCCAAGGCAAGAGGATGTCTGTTGTCTCTGCAGGAAGCAGATTCCCAGGGAGACCTGTAGGCAGGCAGTGCTCCTGTCTGACTTCCCCAGTTGGTGTGAAGTCATTGTCCTCGGGGGGTGATCCGAGTTTTGCTTGAATCAGAATCCCTGGGTATGACTGTGAGAACGCGGATAATTGGGCCTCTTGCGGACCTACGGAATCCTCACCTCTGTGTTATTAACACGTCCCTCAGATGAGGAAGCTCGCTGGTCTCAAGAGTTCACTGGAGTTGGAAAAAGCGAGGAATTTAGGTTGGGGAGATAGCGGTTTCCTGCCCCTGCTGTAGACTTCCTAGCTGGGTAATTTGCATGTGTCTCTCACCTTCTCTGAGTATCCTTGTAAAGGAAGGAATATGTCTTATCTATATTGATCTCTAGCCCGTGCCGAGGACACAGGTGGCCCTCAACTAATGTTGAATGAATCCCTGCATGACTGAAGACCTCAGCCCACTCTGCACCTAGTGACTGAGTTGATTCGGGAGAGACACCTGTGCGGCATCCTACATGTGATAGGTGCTCATCAACACCTCAGTACAGTGGCTTGTCCTCGGCAGGTAACCTGAGTAGAGAAACAGAAGTACGGAGGAGATGACAGGTGTTCAGAGACCTCTCTGAGACCCAGCGGTGGTAGGTGCTTCCAGAAAAATCCAGACATTCCTTCTTCCTCTGCTTCCTATGGCCTTCCGTCCACTGTCCTGGGAGTCACCAAATCAGCGAAGGTCAGCCAAGGCCGGTCACAGAGGAGAGGGCTAGAGCTGCCAGTATGCCATCTTAGGGCAGAGGAGGCCACCAGGTGGCTTCCAGGTCTGTGTCCAGAGGTGGAGGGGCATCTTGGCTGTGGTCAGCAGCTAAGGGTAGGTGACATGTGGAGGAATGATGACGTCGGTGGTTTGAGGTTTTGGGTATGAATAAATAAATCCTGGTCTTACAGGTGGTACCACTGGGACAAAAATAGCTAATTTCTTCCAGATGCAATGATTTTATCCGTGAAAAGGTCATAATGTACATCCTTCCCTAAATATTCCCAGGATTTTTGTGAGAATTAAATGAGGCAACAGGGATGTAATGATTGTCTCCATATAGATCATATCGTGATGCTTACTCCTCAAAGTGTGGTTCCCAGACCAGCAGCATTGGTGGGACTCAGGAGCTTATTAGAAATGCAAAATCTTAGGCACCACCCCAGACTTACTGAATCAGGACCTCATTTTAACATGATCCCTAGGTGGTTTGAAATACACATGAAAGCTTAAGAAGCAAAGAGTAAACGATTTTAAGGAAGTTTTGGTTCTCCAAACACCTTCTTTTTTTCTAGACAACCCTCTGAAGAAGGGAATGTGTCTTATTTATCTCTGTTTAATACCTAGAAAGTAATTGACCCTTAACTGGAGTAGAAGGAAGGAAGGAAGGAAGGAAGGAAGGAAGGAAGGAAGGAAGGAAGGGGGGGGAGGAAGGAAGTGAGGAGGGAGGAAGGAAGGAAGGAAGGAAGGAAGGGAGGGAGGGAGGAAGGAAGGAAGGAAGGAAGGGAGGAGGGGAGGGAGGAAGGGAGGGGGGAGGAAGGGAGGGAGGAAGGAAGGAAGGGAGGGAGGGAGGAAGGAAGAAAGGAAGGGAGGGAGGGGGGAAGGAAGGGAGAGGGGGAGGAAGGGAGGGAGGTGGGAAGGAAGATCTTACTCTCACTCACTACTTGGAGCCCTTTACCCAATATTTCTCCTGCTGTAATAACAGGACATGTATGTGGTGATTGCAGCTGCTTCACAACCACTGATGCCAACCACAGATGCAGGCATTTAGTATGTGATTAAGGACAGAGGAATCCACTTAATGTGGGTTATGGGAGATATTTGGCAGGAACCAAGGGACAGGGGTTGGATTTTAGTTTCCAAAGATAATGTCTTTCCCAATTATTTAAAGCCCTCAGTAACTTGGATCACACCCAGACAGAAATAAGCCTTCTTAAGTCAGAACTGTGTGAACAGCTCTTCTGCTCACGTTTTCGGCGGAATCTTGACTCTAATGGTCTGTTCAGGTGCTTATGTAACATGACGTGGTGGGGTTGTCCAGCTGGATCTTTGTCAAGTTGAGACCAACTAACTTACCCTCTATAAAGGAGAAATGCTTTTTGTTTACTAGATTTTACCACCAGTGAAATTAATTAAAGGATTA
Source organism: Lynx canadensis (assembly GCF_007474595.2). Taxonomy (NCBI): domain Eukaryota; kingdom Metazoa; phylum Chordata; class Mammalia; order Carnivora; family Felidae; genus Lynx; species Lynx canadensis. Next base: position 195,221,729 of record NC_044306.2, read on the forward strand.
ATCTATCCTATCGTTCAACAAATGTGCTTGGCTTGGGGTTACCATAGTGAGTGTGCAAGCAATCCCTGCTTCTATCAAGTAATTGCTGGGTAGTGAGGTTGGAATACGAATTGAGCAATTACAGTGAGGGTTCAGGAAGTACGGGCTGATATGGGCGAGCATGGCAGGCAAACTTAGCCTCATAAGGGTAGAGGTGATGGAGAGAAGTGACCTGTAGGCTGATACCCAATGAGCGGGAGCTAAGCAGTTGGGATAGGAAGGAGGAAATGAAGCTGATACAAAGAACAGCCTGGATCGAGGTCTAGAAGCAAGAAAGAGCATTCTGTGGCAGAGGAAGAGAAGCAGTAAGTGTTTGGATAGCTAGAGTGACTGTATGGGCTGCTTGTGGGTATATACATGGCGGCGGGGAGGGGAGTGTGATGAGAGACGGGGCTACAGAGGTAAGCAAGGGTGGGACCTCCTGGGGCATTTTGAATCCTCCTAGGAGATTTGCATTTTATCCCCAGGTCACTAGAGGAAGCCTTTGAAAGTGTTGGTGGGTCTGACACATTTCCAGTTTTCTGCTCGAATGGACCAGTGGACCCCCCTTGTCACTAGGGCACTGGGAAAAGATTTGTCTCTGTTCTGTGTGTCTCACCCTGACCTCAGCAGCGGGGTGGCTGCTTCTTGCTTTGCATCCCTTAAGCCTACCCAAGGGTTGTTTTGTGCACTTCTCCCAAGAATCGTATTCCTCCACCCAGCCTTCATCGGTGAAACTCTCCTGGTCGCTCTGCTTCCAGTCTGTCTCGTGCAAAGGTCTACTTATGACAGTCTTTTTGTCTGGGTCCCCCTGCCTAAAGGAGCAAGTTTAGCTCTGGCAGCTTTGAGCCTGAGCTGAGAAGAGCTGCCCTGCTGGACCTCACCAGTGGCAGCGCTGTGGCCACCATCCCAGCAGCTGCGGGTCAGGCCATTACTGTGCAATTGATTTATACCCATTAGTATATTGGCTGCGTGCAAGACCCTTCATTGCCAAGGGCCTTACTATGAGCTGTCACTTTCGGAAGGTTTTTGAGAGGCAGGGTGGCCAGAACATGGGATTGAGGGTCAGAAGAACTGGCATGCATCGCGGTCCCTTCCTGCCCTCATTCCGTGACCTCGGGTGAGTCACCTGAATCTTCATCGCCTCAGCTGTAAACGAGGACAAGCAAGATCAAAGAAGATCGTGTGTGGGAAAGTGCTCTGTAAAGTTCTATGAAAGAGTGAGTTTTCATTGGCACTCTGGGCATTGCTGGCTTCATCCCTGGCTACACCACCCCTTTCTGGCACCGCTGAAGGCAGATAGGGCTCAGGAGCTGTGCATTTGCTCACCTTCCACAACTAATCGCTGCCTTCATGTCTGAGGCTTGCAAATCAGGTTTCATTTTCTCACGACTCCTGCCCTCCATCGCTAATGGATAACCCAATTAGAAACCATTCGTCCAAATGTAAATATTATTTCAGCTCAAACTTGTTGAGAACAAACAATTTTCGGTGACAGGATCCACTTTGAAACACTTTCTGGTGGACCTGTGGTATACACACCCAATTTGCTTCCCTTGTATGTAATTATCTCCTCAAGCTTCTGCTGGCATTTTCTGAAATGTTAATGGCATGACATTAAATTCTAGCTCATTTCAGAGCTCCTGTTTTCCTCTAAAATTTTTTTCTCAGGGAATCTTAAAAAAAAAAATAGGTCGACCGATAGGTAGGTAAAATAGAAGAGCATTGATTGTCCCTCTTCAAATAATTGCCCTCCAAAATGCAACATACTGACATGACAGCACAAAGGGGAGATTAAGGTTCAAAGCATTCGGATGAACATGAAATTTAGAGATTTTTAATCTTTGAATCTTATCCTTGGATGGGATCCTCACCATCTCCTGGTCTCATCCATCATACACGGTGGGGGTTCCTGTCCTGGAAACGACGATAGTAGAATGTCCAGGCATTTATATCCAGGTCAACCTAAAGAGAGCATAAGGGATTCTTCAGAAAAGGTGGGGCCCCTACAGGTTATGTTCTCCCTAAAACCTCCCTGGAGTGTCCCTCCCTATCAGGTGGAGACGGTGATTCTCTCTCCTTGCTTCCAAGTGGTCCACATTCCTTTCCCCATCATTTTCCATTTACTGTCCTTCCTTAGTTATCTGTCTCCCCCCGGTAGACCACAGGCTCCCAGAAGTGAGGGACTGGGATTCATTTGCCTCAGCAGCGTGACTGTATTGGCCTTCTAACTTGTTTTTCTGACTTGATCTCATCTCTACACCATCCGCCCCATGGAAGCCAAGGAAGCCTTCAAGATGTAAATCAGATCAGTCCTTCCCCTACTTAAAACCCTTCCCTGAGTACTCTCGTTCTCTGGAGAAGTCCAAACTCCTTCACTAGGTGTAGGGGGCCTTTCATTGTCTGGACCTGGCTTAGTTCTCCAACCTCATCTGCACCCGTCCTCTCTCCATAGGGGGAGCTCCACCCACCAGTGAGCCACAGTAACTCCCTGAATACATCCTACCCTCTCACATGATAACAGCAACTGCTATTTACTGAGCATTTGCTATCCGCCAGGTACTTCCTCTTGCTCAATCTGCGTTCTTTTTTTTTCTTTTTAAGTTTATTTATTTTGAGAGAGGACGAGTGGGGAGGAGCAGAGAGAGAGAGAGAGAGAGAGAGAGAGAGAGACAGATGGAATCCAAAGCAGGCTCTGGACTGTCAGCTCAGAGATGGATGTGGGGCTCGAACGCACAAACCGGTGAGATCGTGACCTGAGCTGAAATCAAGAGTCGGCCACTTAACAGACTGAGCCACCCTGGCGCCCTGGATTCTTAATCGACCCCGTAGCAACCCCATGTGATAGTTAGTATTGTCCCCTTTTACAGATGAGAAACCTGACCTCTGAAAAGGAAAGGAAATTAGCTCCTGGCCAGACAGTTAAAGGCCATTAAAGGGTTAGGAGCAGGCCTTTGCCTCCAGGGCCAGAGATTTTTGCCCACCATGTTCTGTCGAAGACGTGACTCTCAGGTGGAAAGAACTTACTTCCAGCTGAGACGTGACTGTGCCCAGAGAGATAAGCGACTGCCTAAGAGATCTGCTAACTGTCCCACCCAAAGGAGATTTCAAGGGTGCTGTAAGAAGTCAGAGCAGCACAGCACTTTCAGTTGCAAGGGTCCATTGTTACATTCAGAGGATAAAGAGGACTTTCACGGTAGAGAGAAAAAGAGAGGCTGTTCTGAGCAGGGGCATCACCCGAGGAGGGCTCGCAGAGGGGAAGGCCCCAAGTATGTCGGGGGTGAAGCAGAGAAGGGCTCCCTCTGGCCAAAGTATAGAATCTGGGGAAATGTGGAATGGGCCAGGAACGAGGGGACAGGTCAGCTACAGGAGGCTCCCCAAAGCTGGGCTGAGAAGCTGAGGCTGATCTGGTGGGCCATCTGAGAGATACTGATCACCTTCTGGCAAAGAGCTGCTCTGATCCCGTGTTGTTTGGGGGGAAAAACAATATAAAATCCAGGATGGGTGAACAGGGGGAAGGAGCAAGTCACGAAGGCCCCGTGACAATGCTTTTGCAACAGTTCTGACAAGAGCAGGGGCTCTGTAATTGCAAAGCAAAGGCCTGGTCCCACAGGTATTTAAAGCCACCTGGTCTATAATTTATGTTTTCATGACATTGCTGATTTTGCTGCTACTGATGTCTGGGGACCTCTGAGGCACTTTCCGGTCACCCCCTGGGTGGCCAGAGGCCTGTGTGTGGCACTTAAAGAGCCCTCTGTTAGGGTCAAGAGCCCTGGGGTCTCAGGCCGGTCCCTGCCCCACTGGTGGGATAGTCTTAGGCAACTTTTGCAGCTTCCTGGGCTTTTTCCATGTTTGTCCCACCCAACGACGGGCTCGTCTAACGCCTCAATCACACAAGAGTTTTGGTAACATGGAAATACTCTCCCAGGACGTTTGGAGTGCCTACCGTGTGCACAGCACTGTGGGTAACACCGGAATGAGATCCGGCCACTCGTCACTGCTTCTGCCCGAGTTTAAACGGTGTGCATATATAATAAAGGCCTTTTGAAAGCAAGCAGGCGAGAGAGGGGCATCTGATGAGTAACGAGGCCAACAGCGGGGTGAGTCAGTTTACATGAAAGCACCTGGCAGAGCCCTGTCTATGTTGATTTGCAGTTTGGGTCCTTTGCACCAGAACATTTAACCTGTTCTAAACAAGTCAGAGGCTTCCATAGCTTTTAGCCAGGAAGAAAAGGAATCAGATCCCCCTGTTGGAAGATTTGATCAAAGTGGACCTCGGAGCACAAAGCAAATGCATAGTAGAACCTAACCGAATACAATAGGAATCAGTCTAAGAAAATTCATCGCTTTTTTTTTTTTTTTAACAGGCATTCATTCACTTATTTACTCAATGTTTTATAAGCAGCCACTCACTATGCGGGTTTCCTTGATTGTTGAATTGCACAGACTGTCAGCTCCTTGGGAGGAAATATATCTTGTCCATCCATGGGTCAGCAGGGCTGTCTTGGAGCAGTACCTCTCCGGCACAAGGCCACCCCGCTGAGTGGGTCGGTGCTGGAATCCAGCCTCTCTGCTCTGCTTGTTCAGAGCTGCTGGAGCCTGGAGGCCTTCGTTCTTAATGAGCACAAAGGTCCTGCCTGGGTGCTAAGCTGCCGCCTGAGGAACTGTGTGTTCCCAGAGGAAGCCTCTTTTCTAATGATTCAGGGCAGAGGGACAGTTTTCTTCTTCCCATATGTGTGTTCTTTATGCGATCAGAAGTCATCTCTGCTATGGGTCTGATGTAGCACTATACCCTAGCGCTGTTGTTGGTTTTTTTAAGACATCTATTGGGGGCCGTGTACTGGGTGTGGCGTTCAGTCCTGCCCCATCGCTCAAAGATAAATAGGGCAAAACGCTGACTTCCAGTCTCGTGAGTCATTTGGTAAGTGTCTGATAAAGACACACGTGCAGTGAGAAGGGGTGCCTTCCTCATGCTGGGTAGTTAGGGATGCCTTTCAGGAGGTACCTCCTGGTTAAGTTTTGAAAGATGAGTAGGGTTGGCCTCGGAGTCGAAGCGTGGGAACATATTCCAGCCCAAGACCAGAGACCTGCCCGGACATGATGAAAGGTGGGGAGTGTGAGATCGTGTGGGTGTGCGAGGAACCCAGGTCTGTAGCCTTTTAGATATAGGTGAGATGCCTTCTTCCCCAGGAGGGCTTCCAGAATCCCTGCAGAAGAAGGGGTTCACTATCTCTTCCTTACTGCCTCTAGACCTGTTATTGGCTTCCATTATTGTATTTGCACACATTTCTAATTCAGGAGTCCCCCGTATCTGGTGGGGGATGCATTCGAAGACCCCCAGTGGATGCCTGAAACCGTGGGTAGCCCTAAACCTTACGTATACCATGTTTTTTCCTGTGCAGACACACCTATGATAAAGTTTCATTTATAAATTAGGCACAGTGAGAGATTAACCACAATAACTAATAATAAAATAGAACAAGTATAACGACACACTGTAATAAAAGTTACATGAATGTGGTCTCTCAAAATCTCTTACTGTGCTCACCCTTCTCCTTGTGATGATGATAAAATTCCACGCATGATGAGATGAAGAGGGGTGGTGAATTTTGCAGGCCCTATGACGTGGCTTCTCTTGACCTTCTTACATTAATTATGTCAGGTGGATCATCTGCTATCTGATAGCAGTTGACTGCAGATCACTGAAACTTCCGGTAAGGTGGGACTACTGTATGCGCATTTCTGTGATAGCCTAGAGGCTTGCTGAGACCAGAGATCTTGTGTCTTCCTCATTTTTGTTTCCTTAGTAAATAGCATAGGACCTGGAATAGCATAGATGCTTAAAGCATATCTGCTCAAGTGAGTTTACTCATGGAGAACGTGGGGAAGGTACTTCCCTCCTAGACTTGATCTTGGGGGACTAATTAGATCTATTACATATAAGTGGCCTCTAAAATCTTTCTTGAATTTCCTTAAAGACATTTTTACTTAATCATGTGAGCATGTATGCACATGTATATATATCCGTGTGTGTGTGTGTGTGTGTTATACATATACAGGAAAAATTCATATCAGTGATTTCTGGGGGTGGGTTGAGAAGTGTATGGGGGTGCTATTTTAGGACCATGAATATGGTTGTCCATGTTGTGCACTGCACAATTCTAGGGGACCATTCATTTAGGTGTGAATCTGTACTTTATAAATTTAAACAAAGAGTAATAAAAGCAGAGAAATCACAACACTATAAGTGATTTTACTTTCTTTTCAGAGTTTTTCTGCATTTTCCCAAAATGTCCAAAAGAGACGGGCATGGCTTTCATATTCAAAAATTGTTAAAACTAGTGAGTTGTGGACAATTTCAAAAATCGAAAGTATAAAGAAGGAAATAAAAATGGCCCACCTTTCTTAACCAGAGAAAACTACAATTAGCATTTTACTTTATAAAGTTTGTCTTATAATCTTTTCTTAATTTTATAAGGGTGTTCTTTGAATCATCTTGGATAATTCCAAAATGTAGAAAGAAGAAAATAAAATTCACTTCTAACTCATTACCCAGAGATGACCCGCTATTAACATGTTGTGTTTTTTCTTCCACACTCTTACTATATTAATACAATCATGACTCCCATTTGGTGAGTGTTTAAATTTGAGCCAGGCCATGTGCTAAGTGCTTGCCAGACATTATCTCATTTAATTCTCACATAAGCCTGAGGTGGGAATTGTTAGTCTCATCTCACAGAAGATACAAACCAAAGGTTAAGAAACTTGGACCAGTTGCAGTTTGAACCTAATGTTGCTGGATTCCAAAGCAAACATTCTAGATGATTCTCTCTCCTCCTTCAAATTCATGTGTGCAGTTACATACACACATAGACCCACACGTGTGTATACACACACACCCCCATATACATTAAACACACAGACACACACAAGTTGTGGTTACATTCTGTCTTCCACTTGGATGCCTTTTATTTTATCTAATATCCTATGGTGAGCATTTTATGATGTTAAATAAAAATGCTTTTAGAAAGTGGCTTGGTAAATTTTGCTTTTTTTTTTTTTTTTTTTTTTTTTTTTTTAAAGGTAAATTGTAAGCAAATCAACCTTGAAGCTCTATTTTGCAGTAGTCGTACTGGCCTTTGTCATCAGACCTCTAGATCTACACCCCCTGTGCAGTCGTCCTTGTCCCACCTCTTGGGCACTTTTTCAATACTTCCTCCTCCATTTCTACTTCCTCGTCATGCTGGGAGGAGGGGAAGCCAGGCGAGCTGAGGTCACTGGGCTCAGAAGCTGTCAGAAGAAGCCGCCACAGTGCCTGCATTTCATGACAGTACCTCATACAAGCATTGCTTCCCAGTGTTCAAGCCTTTCTTACTTGTGCGTGTGTGTTTCACGTGAATAACTCTGTATGGCTGAGAAGGCATTTTTCAAATCAAGACATTTATGGTCAGGTTAAGCAATCGGGATAATAGAGACTCTCTCCAGTGAGGGTTGCAACAAAAACTAGGGCATAAAGCACCAAACTTTTAGTTGAATGCAAACTGTTCACATCTAAAGTGGAACAGATCACTGCAGGCTTCCTCAGCTCCAACATGCTAATGATGCATTGGGCATTCCCAGGGGGGTGCAGAGTATGCGGTGATTCCGGAACTTACTCCACTGAGAGAACCTGTTGGAGCCGAGGCAGCCTCCTTGGCTGACTCGTGTTCTGTAATACAGTTGGAAAAATACCATTTTATAGGTTTTCTGTGTGATGTTAATTTGGTAATTTAATTTCATTCAGTGACTAAGTAGTTCCTCGCTACTCAAAGCATCGTCCACAGACCAGTGGCATCAGTAATCTTCCAGATGCTCTTTAGAAATACAGAATCTGCCCTCCCTCTCCCCTCCTCCCCCCACCCCAATCATGACAGATTCAGAATCTGCACTGTGATGAGATTCCCAGGTCATATACACAAGCACAATCAAGTTTGAGATAGAGGCACTACTGTTAAGGACATGAAGTTCTTAATGAAATGGAAGTCGCCTTACAGGGTTTCTTTAATGTCATAAAATGTGTTTTGTACATGTGTTAATTTCATGGACATGAGCACAGGAAGTGGAAAATGTATTTGAATCCTGCCGGCCATGGAGCACGGCCTCTGCAGGCATGTTCTGATGCCCGTTCAACAAGCACCCCAAACAACTGTGAGCCCCCAGGTCTCTCCTAAGTCCTTTTTCTTCTCCTTTTTAGGAAAGCATGCAGTCAGTCCCCCAGCATGCCCACATTTGGAACCAGAGCGATATATGCAGCCACATCCCATTAGCTAATAGGGAGGCCCCTGGAGAGGGGTTTCAGCTGGGAACACACAGCTAAAGCCCCTTTAATGGCCCAGTCAGCTGTCAGAGCTGTAAACACATTTCTTCCCATTCAGAGCCATTTGCCCCTCTCTGTGACCTCTCGTGGCTCTCGGACCCTGGCCACGTGGCCCAGATGGCATAATCCGTCAGGGCAAAGCAGGTGACAGCGGGGCTTGCTGTTAGGTAATCAGCGACTATAATTAGCTGGGGTGGAAGCGATAATGGGACCAACTGCAGGGCTGGGGCCAGGGGAGCCCTTGGTGGGTGGAGTCAGGGCAGAGAGAAAGGCTTGCTTCCCTCACTCCCCTGTCTTCCTTCCCCCTCCATATGATGTGCCAGCACAGCGTGTGTGCTTGGGGGAGGCAGGGGCTTCATCCTCAATGAGAAGGTCAGGGCTGAGCGCTGGCAATTTAGTAAGTGAGTGATTTGGCAGCTGATGAATTTTATTTCAAAGAAGCCTTCCAGAAATCTATGTTTCAGTGTGATAATTAGTGGGCTACAAGGACCTTGTGAGGCCAAGGGCAGGGGAGGGTTGTAGAGGATTAGAACATGATTCTTGGGGGGAAGACACGTAGGCAGTCTGACCCTGTTTAGCCACCCACCCGCTGGGCAGCCTCAGGCTGGTCAACCAGCCTCTCTGTGTCTTGAACAGTGGAGGCCACATCACTACCCTCAGGGATCCCTGTTTGGGGCTAAGTAAAGACTCCATCAATATTGCCTAAAACATACCGGACATGTAGCAGACACTTTGAAAATAGAGGATTCCCCCCCCCCCCCGCCCCAGTCCTTCTCAACAGCTATTATGGTGTATATGACTTCAGTAAAATAGAACTGACCAACTTAGAACTAACTCCTAACAGGCTGAATAAGGTTTCCGTGATAATAAACGAAACGCAGTTGGTAAGCGACGTTGGCTCTGCTTGTAACTTCGATCAGAACAGTCCCTGCACTTTGTAAATCAAAATGGAAGAGGTGGGGGAGGACTGCCCACTGATAAACACTGAAGCATTGTTTGTTTGTCTCTGTGTTGCTGGCCCTCGATGGCTGTTTTCTGACACAGCACATATCGTGGACTTCGCCGCAAACCCACACGTTGTTGAAGCTTCTTTACTTTGGGTTAGTTGAAGGTCTAAAGTAAAACGTCTCCATCTGTCATCTATCCTACTTGCCCTCCCAGATTTGGTTTCTTCTTTTTCCTCCCTTTATTAAAAACCATATATAATGCTGCTAGAGAGGCAAAAAGAAAATAAAACCACCTGTAATTCCAGAAATGACCAGTTAATGATTTGGTGTATATTCTTCTAGATCCTTCTAGACACAGATTTGATTATTTTTTTTCACCAAAATAGGTTATATGGTCAGTTGGGACATGATTTTTTTTCCTCCCGACTTGATATTTTGAATCTTATTCTGTATACTCCATTAGTCTATGTCAATAGGTATAGTTCTAGAACATATTTTTTCCCCAGATTTTCTATCTGTCTACTGACTCCGTTTACAAAGACTTCTACCCATCTTTTTCCATTATCTTTTTTTTTAAATTGAGAGAATTCACATGCTCTAAAATTCACCCTTTTAAAGTATACAATTGAGTGTTTTTTAGAGACAGGTTTGGGAAATCATAACAGTTTGTAATTCAAGGACACTTCCATCACCCCCAAAAGAAGTCATTTGCGGTGACTCCCCATTCCCTCCTTTCTCCAGCTCCTGGCTAGTAGTAACCAGTGCTGTTGACATGGCATGAGTTATTGAACTGATTCCTCACCCCTGGATTTATAAATTGCTTACAACTATGTATGACTTCAAACAATACTGTCATGATCAGTCTGGAAATTTTGGTCCAATTAAATTATATCTGAGCTGTGTTAGAGTTAATACACACACACCATTTTAATTTGAAAAGGAGTGTTACATTTTTGGATGATGTGGTTTTGGGAAAATTTAGAATTAAATCTCTAAATCTGCAGTATTTATAAACATTCTTTGGGGATTTCCCGAGTGTGGTCATTGCAAAACTGCTTTTGCAAATACTGTCTGTGGAGTTTGCCAGACGTTGGAAGTTGTGAAATTATATTACTCTGCAGTTTCACAGTGGAGGTTAATTCCTGACTCCCCCTCCTTGAGTGACAAAGTTGTGTTTTGTTTTGTGTCCCTCTGAGCAGCATTAGGACCTAGGAGAAAGAGGGGTAGGCAGAAGGGTATGGGCTAGGACCAATTCTGTTCTTAGTTTCTAGAAGGGATTAACAAATTTTTTTTTTTTTTACTTTTATTATTTATTTCTGGGAGTCAGAGAGAGACAGAGCACAAGTGGGGGAGCGGAAGAGAGAGAGAAGGAGACACAGAATCTGAAGAAGACTCCAGGCTCCGAGCTGTCAGCACAGAGCCTGACGTGGGGCTCGAACTTATGAACCAAGAGATCATGACCTGAGCCAAGGTCAGATGCTTCACCAACTGAGCCACCCTGGTGCCCCTAGAAAGGATTTTTAAAATTTGACTTTAGGGGCACCTGGGTGGCAAAGTTGGTTGAGTGTCTGACTCTTGGTTTCAGCTTAGGTCACAATCTCCTGGTTTGTGAGTCCAAGCCCTGCATTGGGCTCTGCGCTGGCAGCACAGAGCCTGCTTGGGATTCTCTGTCTCCCTGTCTCTCTGCCCCTCTAGCACTCTCTCTTTCCCTCTCTCTCTCACTCTCAAAATAAATAAATAAACTTAAAAATACAAAATAAAATAAAATAAAATAAAATTTGACTTAAGAACGATAGACCTTAATCTGATATAAAATCAATTTGGTAACTATCTTTTAAAAATCTTGCATACATACATGTGCATAGGGGGACCATATTTAAAAATTCAAAATTCATTCTCATAATAATAATTATTGTAATAAGCCCCATGAATTAGGAAGTCACGAGTCTTTGAAGGTCAGGTGTGGTGCTGTGTTTCATGCGCATTATTTCATTCAACAACCTTGTGAAATCACCCCTGTGATTGTTTAAGATTATAGAGGTCAGAAGTATTGCACCGCCTAAACGATGGTCAAGCAGCAAGTTATTCTGGAGTCATTTTGGTCCGTCCAGCGTCCCTCGGCAATTTACCCCTTGCTAGCACCTGACTCACTCCCTGCACCCTGCCCCACCTCATCTCAATGACAAAGCCAAGCTCAGCAGATCTTCCCTGAGGCCCTACACCTGGGAGAAAAACTAGGGGTGTCCCCTGTCTTCATGGAGAGAGTGTGGTCTGAGTCTTGGTTCTGGAATATACCATGCCGCCTTGGGTAAGTTACTCAACCTTTCGGTGGCTCAGTTTCCCCATCTGTGTAATGGAGATAAGAGTATTGACTGTATGCATTTGTGGTGACAGTTAAATAATTATATGAAGTGAAGCTGATAAGTGCTCAAGGGTTTCATTGCCATGGAAAAGTTGGTCCAGCCTTGAGGTGACAGCACTGAGCCTGTCCCCTGAGGTCACCACGGAAAAGGTGGTGGTGGTCCCCCAACTCTACCCCATCATTTTACATCTGGGAAAACGGACACTGGAAAGAGGAAATTCTCATTGAAGACACACTGCTTACCAGCAATGGAATCTTTTCTTTTCTTTTTTTTTTTTAAGTTATTTACTTTTGAGAGAGAGAGAGAGAGGGAGAGAAAGTGGGGGAGGGGCAAAGAGAGAGGATCCCAAGCAGGCTCCATGCTATCAGCACACAGCCAGAGTCGGGGCTCCATCTCACAAACCCTGAGATCATGACCTGAGCTGAAATCAAGAGTCTGATGCTTAACTGACTGAGCCACCCAGGAGCCCCCAGCAGCAGAATCTTTATTGTGATTTTAGAAAATGATCTGCTTGGATTCTGGTTGTTTGTCCAAAGCAGAGACTGGGGCGGTGGAGTGAGCAGACCTCAGAGGACAGTGCTCTATTTCTGCTGTCCGTGCTCATGGGGCTCCTGTATTTAGTTCTTGGTCTCATCCATAGCACAGGGATTACTGGAATCTGTGTGTGTGTGAGCCTCAGTGAGTCAGGCACTATATTCTCAGTACGTTTTAAAAATCATCTTGCAAGAGATACCGACCCTTACTCATTTTGCGGATGTGGAAACCGAGGCAGAAAGAAATAAGCCATGCTGAAACTTACACGGATAGGAAGAGGCAGAATTGAGGGAAATTTCATTGTGATCAAGAGCTCTGCCATTAACTAGCTCATTGTGTGGCTTTGGGCCAGTTACTTAACCTCCGACTGTCTCCATTACCCCAAAATGGGGTAATAGCAGTACCTGCCTTACAAGGATGTGGTGAGAGTCAGTGATGCTTGCAAAGGGCTTGGGAGAACACCTGGGACGCAGTAGGAGCTCAATAAATGTCAGCCTTCCACCAAACAAAACAAAGCAAAAAACAAAACAAAACAAAACAAAACAGTATCATTCTGTCAGGCTTCCAAGCCTTGTGTTCTCTGCTACTCCCCGTTGCCTCAAAAGGAGCCAGGGAATTGAATTCATACTAAGAAACCCGAACAAGGTTCAGGATTGCAAGGCATTCGAAAGCGCGGCCTAGTTAGAAAGCACACTCACTCACATACACGCACGTAGCTACTTTTAATAGCTGGTAAGAGCCAGAGAAAATCCAATTACAGATGAATCAATCGATTAAAGAGAAAGGGGGCAGAAGAAAGGAAAGAATGCTGGAGAGACACAGAGCCAAATTACAGCTGGGTAATAGAATTAAGGGTCTGTAGAACGAACTGGGGGAAATAACAAAGGCGTAAGGGCGGAGGACTCCCTCACAACGCCGTCATGATTTCATTCTTTCTCGCCCCCTTGACTCCAAAGACCCCTCATTGGTCCAGCGCCCCAAACAACTGATCGCCAAGGAAAGGGCCAGAATTGGCATTTGGCAAATTATATTTTTGCAAAGAAACAAACCGCGCGTGGCCTCTGGAACAAGAGGATTATGTCCGGGTTAAACAGAAGCTCACCAGGACGGGTGAAAGCGTGGGGCGCGGCGATCACAATCCCGGGAGGGGGAAGGTGAGAGCTGTGTCTTTGCTTGGCAAGAGGTAGCCTTAGCTCGTAATTTTCTGTTTCCTAAGAAATTCTGCCTTTGCTCTCAAAGAAACATCTCATTGTTGACAGAATTTCCCTCTTGCATACACGCACTGGAAAAAAAAAATCCCACGTGCATTTTTAACTTTATTTTCTATTTTGGTGGGAGGGGGGTGCGGAGAGGGAGGTGGGGCTGTTAATCCAGCAGCAGTCTCTACAGCTGTGCCTATTATTGGTGGGTTCTAGAATAACATCCGTTTCTATGTATTTATGGAAAGGCGTCCTTAACTAGGCCACATAAAGAGCCAGCGCATCTATAAATAAATTAAGGCGGCTGCCCCTCGGCGCAGCTGTCGCCTTTGTGACCGGCCAGGCCTGTCCCATTGCCGGATTACCCAGGGCGGGAGGGGCTGTGCACGTGGGGCGGGGCGCACCTCCTCCGGCAGGCCTCTGGGATTGACACCAGTGCGGAGGGTGGGCTTCTCAGAGGTCCCGGGCAGGCCTAGCTGGCTCGTGAGTCTCTGGCCCCTGACGGCCAGCGCAGGTGGGCGGGCGGCAGTCACTTCGTGGGAGTCAGGTGCATCCAGCACCCGCTTAGGCTGGGCACGGAGTTAACGGGTGTGGGACGAACAAAACAAGGGGAACAACAGAAGAATCCCGAATGTGTAAAATTAAACGGACAAGGGAGCATGAGCATCAGAGCTTTTCCCAGAGTTTGGCAGCCCAGTCTTCTCATCCCATCCCAGGGTCCATGCCCCTACCAGGGTGATGGCTCTGAAGGGGCATGGGCCGAACCGGCAGGGTTTCTTTCCTATGCCCTCAGAGACCGAAGAAGAAAGCAACCCTTGTCCTAGGAGAAATGAAGCAGAGAGCTTCTATTTGCGTGGTAGCCATTTCTGGATTTCCTGGGCATCTTGTGCTGGGAGCGACCTCCCTGAGAGCGCCAGTCCGTGGGCAAGCCATATCAGGGCCTCCTGTTCAGAAAGCAGAGTCTGGGGCCTTCCAGACCCACTGAGTCAGAAGCTGCAGCCATTCAAGATTCCCAGGGGGCTTAGAGGCCATTTGAAGAGCTGTAGTCCGCTGGGTCCCTAACCCTGGCCGCGCGTCAGAATCACCTGGAGTTATGGATTGACTTGCCTTCTTGAAAAGGATGTCGAAAGTCCTAACCCCCAGTACCTGTGAGTGAGACCTTGTGTGGAAATAGGGTCTTTGCAGATGAGCAGTGTTGTTGGGGCTCCAATCCAATATGACTTCTAAAAATGGGGAATGCGGACTCAGAGATAGGCATGATGCGCGCGGGGACAATGCCATGTGAGCATGGGGCGCAGACTGGAGTGACAGTCTGTGAGAAAAAGAATAACCAAGATTGCCAGAAAACCGCCGGAAGTTAACGGAGACCCTGGAGCAGAGTCTAACACCCTCAGGAGAAACCAACCCTACTGATACCTTAATCTCAGGCTTCTGGGCTCCAGAAACGTGAGTCACGGAGTTTCTTTCGGTTAAGCCACCCAGTTGGTGTCACTTTGTTAGAAGCCCTAGCAAACGAAAACCTCGGGATACTTCTAAGAAAGATCCAGGTTTCTGAGCTACATGTGACATGTTTGCAGTCAGACTACCTGGGGGCGGGGCTACGGGACCTGCATTTTCTACGTGTTCTTTGGGTGATACTGATGTGGTCGGTAGTGTGGGCAAGGGGTTCTGTCCACATATCGTGCACTACCTGCCTCACCCTTACAGCTCCCTCCCTACGAGCGGACCCTTGCACGCACCAGTCTGCTTGTAGACTTCCAGTGATGGGGGACTTACTACCTGATGGGGCGGCCTGATCCATCATGGAAACTTGTAATCTGTTCAGAGAAATCTTTAAATAGAGCTAAAATCTCCTATGCTTTTCTCATTACGAGGATGAAGAAACTGAGCTCCTGGGAGCTGGAGTAACTTGTTCAAGGCCATTCAAACAGTATGGGGCTGCCATGGATTTGAATCCAGGTAGGTACTGGGGTCCATCCTCCTGACCACTTGAACTCCTCAGATGGCCCAAGAGCTTACAAAGGGCCATGACAGCTGTGGTCATAGCAAGACCTCCTCCGGCCTCGGAAGACAGAGACCCAGTGTCCCTCCCTGATCCTTACACCTAAGTGGTGGGAGGAGAGGGTGGTGTATGAGGTTAGGGGAGGGAACTGTGTGGTCCCACGAGGCACTGGGGCTGTGGGACTTGCTATGTGTGCATCCAGAACGTGGCTGAATCATGTGGGGAGGCCGCGGTGTGGACTTGGTTCTTGTGTCAGGGCCTATTTCTGGCCCCAACTCCCCGAGTGACCCTGGGCAGGTGTCTTGTGCTTTCCTCAGTGTTCGCATCTGTGAAATGTGGATAATAGATGCTGCCTTTCCTACTCTGTAGCAGCCTTGAGGGGTTACAGTGAGATCACCCACAGGAAAACGCCTTGGGAAGCAGAGATTTGATGATTATGACTTGGCATGCGAATTGTACTTAGGTGTTTCCATGGAAAACTCTTCTCACAAGGGCAACTTTGGCGATTTCTCTTCTTGACCAGCCATTTGATTTCTGCTCAGTTTCTACCCAGCCGTTTCTAGACTGGAGTGGAGGTGGGCATAGGGAGGATGAGTCAGAGGTGAAGCCTTGTAGACAGCTCTGAGTTTGGCCACATACTTCCCTCTCTGTGGACATACCCCATAATGGACCCATTCTCCAGAACCAAGAATGGAACCCCCTTCTCTTTTCAATGCATTGCAACTGGGCTGCGTTTTCCTGGGGCAGGACTGCCTGTCCCTCTTTCCCTAGAAATCGAGATTGCCTCCACTCTATGGACCTGGCTCATTCACCAGGGTTCAAAGGGCTCGATACCATTATTACTCTCACCCTCAGGTTTTCTCATCGATTTCCTGATCAATTCTTTCCACAAATATTCCCTTAGTGCTTACTTTGCCTCAGACATTGTGCTGCAGAATATGAAATGGATTAAGATGACTTTCTGTGTTCCAGAAGCTCGCAAGCAATCTAATCTAAGGGTTCCACGTGGTTCTCTTTCCTAAAGCCGTCCCTGTTTACAGACCTCATGGTGAACCTTCTGCTCCTTCTCCCACCCTTTGTGGTGTGGTAGACCAGGAAGAGATCACAGCTGAGGCAGAAGATGTAGGCTCTCTTCTGCTCCTTGCTGTGTGACCTTGGGCAAGTCACAGCCTCTCTGAGCTATTTACGCTTCTGTAAAATGAGATCAACAATAGGGATATGAGATAAGATTCAGTGAGAATTTGCCATGAGCCAGACACTATTCTAAGTACTTTACTTAGGAAAAGCATTAACAACTTTAGGAGGGATATGTTACTTGTGTCGTCATTTTGCAGATGAGACAACTGAGGCACAGAGAAGCTCTAATTTACGAGGTCCCAAAACTAACTCTTTCTGGAACACGAGTCAAGTGCAGGCTCTCTGGTTCTGGAGCCCAGGTTCTTAGCCACTGGAGTGTCCTGACTCCCTAAGTTGTCCATCATCAGAGTTGGCCTTAGAGGGTGTGTGAACAGAGGCTTGACACTCTGTGAAGCACTGAACAAATGAGTGTGGGATGATGATGAAGATGAAGGAGAAGAAGAAGAAGAAGAAGAAGAAGAAGGGGGAGGGGGAGGAGGAGGAGGAGAAGGAGGAGGAGGAGGAAGAAGAAGAAAACAGATGTCATCTTTGATAAAGGAGTGAAATTTCTCATAGGGTTTTATCTATCCATAGACGGAGGGAGGGATGGAGGGAGGGAGAGAAGGGAGAAAAAGAAAACAGGAGAGAGTGAGAGAGAGAATTATATACGGTGTTGAATTGCTATATTGTATACCTGAAACTGATATTGCACTGTATGTTAACTAGAATTTAAATAAAACTTTAGGGGCACTTGGGTGGCTCAGGTGGTTAAGCGTCCAACTTCGGCTCAGGTCATGATATCATGGTTTGTAAGTTCGAGCCCTGCATCTGGCTCTGTGCTGACAGCTCAGAGCCTACAGTCTGCTTCCGATTCTGTGTCTCCTCTCTCTCTGCCTCTCCCCCACTCTCTCTCTCTCTCTCTCTCTCTCTCCCTCAAAAATAAATATATATTAAAAAAAATTAAATAACAACTTTAAAAAAGGTGAAGAAATGGAGGCTCAGAGAGGTGCTGTGCCTTGCCCAAGGTCAGTCAGCTACAGAGCTTGGGTTTCACCCAAGGGCTGTCTGATTCTGAAGCCAGTGCCCTTTGTACATGTCTCCGCTCCAGGGTAGACGGAAGGCAGCAATTCTGGTCTTCAGGTGAAATCCAGTCACCTCTCCTGTCCCCGCCTTCATTTATCAACAATTTGTGGAGCAATTTCTGTACTCATGGACAATTCAACAAGAACGATTCCATCATTCCTGCCTTTAGGGAGCCGTAGCTTTAAACTATTATAGAATCTTATGTCCTGTGAGGAGACTTTCCTAAGAAGTCCTTACTTCCCGTGAGGAGGAGGAAGCTGGTGGCCAAAGGAGAGACTTCTCCCCTCTTTGTCTCACTCTCCTGTTTGCTGGAATATGGATTGAAGCATGGCTTCCAGTGCCAAAATGGACTTCATTTGGACAACCTGAAGGTCAGTTTAGCAAAGCCAGACCAGCTGTCTCCTTTTGACTTCAAGGTGAAAGAATAGGTAAGTTAAAAACAATGTTACTCCCAGTCTCTTTGTTGCTTAAACAGATTGACTTTTTCCCCTATTATGTCCTGGGCTGGTTCTAAGACATCACACATTACAAATCAGAACCAGTTAGGATGATGTGGGTGAAGTTAACAGTGGTGGGAAAAAATGCACATAAGGTACAAGAGAGAGCAAAATAAAAGGCAGATTTTGTTTTGTTTTAGTTATTTATGTTTCCCAAGGGAGACATGGACAGAGCTAAACTCAGGTAAACATGTCCAGGGAAAACTTAGGTCTGAAGGTCTTAGGTCTTCCTTACAGGTTAAAGGAAGACGGTATGTATTTCACCCCTGTGTTGTGCAAGGCAGTGAGTTAGACCCTGTCACTGCATCATCCCATTTAATCCTCCTGGCAACTCTAAAATGAATATATTATTATAAAATAGGGATGGGGACTATTATTATCTTTTAAATGTTAATTTATTTTGAGAGAGAGAGAGAGTGAACAGGGGAGGGTCAGAGAGAGAGGGGGACAGAGGATCTCACGTAGGCTCTGCACCGTCAGCTTCACGCGGGGCTCGAGCCCATGAACCATGAGATCATAACGTGAGCTGAAATCAAGAGTCAGACACTTAACCGATTGAGCCACCCAGGCGCCCTAGGATGGGGATTACTTGAGAGGATGTAAGTACCACACCAAGTCTGTTGCCTGTTCAATTATTACTGCTGCTTAAATCCATTTGACAGACAAGGAAGCTAAGCCTGGGAGAGATTCAGCAACCTGCCTGTAGAATTATGAGGCTAAGGAGTGGCAGACAGGGCAGGGGTCTGACACAGACCCATGTGGCCCCAACGATCACTCAAGGCTCTTCCTACAGTGCGTGGTGCTATTAAGCTGCACTTTTCTGAAGGGAAGACAAAAAAAAAGACTTTTCATTTATTAATTTTTCTATAAAGTCCTACAGTTCTGGTTCCCCTGGGCCAGCCCTATTCCTGGCCTGTGTTTTTCTTTTCTCCTCTAATCATCTAGTCTCGGGAAGAAGCCACCGTATAGTTTCTTTTGTAGCCCCCGGCTCAGCTCCTATCTTAAAGGAAGCATGCGAGAAAGCAGAAGACCCTGTCACCATCACCATCACCATCAGCAGTGCCATCTGTTACAGGTCTCTCTCAAGCCCCAAGCAAAGCAAATCCTCCTCTCCGGTGTGACTCATACCCCATCAGCTGCCCCTCCCATGAGTCAGTCTGGCTCTGACAGTCTCAAAAGAACTATAAATTTAAGTCCAATCCTTCAAGGTCAAGGAGCACCATAGTTCTTTAAGCCAGACCATTGTGGTTGGCACACGCCTTCTCCTTCAGCCAAGGCGAACTCCATGCCTCTGTGGGTTTTTCCTTTTTAGCTAATTGCTCCCTCTTTGGTCCCACCCTGAGAGGATCGTCAGTCATGGGGACACTCCTGGATCAGAGGTCAGGTCACAGATGCTCCAGGGCTGAGATCTTGGGTGAATTCTAGGTTTTGCAAAAGAATTAGAGACTGGGGAAGCCAAGTCCTGAGTCAAGTGCAGCTTATTAGTAGGACCAGCAAAAGCAGGGACCCCCTTAGTGCTGGTTCATCACAGGCCACTGGGCCTGTGGCTTTACAGGCAGGTTATAATTAGTAGACAGCTCATCCTGGAGGAAAGCAGAGAATGAGCCTCATAACCGGTCCTCCTGCCTCTGGTTTGGCATCCCTCCAGCCTGCCCCAGTGTCATGTCACTCCCATGCTTAGGATCTTTAATGACTTCCCTTTAACCTCTGTTTAACAAGAAGAAGAATGTTTTTATGGTTTAAATGGAAATACACACACACACACACACACACACACACACACACAGACTTTCCCCCTCTGCCTCCCTACTTCACCTGCCCCACTTCTCCTGGTCTCTGCTGTCACCTCTTCTGATTTGCCAGGCTGAGCTACGCTCCTGCTCTGTTACACTTCTTGGGCTTCCTTCTAGCCCAGCCCTCACTGCACTTCCTGGAACTCTGCTTTTCTATTTAATCATCTATCTTCTCAACATTGCGATAAGCTTTTCAAGGGACAAGACCCTGTTTGTACAAACCATGTAGTAGGTGTTAGAAATGATGGGTGACATAGCAGGATGACTGTGAAACTTACCTGGCTCTCTTTTTATGTCACTGTGGCTTCATTGGACTTGAAGGAAAGATGTCTATTTCTGTGTTATTGAAAATCTGAATTTTCTTTACCCTTAATGAAGGAAATTAATGGACTTGCTGGGGCTTCTGGGATAAAAAAAAAAAAAAAGTCAGCTTACCCCGCCCCGAACTCAGCCCCATGATTTCTTTTTTAGGTGATAGAAATGGACATCAGAGAGAGGATACAAGAATCCTTATAGAGACAGAACTACCAGGCCTTGAAGTGTGGATGGAGAAGGAAGCAGGACAGAGAACAAGGAGAAGACTCTGGGGTTTCTGGTCTGCTTGATGACGCATTCCGGAAAAACCAGCAATTTCAGGAGGAGGGACAAGTTTGGGAGGAGTATAAATGGATGGAGATGATAAACGTGATTTTAAGCATGTTGAGTTTGGACTGCTTACGGAACATGTTAAGTGGCCATCTGAAAGACAGGCTTGGCTCAGAGAAAAGACCAGATTAGGGAGAGGGATGAGTAGGAAAGATTAACATATTAGAAGTAAAAATAATAAGGGTTCCTTCACCAAGGAGGAGAAGAGAAAAAAAGAAATAGCAAGAAGGGAGGAGAAAAGATGATTCTCTAAAAGATCCAAACCATATAAATATTCTGGAGAATGTCACATGTGTTTCTCCTACCGAGTGTCTTGACTTGGGTACATATGTGGTAGTCCAAGTGCCAGGAGCTATGATTTGTGCTGGGAGAGTACCTCTCCACTCTCAAGGAGCTCAAAACTTATGCGAGGCATGTGGTTGGGTCTCCCACAGATGGGTCTTCCCCACAGCCAGCGAAAGTCTCATATCTAAGGTGAGCTAGAGGCCACCAGAGGGGTGTTTCCTTCTATGGGCCTGGAATGCCACCATTGTAAGGTCACAGTTTTTGAATAAGCTGTTTGCCTTTTCTTTTTAGGAAGCCACATGATATGGTGGAAAGAAGGCGGGCTTTGGAGGCAAGGAGTAGAATACACTACCTAATAGTGATAGGCCCTGGACTGATAACTTGTAATCTCTAAGCTTTGCTTCTCTATTGATTAAACAAGAACAATAAGGCTAACGTTGGGGACCCTGAGGGTAACCTGCAATAATGGGAAATTCTTGATATTAAATATGTAGTGTTCCTTAACAAGAATAATGGGAAGATGCTGATGGTGGTGATGACGAAGGTGATGATGGGAGCAGACAGACAGTGCTACTATTTTGTGCCAAGGCGATCTAAGCCATTTACAAATATTCTGTTAATCTTCTTAACAACCCTATGAGGTATAACTATTATTATTCTTTATTTTCTTTTGACAAGTAAGAAAATTGAGACAGAAGAGTCCTCAGGCTTGAAGATGTGATGATTCTGGATGAGCAACACTGGAACTAGCTCTCAACACCTCTCTGAGAACAACCAGCACTAGGGGATGTGGGATTCAGGGGGTCGGAAAACACTCACTCTCCACTGGCAAGGAGCCTGGAAACAGAGAAAATGGTGTGGGATGTTGAAGTATGTGGACGCTGGTGGGAACAAGTGAGGGGTCAAATGTCACTACTCAATATTTTGTCAAAGACTGCACAGACACCAAATGGTTCATGCGTTCATTCAGCCATTCAGTGTCTTTTTATTGAACATAACTCTGTGGCAGACCAGGAGCTGGGCTCAAGGGCGCCCCCTTCCCCCCAGCTTCCAGAAGCTTCTGGTTGATTCCAGGAATGGCAGAGTGATGAGCAGGCAGAAATCTTTAAGAGGGTTCCTTTTCTCTCCATCTGCCCTATAATAGATGCATAGGTAGATTTTTTTTGATGGATGTCCAACATCCATTTTCTTTCTTTTGATCTTATCTTTTGGGAATTACTCCTTAGCCATGTGGTGTGACACTCATAGGGCTGGCTTTTTTTAAAAAAAAAATTTTAATGTTTATTTATTTTTGAGACAGAGACAGAGTGTGAGAGGGGGAGGAGCAGAGAGAGGGAGGCACAGCATCCGAAGCAGGCTCCAGGCTCTAGGCTCTGAGCTGTCAGCACAGAGCCCAGTGTAGGGCTCAAACTCACGAACCACGAGATCAGGACCTGAGCTGAAGTCGGAGGCTCAACCCACTGAGCCACCCAGGTGCCCCACAGTGGGTTGGCTTCTGATGCAAACCAGAGTGGCCAGGCAACTCTCTCTAGAATTTGCTTTTGAATGGAGGGACATTGTAATGAGAAATGTCTGAACCTGCTTCATCTAGAGTCCCGCACTCTGAAGAGACTTTCCTTTGGTTCCTGGAATTGTAAGACCCTGGTGCTGCCCAGCTTCCTTTCTTCATTGTGTATTTATTCATATCATATCTATATGTATATAGACATATACATCACACACACACACACACACACACACACACACACACACACACATTTTCCCCCCTTGTATTGACCAATTGCTTTCTGTTGCTTGCAACCAAAGACGTCTAACTAATACATACCCTTTTCTAGCATCTTTCTGCCTTGTTTTTCCTACCTGTAAAATAAGAATGGTAACACTTGCTACTTACCCTCGGGAGGTTGTATAGATTAAAGTTGTATGTCAATAAAATGCTTTCAGATGCTTGGATGAAAGTTGCTGTTGCACTACAAAGTCTCCTACTCAACTTTAGCTGCACTTCCAAAGAGGGACTTTCTTTATATACCATAAAACAGCTTTTATCCCGAGAGGATGTGTCCCTCATTTTACTGTCTCTGTCAACAGTTCAAGGATTGCTCCCTACTTGCTGTGTTTCCAAAGCGACCATTGGAGATGAAAGCCCAGCTTTATTTAGCATGAGAGGTGGCTGTATGCTACAGGGAGGAAATGTGTTCATTGTTGTTATTATGAATTATTTAGTGATAAGGAAGGAAGGTGGCTCCAATTTTCAGGCTGTCACTTTGTTGGCTCTTTAGGATTAATACTCACATTCTTACTTCAAGTTTAAAAAAAATGTAAAAACTCCACCAATTTTAGGACAGAAAGAGCTGCATCATCTTAGAGCATCTCACAATTGTGAAAATATGGACGATGATAAAAAACCAGAACATCTTAGAGATTCTAAGATATTTTACGATTTTCAAAACACTTATACTTTCCCTTGGACTAATCTAGATTCTGGAGTATCTGGCATATGACAAACACACATAAGACTTCGGAGTTATTCATTGCAAGTGAACAATTTTTATAATATGCCAACATGACAGTTGTTTATACTCAGCAGAGAAAATTTGGAAATGCAGAAGGGTAGAAGGATAAAGCAAAATGTATCAATATTTCAGCGGGTTTACTGCCCTAAAGCAACCAGTCTTTAAATTTTCATGTGTACTATTTTCCTTTTTTGTCACAATTATTTTGTAATTATTTCATATTAGTTGATACAATTTTGTATCCTGTGGCTTTCCCCCCTTTTCTATTACATTATGACTCTATCAGTTATCTACTGCTATCCCAAGACTCAGCAGATTAAAATAAGACCCATTTATGACTGCTAATGAGTCCAGGGGTTTGCCGGAAGGTTCTTCCGTTCTGGTCTCATCTGGGCTTGCTCATGGGTCTGCCATCAGGTGATAGTGGCAGGGTAATCTATTCTTTGGGGGTTCACAGCTACTCTACACTTGGTCTGTTATCCTCTAGGAGGCCATTTGGGGCTTGGATGTGTGGTGGTAGTAAGATTCTCAGAGAGAGAGAGAGAGAGAGAGAGAGAGAGGAAACGTGACCGTGCAGTTACTGCTAATACAATCACAAGGGCTGTAGGGATAGCCCGCATGGCTCCATGGGATCCCTCCTCATTTGCAATGGTCAGAGATAGACGGGGGGGTGAAGAACTGTCTAGAGTTTGCAGTCAGTCCCCTAGAATAACAGAAGCACACTTCTATATCACTTCATAGACTTTTTAATGACTTTATAGTGTTACCTTGAGTGGCACCATCACAGACAATTTAAACATTTCCATAGTTTAAGACATTTTGGATTCTCCATTTTGTTTTCTGGGATACAGCACACAGTTTTGTGGGGAGAAAACCTTTCTATTTGAGCTTACTAATAAAATCTTAGTCTAGAATCACAGAAGTTAAAAGTTTATAAAAATTTTGAGGGGAGCCTGAGTGGCTCAGTCAGTTGAGTGTCCACCTCTTGATTTTGGTTCGGGTCATGATCCCAGCGTTGTGGGATCGAGCCCCACCTTGAGCTCCATGCTGAGTGTGGAGCCTGCTTGGGGTTCTCTCTCTCTCCCTCTGCCCCTCTTCCCCGGACTTGTATGCTCTCTCTCTGACATAAAAAAAAATAAATAAGAGGCACCTGGGTGGCTCAGTCAGTTGAGCGTCCGACTTCGGCTCAGGTCATGATCTCACGGCTCGTAGTTCGAGCCCCGCATTGGGCTCTGAGCCTGGAGCCTGCTTCATATTCTGGGTCTCTCTCCCTCTCTGCCCCTCTCCTGCTCATGTTCTCTCTCTCTCTGTCTGTCTCTCAAAAATAAAAATAAAGATTAAAAAAATTTTTAAAGTTTATAAATATTTTTGTTTTTCCTTCATTATGTCAAAGCATTTTGTGAGGTGCTCACGCCCGTTTCAGCCCAGGCCAGTAGTACAAGTGTGCTCATTTCACTGCCCGGCAATACTGAATACTTAAAAAAAAAAAAAAATTCTCTGCTGAAACAAAATAAGGAAACTCTCCACCCCCAGCATTTCGTTGATATAACTGGCATTCATTTAATTGCTAGTAAAGGAAGAGAGGGAGAGACCTAGAGAGAGAGAGAAACAGCGATGTTTATATACTCACCCAAGTCTAGGAAACGCCCTGTCATGTTCCTATCTTCGTTACTCACAGTGAGCACGCTCTGGCGATTCCCACAGGAAAGTAACACGTGCAATTTTCTTGTGGCGTCAGAGTGTTTTCCTGATTACTTGGATCACAGAACACACTCCTTTTTTTTGCATCGCATCAAGTTTTGCGTGGCATCAGCGCCTTGGAACTACCGTTTTGAGGGGGACATTCCTGGGGAAATGTTGTCTTGATAAACTGCGGTAGATTTTCTTCCTGGTGGGGATTTCAGAGACCACGGAAAGGCGGGAGCTTCTGGTGGCTCCTGCACACACACTCGACTTCATGAAAGAGGAACGAAACCCGTCAACGAAGATGTACTACTTCTCTTTCCTCCAGCCTGTTCACTTTGCAGGGAGAACCTCAAGAGCTCTCCGAGGCTTCGTTTTAAGGGATGCATTCTTTTCTGCGAATAGCAGGCTGGCGATTCTCTCCTCTTCGCGGCTCTACAGCCGGACGTAGCTGACGGTGGTGCAGAGCCGAGGGGGCTGGCCGCGTGCTGGGACTTTGCTGCTGCAGGCGTGCTTTGAGGATGAACAGCTTGGTAAGGACGCAGGGTCTCAGGCCCCGCTCGGCCCTCCTGAGTCAGAGCCAGTGTTTGAATTAGGTGTCCCGGGGATTGTGCGCAAACGAGAGAGCTAGATGCGCTGAACCAGGAGGCACCGGGCTAATATAAAGAGACTCGGCCTCAACCCAACTTGCAGGGCAGTGACTTTATTGTGTGAGGTCCCTCACTCTAATCAGAGCATGACACAGGCACTGTATTCAGGAATCGTATGCATTTGCAACACAGGGTCATTTCTTAATAGCTTCTGGGCTATTAGCCTGAGGATGGCAGGAGGTGGAAGCCGGTCAGGGTTATAAACTACCAACCAATGACTTTAAATTGAATTCTCTTCTAACGTCCTACCCAGAAGCAGTTAAAAGCATGGGTCAGAAGGAGACTTCCTTGTTCTGCCAGTAGCTAGCTGTGTGACTTTGGACAAGTTACTACAACTTTCTGTGCCATAATTTACTCATCGGTCAAGGGAGAATGAGGATAATTCCTGCTTCTTAGACCCAGGGTTGGCCGCAAAATTTGTAAGACCTAGCACTAATTGAAAATGTTGGGCCCCTTGTTCAAAAGTTATTGAGGATTTCAAGATGGCCCCTCTGGGCTCAGGGACCTAGGCGATATGAGGCTGTCCTTCCTCAAGTTGTTAGCATAATTGCTGTGCCTAGGACATGGTAAGAATTCAGGGAATTCCAGTATTAATAAGGCTTTGAGAAACACACATTACTTATCTTATTTTCTAAAGGAAAGGACTGAGACTCTGGAAAATAACACAACTTGCCCAACAAGGTCAGACAGCCCAGTGGCTGAGCCAAGTCTCACCCTAGGTCTGCTTCCAGTGTGAATGGGGACGAATCCTTGGCAGGTGAGTAGGAAAGAACCTGTCCTTGCCCCGCCAGAGGGGAAGAGTGCCGGGGGTCCAGGAATCCGCCCACTGCCCTTCAGTGTCGAGAGGACGGCAGAGAGTTGCAGATCTTCCCTCTTTGTCAACTGGGGACAATTACTAGGTCAAAGGCAGGACTGAGAGCCTTTGATTCAACGTGGGCTGTTTAGGAGATCCTAGCTGGACTTTAGCTTATGTTGATCAGAAACTGAAAGCTGAGCACCGTTTTTCTGACTCCATCCTAAGTGGAGAACCATGTTCTCTCCCCCCGCCCCACCCATCAGGCGGGAATTTTGCCTTTCTTTGGGCTGCGATGTTTCCCCGGCCTCCAAAAAGTGAAGAATAATCTGAAAAACTCTCTTCAGAAAACTGGCTGATTAGCCTGGTCAAGAAATAATTGCAGGTCCAACCAGAAGCCCTAGAGAAGGCCATTTACGGTAAGCCCACACGCGGGGCATGTCTAGCACAATTGCTTCTCACGTGGCGGGAGTGCACTCAACAAACACACCTCGATCCTTCGCTCTGGTCCCAAAAATGTGATAGGCAATTTCCATATGAGCTCTTTTAATTCTCCTGATAGGACTGAGGGGCAGGCACAACTATTCCCACTTTGCAGATGAGGAAACAGAGGTTAGAGAGTATGGCCACATGCCTTAGTCCCACAGGCTAGAAAGGGGGGAAGTCCAGTTTGCATGTGGATATCTCTGGCCAGACCAAACCATACGATACCGTTCCATACCACACGTAGACTTTTAAGCACTGTGCAGTGAGATTTTACAATTGGGATGGTTAATTTCATGTGTCATCTTGACTGGACTATGGAGCCCAGTTTGATCAAACGTTGGTCTCAATGTTTCTGGGAGGGTGGATTGAATGCTACAAAACAAGACTTGTTTTTTCTTCTGGAGAGTCCATTTTTCTGCACACTGTTAGTTCTGGAACTATTCTACAGCTGGAGACTGACCAAGGCTGGTTGCTGCTGTGGTAAAGGCTCTTGCTTGTGGGAGGTAGCTAGCGGTCCCTGCCTTCTTCTGTGGCTCCTAACTTCTCTCAAGATCTCTGGTGTGGCAGACTCATAAATAAGTCATCTGGCAAAGGGGAACTGTGGTTTGCAGAGTCCTAGTCCTCACTTTCCCAAGAGGAGAATATAAAAGGGTCTGTTTGGAGCCTAGAAACAATGGCATAAACACAAGGGGATCCAGCCTTCTGATCTCTGGGAGGCACTTTTTCATAGGGGAGGTTAAGAGTTCTGGCCTTAAAATAGCCCAAAGCTGCCAGGGTTCAAATCTTGACTTTTCCAGCTACTTCAAGATCTTTGACTTTGAGTAAGACCTTTAAACTCTCTGCTTCACTTCCCCCCTCTATGTAATGGGAATAATCATGATATCCAGTAGAAGGATACTGTGATCATAACTGTAAGATAAACATCCTCACTTTCTCCATAAAATCTTTGTTCAAGTGTCCTCTTCTCAGTGGGGACTTTCCTGATCACTATTTCAAATCGCACCCCCCCCTTTACCCCTGGACTCACCACTCATTATTCCCCTCACATGATTTATCTTTCTCTAACTTCTATCATCTTCAAACTTAACGATGAATGTTTTTGTTTATTGTCTATCTCCCTAATTGGAATACGAGCTCCATGAGAGCTGAACATATTTTTAATGTTTATTTATTTTTCGAGAGGCAGAGCATGAGCAGGGGAGGGGCAGAGACAGAGGGAGACACAGAATCTGAAGCGGGTTCCAGGCTCCGAGCTGTTAGCACAGAGCCCCAGGAGGGGCTCATACTCATGAACTGTGATTTCATGACCTGAACCAAAGTTGAACCCTTAACCAACTGAGCCACATAGGCACTTCAAGAGCTGAACATTTGTTCTGACATGTTGTCTAGTACACAGTTGCTATTCAATAAATATTTATTGCATGAATGAAAAACTTGTGTAGCAAATAGCATGCGTGAAGATATGCTAGCAATCACTAATAAGATGAAAATGAGTTTATTAGTGTTTTGGCCTTCCATAAACACACTGCCACACCTGGACCAAACTCGGTTCCATATAATGAGATGTTAACCTACTTTGAAAGTCTCTCAAGAGAACTAACTGAACAAATCCCAGGACCTCACTAATAGCTTGAAAATTTTAGTTTTGGGACATGTATTAGGACATCTCTCAAAACTGGCCAGTGGGTTTTTACTCCACGGATGTGACTGAGGTGAAACATCCTTCTTGGCCCACTTCTACTTTCAGTTATGATATAAAAAGAACCAGAACCAGAGCTTCCATGCCTGGAGCATGCCAGAAAGACACTAGGAACATGCTAACAGTTCCAGAGGAAACTTCTCCATTTGTCTTCTCACAACGGTCAGGTAGCAGATTAAAATCTTAGCATTCCAGAGAGAAATTGAAGTAGCTTATTATGTGGTACGTTGAAGAAAAATGCTACCAACTGACAGTTCTGCCTACCTTGATGAACAAAACTGATTTTTTATTAGCTTAAAGAGGAAACCAGCCACTTCCCTACCTTGTATCGAGTGTGTGTATTTTTTCTCTTGGTGTGGCCAGTATGGTACATGTAGGCTAGATGGTCAAGGTTAAATACGCCCTGATAGTAGGGAACATATTGGCATTCCCTAGTGCCAACCACCTGGGTTGGCTCTCTAGTGAGGAACTAAGAAAGGGGTGGGTGGCTTGCATGGACAGTGGGTTGGCTCTTGTTTTTCATTCTTGACCTGCATTTGAAGCATCCAGGTAACTATGAGGTCACTGTCAAGTAATGGGAGTTGAAGACAGGCTTTGTCACCTGCGGGCAGGTGGATGCTACTAGTAATTGGTAGCTCATGCTGATTGAACACCCACTGTATGCCTGGCACCCTGGTCAGTGAGTGATGTCATCCACTTTCACAGCAACTCCCAAAGATCAATAGGTGCTACATTTATCCTGATTTTGCAGATTAGAACATGGAGGCTCAGAAGAATTAAATGACTTTCCCAAGCTCACACATCTAGTAAGTAGATGTAATGGGATTTGAATCCTGTGATTTTTACCCCCAAACCATACTCTTAGGAGTTTCTAAACAAGCCAGAGTCTGTCTGTCTGTCTGTCTGTCTCTATTTATTTTTTATTTTAGGGACAGAGAGTGTGCACTGGTGACTAGTGGGGGGAGGGGCAGAGGGAGAGAAAGAGAGAGAGAGAGAATCCCAAGCAGGCTCTACACTCAGCGAGGATCCCGACACAGGCCTCAATCCCATGACCCTGGGATCACGACCTGAGCAGAAATCAAGAGTCAGACACTTAGCTGACTGAGCCACCCAACTGGAGTATTTGGAATCTGTATCTTGCTGATGCTAGCTTTTTTTGGTAAAGTCTTTCAAAAGGAACATTTGAGTCCTGCCTCACATGTACAAACAGAGGAAATGGGTCCTTGGTCCTTCCCTGAGTCACAGCATGAAAGGAGAACAATACCCCTTGAGATGACAGGGTAACTGGTGATCTCTTCCTGAGGGAAGCAACCCATGGGAAAGTTACTTAAATTCTCAGTTCCCCTCTTTTCTCATCAGTGAAACATAATAATAGTACCCAACTCATGGGGATGTTGCAACACCTAAGTGAGATAATACATGTAAATAACTTAGCACAATGCCTAGATTTGGTAAGTCCTTACTAAACTCTTACATGTTACCAGGGAAGTGAGGGGCATCTTCTTTTGCATAAGTTACTTCCCTTTCAGTGAAGCTTCAATCTTTAAGATGTCAAAAACATCTTAGACAACCTCCTACAATCACATTTCCCAAGATGTGTTTGTTCTTTATATTCTGGGGCCAAATGCTCAGCTTGGAACAAATTCTAGGATTCACTGTGTTTTGGAAATACATTTTATTTTATTTTGTTTTATTTTATTTTATTTTATTTTATTTCATTTCATTTTTTATATTAAATATAATTTATTGTCAAATTTGTTTCCATACAACACCCAGTGCTCATCCCAATAGGTGCCCTCCTCAAGGTCCATCACCCACTCTCTTCCTTTTTGAAAATTAGATGCTCTGAGAGTTTTGCAATAAAAACTGTGTTAAACTTGGTTTCACACAGCATCTTACGAATGCCTTTTTTAAATAAATAACTAAAAAGTATTAAGACTGTATTTTTTAGAGCAGTTTCAGGTTCACGGCAAAATTAAGGAGGCACAGAAATCTCTTATATGCCCCTGGTATCACACATAGCCTCCCCCATAATCAACAGCCCCTGTTAGAGTAGTGCATTTGTTATAGATGATAGATCTACATTAACACATTATAAATACCCTAAGTCCATTAGTTTACCTTTGGGTTCACTCTAGGTGTTGTATATTCTATGGGTGTGGAATAAATGTGTAATGACATGTATCCACCATTATAGTATAATAGCGGAGTATTTTTGCTCTTCTAAAAATCCTCTGTGCTCTACTATTCCTCCCTCTTCCCCACTCCCCTCCCCCACAATCACTGGAAACCAATGATTTTTTTTTTTACTGTCTCCATAGTTTGCCTTTGTCAGAATGTCATATAGTGGAAATCATACAGTCTGTAGGGTGTTCAAATTGGCTTCTTTCCCTTAATAACTTATTTATTTTTAGTGCTGAATAACATTCCACTGTCTGGATGTACCAGAATTTATTTATCCATTTGCCTACTGAAGGACATCCTGGTTCTTCCACATTTTGGTCATTATGACATCTGAGCGCAGGTTTTTGTGTGGACCTAAGTTTTCAACCCCTTTGGGTAAATACCAAGAAGTGTCATTGCTGGTTTGTCTCATAAGAGTATGTTTCATTTTATAAGAAAATACCAAACTCTCTTCCAAACTGACTCTTCCATCTTGCATTTCCAACAGCAATGAATGATATTTCCTGTTGTTCCACATCCTCACCAGCATTTGGTATTGTCACTGTTTGGGATTTTGGCTATATCTCATTGTTGTTTTAATTTTCACTTCCCTGATGACATATGATGTGAATCATTTTTTCATATGCTTATTTGCCATCTGTATATCTTTTTTAATGGGGTGTCTAAGGTCTTTGTTCCATTTTCAGTTGGGTTGTTTGTTTTCTCATTGTTGAGTTTATGAGTTCTTGGTATATTTTGGATAATGGTCCTTTATCAGATGTGTCTTTTCCAAGTATTTTCTCCCACTCTGCGGCTTGTCTTCTCATCCTTTCGATACTGTCTTTCCCAGAGCAGAATTTTTCAATTATAATGAGGTTCAGCTTACGATGATTTCTTTCATGGATTATGCATTTGGTGTTGTATCTACAAAGGTCTCACCACACCCAATGTCATCTAGATTTTCTTCTATGTTGCCTTCTAGGAGTTTTAGAGTTTTGTGTTTTACATTTAGGTCTATGATCCATCTTGAGTTAATTTTTGTGAAAGGTGTAAGATCTGTGGTTAAATTTATTTTTTACATGTGGTTGTCTTGATATTCTAGCACCATTGTTGAAAATCCGATCTCTGTTTCACTGTATTGAATTTACTCTTTCGTCAAAAATCCATAGACTATATTTAGAGGGTCTATTTCTGGGCTTTCAAGTTTGTCCTATTGATCTATTATCATGCTGTCTGGATTACTATAGTTTTATATTAACTCCTCAAGTTCTGTGGTATTAGTCCTCCAACTTTGTTCTTCTGCTTCAATACTGTATCAGCTATTCTGAAGCTTTTCCTTCTCCATATAACTTAAATTTTTTTTAACAATTTTATTTATTTTTGAGAGACAGACACAGAGCATGAGTGGGGGAGGGGCAGAGAGAGAGGGAGACACAGAATCTGAAGCAGGCTCCAGGCTCCGAGCTGTCAGCACAGAGCCTGACGCGGGGCTCGAACCCACAAACTGTGAGATCATGACCTGAGCTGATGTTGGACACTCAATCTACTGAGCCACCCAGGCGCCCCCCCCCCTTCTCCATATAATGTAGAATCAGTTTATTGATACCCACAAAATAACTTGCTGGAATTATAATTTCCAAATGCTTTTGATATAGAAGTTATTTTGTTCACTTAGTAGTTATGAACACTCTTTGGAATACACTTTGGAAATGGCATTGTATATAATTTTCTACTCTTTGTGCATCTTATGTAATTTTCCAATTCTTTGTCTATGACTGTCTTCTGTTAATTTTCAAGTTTCTTGCTCATACTGTATATGACTCTTAATATCCACCATAGCACTGGACACATAATAAGTACTTAGCAAAACAAACATTGCTCAACCAATTCACTGGGTTCTGTATTCTATTTCACAGAAAGAGCCCTCAGCCCAGCCTTGTGTGAAATGAGCTCACCTTCAGGCAAGCAATGTGATGTTATGAAGGCAACAGTGGATCAAAAATCTCTGTGGGTTACTTTCCTTGTATAACTTGGTGTCTCAAGTTAAAGAGCACCTGCATTATTTTCTACATTCTTTGTAATAATGAATTAGGGGCATTAAAGTTGGTGACGTTTCATGATATAAATATGGCAAAATAGAAGGGAGAGGATATAAACTTGTTGAAATAAAAGAAGACTAACCATATGAGAAAAACAAAGGCTGTTTATTCAGAGCCTGCTATAGAATGGGAATCAGCCCATTGAGTTTGGCAGAGTCAAAAGCAGGCAAAGTGAAAAGCTTTAGTGTAGAAAACAGAGAAGGCTTCAGGTATGTCCTGATTGGAGGGTGTTGCTTGGCATGGGGAAACTGTAGAGGGGTAACTAGAAGTGGAATATCCTATGTGATTGGTTGGGGTACATATTTGACTTTTTCTGGTTGATCCTAAATTGGAAACAGGTGCAAAGATTAGTTAATCTGTGAGTTATTAAATACTGGCCATTTGGGGTTGATTGTTAATAGTTTGGCTTCCTAGAGTATACTAGAGATAGTAGTCTGACTTCCTATAAGTGTGACTTACAGCAGGCTGCCCTCCTGGGCTGGTCACTGTAGATAAGAATTTAGTTTCCTGGGCTAGTCATGGCAGGTTTGGGGTCAGAGTTCTGTTTTTATGTATGGTCTGGCTATTGTCTGTTTATATATTTAGTCTTTTATCCTCATTAAATACTTGTGTAAAATTCTCAATGCAACTGAACTCAAAAGTTTTCCAAGTCAAGAGAGTATGCCCAGAATTATGATTTGTGTTTTTAATAAAGATAACAATAGATGGAACTATAGATATTTCCAGATTTATTTTCTGGTGGTTCGTAAGTATTAGAAATCATTTGTGAGATGATAGCATTTTCTTTTCTTGTTTGTTTATTTTTTAAAAGTTTATTTTGAGAGAGAGAGAGAGAGAGAGAGAGAAAGAGAATCCTAAGCAGGCTCCAAAATGTCAGCTCAGAGCCCAATGCAGGACTTGATCTAATGAGCTGTGACATCATGACCTGAGCTGAAATCAAGAGTCGGACACTTGGGGCACCTGGGTGGCTCAGTTGGTTCAGCATCTGACTTTAGCTCAGATCATGATCTCACAGTTGGTGAGTTTGAGCCCTGAGTCGGGCTCTGTGCTGACAGCTCAGAGCCTGGAGTCTGCTTTGGATTCTGTGTCTCCCTGTGTCTTTGCCCTTCTCCCACTCACACTCTATTTCTCTCACGCTCAAAAATAAATAAACATTTAAAAAAATCTTAAAAAAAAAAAGAAGAGTTGGACACATAACTGACTGAGCCACCCATGTGCCCCAGCATTTTCTGGAAAAGGCATCGTTTAAACACTTATGAGTTGTGAGTTTCCAAATATATAAAGAACATTTTGATGTCTGTGGTCTCAGAATTCTTTAGCACTCTCTATCACTCCTGTGGGAACTGGAGGCATGGTCACAGAGATTTAATTCCTTGTGCTGATTTTTCTCAGGATATCAGTTAAGATTGGATGAGGCTTGGTATAACATTTCTCAGAAATTTGGGAATAATTCTCAGGATCTCTGCTTGTTTTATTTTATTATTTTTTAATAAGAAAATAAAGAACTTCCTGTCCAGGGGTCCACACACTCTAGCTTGTGCTGAGAAGGCTTTATACAGCTTGAGCTAAGAAGCTTTTTTATTTTTTTCCCCCATTTTTAAGTGGTCATTAAAAAAACAAAAACAAACAAACAAACAAAAACAAAGAAGAGTATGTGATAGGGACTGTCAGTGATTTGCAAGGTCTCAAATATTTACTCTCCGGGGGTACCTAGGTGGCTCAGTCAGTTAAGCTTTGGAGTCTTGATTTTGGTTCAGGGTATGATCTCAGGGTTCGTGAGTTCGAGCCCTGCATTGGTCTCTGGGCTGACAGCTTCAAGCCTGATTGGGATTCTCTCTTTCTTCCTCTCTCTCTGTTCCTTTCCAGTATTGCATGCTCTCTCTCTCTCTCTCTCTCAAAATAAATAAAGACACTTGAAAAAACATTTAAAATATTTACTCTTTGGTCTTTTAGAGAAAATATTTGCCAACTCCTATCTTGGTTGATTAATAGAGAGCCTTCGTTGGAGTTTTGAAGTAGGACCCTCTTCATTTTCAGTGCAGTGAGTGTGGTGAGGTTGGGGGTACTAATGGACATGTCCATATAGTGGCTGAAGAGGAAACACCAGTCTTACTTGTCAGCCTGGACAAGGACGGAGCAATCGGAGGTATTCTCAGAGGATCTGACATCAGCTGGCTCTCAGGAACCGTTGACTGTGTCTTATGTTTTAAACCATGTACCTCCTCCCATGTGACTGCTGCCTGGGCTGGCCCTGCAGCTTTTTCAGGTCTAGCCCTTGCCATGGCTGGAGAGGAGTCAGGATTTTTAAGGTTTCAAGGGAACCTCATCCCAGAGCCCACTGCTTCTGAATAAAACTTACAACCTGCTTTCCCTTACCTTTTCCATTTCTGCTTGGTTCAGGGCACAGAAAAAAAAAGCTGAATTGCCTTTCAGAGAAAATGATACAGTGCAGTCATCAGACATGTGGGGACCATGTATAATAACATCCTCAAAAATGCTTCCAGCATTACAGTAAGTGAACAGGCTGGGCACAAATGTGGATAAACAGCATAGTCTTACCTGTTTAAAATAAACAACAGACAAACAACCAAATATGCATCAAAACAAGGCATCAGGAAGGAAATACTCCAAAGTTCATGGTGATTGCCACAAGGAATGGGATTTCTATGTTACATTTTATTTTCTATGTTTTTCTATACTTGCAAATTTTCCCACCAAAAACATTGCTGGTTTTAAAATCAGATTTATAAAAAAAAATAGTTTGCCCCAACACTACTTTGGTGTATCCCAGTCAGAAGAAAACATACACATTTATTCTCAAATGTCTTCCTGGGAGGAGATGAAAAGTGGATCCATAAAGATGTAATTTGAATCAAATTGTCATAGTTACAAAAAACTGGCAGAAAATGGCAAAAAAAAAGATATTAGGGATCCTTGAATTATCCTGGTAACCACTTCCATTCTCATTTTACTTTATAGGCAAAGGCCTTTTTCCTTGCTTTAAATATTTTAATGCCGGAGCTACTAAGAATTATAGTTGGCC
Organism: Lynx canadensis; assembly: GCF_007474595.2. Lineage (NCBI taxonomy): Eukaryota > Metazoa > Chordata > Mammalia > Carnivora > Felidae > Lynx > Lynx canadensis. Next base: position 195,257,696 of record NC_044306.2, read on the forward strand.
TAATCCTTAATATATTTAATTTTCCAAACATGGAACTTCAAGTAGGAATAAAAGCCCTGAATGTATTTGAAACTCGCTGATGCCTTCCTTTTTTACATAGGACAAATCCATTGCTTCTCGTATTTATTTTTATTGCATCTATAAATTGATTTGGAACAATAAAACCCAGAAGCCTGAAAATCAGGAAGGAAAGGAGACTTGGTCACAAGTTGTTGATAAGTCTTTGAAATACATATTTATTTTGAGCCACAAGAGTGCTGTGCATCAGCGTCCTTTTCTCCTTAATGATGGAGAGCAGTGGCTTCTCCAGTAGGCGGCCAATGAGTTGGCAGTATGGCAGCCCTGCACCTTCTCAGGGCATTGCCACCACTTTATGTCCACAGTTGTTTTTTGTTGTAGTTTACCCCTCTTTCCTACTTGGGTCGTGTCTAGAAGTGGGAACAATCAAGACATACCATTCTCCATTTACTATCCTCAGTCTTATCTTTGGCTTCTCCCCACCACAGATGCTATACCCCTGACCTTTACTCATCCACTCACTGGCCTATTGTACTCATTAGATTGTAAGCTTTTGGAGTGCAGGTACCATGCCTTATTCTTCTTTGTATTCTGAGCAGACACCACGGAGCCTAGAATGTAGGTGCTGATATCTTTTCTTAAATGAATGAGTAGAGTGAAACCAAACCAAGTAATAAGACAGAGCACTTACTCCGTTTCAAGCACGGTTTTAAATGCTTTGCCTATATTAATTCATGTAGCCCTCATAAAATATAATCTGATAGTTCTATTCTTATTCTACTTACATGTAAATGAGATGGAAATACAGTCGTGATTATAGACCTTCTTTCTTTAGAGCAGAGGCTGTTGAAAGCTGTATTTCTCCCAGTACCTCCCTTCTAGATACACTGATGAGAATGGAGGAAATGATCCTGTGGAATGACCCTCACCTCAGCCCTGGATGAGAGAGGATTTGGGCACAGTCATGAGTCTAAATGGAGATCTTCTGTGTGCTCACCTTACCTAAACTACTCCTCATTTTTCAGCCTGTTAGTGTCTAAGGATGCCTGGTATCCATCCTGAGCCTTGTCAGTCAAACCAGGCTGGCCCCCCATATACCTTGTGAGCAGACCCATGAAAACAGGCTGCTGGAGTTTGGGCTGTCTTTGGGCATTTGTCTCGAATGCTATGGCTTCTCCATCCCAATCTGTCTCCCTCCTCTCTTCTAACCTCTAGCTGGCTGCCCTCTGGCCCTCTTGCTTTTGTTTTCAGCCCCAACAGTGGGCCCTTGGCTTCCCAGGCTGAACCTCACTGCGTGCAGCCAGCACTCGCCCACCCTGGGCTCTTCTGTTCCCGGCAGCTTCTGGCAAATGTCCTGCCTGACCAAATTCCAACTTGAGTCCCAACCCCCAGAGCTGGCCTGGTCCCTAAGGCAGGGGTGGAATTCCCCCAGAGCTTTCCACATGACTAAACAGATAAATTGTGTGATGGGTTATCCGTGTCTAGTTCCAGAGTGGGAATGGGAGAGGGGGCTCTAAAGCTTTCATGAGCAGATATGGGCTCATCACCCCATCCTAACCTGTAAGTGCTCTTGATGTTTCCCCCAAATTCTCATTCTTCCTGTCTCAGGGCCTTTGTGTACCCCACTGCCGCTTTCCAGAAGACTTCTCATCCCCACCTCACCCCCCAACTCTACTCTGACTCATCGTTGGGCTTTCGTTTTAATGTCCCTTCCTTTGGGGAGCCTTCACTGCTTACCTCGCTCCACTCCTGTCCTGGATCGCATAGGTGCTTTTCTTTTTTCTCCTTTGTCATCTATGGCATCTCCATCTCCATCATCATCGTCATCATCATCATCATAGCTCATGTTCACGGGGCTTCACCTAGGCACTCCTTGAAGAATTTTACAAGAGCTAACTCAGTTGATCTTCCTCCACAACCCTGACGCAGACACCATTTTGATCTCTGTTTTACGGATGAGGACTCTGCCTCAGAGAAGTTAAATAACTTGTCTGTGGCCATACGGGTAAGTAGGTGAGGTCAGGTTTTGAACCCATGTTGTCTGGCTCTGGAGACACTTGGTGCAGCGACTCCCAACTGCCTCTCGTGTGTGGCATTTGTCATACCACCTGGCGCTCCACCATCGCCCCTCTGTTTTGTTCACAGTTGCATCCTAGCATGTAGTGCGAATCCTGATAAAAATTAAGCTCGATAAATACTTTTTTGGTGGCATGAATGCCTGAATTCTGGTTTATAGATATTTTATGTCTCACAAATTCAAATGAAACAGTCCTGATTCTTGATTTGGTGCCATCAGTAGACAAGGCCAGCCACGCAAGTGGTGTGGCGTCTTTGGATTCCTTAATGGCTTCTGTATTAATCAATCTCATTCAGTAGGAACAATGTGAGCTCAAGGGAAATTGTTGTCTGTCCCAGCCCCCCACGTTTTCCATAGCAGGAGACCGGGGCCAGAGTGTTTAAGTGACTCGTCCACGGTCACACATGAAGCCAGCGGCAAACAGGATGCCAGGTCTCCTGGTTTCCAGTCCTGTGTCCTTTCTCTGTGCCTGGTCAAACAGAAATTACTGTCACATGAGGGTGTACAGTTAAAACAAACATCAAGGCTGCAACCAATTTGATTATGACTCCAAACAGCGTGAAGGGGCATGTAGCTCCAGGGCTCCTGGGGACTATGACCGGCTCAGAGTAAACACAGGACTTCTGATAGGGAGGCATACTTGGCCCAGAAAGGACCCAGACTCTGCAAAGTTCTAAGAGTGTTCTAAGAGTTTATTTCGTAGCCTTTTTTTTTTTTTTTTCTGTGTGACCTTGGGTACATTACTTTGCTTCTCTGGTCTCTAGTCTCCTTGGTAGTTTGACAGGGTATATGGACTGAATGTTTGTGCACCTCCACCCCCACCCAAATTCACATGTTGAAGCCTTGATCCAGAATGTGATGATACTTGCAGGTGGGCTTTTGAGAGGTGATTGGGTTTAGGTGAGGTCTTGAGGGTGGAGCCCCTCCCTGTGGGAGGACATAGGGAGAGGGTCGGAAGCAAGCTCTCAGCAGAAACCGACTGCCTGCACCTTGATCTTGGACTTCCAGCCTGCAGAGCTGTGAGAAATAAATGTCTGTTACTTAAGCACCAGTGTTTATGGTATTTTGGTGCAGCAGCCCAAGCTGATTCAGACAGACTTTTATGAGCTTGACCTTGAGGGCTCCTTCTGGCTCTGCAATTCTCATGTTCCTTCTCTAGTTCTCCCCTGTTAGTGCTGTGCCCATTCCTGCCACTCTGCTGTCCCCCAAACCATTCCTCCTCACTGGGTATGTTTTCTCCAACCCCTTGCCATTAATCAGAGTCTTTTGCTAACCTAGAGACTGAACATAAGTCTCAGCCCACGGGTGTGGAAAAGCAAATGCCTTTGGGTCAAGTACAGATACTTCATTTCTTTGTGCCTTGAGCAGTTGCTTGTTTAACTTCTCTATGCGTCTATCTGCAAAGTGGGGTTGTTGTCACTCTCACGTGGAATTAAACATAGAAAATTCCCAGGAAGATTGAGGATCAGAAGCATTTTTCTTTTCCTTTTGTCTTTTTAATGTTTTATTTATTTTTAAGACAGAGAGAGACAGAGCATGAGTGGAGATGGGGCAGAGAGAGAGGGAGACACAGAATCTGAAGCAGGCTTCAGGCTCTGAGCTGTCAGCACAGAGCCTGATGCGGGCTTCGAAGTCACAAACTGTGAGATCATGACCTGAGCCAAAGTCGGACGCTCAACTGACTGAGCCACCCGGGCGCCCTAGAATTTTTCTATTAAAGGCAAAATGGTAAATAATTCGGGCTTATAATGTATATACAGTCTCTCAGCTTTGCCATTGTAGGGCAACAATGGCCATGCACGATATGTAAATAAATGGGTATGGCTGTGTTCCAATAAAACTTTATTTATAAAAATAAGTGGCAGACTGGATTTGCACCCCACTCCCACCTGCGGCACTGCGCTTTGTGGTCCCTTGTAATAGATTATGATTCTCACTACTTTTTTATTTAAACAAACTTCAGGCTGTTCTGTTCTGCCTCTTTCTGTGAGGACCCCCCTTCCCTCCCTGCCTCACCCTTCCTTTCCTAGGTAGTGGGTATTCTGAAGTCACTGTTTTCCTTGGCTTCTCTTCACCCAGAGCTCCAAACACAAGTCCTAGTAGATATGCTGTAAGTGTTTGTTGCAATGAAATGACAAAGAGTCCCCCATCATTCCAGGCCAGGAGTCCAGTGTCTGAGGGCCCCAGTGCAGTGGCGTGGGCCTGGCGCCATTGGAGAAGAAAGCCTTTCTGAGGTTTGAGGGGGGGCCTGCAGACTGGGCGGGGCGCTGCTTTATAAAGAGGTGCTGTGCTTTGACATTAGTGAAAAGCCCCAGCTGGCACACTGGGGAGCTGGCCAGCGGCGGGAGCTGGCGTGTGGGTCTGCTGCACAGGCTTCCTGGCCCGCCAGCGCGCCTCGGGCTCTGCCCATAGGGGGGCCGTTGTTCCTTGTCCATTGTGTGGCGGGCAGGGGGTTTGGGGCTACGGGCAGGGTTGGGAGCAGCCCCTCATCTCACGGAGCTCAGCTCAGTGAAAACAGAAAGATAAAGAGCCAGAAGAGGAGGAAGAAAGAGTCCACCGTGCTAATGTGCCAGCTGGGAAATTGAAGTGACCCACCCGGCGAGGTGAGCGTTCTCGGAGCGAGGATGACATTTGCTGCGAGTTGCTCTGGGCTTGGAATGGGAAACGGGCTTTTAGATGTTGGTAATTGGAATGCACAGAAATTCAGGAACCCATCTGGCAGTTATTCTGCTAATCTCAGGATCCTGGCCAGGGGCCAGGCAGGAACAAAATCGTGTTCTCTTCTCTTAATCCCCAATGCGGTTCCCACTGGACTCGGCAGGCTCCCAGCCCTGGAGATTTCTCAGGGCTCTTCTTCCGGGCTCAACTGCTCAAAGAAACCCCTAGAAATGCCATTACATGATCTCAGAGCCTCAGACACGGCTAGACACCAGGAGGGGCCAAGAATGTGTGTGGAGGGATGGGAGACCCAGGTTCTCAGAATCATCTGGGCTTGAGTTGAATCATGACTCTATGCAGGCAAGGTAAAGGACTATGTCCCCCTTCGGTTGAGAAATGATCTCTCATTTCTCCAGCTTCCAGGATTCGCTTTTGAAATCTGTCACTCACAGACTCTGTTATACGAGCACACTACTTAATGTTCTATGCCTCAGTGTCTTTATGTGGAAAGGGAACAATATTGTGCCTCTTCAAGGTGTTATGAGCATCCAATGAGCAAATGAGTACACACACACACACACGCACACACACATACACACTAGAAGAGGACTTGCCCGTAGTGCACATTTGTATGGGTTTATGACTTTGGTCGTTATTTCCTTACACAAAAACGGGGATAATGGCACCCACTTTCAGTTTCGTTGTAAGGATGTGATGAAATCGTGAATGTCAAACCCTCTTACCTGGGCCTGGTGCATTGTAGGTCTTCAGTGAATTCTGGTAATTTTGTGGGTCCCTTCATGACAGATTTGTGTGGCCATGAGGCTAATTGTCAAGAGTCCTGACAATTAGCCCTCTCTGGCTAATTGTCCCTCTCTGGCCTTAGATGTCCTTCCTCTAAGAACAGGACATCAGCGTGGGTTCATTCTTTCTGCTTGGATGTTTTGACTTCCCAGAAGGTCAGGGAAACTTACCATGGATGACTGTCTTGTAGAGATTTGCCTGTTGCACTAGCTTGACTTTAAATAGTTGGGGTCCCAGGCCAGATATTCCAGTGTGTGAACACTAGTGAAACACGGTGAGGCAGGGGCCCCTGTACAACCCACCAACCTTTCTTCCAAAGAAGGAGAATCGGGCTTCCTCAACCTTTAGTGGCCCCAAACTCACCATCATCATCACCATTGTCATCATAGAGATAGTCGACATTTATTAAATACTTTACACCTGTTAATTCATGTGACCCTCACAGGCACCCCATGAGGTGGATTATTATCCCCATGTTGCAGATGAGGAAACCAGACACAGAGAAAGTAACTTGGTGGGGGGTGCGGGGTGATCACATACCTGCTCAGTGGAATGGGCTTTGATAACAATGGTTAGAATTCCAAGGTTACCTCTTCGCCATAGGCCCTCCCTGGCAGGCCAGTAAATCATCTGGCTACAGGCTGTAGGACATGCAGTGAAGAAGTGGGGCGGTCCAGGGGGTAGGCACCCTGGATTCGTCTGGGATCCATCTCACACCTGCTGGAGGCCAAGGATAGACGGTACATTTTCCTGGGTCACAGCGGCCCCAGCCTGGTTGGAGCTTGGTGAGTCAAGTAAGAGCACTGTCTGCAGGAGGCCCGGGAGAGGGGGAAGAGGAACTTAGTGCTGAAAGGGCGCACCCAATCGTTGCCAGTCTCCTTTCTGACATTCTCATGTAGGTCATGATATGTGTCGGTCAGGGTATAGGATGGTACTTGAGTATGAAGAGACCTGTTGTTTCCAGGTAGATACCTTGAGGCACCTTGAGTTCAAGAAGACGTTGGACAGAGAATCAGAGACCCCATAGAGCTTTCACATTGCTTAGCTCTGTGTTCTAAGAAAAACTACATTTTAACATGACATGAGCCTTTGGGGGCTTTGGCTACTCATCCCTGTTGGATAGGTCCAAGGTTAACCTCTCTGGGCTCTCTGGAGAAGACAAGCAGAAGTATGTTCATGTGATGTCCAGAGAATACCCAGAATGTGGTCCCCTGCTTATATGTGTCCTCTAGACCCCTTAGAAGCGCAATCATGTCTTCAGGTGTCCCTGAGCACCTAACTTTTTGCTCAATACAGAGTTCCCATTTTACAGGTGAGGAAGCTGAGGCCCAGTCATTAGTCAATTGGTCATGAGCACACAGGCTGCGGCACAGCTGTGATTTGAACCCTGGTATTTCTGGTCTCAAATTTCTGCTCCTTCCTCCTGGCTTATAGTGGAAAGTCTCTACCCCCTGGTTTAATGCACAAGGCGTTTCATGTCTTGGCCTGTCACTCCCGCTCACTCATGCCACTCTGCAGCCACAAGAGGTTCTTGCTGTTCTGATGGTCTCTGTCCCTTATGCATTCCTGCCTTGCCTGGGCTGTGTGGCTGCCAGGATTTCCCTTCACAATTTTCTACTCATCTGTTGGCACTCAGCTCATGTGTCACTGTCACAGGGAAGGTTTTAAATTATTTTTCATGGACTAGTGAACAGCTTCTAGTCTGTTCTTCCTGGATCCATTCACGCTGATCCAATCTTTTCTTCACATTTCTGCCCCAAAGAACTTTCTAGAATATCCATCTGATCCTACAGCAACCTGGCTCATCACCCTTTACCAGCTCCCTTTTGGTCTTAAGATGCCTTGCATAAAAGGCTAGTCCTGGCCCTTGCCTGCCCCTCTCTTGAATCCCACCCCACCAGCCCCTCCTACCACCCCCCCCCCCCCCCATGCTAGCCTTTCAATTCTCTAGCAGCAACTCTCTCTCTCTCTCACACCTCCTTCCTTTCTGTCTCAGCCAGCTCAGGTACTGCAACAAAATGTCACAGACCAGGTGGCTTAAACAACAGAGATTGATCTTCTTTTAGTTCTGGAGGCTGGAAGTCTAAGATCAGGGTATCAGCATGGTTGGATGCTGGTGAGAGCCCTCTTCCTGGCTGTCAGATGGCCACCTTCTGACTGTGTCCTCACATGGTAGCAAGAGAAAGAGAGCTCTGGTCTCTTCCTCTTCCTATGCAGATCACGGAGGCCCCATACTCATGACCTCATCCAATTCTAATTACATCCCAAAGGTCCACCTGCAAATACCACCACGTTGGGGGTTAGGGCTTCAATATATGCATTTGGGGAGGATATAAACATGCCATCTGTAGCACTTTCTCACATGCATCTCCTTCTTTAAAAAAAAATTAATGTTTTTATTTATTTTTGAAGGAGAGAGAGAGAGCCTGAGCGGGGGAGGAGCAGAGAGAGAGGGAGACGCAGAATCCGAAGCAGGCTCCAGGCTGCAAGCTGTCAGCACAGAGCCCAACGCGGAGCTCAAACTCATGAACTGTGAGATCATGACCTGAGCCGAAGTCGGATGCTCAACCAACTGAGCCACCCAGGAGCCACTCACATGCATTTCCTTCTTTCTGGAATCCTTTCTACCTCTATCTGCACTGACAAACGTCTCCTCATTCTTGTAGTCTCAGTTTAACCATCTCTTCCCCAGGGAGACCTCCGTGTCTTGTAAACCCCTGTATGTGCTCCTACAGCTCTCACAGTGAAACTCTCCACTCTCTACCACCGCTAAATCTTAATGTGTCTCTTCTCTGGAAGATGGCGAGCTTCACTGGGCAGGTAGCCAGGCCGCTATGTGCAGAGCTCTGGGTACATAGCAGCTGCTCAATGAATACTGTTAGATGGATGAATGAATGAGTGCATTGGCTTGCCAAGATCATGTTGAGAATTAAATCGGGAAGCTTGGGATTCTAAATTTGCCATTGCAAACCACTTCTCTGTTTCTGGACCCTGCCGGCTAGTCCATTTCCTATCCCAGACCATTTACCCTGGTTACTCCCAACTGTCCACAACATTAAAAACCATATGATTGTACACCTGAAACTAATAGAACGCTATGCTTATTGTGCTTGAATACAAAATATGAAATGGTGCTCCTCTTGTTTGTGCCTTTCCAATATCTCTAGGCTCTTACACTCTTTATGTTTTGTCTGCTAGCCAAGTCATGCATTTTGGCTCCTTTCATTTTTCTCTCTTAAATAAATCTCTTCATACTCACTTTGGACCCTCTCCAATTTTCATAGTTTTTGTTCTTTTCCCTCCTCCCATTTCCTTGTTGCTTAGAAAAATGCGCTTACATTGAAAAGCACTGGCTTTAAAATATAGTTTGTTTGAAGTCCATGTACAATTTTTGAGCCTGGTGTTTATGACAGAGGGATGCAAGGCATGGTCCCGGTCTTCAGGGAGTATGTGCTCTCGCATCTCTGAACTCTGCATGCCTCTGGGCTGTAGGCAAAAGGTGTTGGGGGCATTTCTTGGACATCAAGCAAATGAGAGCAGCTAGTCTCCAGCCCAGTGTGTTTGGGTGGTATCTCCTAGAATCATCTTGCGCTCTTCTATTCTTTCTGCACACTCAGAACTGCAACTCTGCAGCCCTCAGGGAATATTCAGGAGAGTCTGAGTTCCCTGGCCACAGACTTGTCACAGAGAAGACCAGACTTTGGCCTTGAGTCAGAAGACCTGGTTTAGGGTTTAGGTGGAAAGGCATTCAATTGAGTTCGGCAGTCCTGGATCGGGATCTTGGTCATGCTTACCTGTTTATCCTTGGGTAAGATTTATCAAGCTCCCATTTACTCACCTGTAAAATGGGGATAATGATAACTACCTCATAGCATCGTTATACGGATAAGGTAATGTGATTAAGTGAAAAGTCTCTGGCACGTGGCAGGCACTCAGCAAATGCTCCCAAACCAGTGTAGTGGCATTTTAGCTATGGCCTGTCTTTTGTGGCTGCATTGTGACTTTGTTAGTGGACATGCATGTGAGCTGTCTTGTAAAGTCTGAATTATACCATGGCCTCTGTGATATTTGGACAGGTTAAGTCATTGGCTCTAAGATTCAAAACTAGTATGGGTACGGCCATAAACGAGGTGTATTGACAAGAGTTTTATATTTAACTACGTGGGAAAGATGCATCCAGATGTATAATAACCACTTCAGAAAATGCTTTGGTCATACTGGTCAGGATACAAACAAACAGAAAAGTGCCATTTCCAGTGATACATCAGGTCTTCCTTCCACCTACACATTTAACCATTCGGCTAGGCTAAATGGAGCTACTACGATGTGCCAAACATGGGGCAAGGGAACCATAGATATAATTCCTGCCATGTATGTGTGTGTGTGTGTGTGTGCGCGCATGTGTATGCGTGTGTGCTCTTAGTGTGTAGCCAGTACAGGTTGGCATAGACTGTGATGGAAATTAACAGAGGAGTTACAGCAGGGGGTAGAGAGAGGGGCAGCTGATGCCATTTAGGGGGTCAGGAAGGTTCTCTGTAGAAGATGATCTGATAGACAATTTCCTATTTATGGTGATGCTGGACCAGAGTAGGTTCTGATCAAGATGCTGGAGAGTTTCCTAGAGATTAGTTTTGCCATGTATTAACCTTTCCTTTGCTGCTTCCAGGGGCCTTAGGGGATGAGACAGGAAAGCTCCACAGAGGCTTTCTGTATTTTATCATCCAGTCTTGCCACTTGCCTATTATTTCACCTGTTTATGAAGTTTAGGACAAAGTTACCAGGTTTACAAAAATCCTAAATTCATCACCAGGATCTGAATCCAACTTTATTTTTCCCTCTCTTGCTTTTTAAAAATGGTGTTTTAAGGTTTTCTTTTCCATCAAATGTACAGATATTTTTTTACAGTTTCTTGTTAAACAGAATCCCCAAAATAGTTTTGAGCATTTCAGTCACTGTGTCATTTGCATTAGTGGGTGTGTTGGTTGTCTTCTTTCCCTCCATCACAGAATCCTGCCCAATACATGGTAAACCCCTCATCTTGTCTTTTTTACCCTCATTGTCCATTATTTCAAGGCTCTGTGTATTTTATTCTTATTTTCTGTGTTTATCATGAGTAATGCAGGAAGTGCCTGATGCCTTCTACCAATCTCCATGAAGATTTCTGGGCAGGAAGGAGACTGTCCATTTTGGAAGGTGACTGGTATAGACTGTGACGTGTTTGAGTTGGGAGAAACTGAGGTTAAGCACAAAGCCTTTCCTGGTTGACCACCTGACTGTGGGCTAATTTCTCAGGACTTAATAAAAACTAGAGATAGAAATCATGAGACTTAAATGAGCCAACCCAGTTGGTTCAGGTCCTTCATGATGCAGACACCAGGACGAGATTAAACATGCAAAGATTTTATTGGGAGAAATTCCCGTGAGAAAGGAAATAGGGAGGGAGTTTGGGAAGGCTGGGAGAGCCTCAGATATAAAGGGGAAGGGGCGAGGAGGTTGTATGGAAGCATCCAAGACTACTGTTTAGTCTAAGGGAGGGTTGACCAAGTTGCAGGGAAGTCCTGCACCTAAGCTGGTCCGGAAAGGAGTCTCAGAACCCATGTCTCCAGAAAGGGGTCAGGCATAGAGTCCACACAGGGGTCTGTCATAGTGGAGAGGCAGCCTGTGAGGGGTGTGTCTTCAGTGTCAATGAGGGGGACTTCAGGTGTAGCAGCTTTAGCTTCAGGAGGTATGTGAGTATGTCCTCATGGCACCATAGTGCCTTACACAGTTCCCAGCACAGAAGTGACTCTCCACCACTTGGATATGAGGTGATATACCATCTCCCAAACTTGGGAGGCAGGATCCCTCTACACCAATGGAAGCAACAAAGCCTTCACATTGGCTAAGTATGAGAAGATGCTGAGTGTAGTGGCACAGAGGAAGACACTTAAGAAACATTTGAAGGGGCTCGAGTATGAAGGAAAGAGCATATCTGCCCTCAAATCCTGGTCATATGACATTCCTTTTGGCAAGTGTTCAAAAATATTTTTATCTACTAAGGGAACTGATAAGACATCAATGCCAGACATAGTGAGGGCTGAGCATGTGACGTCTCTTGGCTTTTCTTCTTTCTGTACCCTCCCCACTTTACTTCCAGTCATCGTCATTTGCTTAGGCAATGAATTTATCAAAGCACCTGTGCTGAGGTCCAGACTTAGGGTCTGTGCACCACATGCCTAATCTTGGGAGGAGTATTTATCCTTTCAGAGAATGTGCTTGCAAGGGTCAAGTTTACTTACGATGTAGAGATCTTGGGGTTTCAGAAGCCAAGGGTGGTAATTGAGCAGGGAAGGGGCCCCTGGCAAATAGTTACCCCCTTTCACAGGCTTCTTTAATTTGGTGACCTTGCAGCCTCTTAATATTTTCCATCCATTTATCTATACAACATCCACCTATCTATACAACAACATTTTGAGAGCTCTATGCCGGCACGGAGTTGAGTGTTGAGACAGGGAAGTTATTTTAACAGAGGTCCTGGTTTGGGTTATTCCAAAAGCCAACCACAGCACAAGGATTTGGGCACAGCTTACTTGGGAGGTGAACTCCATAAGCAATGCAAATAAGTGGGGAAGTGAGTCAGGGAAGGAAAGGAAACCAATGAATCTTAGCAGGGGTCAGCACACTTTTGTAAAGGACCAGATAGTGTTTTAGGCTTTGTGGACCATACAATCTCTGTTGCAGCTCCTCAGCTCTGCTCTTGTAGCCTGAAGGCAGTCATAGATGACATATAGATAAAAGGACATACAGATACATGTGTTACAATAAAACTTTATTTATGAAAATAGGTACTGGTTGAATTGGGGCTATAAGCCATGGTTTGAGGACCCCTGATCTAGAAGGTCCCTCCTCCGGACAACTGAAGCTCAGTCACATTGGAGAGTCACTGGAAATACATGTTTTTCCATCTGTCCTACTGAGGAGCAAAAGAGCTGACCTGTTTATCTGACAAATCCCTTCCCTCAGTGTTTAGTGATTTGGTTCCCTCTGGTCAACCCTAAGCCCATCTAACCTGCCTCAGGAGTGTTGGGCATGCTCTGTGGCTAGAGAACACCCTCAGGCAAAGAGACATATGACCCCTCAGTGTGTGCTGAACTGTCTACAGGTGGCTTCGAGGGTGGGCCAAGGGGACCTGGGTGAGGCACTAGCAGCAAAGAGCTTCCTATCTAGTGATGGGATAAAACGTGACCCTTAGAAAGTGAAATCACACTTCATGTGGTCCAGAGGCCCTGGCTAACTATTACAGAAATGCCACAAGGCATTGAGAGGTATTACCAGGCAACTATTGTATTGGAGATCTGGGATGTCACCAATACAATATTAGTTACCATTTATTAAACACTTATTATAGAACAAGTACTATGCTAAGCACTTCAGATATATTAACTCAATTAATCCTCACAACAACTCTGTGAGGTAGGTGCTATTTTGTTCTCATTTTACAGGTAGTTAAACTGAGGCTTAGAGAACTTACGCAATTTGTAAGAAGGGGGGTGTCTTGTGAACCCCAACATTTTGTCTCCAGAACTCACTTTCAAAGATGAATTCAGGAATGCTGTTGAATCAATGGCCATGTTGGCTCACTAGGGCTGCCCATAACAAAGTACCACACACCGGGTAGCTTAGGACAACAGAAATTTCCTTTTCTTCATTCTAATTCTCTTAATTCTGAAAGTTAGGCATCCAAATCAAGGTGTCAGCACGACCATTCTCCCTCCGAATGCTCTAGGGAAGATTCCTTCCTGGCTTCATCCTGGCTTCTGGTGGTGGCCACCAGTCTTTGGTATTCTTTGGTATCTAGATGGATCACTCCAATCTCCGTCTCCACCTTCACAAGAAGCCTGCTTCAGATTCTGTGTCTCCCTGTCTCTCTGTTCCTCCCCTGCTCATGTTCTGTGTGTGTCTCTCTCTCAAAAATAAATAAACATTAAAAAAAATTAAATGCAGGCAGTTCTAGAGTACTTTTATTTGCAATTGCATCTTCTTATAGAGGGTACTTTGGTTTCTCTAATTTTCATATTTAACTTTATTTTTTTCCCATCATATATTGCTTCCTGAGTTTGGTTACACATGAGTGAGCAGCAGCTACAATTCAAATGGTGGCAATTGTCACTTTGAGGCAAGGATGACTCCTCTGGGCCTCAGTTTCTTCATCTGTGCAAGAGGCAGTAGGACATTGGCTTTTAACTCTAGCAACACACTAATCACTTCGGGAGATTTCAAAAACTGCTGCTGATGGCTGGGCCCACCCCCAGGGATGCTGATTCAGTTTTCTGAGTTGAGACCCAAACGCTAGTATTTTTTTTTAAACTTTCATAGATTATTCTAATATGCAGCCAAACCAAAGTCTATATTGGTGCTCAAGGTTATTGGGGCTCACTCACCTGCTCTGCCAATCTTGGGTTCTAATCAGTTATACACTTTCCTTCCCAGGTTGAAGATGCTGCCTTGGCTTCTGCCAGAGTGAGTTTAGACAGGACTTCTGAGGGGTTGTCTTCCCTGCCTGTTAGCCCAGAGCTGCTCTTTCCAGCAGACTATAGACCCGGAAAGGCCTCCAAAGAAGATATGTACAATAACATGCTGAAGAACTGTCAGCAGGTCTGGAGAACAGATACAGAGATACCAGCAATTGTGAATTGGGTGTTAATTGCTTCCTGGAAAGCGAGCCTTTTGATGGGAGAAGGCTCAGGGACCATCCAGATTGCTCAGGCCAGCATGCTTCTTCTTTTCCTGGGCTGTGGAATCCAGGTGGTAGAAAACCTTGGGGAAGAAAAAATCTGGTTGGTGGCCAGAAGCTGGAGTGCTAAGTATAGACAGAAGGCCAGAAAAGGCATGGAAAATTTGAAAGGTTTTTTAAAGTCTTTTTTTCCTTTGTCATATTTGTAAGCCAGGCTCTTCCTAAGTAAGAATGCCGTCCTCATTGTTTGATCCATCTGGGTTTAAAATCCCCCTCCACCTTCCTTCACCTGTGACCTTGGAGAAGTTACTCAGCCTCTCTGGGTTTTAGTATAACAGGCTCATACCTTGTCGGATGGTTGTGCAACACATATAAGCTTACTTACGTGTGATGATTTATGTCAAGCATGTGGGGTGGTGCCTGTCACATAGAAACACATAATCAGTGTTTGCTGCTATTGAGTTATTTCTCTAAGTATTATCATCTCATGAATCTTGTAGGGGATGAGAACAGAAGCTAAAGACATTGAGATACTGACACCAAATATGTGTCGGGTGCTGGGTTAAACAATTGCATATATAGAATTTCATTTACTATGTATTAGAAATGTCTGAATTGGGTGTTATTATTTCTACTCTCCGGATGAGGAAACTGAGGCCCAGGGAGGTTAACGATTAGACAGAGAGGTGTGGGTGGAGGCTCAGTTCAGTAAGTCAGCGTGAGTGCAATCACATTTCTCTCTCCACAGCACACACGGCTGAGTGAAATTGGGTTAAAAGGAAACAGGGGGAACCTGTAATGGAAGAAAGATTCCATACAGGAACAGCCTGGGGTGTCTGAGCTTGTGTGTGCACGTGTGCTCACAGTGACCCTGAATCAGATTCTGGTGACAAACATGTTAGGGGAGATTTCAGGGTGGACAATGTGGGTGTTGGAGAGTGGGAAGGAGCAACACGGGTGGGGAGGGGTTGTGATGACAGCCTGAAATCTCTTCATCCGTCCATCATTCCCTCGAGGCATTTGATGGGATGTGAGAGACACTTCTTTATCCAGCAGTAAGTCTATGCCCTTCTTTGTGGCAGGCAGGCACCTTCCCCAAATCACATTCAGAAACCCAACAGGGGTTTCTGGGAAGGAGGACCCAAACTGGCTTGATAGGGCTGGGGAGAGACTCTGAAGAAGCCTGGTTGGTCTCAGCAATTCAGTGATATCTTCTTAAGGGTAATCCTCCCCTCCTGTCTACAATGCCCATCCTATATGCCTTAGGTAGCCCTTCTCCCCCTCCCCCCCCTTTTTTTCCTAATAAGTCAATCAGAACCATCTCCACGGTCCCTATCCTCAGACACAGCCTGAGCCGACAGAGAACCTGGAGGTAGTTGGTGTGGTCTGCACAAGAACTCTGGGAGATGTCCACACCAGAACCTGTGCATATGTTAGCTTACAGGACAAAATACCATTAAGGTTGCAGGTAGAACCAATCATGCTAATCGGGTGGGCTTTAAGTGAGAGAGAGAGAGAGTAGGCTGCATTAGCCACAGGTGCCCAAGATAATCACAAGGGTCCTTAAAAGTGGAGGAAACTGACCCCCCGTGAGAAGCACTCAACCTGATTTGCTGGCTTTGAAGATGGAGGAACCCCGCGGGGAGGCAGGGGGAGCTGACAGCGAGGAGGCAGATTCTCCCTTAGACCCTCCAGACAGAACTGCAGCCCTGCTGATTCCTTGATGTTAGCCAATGAGACAGGTTCTGGGCCTCTAGCCTGCAGAACCTTGGATCATAAATGTGTGCTGCTTAAAGCCCCTAAGTTTGCGGTAATTTGTTATGGCAGCCATAGGAAACCAATATGCTTGGTAGTGCATGGGTGGGGGCAGGGGCAAGAACTGGGGGAGTGGAGCATGTAAAGGTGGCCCTGTCCCAGGGCCCCATCCAAGCACAGGAAAACACAGTCCAAACTGGGAAAGTGGTAACAAATATCTTATAAAACAAGAGAGTGAAAATTCTGGTGCGGTTCCTTTGGGAAAGGGGAAGAGCATGGGTTTTGAACCAAGCCATGTGGTTTTGAAACCTGACTCCATTATTTCAGCTCTGTGATCTGGGCGGGTTAGTTAATTAATTCCTCAGAGTCTCAGATTTCTCATCTATAAAATGCCATATCCAGGCTGTCTGATTAAGATGCTCATAATCCTGCTGGTTATCTTGGAGTTCATATGTTAGCTAATGACAGAGTTGTTCTGCGGACGTATGTCTAACTGAAGGGAAGTGTCCAGTGCTGGGAACTCAGTAAATGGTGACTAATATCTTTTCCAAAGGCACATGTACCCAGGCTGACTGCAGTTTTGTTCCTCCAAACCGAACCAATGAATGCTCTTTAGGAAGAAATACAATCAGTGTTAATGCAGTGCCCTCTAGTAAAAGCTTCCACTTTTCATGAGTGGAAATTTGATAGGAAGAGGCCAGGCCATGCTGAACCAAGAATCAGGATCCGGACTAAGGACTGAGATATTCTTTGTAGAAATGCAAAGTCTCTATCCCTTATGAATTTCAAGTTTACTTCTCAATTGACCAACAAAATCCCCATTAAAAAAAAAATTATACTCAATAATGATCTTGACATCAGAATGGATGCTTACAATGTTGTGCATATCCACCTTTGCTCCCAAGTCAATATTCCTAGGCCTGAACTCCTTTCCTACTCACCACTGTCCCCAGATCTGCTTCTCCGGTGTGACTAATCTCAGTGAGGGCCACCACTTTTGTCCCATCACTGCAGCCAGGAACCTGGGAGTCGCCACTTCCTGCTGAGGACACCTCCTTAGCCATTTTGCAACTTAGCCTCCCCTCTCCGTCCCTATGTCCTCCTCATTTTTTTTTTCCTAGAAGATGAGAAATAGCGCCACAATTTCTCTCCCTGTCCCAAATCTTATCCTTGCTCTGATCCAGTTTCAACCCAGTGACCACTGCGACTTTTCTAAATTAATAGTTTGATCGTATTATTTTCTCGCTTAAAATCTTTCAGTGGCTCTTTGCACATCAGGACCACTGTGGATTGGATTGTGCCCCCCTCTCCCACCTACCACGCATGTGTTGAAGCCCCAACCCCCAATGTGATTGTATTTGGAGGTAGGGCCTCTAAAGAGGTACTTAGGTCAGGGTGCCTGGCTGGCTCAGTCACTTAAGCATCGACTTTGCATCAGGTCATGATCTCAAGGTTCGTGAGTTTGAGCTCCGTGTCAGGCTCTGTGCTGACAGCTCAGAGCCTGGAGCCTGCTTTGGATTCCATGTCTTCTTCTCGCTCCGCCCCTCCCCCATTTGTACTCTGTCTCTCTCTCAAAAATAAATAAACATTAAAAAAATAAAAATCAATGAAAAGAGGTACTTAGGTTAAATGAGGTCATATGGGTGGGGTCGTGTTCCAGTAGGATTATTGGCCTTCCAGGAAGACACCTTCTCTAAGAAGCCCCCTCTCTACAGTGTGAGGACACGGTGAGAAGACGGCTGTCTGTATGCCAGGAGAAGAGCTCTCACCAGACGTTAACCTGGGACTCATGGCCCCAGAACTATAAGAAAATAAACTATTGTTTAAGCCACCGAGCCTGTGGTATTTTGTTGTAACAGCCCAAACAGGCTAATGCGAGGAGATAAAGTCTGGACACGTCAGAATGGCATGCCATGGCCTTTTCCTTCTTATTCCCATTCACCTGAAGGTCATCCATGGCTGTTTTCTGCACCTACTCATAACTGAGATTCCTGACCCACAGGGCTCTTTGGGGCATATGCCCTTCCCTCTCCTGGGCACAGCCTGGTTGGTTCCCTCTCACCCTTCATGATTTCCTTTAGTGCATGTGGTTAAAATTCCCTTTTGTGTTCTTGAGGTATTATGTAAAATACATAATAAAATGTATTTTAATCATTCCTTATCTATTTCCCCCAACTGACAAATTGAGAGGGAAAGAAGGGTTCTGTCTTACTCAGCTTTGTAATGTCCACAGCACAGATTCTGGCACCTTTCAGATTTTGCAAACATATCTATTGAGTGGATGAGTCAGTGAATGAATTACACATGAAGCAAAACCTCTCGTTGCTTTTAGAATAAACCCCAAGCTCCCTCATATGGTCTCCATGCTTTTCTAGCCTCACTTAATTCTACCTCCACTGGGCACTGGCCACCAGAGCTGCCTGCCACTTCCACTCTCTGCTGTTCCCCAATCTCTGTGCCCCCCTGTCCTCTCTGCCTGGAATGTGCCCCCTGCTCTACTCAAACCATGGGTGGCCTCTCATCCTTCAACTTGTAAGCTAAATGGCTCCCGGGGAAAGTCTTCTTGACATCTCGTGCCCCAGACATGGTGGTTTCACCTCTTCTTTGTTTTCTTCCCAATACTTAGTCCAGCGTGCTGTAGCACGCTTATGTGATTGCAGAATTCAACTGGCCTCCTGACCCAACAGTAAGGTCCCTGAGAGCAGGGAGGTTTTGCTTGCTTGCTTGTGTGTTTTGTTTTCAGCTCTCTCTCCCCAGGTCGAAGAACAGTGCCCAGCACAGAGCCAGCACTCATACAAATGCCACAAAGTGGTAGAATATCGAGCACACAATTAAGTTGCAAGATACAAACCAGACTGTACTTCCTTGCTGTTTTTTTTCTCTATATCATTTCATTCACCTGTTATCTAATAACAGATCAGAACAAATCAACCTTATCTCTCGGCTTCACCCTTGTATCCCTGACTTCATCCACACTTGAACAAAGTCTACAGTGTTCGGGCTGTGAGGAATGGGCTTAAAGATGAAGGCTGTTCATGGGGCGCCAAAGTCCTGCAAGCCTAATGGAGACCCTCAGGAGCTGCTTTATTGGGAAGGCTTTTGGAGGCATGCGGGCTCGTACCTTTCCTTGAAGGTGGGCAGAGTTGGACTGTAGAGAAGGGAAGGGTTAGGAAAGAGCAAATTTGCATGCCTAGTGGATCTTGAACCCACCACAGCTCAGCGGTTCGGAGTCTTGGTTGCAGAATCTGACTTCTCAGGTTCAAATCCTGGCTCTACCTCTTACTGTCAGAGTGACCCCAGGCAAGCTTATTAGCCTCTGCACCTCAGTTTTCTCATCTTTTGAAGTGGAGGTTAGAAATAATCCCTAACTGACAGGATTATTACGAGGATTAAGTGAGCTAAAATACGTAATGGGCTTAGAATAGTGCCTGTCACATAGGATACATCCAGGGTCAGTTATTAGATACAAGTGTTAGCTGTTCTTGGTGTTTTTAATTGATGTGGAGAAACATGGATTGCTGTATCACACCTGACCTTCTCCCCCAGAGCCGAGGAGTAACCCCTCATTGTAGTGTTTAGAGGGAGAATCTGGTTGTGCACAGAAGCTTCTCTTCTTAGGGGCTCTTTGGAGCACATGTGTGTGACTCAGCTCCTCCAGATTCAGGTTGGCCCTGGCCCAGAGATGCATAGATAATGCTGACTGGTTCTGGGACTCAGGAGGTTCAAATGACTGTGGATATAAGCCCAATTCTCTAATACTAACTTAATAATGATCAAACTTTGGCCCCCTCTGCCTGCTTCCTTTGTTTTATTTATCCATTAATTTGGAACTTAAGGAAGAGGGTAGCTGTCTATTGAGTCCTCTTAAGAACCCCTGTAGGATCACATTTAAATTGAATAGAAAAGCACGGGTCAATGAATACCAGGAGTCCTAGTGTCTGAAGAACAGAAGATTCATGCTGAGAAATTAGGAAAGCAAAACAGAGTCAATGTGCTTTGGGATGATCAGTGGGAAAAAACAAACCAGCATAACCTGCACAATCATGAGTGTGAGTTCCTAAATGTCAGTCCCCAGACTAAGCTAATCCCCAGCTAAACAGCCAGGGGATGCAAGTGTTGAAACTCAAGAAAGTGTCATGCCATCTGTCTCTGTCTATAGAGGACTCGTCATGAGCTCAGACCTCCAGCAGTGAGTCGCTTCAACTTGTGTCGTGTGTGTGTGTAGAAGTCAAAGGTGTGGCATGCAGCACAGAGATAGCACTTGGAACACAAAATGCTCAAATCAAAGAGACAAATGCATTCAGTGGGCTGCAAAACCATGCAAACGGAACCGCCATTCTCAGAGGTTTGTCCAACATTGCACAGACCACGTTATCTAACGCAGTTGTTTTCGATGACTCATAAACTAACATTGGAACTAAACTGGGAGGATGGGCCTTGAAACAAGGAAAGGACATCACAGGGTAGAGGGACATGGAAGCATGAGGATACAGAAGGGCACAGAACTTGGTCAGGGCAAAATGGGAGAACGATCCAGTCTGGGTCCGAACAGATACTCCTCTTTCTGCCACACCTGGCTAAATAATTTTATGAGTGGTAATCAGAAATGGATACAAACATATAGATTCGAAGGAGCACATGCACCCCGATGTTTGTAACAGCATTATCAACAATAGTCAAGCTATGGAAAGAGCCCAAATGTCTTTTGACTGATGAATGGTTAGAGAAGATGTGGTCTAACACTAAAAATAGTGGCAGCAGTGGGGTTTCTGGGAGTTCTGGAAGGAGAAAACATGCAGTTCATGAGAATGAGTGATCCTGCTTACTTCAGTTCTCCCTTCTCCCCTCTCCCCTGCTAAGGCATTGCAGGTTGGGCTCTCCGGGATGCTGACTCTGAAGGACAGTTCAATACACCATGATTATTGAAGATTTCTCCTGGGAGGAACACCTGGAGGAGAGAGAGGAAGGGAGCAGGACTGGGCATGGGGACAAGTTTACCTGTGCTATGTGACACCCTCATCCCACCCCTCAAAAGAGCTCTGGAGCTAAAATGACTCTTCAGAGTTGTTCCGAATTAGGCCAACATGGCTGGGAGGTTTCGTGATCTCACCTTAATCGGTCACTGAATGTGGGGCTCCCAGGAAGGGGTGCAGACTTGATTGAGGTGGTATCTCTGTAGCTGAGGCATCTCTGAAGGGTCTGAGGGATACAGGCATCTGCCCTCAGCACTTTCAGGCTGGGATAGCAAGACTTCCACTGCCCCGTTCCATCTGGGTAGTGTCCCCTTTGTAGGGAGACCGATCTAACATTGACATCTAAAAAAGACATAAGGCAGAGGAAGGAAAAAGTACTGGGAATCAAAGCTATTGTAAAAAACCATAGGAATTACTAAAACAAAAATCTAGAAATAAGGGTAAGAGTAAAAAGGGAGGGAGAGTTGAGAAGTGTTTGCAATGACAATCAGGAGAATTAATCTCTCCAGCATGAATGCAGACACTGGAGTCACCATCTACTGGGCCTCCTACATTGTCTTCATTTTCTTGATGGGAAAATTCTCTCAGAACTGATACAACCGCAGGTACAACATACAGAATATATTTCCTTTTAATGTCTTGTTTTCTTCAATCAGCTCTTGAGGCGCTTTGTATAATCGTAGAGTGGCAAGAATTGATTTCAAATGCAGGCTTTGATGAGTCTTTGATGTTTGACTCTGGTCAAGATTTTAACCTTTCCCAACTCCAGCTTCCTTATCTGTAAAGTGAGAACAATGCTATCTACCCTCCTCAAGGTTGTTACAAGGTTAAAAAGGCACTAACATACATGAAAAGCATTCGGCCCAGTGCCTAATACGTAATAGTTCTTTAACAAAGTATGTTTTATTCCCACAAAAAAAGATTCTAAACTGCTCCATTGGACCCAATTTTGAGAGAGAATCTTGTAGAACAATCTTTGCCCAGCTTTATGTACAAAACAATAATATATTAAAAAAAGCTTCTGGTTTTAAAGTGAAATAAAGGTATGAAACATTCATCTTCCAGCTCAGACCTAGCATGTTGAAATCTGCCTGCAGCAAAATTTCATGGCTGAGCTACAGCCCCAGAAAATAACATTCCAAGTTTGAAGTTCTGTATCAACCTTCACATTCCAGCCCTATTGAAAGGAATATTTTAAGTCTACCATGAAGTGGCATTTGAGTTGAAGTTTTTGGTGAAGGAGAAAAAAAAGACACAGGTAGCAAGGTTTGCGATGCCTCCCATCTGGTGAAAACTAGAAAGGATCTCAAATGGAGAATGCGAGAGGAACATTCTGGGTGAATCTCAGTTCTACAACAGTGTCCAAAGGCCTCCCACTCTGCGGAGGCCCCCTGAATCTACAGATGTTGCAAATATAACAGAAAACCCTGTCCTGAGAGATTGACAGTCAAATGGAGAACCTCCACGAAAACGGACTTTCCTCCAGCATACCAGGGGGAAAGGACTGTGGTCTGACCCAGTTCATTCGTTGGATGCTTGGAGCAGGGAATCTTGGACCTGTGAGTTTTTCATGGACTTAAATACAAATATCTGATATTTGAGAAAAAACAAAACAAAACAAAACAAAACAAAACAGCTCCTAAGGGCAAAAAGAAAACTTCAAAAATAAAAAAAACAAATAAATGCTAAGTTAAATATTTATAAAACTTTACATTATGTCAGCTGACCTAGTGTGATTCAGCACACAAATGAATATACACATATAAAATATTTATGCTTATAGATATAGTGTGTATACATATGTGTGTATGTATATCTTGGTGTATATGCATGTATACATGCATGCATTATATATATATATATATATATATATATATATATAAAACGAAACTACAAGGAAAAAAGCCAATAATTTATACTAAAACAAATTCAGAAGTAGTTTTATAATCCTTAGTATTTTCTTAGATGAATCAATATAGCTATATTGTGGATATATTTTATTGTAATGAAGTATGCAGGGAGGCCTCTGAAAATAAGAGTGCCTAAGATCCTTTAAAGGTTAAGAATTGGTGCATCTATAGGAGCCTCAGAAGGATAATGCTTCCCTCCCCCCCAGGGAGAAAGTCCAAAGAAGGTCAGGCTAGAATTGCATGTTGTTTTCAAAGTAGGCATTGTGACATGTCACAAATTTCACAACTAAGGAGAGTTCTGGACCCACATAGTCAAGTTTATCTGTGTATCTGGCAGGTACTTTTGACTTAATTCTTCATGTCCGTGGCAACTCTTCATGTCCATGGCAACTCAGGCGGACTCTTGGATTGGTAATAAGAAGGACTAGGCAAGCGCAGGGTCATTTAATTGCCTTCCAATTTTTTCATGTTTCTCATTTGTAAAGGACCTGATTCCCTCAGACTCAACTGAAGGCAGAAAGAGCAGGGACCAAGGGACAGGTCAACGGACAAGCTGGTAGCACAACACAAACAGAAGAAATACATGCTAACCTCCCAGAGATGCTGAGGGATGCTGCTTGGGGCAGGGCTCTTTCTTTAGTCTGCCTTGAACTTTCACCTGGTTCTGGTGGGAGAGAGGATCAGAATCTGGAACAGAGTCTGAATCAGAATCCGGAACAGAATGTCCCCAAAAGTGGGACAGTTGCTGTCCCACGTTTGGTTTTCCTCAAAGGTTGGAGAAATCTTGACATGTTAAGTTTGTCTGGTTGGGATTTTAGAAGAATTCGTTTTTGGTCTGAAAGCTCAGAGGCTTCATGGCTGCATCTGTGGGAGCAGTGGTTGTGCGCAAGGCAGCTGAGGCCATCCACTCTTCCTCCGGATCCATTCAATCCCTTTAAATGGCGGTGATCCTACACAAACTGAAATTGGACCTGAGATTAGGGGAAAGAGGCCAAAAGTTGAACCTGTCTGTGGCCCAGTTATGAACGTGATATAACAGTAAACATCAAGATTATTATTGTTCCATGGGTGATCATTTACTCATCTGTTCTTTCTTTCATATAATAAAAGAAGCTAGGGGCACCTGGGTGGCCCAACCTGTTAAGCAACTGACTCTTGGTTTCGGCTCATGTCATGATCTAATGGTTCATGAGTTTGAGCCCTGTGTTGGGCTCTGTGCTGACAGTGCAGAGCTTGCCTTAGATTCTATCTCTCTCTCTCTGCCCCTTCCCCCCTTGTGCTTGCTCGGGCTCTGACTTTCAAATTAAATAAACTTCTAAGCAGCTTCTGTCACATTTCTGTCATTTAATCTCTGCCTCATTCCTGCAAAGTAGGTCTTATTGGCCCATTTTAGAGCCAAGGAAATTGAGGTGTAGAGAGGTTAAGAGAACAGCTGAGGTTACAGAATTGTATCAGAGCGAAGATTGAAAGTCAGTTTAATGAATTCCAAAGCATTTACTCTTTTTCACAACATGGGCTACTTATTGCTTTTGAATATTCTTATTGTCTGGCCTGTGTTCCCTGACCTAAAAGTTAAAAAAAATGGTGTTCTAAGAATGTGCCAATTTTAACTGTGAGCCCTGGGAATAAAGAGAAGACTGTCCCTTCAGATAGGGTTTTTGCATTCCGAGACTCTCCTGGGGATGTTTACATGGGAACAGCTGACTTTTTTTTTAAATGTTTACTTATTTATTTTGAGAGAGAGACAGAGAGAGGGAGAGGGCACGCTAGCAGGAGAGGAGCAGGGAGAGATAGAGAATCGCAAACAGGCTTCTCGCCAACAGCACAGAGTCAGATCTGAGGCTCGATCTCACAAACCAGGAGATCATGACCTGAGCTGAAGCCGAGAGCTGGACGCTTAACTGACTGAGCCACCCAGGTGCCCTGAGAACAGCTGACTTTAATGCCAGGTCAGGTGAGCTAAAGTGAGCTGCCCACCCCAGTGCCTGGGGGGACAGTGGAAGAAGTCATTGGTTTGTTCTTAGGGACTTGGGAGGCCTTCCTGGTGGAAATGGTGTTTCAAGTTGTACCTTAAAGGAAAGACCAGGTCCTGCTGAAGGGCCTGCTGGGCAGATGGTTCAGGAGCAGAAGGGGCAGGGAGGAGGCCCATATAGCACAAATGGGGGTGTGGAGTCTTTCAAGGCAAAGGGTTTTGTGAATGGACCTCCTGGCAGATGGGCTGCACGGAGGTTTGTAGGCAGGTGCTGATGTGTGGACTTCTTTCTGTGAGGACAGGGAGAGACAGAGGGATGTGCTTAGAACCTCTTAGCCTTACGAGACCTGTTCAAAATTTGGGTTACAATGGGGTCATGGGTGAGAACGTGGCTAGCCTTCCAGATTCCATCTCTAATGGAAAATAATTTAAAAAGTGTCCTTTAAGGACAACCAAAAGGGCCAACTTTGTCTGCATACCAAAGGCAGGTTTTGCTATGCAACCTGGCATAATTTACCCTGAACTTCGAACCTCAGCCTGCCCCTTGGTGCAGGATTCATAGTTCCTCATAATTCCTCAACAGCACCCACTATCCAGATCCTGGGAACGGGGTGGCTAAAAAACTTTCCTTCTATAGAGAGATCCCCACAATACAAAGATGAGCAAGCGAAGAAGAAATTGTGATTGGTAGAACGTGCCAGGAAGAAATAAAACACAGGGCTGTGACCGAGCATGATGGCGGGGGGGTGGGGGGGTGGGTGTTCAGAGATGGTCAAGAGAATTAATGTGTGCATTTAATTTGATTTGGAAACACAGGCCCTCCCCATAAACTGTAAAATACTCCAGTGTGTAAGCAACGCAAAAGAGGGCCTGTCTTTGACTCCTATTCCCCAGTCTCCTTTCCGGAGACAAAAACCAAAATTGGTTCCTCTGTGTATTTTTGCAGAGATATCTTCTGATCCTGTGCGTCTGTGTGTGAAAACACTGGTGATACCGGGATGCCTGGCCGGCTCAGTCGATTAAGCGTCTGACTTCAGCTCAGGTCACTATCTCGCGGTTCATGAGTTCGAGCCCCGCACTGGGCTCTGTGCTCACAGCTCGGAGCCTGGAGCGTGCTTCAGATTCTTTGTCTCCGGCTCTCTCTGTCCCTTCCCCAGCTTACGCTGTCTCCGTCTCAAAAAGAAATGAACGTTAAAACAACAACAACACTGGTGATACCATTCTGTCTATACTGCCTGACATATAACCTTTTCTGCTTTACGATTTCTCGGAGAACTTTCTATATCAGTAATAGACTTGCCCTACTTATTTTTAGCTGGTTTTACAACACTCCAGCACAGGTATACAACAATGACCTCTAATTCCCAAATCCCCAAAGCCCTGAAAACTTAGTTTCGCCCCATATTTGACACCCAAACTTATCTAGCAGCAAAAGTAACTTGAGCTGATATGAAAATATTTATCGTTTTGGTAATCCCACTTGGCTTCCTGGGGTATGCTTCGGGAGAATGAGTATATATATATATTTTTTAATTTTTTTAACGTTTATTTATTTTTGAGACAGAGAGAGCCAGAGCATGAATGGGGGAGGGTCAGAGAGAGAGGGAGACACAGAATCTGAAACAGCCTCCAGGCTCTGAGTGGTCAGCACAGAGCCTGACGCGGGGCTCGAACTCACGGACCGCGAGATCATGACCTGAGCCGAAGTCGGACGCTAAACCTACTGAGCCACCCAGGCGCCCCAAGAATGAGTATATTTAATAGCTGGGTGCTGCTAAGAGTCTGTTGGAAATGGGAGTATATAACATACCTGGGTTGTATAACTTTACTAAGATAAAAAAAGAATCTGTATTCTGAGTCAAAACTGACTCTGAGGGTTCTGGGTAAGAAACTGTGGACATTTATTATTTCATTTAAACTGCCCCTACTGATGGACATTTTCACTGTTTCCAATGTTTGTTCTCACAAGCAATGCTAACGTGTACGTGGTTCCATGCCCATGTGTGTTATCCATAAGGTAAATTCTTGAAAGAGAAATCTTATGGGTCAAAGTATTTGTATTTATAATTTTGCTCCGTTTGACCAAACTGTTCTTATGGTCCCACTAGCACTAAGAGTATCAGTTTTCTCTGTCTGTAGGCTTTTCATGTCTGCAGCGTGCAATCAGCTTTCAGTCATCTGGTATTTCGTTAGCTGGAACTCTCCATCAGCCAGGGCCACATGCTCCTGAGCTCATGAGACTTGGTGACCGTGAGGTTTAATGACACAAGGGTTTAATGACGAGAAGAGTAACTGGTGCTGAGCCTTGTTTGACTATCAGGTGGAGCTGACTGCAGCCGCACTCTTGGAAAATAGGCAGCCGGGTATCCTAGATGAGGTTTAATGACGAAGTCATGTGACTGCTTTTTTAACCAACAAGCCAGATGCTAGCCAGTGATAACATTGTGGGCCACAAGGCTTGTCTGAATGAAATGATTGTCATTTATTGTTTTAGCAACTGCAGGGTTATCCTTGGTCATTGAATCAGAACACAAGTCATTGCCTATCTAGTCAACAATGCATACTGTTGATGGGACATAAAGTCAGGAAAGGATCTGGGTTCAAATCCTGCCTTTGTGTTAATTTGGGCAAGTCACGTGACTGTCTAGGGATTTGGTTTTCTCACTTGCTTAATTGGAATAATACATTATTATTATTATTATAAGGATTAAGTAAGATGAATGTATCATAGATACTTGGCATGTAGTAGGTATTTATCAGTAAATGGCTGGTTTTAATTTTAAACTCCTGAGCTATAAGAGGCTTTAGATACCTATTAATTTTTAAACTTTTTAAAATGTTTTTTTTTTAATTTCTTTTTGACAGAGAGACAGAGTGTGAGCAGGGAGGGGCAGAGACAGAGGGAGACACAGAATCCAAAGCAAACTCCAGGCTCTGAGTCATCAGCACAGAGCCTGATGTGGGGCTCAAACCCACAAACTGTGAGATCACGGCCTGAGCTGAAGTCGGATGCTTAACCAACTGAGCCACCCAGGCACCTCTAATTTTTAAAATCCTGTAATAAAACAACAGGCCCACGACATTAGATTGTTGTAAAAGGTTGATTTGAACCAGGTGTGGTGTAAATGAATGAGTCCTAGGGAGGTAAAAACCCTGGGGGAGCAAGAGGACAAAGCATGGCTGACAACCTGTCCGATCATCTACGGTTCCCTTGTCTAAAAGTGATCAGGCCTGCTGTTGGGGTTTTCAGCATGGATGTGCTTAAGCACAGGACAAGCTTTGGGTGAGGCTCAAAGTATGCAGTCTCAGAGAGGAGCAGAGCCAGAGGGTGCTCTCAGGCAAGCCACTTCTGTTCGTCTCAGTTATTCTGGGATGTGGGGATAACTTTACTTGTCCTAATACTTATTATTCCTACCTATGACTTTTAAATAAAAGAGTGTAAAACAGGGACTATTCTCAACTACCCAATTTTTCATCATGTTGGGCTAAATAATTAAATGTATACTAAATGACTGGATACCCCACTCTCACTCCCCATTCCTGAGTCATCAAGTTTGTGATTCTTCGAAAAACCAAACATTTCTTTTTCCTTGAGCACTTTTACAGGTTCTTTGCACTACAGTGGAAGGCAAATGGCATTGTTAGATGTCGTCTTTAACCAAGCACTCAAGAGTATAGTGGCTAAGTGTGCGTTCTGTGGAGTCGCTCTGACAAGACCCAAATCCCACACCTGACACTTACTTGTGGTATGGCTTTGGGCAAGTCATGTAAACTCTGTTCCTGCCTCTACTGCTCTGTATAATGAGAATTCTAATACTAAAATCAGCCTCAAGGGGTTATTATGAGGATTAAGTGAAAACCAGAGCAAAGCAAAATATGTGAAGCACTCAGAACAGTGACTAGCCCATGATAAGACTTCAGTAATTGTTAGATACTATTATTCATTCCCCAACTGAGTGGTTACTGTGTGCCCAACATTGTGTTAGACAATGAGATACAGGGGGTAGGGGCAGTGTTGGTGGTCTGTGATTCTGTCCAGAACCAGCACCCCTCTTCACTGAGTTTTGAAATAGTTGAGAAAAAGGCAAAAGAATCAGCAGAGAGAGGGAGCCAAAATGTTAGATTTATTATTGATAGTCTGTGCAGAAGAACCTACGTTAGAGGGAGGTTGAAAATGGTCTTGCTAACTCCCGACTCCTGTCTTGGGCTTGGGGTAGCACCCCCTGGTGACGTTTGAGTCTACAAGCTGGATCCCCTAATTTGAATTACTGTTCTCACTGGTTCAGATTGTGAAGGGAAGAGAGATGCCAAATCCCCAGGGCTTGAGGCTATTGTAGATCAGCTCCACCCAATAAACCAATGGACTACTGCCAGCAACTATGTGAGAGAAGGTGGAAAAGGAAACCAGAGTGTGGGGGTCTTTCTATCTGCTAAAGAAGGTGCACGGTCTCTGGTAAATCGTATGAAATCAGGGAAAGGGAGTCTGGCATGTCCTCAGAAAATAACAGTCATGTCAAATGATAGCTCTTCTCTAAAGAATTTGCATCACCATCATCTGAAGTTTTCTTCACAATCATCCCATAAACCAAATGGACAAAAAGAGAACTATCATGGAGGGTCCATGACTTCTCAGGCACTCTCTCAGTTTGCCTCATCTGCTCAAGGTCAAAGAGGCAGGACTGGAATGTTCCACATCTGACTCCAGGCATGGGAGGAGAGAGTGGCAGGCTCATGGCAAAACCCCACACCATATGATTCTGCATTTGTATCCATGTTCTCTCCAAGATAATTATCAAAATTCACATTGTTTTGGTGCTAAAAAATGAGAAAAGGAAGAGTTTCACACAGCTCCTTTAGATACATTAAATCTTTCGATCCTTAAGACAACCTTTTGAAAGAGACTCAGTAATCTGACTTGCATTTTTGAGTGCCCACTCCATGAAGGGCATAGGGCATGGGCCCTTATAATGACAAGCAAAAGCTGACATAATCCCCTTATCTTGGGGGATGTCTCAGTCTTCATGGATGAGAGATGCCATCAAGAAGCTCCTGTGATAAACGTAAAAGGACAACTTGTGTGGGTCTACAAGGGTCAACAGACATATCTAGGAAACCGTGTGATAAGGGAAGTGTTGGGGAGAGTATTCCAGACCGAAGGAGTAGTGCCTGCCCACGTCGTGTGGCTGAAGTCGGAAGGCATGCTTGACCATGCTGGAAAGCCAGCATGGCTGAAGGGAAGAGGAAAGAAAGGCAGCAGATATGGTTATCATCTGTCTCCACTTTAGAGATGAAAAACAACCTCAGAGCAGGGCATGGCTTACCAATATCACCACAAGGGAGTGGAAGAACAGTACCTAAAATGTTATAATTAAATCTCAAACTCTGTCACACTCATGTCTTCCTCCGTGCTAAACTTGTCTTAGCAAGAAGAAAAAGTTGGCTGGGATGCCAACTTAATTGCCAACTTAATTTCAGTGGGAAGGAAGTTCACAGGTGGATTGACTATTTTGTAATATCAGCACCAAAAGGCACCAAAAGCGTGTACCAAGAGCCGAATAGTGTTTTCTTCAGCCTACTTGCCATACACGACTAATGCACAGCGGTGCCTTCTGAAATTCATAGCAGCCATATTTCTGTTTGTAATTGCTTTTTCCCTTCTTTTCCCAGATAATTTTTCAGAACTTTTTGAACACCGTGAGGAAGACTAGAAAAAAAAGACTGTGTACTGGAAAAGCAAGGGTACACACACACACGCACACACACACACAGAGTGGTAATTTCATTTATCAGTACTTTGTCCTGTGACTTGGAGAGATTCCCTAATTGCTGCTCCCACCAAATCCCACCAAACCAGTGTGCTTAACAGACTTTAATAGGCGGCTGTGAGAATCCGCTAAAGCTAAAGGTTTGGTGCCTTTCCTCCTCTCCTGTCATGCACACCGGCACACATCTTTGTGCATGCATTTCTTGGGGACCGCACATCCCAGCAAGCCCAGCCCCGAGTCCCTCCTCCATTCTCAGTGTCCTTTTAGACTCTCCCCCTCATCACTCGTTGATTTCTTTTGTGAATGTCAGCCCCTCCTCAGGGGCTTCAACAAGCTCAGTAACTACAAAAAGCAGTTGTCTGAGGATAGAAATGTTGCCTGCATCGTATGCTTTTGCCACTTATTAGCTCTGCAACCTTGACTAATTCACCTGTTCTTTCTGAGCATTAGTTTTATCTTTGAGATATCACCTATTGTTCAGATTTTTGTAGGGATTAAATGAATTCAAACACCACAGTGGATGGTGTGTGGATGATAGTTGCAACTATGAATGAATGCCTCCGAGTCTCATGTTCACCGCCTGTAAATTGAAGGTATTAGACCAAATGATCTTTGCATCTTTTTAGGTCACAAGGTCTCTGATTCTTGGCCACTCATCATGCCTTGCATCCTCCTTTGACTTATTCCCTCTCTAACTCCATCACAGTCCATTCCAAACACAACAGGCTGATCGCAAGGCACTGTGAAAACCGATTTGGTTTATAGATGACATGGGTGCTTGTAGTGTTTCTCAGCATTAAGACTGAAATGACCCATGCTGAGGAAGAACCATGGTTTCTGAAATTGTAAGTGCTAAGTCCCCAAGGATGAACATGTCTTTCTAAATTATAGAGCTAGGGGCAAGAAGTGACCTTTGAGGAGTTGGATCAGAGGAATGTAGACTGTAGGAGCATTTGAGAGTATTAAACACCTCTTTGGGATTTGCTCCCAAATCTCCTCACTGGCCTGCTGCACTATTTTCAACCTAGGACTCAGGTTTCATTAACATCGCTGATGACTCCTTTGGGCCTGCTTATCACTGTGCAAAGAAATGAGCATCTCATAGGAAGGCAGGACACAGAAATAGAAAGTGAATCAGCTTCAGGGCCAGGGGAACCAGGACTCCTTCCATCCCAGCTCTGCCATTTACCTGCTGTGTGGCCTTCGGCAGATGATTCAACCTTTGTATTCGACATTTTCCTAATTTATACATTTGAGAATAATATTAGATATGTCTTAAAGTTGCTTTCAAGATTACTTTGTACACTGGCACACAACAATCATGCAAGATAGAAAGATAGGCTTTGTATTACTTGGTATGGCTTTGGCTGCATCCAAACTTAAACACAGCAAACAAGAGAAAGCAGTATGATGGGATGTTTACATGATGACCATTGTCTTCATTCAAATCCAACTTCTGTCATTTATTAGCCATCATCATAGGCCCGTTTCTTAACCTCTTTGCGTCTTGTTATTTTCATCTGTGAAACAGGTGTAATAATAGATGTAGTTGTGAAGGGTAAATAAGTTAATTGTTATGTACAGTACTAGCTGACATATGGAAAGTGTATGATATGTGATACCTATTTTTTATAGGTCTAGGACAGCAAGAAGGTGAACATACCTAGATTCTGAATTTGAATTATCAGCTCCAACAATGTCAAGAGTATGGGTGCCTGAGTAGCTCAGTCGGTTGAGCCTCTGACGCTTGATTTTGGCTTAGGTCATGATCCCAGGGTTGTGGGATCAAGTCCCATGTTGGGTTTCATTCTGAGCATGAAGCCTGCTTAAGATTCTCTCTCTCCTTCTGCCCCTCTTCCCTGCTCGTGCATGTGAATTCTCTCTCTCTCTCTGAAAAAAAAAAAAAAAAAAAGTATGGGTCAGAATTGTTGAAATTCCTTGTCTTTTTTTTTTTTTTCATGGTTATAAAAGAGCTGCTGCTTGAGCTCCAAGCTTCAAGGCTTCATACAACACAACCCAAAACAGGGAGGGGAAGGATGATGGTCCAGGTTATTTTCCTCAGTCAGCTGATTTTTGTTTTTTGTTTGTTTGTTTTTAAATCCCCAGAAATTCTAGACTTCCTCTTATTTCTCATTAGCCAGGATTGGGTAATTGGCAAATGTGAATGAGATTCTGTGACATAAACCAGTCATGATTTACCCTCTGGGATTGGGAAAATTGCTTCTGAATCAAATGAAAATACTGTTAGCAAGTAAAAGGGGGACGTTTGATACTCAACTAATAGTATTGGATCCATCCTTATTTTAGAAATAATGACACAGAATTCAGAGATGTAAAGTGACCTAGCTAAGGCCACCTGGTTTGTGGGTGCCGGGTTCTAGATTGGAGCATAGATTCTGTGACCACCAAATTGCTTTTCCTCATTGCCACTTACAAGTTCTTTGTTAACTGGAAAGAGCAACTAGAAGATGTCATGTATTATTTGGGGATTAAAGCATTACAGACCACCATTTTAAATGATAAATGTGATCTTTTGGAAGTGAAATAAAAATTTGGAACTAGAATCTTCAAGTGTGGTATTGTTAGTTCATTCAAGCCGCAATTCCTGGGTAGGCACTATCTTCATCTATCCATTTGTCCACCCATTCACCCATCTTTTCCTTCTTCTTCCTTTCATCCATTCATCATCCATTCTTCCATCTTTTTATCCATGTATCCTTCTGTACATCTACTCCATCTATTCTATCTATCTATCTATCTATCTATCTATCTATCTATCCACCCACCCATACATCCATTCATACATCAAAGTGTGTATGTATGTATGTATGTATCATCTATCATCTATCTATCCATCCATCCATACATACATACATAATACATCCAAGTATGTATGTATGGATGGATGGATGTATCTATCTATAACTGTTTTTCATCCCCCCTTTCTTTTAATTACTCATCCACTCAGCCATCTATCCATCACTTACTGACTACCTTATTTTGTTAAGTGTTGGAAAATGTAACAGTGAAAAGGGCCTATTAATTATTCTTAAGAAATGCACATTCTATTTGACAAGCAGGCAGTTCCATTGTAGTATGTCCAGTACTAATGGGGGCTCCAATCTGTGTATCCAGTGCCCAGGTTTTAAGTGACCTTCTGGGTTAGGCAGACAAAGAGTGCCTAGTGTGGTTCTCCTGAGACCAGCTGGACTGTGCAGGTTGCTCGGTGCATAGGCTGTGGCCCAGTAGAGCCCTACTTCTGATGCAGCTGTCCTGACATCTAGAACAATGTCTTTGGAATGAGCAAAAACTCTTGCAGTTCTTCAGATGTTTTAAACACCAAGTACATTTTGCAAAGTGTTCTCCCTTGAATATTTAAAATCATGTTTTATTTAAGGGAAATGACTTTCATAAATTTCTGACCCATTTGAGCTTTATATCATTGTAATATTCTTTAAGAGCCAATTCGTGTCCAATAAGGCTTTTCACCTTGTTTAATGACTTTTTAAAATTCTCTTTTCTTGCAATCAAAACTGTATAAGCCGATTCGAATGCCAAAGAGTTCAAGTTCAGTTCAGAGTGCTCAAATCATGAATTCTGAGAGAATTTTAAGTTGGTGAAATGAATTCTGCTCATCCGTATTCAACTCTGTATTTCCAGCGATTAGCTTAGTGTGGACTCAATCTGAGGTTGTAAGAGTTAGACTTTTCACCGAATATTTGAAAACAATGTAGGCATACCTTCCCTTATACATATCTAACATGTCCTAAGCAGAGAAACTGGCTTATGTTACTAATTCTGAGCAACCAAGAAGGAAGAAAGGAAAATGCACTGTGCTAACCTTTATTATGCCATGTTTCAAGTTGCTCTTATTTGCTATCTAGAACAGTCCTGGGAGGTAGATATTTTCTCCATTTTACTAATGAGGAAACTCAGGCTCAGAGATGTTAAGGAAATTGACCAAAGTCACACAGCCAAGAAATGGCAGAAAATATTCTCAGGTCTTCTGAACCCAAGCTTTGAGGCTTCCTGAGTTTCGTCTCCTTCTGTGCCCCGCTGGCTCCATAAATTTCCACTAAGGTATGGCGGAGGTCTCCCTCCTAAGCAGTGTATCAGGTACTTAACATGAACACATTACCTTGCTTAATCTTTGCTGTAGCTCCCTTCTACAGTTTAGGAAATGAGGTCTCTGAAATGTAAATCCCAAGTTATGGAGCAGGGCCAGGCAGACTCGTGTCTGAGTCCTGGCTTCAACACTGTATTAGTTTCCTGAATCTGCTATAACAAATGACTGTAAGCTTGGTGGCTTCAAACAACAGAATTGTATTCTCTCACAGTTCTTGAGGCCAGAAGTCTGAAATCAAGGAGCCAGTAGGTCTACACTCTCTCTGGAGGCTCTAGAGGAGAAGTCCTCCCTTGCCTCCCCATGCCTCTGGCTGCTGTTGGCATTCCTTGGCTTGTGGCCACTTCTCTGATCAATCGTCACATTGCTTTCTCCCCTGTGTCTCTTCTCTGTGTCTTTTATATGGACACTTGTCACTTGATTTCAGTCCCACCCAAATAGTTCCAGAGACCCTCTCATCTCAAGATCCTCAACTTAAATCACATTTGCAAAGACACTTCTTCCAAGTGAGGTCACTTTCACAGGCTCTGGAGGTAAGGTCATGGACCTGTCTTTGTTTGGGAACCACTTATAGCTGATAACTATGGGGCCTAGACCCTTCAACTGCCTCCCCAGAATGACAATGCCAACAGTACCTATCTCGGTGATAGAGAGGTGGTAGGTACTCATCCTTCACATTGTTTCAGCACTGACTTCTCTCAGTTCACAAAATCCTCATCAAACGTCTCGTGCAAAGCCACAGCGACAGGCGATTATAGCTTCAAAGACACACAGGCAGGTAGAAGATGTCATCCGCAATGCAAATGAAGTGAACTCATACTTTATAGGTAAAAATGTACTCCCCAACTTTGACTCAGAGAGTGCTCCTGTCTTGTATTCCTCCCCAGCCCCTCCACCTGTGATGTTAGGGAAGCCAATCCTAAAAGCTTGGTTGCTGTTCAGAAGGTGTTTTTGCTCTGAAACAATCTTTTGCCTGGTGGCTTGAAAGATGGCAGATGCTTTCCGGAACTGATCTGAGGCTAATAAATGTTCTTGACTTACATCACCACCTGCAAGCCCACAATACAACCTCACTTCAGTGGAGAAGTATATGGGTTCAGCCCAAACAGCCAGGAAGATTGTGTTTTCACAAACTTTTGGAGACAAAATCTAAGAAGGGAGAATCTTTGTATCAGGGGGTTAGTGTGAACCAACTCTGTAGCCTTAGAAACCCAGATCCACAGCAGCATAAGGTGACCCAACCTATCTCTCCTTCCTCTCTTTTCTTCCTTCCTTTGCTTCCTGTTTTATCTTTCATCAACCCCCTAGAATCCCTTCATCATATGCCAAGACATGGGTTCAGCCCAGGAGGTATGTGACATGGGCTCAGAATCTAGAGCAGAGAGAGGGACATGGGTAAGTGGTCACCCTCTGAAACTCTATAATAGAGGATGTAGGGAGCTCTGGGGCAGTGGAACACTGGTCACGTCTGGGGGCAGAGCAGGGACATTGGAACTGGCTTACAGTGTTTGAGTTTGATCTCAAGAGATTAATAGTGCAAGCCAGGCAGAGGGAATGGTGCATGCAGGGGCCCAAAGGCAAAAGGTAAATGCCAGTCTCAGGGAAGGTGGGCCCTTTGATATAATCAGAGGATAAAACCGTAGCAGGAATAGGACCTGATGAAAAGACCAAGCATGCTGATTTATAGGTTAGAAAGCTCAAACCTCATGATCTGACTTGGTTATTGCAATGATCTTGTGAAGCAGATGAGGAGACTGAGGCTCTAAGAAATGGCATGATGGGCCCAAAGCCAGAATTTAAAGTCTAGCTCGAGCATTCCATTTTCAGGGGTATGGGACACCATGTTATAGCTGCCTTTATTATCTTTGGGCAGAGCCATTTTTATGGTGGAGAGTGAAAATCAGGAGATAAAGCTTTTAAACTCTGCTTTAAGCCAGCAAATGTGTGGAGACCTTCTGTACAGACAGCCCACCACAATGTCAGATATGAGGAGACCAGGAACTCTCGCAGGTGTCTTTCCTCCTCCAGACCATGTCCATCTTTCTTTCTCCCCTGTGCCTCAGAAGACTGACCTGTTTGGACCACGTTGATGGGTTCCCTTACCTTCTGAGTTCTGAGTGGGTTTCTCCAACAAGGAGGCCTGGTAGGTGGTGGGTGAATGATGATGGGGTATTTATTCTCCCAGTGTCTTTCCTTAAGGTTACTCAGTGTGGGCTGCATCTCTGAGGACACCGCTGAGAGGTTGTCTCCATGCAGTTACTGACCTTTTCTGGGGCTCAGTTGCCTATCTTTCTGGACCTAGTGTTGGTGGCAACTGTCTGCTATGCAAAACCTGGTTGCTCTACCAACACATTTTATGCTTTATCCTCACCCAGCTCTCCCCAACTGAATCCTTCTGCTATGACCCATTGTGAAGGAATCATTTGTTTTCTGCCGTGACCCTACCTGATGGAGTGGTGGGGTTGGGGGACACCTTCATTTTCCAGAAGGAAAGCTGAGTCTCTGAGAAGAAAGTGACCCATCTATTGCCCCATGGATGGTTAGCGATTCTAGAGCCAAGTCTAAAATCCAATCCCATGATAATGTTTCCTTACCAACTGGTTTTCTCTTTACCTTATTTTCCCCTTCACTCTCTTTGCACAGGTCTATTGCAAAATTAAGTCGATAATCCTAAATCTGTATTCTATTTCTCACAGAGGTTTCCTGAGTTGCATAAGCCTCAAGCCCTACACAGCCCAAAGCCTTCTCTCTGCATTGGGAAAGAAGTGTAGACATGTATTTGAATGAACTATGAATCTTAGCTTTAAGCTAAGGGAGAAGGCCAAGGCTTACTTCAGGGGCTCCAGCACTGGAAAACCCACTGTGACTCTTATGAACTTATCCTTTGGCTTCTACAAGCAGCCTGCCTGCTCCTACCTGTTGCTTCCCCTCCTTCATGCTGCAGGTGGTACTCTATGTTCCGGCTGCTGTGGATGATGCCATGGCTGCTCCTTCTACTACCATGTTGCTAAAGAAGCACAAGCATTCTTCTGATTTTTTACTGTTAGATTTAAGATAAAAGAATAATAATATCAAAGTCTCGGATCTTCAGGGTATGAGCTAATTTAAGAGCATCTATTGCATAATCCTGGCCCTTGCTGATTTGGAAATGGGGTGAGATGCCCTCTTTCCGGGGTCTTTTTGTAATCCCTCATTGGCCCATCTCTTAGATGTTCTTCTGGGAATTGGCTCCAGAGTTACCACAACCTCTGCCGACTTCCTCCTGCCTTCTCTCCTTCCAAAAGATGCCCTGGACAAAACAATGGTGACCAGGGTGGCTAGGGCAGCCACCTAATATCATGACCACAAGGTGGCCTTGAGAATGAAGGTCATCCACAGTGTGGCCACATAATTGCAAGGTTAACTGACCTTCACCAAACATCCATGGAGATTCATTCTCCTTTCATTTCCTACTGTTTCTCAAACACTCTATGTCCCTATATTATGGGCGGCTCTGCCTGGAGCACCTTCCTCTCCACTTCCTTGACCGCCAAATAAATAAAAATGCCGCAACATCCACAAAAGTTGGCCCAAGCAGAAGTAAATTTTCCTCACTTCTGAGAACACACTTAAATAAAATAACATCCCCAATGCCTTACATAAAAAAGTGCTAATATCTATTGGTAGTATTCATCTGTATATTGCTTTCACATATATTAAGGCCCTGGATTTTTACTTTAGTAGATAGGTATTATTATATCAATTTTACAGATGAGGAAACTCAAAAGAGCAATGCATTTTTGTGATTTTCTCCAAAATTGTTCAGCTAGTAAATGGTTTCACCAGCATAAAGCAATAATCCTTAAACATTATCTTTGCTGTATGGCAGTGGAAGGAAGAGGTACAAAGTCTTGGATGGGGCATTTATGGAACTACACTACACTAATCTCCTCATTAATGACATGATCTCGGGTCTTGATTCCCCTAGAATAATAGAATTTGACAATATAATTTAGTATAAAGAGCGGGATGTAGAAACTCGTGCAATCTTGGGCTCAAATACGGGTTAGCTAGTTACCAATTCAGCAAGTGACACCATCTCTGAGGGTCTTTCCTTCTCTGTATAAAGGGGATTTAATAACAATGGCATAGACTGCTAGTTTTTCTCCAATATCCATTCTCCCCTTCCTCCTTAGAAATAATCATCACCCAGATTGCAGACTATATTTTCCATATGTTCCAGCAACTCTCACAGCTTTTGACTAAGTATTGTCCAGTGATATACAGTATATGGTAATATGTCACTAGTCTCTACTTGGATTTAAAAAAAAAACAGCTAGGTGTATACTTTTTGCCCTTACTTTTTCCCTTTCTCCCCATTGCTGGGTGGAATGCAGGCATAATGACTGGAGCTAAGACAGTCATTTTGGACCATGAGGAGACTTTGAAAATGGAGGCCACACCCAGAGGAGCCTGGGTTCCTAAGAAATTTTTGGAGCAAAGTCAACATAGTTTGCCACTTTCTGTCTTAAACTTTATGATGAAAGAGGAATAAACTTTGTCTCAAGGCACTCTTAGATTTTGGTCTCCCTTACTTTTAGCCAAACCTCACCCTAACTATACAACACTTTTCTTTTAGGATCATTGTAAGAACTAGAATACCTATATCTAAATATGTATCTATATATTTCATGTGTGTGATACATGGTAGACACCAAGTAAGTACTAGTTATTAGTACTGTTATAACACCTACTTTTGCACATATTACATATTCAGTAAATTATTGACACTTGTGTTGAATGCAACTTATGTTCCAGCGTAACATCCAGCCATGGATGACTGAGGCTGGGCCTGTGATAGATCAAATTCTAGGACCTGGTCTGCATGATAGGTGA
This sequence comes from Lynx canadensis, assembly GCF_007474595.2. NCBI lineage: Eukaryota > Metazoa > Chordata > Mammalia > Carnivora > Felidae > Lynx > Lynx canadensis. The sequence continues at coordinate 195,297,339 of NC_044306.2, forward strand.
CTTTGACCTCTCTCTCTATCCTGAATGGCTGGATATAGAAACAGAAGGCTGGGATTCAGAATCCCATGTTTCCCATTATTCTCTGGCTTCAAGGTTGTACAGGTAATTCTGGCTAAGCTGACCACCCAGATCAACTTAGAAGAGAAAAACTGAAGAATAAGAAGTCACAGGTGGGGATGAGTGGGTTGAAAGGTAGGGGTGGTATTTTTAGGAGCCCAGTTTTTTGAAGTCTCAACTTGGGTCACTTTCTTCTTCACTATCTCTAGTTGGTGCACAGTCATGCTATGTCAGAAAGAAGATACGCAACATTCATTATTCAAACATTTCACTCCGATTTTTGCTACTAATATTTAATTTTGGGAGGCTGCTGGTTTGATGGAATGTGGACCAAACATTTGTTGAAAGCCCAGCTTATATCAGGCCCTTTCTGGTATTTCCTTAATATGGTCCTTATAGCATCACTATAAATTAAGTATTGTTGTCCTCATATTAGAGCTGGGAAGAATGGAAACCAGGAGTGGCAAGCAATTTGTCCAAGGTCACAGAGTGAATAAACAGCAGAACTGGGATTCATACCAAATTCTAATTTTAAATTCTGTGCTCTTGAAAAATAAATTCTCTATAAAACCTTGGAAATGAGACAAAACTTTAAGAGCAATTTTCTCTCCCTCCTTGAATAAGCTGGAATTTCTACTCTTGCTATGACTGATCCCCTCCCATCCCTGAAGGCACTGGCTCTATCCTTTCTTGTAGCCCCAACAAGTTCTAGGTCCTGGGCAAAGCTACCCACCCTGAATTGGATGGCCTGTGACAAGGTTGGAATTCAGGAGCTGCATCCTGTCCATTATCCTCTCCTAGCTCTAGTAAGAGCTGCACAATGACAATGTATCTGTCCTACCACAGGCATGGGAAGGTGCCATCAGATGGTAAACTATTTTACTGACAGCATGTGAGTAAAGCCAGGTTAATTCTCCCAAGGACGTATGATGCAAACCACTTGCCTGGCAAGTTTTTTTCAAAAGGAAATCTTGTAACTGATCATTTCTGAAGGGCTGTTTCTGAACCTATGCCTGAAGATAGAGCTTATGAATTCTCATGATAAACTTGTTGTAAAATGTCCACTATAATTTATTTTGGGGAAATGAGGTAGATTGTAAAAGTGGGCATGCTTTCCCCTTCCTTGGCATGTAATTTTACAACTCCTTCCATTAAAAGGTACACTCTTTCCCCCAGTCTTTGGATCTGGGCTGGCCTGGTGATGTGCTTTGGCCAATGAATGTGGCAGAAGTCGTGAAGTGCCAATTCCAAGCTTTTACTCACTCTCTTTTGGGACCTTGCCCAGCCCCTGTGTAAACAAGCTGAGGCTAGCCTGCCAGGGGATGAGAAACCATGTTTAGTGGAGACAAACCATTGCAACTGAGGCCGTCCTAGATCAGGAGAACTGCCAACCTGCAGGTGAAGTGTAGAATCATGAGCCACGCTTAACTGTTGTTTTAAGCCTGGGCTCAAACATTGATAAAGTGTTTATAGTGAAACACTGTAAAACTAATAAAAAGAGTAATAAAATCAATCACTGAGCTCTGGGTGATTGATTATGAAGCAACGGTTGATACACTCCAATGACAACAGCTTTTTTTTTTTTTTTTTAATAGATGATGCTGGCTAAGCGTGCTGTGCAATGCCATGCACCAGCATCTTGCACACTTTTTCTTCTTCATCTCCCCATCCACAAAACCTACCATTTTATTGAACATTTACTCAGCCATGTTTTATATGTCATAAAATCTAATCCTTATCCCTACCACATGAGATATATCTTATCATTTCCATTTGATGGATAAAGAAGCTGATTCTCAGAGGGATTGGGTGAATTAACCAAGCCTAAGATACCATCTGAAAAGTGGCAGAGCTGAGATTTGACCCCAGGTTTGATCTGCATCCTTTACCTGCATTTTCCATTCCCAGGGCTTCTATTTTCCTGGCCAGCTTTCAAGAGAGGTACTTTCATTCCTTATTTTTGGAGAAGGACTTGGTGTTTCAGAGAGGTTAAATAGCTTGTCCGATTAATAAATGGGAGAGTTGGTTTTGAGCCTAGGATTCACTGCCTTTAAAACGTGCGTTCAGTGAGGTTCGTTATTAAGAAATATGTCCTAAATGGAGAAGAACATGTTTACATTCATGCTAGGACCATGTTATTTCTTTGTTTTAGAAACTTGTTCTGCTCTGTTTGAATGTGTTTTAAAAGTCATGTTTTGCAAACCCCAAATTGTAACAGAAAGCAGGTTGTAAAGGAACTGGTGAGAGTTATTGCCCAGAAAAACCAGCTGGGAAGCATTTCAGTGTCAATCTTATTATTGCTTTTAAATTAGCAGTGACTTCAAAAGCCTTTGAAGTAGCTGGCAGGGAATGCTTGGATTGGAGAAAACAATCACTAGAGGGTATTCTCAGCAGGCATGTGCTTTATAAATGTTCCTCCTCTTTATGCCTTGGCACCGAGAAAGGTTGGAAAAGAGGTAGAGGGATCTTAGCAGGAAGCTTCTAGCTGACGTGAATTGCCAGGAAGACCCAATTAGCCTGTCCCTCTCAGTAGCAAAAGCCCAAGCAGAAGGAATAAATTATTTGTGGCAGTGGCCAAAGCTGCTGACAACTTCAGAGACCACCCATGAGGTCTTTCCATGTCAAGCTGACTAGAAGGACCTGAGAGGCTCTAACCCCAGGGACTTGAGGGATTCCAACCTGTGAGCAGAGCTCAGTTAAGTTAAATGGTAGCTCATAATACTTGGAGAATAAGTGTCAAGATATGCTTGTTTGCCACCCTGAATCTCTGTCTGAGGACTTCCATTGGCCATCCTCCAAGGTTGGGCTCAGAGTTTTCTTCTTTCAAGCCTCTGGCATGTCCTGGTACTTCTCTCTATCCAAACAGAACTCACCCATTTCCCCATCCACCCATCCACTCATCCATATAGTATTTGATGATTTCATACTTTGTGCCTGATGTTACCGAATCTTGAGGATACCATTGATTTTAAACTGGTTACTAAGGTCCCTCTCTTCCTCGTGATGCTTACTTAAGTCTTGGGAAGAGTATAGAGACTGCCCAGTGAGCTGACAAAGTATGTGCCTGGGAACCAACAAAGAAGGAATACCAAGAAATTGTTAGGACATAATTTGATACTTTTACGTATACGCAACTATGTTATCAGCATGGGAAAATATCATAACAGTCTTGAACTTTCCTACATGTATTAATGCATAGGAGTGATTTTATGTTGAGTTAGATATTAGAAGAAAAGGGACTATGATTTTTTTCCAAGCTTGGGGGTCTCAAAGGTCCTTTGTTGTTGCAAAAAGGAAAAAAGGAATAGTTGTGTTAAATGTTCTAGTAAGGAATGCTTGTGAGCTGTGAAAGAAACCAGGAAAGGTGTTTAATCAGCCTTGAAGTTGGTGTGTGAGTGAGTGTGTGTGTGTGTGTGTGTGTGTGTGTAAGTGATAGAGGGTAATCAGGGAAACCCATTGGAGAAGAAGTTATGGTTCCCTCCTGTCTGCTATTATAGTGCCTTGGTCAATACTTCTATTTGAGCTCCTGATTTCATCAATCATCTACATGTCCATTTGTAGCAGATGCCATAGGACCCCACCTATATATAACCTGTTGGCTCCCACTATTCTAGTGCATGCCCATAGCATACTGCAATGGGAACCTGCAACTTTCTGCCCGAGTAGCTTTTCTGCATCTACAGGCAGAGAAATCCAGAAGTTCAAGAGGGTTACAGTCCCTGAGAGTACCTCACCTCAACCAAAGTTGGATGAGATTAAGGTGATAAGTAGCCCAACTTTATCACCCCTTGGTAGGATCACTTGAAGGCAAGTTCTGTAACACGTGCCTGAGTTCTCAGGTGGGGCTGAGCCTAGCATTTATCAGCACAGTAACATGGCCTATATTACCTTCCTTCTCTGTCCAGTCTCACTCCCTTACTCCTCTACCAGTTGTCCTGGGATCACCTCCAAACCTCTTGCATACCCATCCTGGGCCTCAGAGTTCTGGGAGAATCAAAGCTAGGAAAATGACTCTCCTCTCCTCTCAGTGAAGGGCTGGGTCCACACAGATCACATAGGTGGACTTAATAAATCTTGAACAAATGAATTAATGAATAAATAAATGATGAAGTATGAATGTTGATAGCACACTTCCAGCCTGTGTTATTTTGTGAAACTCGGATGAATCTCATTATAATGGTATTTGGGAGGAGAAAAATATAATCTGTTTGGGAGATAACAGGTGATTTGGCTTCTGAGAAATGGGAGACACCAAGGCTGGGCCTGGAGGGAAAGATAAAGCTGTGTTGATGGCCTCCCTTCTCTCTCCTACACTGGATCACCCTCCCCTACTGTACCTACAGAGACACCAATAACAGCCTGCCTTCCCTTCATAGAAATTTTGATGAAATTTAGATTCAAAGATTTCTTGGAAAATGTATTCTCGAGCTAAAGCCTAAGGAGACCTAACAAATCCAATGTAATCCTCACAAAAGTGGTGGCATCCATTTATTCACTTACTCAGTTCATTCGTCTGTAAATTGATTCATTCAGTAATTTACTTATTCATTAATTTGGTCATTCATTAATTGATTCGCCTCCTCCCATCTTGCTGACTTGAAATCTTTGGTTCGGAGGAACTGGTAATGAAGCACATGGTCCCTAGAGACTGAATGCTTTGATTGGCGTCCTGCTATGTGACCTTGGGCAAGTTATTTAACTTACCCATGCTTTAATTTCTTAGTTTGTAAAATGGGGATGCCTGGTGTCCCTTGTTGAGAAGGGTAAGTGATTATGGTATATGTGAAGTGCTTAGAACAGTGCTCACACGTAATCAGTCATAGTCACGATCATCATCATCCTGCTTTTCGAATTGTCAGGCTGTGCTGAGGATTGCTCTCTCCTTCTATACTTTCACCTTCAGGTTCCCATTTCTGCTTTTCCTCTCCACAACAGACTGATGGCCTCAACCTGGAGGAACATAGTTTCCCGACTTCCAAATCAGTCCTGAAATTTTAACCGGACCCCTTACTTTCCTGACTGTTGTTAAGGATCAAAAATACCACACAGTGGGCAGGGTGTGTCCATTTAACCTTTTCCACTCCCTTTGGAAGCTGCTCACCCAGGGCCTTTGAGTTAGTTGTCCCAAGCTTCCGTCTCTTCCTCTGATCTCCAATAATTCCTGCTTTACTTCAGCTGCTTCTGCAGCTCAGCCCTTTTAGCCGTGTGCAAGGGGATTCACCAAGAACAGTTGACACAAAAGTGTATATAAGGTGGCAGCTTCCAAGGAGGAGTTCCTCTCGGAGCCTCTACTGTTTGGACTGTGTGTCCCCCTTCTTCTCTTAAAACAACACTAACATGGCCTCCACCCTGACACCTAATTAGATTAGTAGCAATTTAACAGCCACTCCCTGTCTTTTCCTGCCTCTGGTTTTCTAATAGCCAAAGGTCAGGGTCAGGGTGGGGAAAGGAGAGGTCAGCTCTATGCAGCCGGCTCTGGACTGGCCAAAAGGAAAGATGAGTACCTGTTTTACCAGGAGTAGGAAACAGAATGTGTGCAGAAAGGTGTCGTCCACCGTAGCAGGAAACACATTCCTACAATTCGTATTTTGTTAACCCTTTATAATACATTCAGCTAGTTGAAAGAGCCCCTGACCGCACATTAATGTCACTATAGTTCATAGAAAAAGTGTAGGATGGATCTATGGGCATGTAGGTTGTGAAAACAGTGACAGCTCAATTTGATTAGGAGGTATTGCGGGGGACAATGCTGAAGAGCATGCATTCTGCTGCCTAAATACCTGGGTTGAATCTCTACTCTGTTATTTACTGGCTTGCTGGGGTTCATGTGCCTCAGAATTCACACATGGAAAGTGAAGATCGTATCAAGCCCATGTGCTCTAGCATTGTTGGGACGGCCAAATGGGTCCACCAATGTGTGGCATTAGAGTGGTAATGACATCTCATAGGTATTAGCACTTGCTGTGTGCCAGGCCCTGTTCTAAGAGCTTCTCTGTTCATAGAAATGGCCATGACCTGGACACTTGCTTCAGTTCGGCACCATGTGACAGTAAACAGCAAAAATACCAGCGGCTTGGATAAGGTAGAAGTTTCTTTGTGGTCATCAGAGACTTAGGCTCCTTCAGTGTCAAGTGCTTCATTATTCAAGTACTAGTTTCTGTATTCCAGGTCACCTCGTGTTCCATGATGCTCTAGCCATCAGATTCCTCTCTCAGGCATCAGGAGGAAGACAGGGTGTTGGGGAAAAGGTGAGTCAGTTCTCCTTAAGGAGTTTTCCCAGAGGCTCTCCACACCATTTCAACTTATATCTCATTGAAAAGAACTTAGTCACCTTGTTTTACCTAGCCGCAAGGAGGGCGGGGAAATGTAATGGATCTCAACTGAGCCTTTCAATGAGACTGAAGTCCCAGATGATACCTTGAATGCAATCCTAAAAGAATCCTTGATCAAAAGGGACCAAGTTCGACTGGGCTTGGGTTCCTAACTCAAAAAATATGAGATAATAAACATTTGCTGTTTTAAACTGCTAAATTTTGTGGGTAATTGTTATGCAGCAATATGGAATTAGTACACTAATATTCTGGAATTTTCCTTTTTTTATATTTTAAATGTTACAGCCTCAGTGAGTGTATGGTCTGTGTTCCAACTACCAGTAGGCAATAAGTTGGCCAAATGCTTTGCCACCACATGGCATGGGGTGCCAGATTTCTTGGCTGCAATATCCTTTGATAAATGAGTTCAGTAAAGTTGCAGGATACAAAATAAACATACAGAAATCCGTTGCATTTCTATACACCAATAGTGAAGCAGCAGAAAAAGAATTGCAATATGCTTACTGTTTGCTTCTGGTGCGTTGTCTAATGCCATATTTTAGATTCTGTTTCTTATAGTACCTCTCTCGCAAGAACTAAATTCTGCATCGTTTAAGATTAGGTCCTGCTACCTATAACAGAAATTCTAAAATCACAGTGGCATACCCAAGAAAGAAGTCTATTTTAGTTTCATATAAAAGAAGTCTAGCAGTAGCTAGCCTAAGACCTCTTTTGTTGTTCTGTATTCGTCAGTGTCCCAAGCATCTTTCTGCTCCAAGACCTTGGCATCCATCTTCAAGACCACCTCATGATCCAAAATGGCTACTTTAGCTCTGTGCATCATATCCTTATTCCAAGCCACAGAAGGATAAAACAGGTAAGTCATCTTAGTTGAGTCAGCTCCCCTTGAAGAGTCTTTCAAGCAATGTTTTCTGTAAGATATTTGTGTAGTAGACAATAGGGTATTTAAAAAGTAGGAGAACTTGTAGGTCATTTACTCTATTGTTTCCCAACCTTTATACATTTTGATTCCTCTTTCTTGATTTTTACTATACTTCAATGTCATCCATCCAAGCAATTACTTCATAGTCAATCATGTAGTGAAAAAGTTATTTCCCTACATTTCATACCATCTATATGATTTTTACATAATGTGTTTTTAAATCAACTTACTTTTTAAAACTTAAATATGTATATTTAGAAATAAAAATTTCAGGGGTGCCAGGGTGGCTCAGTCAGTTGAGGGTACGACTCTTGACTTCAGCTCAGGTCATGATCCTGGGGTTGTAGGATTGAGCTCTGTGCTGAGTGTGGATCCTGCTTAAGATTCTCTCCCTCTCTCTCTGCCTCTCTCCCCTGCCCTCTTTCTCTCTAAAAAAATAAAATTAAAAAATGAAGATTAGCAAACCACAGATTATGGATCTCTCCTGAATGAAACAGAAGGATTGCAAAAAGAGTAGCTTTCCCTTACACTATTCAATATAATTTAATGTCCTGTGTACCACCTAACTCATCTCAATTTACTAGAAGTCTGTGATATACATTTTGGGACACACTGGTGCATTCTGTTGACCAATGAGAAAGCCAATTTCCCAGAGGCCCAGTGTGATTCTCTGTTTGCCTCTTGGGATTCTTATATGCTTATAAAGACTTTATTGCCTGACACCACATTCAGCTGGTTTAGGGTCTCTATCTGCCTGCTAGACTGTGAGCTCTGAGAAGGCCAAAACAGATGGGTCTGTGATCCCTGGGGCAAAGCCCAGGGTCTGCCCAGAGTCAGTGCATTTAGTGGGCTGGAGCAAATGGAATTGTCCAAGAACATGCAGCTCGTGTGCAAGGATGAAACCAGGGTCCATATCTTCTGGGAGCTCACCAAACAGTGCTTTCTAGTCAGGTTTCTAGAGAGAAGGATCAATTTGGTTCCAGGGAAAGAGATCAGAAAGATTTAAAATAGAGTGCTGCTTTTTATTTTTAAAAATCAAGGTTATTCTTGTTTTTTTTTTCCATGATATATTCCTGTGTATATAATAGTAGGTTAAAAACCCATAGTGACTCAAGGTAGAAATCTCAAAGAAAGGTCATTCAATAAAGTGGTTGTTGGTGGTGATGGCAGTAATAGGAAGAATAGCTTCCATTTATTGAGCATTTTCTAGATACCAAACACAATCCTAAGCACTTGAATTTTCTCACGGGTCAGATAATTATTATTCCCATTTCATCAGAGAAAGCTGAAGTATAGAGTGGTCTTTAGTGAGCACATGAGATACAACAGCCAGTAAGTGATGAGAAAGTCTTCATTAGATGTGTGTACTTCTTCAGATCCTCTAGGCCTCACCTGAGTTTTGGTCCAGGGGTTACTATAGTAACCAGCTCAGCACCAGTTCCACCAACTTCTGGCAGGTGGGATCTGCCAGTACCTCACACTGGGCACCCTCTGTAGTGTGCTTGTTGTCTCCTGTCCTGGGACCGCTCTGTGGCTTTGAATCCACAGTACCCCTAGTCACCTGGGCATACATAGCTCAGAACTGGGGAATTAACGCTGCATAGGGCAAACGTTTGACTTGTGCGAGAGGGAAACAGATGGATTGATGTTCCTCCACCTCTTTTACTCCCTGGGATAGGCTGTGCAGTGCTCATATTTTATATTTTCTTGGAGGACAGTCTCTCAGTGTCAGACAACCAGTTGTACCTGTGGCAGCCAACTTGAGAAAGTATTTTTAATTGGCCCACCCTCCTATTTTCTCCCTTTTCTTTCACTCTGCTCTCTTAGATCATAATAAAGAAATGTCACGTAGACCCTTACTTTTGGCTCTTCTTTCTATGGAACACAGTTTGAATCAACCCAGATCTGTCTGATTCTGAAGCCCATGCCCAGGACACTGAGTTATATTGGTTCTATGTATGAATTTTCAAGATAGGCTAACTTCCTGGTGAGAAGCCCATGCTTTTGGTATCTTGATGATCTGGTCCTTCCTTCTCCCCACTCTCTGTCTCAAATATTGAGTGTATTATGAGTTCTTGAGTGTATCTTGAGTTCTTTGCATTATGTTCTGTTGTTTTCAGCCCTTGGCACTTGCTTTCTCATTGGCACATGCTATCCGTCTCCTTTCTTCTGTATTCCTTTCTGCTTCCTTTTCTGGCTAACACACACTCATTTTTAGAATTCAGTCTCAATGGCTTTTTCTGATTCCTCTGGTCCCCTCAGTCTTCCCTCAGTGTGGATTAACTCTTTGTTTCCTATACTTTACTTTTATACGCCTACCTTCATGTCATTATCTGTTCTTCCAGGAGTCCCCAGCTCTTTGAAGATCAGGGTGGTGTCCCATTGACTTTTCTGTCTGTCATGAGCATGGAACCTTCCACAGGGTCTCAGCTAACTGAAGGTGATGGTGGAATGATCAAGGGCACAGGAGTGTTGTCAGGTGGACCTGGGGTTTCAGTCCTGCTCTGACACTTATAGCCATGGACTTCCCAGCACATTGCCTGACAATTGTGACATTCAGCTTCCTAATCTGTAAAAAGGGGGAAAAAAACATAGCAGCTATGATGTTGGGTTCTTATAAGGATTAAATGACATAAAACATATTGAATTTAGTAAGACAAAAATAAATGTAAGTTATTTTATCAACAATAAGGTAATTTATTATTCCTTCCAAAAAGGTGAGAAAGTAGAGAAGTTAGATTAATTGTCACCCACATCTAAACACAGCTTTAGTGAGTGCCCTCAAGTCTTTAGGAGACTCTGAGTCTTGGCTCAGGCCACAAAAGCTTACAAGCTAAGTTTGGTCTAGTTTTACTAGGTACCCACCTTGTTCTAGGCACTGTCTGCAGGGCTGGGGCATTAGAAATGGTAATACTTGGGGACTATCCTCAGCAAGTTCAAAGTCTAGCAAGGTTATGACCTCAAAGTCTGTGATCTTCTATTATGACCACATTATCTCCCATCTTGAGGATAAATGCATTCATTCCTTCAACAAAGTATTGTGCATGTACTATGTACCCAGCCCTGGCTAGGTGGCAGGGACAGAGCAGTGAATTTATACTTTTATTTTTTTGAAGTTTATCTACACTGGGAAAGATAGACAAACAGCACACAAAGAAAACAAAATAACCAGGAGAAAAAAAGCAGATGTTAAACCAGTGGACAAGAGAATTCCAGAAAGAGACATCAGATTGTGCCAAAGGATGGAAATGTGGAGAGCATGGCATGATCTGAGACCAGGAGTCTGCTGGTGATATCACGGGGTAGGGAGATGGGTGAGGCTGGAGAGACAAGCTGGGACAGAGTGCCAAGGGCTGTCCTGCTAGTCAGGATTCTTTTTCATCACAGAAACCCAACCAGAGGAGTGAAATGGGGGTGGGTTTATGTGGCATAGCTTGTGTGTGGGCAAGAAAGGGCTTGGCCCCAGAGAAACTGGACCCGAGGTTAAAGGCATCTTATTGCCAAGATGGAATTTCTTCGTGTGATAAGGAACATGGTCATATATAAGTTTAGGTTTATTTCTTTGCAACCTAATGACTTTACGTAAAAGGAACTCCTCTGTTAAAAAAGAGTAAGTCCCAGGGAACACCAGTTGGCTTTGTTTGAGTCATGTGACCTTCCTGGATCACCAATCACAGTGACCAGGACATGAGAACATCTGGTTGGCTCTACTTGCCAGCCTTATGTTTGGTAGGGTCAGGGTCTGTTTACAAAAGGAGAAGAAGTTATCCTACCCATACCCAAACCAAATAATAGCCCCAAAGCCTTGAATCCGACACCAGGGAGTTTGGGTTGCATCTGAGGGTGGCAGAAATCGTTTTCAGGTTTTAAGTTAGAAGATGAAATGGTCAGATGTATGTTTAGAAAGAGCAGCCCAGGCATAGGGTAGAAAGATGGTTGAGTAAGTGGAGCAGATGGAAGCCCGGAAGACCTATTGTGATACTGATGTCATAATGCCACAGTCCAAGTAAGGCCCTAGAACAGGGGCTGTGCACAAGGTTGTTGGGAGTGTGGGTGGATGAAGGAGAGAACACAGGGGATGGATATTCCGTTCCAGGTTCCAGCTGGAGACAGATGAGAAAGCACTGGCCACTGCTGTGTGAATTGTTGTCAAGGCAAATTGCTGATAAGGTCTTTCTAGAAGAAGTTATTCTGGCTTAGCAGCTGGCCAGTATCCTAGACTTACTTATTCTTTTACCAAAGCTAAATTGGAGCAAGGTGCAGAAAACCTGCTTTTCTGACTGGGATGATAGGATTTCGATTTAACAAATCCTGAGCACCCACCATGTGCCATGCCTAAGGCTTATTTATTTTTAGAGGTGAATAAGACAAGTCTCTACCAGAAAAGTACAACACGGTAATCCTATAATCTTTACCATAGGGCTATGGGGTAGCATGGAAAATATCCTGACCTCCATTACACACTTCCTTGGAGAAGTGAACTGACTTTCTCAGTTCCCATAGGAGACTTCTCCTCACTTCGGTCCACTTTAATGTGAAACCCATGGGTTCTGGCTCTTTTCTATACCACAGGAACTAAGGGACTCCCTCAGGCAGCTGTGGGCTGATAAAGGTTAAACAACAGACTCTCTAAGCAGTGTTTGCTGGTCATCAGTGTGAATACTCCCACCATAGCTGGTTTCATCAGTCTTGTCTGAATGTTGACTTGGAAAGAGATGCACACAAGGAGTCTCTTGAATCTGAGGATTCAGTGATCTCATCAGCCAGACTGCAGCCTGCACCCTGGAGGGGAAGGTAGAAACTCCATCTTCTTGGAGTTTGGTTTGCATGGTCTGTCTGGGTTGAATTGTGTCCCCCACAAAAGACACGTTAATTTCCTAACCTCTAGGATCTCAGAATGTTATCTTATTTGGAAATGGGGTCATTGTAAAGGTGAATAGTTAAGATGAGATCATACTAGAGTAGGGTGGGCCTCGAATCCAATATGAGTGGTGTCCTTACAAAGACGACAGTCATGTAAAGACACAGGGACACAGGGAGAAGATTATGTGAAGATAGAAGCAGACATTGGAGTGATGCATTTATTGGCTGAGGAACTCCTGAGGTTACTAGAAACTGGAAGAATCAAGGATGGATTGTCTTCTAGGAGTTTCAGAGGGAACATGACCCTGCCGACACCTTGATTTTAGGCTTCCAACCTCCAGAACTGTGAGACAATAGATTTCTGTTGTTTTAACTCTCCCAGTCTGTGGCACTTTGTTATGGTTGCCCTAGGAAACTAATGACTCCTGTGTTTTCTTGTACCCTGCACCACCTGGTTCGAAGTATGACTGCCCTTGGGCAAAATCTCATTGTGTTTGTGTTTTATAGGTCCAGTCCTCTTTCATTCCACTCTTCCATTTCGGTCAGATTACAGGAGTCTAGTGCAATGAACTAAAATGGAAGAGCCCATTGGCTTATAAAGGTAAGAAAGTCATGATATCAACCATAATTAGTTGAATATGTACTAGGTATCAGGTGCTATACCACGTGTCTTTCATGTATTGCCACATTTAATTTATTCTTCACAATAACCCTACGACTAGGCATAATTGTACTTATTTTGCAAATGGGGAAATAAACACTCAGTGATATTAGATCAATTGCCTAAGGTCACAGAGCTAGTTAAGGACTGCAGGATTGTCAACTCAGGTGTGGTTAGACTCAGACTCTGCAAAACATCTTAGCACTCCACCCTGTGGCCAATTTATGGAAGTCTCAATGGGATATAACTGCACAAACGCCTCAGGGATTACCCCATCTGGACCCAGAGATAAGATGGGATCTGAGGGTAAGGGAGCAAGATGAAGGATGGTTAGAGAAATCAAGTCAATGAAATAAGTTATCTTGGGTCCCCTTGGTGAGCTTAACCACACCTCGTGGTTGCCATTTCCATGTGGCAGTAGTAATGACAGGCCCACAATGATATTGTAATTATCTTAATCCCTTATGTATACATAACACTGAATAGCTGTGATGGACTTTTTCTCCAGTGGCTTTCTCAAGTTCTCGGGCTCTGGAGCCAGACGGAGCTGGGTTTACATTCTAGGGCTGAAGTTTACCAGTGGTCTCATCTTGAACAAGTTGCTTAATCATTTATGAGTGTCAATTTACTTCCCTGACTTCCAGCCTCTTAGGGGTGTTGGAGGGATTAAATACGGTGGTGTGGAGGGGAACAGTATATAGTAGACATGAGGGGAGCGAGTTTACTCCTCCCGTACTTCTGGTCTCCTGATCCATTGTTACCACCCCCATGAAGTGCGTTGGTTGCTGATTCATGTTTCCTGATTGAGAGAAGCAAGTCTACCAAAAGTTCCAAGCATGTGCCTTAGCTCTCTGTCTGTTTCCCCCCGCACAATGCTGTGCTATTCTGTATTTGCCATGTCTACGTCCCTCTTATGGGTCCAAGTGTGTTTCCCCCAAAATATGTTGAATTCTTGACCGCTAGCACTGATGAATGTTACCTTATTTGAAAATAGGGTCTTTGCACATGTCATCAAATTTAGATGAACTCGTTGGGATGGGCCTTAATCCAGTTGTGACTCGTATTCATATATATATATATATATAAAGGGGAACACCACGTGAAGAGAGAGCCACACAGGAGAGAGGGAATGCCGTGTGACCGTGGAGACAGAGACCGAGATACTGACATTTCAAGCCAAGTGCTATTGAAAAAAAAAGGAGGTTTTCTATTACCGTCTCTGTTCTGAGGTGAGTAAGAGACAGGGTTTTGAAGCAGGAAGAGCTAAGACAGAGGAAGGAACCAGTATGCACCGAGGACCACTGCAAACACCTCACTTAGTTCTGACACCATGTATGGTGAGTATTCCTTTTCTCACTTTCCAGACGAAGAAACTTTAGTCAAAGATAACAGATACCCAGCTCAAGGTCCCACGGTGAGCAAGGGGCCGAGAGAATTCCAAACAGAGGCCTGATTCCACAGCCTGTGATCTTTCTATGTTATGCAAAAGTGATCAAGACAATAGGTAAAATCTCAGTCGGTGCCCATTGTACTTGCTCTGAGACAAGGAGGAAGGGGAGCCTCGATGAAGCCATGTAGTTAAGTTACAGAGAAGTAATAGAGCCTCATGGTCAGGGTGACCATCCTGCTGGAGTTCCAGTGTCACCTACCTTCACGCACTGACTAGCGGTGTGGCCTTTGCCACGTGGCTCTGTCTCTCTTGGCCTCAGCCTCCTGCCTGACATTTGGCGTTAATGGGGACAGGGATTATGGAGCTATTGTGAAATTAAATGAGCATCACACAAAAGCACTTAGAATAGAGCCTGTCACACAGGCAGCACAACATAAGTGCTTGTCGCTGTTGTTATTTTTTATTATTCAATATACGACCCGTGGCAAGGTCTCCGCTTCCACCGGAAAAGGCATAATGAACCTCCAGGGTGCCTGTGTCCTGTGTGTGGTTCCCAGGACATGCTGCTTGCTGGTGTGCTCCCTGCCACCGTGATTTCCAAAATCTCAGGCGAGCGGGGATGTTATGTTTCTAATTGGACAACTGTCTGCTGGGTGCGCTAATAGCATCTTTCACAAGGCTTGTTGGTGATGCAGGGCAACTGCTGTAATGTTTCGTAGCCATTCGTAAGAGCACGATTGAGAAGGAGAAGGCTAACATGTAATTTGCAGTCATGACTTCCGGCACCAGCTCAGACAATGTCTCTGTGGTTCTGGTGCTTGAATCTCTGTCTGCTGGTTCTCTGAAGGCTGTTGGACGCCAGCCCCTTGTCCAGCTGCTCTGTCTTCCCATCAGGACTGCCAGCCTCTGGGGAGCTCCCTAACTTCTGAAACAAATGGTCTGTGGTGTCCCGTGTAAATTGTGTGAACTGTGAACTGATAGCTGAACCTGGGAGGCTGAGCTGGTGTGGAAGAAGAACAAACCGAGTGTGATATTCTTTTTGGACATTTTGGATGCTTAATTTTTTTTTTTTTTCTGAATTCTGGTGAGTATTTTTCTAGGACTGCAGTGACCTGCTCGCACCTGATGGCCAACCATATTTTCTTCGTCTCCTATGGTGTGCTTATCAGAAAAATGGACCAGACCCAATAGACAGAGCCAACGTGACTTTGGGGATTTTGCTCATTGAGTATTGCACACAAGGGTTGGCTTAGAGTACACGGATTAGAGTTCTCTAGGCCATCTTGATGTTTCTGTCTGTCAGAGCATCCAGTCCTTGGACTTAATAATTCCAAATACAAGGCCTTTCATTTAAATGAAAAAACAAACAAAAAAACAAAAAACCAACCAAATCACAAACTGAACGCCACTTTCTGGATTGTTCAAGAAACATTAGGATGTGTAGTATGTTTCAGAGCTGGATTACGATGTGAGGGTATAAAAAATATGGAACAAGAGAAAAAATAAAAAAAGAAGATGCTCTAGAGAAAGCAAAATAGTCTACAAGTATGTAATGATCCCAAAGCAAAGTAATCAGGTAAAAGTCTGTAGATTTCAAGACATGGATTTCACACAATTGATAGAAAGTAGACAAAATGAAATAGAAAGTATTATGCATGATTCCTATGCAAATAAATTAGAATGCAGACACACTCACAACCCTATCTTCCCATCTGATACATTCACACAGATGAAAGGGCTCTATAAACACTGTTCTGTGCCTCCCATTTCTTTTGTCTTCATATATATTGTGGAAGTTTTCATACTGGTACGTACTATTCCTTTTATGTCATTCTAGCACGTTATTTTTCATGGCTCAAGGCATTTCATTGTATAAATGCATCTTAATCTATATCCATAATCACCTATTAATGAACAGGTAGATTGTTTCCAGCATTTAATTTTTTTATTTCTTTTCCAAGCAATACTGCGATGAATATCCCTAGCCATAAATCACTGAGTGCATATGTGGGTATGTCTATAAGAAAAAAAAAATCGTTGGAGGGGACTTTCTGAGCTAAAGTATATTGTAATACATATTGACCTTTTGCCAAATTGACCTTCAAAGAGGTTATGCCAATACATACTCCCATTACCACCATGTGAATATCTGTTTCTGCAAAATCTTGCCCACGCCATGTTTTGTAATCCTTTTAATTGTTGCCAATCTGTTAAGTAAAAATAAACACAATATCCTGTTGTTTTAATTTGCATTTACTAAATCACTATGTGAGGTTAAGCTTCTGTTCATATCATTCTGAGGGATTTGTTTTTCTTTTTCTGAACTAAGCACATAATAGGTGTATAATAAATATTTGTTGAACAATTAAATAAACTCTTGTGCAATTGTTTCTTTCATTATTAGTCTGAATGGACTCTTTAGAGAGTAAAAAAATAATAACACCCTTTGATATAGTTGCTGCATGTATTTATTTTCCTGTTTGTTATTTGTGTCTTAATTTTGTTGATTTTTAGTGGGAGGTATTTAAAAATTTGGTTTTTATTTTTTTATTATGGTCACATTTATTTTTTTTAATGTTTATTTATTTTTGAAAGAGAGAGAGAACACAAACTGGGGAGGTGCAGAAAGAGAGGGAGACAGAGACTCTGAAGCGGGCTCCAGGCTCTGAGCTGTCAGCACAGAGCCTGACATGGGACTTGAACTCACAAACCGTGAGATCATGACCTGAGCCAACGTCAGACGCTTAACCAACTGAGCCACCCAGGTGACCCACATTTATTATTATTTTAAAAATACTTTATAGTTTTAAATCTGGCTAAGGATTTTCTTATTTCTCTGAACAAACACAATGCCGTTATTACACCTCCTTTCTGTTGCTGATATTTCTTGTGTGATCTTGAAATTGTACTGTGATCCCCAGACTGTACTGTTCCTTTGCCTACCAAACTCCCTTCCCTCCTTTGCCCATATAATGGTTACTACTTGGAGAATCAGGGGAATTTCTACTTGCTTGGGGAAGCTTGCATTTGATGAGTGCTCCTAGGCTTGGCCCCTCTCATTTTGTGTTAAAGGCAGAGATGATCCCAGGTTCAAGGTATTACGGAAGCCCAGAATAAAGCCAAGGGCACATTCTGCAAAATATCCTGGGTTTAGAAAGTTGCTGTCAGAGAAGGTCTTCCAAGCCAGAGTAAGAAAACTGATCTTTCTCCTGTAGGAACTACAGCAGGGCTCCCTGGGCTTCCTGCTTTCTGCAGGTGATAGGTTTAGATGGTAGAACAGGGACAGTAAAGGGCCTTGATCTTGTTCAGTAGGCTCTTTTTTAGGACTTCCTTCTAGATATATTTCTCTTTGGGTCGTTCTTCATCTGAGACTTATTGTCGGTGGTTTGGGTGCATACGAGACTCAGCGCCTATTGGGTTTATGAGGCAATGTGGTCTGAGAAGCAGGCTGCAGTAGACCTACCTTGGAACCAGACTCAGTGAGTCCTCTGCACTGCACGGGAGCTGCTTCCTCTCCCTGCTCAGTGTTCTTCCATCTCTTCCCTCTTCTGAAAACAGCACTTCTTCATCTTAAGAGCGCTTTTCCCCACCTCATACCCCCCAGCCCCAAGTTATTCATTACCCAGGAAGGCAGATGACTCCATCTAGGTTAGGAATAGGAATCTTGACCACACACCCCCAGGCACCCAGGACTCTTGGGTCATCCACTATGAGGATGCTCTAATCAGAACTCTCTTGTTGCTTCGGGCCCTAATATGTTCCCTGTTCCAGTCTTCCTAAAGCCTGAGATTATTCGGGCTTCCCACGGTGTCCATCCAAGAAGTATCTCTCTCCCTTTAAAGGAGTCAGATTCTGTTGCTCGTACTCCAAGAACCTTAGTGGAAAGAAGATCTCACCAGTGTCAGTGGGTCCCATGAAAGCGTGGGGCCGAAGCCCTGGCTTTGCTCAGTGCGCAATCCTTTGGGGATCTGTTTATTTCAACTGGAAGCCATGGCTCTTCTTTTTTGGATTTTCAATTGTCAGGTTGGGAAGACTGGGTCTCCCTACCATATAGGAAAATTGAATCCCCTGGAGGGTCAGGGACTTGATAGAACTGAGGAATCAAGGAAATTGAAAATTTTTGTTAAGATAAACCCTGGGGATTTTATCCAGCCTGATGGTAAGTTGGTGTTCAAGACCCTTGGTAGTTCCTTGGAGTCAGAGCCAGGAAGCTCTGTCATCTGTTTGTGATTACAAGGCTCAGCATGCCCCACCAAAGGCCCTCTGGCGCCTTTCCTCTCTGCAAACGCATTCAGCACATTTTTAGAAACCGCACTGAGAAGCCCTTCCTGAGAAAGTGACTAAACACTGCTTAATATTCTGAAAACATAAACAGCCGCTGAGAAGCCAGTCATAAGCTGTTTAGGGAAAGCTGACTAGGCTCTGGGGGGAAGCCAGCTGTTGGTGGCATTCGATTGGCGGAGGTTGTAAAATTCCTTGCAATGTCAGTATTGTCAATGCATATATATTAAGTTCATTCTCCACCTTACACGCTGGAGCATTCGGGTTGGATTTGTGTCCTTCTGGACATTTTAGAGAGGTGAACTACTCCAAGATGGATGCTCCCTTTCCACGCTTCTCTCCCAATACCTACATTATGGGCTGAATTATGACTCCTCAAAAGATATTTGAGGTCCCAAACCCCCAGTGCTTCAGAATGTGCCTTATTTGGAAACCAGGTCTTTGCAGATGTAATTAGTTCAGTTAAGGCCATGCTGGAGTAGGAGGGGCCCTTAATCCAGTATGACTTCTGTGCTTATATTAAAAGGGCAGAGAGGCCCATGGCGAGAATACCATGCTATGTGATGACAAAAGCAGAGATTGGTGTGATCCAGTGGCAAGCACGGAAGGGCCAGGGATTGACAGCCACTCCTGGAATCTAGGAAGAGGCAATACAAGATTCTCCCCTGTACAGGTTTCAGAAAAAACATGGCCCTGCTGACACCATGATTTTGGACTTCTAGCTTCCAGAACTGGGACACAATGTTCGCTCTTTGAAGCTGCCCTGTCTGTGTGGTGCTTTGTTCCAGTGGCCTTGGGAAACTGATACATCGTAGTTGTACTTCCTCCCTACCTGTGCAGACTGTACCTCCCACCCCCTTTCTTTCATTTGCTTGCTCATTAAGCGTTTATTAATCACCAACCATGTTCTAAATTTTTTTTCCATTTATTTATTTTTGAGAGACAGAGTGAGACAGAGCACAAGCAGGGGAGGAGCAGAGAGACAAGGAGACACAGAATCAGAAGCAGGCTCCAGGCTCCGAGCAAGCATTTAGCACAGAGCCCAAGGCGGGGCTTGAATCCACCAGCAGCGAGATCATGACCTGAGCTGAAGTCGGTCACTCAACCGACTGAGCCACTCAGGCGCTGCTCACCAACCATGTTCTAGATCTAGTATTAGGTGTTGGAAACACAGTGGTCACAGGACACAGTTCCTACCCTCTAGAGCTTAGAACTGGGAGTAGGGTACACTCGGACCTGCCAGCAGATAAATCCTACTCTGCCTTAGGTACTTAGCATTTACTCTCCTTTACTGAACTATAACATTACTGTGACTGTGTGTGCATGTGTGTGCATGCACGCTCTTTAATCACATTGTTGGAAACTTCTCAAAAACCATATTTTCCTCAACTCTTTTTCGGTGTACAGAAGTGTTGAAAAAACAGTGATCACCCATAAACCCACTGCCTAGATTCGACGATTGTTAACATTTTGCCAGAGTTGCTTCTAAGGACTATGTTTTTGTTTCTTCATATATAGAGGTTACATAATGTGTTCCATAAAAGCAGGAGCTCTGGAACTAGTCTCCTTGAATTCAAATCCTGGCTTTACTATCTAGCTTTGTATCCTTAGACATGTTCCGACCTTTTCTGTGCCTCAGTTCCCTCATCTGTAAAATAGGGATAGTAACAGGACCCAGCTCATGCGGATGTTACGAGGAATAAATACATTCACATGGGAAAAATACTTGAAACAATGCCTTTCAAGATGTAAATATTCGATTAGCATTAGTTCCTTTAATAGTTATTCCCCACAGTTCTTGGAAAACAGTGGGTAGCTTATTCTTAGAAGTGAGGCTAGGTGGTTCTTATGCAAGTGAGTTATAGGGGATCTTGCCCTCCTTTGACACATTGTCCAGCTTGTTCTCTGTCAGGGCATGTGCACTTGTCTCTGTTAGGAATGCGCTTCTCTTCCTGGAATTTAGGCAACTTTGTGCAGGGATCTTGTTTGCTCTGTTTACACTTAACTGCCAGTGCTCTAAGCTAATCCAGTCTTATGAGTTTATATATTTAAAAAAATGTTGAAAACAAAAGCAGATGCCAATCCACAACATTTCCCCCTGTGATAAAAATTTCTCTTAGCTTGGACAGGACACCAGAGGGAAAAGGATGGGCCCTTTCAAAGTCTATGTAATTCTCTTTTGCTCTGGAAGGTATGATTTCCTTGGATTTTGTTTTGGGGGCAGGAGTATAAGTTGTGTGTCTTCATTCTGGTGTTATGAAAAGACTTGCCTGTCAAAAGGCAACATAAAAGAAGTTGAAGTGCCAATAATTTAGTATCAAGTGTGTCCTTCTCCCTTTTTCCTTTTAACCAAGATGGCTGTTGTAAATCCCAGCTATACATTGGGCTGTGGTGAGAATATATGAGATATGGATTCAGATTAAATGTATTTCTGTTCTGGAATGGCCATTTGAAAGCTATATGGCCTTGGGCAACTTGCTTAAAATTTCTGAGTTTCAGTTTTCAAAGCTACAAAATGGGAGGAAATATAATAATCATTTGTTCATCCATTGATTCATCTATTTCCTAAGTACTGAACATGTAATATATGAAGTTATCTCTGTGGATATAGCAGTGGTATATCCGTCTTTTTTAAATGTTTGTTTATTTATTTGTTTTATGAGAGAGAGAGAGAGAGAGAGAGAGAGAGAGAGAGAATCCCAAGCAGGCTCCACGCTCAGCACAGAGCCCAACACAGGGCTCAATCTCATGACCATGAGATCATAACCTGAGCCAAAATCAAGAGTCAGACCCTTAACTGACTGAGCCACCCAGGTACCCCTGTGCTATATCCTTCTAAGCACTGTGGGTATAGCAGTGGTTAAGAAAGGATTGTCCCTGTCTTCTCAAACCTTACATTTTAGTGGCAGGGACAAACAACAGATAAGTAAACACATAAACACAACTCAGAATGTGATATATACTGTGAAGAAAATAAGACAGGGTAAGAAGGATGGAATATCACTGGGGGACAAAGACCTAAATGATGAGGTCAACCATGCAGAAATAGAGGGGAAGAGTGTTTCACACAGCGAAATAAGACAATGTAAAGTTCCTGATGCTGGAACTAATTTGGTGTGTTAAAAGAACAGCAAGAATCCCAGTGTGGGTAGAACGTAGTAATAAAGGGGGCACAGGATGGGTGCTAAGATGAAAGGGAGGCAGTGGCTAGATCACACAACCCATGGCAAGGGTTTGGAATTTATTCTGAGTGCATTAGGAAAACATGGAATGAATTAATGCATTAATTAATTAATTAATTAATTATCTTTCTGGCTCCTGTGTGTGGGCAAGTGTGGAAGCATGACTAGTAGTTAGGAAGCAACTCCAATATCCAGCATCTAATATCCAGCGGAGTAATGGGCATGACTTATACTTGGGTCTAGAAGTAGAGATTATACGTGTTTATATTTGAAATATGGTTGAAAAGTGAGAAGACTAAGACTGCGTAGGAAAACAGAAGAATAGGGTTTAAAAACTCAAGTTCTGGACTTGGCGACTCTTCCGCGCTGGATTTTATTTCCACAAAATGTTGAGGTCCTAACCCCAGCACCTCAGAAAGTAACTGTATTTTGAGATAAGATCTTTACGGATGTGATTAAGTTAAAATGAGGTCTTCAGGGTGGACTTTAATCCAACATCGCTGGCACCCTCATAGGAAGGGGAGATTTGGGCACCCATAAATATATCAAACATGTGCATGAACAGGGAGACAAACATGTGAAGATACAAATGAGAATGCGGTTATCTGTGAGGCAAGAAGAGAAATCTTAAAAGGAACCAAATCTGCTGACACCTTGAACCCAAACATCTGGCCTCCAGAACTATGAGAAATACATTTCTGTTGTAAGCCATCCAGTCTGTGATGCTTTGTTATGGTAGGTCTAGCAATCTATTAAAACAATTGGGTGGGTAGTGGTGTCACTTATTAAAGGAAGACCGGGACTAAGGCAGATGTGTGTGTTGGGTTGTAGGGATGGTGGTAGTGGTGGGAAATCGGGAGTTCTGTTATGACTTTGTTTGGGCTGAGATGCCTATTAGACATACAGTTGGAGACCCCTAATAAGCAACTAAGCGACTAAATAATTGTGGTGTTTGGGAACACTTGGGGTAGTGTATAGGTGGTATCTGGGGCAGGATGGGATCACCAAGGGGGCCAGTGGAGAGAGAGGAGGCCTGAGGTACTTCAAGGTAGATCCTGAAAAAGAGACTGAGAAGGTGTCATCATCTCAAGGTAGGAGGAAAAAGTAGGAAAGGGTGGTGCTCTGAAGACCAAAGGAAGGAAGTGTTTTAAAGAGGGAGGGAAAACCAACTGTGTCAAATGCTGTGGATATTGAGGAACATCAGGCAGAAAACTGGCCATTGAATTAGGCAAGATGGATATTGTTAATAATGATTTTCAAGAGTGGTTTCTATGGTTTGGTGGGGAAGTTTCTAACAAAATGTGTTGGAGGGAGAACGACAGTAAGAAACTGGAATCACTCAAAGCAAACTCTCAAGGAGCTGTATTTTAAAGAGAAGCAAAGAAATAGGGAAGTGGGTAGATGGAAATGTAGGGTAAGTGGGACTCCCCTCAAAATCAACAGAACAGGCCAACACCACAATGTATCATAGTGAAACTTGCAAAATACAAAGGGAAAGAGAATTTGAAAGCAACTAGGGACAAAAGATCCTTAACTTACAAGGGTAGACACATCAGGTTATCAGCACACCCTAACACTGAAGCTTGGCATGCCAGAAGGGAATTTCAGGAAATAGTCAATGTGCTGAATGGGAAAAAATACGCAGCCAAGAATTTATCCATCAAGGCTACCATTCAGAATAGAAGGGGAGATAAAAGTTTCCCAGACAAGCAAAAACTAAAGGAGTCTGTGACCACTAAACCAGCCCTGCAAGAAACTTTGAGGGGGACTTTTTGAGCGGAGGGGGAAAAAAAACAAAGCAGCAAAGACTACAAAGGACATCACCAGAAACACCAACTCTACAGGTAACATCATGGCTATAAATTCATATCTTTCAATAATCACTCTGAATGTAAATAGACTAAATGCTTCAATCAGAAGACATAGGGTATCAGAATGGATAAAAACACAAGATCCATCTATATGGTGCCAACAAAAGACTCATTTTAGACCTGAAAACACAAGCATATTGAAAGCGTGGGGATAGGAAACAATCTATCATGCTAATGGAGGCCAAAAGAAAGCCAAAGTAGAAATATTTATATCAGACAAACTAGATATCAAAACAAAGACTGTAATAAGAGATGAAAAAGGGCATTATATCACAATTAAGGGGTCTATCCATCAAGAAGATCTAACAACTGTAAATATTTATGCCCCCAACTTGAAGCACCCAAATATATAAATCAATTAATAACACATATAAAGAAACCCATTGATAATAATACAATAATAGTAAGGGACTTTAACATCCCACTTATAGCAATGGAAAGGTCATCTAAGCAGAATATCAATAAGGGAACAATGGTTTTTAATGACGCACTGGACCAGATGGAGTTAACAGATATATTCAGAACATTTCATCCTAAAACAGGAGAATACACATTCTACTTGAGTGCACATGGAACATTCTCCAGAATAGATCACATATTGGGTCACAAATAAGCCCTCAACATATTTTCAGATCACACTATGAAACTTCAAGTCAACCACAAGAAAAAATTTGGAAAGTCCTTAAATAAATGGAAGGTAAAGAACATCCTATTGAAGAATGAATGTGTTAACCATGAAATTAAAGAGGAAATTAAAAAAAAATACATGGAAGCAAATGAAAGAGAAAACACGACAGTCCAAACCCTTTGGGATACAGCAAAGGCAGTCCTAAGAGGAAAGTATGCTGTGATTCAGGCCTATTTCAAGAAGTAAGAAAGGTCCCAAATACACAATCTTGCACCTAAAGGAGTTAGAAAAGGAAGAGAAAATAAAGCCTAATGTTAACAAAAGAAGGGAAATAATAAAGATTAGAGCAGAAATAAATAATATAGAAACAAACAAAGAAACAAACAAACAAACAAAAATCTCAATGGAACAGATCAATGAAACCAAGAGCTGGTTCTTTGAAAGAATGAACAAAATTGATTACCCCCTAGCTGGACTTATGATAAAGAAAAGAGAAAGGACCCAAACAGATAAAATTACGAATGAAAGAGGAGAGATTCCAACCCACACCACAGAAATGAAAACGATTATAAAAGAATACTATGGAAAATTATATGCCAACCTACTGGGCACTCTGGAAGAAATGGACAAATTCCTAGAAACTCACAAACTACCAAAACTGAAACAAAAAGAAATAGAAAACAGACCCATCACCAGCAACAAAATTGAATTAGTAATAAAAAATCTCCCAGCAAACAAGAGTCCTGGGCCAGATGGCTTCCCAGGGGAATTCTACCAGACATTTAAAGAAGAGTTAGTGCCTATTCTTCTCAAACTGTTTCAAAAAACAGAAATGGAAGGAAAGCTTCCAAACTGATTCTATGAAGCCAGCATTACCTTGATTCCAAAACCAGACAAGGACCCCACCCAATAAAAAAGGGGAATTACAGGCCAGTACCTTTGAAGAAACTGGATGCAAAAATTCTCAACAAGATACTAGCAAATTGAAGTCAACAGTACATTAAAAGAATTATTCACCATGATCAAGTGGGCTGCAGGACTGGTTCAATATTTGCAAATCAATCAATGTGATACCCTACATTAATAAAAGAAAGGATAAAAACTATGTTGTCTTGTCAATAGATGCAAAAAAAGCATTTGAAAAAATACAACATCCATTCTTGATAAAAACCCTCAACAGAGTAGGGATAGGTGGAATATACCTCAACATCATAAAGGCCATGGATGAAAGACCCACAGTTAATATCATCCTCAACAGGGAAGAACTGAGTGCCTTTCCCCTATGGTCAGGAACAAGACAAGGATACACACTCTCACCATTACAGGGTAAGTAGGGATTTTTTTAAGTTTATTTATTTATTTTGAGAGAGAGAGAGAGAGAGAGAGAGAGAGAGAGAACATGAGCAAGAGAGGGCAGAGAGGGGAGAGAGAGAGAATCCCAAGCAGGCTCTGCACTGCCAGCACAGAGCCCGACACAAGGCTTGAACTCCTGAACCACAAGATTATGACCTGAGCTGAAACCAAGAGTTTGGATGCTTAACTGACTAAGCCACCCAGGTGTCCCATAGTGGGCACTTTTTTAGGATGAGTTTTATTATGGTATGCTCCCATTCTATTAGGAATAGTCTGGTAGATGAGGGAATAACAATTCAGATGGGAAAAACACAATTATGAGAATAAAATTCCTTACCAGATGAGGAGAGAAAGAATACAGCTTAGAGAACTGGTTTCCAGAAGGAACAGAGATATTCATCTTCTTTAACTGGAGACAAGTAAAAATAGGTACAGATATAAGCAGGGTGATAGATTTAAGGTTACAGAGATGAGGAAGTTCGCATCTGTTTCTGTTTTGTAAGAAACCTGACCATCAACTGAGAAGAGAGGAAAGGAATAATTAACACTTGAAACCATCTGAGAAGTTATAAAATGGTCATCCCAAAGAGTGAGCAAGCCAAGTCATCAAGGACATAAATTAGGGTTTCAAGCAAGGCTGAGTGGATATTGAATATTTGTGATTGTCAGTTGTGACTTTTTCACCAGCGATATTCAGGGGTAGTAACAGAGTAGTGGGGAACTGGGATTTAACAGGACCAGGGCTTTGCAATGTGGAGTGTAATGGCAGGAGGAGGAGGAGGAGAAAGTGAACTTCATGAGCAAACAATGGGTGGCGCCATTAACGTTCTGTACAGAAATGGGCCAAGGCATCTAAGGTGTTTCATATATATGAAAATAAGGGCACATATTAGAAGAATATAGAACATAGAATATATGTATTAGAAGTATGGAGGAAAGTGTAGTATTTGTACTCATGTGCATGTATGTATGTATCTGTATATATCTCCTAAGTAGAAGGCGTGCTCAACGTGGGCTGGGATTTTTACCTTTTTTTTTTTTTTTTTCCAATGCTCTATCCCCAATAGCTAGAACTCTCCCTGACACAAAATGGGCCCTCTATAAATATTTGTTGAGTAGAATATGTATGGCAAAAGGAATACTGGTAAGGAGGACAGGGATGCATGTTCTAACACCTCTAGTGGAATAGGAGCAGTGATAACAGAGGGCGTTAGTGAGAGCAATGTGGGTATGTTGCAGAAACCAGGGTTGTTGGGAAGATTTTACTTCAGGAGGAACTGGAGTTTCTGGGGGCCAAGTGAGGACAAATGGTCTGGAAAGAGCAATGGGATGATTTTCTACCTCTCCCTTTCGTCCTATAGTATACATTGGTGGAACAAGGTGACCGGCATGTAGAAGAGGTTGAGGATGTGGGGAAGGATTTGGTGATGGATGAAAGACAGGCCCAGAGGGAGAGCACTCGCAAGAATGTGAAACTGAATAACCACTTTGACAAACACCTGGGCAATTTCTTGGGTAGTTAAATATACTCTAATTATGCAACCAACCCTTTCACTCCTAGGTGCCTACCCGAGAAATGAAAACATGTGTTCATACAAATATTTGTCTGTTCATTTTAGCTTTATTCATAACTTAAAAACTGGACACAACCCAAGTGTCCAGTAACTAGCGAATGGAGAAACGGATTATGGTGCATTTACTCAATAGGATAATGCTCAGCAATGAAAAGGAAGATATTAGTGATAAACGCAACAGTGTGAGAAGCCTCAACACATTATGCTAAACAAAAGAAGCTAGACACAAAAGCCTATACGTTGTACTATTTTGTTTAAATGAAGTAACAAAACGAAAAAAAAAAGCAAAACTATAGTGACAGAAATTTGGTTACTGGTTGCTAGGAGACGTGGGGGTAAAGTAGGTAATTGACTCAAAAAAGACACGAGGTTGCTTTCTGGAACAAAGGAAATGTTCTAAATCATGAGGGTCATGGTAGTCACATGACTATATTTATTTGCCTAAACCTATTTAATTTTAAATTTAATATTGGTATATTTTTGTTGTATTTAAATTATACTTAACTGATGGAAATAATTAACAAATGTATATCTTGGTTTATGTGTGTCTCTCCCACTAGAATATAGGTAAGCTTCTTGAGGGTAATGTTAAGAACCAATATGCTTGGCACAGTATCCATTATTAATATTCATTGGAAGAATGTATGTTCCATGCTTCTGACAATAGCTTATAACTCAAATATTTCTATGATTGCCTCTTACATTCATCATGTCCATTTACCAACTTGGACAATATCTTTAATGTCTCTAAACCTTGGTGTTCTCATCTATAATGCTGGGATTAAAAATTGAATTTATTTCATAGAATTATTATGAAAATAAAATAATGCCCTGGCGTAATATGCTTATAGCACTATCTGGCATGTGGTGAGCACACATTAATTCAAACAAATTTGGTGTTACTTTCCATGACTGTTCTATCTCAATTGCCTATGACTGTTATATGCCTATTATTTTGTTCATTAATCAGAGACTTTGTATTTATTTTTTGCCTTCTTCTTTTTTTT
Organism: Lynx canadensis; assembly: GCF_007474595.2. Lineage (NCBI taxonomy): Eukaryota > Metazoa > Chordata > Mammalia > Carnivora > Felidae > Lynx > Lynx canadensis. The sequence continues at coordinate 195,325,460 of NC_044306.2, forward strand.
TTTTTTTCAACGTTTTTATTTATTTTTGGGACAGAGAGAGACAGAGCATGAACGGGGGAGGGGCAGAGAGAGAGGGAGACACAGAATCGGAAACAGGCTCCAGGCTCTGAGCCATCAGCCCAGAGCCTGACGCGGGGCTCGAACTCACGGACCGCGAGATCGTGACCTGGCTGAAGTCGGACGCTTAACCGACTGCGCCACCCAGGCGCCCCTTTGCCTTCTTCTTATTGCCTGAAAGTCCTAGCCCACAATAAGTACTCACTAAATGTTTGTTGAATATGGCCTGATTTTTTAAGTGTTCAAGAAACATCCTTTCTTATGCCAGGGGGTTATGAATACATACGATTATCCTTTCTTTCTTTCTTTTTTTTTTTACGATTATCCTTTCCTAGGAATGTTAGCCTCCTTCTGTCATATCAACCTACACCCAGACATGCACATACAAATGATGTTTGTACTTACTGAGGCTTAAGCAATACTTTCACAGAAACAAATGTCCCTGACCTCAGAGAAGAGACTAGATTACCTTGTTACATGCATTCATAGTACTCAATACTTTTCTTTTACAGCACTTATCTATATGTGCAATGATACACTTGTATGATTATTTGGGTCATGTAATCTCTAGTCAGGCTAGGCCCACAGCTGGGTCCATTGTATCTCTAGCACCTAGTAGTCCATGAACTTACTTATTTACTTACTCACTTACATTTATTTATTTATTTATTTATTTATTTATTTATTTATTTAAATTTAAATTTAAATTCAAGTTAGTTAACATACAGTGCAGGCTTGGCTTCAGGAGTGGAACCTTGTGATTCATCTCTTACATATGACCCCCAGTGCTCATTCGAAAAAGTGCCCTCTTTAATGTCCATCACCCATTTAACCCGTCCCCCCACTCACCCCCCTTCCAGCAGCCCTCAGTTTGTTTTCTGTATTTAAGAGTCTCTTATGGTTTGCCTCCCTCTCTCTTTTTATCTTGTTTTCCTTTCCTTCCCCTATGTTCATCTGTTGAGTTTCTTAAATTCCACACATGAGTGAAATCATATTATATCTGTCTTTCTCTGACTTATTTCACTTAGCATAATACCCTCTAGTTCCATCCATGTTGGTGCAAATGGCAAGATTTCATTCTTTTTCATTGTCAGGTAGTATTTCGTTGTGTATATATACCACATCTTCTTTATCCATTCATCAGTCGATGGACGTTTGGGTTCTTTGCTTAATTTGGCTATTGATGATAGCGCTGCTATAAACTATGGGGTGCATGTGTCCCTTTGAATCAGCATTTTTGTATCCTTCGGATAAATTCCTAGTAGTGCAAGTGCTGGGTTGTAGGGTAGCCCTATGTTTAATGTTTTGAGGCACCTCCATACTGTTTTCCAGAGTGGCTGCACCAGTTTACATTCCCACAAGCAGTGCCAAAATGTTCCCCTTTCTCTGCATCCTCGCCAATATCTATTGTTTCCTGAGTTGTTAATTTTAGCCATTCTGACAGAAGGAAGTAGGGAGAGATGATGGCAGAAGTCTATGGTTATCACGTAGGGAAAGGTTTCTTTTTTTGTGGAGTGGATGGTTTATTTGAATTATTTTTAGTTCTAATATATTTTTTTAAGTTTATTTAGAGAGAGAGAGAGAGAGAGAGAGAGAGAGAGAGAGAGAGACTGGGAGGGACAAAAAGAGAGGGAGAGAGAATATCCCAAGTAGGCTCTACAGTCAGTGTGGAGCCCAATGCATGGCTCGATCTCATGACCTCGATATCATGACATGACCTGATATCAAGAGTTGGACGCTTAACCGACTAAGCCACCCAGGTACCCCCAATTCTAATTCACTTTTTATTTAACTATTAGGCCTGGGCTGAATTCCAGGTGGCTAACAGTAACCATCAAATGGGATGAAAATGTAGGTCAGCTTATCTACTAAAAGAAAGAGAAATCAAAGAGACACTCCCAGTGAATCAACAGCTCCCAAGTCATGAAAGTGAGCTGTTGTAACCAATGGTTGCTCCTGAGAGGGGTTGCCTGGTGAGGGCCTGGGAAGTGTGTTTTCACAACCCACTGAGTCTCTTGCTCAGCAATTTGCCATCATAGGAATTTTAGTGCTTTTCTTTTATGTTATCTTCAGTCAATACTATTATAAACATGTTAGACAATGTGTAAGGTCCTGAGGGGACAATGGTGACAAAAATACAGCTATTTTACAGTTGCTTAGAGAACTATTAGTCCAGTTGAGGAGATGACCTGATAAACAGTAGACTACAACATGACATGACTAGCCTTATACTAAGGGAAGCTCAGTGTCCAGAGGCAACACTTAAGAGGACAGATGGAGGGTCCAGAAAGGCCTCCAGAGAGAGGTATTTCTCATCTTTCCTGATTCTGTTGCCTTTCTTGAAGGCAACTCACTTGTTCCAGTGGCAAATTGCAGTAGAGCTTTTCCATAGGACACAGAGACTAAGCATTAGCACACGCCAAGCCCTGTGCAGAGGTGTCTTTCATCAGCATAACAGTTCTTCGGGGTAGAGGATATCATGCTCAGGAGAAAATAGAGGCTACAAGAGATTACTTAACTTTGCTGGGGACACACAGCTGGTGAGTGTGGGCCTCATTCTGTCTGGCTCCCAATACAGTGTTCTTTCCTGTCAAAGGCAAAATGAAACAAACCCCGAATTCCTACTTACGTCAAATGAAAACACTATAAAAAATTGGCCTCCAATAATCATCTTAAAAAATCCAGTAGCGTAATGGTGGTGATGACAAGCACTTTTTCCTCATTAGGACATCTGCTCTCAACCATGATGGGGAACTTCCCTCGATGACCCCATTCGTGCTGCCCATTTTGCTAAGGAGTTTATTCAAGGTAACAAAATAACCCAGGAGGAAAGCTTTGGTGAAAATGGAGGCCTTTGATCCCCGGCTTAATGCTTATTCTTCTAACAGGCAGGGCCTCTAAAGTTCAGCAACTGATATTGTAATTACTGTGTATCACTCTTTTTCCCACTTGTACGATAAAGCTGTATTTTAATTGTGTGGTGAGTGTAGACAGATTAGCACAACAAAAAAGCACCAATCTTTTCTTTACTTGGCTTGCTGGGAACATTATGCAGAAGGATACTGGTTAAACACACACACAATACTTAGAAGGCTTGAAAAATACATGTGGATAATATGTTAGGCTTTTTTTTTTTTTTACATGAACCTGAATTGGTATACAGCCACTGATTAATAACCTTAGGAATGAAAATGTCAGGTGTATTGCATAAATATTAGCCAGCAGACCTCAATTTGTTTTGGATAAGGATCAACAGTCTCGCATAAGGCACAAGAAAGACACCTCTGACATTGAAAATCCCCTCTAAATATCAAGGTCTTTTTCAACAAGACATTCGGAAATACAAGCAGTCTAATTAATAATCCATTATATAAGTAACATTTGCTTATTTTAATTACTGTGAACTTCAATTAGGTCTCTTCCATGGTGATGAACACAAACCTGTTTCTCAGGTAATGGTTTGTGGTTGATGTTCTTAGAAATCCTAGTACCTGGTGATGAGTCAGTGCTCAGGTATAGGGCAACAAGGCAGAGAACAGGGCTTGGCATGACACCCACCAGCAGAGGAGGGGCAGGTGTTGTCTTAGCAAGCTCTAGTGCCAAAATGAAATCTTGAAATCCAAACTCCACTCTCCTCTGCTTAAAAGCCTTTCACTCTTATGCTTTGGCTTTCAGAGAAGTATTCAGCCTTATTAGTAGTCACTGGGTTAGTCATGAGAGGAGCTTTTCTCACTTCTCCTGACACATCTGTTGTCATTGCTTCTGCCTCCCTGTATGTTGGCTTCGTGAAAGTCCCTGATTCTCAGCATGTGTCATGCTCTCACTTGCCTTCAGGATTTTGCCCATGCAAGATTCTATATGAAATTCTCTTCTTTCTTCCATGCCTACAAACTACTCACACTATTTAGGGCTGGACCACTACCGCCTGCCTGGGAATCTTTCTCTAACCTTCTACTCCCATTTCTGCCACACCCAGCTGTCACTCCTGAGCTGTGCCAGTGGCCTCCCCTCCAAGTTGTCAAAGCACTCAGGGTTTACCCCTGTCATCTGTACTTAGAAGAACAACTCCTTCCTGGGAAAATAGTCTTTCTCTCTATCTTGGACAACAGATTCTTTCCCCTCTTCTTCCTCCCTCCCTCCCTCCCTCCCTCCCTTCTTCCCTTCCTTCCTTCCTTCCTTCCTTCCTTCCTTCCTTCCTTCCTGAGATAGAGAAAGCATGAGTGGGGTAGGGGCAGAGAGAGAGAGAGAATCCCAAGCAGGCTCCACACTGTCAGCATGAAACCCATTGTGGGGCTCGAACCCACAAACTGTGAAATTATGACCTGAGCTGGAGTTAGATGCTTAACCAACTGAGCCACCCAGGCACCCCATCCTCCTTCTTCTTTTTCCTAATATATGTTTTAAATGAACATTGGGCTAAATATTTTTAAAATATCACAAAAACAATATGATTTTAAGTCAAATATAGAAAAAATGGGATGAGCACTGGGTGTTATATGTAAGCGATGAATCAGAGAAATCTACACCCAAAACCAAGAGCGCACTGTGTACTCTGTATGTTAGCCAACTTGACGATAAATCATCTTTAAAAAACTAATTAATTAAATAATTAATTAATAATAAATAAATAAAGTGGTTTTCTTGTAGGTGGCATTAAAAAAAAAAAAGAAAAATCGTTCAAACAAAATAGGGTCAATAGCCCAGCCCCCTTCCACCAACTTCTGCAGATATATAGATTCTTACATAGCCTTCTGTGTTCTGAGATAACAGGAAAAAAGTCTACCAAAGAAATGCTCTGGATCAAGGAGCAAGAATTAAAAAAAAAAATTAAAATAGCTTCAAAAATTCTACTGGCTTATTGGTAATTAAGCGGTGGTCAAGGGGAACAGATGGTTCTATATGGAGTCTTATTCTCATAAATCACAAAGGACCCAGAACATTGTCTGAAGGCAAGTGGCCATTGCTCTCCATAATATTGGAAGGTGCTCTAACTAATGGGCAATACCAATTATGCAGATGTCACTCCTGTTAGGAAAATGCCCCCCTTACTTAAGATGAATTCAGATAGCTTTATGTTTGGAAATTAATGCTTATCCCTAAAAAATGTGTATTTATTTCCTTGGTCTAATTAGTGTCTTTCATTTGATGATTATGAAGAATGAGGGGGACTTTTCTGTACCTCACTCAGGAAAAGAGAATTTGAGGGGGCTGAACTATTATGATAAATTTTGAAGGCCAAAGCTCATCTTGGAGTATCTTGCTGCAACTTTGGACACAAAAATTCAGACTTTGGAAAATGTACTGCTGTGTGATGCTTGTGTGTCCTAGAGCTCCTGGGGGTAGAGTAAAAGATCAGGCACTTAGCAGGGCATAAATTCTATACAGACCAACCCTTGTGGGTAAGGGTCAGGAATTGGCACTGAAGGCTTAAAGAAGATGGTATTCTGAACCACAGTTTGATGAGTAGTCTGAGAAATATTAGCACTTCAACTTTGCTTATAGTTTTCCTTTGCATTATAAGGATATTCACTTATTTTTAAAATGTATTCATTTATTTTGAGAGAGAAGAGGAGGAGGGAGAGAAAGACAGAGAGAGAGAGAGAGAGAGAGAGAGAGAGAGAGAGAGAGACCCCAGGCTGACTGCACTGTCATAACAGAGCCTGATGTGGAGCTTGAACTCAGATTTCATGATCTGATCTGAAACTAAGAATCAGACACTCAACCAACAGGGCCACTCAGGTGCCCCAAGGATATTCACTTATTAATTGAGTCACTGATTTTTGTTAGGTATTCTGTGCTAGAGATACAGAGAATGTAGGCAGCAGAATGCATTTCCTGATAGACTTAGAAACATGGTGGGGCAAGACATACCATATAGTAAATACAAAAAAAAAAAAAAAAAAGAAAGAAATATACAAGATGCATTCAGGTCTTAATGACAGCTATGCAAGAAATATAAGTGGATACTATTATGGAGCACCCCATGGGGTGCAGGATAATAAGCTGAGCATCTTCAAGCAATAGGGAACAACGTGTGGCTTGGATCTAAAGAGTAAGGGGTGGGGGGAAGTCAGGGAGAGATTGGAAGAGGACAGCAGGAGCCAGATCTTGAAGACCACAGTGAAGATTGTGACCCTTAAGTGTCATAGAAATATTGGCAAGTTTATGCAATACAGATGTGTTCTAATTTATATTTTTAAAAGTTGTTCTGACTGTTAAGGGGGAATAGATTTTGGGGGTAGGAAGACAAAGAGTAGAATCTGAGAAATTAGGAGCCTATTGAATTAGTCAAATTAAAAGCAATTGTGAATTGCTGGGATTAGGGCGATTTCATTGGCAGTGAGGAGAAGCGGTTGGTTTCGGGGTGTTTTGGGGGTGGACATGGCTGGATTTGGTGCTTTTAGTATCAAGTTTTGTATTTTGATTTCCATGCATGCTACCCTTCAGTGACATTAGATAGGTGCATATGGCTTTGCGCAGTGGTACTGTAGGGAATATGGTGTTGAGGCAAAAGCTGACCTGCCCTTCATTCACCCAGTGCCTGAACCCCTCAACAGTACAGACAGCCATGGACCTAGAGCCTGAGATACAACTAGCCACAGCGTGAGAATTAGGGAGAAAATATCAGGTGGGAAACAGTTGCCAAGGGTACCCCTTTGAGGAAGACAGGAGACAAACTACTTCTTTCCAAGATATTGTAGAAGAAGATGCCACTAGGGGTGAGAAGACCCAAGGGAAGGCATGGAAGAGAACCTATGCACTAAGCGCTTCCCTCTGAGCTGTCTTTGTTTATTTGTCAAGTCCTTTACTAAAATATGATCGCTGTGAAGGCTGGAGCTGGCTCATATTCACTTTCACATCCTAGTAAGTGGCATAGCGTCTGCCACTTACTGCCTGGTAACACGGAAATGAATGAATTTCATGCACACGAGTGAATGTGTGATTGCTTATTGAAAAGGTATTGGTTTGAAGAGTTGGTGCTTTTCTGCTGTATTAAGCAATGTGGCAGGGACACAATTTGGAATCAGGCATCGTGCCTTTTTTCCACATTTATATCTTGGAGATCGTGTTGCTGCCCCATATTCATCACTGTAGGATGGTTGAACCTTCTCCAACAGAGGCCTCCTTTTGTGCCTGACCTTGCACGATGCACTTTGTATTGGCCAGAGGGAAGGCATACACATTGGCATGAAATGTGAATATGCCTATTAACATTTCTCTCAGAGAATGTGGTGAGCCTTAGGAATCAGCTCAGAGGTTCAGCGGGGGCCCCTGGTCAGCACATTCTTCAAGCTCCCAGAAAAGGGCAAGCAAAGAATATTTACAGCCATGGAGAAATGGCCTCATAAAAACGCATAAGGGTGTGTGCATAGACTGATGACTTAGATGAAAAAAGCCGTGTTTACATACTGTTACACTAAAAATATTCACACCTCATCAAATTGTCAGTCTTGTTTGCTGGCAACAATGGGATGTTTCCCTCTGTAAGGCAGTAAAGCTCCCGGCAGAGCACTGAGCATTATGTCTCATTAATCCTTCCCAGATCCCAGCGAGGTGGGTGGTGAGGGTTAGGTTTCCTGCTGTATCAGAAGAGAATAGATTGGGATTCATTTTCTCCCCTCTCTGCCATCTCATGTTTGAAACTTTATTAGTCTACTGAGGCTCTTGGGGATTGATCTTCCTAATGTCATCTGGTCTACCACCTAGGGCTGATGACGAATCCCTAGAGGAGGGGAATGAATTAATCAAGCCCTCTCAGCTATTTGGTGGAAAATCCAAGCCCAGTTGACCAATATCCTACCCAGAGAACAGCAGAATGAGTAAGAGCATAAACCCCTATAAACGTCTACTAGATGTCAAACATTTTATATGTAATAGTTTTTGTAATCACTATGACAATTTTGTAAGGTTGTTGTTATTATTATTATAACTGTTAATTATTACAATTTTCCAGACGAGAATTATAAAGATCGTGGTTCATGTAAATTCTGTATTCAAACCCGAATATATCTTTTGACACCAAAGCTGATGTCATGGGATGTCCCGGGATAATCCACTTTGTATACCCATTGGACACACTGACACATAGCAGTGGCTTGATAGTGTTTCCTTCTTTTTTTTTTTTAATTAAAAAAAAATTGTAACGTTTATTTTTTTGGGAGAGAGAGCCACAGAGCGCAAGCAGGGGAGGGGCAGAGAGAGAGGGAGACACAGAATCTGAAGCAGGCTCCAGGCTCTGAGCTGTCAGCACAGTGCCCGATGCGGGCCTCAGGCTCATGAACCATGAGAGCATGACCTGAGCCAAAGTCGAACACTTAACCAGGCTCCCATCCTTCTATATATTTTTTAAGAGAGAGAGAGAGAGAGAGTACATCTGCATGCACAAGTAGGGGAGGGGCAGAAAGAGAAGGAGAGAGAGAATCTTAAGCAGGCTCTGTGTTCAGTGCAGAGCTTGACACAGGCTTGATCTCATGACCCTGATATCAACCTGAGTCGAAATCAAGAGTCAGACGCTTAACTGACTGAGCCACCCAGATGCCCCAAGTATTTCCTTCTTGATATGATCTTGCAGAGGAAAGATGCTGTGGAGACAGACAGGCCTGAATTCTAATGCACATCTCTTCATTGCTAAGGGGGCACCTTATGGGTGAGGAAGAAAGTATGCCTAAGTGTCAGTTTTCTCATCTATAAAAGAAAATAAAATACTCCCATGGCAGAATGGATGTGAAAATAAAATGAGGGAGCTCAAAGAAACAGAATATCACCTGGAAGGACTGCTCCATACTTGGGGGTTCCCTCTGATTCTTCCTTTGATTAGCAGGCTTGGGTGTTTTTTCAAGAACCCTATTAGAAAACAAACCCATGCATTTCTGTACTGTTTTGGATTCACTCTATGAATTGACTTATTTATAGTGTCCAAGATGGTTGACATCTTTCCTATTGAATTTCCCTAGTTATCAGTCTCTACGTGGAGGAGTCATACTCTTAAAGGTCATTTCAGAAGATCATTGGGTCAGACTACCCAACTTTCTTAGCAATAGGAACCACACTGCTAGTCCATTGACCACTGAATATGTGTCCAGCAGCTAGAAATTGCATAGGATACTGAAAACTAGGGCATGGTGAACTCAAGGAAGCCAACATGGGCCACTTCAGTATTTATGAAACCTTGGGACTATACTTAACCCCTTTGTGCTTTAGTCTACTTATCTACATTACTGACCTAAAGATTAAAAGGTCTGAGAAAATTAAGTGACGTAATAAATATAAAGTACTCACTCAGCGCCTCACATGTAGTAAGGGTTTATTAAGTATTGGTTATGAATATCATTAGCTACAATACTTCATAAAAGGAAAAATAAGTTAATGATTTCCAATCAAGATGGTATACAATTAAGTCATTTGCACATTCAATTTCTTTTTAATGTTTATATTAAATTTGAATATATTAATTTAAAAAATACACACATTATATAAAATAACAATAAAGATGCCTACATACCATCACCTAATGCTTTTGAAACCCACCATATGTATCCCCTCATCACATATCTGTTCTCCTTTCAGAGGAAACTGCAAACCTGAATTTTGTGTAGAACCTACCCTTTCTGTCTTTACCATTATATCATTTGTGTTTGTCTTTTTTAACAATAGAATTTTTTCTTGGATTGCATATAACTTATTCTGCAAGGGTTCTTCAACATGAGCAAACATTTCTCCTAAATTTTAACTTGATAAACGAGTGATGTCTTTCAATACAAGTAGTACATAATGCCAAATGTCACATGATCACAACTGAGCTCTTTTCTCTCTCTGCCTCCTTACCTTTCTCTCTCTCTCTCTCTCTGCCTCTCACTGCGGGATTACAGGTTATCATCTCCTCTTTGGATGCTCAGTCTCAGGGCACGGTGTTTGGCACAAATCAGTAATTTTTCAGAACATTGGAGGGTGCCCACAACTGGCACTGATGTATTTTTTTTTTTGGTCACTTCAAAGAACCTATTGACTGTCCTTTGCTTTTCCATATAAGAGTAAGCTTAGGGATGCTTTGATTCATTCTAGGTCAATGGATAGACTCCTTGTTAAAGTTGCACGAAAACAAAAAGATTCCATTAGCCACTAGACAGCAGTGATTCCGTTAGTGATAGTGAAAGTCGTCCTGCACAATAACCCTCTTCTCTCTTGTCTCCCTCACACCAGCCACGAAGGTTTTCAAAGGTAAGTGCAGATTTATTTTCCTTTTTTTAAATTTTATTTTTTATTTTTAAAAATTTACATCCAAATTAGTTAGCATATAGTGCAACAGTGATTTCAGGAGTAGATTCCTTAATGCCCCTTACCCATTTAGCCAATCCCCCCTCCCACAACGCCACCAGTAACCCTCTGTTTGTTCTCCATATTTATGAGTCTCTCCTGTTTTGTCCCCCTCCCTGTTTTTATATTATTTTTGTTTCGCTTCCCTTATGTTCATCTGTTTTGTCTCTTAAAGTCCTCATATGAGTGAAGTCATATGATTTTTGTCTTTCTGTGACAAAATTTCACTTTGCATAATACCCTCCATTTCCATCCACATAGTTGCAAATGGCAAGATTTCATTCTTTTTGATTGCTGAGTAATACTCCATTGTGTGTGTGTGTGTGTGTGTGTGTATATATATATGTATGTGTATATATATATATATATATATATATATATATATATATACCACATCTTCTTTATCCATTCATCCATCGATGGACATTTGGGCTCTTTCCATATTTTGGCTATTGTTGATAGTGTTGCTGTAAACATGGGGGTGCCTGCATCCCTTCGAAACAGAGTACCTGCATCCTGTGGATAAATGCCTAGTAGTGCAATTGCTGGGTCGTAGGGTAGTTCTATTTTTAGTTTTTTGAGGAACCTCCATACTGTTTTCCAGAGTGGCTGCATCAGCTTGCATTCCCACCAACAATGCAAAAGAGATCCTCTTTCTCCACATCCTCACCAACATCTGTTGTTGTCTGAGTTGTTAATATTAGCCATTCTGACAGGTGTAAGATGGTATCTCATTGGGTTTTGATTTGTATTTCCCTAATGATGAGAGATGTTGAGCATTTTTTCATGTGTCGGTTGGCCATCCGGATGTCTTCCTTGGAGAAGTGTCTATTCATGTCTTTTGACCATTTCTTCACTGGATTATTTGTTTACTGGGTGTTTGATAAGTTTGATAAGTTCTTTATAGATTTTCGATACTAACACTTTATCTGATATGTCATTTGCAAATATCTTTTCCCATTCTGTCGGTTGCCTTTTAGTTTTTCTGGTTGTTTCCTTTGCTGTGCAGAAGCTTTTTATCTTGATGAGGTCCCAGGAGTTCATTTTTGCTTTTGTTTCCCTTGCCTCCGGAGATGTGTTGGGTAGGAAGTGGCTGCGGGCAAGATGAAAGAGGTTTTTGCCTGCTTTTTCCTCGAGGATTTTGATGGCTTCCTGTCTTACATTGAAGTCTTTCATCCATTTTGAGTTTATTTTTGTGTCTGGTGTAAGAAAGTGGTCCAGGTTCATTCTTCTGCATGTCGCTGTCCAGTTTTCCCAGCACCACTTGCTGAAGAGACTGTCTTTATTCCCGTGGATATTCTTTCCTGCTTTGTCAAAGATTAGTTGGCCATATGTTTGTGGGTCCATTTATGGGTTCTCTATTCTATTCCAATGATCTGAGTGTCTGTTTTTGTGCCAGTACCATACTGTCTTGATGATTACAGCTTTGTAGTATAGCTTGAAGTCTGGGATTGTGATGCCTCCTGCTTTGGTTTTCTTTTTCAGGATTGCTTTGGCTATTTGGGGTCTTTTCTGGTTCCATAAAAATTTTAGGATTATTTGGTCTAGCTCTGTGAAGAATGCTGGTGCTATTTTGATAGGGATCGCATTGACTATGTAGATTACTTTGGGTAGTATTGACATTTTAACAATATTTGTTATTCCTATCCAGGAGCATGGAATCTTTTTCCATTTTTTTGTGTCTTCTTCAATTTCTTTCATAAGCTTTCTACAGTTTTCAGTGTATAGATTTTTTACCTCTTTGGTTAGATTTATTCCTAGGTATTTTATGGTTTTTTGTGCAACTGTAAATGGGATCGATTCCTTGATTTCTCTTTCTGTCGCTTCATTGTTGGTGTATAGGAATGCAACCAATTTCTGTGCATTGATTTTACATCCTGCCACTTTGCTGAATTCATGAATCAATTCTAGCAGTTTTTTGGTGGAATCTTTTGGGTTTTCCATATAGAGTATCATGTCATCTGCAAAGAGTGAAAGTTTGACCTCCTCCTGGCCGATTTGGATGCCTTTTATTTCTTCGTGTTGTCTTACTGCAGAGGCTAAGACTTCCAATACTATGTTGAATAACAGTGGTGAGAGTCAACATCCCTGTCTTGTTCCTGACCTTAGGGGGAAAGCTCTCAGTTTTTCCCCATTGAGGATGATATTAACATTGGGTCATTCATACACGGCTTTTATGATCTCGAGGTATGATCCTTCTATCCCTACTTTCTTGAGGGTTTTTATCAAGAAAGGATGCTGTATTTTGTCAAATGCTTTCTCTGCATCTATTGAGAGGATCATATGGTTCTTGTCCTTTCTTTTATTGGTGTGATGAATCACGTTAATTGTTTTGTGGATATTGAACCAGCCCTGCATCCAAGGTATAAATCCCACTTGGTCGTGGTGAATAATTTTTTTAATGTATTGCTAGATCCAGTTGGCTAATATCTTGTTGAGGATTTTTGAATCCATGCTCATCAGGAAAATTGGTCTATAGTTCTCCTTTTTAGTGGGGTCTCTGTCTGGTGTTACAATCAAGGTAATGCTGGCTTCATAGAAAGAGTTTGGAAGTTTTCCTTCCATTTCTATTTTTTGGAACAGTTTCAAGAGAAAAGGTGTTAACTCTTCCTTAAATGTTTGGTAGAATTCCCCGGGAAAGCCATCTGGCCCTGGACTCTTGTTTTGTGGCAGAGTTTTGATTACTAGTTCGATTTCCTTACTGGTTATGGGTCTGTTCAAATTTTCTATCTCTTCTTGTTTCAGTGTTGGTAGTGTAGATGTTTCTAGGAATTTGTCCATTTCTTCCAGATTACCCATTTTATTGGCATGTAATTGCTCATAAAATTCTCTTATTATTGTTTTTATTTCTGTTGTGTTGGTTAGTTGTGATCTCTCCTCTTTCAATCTTGATTTTATTTATTTGGGTCCTTTCCTTTTTCTTCTTGATCAAACTGGCTAGTGGTTTATCAATATTGTTAATTCTTTCAAGGAACCAGCTTCTGGTTTCATTGATCTGTTCTGTTCTTTTGGTTTCAATAGCATTAATTTCTGCTCTAATCTTTATTATTGTCTGTCTTCTGCTGGTTTGGGGTTTTATTTGCTGTTCTTTTTCCAGATCCTTAAGGCATAAGGTTAGGTTGTGTATCTGAGATCTCTTTTCCTTCTTTAGCAAGGCCTGGATTGCTATATACTTTCCTCTTATGACTGCCTTTGCTGCGTCTCTGAGGTTTTGGGCTGTGGTGTTATCATTTTCATTGGCTTCCATGTACTTTTCAGTTTCCTCTTTAACTTCTTGTTTAGCCCATTCATTCTTCAGTAGGATGTTTTTTAGTCTCGAAATATTTGTTATCTTTCCAAATTTTTTCTTGTGGTTGAGTTCAAGTTTCATAGCATTGTGGTCTAAAACTATGCACGGTATGATCTTGATCTTTTTGTGCTTGTTGAAGGCTGATTTGTGTCCCAGAATGTGACCTGTTCTGGAGAACGTTCCAAGTGCACTGGAGAAGAATGTGAATTCTGCTGCTTTAGGATGAAATGTTCTCAATGTATCTGTTAAGTCCATGTGGCCCAGAGTGTCATTCAAAGCCATTGATTCCTTGTCGATTTTCTTTTTAGATGATCTGTCCATTGCTGTGAGTGGGGATGTTGAAGTCCCCTACTATTATGGTATTACTATTGATGAATTTCTTTATGTTTGTGATTAGTTGATTTATATATTTGGATGCTTTCACATTTGGCACAAAATGTTTACCATTGTTAGGTCTTCTTGGTCTATAGACCCCTTGATTATGATATAATGCCCTTCTGCATCCCTTGATACAGTCTTTAAAGTCTAGATTCTCTGATATAAGTATGGCTACTCTGGCTTGCTTTTGTTGACCATTAGCATGATAGATGGTTCTCCCTCCCCTTATTTTCAATCTGAAGGTGTCTTTAGGTCTAAAGTGGGTCTCTTGTAAACAGTGTATAGATGGATTTTGTTTTCTTATCCATTCTGTTACTCTATGTCTTTTGATTGGAGCATTGATTCCATTGATGTTTAGAGTGAGTACTGAAAGATATGAATTTATTGCAATTATGATGTTTGTAGAGTTGGAGTTTCTGGTGATGTTCTCTGGTCCTTTCTAATCTTTTGTTGCTTTTGGTATTTGTTTAATTTTGTATATATATTTTCATCTTTTCTCCCCTCAGAAAGTCCCCCTTAAAATTTCTTTTAGGGCTGGTTTAGTGGTCACAAACTCCTTTAATTTTTGTTTCTGGGAAACTTTTTATCTCTCCTTCTATTTTGAATGACAGCCTTGCTGGATAAAGAATTCTTGGCTGCATATTTTCTGATTCAGCACACTGAATATATCCTGCCACTCCCTTCTGGCCTGCCAAGTTTCTGTGGATAGGTCTGCTGCAAACCTGATCTGTCTTCCCTTGTCTGTTAGGGACTTTTTTTTTCCCTTGCTGCTTTCATGATTCTCTCCTTGCGTGAGTATTTTGTGAATTTGATTATGATATGCCTCGTTGATGGTCAGTTTTTGTTGAATATAACGGGGGTCCTCTGTGCTTCCTAGATTTTGATGTCTGTGTCTTTCCCCAGATCAGCAAAGTTTTCTGCTATGATTTGCTCACATAACCCTTCTACCCCTATTTCTCTCTCTTCCTCCTCTGGGACCCCTATGATTCTGATGTTGTTCCTTTTTAATGAGTCACTGATTTCTCTAAATCTTAAATTGTGCTCTTTTGCCTTAATCTCCCTCTTTTTTTTCTGCTTCTTTATTCTCTATAAGTTTGTCCTCTATATCGCTGATTCTCTGTTCTGCCTCTCCCATCCTTGCCGCCACTGCATCCATCCATGATTGGAGCTCAGTTATAGTATTTTTAATTTCATTCTGGCTATTTTTTTACCTCTTTTATCTCTGCAGAAAGGGATTCTAATCTATTTTTGACTCCAGCTAGTATTCTTATTATCGTGATTCTAAATTCTGGTTCATACATCTTGCTAGTATCTGTGTTGGTTAAATCACTTGCTGTCATTTCTTCATTCTCTTTCTTTTGGGGTGAAAAGCTTCATTTTTTCATTTTGAAGGGAGAAAAGGAATTAATGAATTAGAAAAATTGAAATTAAAAAAAATTAAAATTAAAAAATATTAAAATTAAAAATTAAACACACACACACACACACACACACGCACACACACCAAAATCGAATAGATGATGCTAGATCCTAGGTGTGTTTTGGTCTGGGTGTTGAACGTGGTTTGACAGATTAGAGAAAAAAGGGGGGGGAGAAAAAAGGGAAATCGTTTGAGAATTTGAAAAAATGAATACACGGAAGTAGACTAAAATGAGATGATGGGAGTAAAATAGAATTTGAAAAAATATTTAAAAAGTAAAGAATATAGTAGAAAAAAATTAAAGAAAAATATTTTAATAATAATCAAAAATAAATATAAAAATTTTAATTTTCTGTATTTAAGAAAAAAGAAAGGAAATGAAAAAGAGAAAAAAAGATTAAAAAAAGAAAATAAAAAAGAAAAAAGCATTGAAAATTTGAAAAAGTGAATACACTGTAGTAGACCAAAATAAAATAATGGAAGTAAAATAGAATTTTTTTTAATGTTTTTTATTTATTTTTGAGAGAGAGAGACAATGAGCAGGTGAGGAGCAGAGAGAGAGGGAGACAGAATCCATGAAGCAGGCTCCAGGCTCTGAGCTGTCAGCACAGAGCCCAATGTGCGGCTCAGACCTGTGAACCACAAGATCATGACCTGAGCCCAAGTCAGACACTTAACCAACAGCCACCCAGGCGCCCCGGAAGTAAAATAGAATTTGAAAAAATTTTCATAACAGAAAAAAAATAGTAATGAAAATTAAATAAAAATACTTTTAATATAAATTGAAAGTAGAAATGAAGTGTTTCTCTTTTTGCATTTAAGAAAAAGAAAAGAAACAAAAAGGAGAAAAAAGAAAAAGAAAGAAACAAAAGGAAATTTTTTGAAAATTTGAAAAGGTGAGTACACTGAAGTAGACTGAAATAAAAAGACAGAAGTAGGATTTGAAAAAAAATTACACAAAAGTAAAAAATATAGTAATAAAAAAATAAAAATATTTTTAATATAAATTGAAAATAAAAATGAATTTTTTCTCTTTCTGTATTCAAGAAAAAGAAAAGAATTGTAAAAGAGAAAAAGGAAAAAGAAAAAAAAAGAAAGAAAGAAAATTGAATAGATGAACCTGCTAAGCCCGCAGTGAAACTTGTGTTCTTGAGGAGAGAAGTTGGCCCAGTTGGGGGGGGGGGGGGGGAGGGCCTCAGTGTAATGGCTCCGCTCTCCAGTAGATGGCACTGCTAGCCTACTGGGGTGGAGTGTTGCGGCGCTTGTAGGTGCATATGCGCATGCGCAGTAAAAATGGCGCCACCTAGCCACCCAGTCTGTTCTCCCGGATCACCAATAGAGCACCAGTCCTCTGTCTTCAGCTCTCGTCCACTCCCTGCTTTTCCATTCTCCATGACCAGGCCCCAGGCAGTACCTCTCTCCTGAGTTTTGTCTCAGATGTGGCTGTTTTCCCCGGCCCCTTACTTCCGGAGGACGGCGGCTTTGACCCGCTCCGCCCCTCTGCGGGAGGGTCTCACCGAGCAGTGGCCGAATGAGCAGTGGCCGAATATTGGCTGCACCCAGGAATGCCCGCTGGACCCTGCTGCTGCCGGTGCCCCTAGACTGCGGCCAGGTGCCGGCCCGTCCCAGGAAATGTTCGCGAGACAGTGTAGCAGCAGTGTTTCAGGGGTTATGGAAAATCACAGCTCACATCTGGCACCAAGCTTCACCCTTAATGACCTTGTTCCAGCATCAGAGAAAGTGGCCGTTTTCTGGGGTCTGCTGGGACCAGGTGGCTTCAACAGTCTCTACCAAATGTCCTTCCAGCGGTGGAACCGCTTTTCCCCGTGTGGCCTGAGAACCTCCCGGACCCCACTCTGCTCCTGGGGACTCACCCTTCCCACCAGAGCAACGCCAGGTAGGGAGCTGCGGAGTTGCAGACTTAGCGCTCCCCTTGTTTACAGTCTTAATGGAATTTAAACCCTCTCCTTTCTCCTTTCTCCCTTTTTAGTTTAGTCCCTGCGGCTGTTTCCAATTTTCCACTTTCTCTCCAGCTGCTTTTGGGGAGGGGTGCTTTTCCCGTATTCTCCTCTCCTCCCCAGCCTCCCTCCTCTCTCCGCCAGCAAAAGCGGTTCCTTACCTTTCGCGGCTTCTTGCTCCCCAAGTTCAGCTCTCCGCGCCGCGTACCTGCTGAGTTCTGTGGTTCAGGTCGTGCAGATTGTTGCGTTAATCCTCAAATCAGCTTTCTAGGTGTGCAAGATGGTTTAGTGTTGGTCTGGCTCTATTTCATGGACGCGAGACACACAAAAAGCTTCCATGCTGTTCTGCCATCTTGGCTCCTCCCTCTGTTTATTTTCTTTATTTCTTTTTTTTTTTTTTTTAGTTTTTTTTCTATTTTTTTCAACGTTTATTTATTTTTGGGACAGAGAGAGACAGAGCACGAACAGGGGAGGGGCAGAGAGAGAGGGAGACACAGAATTGGAAACAGGCTCCAGGCTCCGAGCCATCAGCCCAGAGCCTGACGCGGGGCTCGAACTCACGGACCGCGAGATCGTGACCTGGCTGAAGTCGGACGCTTAACCGACTGCGCCACCAAGGCGCCCCTATTTTTCTTTATTTCTTGTATTTTCTTTATTATTTTGTATTATATTACAATATTGTAATCATTTTTATATGAATATTTTTGGGTTGTGGAACAAATCATTTGAGTTTCCTTCCATTATATCTTACGGGGAAACTCGTTTAAATATACAAGTGCTTTGGATTACAAGCATGTGTCTGGAATGAATTGACGAATTATGCTCACAAACCAAGGCTTTACTATACATTTACTATGTACATGGAATAACATTGCCATTAATCTTGTTATTTGCTTTTGTTTGCTTAGCAAGGGAAGGAAAAATAAGATAAAAACAGAGGGAGGCAAACCATAAGAGACTCTTAAATACAGAGAACAAACTGAGGGTTGCTGGAAGGGAGGTGGGTCGGGGGATGGACTGAATGGGTGATGGACATTAAGGAACGTGCTTGTTGGGATGAGCACTGGGTGTTGCATGGAAGTGATGAATTACTGGGTTCTACTCCTCAAGCCAAGACCACATTGTAAGTTAACTAACTTGAATTCTAATAAGTAAACAAAGTAAATTAAAATTAAAAAATAAAAAATAAAACAAACAAAACATTGTATTCTGAGATGTATCCATGTTGTTCACGTAGTTTTAATTCATTCCCATCAGTACTGTAGAGTATACTAGTGTATGGATATGACAGAATTCACTTATCCATTTTACTCCTAATGGACATTACAGTTGCTTCCTTTTAAGCTTTTTTATTATTATATCATGCCTCTATCAACATTATTATATAAATTCTTGGTGTGTGTGGGCAGGATTATCTAAAGGAAAGATAATTGGGAATGAGACATGGGTTATAGGACTGGAGCACGTTTGACATTACTATATGATACTATTGTCTTGTTTTATAAAGTAACTATAACCATTTACAATCCTACCTACAGTATATAAGGGTTAATAGTTGCCTCCAATCCTTGCCAATCCTTTATACTCTTATTCTTTAATTTTTACCAATCTGGATGAAAAATGGTAAATTCTTGGGGTTTTAGTTTGCATTTCTTTGATTGCTGGTAAATTGAGAACATTTAAAAATGTTTACTGGTCATTGGAGTTTCTGCTTTCATAAAGTGCTTATTGGAGTCTTTGTACATTTTTTGCCTATTGAGTTGTTTGTCTTTAATTTATTGATTATGTGAATTTTGTTTACTGTCTGAATACTAATTTTGTCATTACATATGCCCAAACATCTTCTTTTACTTTGTGGTTTGTCATTTCGGTTTTCATATTATGCCTTTGGATGGGCAGCTGTTCTTAATATTGCTGAGTACATCATCATTTGTTCATGATTTGTACTTTCTATTTCTTGTTTAGAAATCCTGCTCTATCCAAAAGTCATAGAGATATTCCAGTATTCTCCTAAAAGTTTAATAGTTTTATTTTTAACCTTTATATATTTAATCCACCTGGAATTGATTTTATATATGGTGTGAAAAAGGAGTCAAATTTCATTCTTGTCCATAACCAGTTGTTCCAGGATCATTTATTGACTAGTTCATCTTGTGCCATTGATATGTCATGCTGGCCCTGTCATAAATCAGATTTCTGTACATGCGGGGGCCCGCTTCTAGGCTTTTCTTTTCTTCTCATGTACTTACTTATCCATGTGCACACCAACCCCAGCCTGCTTTAATTACCATCAGATAATACTGATGCTTGGTATTTTGAAAGCCAAATCCCATGATTTCTTTTCCTCAGGACAGTTCCTTGGCCCTTGTTGCACCATATAACATGGTTGAGTCAACTTGTCAAGTTTCTTAAAAAATAACCTGTTGGCATTTTCTTAGAATTACATTGAATTTATGTATTTATAGATCAGTTAAGAAATGACATTCAGTCTTACTGTCCATGAACATGATGTAAGCATGTCTTTAATTTTATTCGTTAATGTTTTTCAATAAAATTTTATAAGATTTTCCATAAAGCTCTTTCCTCTCTCTGTTATATTTATACCTGTGTGCTTGATAATTTGTGCCATTATAAATTATTTCCTTTAAAAATATATATGTAAAAATATATATTGAAACATGTTAATATATGTATTAAATATATATACACACACGTGTGTGTGTGTGTGTGTGTGTGTGTGTGTGTATAATGCTTATTTATTTTGAGAGGGGCAGGGAAGGGGCAGAAAGAGAGGGAGAGAGAGAATACCAATCAGGTTCTGTGCTGTCAGCGCAGAGCCCCACATGGGTTTAGATCTCACGAACTGCGAGATCATGACCTGAGTCATAATGAAGAGTCAGAGGCTTAATCAAGGCAGCCAGGCATCCAAAAATATATTAATTCTTTGCTATTAATTTGTATCAAGATTCCCTGATAAGGGTGCCTGGGTAGCTCAGTCGGTTAAGGGTCCAACTTTGGCTCAGGTCATGATTTCATGGTTTGTGAGTTTGAGCCCCACATCAGGCTCTGTGCTGACAGCTCGGAGCCTGGAGCCTGCTTCAGATTCTGTGTCTTCCTCTCTCTCTCTGCCCCTCCCCTGCTCACACTCTGTCTCTCTCTCAGGCTCAAAAATAAACATTTAAAAAATTAAAAAAAAAGAATACCTGATAATATATCTGTGGTGTTAAATAACCTGTCAGTTTCAGTTTTTCTGTGCAGTGAATCATTTCATCCACAAATCATAAGAGTTTTGTTATTTTATTTTTATAAACTCATGACATCTGTTTATTTTTCTTGACTTTCTGTTCTGCTAAGATTTCTGACAAACAATGATTGAAAGAGGTGATAGTAAGCTTTGATTTCTTATTTCTGATCTGAAGAATTATTTGAGGGCTGATTTGAAGCTGGATTCCCCAGGCAAGATTTGTTCTGCTGCTCTGGGAATACTTTAAACCAAATTTTCAGTTAGCAGTGTTCAGACCACATAGTTACTGAGATTTGGGGTTGCAAATATGATTAGGGACCAACTTGTGGTAAAGAACTTTCAAGGACAGGGTGCTTGGGTGGCTCAGTTGGTTGAGCATCCAACTCTTGATTTCAGCTTGGGTGATGATCCCAAGGGTCGTGGGACTGAGCCCCATGTCATGCTCTATGCTGGGCATGGGGGGTGCTTAAGATTCTCTCTCCTGTTTCTCTCTCCCCCTCTGCCCCTCTCCCCCACTCATGCTCTCTCTCTCTAAAACAAAAAGAAAGCAAGAAAAGAAAGAAAGAGAAAGAAAGAAAGAAGGAAAAGAAAGAAAGAGAGAGAGAGAAAGAAAGAAAGAAAGAAAGAAAGAAAGAGAAAGAAAGAAAGAAAGAAAGAAATGTTCCTTTCAAGGAACAGTTGAAAGAATGTTTTCCCCTTTCCCTAGTGTTATACTAGAGAGATTGGTACTGGAGAGAGGTTGGGGGTGGAATTATTTTGTGTTCATCCTTAAATTAAGGTTAGAGCCCAACTTTATAAATGAGGGGACTCTCCTATCAGACTCCCTACTTTGGGTGGACCTTGAAGCTTGTCTTCTTGCTAACAAGGGTTCAAGGCCACTGGCGTTAAGCAAACATTCTTGACAGAGATCCACTGATAAGCTCATGAGAGGCCATCGGTAGCAAACTGAAAATCTGGTCTTTTGAGCAGAAGAGTCTACTGTTCTTTTCACTGTGAATATGACTGGGCCTGAAAGATAAGACACTGAATCCTTCTGATATGTTCTTAGAGCTCCTGGTGCGCTGATCTAGCTTCAGAAGGTACGTGATCACTGCTCATCTTTGACCCGAAAGCCGCTATATTTGGAGAATTTATTTGTAAAGTAATTTTACTTTGTTGTTTTTCTCTCTATGAAAACTGTTCGGAGAAGGAGGGTGCTCTAGAAAGACGGCTGTATCACAGCTGCCAGGGAGCCTTAAGTTGGGCTGCTGATAATAAAGAGGGGGCGGCTTCTGGGGGAGGTTTCTGCAGCAAAGAACTCCATCCTCTGCAGGCGCTGAGCTCCAGCCTATCTTTGATTAATAGTATCTCTTAACTTTTCTGAGTCTCAGTTTCTTCATCCCAAAAGTGTGACTAATAATACTATACAAAATGTGGAATTTTGGAAAGGTAAAATTAAACAAGTAATATGTGTAAAGCTTCAAGGTAACATCTGGGCATAAAATAATTGCTCCTAAGTTATTATTATTATGTCTAAGACCCAGCGCATAGCCTCCGTGGTTCTAGACAAAGGTAACCATGAAAAGGTCCCTGCCTTCAAGAAGCATGAGAAATGTTGAGAACTTTAAAAGCTAATAATTTCGTATTTGGCTCTTCTGACCTCCTCCATGGTGTCATTTAGCAACCAATGGGAAAAAAAGTAATATGCATTTTTCTTGTACCCCTCAGATGCTAATGACAATAAGCGGGGTCCTCAGCACAGGCAAAAATTAGTCTTGGTAACCCACCTTCCCCGTCACCCTTTCTTCCAATGTCCTTTTTCCCTGTTTCATCTAAGACCTTATACCATTCTTCCGCCTGTATCTACTGTTCGTTTTGTAATCACAAACCGTCAAATTAAAATCTCTCATTGTTTTTTTTTTTCTGTTTTTGTTTTTGTTTTTGTTTTTTTGTTTTTTTTTCTGAGAACCAGAGAGGTAAGCTTTATTCTCACCTATATTACTTGTCACCGAACTCCATGGGGCTTTTCTGAGCTCCCATCTTCTCAGCCTATTTTGAAGAGTTATTGTGAGGGTTAAGGGCATGCTAATTTAGTAGGAATTTACTGAATCTTACATGCTGTTGAAACTTTTTCTTTTTAGTTTTTATTATTTTTATGTATAGTTGACAAACAGTGTTATATTAGTTTCAGGTGTGCAAAATGATGATTCATCAATGTTTTACATTACACAGTGCTCATCACAGTAAGTGTACTCTTAATCCCCTTCCCCTATTTCACCTACCCCCCTCCCCACCTCCCCTCTAACAACCACCAGTTTTTTTCTCTGTATTTAAGTCTTTTTTTTTCCCTTTGTCTCTTTTTCCTTTGTTCATTTGTTTTGTTTCTTAAATTCCACATATGAGTGAAATCTTTTTGTATTGTTTTTCCTTTGACTGACTTATTTCACCGGTGAAATAAGTCAGTCAAAGGAAAAACAATATATACATTATATATATTCCATTATATGTGTGTGTGTGTGTACGTATATATGTATATATATACGTATATATATATAGTTTTTTTCAAGTATAATTGACATACAGTGTGTATATATATATACATTATACACACACACACACACACACACACACACACACACACACATATAATGGAATATTACTCAGCTATAAAAAGAATAAAATCTTGCCATTTGCAACACCATGGATGGATATAGAGGGTATAAGGCTAGGTGAAATAAGTCACTCAAAGTAAAACAAATACATGTACATGTATATCACTTCTTTATCCATTCATCTAATGATGGACACTTGGGTTGCATCCATATCTTAACTATTGTAAATAATGCTGCCATAAATAAACATAGGGGTGCATATATCTTTCAGGATGAGTGTTTTCATTTCCTCTGGGTAATATTCAGTGGTGGAATAACTGGATCATTTGGTAGTCCTATTTTTACATTTTTGAGGAAACTGCCTGATATTTTCCACAATGGCTGCACAAGTTTGCATTCCCACTCCCAGTGCACAAGCATTCTTTTTCTCCACATTCTCACCCACACTATTTCTTGTGTTTTTGATTTTAGCCATTTTGATAGGTGTGAGGTGATATCTCATTGTTTTGATTTGTGTTTCCCTAATGATTAGTGATGTTGAGCATCTTTTCATGTGCCTGCTGGCCATCTGTATCTCTTCTTTGGACAAATGTCTATTTATGTCCTCTTCCCATTTTTAATTGGATGATTTGTTTTGTTTTGGTGTTGAGTAATATGAGTTTTTTATATATTTTGGATATCAGTCTCTTATTGAATACATCATTTGCAAATATCTTCTCTCCTTCAGTAGGTTGCCTTTTTGTTTTGTTGATGGTGTCCTTCACTGTACAAAAGCTTTTTATTTTGTGTAGTCCCAATAGGTTAATTTTGGTTGTGTTTCCTTTGCCAGAGGAGACATATATAGAAAATTATTTTTGTGGCTGATGTCAAAGAAATTGCTGCTTATGTTTTCTTCTAGCAATTTTATGACTTCAGGTCTCACATTTAGTTCTTTAACCCATTTGAGTTCATTTCTGGGTGTGATGTGAGAAAGTGGTCTAGTTTCATTCTTTTACATGTAGCTGTCCAGTTTTCCCAACACTATTTGTGCTGAGAGACTGAGAGACTGTCTTTTTCTCATTTTATATTCTTGGTTCCTTTGTTGCAGATTAATTGACCAGAAAAGTGCTGGTTTATTTCTAGTCTCTCTGTTTTGTTTCATTGATATATGTGTCTATTTTTGTACCAGTGCTATACTGTTTTGATTAATACAGCTTTGTAGTGTATCTTGAAATTTGGGATTGTGATATCTCCAGTTTTTTTTTTCTTTTGGTTTTAGCTATTCAGGATATTTTGTGGTTCCATAAAAACTTCAGAATTATGTTTCTAGTTCTGTGAAAATGCCTTTGGTATTTTGATAGGGATTATATTAAATCAGTAGATTACTTTTGGTGGTATGGAGATGTTAACAATATTGGCTCTCCCAGTTCATGAGCATGGAATATCTTTTAATTTGTGTTATTTTCAATTTTCTTTATCAATGTTGTCTAGGTTATGGAGTACAGGTCTTTCACCCCCTTGGTTAAGTTTATTCCTAGGTATTTTATTTTTTTTTTGATTCAAATGGAAATGGGATTGTTTTTTTCAAAAACATTAAAACAGAATTACATCAAAGAAAAACTAAGTTCAGTCAGAAAAATCTTTCGTAAATCAGAAATTATTCTGATAGATCCAACTCACTTAGCTAAATGCTCAAGTCTTTTTTTTTTGTTTTTAATTTGTGTATAGTTAACACAGAGTGTTACATAAGTTTCAATGTACCACTTAATGATTTGATAAGGTTATACATTATGCTATGTTCACCACAAATATAGCTACCATCTGTCCCATTACATCGCTATTACAATATCATTGACTATTGCTATGCTTCACTTTTTATTCCCATGACTTGCTAGTTCCATAACTGGAAATCTGTGTCTCTCTCTCCCCTTCACCCCCTTTGCCCAATATCTCACTCCCTTCTCTGGAAACCATCAGTTTATTCTCTATTTATAGTTCCAATTTTGCTTTTTGTTTGTTTATTAATTTTTAGAGTCTGTTTATGACTGTAATTATATGATATTTGTATTTCTCAGTCTGACTTATTTCTCATAGCAAAGTACCCTCTAGATCCATTTATGCTGTCTCAAATGGTATGATCTTATCCTTTTTATGGCTGTGTAATATTTCGTTATATATATCTTTTCAAGTTAGTGTTTTTGTTTCCCCAGGGTAAATATCCAATAGTGGATTTATTGGATTACATGGTATTTCTGTTTTTAATTTTTTGAGGGGTATTGTTTTCTTAATTTCTCCTTCTGGTACTTCATTATTAGTGTACAGAAATGCAACAGATTTCTATATATTAATTTTGTAACCTGTGACTTTAAATTCACTTATCAATTCTAGTAGCTTTTCATTGAAGTCTTTAATTGAAGAATTATGTTGAAAATATAACATTTTGTAAATTCTAGACTAATATTGTACTTAAGCATAGCCTCACACTTGCATAATTGGGGCAACACAGAATCCTTGATCCAGGGCTAGAGAAGAACTTTCTATGCTGTAAAGGGAAGAAAGATCTAACACTGAGCACACATTAGGCTACTTATGTGCTATATATTATGTTATTACCATTTTTTAAGGCAGTGGAATATGGTTTGGAAATGTCAGTTAACTTGAGAAATGTCACACACCAAAGAATTCTTTTATAGCTTTTTTCTTCCTTTGTGTCCTTATTTCACTCATTCAAAAAACTACCCTTTTGGTCATACAAATGGCATCATCGTTTTTACTAAACAAGAGATAAAGATAATTCATGAAAATAGTGAAAAGCAATAAAAAAATAGCAATTTTAAGCAACATTCAAATCTCTTGTTTAACAAGTTGGCAGATATGTTAGCCAGAGGAGTGTCATGATGGTTGGAATGTATTATCTCCATTATGTTTTTCGCAATATTCAAATTAGTCTAAGGCTTTCCTAATCCAGTCTTTTTGAACTTGCAGTGTCCATAGGATCTCAAGAGGGTAACACCTGGTATGGTCTAATCAACTCACATAATACATTCAACAACTGCCACAAATATGTTTTGAATTCTTATGTATTGGATTAAATTCTGGACCAGGAAAATCTAGCTGCATCTATGTGGAGTTTGCACTTAAGCAGGGAAGACAGTGAACAAAATTAATAAGTAAATTATTCAGTATATTTGAAATGAAAAGTACTAGGGGGAAAATAAAGTGAGGAAGAAAGATAGGGAGGGCTGGTGCGTATGTTTGTGATTTTAAACAGAGTGAGTAAACTGAGCAAAAAAAGAAGTGGAATAATTTGCTAGCAGTCATGCCTTTAAAAGGTGGCAGGCAGACAAGGAACCTGTCCTCTCTGCCCTAACTCATGATCTCACACTCTTGATTTGATTAGTTCAGCCTTCTGAAGTTTTGCATTGAAGCCAAACCCGGGATAAATCACCAGCATGACTTTTTTCACTGGTGCATTCTTGAAAATTATTTTGGTTTCAAGAGAAAGGTCTTTGATTTGCTTAAGCAAAAATAGATGAGCTTAATTAGTGGAAGGACACAAAGGTGTTTCATGCTGTGTATAAGGGCATGGGGGCAATCTGGGAATGTGAACGCTGTCAAGACTTTCCATCGCTCTTTCTCAGATCAACCTCCTCTACATGATTAGACATCTGACTAATAAAATGTATTGTCTCTATGCCCAGGCAAGAAGGGCCCCTGTTCTGCCCTGAGCGTTACAGGTTGTTGAACTTTTGGAGCCCTTGTCTCCAGGTCCAGTCATGCTGTCTGGTTGCAATGTACCCCCCTGATTCTTTGAACCATATGTGGAGTGAATTAGACTTGGACACACAGGGCTGAGCTGGGACCCAGAGCCTGCAAAGTTTCCAAGAGAGAGCTTGGCAAGCAGACCACTCCAAGTGGCTGGCACAGCATTAAGTTTGAAGGATTGTGGGAGTTTGGGCCACTGAAAGGGAGCCAACATTCTGGTTTTGGGTGATTCTCTCTGAGGTCAGAAAGAGAATGAGTTTAGGACAAGTCTGGACTACAAAGATTCACTGTCAACATTGCATTCCATTCAAGGTTAGGGTCCATGAATCAGCATTCCTAGGCTATGTCCTGATAGTGCTTCTATTTCCAGTTTGCAGCGTCCAATGAGTAGGAGTAGCAGTGGAACTGGAATTCTGCTGAATCAGTTGGGATCAAGATTTTACTCTCTACTAACTGTGATTTTAAGCACATTATTTGACACTTTTTAAGCCTCATTTTGCCTTATTTCCAAAATGGGGAGATGAAAACATTTTTAAGTGAGATATTTCAAAAGTACTTAGAACAGTGCCTGGCACAGAGTAATCATTTAAGACTTATTTATTATTATTGTTATTATTACTATTATTATTTTGGAGAGACTTAGATTAAAACATCTTACCAAATGTCCCACAGACAGTTTCTATGGACCCAATGTTGTTTTGATTATTCCACACTGCCTTCTCAGATTAAAAAGGACAAGGAGTCTAAGAGGAAACCCAACGTTATGATAGAAATCACTTGACAATTAAGGCTCTTACTCTAGAAACACTCTGGGTTTGCTACTGCTGACACACACATTTCTTAAAATAAAACTCAAGTCCAAAGTGTTTGACAGAAGCAAAACAAGAGAACATTTACAATTGTGTTGAATGTTGCTTTTATTAGAAAAAAAAAAAAACACACATAAAGTTAATTTGTACTTTGAATTGCAAAATATGGACAGTTAAGTCAATTTAACTCACAAAACAGAAATTATATCAAAGCGGAAAATGCTGGGGGGAAAGTAATCATCCCTGGTATTGCTCACAATAGTAAATTAAATTCAAATAGTTATTCCTAAGCATTCAAGCTGTGATTTTAATTATCCTCAAATCTTGGGGCTCTGTGTTAAAGTTTTCACAGTCACTGTAATTTTTGTCCCATTAACCATGTAACAGAATCAGTTTTATGTTAGAGTTTTCCAGATTATAAATGGTGTGATGCTGTTGGGTCGGGGTGGTAATGACAAATAGAGTTTCAAAGCTGCTCTTGTGGTGTTGAAATGTTCAGCTGTGACTCTTCTTAAGGGATTCAAAAAATCTTGCTTCCTTTTTAAATTTGTCCACTACATCAGTTAGCCAGGAAGTACTTATTGGGTGTTTATCATATGCCAATCTCAGTGGTACATACTTAGAAGGAAGAAAGGAAAGAATAGAGTAGGAGAGGAAGGAGAAGAATCATGTAAGATGTATATTTTATAAGAATTCACAAGAGCCCATATAAATGAGTAATAGAATGTGTATGTGTGTGTACACACGTGTGTGTAATGAACATCACCACGGAGGAATGTGCTTTGATGAGAAAGTGACACTAAATGAGAACTGGCTTCACTATTAATCAAATATGGCAGTTGTGGAGAAAATCTGTCATTTCTAGTGGCAGATGTCAGGGAAACGCCTTTGATGTTTTAAGTAAATAGGTAACATCACAAGGGAGATCCAAACTTCCATCATCTTATTTCAGCAAGATGTCAGCTGCTCATGAAAAGAATGTAGGGGCCCACCAAGTTCAAAGGTCTACAGAATTAGCAGAAAAATGCATTTTATTATCTTAATAAATGCAAAATGTAATCATAAGCTTAGCCTGATGACTTAGGTAAAGTAGATCGGAGAGTGGCCTTGTGTTGAGGACAAGGGCCTTGAGCCTGGTCCTTCTCTAAGTTATGAAGCTCCCATTGTATACCATGTATGAGACTGAGAACATCTCAGTTTACAAATCGGAAGTGCTGGGGCACCTGGGTGCCTCACTCGGTTAACCGTTGAACTCTTGATTTCGGGTCAGGTCATGGTCTCATGGTGATGAGATTGAGCCCCACATTGAGCTCTGGGTTAGACATGGACCCTGTTTAAGATTCTCTCTCTCTCTCTCTCTCTGTCTCTCTCTCTCTCTCTTTCTCTCTGTCCCCCCAAAAACAAAAATACAAACAAATAAGTAAATAAAATTATAGAAGTTCTGAGGAAAATTGAGTTTCTTATTTGTGTGTGTGTGTTAAGAGCTCTAAGCATATTTAGTATTTTAAATACATATAATGTTTAAGAGAATTTAGTGTGAGACTACATTTCAAATAATTAAGGACATTCTCCTCACTAAGACATGTTTTAGTAAGGGAGAGAACTTTGAGAAGCTGAACATTGTCTGATCTCTTTAGGCCACTGTTGAATACAAGAGATATTGTCACAGGCCTGGGTTCTCTAGTATCAAATAAAATGATGGGTTTCTGGAATAGCAAAGGCAAGGTGGCAGCACTTAACTACTGAAGCAAGGTGGACATCATGATCATATGCGCATCAAAGTCAGAGTGGCACTCAGAATACCTTGCCCCACAGGACAATGTGCAACAGACTCAATGGCTAAATGATTGTGTTGTTGCAAGAGGCCACATGGATGAATAATTACTCCCTTCCTTCTTTCTTTCCATCCTTCCTTCCTTTCTTCCTTCCTTCCATCCCTCTGTCCCTCCTTCCCTCCCTCCCTCTTTTCTTCCTTTCCTTCTTTCCTTCCTTCCTTCCCTCCTTCACTCCATCCCTCCTTCCCTCCCTCCCTCTTTCCTTCCTTCTTTCCTTCCTTCCTTCCTTCCTTCCTTCCTTCCTTCCTTCCTTCCTTCCTTCTCTCCCTCCCTCCTTCCTTCCCTCCCTCCTTCCTTCCTTTCCTCCCTTCCTTCCTTTCCTCCTCCCTCCCTTCCTCCTTCCTCCTTCCTTCCTCCCTCTTCCTTCCCTCCATCCCTCCTTCCTCCCTCCCTCTTTCCTTCCTTCTTTCCTTCCTTCCTTCCCTCCCTCCCTCCCTCTTTCCTTCCTTCCTTCCTTCCTTCCTTCCTTCCTTCCCTCCCTCCCTCCCTCCCTCCCTCCTTCCTTCCTTCCTTCCCTCCTTCCTTCCTTCCCTCCTTCACTCCATCCCTCCATCTCTCCTTCCCTCCCTCCCTCCCTCTTTCCTTCCTTCCTTCCTTCCTTCCTTCCTTCCTTCCTTCCTTCCTTCCTTCCCTCCCTCCCTCCCTCCCTCCCTCCTTCCTTTCCTCCCTTCCTTCCTTTCCTCCTCCCTCCCTTCCTCCTTCCTCCTTCCTTCCTCCCTCTTCCTTCCTTCCTACAATAGAAAATTGTGGTATCTCATTCAGTTTAAAAATGTATGTTATTTCAAAGACTGAGAGTCCATTAATTGAACTGAGTTGCAATTTCACGAGAAAATTAAAATGGGTTATGGATGAAGGTGACAATAAATCTCAATTATTGCCTTTAGTGGGGACTATAGCATGTTCTTTCTTATATTAAGTTTTTACAGGCAGAATTGTAAGCTACCACTTAGAAGGGACTCTGTGCCTGTCTGCTCCCAATGGAGAAGTGCATGGTCTAGTATGTAGACATTGCCACATGTGGCTGTTGAGCACTTGAAATCGAGCTAGTCCCTTTTGAGATGCACTGTAAGTAAGTTTTGAAGACTTAGTATGAGTGGAGCAATGTAAAATCTCCCATGAATATTATCATACTCATTACATTTTCAAGTTATAATAGCTTAGTTATATTAGGTCAAACAAAGTATACTATTTATATTGATTTTGCCTGTTTTTACTCTTTCTGATGTGGTTCCTGGAAAATTTTAAACCACATATATGGTTTGCATTGTGGTTCTGTCTGGACCTTAACAAAGGGAAAGCATGGAGAGAATGATGGGATGTCAAAGCCCTGCCCTGTACAGGGCAACTGTACCATTCATTCCTCAAACCAGGATATTTGGGGAGAAGAAGTGGGCACTGTAGATTATAAGGCCAGAGCAAAGGGCATGAGCCAGGACTAGGGCAACCGAATGTGTGAGGTCACCCTGTGAAGGATAAGGTGAGTATAAACGCCACACAGAAAGGGCAGCTGAGGGCTTCAAAAGCAGGACTTATTCTAGGGGATTTTTTTTTCTTGCATCAAACAAAAAACTGAAGTTTTGTGTGCCTGTTTACACACTCTTTCTATTCTTGGAAAAACCTGAAGTTTCTTGTTTCTAAGGGGAAAACTTGACTGAAACTCCAAGCTCTAAGAACTTGGATGGCAGAAATTATTATGGGAGTATTTGGGCGTTTTCAACCTAAGTACATCAGAAATATGTGGATTGCATTTCCTTTATAACACACACAAGCTTAAAACTTCATGGGAAAAGTGCTAGGCAGGGGCTGTCTTGGCTTTTCCAAATCCCACATGTTTTTATACATTTACACTCACGCACACACTTCAGAGAATGTTATTCAGGCTGAAACCCAACCCAGCATCTTTTGCCCAAAGAACTCGGCTGTCTGTCTTAATGTCCATCCTGGGTCCCCCACTTAGGGATAGGCTCCCAAAGAACCCAAAGAAATAAGCACTTCCTCTAATCTGAAATTGGGGGAAAGAGCCCAAAAGAAGGCGAAAGAATCTGAAACATGAGGGGAAGTATGAACTTTTGTAGCATATCCACTCAAAAGAGTCACAGAAGCTGGAGACATTGGTGTGGGGGGTCATGGAGGCAGAGAAAAGGGACATTCTCAACAGCCAAACTCTGCCTTTCTGAAAGTCGGGGGAGGGAAAAATCTCTCCCTTCTAATCCCATTCCTGGGCCCTGAACTGCCCTCTAAGTATTTGTGTTTTAATCCAAGACTCTCAGCCACACAGTATGAGCTTGGGCCCATGTGATGTGAGAGACACAACAATTATTGTCACACCTGTCCTTTTTGATTTTGAACTTGGAGATTCTTATGACTGAAATATTCTAGCCTTCCTTTTCCCAGTGGGGTACTCTTACCGCCTTGGAGATTCAGTCTGATATTTCTCTCCCTCAGGAAGCCTCTCTTGATCTCCTCAGAGGGGGTGGATCCTTCCCCCATGAGTCCTCATAAAGCCTTTATGGGAACACTTCATTGCAGTGAGCTGTGGTCACCGATTTCTTGGAGTATCTCCTTATTCCACGAAAGCTCCTTTGGGGAAGGAAGGGCTATGTCCCCTTATCTTAGCATCTCCAGAGTATGTCATGTTGTAGCTGATCACCAACCTATCTTATTCACATGGTCCTTTTTATCCCTGGAAAATCAGTTTGCCATACAAGATATGCGACCTAGCAAATATCAGAGGAGGTTGGCAGGTGACTAGTAAATCTCCATTTGATTCATAGTGACTTTCCCAGGGTCACCCAGTGTGGCCTGCTGGAACCAAAAGCAGAGTCCAGCATTTACTCCAAGGACCAAGTTTTTGTATTTTTCACTAAATTCGTCTGCTTGTTGAATTAAGCATAGACATATCAGGCCACAGACAAGCACATTTTGAATTTTGGATCTGATCTTACAAAAAAAAAAAAAAAAAGGGTCTGACTTTAGGGAAGTCTGCCAGGAAGAAGCATGTGAAAAGCAGTAAGACTCTAAGCAAAAAAAAAAAAAAAAAAAAAAAAAAAATCTCAAAGTTTTAAGGCAGGAGGGCAAGGTCTGTGGGTGGGACACATGAAATCCTTGAATCCCCTGAGGTTTCTGGCAAAATCTCCGAGATGTAAGTATTTTTCAGGGGGGAGGATGGGAAACTTTATCACATTCTCAAAGGGTGAATTTACCTAAGGCCTCAGTCCACCCCTGGGCAGAGGGACCATTTTGCACTTCCTTGGGGATCTAACTATTGCCTTGTGGGCCAATTTCCTCCGCAGGCTCCCTCCCAGGGTGGGTGGATGCCAAGGCCATGTGGAGGGGTCTGTGGGGCCTGCTGGCATCCTGTGTATTAACACTTCTGCATTGCAGGCGAGCTAATCCGTCTCTTAAGCTGCTTGACTGAGCTCCTTTGCCAGATCTGATAGAAGGATTTAACCTTTCCTTTTTCCCTCTTGGCACACACTCAATGGAATCCAAATAAAGAATTAAAGGGACTTGAAAGGGACTTTCCATTACCAAACAATTCAGTTTAAATTTCCGACCTTTCCTCTACCTTTTTCTTTGTTTTTCCATTCCCTCCTTTCTTCCTGTTCAACGTTGGAGATTCAAGGCTGGCATAAAAGCCCCTGGGGACGTGTGGAGAGCCAGAGACCGGGAACGTGAGTGGAATTTTCCGAATTAAGGCAGCTTATTGGCCTCAGTTGCCAAGCGAACTGGGGAGGCCTGGCTTTCGGGTTATGCCTGGGGGCAGGAGTGCTCTGACATCTGGGGGAGAGTTTTGGCTTCCCTGGCTAGAGTAACTTGTGCTCTGGCCTCACGGAGCTTTGTGCCGTTTTCACAAGCCACCTCACACTTTTCTTGCTGAGTCTTTCTTCTGCTGCTCATAGAACATAAATTCAGCAAGTCCCAACTGAACAGCCACAGGGTCAGAAATTGTCCTGAGGGGCGATGGCATGGCTCAGTCCATTAAGTGTCTGCCTCGTGATCTGGGCTCAGGTCACGATCTCACAGTTCGTGAGTTTCAGCCCTGTGTCAGGCTCCGTGCTGATGGTGAGGAGGCTGCTTGAGATTCTTTCTCCCTCTCTCTCTGCCTCTCCCCTGCTCCTTTGCTCGTTCTGTCTCTCTCAAAATAAATAAAGTAAAACAAATAAATAAATAAAAATTGTCCTGAGATCTCAGGATGATAATAGCAGCTAGAATTTATTGGGAACTTATATATGCAAAGTGTTATTCTGGTCCAACAACACTAAGGGGTGAGCCAAACATTCTCCCCCAGTTGATTGATGGAAATACTGAGGCACAGAGAATTAAGTACATTTCCAAGTTCCCATAGAGAGAAGGTAGAAGAACCAGAGCACAAACCCAGGTAGTCTGGCTCAAGAGCCAGAAAAAAGTAACCAGAGTGAAAAGGGAGGGTGGTTAGCAAGGGCCTGGAACATACAAAAGAATCGGCAAATCTTAACTATGATGCCGAAGAGGAGAAGGAGTCGGGATAAGAGAACCGATGCATGGTTTAAATCATAGTTTTAGAAATAACATATCTAAAATAACATTTCTAACATTTCTTCTTACCGTAATAATAAAACAATAATCCATGTTCATGGTAACAACTTTAGAATTACTCCCCCAAAAGGTATGGAGGGTTTTATAAGATAGTTTTTTTTAAATGTACTAGGGAAAGCTAAATCACATGCTATATAAAAGGATTTAGAGTTCAGATGGAAATACTTAATATTCTTTTTAATAAAAATAACTAACACTTCTTGAGTGCTAACCAAATGTCAATTACTGTTTTATGCTCTTTACTTATGTTAGCTCTTATTATCCTTCCAATAGTCCTATGAAATACTTACTGTTATTATTATTATTCACCTTCACAGATAAAGCTAGGTAACTGACAGGTGAAATAGCTCACCTAGGACTGTGCACAGCTATTGAGCAGCACCTGTTTCAAATCCATGTAATCTGGCTACAGAGTGGATCCTCCTAGTCACCTGTCTATACAGCCCTCCTTACATCCCATGGATTCAGGAATCCCTACTTTTGTGCTTCTTCTTCAAGCCTATTCAGCTGGCCAGTGTAACCATGCATGCTAATCTCTGTACAAAATCTGGAAATAACAGAATGATTTTGTTAGGGTACTGCAGCAGAAGCTAGACACAATTCATAGCAAAGACTGAGGGCAAGAGGTGAGAGATGCAAGGGGAAATAATTAAGATTATCCTTTTTTAGTGGAAATGAATTCCATCCTGACTCTGCCACCGTATAGGATGTGCTCTATCATCATTTGTTAAATGAATGCATAAATAATTTACGTAGCTGGTTACAAACACTGAGAGTAGGATATGGTAAAGACCTTTAAATAAGTGGTGTGGGATTTTTGTTGCTATCGTTCATCCCAATAGCCTTCTAAGAAGGTTTATTTGGGGGCACCTGGGTGGCTCAGTCAGTTGAGCGTCCAACTTCAGCTCAAGTCACGATCTCGTGGTTCCTGAGGTCAAGCCCCACATCAGGCTCTCTGCTGTCCGTTCAGAGCCTGCTTCAGATCCTCTGTTCCCTCCTCTTTCTGCCCCCCCCCCCCACTTGCGCTCTCAAAAACAAATAAAAAGAAGGTATATTTGGAAAGCGTACCTCAGAGCACAGGTTAGAATAGATTGATATAATTACAAACAAAAGTTCCAACATGATTGACTCGTCAGTCTGAAGATTGTGACAGTAAAGGGTCTGGTGCCTTCCTGCTACACTGTCTGGGGACATTAACCTCTATATCTCCCCGGTGATGATTATAGTCCTAGGCCAAACCCTTCAGAACAACAAGGCATCATTTGTCATGTGGAGCTCTTTCATATTGAATCTCGCTTCCTTTAAAGTTGTATCTTACATCACTATGACAGAAACAAGTAAGTGTTGCTGTGTCCTAAGGGCATGTCCAGAGTAGCCCAACAGAGCTGAGCCATGATTCCAAATCTTAACCCTTCTGCTTTCCAAGCATGGATCCTCAGTTGAATTTCTCAACTTCTTTAGATTTCTCTGTTTATTTTTTCTGGCTTATTGGAGGTACTCAATTTATTTGTTGAAAAAATAGATGGTAGTTCATTAAAAAATAGTTTCTGCTTCTTGGGGTTGATAAAATGAGAAAAAAAAAAAACAAAGGCAAATCTGGCTATGGGAAGGCTATGTAAATAGAGTTCTTACTCAGTGTTGTATCCAAGGAGAGCTCTGTGCATGGAAAGACAGAATTCCTTTTAGTTTGCCATTCAGTGCTTCTTTTTGTTGTTGTTGTTTATTTATCTATTTTGAGAGAGACAAAGAGTGAGTGGAGGAAGGGCAGAGAGAGGGGGAGAAAGAGAATCCCAAGCAGACTCCAAGCTATTAGCACAGAGCCTGACACAGGGCTCGAACCCAAGAACTGTAAGATCATGACCTGAGTGGAAGCCAAGACACTCAACCGACTGAGCCAACCAGGTGCTCCTGCCATTCAGGGCTTCTGTTGATGGGCTCAGCATCATGACATTAGCTTTTCTGATGACATTTGGGGTCTAAGGGAGAAGCCCCCAAACATTGACAGTGTTAGAGAAGGAGTAGTCTTCACTCTGAAAGTATTCTATTTTGACTCATTAAATAATTTCTAGATAAATCCAGCCTCATCCTTTAACAGCTAATGAACCAGGTTATAAAAGATGTGTTTATGAATTCATCTCAGGCTGAATTCCAACCGGCTGTAAGATTGACTTTTAAAAGCATGTGCACATTGTATCATGGCTGTTAAACTGAATGTTTGCTACTATTACCCAATCTGCCAAAAATTGTCATTTAATTTAATAATATGATGAAAAGCTAAAAAGAAGTGACATGGCTTATTATATAAAGTCTGTTCTCACCCACTCACTCCACAGAGTCCTTCTTTTTTTGGAGGCCCTTAATATTTCAGGTGTAGTTGAATCTTATACACCCACAGCCTCTCTGAGACCTGGTTACAGGGTAGCTGCAAAGGGCTTGAAGAATGATTCTTTAACTTTATACCTTATCCAGGAGAAGTTAACTACTAAAATTCTAAAAATACTTTTTTCCTTAACTGTATAGAAGGCATGAAGCCAATAACTACACTCAGATCATTTTGCAGGGATATATTATGCATAAATAAAAATCTTTGTAAACATTTGTTTATTGATTGATTTATAGAGAAGATAACAGCTAACACAAACAGGGCTCTGTGTCAAATGCTTTATATGCATGCATTAATTGTTTATTGCTGCATAAAAAATCACCACAACTTATCAGCTTAATGCAACACATTTATTATCTGTTAGTTTCTATGCTTCAGGAGTCTGAGTAGGTCAGGGACTCACAGGACTGCAGGCAAGGTGTCAGGTGGGCTGTGTTCTCAACTGGAGGCTCAGTTGGGGAAGAATCTGCTCGCAAGCTCATTCGGATGATTTCACTGTGGCTTTATGACTGAAGGTCACAATTATTACTGGCTGTGGGCTGAAGGCCATGTTCAGAATCTAGATGCCACCCATAGTTCCCTCATATGTACCCCCCACAAACCCTCTCCCCAGGTAGTTCACAACAGGGCTGTTTGTTTCTGTGCTAAAACAAAGTCTTATGTAATAGAACTTTATCATGGGAGTGACAGCCTCTCACTTTTGACATATTCTATTGGGCAGAAGCAAGTGAGAGGTCCCACCCACGCTCAAGGGGAAGGGACTGCACAGGATATGACACCAGAGGGCAGAGATCATGAGGCCCTGGTAGAGTTCTACCTACCAAATACGCAGCGCCAGTTGACTCTCCCAGTAGCTCTGGGAGGTACATTCTATTGCTGGTATTAACAGGTAGAGACAAGGAAGCAGGAGCAACTTACAGAGTGAAGACAACCCACACAGCTGAAAATGCCATCTTCAAGCACATATTTAAACACTTGTATTTGTCTATAAAACCTGGGATTTTAGCCACCTGCATCCAAACCGCATCTGTTCCTCTGCTTTCAGTAACAGACTCAAGACCTGTTATTTGTTGTATGCTGGACTCTTTTCTATATAC
This sequence comes from Lynx canadensis, assembly GCF_007474595.2. Taxonomy (NCBI): domain Eukaryota; kingdom Metazoa; phylum Chordata; class Mammalia; order Carnivora; family Felidae; genus Lynx; species Lynx canadensis. The sequence continues at coordinate 195,363,157 of NC_044306.2, forward strand.
ATTTTTTCTTTTCATTTTGCCATCAACCCCAAGAGGGGGCTGTTATAAACCCTGGTTTATAGAGGAGGACATTTATGCTGAGAAAGCTTCCTGTTTTGTGACTTCGGACAAGTTATTTACCTCTCTGAGCATTATTCTACTCATCTGTAAAAGGGGAAATCAGAGTAATTATTGCATAGGGTTGTTGTGAGGATTAAATGAGGCTGTATATGGGGCCCGTGGGTGGCTCGGTCGGTTAAGTGTCCAACTCTTGATTGAGGCTCAGGTCATGATCTTACGGTAGGTGAGTTTGAGCCCGGCATTGGGATTCACACTGACAGCAGAGCCCTCTTGGGATTGTCTCTTTCTCCCCCTCTCTCTCTGCCCCTCCCCCACTCTCTAAATAAATAAATAAATAAATAAATAAATAAATAAAGCAGGATAGGCAGATATCTAACTCAATGCCTGCCCCAGATTATTAACTCAGCAAAGTCTGGTGTGTGTGTGTGTGTGTGTGTGTGTGTGTGTGTAAATATTTACATTTATATTTACATATGTATAAATATTTACATATATTTACATATGCCTAAATATTTATGTATATGTTTATATATATAAATTCAAGTATAGTTGACACATGTTACATTAGTTTCAGGTGTAGAACATAGTAATTGGGCAAGTTTGTATACTATGCCGTGCTCACACAAGTGTAGCTGCCATCTGTCACCATACAATGCTATGACATCATTGACTGTATTCCTTACACTGTACCTCTTATTCTCATGACTTATTCATTTCATGCCTGAAAGCCTGTTTCTTTCACCCTCCTTCACCCATTTTTACCAATCTCCCCACCGCCCTCACCTCTGGCACTTTTGCCTATCTCTATCTTTAAAGATATAAAATTTCACAGTGTGAGAGTAGTACAAGTTATTTTTAAGAACCTGTGTTTCCTCTGCCTCTAACTGTTTCTCCTGCTGATATCCAGGGATATTCTGCACCAGCTACTCTGCTCCTGATGACTTTTTGTTTTAGGCCAGTTCTTCTCACCCTGGTCCCATAAAGTCTTCTCCAAGGTCAACCAAAGCCTGAGTGGGGTTCATGGGCACCATATGTCATGACTGGGGACACATGGGTTCTCTGCCCACCCCCCCTCCTCATTCTCCATACCTTCCTCTTCCCCTTTCCCCTTTGCTTTCTCCACTGAGGCTCAGGACTAGACTATAGTTCTGCATCTCTGTTTCCTGGTTCCCTTCCAACAAGACTCAATGAATGTATGTTAAATAGAGAACTCAGTTACTCAGTCAGAGGTGTGCCAATGGATGCCAGACCTTTTGTCGGCTCTGCAGAGTAGACAGTAATGAGAATGGGTCTCTGTCCTTCAAGCCAACAGGAAATGAAAGTAGGAAGCCTTTCCCTTTCATTGCAGATTCTCCAGGAGGGCTCGTGAGGTTAAAAAGGAGACAAAGAGTAGGGACCTATGAGAGTGAGGACTTTTAGAAAAGGCATAAGTTTTGGTGCCAGGCCACCTTGGACTCCAATCCAAGCTCTGCTTCTTGCTAGCTGTATGACCTTGGTCCAGAAATTGCTCAATTTCTAGGCCTCAGTTTCCTCACCATAAGAAAGGAATAATAGTAATTTCTTCCTCAGATATTATAAAACCCAAATGATGAAGTCACAGTAGGAGTGCACTGTGAACTGAAAAACATCCTGCATATGGGATTTAAGATACAGGACTGGGATAAATTGCAGGAAAAACAGTTGAGAAAATCTTAACCTTAGAAAAAGACATGGCATTTACATTTTATCCCCAAGTAATTGTCACCTCATCATCTTTTCTTTTCCAGTGCAAATCTTTTAAAAATTATTATCATATCATGTTCATATGATTTCCAAGCATGGAAAAGCTTACTTTGAAACCATGAACCGTCTTAGTAGTTTTTAGATTAAGAGGCAGGAGAATGTTGGTGTGTGATGAGAAACGCTCCCCATATCTGGAGATATAATTTATACTTCCCATTTATGGCTTCACTTGTGGTTATTCAAATCTGAGTCTATGTTAGAAGAGTCATCAGAACTCAAACAACAAAAATAACAACAAAACAAAACCTAAAAACAAAACATTTTATGTGTCTACCATTTAACCAACTGTAAGTACCCATTATAGAATGTTTATCCTCAAAAGGACACTTTCCAGTAATTAGTAAAAATAAGGGAAAATAGTAATGCAATTTGTGGAAAGAATCTAGTGTGGCAAACTCTTACTTGATTTTGGAGACAAAATTAGATTGCTTTTGTCCAATGTGTGATTGTGTCACCAAATTGAATTTGAGTAAGCCCCGCACTATTTCCAATGACCAGGAACAGATGGGCCAAATGCATATTTTGCTTTGTTTTGCTTCAGTTTTGTTAAACAAAAAAAAAAAAAAAGAAAGAAAAAAATTTTTTTTCTAATCAGATTCTATAGTTGGATCTGGTTTCACAGAGCTTGTCATCACATATTCTCATTGTTTATTTTAATGACAAATGTAATTTTTGTCCATTTTTGACACAAAAGCCAAAAGTCATGTTATCTAAATTGCTCATTTGCTCCACTCTCAGCCCTCTCATGAAGAAAATAAAATGACTCAAATTCAAGTAGAGAAAGGGAAGATTCATACTGCTCACCAATGGAGAAAACACAGAAATGTTGATGGTAGTACCCTTCTAATCTGAAGACTGTTTTACGTTCATGAAGGAAATAAGTCTCTTCTGTTTTGTTCTAATTTTTGTTTAACTCATGTGTTGTTTGATGAATTCAGGTGGTTTAATATGAGCTTGATTTGGAGGTGAGAAGAAGTCACATCGGAAAAGCAGGGCATGACTGAAACTTTTGGACCAGCTGGGGACAAGGATGGTGATTTCTTGGGCCTTGGGTGTAAACACAGTTCAGAGTTAGTCAAAAGAATCTGGACTAACTTTGTCTAATGAGAAGGGTTGGGGGAAGTTGGGACTTTCATATGTATAGGCAGAGAACAAGAATGAACAAGAACCTCAGTTCTAAAAATTTCCCATGCAAATTGTCTTCTACAAAAGTGTCCTAACCTGTCACTTCTTAATTTTTGAGAAAATATGGGAAGGGCCTGCTGAAGGTAGGGGGGCTGAGAGAGACACAGTGATGATGGCTATCACGCATTGGATACTTACTATGTGCCAAATGTGTTTGTAATACACTTTACAAGCAGATTTTACTTACTTCTCAAAATTATCTTATTTGACTTATACTAGGAGAAAGGTAGTCTTATGTCTTCATTATAATGATTAGAAAATGCAAGCCAGGGGAGTCAAGCACATTCTGCAAGTCACAGAGGTAGTCAGTCTCAGCATTTAACACTTGAGTTTTCTGGCTCCAGAGGCCAGGCTCTTAACTGACAGTCTTTATGTCCTGCTAGTGAGTTAAGCCTGCTTTGCCTCACTGGGGAAAGAATAAGATTCTTTCTACTCTCTTTTATGTAAATTAGTTTTTTATGTACACATATAGCTTATGTCATATGAACATTTTAATTTGCCTAAATCTGGTATCTTCCACTTGGGTCTCTTTCTACTGGCTACCAAAGCCATTCCAAAGATATAAAATTAATTTTTCTTTCCAGATCTCCCATTTGCATTTTGCTTATTCAGCTGCTCTTCTACAAGATCTTGGTATTATTAAAGAATATTTTGTTCTTTTCTATATAACCCTTGACAAGGGTCAAAGTTTTTAGAAAGAAAGATTACTGTATTTATCTCATATTTTAAGCTATCATTTCTTAGTATCCCAACACTAAATCCATCTTTCTGTACATTTCCTTTTAATTTTGGAGCTGGGAACCTACAAACTATGTTTCTGCTTTGTTACCTAAGCACTTATTTCACTAATTCCTACCACCTTTTTTTTTCCTGGTGAAATACCTAGTGTGGCTTCTGTTTTCCTGATTGGGGCTGATACCTCCCTGAGATTTATTGCTCCCATTGTCCTTTTCAGGGCCTATAATAGATTACAGAATCTTCAATTCTGGAATGATCTTAGAGGGTGTGAAGCCCCAATTCTGACACAGTGGAGAGGTGATCTATGAGGACTAGATGTCCACTCATGGGCAATTCCCAGAAGAGAGTTTCCAGAGCACTGTGCTTTGGAGAAGTATGAAGATATATAGGATTTGGGGTGAGAAAAGTTTGTGTTTACTCAGGGGTATCTGCCAGTGATGTTGTCAGGCCAAAACCGTACATCTCAGTCTGGAACACAGATTCCTTATGTGAATTTAGAAGAATAGATTCTTTCTCTCATTTTGATTCGTGTTGTTGGATCACTTGTATATGTAATAACATCTTTGAAATTTAATTTACCAACCAATGAGATGAGACCAGGAATATTTACCCTCATCCCCACCGCAATTTAGAGGGATTTCCAAGAAATAGATCCATTCATTTTATCTGTTTTTTATTTGTCCATTGTTTTTCTGCCCACCCATCTTTCCATGCATCCACCCATCCATTCATTCTTTTATTTACGTCATTTATTCATTTTTCTGAGATTCTCATCTCTTATGCTAGATTGGGAGATAAATAAGAAAGAAAATGGGTTTCCATTACATGTGTTCTATAGCAAAGTGGGGAAGTTTCAGTTGAATTAAGTCTGGAAGCTAAAATGTGGAGATCTGATAAAACTGAGTATGTACAAGGTCTTTTGAAGGGAGAAAACTCAGGGAAAAATGTAAAGTTTCTGATAGATGAAAGGCTGTGGAAGGATCAAGAACAAAAAATAGTTTGTTTCAAGCTGAGGAGTACAGGGAAATGAGAAGGTGAGGGTGAAGCAGACAGATGGCTATGGGCCCTTTTGAAGGAAAAGGAGAAATACATCAATATATTTGTGTATGAGTATGTGTGTGTTATTTTTAAAGTCTATTGCAGATTCCATGATGAAAATGGGGATTATTAACATTCAACAATAGGCACTCTCTAGCAAAGATATTAGCAAGTATGACCCACATCCAATACTAAATATAAATCTGGGTAAAATTGCTACTTTCCTGGTCAAGAACCCCCAACCCCCACTCATTCCCACTAACCACGTGTAATTATGGTTATAGACTTTTTCCAAAGAGTAACTGGAAGTCCCTGGATGATGTAAGTAACAGAGACCTGATAAGATTTGTAAATCTAGTTGTATTATAGACAATTAGTCAGAGGGAACACTGTGAGAGCAAGTGGACCTGTGAGGAGCTGTTTTGGAAGTGACCTCATCTGGGGTCACTTCACTGGAAAGGAAAGAAGTGCAACGATTTCACAGATGTGCTCCTATGGGGATATCTTGGGCTGAAGATATAGGTGTATACAGATAGATATATGGATTGCTAAATGATCAGTAAAGTAAGACAGAAAATATCTTCTCAGTGGAAGTAGACAAGTATTTCACAACTTTGGATATGAAGATGTAGAGAGAATGGTACCTGGAAGAGGATAAAGAACAATGGACAGCTTGTAATTCAATTGGGCAAACTTGAAATGTTTCCCTCTCGATGGGGGGTGGGGTATAAGTAGAAGAGGAGATTGGAAAGTATGTTAGAGAAAAGGAGGAATAATTGATGATCTCAACCCCTAAGAAGGTTGAATGTAATGATATTGGACTTCAGATGGAAGAAGAGGCACCAATTCCACTGTTAGAGAAAGGGAGAAGAGTGGGCAGATGAAAAGAGTTAGTTTCTAGGTTTTTGTTCGTTGATTTGTTTTTGTTACTTACATCGTCTTCACGAGATAGGATGTGAGGTCATCTGCTTGGGAAAGGGAAGGGGTTCGAGGGCTAGTCAATTGAAAATGGTGGGCCAAAAACAAGTAAGGTTGACCCTCATAAAATGTGCATGTGTACTTGAAAGAGAAAAGGTGAAGGCTCTAAAGGAAGCATCAATAAAGGCATATTTCTGAGCTCAGGGATTTTTCCTTACTAAGCATTTACTAAGCCTTCCTTCTTTCTTTGCTCTCTGCCTTCCTTCCTTCCCACTAGTAATATTAAAACCCTCATCACTTAAGAAAAAGTTAAATACATTTTTAGAGTTTTAAATAGACTATATTCCCCTCTAGTGAACACAATATTAACTGATGTATTATGTCAGAGAATTGGGAAATCAATTCTATGCCTTTTTATTACTATTGGTAACTGCTGAGAGAAAGCTAAATTTGCCCCATTTATAGAACTGGAAAGATATCAAGGTGACTATTTTTACTCTATTGCTGGGACTTGTTCTTTGCTTTACATAAAAAAACAAAAACAAAAACAGATAAGCCAGGGAATAAACACTCACTCACTCACTCACTCACTCACTCACCCACTCACCCAAGAAAGCCTGATTTTATGTATCTTTATTGATATATCCATTTACCCATTCATCCATCATTTAATAAGCATCTCTGTGTAAGACTCTGTCCCAGAAACTAAGAAGAAAGCAGATATAAGCCATAGTCCCTGTTTCAAGAGCTGTCAGTCTAGTTGGGAAGACAGACCAAGTGTAGAAACATTACAACCAATTATAACACAATGTGCCATGTGCTGCATATATAGCAACCCTACTTACAGTGTTTTTTTGGGCAAAGAGTTTGCAGTGCCTCCCTGGGAGCATTGCAGAATACTCCATTGGGTCTGGTGTGGTGAGGAAATAGGCCTTCCCTGGCTCCAACTCTGCTTCATTCCCTTATAACACAGCAAACACACGAAAAGCTGTGTTTAGCACATAAGACGTCCCCTACAGGGACCCAGTATCTCAGTACAACCTAGGTTGGAAGCTAGAAGATTGACAGATGGGAATTTCAAGATGTTCAAGAGTAATCTGAAAGGACAAAGCAGTCACCATTTATTGAGAACTAACCCTATGACAAATAGCATGAAGAGCTACTTTTGGTGCATTATTATTGTTTTTCACAACAATAATCTCAAGAGGGAGAAACTTAGCATTAGCACTGTTAAGATGAACAAACATACATGCATATATGCATTTATCATACACTTTCCAAAGTTGATAGGGAAACAACATGTTGTGTCTGGTTAAAACTTAGGGATCTGACCACAGCACCTGTTGGCTTCTCCATGAGGCTGTACATGCCTTCATGTTTTGTTTTTTTGTTTTTTTGTTTTTTGTTTTTTGTTTCTCTTTTGTATAGGTGACAGATGACAAGTTTATTAAAAGCAAAATGAGTATCATTACAGTTTGGTCAACATGAAGATTTGGTTGAAATTAAAACCCCAGTCTTTTTCTTTCCAAGTGCTATATTGGTAATTTTCATGTTCTATGGAATATGTTAACAATATTAATGCTTTCCTAATAAATTTGTCCTTTTCTTCCCCTAGAATTTTGAGTATTTTTCTACTCTATTTCTTTTTCAATTCTAAAATATTTTTAGCCAGTGATTGATTCTATATTCATTAAAAATAATAAAGTGAAAGAATTTAATGCCCAATAGCAAGAGATTAGTTGAAACACCCCAAATAACCTGCAATAGAATTATTTTAATACTCTTATTATTGCATCTTTTATTACATTTCTCTTATTTTTTCTTATTAAAAAGTAATGAAACTCATTAAAGTAAAATCAAAAAGAACATTCATAATCTCCCCCACTTCAACACCTACTGTTAAAACTGCCATGTGCAACTAAGATCTTCCCAGATATTTCTCTATATATTATTTTACTATAACAATAATATTTAATATAAATACTCTCATGTTATCTTCCACAATTTGTCAGTCCTCTAAATAACTCCTTGACATTTAAGTTATTTCCATAAATTACACAGAACAGAACAACTTGGCAAAACCTGATTTAGAAATGGAGAAGTAGAGGGGCGCCTGGGTGGCTCAGTTGGTTAAGCGTCTGACTCTTGATTTCAGTTCAGGTCATAATCTCACAGTTCATGAGATTCAGCCCCACATCAGGTTCCGTGCTGGGCATGGAGCCTACTTGGGGTTCTCTCTCTCTCTCTCTCTCTCTCTCTCTCTCTCACACACACACACACACACAATAAATAAATAAAATTCAAAAAAAAAAAAAAAAAAGAAATGGACCAGCAGAAAAGTAAAACTCAGAGCATTCTAAGAAAGGCACATTTTTAATGACCAACAACCTTACAGTGTTCCAATATGACCGATTATGTATCAGAAAAGCCAGTTACTAGGGATATTTTCAAAACGACCTTCCTTTCCATTAAATGACTGCAGCAGGGGTGTGGCATGGACCATCTTCAGCGACCCACCTCCTTCTTCCAGGTAAGATGAAGGCCATGGCCATGGTCCACTTCAAATTTCCAACAATCCTAGTACAAACAAAGATGCTTTTGGGAGGTGTTTGTATCGCAGTGGCCATCCTCATTCCCTCACCCTACATCTACCCTATTATCAAATCTTTTCTGCTCTATGTTCAACTTGTCCATGGCTTGGTCACTTCTCAACACATGCACACATACAACTCTAGTGCAAGCCATTATCATCTGTCTTAGTTAGTCTCCTCATATCCAGCTTCCTCCCTTCTTCCCTTCCTCATACACAGACCAAAGGGATCCTATTAAAGTCTAGGTTAGATATCTCACTCCTTTGCTCAAATGGTCTTTCATCCCATTGAGAGCTAACAACAAAGTACTTATATGCCATGCAGTGCCCCATAGTTTCTGCCTTTGACCCTGTGCCCTCTCTGCCCTCATCTCCTAATATTATCCTCTACACCACTGGGCTCCTGGCTCTTCCTCAAACACATGAGACATTCTACTACCTCAGAGCTTTTGTGTTGGCTTTAATACACTCCTGGAATGCACCCCTATATGTCTACATTACTTGGCCCTTCACAGCCTTCAAGTTATTGCTTAAATGTCACTTCCACACTGAAGGCCTCCCCCAGTGACTCAGTTCACTTGCAACCTTTCCCAGCTCCTTTTCCATGTCTCATTTTTCTCATAGCACTTACTAGCTAGCATCTTTCACGTTGTGTGTTCAGTTGATTCATTGCTTGTTTGGCCAGTCTTCCCTAAGCAGAGTGCAAGCTTTATGAGGACAAGGATTTCTATTCTAGTTCACTGTTATAATTCCAGTCACACAGAGTAAGGTCAACACATCTTTGTTGAAGAAGTAGCCTCCTTTCCTTACCTCAAGCTGTAGAATGCCTCTTATGCTGTTACAACCTATCTTATTCTCTGTTGAGGACAAAGGGAGTAGTGATAAAAAGAAATGGTTTGAGTTACTGGGGCCTGGTAGGAAGGAGGATGGGGATGAATCCCTTGTGAAGACTTTTAGCCAATCTACTTTCCCTGGGGAGATCAACATTTTTGTCACCAAGATTTAAAACTTGTCTCAGAAACAATGACCCATGTATTGTTATGTCCTTTACAAAAAGGGGGAAAAGATTATTACATGTTCTCAATTGAATATAATATTCTTGTTAAAAATGTTTACAAGAAAGAAGCAACCCATAGACACAGGGTTACAAAATTTAAAAATATAAATAAACAATAGTTAAGAACTCTTAGTCTGGGTCATGCAATAGGGCTTGAATCCTTTTAGCTGTCTGAACTTCTGTATGTTTCTTAACTTCATTTAGGCCTACAAATGCTGAACATAATAACACTTGCCCAATAGAAAGGGCTGAGCAATAAATTGAGATATGCCTGGAAAGTGCATAATACACAATGCTCAATGTTCAATAATTACAACTATTGTCATTATCACTATAACTGTGCTAAGTGAAAAAAGCAGGACACCAAATTGTATGTAAATATCATGAAGTGACTACATAGAGTCTACATTAGCACAGGATGTTGAACTCTGCTTCCGAGTTGGGGGACTGTCACCCACTCACTGCTTCACACCCCACCTCAACCAGCCAGTTGCATGTTTTAGCATCTGCCACTTGTACACACCAACCAATTCTAGTATCATTCAGTTTTCTTTCAATTGTGGTGACAGACACTCAAACTTAATCAGAAAGAGCATTTATTGGTTCGTGAAAAACTAGGAAATCTACTGGGCAGAGCTATCTTTAAGAAAATTTAGGCTGAGGCACCCACATGGAATGACGCTTTCAGGTTTCTGTCTCTATCACTCTCTCTCTTTTTCTCCATTTCCTTCTCTCTCTTAGCTCTGTTTGTTTAGCTTCATTTTATTTTGGGGTAGACTTTCCCCCACACGAAAACAAGAGTCAGTGGCCAACCTGATACAGATACCTCATGTTTCAGAGTAGAGACACCCTTGCTGGCAACTTTAGAAAAAGTCCCAGAGAGGACTTCTCTTGGCTAGCCTCATTAACATGGCGATGCTTGAACAAATCACTGTGGCCTGGGAAAGATCATTTGGAGACTAGTGGAACAGAATGAGGTCTACTGGACAACAGTGATATTTTATTTTTATTTTATTGTTATTATTTTTACATTTTTAAAATTTTATTTTTTTAAATTTACATCCAAATTAGTTAGCATAGAGTGCGACAATGATTTCAGGAGTAGATTCCTTAATGCCTTTTACCCATTTAGCTCATCCCTCCTCCCACAACCCCTCCAGTAACCCTCTGTTTGTTCTCCATATTTAAGAGTCTCTTATGTTTTGTCCCCCTCTCTCTTTTTATATTATTTTTGCTTCCCTTCCCTCACGTTCATGTGTTCTGTGTCCTAAAGTCCTCATATGAGTGAAGTCGTATGATATTTGTCTTTCTCTGACTAATTTCGCTTAGCATAATACCCTCTAGTTCCATCCACATAGTTTCAAATGTCAAGATTTCATTCTTTTTGATTGCTGAGTAATACTCCATTGTATATATATACCACATCTTCTTTATCCATTCATACATCGATGGACATTTGAGCTCTTTCCATACTTACTATTGTTGAAAATGCTACTATAAACATTGGGGTGCATGTGTCCCTTTGAAACTGCACACCTGTATCCCTTGGATAAATACCTAGTAGTGCAATTGCTGGGTCATAGGGTAGTTCTATTTTTAATTTTTTTGAAGAACTCCATACTGTTTTCCAGAGTGGCTGCACTACCTTGCTTTCCCACCAGCAATGCAAAAGAGATCCTCTTTCTCCACATCCTTGCCAACGTCTGTTATTGCCTGAATTGTTAATGTTAGCTATTCTGACAGGTGTAAGGTGGTATCTTTTGGTAGTTTTGCCTTGTATTTCCCTGATGATGAGTGATGTTGAGCATTTATTCATGTGTCGATTGGCCATCTGGATGTCTTCTTTGGAGAAGTGTCTATTCATGTCTTTTGCCCATTTCTTCACTGGATTATTTGTTTTTTGGGTGTTGAATTTGATAAGTTCTTTATAGATTTTCGATACTAACCCTTTACTTGATATGTCATTTGCAAATATCTTCTCCCATTCTATCGGTTGCCTTTTAGTTTTGCTGATTGTTTCCTTTGCTGTGCAGAAGCTTTTTATTTTGATGAAGTCCCAATAGTTCATTTTTGATTTGTTTCCCTTGCCTTGGGAGACATGTTGAGTAAGAAGTTGCTGAGGGCAAGATCAAAGAGGATTTTGCCTGCTTTTTCCTCAAGGATTTTGATGGCTTCCTGTCTTACATTGAAGTCTTTCATCCATTTTGAGTTTATTTTTATGTCTGGTGTAAGAAAGTGGTCCAGGTTCATTCTTCTGCATGTCGCTGTCCAGTTTTCCCAGCACCACTTGCTGAAGAGACTGTCTTTATTCCCGTGGATATTCTTTCCTGCTTTGTCAAAGATTAGTTGGCCATATGTTTGTGGGTCCATTTATGGGTTCTCTATTCTATTCCAATGATCTGAGTGTCTGTTTTTGTGCCAGTACCATACTGTCTTGATGATTACAACTTTGTAGTATAGCTTGAAGTCTGCAATTGTGATGCCTCCTGCTTTGGTTTTCTTTTTCTTTTTCTTTTTTTTCTCTTTTTTTTAAAATTTTTTTTAAGTTTATTTATTTTTGAGACAGAGAGAGACAGAGCATGAACGGGGGAGGGTCAGAGAGAGAGGGAGACACAGAATCGGAAGCCGGCTCCAGGCTCTGAGCCATCAGCCCAGAGCCTGACGCGGGGCTCGAACTCACGTACCACGAGATCGTGACCTGAGCCGAAGTCGGACACTTAACCGACTGAGCCACCCAGGTGCCCCTGGTTTTCTTTTTCAAGATTGCTTTGGCTATTTGGGGTCTTTTCTGGTTCCATAAAAATTTTAGGATTATTTGGTCTAGCTCTGTGAAGAATGCTGGTGTTATTTTGATAGGGATTGCATTGACTATGTAGATTGTTTGGGTAGTATTGACATTTTAACGATATTTGTTATTCCTATCCAGGAGCATGGAATCTTTTTCCATTTTTTTGTGTCTTCTTCAATTTCTTTCATAAGATTTTATAGTTTCCAAAGATTTTTCACCTCTTTGGTTAGATTTATTCTTAGGTATTTTATGTTTTTTGGTGCAATTGTAAATGGGATTGATTCCTTGATTTTTCTGTCACTTCATTGTTGGTGTATAGGAATGCAACCAATTTCTGTGCATTGATTTTATATTCTGCAACTTTGCTGAATTCATGAATCAGTTCTGGCAGTTTTTTGGTGGAATCTTTTGGGTTTTCCATATAGAGTATCATGTCATCTGCAAAGAGTGAAAGTTTGACCTCCTCCTGGCCGATTTGGATGCCTTTTATTTCTTTGTGTTGTCTTACTGCAGAGGCTAAGACTTCCAATACTATGTTGAATAACAGTGGTGAGAGTCGACATCCCTGTCTTGTTCCTGACCTTAGGGGGAAAGCTCTCAGTTTTTCCCCATTGAGGATGATATTAACATTGGGTTGTTCATACACGGTTTTTATGATCTCGAGGTATGATCCTTCTATCCCTACTTTCTTGAGGGTTTTTATCAAGGAAGGATATTGTATTTTGTCAAATGCTTTCTCTGCATCTATTGAGAGGATCATATGGTTCTTGTCCTTTCTTTTATTGGTGTGATGAATCACGTTAATTGTTTTGTGGATATTGAACCAGCCCTGCATCCAAGGTATAAATCCCACTTGGTCGTGGTGAATAATTTTTTTAATGTATTGCTAGATCCAGTTGGCTAATATCTTGTTGAGGATTTTTGAATCCATGCTCATCAGGAAAATTGGTCTATAGTTCTCCTGTTTAGTGGGGTCTCTGTCTGGTGTTACAATCAAGGTAATGCTGGCTTCATAGAAAGAGTTTGGAAGTTTTCCTTCCATTTCTATTTTTTGGAACAGTTTCAAGAGAAAAGGTGTTAACTCTTCCTTAAATGTTTGGTAGAATTCCCCGGGAAAGCCATCTGGCCCTGGACTCTTGTTTTGTGGCAGAGTTTTGATTACTAGTTCGATTTCCTTACTGGTTATGGGTCTGTTCAAATTTTCTATCTCTTCTTGTTTCAGTGTTGGTAGTGTAGATGTTTCTAGGAATTTGTCCATTTCTTCCAGATTACCCATTTTATTGGCATGTAATTGCTCATAAAATTCTCTTATTATTGTTTTTATTTCTGTTGTGTTGGTTAGTTGTGATCTCTCCTCTTTCAATCTTGATTTTATTTATTTGGGTCCTTTCCTTTTTCTTCTTGATCAAACTGGCTAGTGGTTTATCAATATTGTTAATTCTTTCAAGGAACCAGCTTCTGGTTTCATTGATCTGTTCTGTTCTTTTGGTTTCAATAGCATTAATTTCTGCTCTAATCTTTATTATTGTCTGTCTTCTGCTGGTTTGGGGTTTTATTTGCTGTTCTTTTTCCAGATCCTTAAGGCATAAGGTTAGGTTGTGTATCTGAGATCTCTTTTCCTTCTTTAGCAAGGCCTGGATTGCTATATACTTTCCTCTTATGACTGCCTTTGCTGCGTCTCTGAGGTTTTGGGCTGTGGTGTTATCATTTTCATTGGCTTCCATGTACTTTTCAGTTTCCTCTTTAACTTCTTGTTTAGCCCATTCATTCTTCAGTAGGATGTTTTTTAGTCTCGAAATATTTGTTATCTTTCCAAATTTTTTCTTGTGGTTGAGTTCAAGTTTCATAGCATTGTGGTCTAAAACTATGCACGGTATGATCTTGATCTTTTTGTGCTTGTTGAAGGCTGATTTGTGTCCCAGAATGTGACCTGTTCTGGAGAACGTTCCAAGTGCACTGGAGAAGAATGTGAATTCTGCTGCTTTAGGATGAAATGTTCTCAATGTACCTGTTAAGTCCATGTGGCCCAGCATGTCATTCAAAGCCATTGATTCCTTGTTGATTTTCTTTTTAGATGATCTGTCCATTGCCGTGAGTGGGGATGTTGAAGTCCCCTACTATTATGGTATTACTATTGATGAGTTTCTTTATGTGTGTGATTAATTGATTTGGGTGCTTTCACGTTTGGCACATAAATGTTTACAATTGTTAGGTATTTTTGGTCTATAGACCCCTTGATTATGATATAATGCCCTTCTGCATCCCTTGATACAGTCTTTAAAGTCTAGATTCTCTGATATAAGTATGGCTACTCTGGCTTGCTTTTGTTGACCATTAGCATGATAGATGGTTCTCCCTCCCCTTATTTTCAATCTGAAGGTGTCTTTAGGTCTAAAGTGGGTCTCTTGTAAACAGCATATAGATGGATCTTGTTTTTTTATCCATCCTGTTACCCTATGTCTTTTGATTAGGGCATTGAGTCCATTGATGTTTAGATTCAGTACTGAAAGATATGAATGTTTTGCCATTATGTTGCTTGTAGAATTGGAGTTTCTGGTGGTATTCTCTGGTCCATTCTAGTTGCTTTTGGTCTTTATTTATCTGTTTTTTTTTTTTCATCTTTTCTCCCCTCAGAAAATCTGCCTTAAATTTTCTTTTAAGGCTGGTTTAGTGGTCACATACTCCTTTAATTTTTGTTTGTCTGGTAATTTTTTTTAATCTCTCCTTCTATTTTGAATGACAGCCTTGCTGGATAAATAATTTTTGGCTGCATAGTTTTCTGATTCAGCACATTGAATATATTCTGCCACTCCTTTCTATCCTGCCAAGTTTCTTTGGATATGTCTACTGCAAACTTGATCTGTCTTCCGTCGTAGGTTAAGGACTTTTTTTCCCCCTTGCTGCTTTCATGATTCTCTCCTTGCCTGAGTGTTTTGTGAATTTGAATATGATATGCCTTGTTGATGGTTGGTTTTTGTTGAATGTAATGGGAGTCCTCTGTGCTTCCTGGATTTTGATGCCTGTGTCTTTCTCCAGATTGGGAACGTTTTCTGCTATGATTTGCTCACATAACGCTTCTACCCCTATTTTTCTCTCTTCCTCTTCTGGGATCCTTATGATTCTGATGTTGTTCCTTTTTAATGAATCACTGATTTCTCTAATTCTTAAATCATGCTCTTTTACCTTAATCTCCCTTTTTTTTCTGCTTCATTATTCTCCATAAGTTTGTCCTGTATATCACTGATTCTCTGTTCTGCCTCATCCATTCTTGCCACCATGGCATCCATTCGAGATTGCAGCTCCATTATAGCATTTTTTTATTATATCCTGAGCAGCTTTTACTTCTTTTATCTCCACAGAAAGGGATTCTAATCTATTTTCAACTCCAGTTAGTATTCTTATTATCGTGGTTCTAAATTCTGGTTCAGACATCTTGTTTGTATCTGTGTTGGTTAAGTCCCTGGCTGTTGTTTCTTCCTGTTGTTTCTTTTGGGGTGAATTCCTTTGTTTCATCATTTTGAATTGAGAAAAGGAATTAATGAGGTTAACAAACTAAAATTAAAAAATACTAAAATTAAAACAAACACATATACACAAAAAATTGAATAAATGATGCTAGATCCTAGGTGTGTTTTGGTCTGGTTGTTGAAAGGCGCTTGAAATATTAGAGAAAAAAGGGGAAAGAAAAAAAGGAAATTGTTTGAAAATTTGAAAAAATGAATACACTGACGTAGACTAAAATGAATGATAGAAGTGAAATAGAATGTGAAAAAATTGACACAAAAGTAAAATATATAGTAGAAAGAAATTAAAGAAAAATATTTTGAGTAAAAATTGGAAATAAAAATGATTTTTTCTTTCTGTAATCAAGAAAAAGAAAAGAAATGAAAAAGAAAAAAGAAAAAAATAAAGAATGAAAGAAAATTGAATAGATGAACCAGTGAACATATTGAAATAGGACTGAAATTACTTCGTTTTCCCCTAGAAGTCAAACTATGAAGCACTTTATAGTCCATAAACTAAGCAGGCCGAGAGACTTGTGTTCCTGAATATCGTGGTTGGCCGAGTTGGGCGGGGCTGTGTAAGGGCTCTGTTCTTCACTAGATGGTGCTGCTAGCCTACTAGGGTGGAGTGTTGTGGTGCCTATAGGTGTGGACGCGCATGCACAGGAGTGGTGCAAATGGCGTCACCCAGCTACCCATTCTCTAGGATCCGAACTCTGATCTTCTGATCAGCAATCATGCACCCGTCCTTTGTCTTTAGCTCCCGTACACTTCCTGCTTTTACACGGTCTGTGACTGAGCCCCAGGCAGCACCTCCCTCCTGAGTTTTATCTCAGATGTGGCTGTTTTGCCTGATGCCTTACTTCTGAGGGACTGCGGCTTTGACCCATTCTGCCCCTCTGTGGGAGGGTCTCACCGAGCAATGGCCAGGTGCCAGCTGCACCCAGGAACGTTTGCAGGACTGCCCTGCTGCCGAAGCCCAGAGATTGTGGCCAGGTGCCTGCCCGCCCCAGAAAAAGTTCACAAGATAGTGTAGCAGCAGAGTTTTAGGGATTATGGGAAATCACAGCATGCATCTGGCAGCAGGCTTTACCACCAGCAACCTTGTTCCAGCACCGGCAAATGTGGTCGTTCTCCTGGTCCACTGGGGCCTTGCCTGTGGAGACCCACACAGCCTCTACCAGGTGTCCTCCCAGAAGGGGAACTGCCTCTCCCCATGTGGCCTGAAAAACCCTGGACTCGACTCTGCTCTTGGGGATTTGCCCTTTCCACCAGAGCACCGCCAGGTATCAAGCTGTGGAGTTTCAGACTCTGCCCTCCCGCTGTTTATAGTCTTAATGGAACTTAAACCCTCTCCTTTCTCCCTTTTTAGTTCAGTCCCTGATGCCTCTGTTTCCACTTTTCCACTTTCTCTCCAGCTGCCCTTGGGAGGGGTGTTTTTCCCACATTACCCCCCCCACCCCGCCCCTGTCTCCATCTTCTCTCCACACACAAAAGCAGCTCCCTGACCTCCTCGGCTTCTCTCTCTCCCAGTTCATCTCGCTGCACTGCATACCTGCTGAATTCTGTGGTTCAGGTTGTGCAGATTGTTGTGTTAATCCTCAGATCAGTTTTCTAGGTGTGCAGGATGGTTTAGTGTTGGTCTGGCTATATTTCATGGACACGAGACACACAAAAAAGTTCCATGCTGTTCCACCATCTTTGTTCCTCCCCTGATATTTTATTTTTGATATATAAAGGGAGGGATTGGTTTCTCCAAAGAATTATTATGTAGATATAGGGAAAAAAATTGGAAGGTAATTCTTCATAATATTAATGGTGATTCACATGTGGAATTCATGAAGGATGATTTCTTTTTATTTTTACTTAAAAAAATGTTTCAAATGATCTTTAGTCATGACCCATTATTTTTATAATTAAAAAAAAAAGGAAAAAAAAAAACAATCCTTCACAGATGGTGTGCAAATAGGTGTATGTGACCCAAGGACTCTGCACATGGACTTGACCTTTCAGCAATCTATCTTTTACCTGGGGCAAAGTCTGTCATGTATATGCACTATGTCATTCCATATCTGATGCTTCAGTTTATAGGGAAATCACCTTGTCATGTTCAAACTTCTGGGGACTGATGGTCCTTTAGAAAGTATCCTAAACCACCAGCTGGGAGACCTGGGTGTTTGTTCTATCTCTGTCCCTTACAGCTGTGTCAGGTGTCATACATTTCTGGGCTGAAGGTCCCCCATCTATAATCAGAAAGTTTATTTTCACCTTTAACAATCTGCAATTATTATTTCCGTTTACTGATGGAGTAGCTAATTACTTCATTATAGGATTTCTCAAGACTAGTTACCTCCTGTTTGTTTCAATTAGCAAAACACCAATGTGTTTGTCATTCATTCTGATGGTGGGGCTGCCAGGAGAAAAGCCCAATCGGGGAGTATTTCAGGATCTTAAGTAGATTTTGTGTTTATAATTCCAAAGTAGTATATATAGGAGCGGATCTTGTTCTGCTTTTGTTCTATCTTCTGCTTAGAAAATGCTCAGTCCCCATTATTTTCTTCCATTCTGCAGAATATCCCAGGATTCTCTCACATTTCTCCTTTAGTTTAGAGCCAAAGAAGAGAAATCCTCAATGGTAGAGACTGCCGAGAACTCAGCCTTTGCTTTTTTTCTTGAACACAGAATATCAGACACAAGGTAAACCTCAAAGATAATTCAAAACAACCTCCTTTGATTTAGAGAAAACACTAAATGAGTATCTTAATATTCTAGAGAAAAAACATATGTTGTAGAGTGTCAAATGGAGAGTGGTTTGAATTTTTGCTGTTTCACTCACAAGTGTGTGATCTTTGGAGAATTTCTCAAATTTTCCAAGTCATATTTTTATTATTTTTTTAACATTTGAAATGAGAATGATGATACATACCTTCTAGCCTGTATAGATGAGGTAGGTAGAATAATACTCCCTCCCTGCTCTCCCCCCAAAATATATCGACATCCTAATTCCCAGAACATGTGAACATATTATATTCTATGGCCAAAGAGACTCTGCAAATGAGATTAAGCTAATGATTTTGAGATAGAAGATTATCCTGGATTATCCAGGTGGACTCAGTGTATTCACCAGGACCTTTCTAAGTTAAAAGGGAGCCCAGAGAGTCAGAGAAAGGGATACGGCAAAGAGGCCAGGAACTAGAGTGATGCTGTGGGGGTGAGGTGGTGTAGGGGCTAGATCCAAGGAAGGAGGGTGGCCTCCAAAAGCCAAAAAGGCAAAAAATGGATTCTCTCCCAGAACCTGCAGAAGGAATACTGCCGTGCTCAATCATTTTAGACTTCTGACGTCCGGAACCACGAGATAATACATTTTTGTTGTTTTAAGCCACTGCCTTTGTGATAGTTGGTTACAGAAGCAATGAGAAACAAAATATATAGTGGAGATTGTCCACTACGTGGACTATGTCTGCTCTGCCAGAGCAACAGCATACGGGTCTGGGCAGGCACACACAATGCATTTGTTTTTGCTGCAGTTACGGTTATCGTTCTTTTTTTTTTTCTTCCCCTCCCTCATCCTTCTCTTTCCTTCTGCTTCCTCATACTTCTTTCCCATCCTCTTCCTCCTTGTCCCCCTTCTTCCCTCTTCCTTCCTAGCTCATTAAAAATAATAGGAAAGGAGGAAAAGTCTTGACATTCAATAAGGACCTCCTATGTTCCAGGTACCATTCTTGGGGATTTCATGTGCATAACCTCATTCAATCTTTAAAACAATCCTTTGAATAAGGTTTTAGCATTTCCCTTTTACAAATGTAGAAATCAAGATCTGCTGAAGTCAAGTGAATTGCTTCCACACACATACACACACACACAGAGTAAGTGATAGTCCTGAGGCTGATTATCCTACTCTCTCTCATCATTAGCAGCTTTATTTCCACTCCAGACAAAGAGCTGTTGACCTGAATCCTGCGTGTCCTGGATGACCAGAGCTGGACTGGGCACGAAACTCCATCACCATGGCAACATCATTACCTGCCTGGGTTGTGGCATGGTACCATGTTGGGCCAGGATGGCAGATGTCAGGGAGGGGTATTGTGCCCCAGGAAGGTGCTACCGTCTGTCTGAAGACATCCCTCTTCTCAGGACAGCAAAGAGCTCCTCACACCCTGCCACTTCAGAGAGCCCTCTATTGCTCAGTTCAGGAGAAAATAAGAATGACTATCATTTATCAAACACCTACTGGGTGTCAGACATTGTGCAAGCTTTTCTTTTGTGATTCATATTACAATTCTGTGAGGTGGGTATTGTTTCCCCCATTTATAGTGAGGAAGGAGGCTCAGAGAGAACTGCCCTGCCCAATCACACACAAAGCAGCAGGATGGAGTGAAGCCAGGTGTGCTCAGACACCAAGGCCAGGCCCTCCTTCACTGGCTGCACTGCTCTCAAGCCAAGCAAAGACATTCACAGTTGGTTCGCAAGGGCCTTGAGTCTAATCTGGCATGGTGTTCATTTAATCATTTCCTTTTCCTTCTTGCCCCTTTTTCTGCCTCTCTCTCCTTGGCTGGCCAGATCGTTTGACAGTTTTTACATCAGCGCTGGCACCAGGGACTGGGATGGGGGGCATGGTGTATCTTGGAATAAAGAAGCTGGAGAGTGGAGGAGTGAGGGTTGAGTAGATTAGTGCAGAGGTCCAGCCCGGGAGAACAGCTGACCACCTCCACCGCAGCCCCACCTGGAACTCAGAGCCCTGGGCTGTTGTACTGTCAGCAGCACACCAGCCTGTGGGGCCTCTGCTCCAAACCCCAGCGAAAGCAGTGCGACGGGGAGGGCAAGAGCCCAGCTTTGGAACTGGACAGATCTGCACTTTATGTTTGACTCTGTTGCTCAAGGGCAGTGTGGCTTGGGACAAGTTTCCTCAGGTCCCTGATCCTCAGCTTCCTCTTTTGTAAAAACTCTGTGACAATGCAAGGTTGGTTACTTATAGAGTTGCAAGGACCCCACAGATGGAAGGAGCCATGGAGGCCACTTACCCCACTTGGCACCTAGATCCAAAGGACCTAAGACTAAGACTAAGACTCAGAACTAAGACTCAGAAACAAGGAATCATTGGCCTGAGACCACTTGGCCACCAGGAGGGGCTCCTCCAGGAGCCCCTTTCCTCTAAAACATGTTGCTTCTGTGGGATCAAATGTGATAAGCAGTAAATGGCTGTGTTGATGCCAATGTCAGGATGTGAAGCATTGAGAGGAGTTTCTTTTCTTCCCCTGCCTTCTGGGAAGGCTTTCTGCAGCTGGTTGGACCGGGACACTGGCAAGCCCAGGATGCCATCAGAGATTGCATACCCTCCCTGAGTCTACTTTCAAACACATAAAAATGGCATAAAGACATTTAGTATCAGACATGATATGAAATGAAGCACACTTGATTAATTGACAAGCTCATAAAATAAGGTTTTAAAATAAAACCATTACAAAATGTAGAAATTCTCTAGACTATGTTTAATAAGCTTAATTAAGCTAAGGCAAGCAAAAATGTGAGGTACCTCCCACAGAAAATGGAGCCTTCAGGTGTGAAATCCTACCCACACCTCATTTTCAGCATCAAAATAAGAGGTTTCCCTTTCCCTGGGTAATTTCACTCCTTTCCTGCGCTTCTACTTCAATTTCCTTTTCATTTCCTCCAGGTTGTTCCTCCATAATTATTCCATCTCTCTCCAGTTCCTCATTAGGGAGTCTTTTAGCAGGCAACCCATCTATTCATTCCTAGCATGTGACAAGGATGCTCAAGACACTGGTGATACAACATCAAATTAGTCCTTGTTGTCAAGGATTTTGTATCTAAGAGAAGAGAGATATACAGCTTTAAACAAGCCTGTGGTATCTAATATAACATTGAGTCGTGCAAGGTGCTGGGAGCAAAATTAGGTAGAGGGCAGTGGCAGGGGGCTGGTGGTGGCAATGTTGAAGGTTTTGGTGGCAGTGAAGGAGATGGTGGTGATCATGGTGGTGGTGGGGGTGGTAGTCTCATCGGAGGTGATGTTGGTGTCAGTAGAGGCAATGGAGATAGCAATTATCATGGTGATGAGGGTAGGTGGGGGAGGTAGTGATGGTAATTGCAGTGATGGTCAAAGAATTTATATTAGGTAGTTAGCGAAGGATTCCATGTGAAAATTTGAGTAGAGACCTGCATCATAAGGAGCTAGACTTTTAGAAACCTAAGAGGAGAGCATCCCAAGCAGATAAAGTAATAATAATGCAAATGAGGGAACACGAGGCTTCATCGCTCACCCATAAACCCTGCCCCACCCCCCATTTTGGGTATTGTGAGTTGTGACTTGTACAGTCTCTGTGGCTCTGTGGGAGACTGAGCCAGAATTACCTTCTGTGGAAATCAGCCTTTCTGGGCAGAAGGATGAACACTTCCTAGTAGGACACTTTCACACAAAGCCCCCTCTCATGGTCTCCTGCTGTGAACCCTAACCTGAGATAATGGGTATAAATACCTCTTTTAAGGAGTTTATTTTTGTTTGTTTGCTTTGTGAAGAAAGGAAATTGGGGTTAAGATTATTAAAGTCCCAAAGACAACTGATACCCAGCATTTCAAAACAGCCCATTAATATTTTCTCCTCCAGCTAGCTTCTCTGTCAATGCTGCCCTTCTCAGAGAATGCCTACATTATTTATCCTGGCACAAAAGCAGAAACTTGGGTCATTCTCAACTCTTATCCATTCAGAGTCCAAATCTCCAAATCTTATTTCTATCTCCTTTACATGATGCACATGGAGGCTGGCAAGGACTTGACCAAGAATAATTTGGGTGTCATTGGTGACAGTGAGAACCACTGAAGCATGTTCAACCTTGTTTACCCAAAATAGAACTTAAAATAAAAGCATATCCATCCCTTTGGGCTTTGTTCTTGGCAGTCCTTTACAAACTGTGTACATGTGCATAATGTCAATTTCATGCAGGGTTTTTGCAAAAATGGAAAGGGGGAAGGGCTTTCTACCATGCCCTTGAAGATTGTTGCAAAGGGTGAAGAATTGCACATTTATTGTCCTTCCTCCAGGCTCTGAGGAAACAAACATAATCTATGGGGAAATTCAATAGAAGCTTAACAAAGAGCAAAGGCGATAGGTGAGACATTGGAGGGGAAATTAATTAAGCCAAGCTAAAATTAGTGGTTTTTGGTTTGTGATTCTGTGGGAGTCTGGGCTATGGAGAACTGGAACAGAGAAAGGAAGCATACTGGCAGGGAGCTGATTCAGGGCCCAAGATTAATTATCCTTCACCATCTAATTATGAAGTCTGAATCACTACCCTGCCAGTTGAGTTCCTTTCCACTAACACAGAGGATGAGAAAAGGATGTGGTTCTGGAAGCTGGAGGTCTTTCTTCCAATTTTCATTTAATACAGATAACAAAAAAGCTCCCCTTTGTCCTTTTTGATTACGATTTATTATTTGTATCTTTTTAAGGGCTCTTCCCTTCCAGATTACTTTTTTCATCCTTTTCAAATAACCATTTTTCATTCTGATCATCTGAATATAAAAGTGCCAGGTGTATTCCTACCAGGTATATGTTTTATACAAGGTGGGATACTGAATGCAAACTCTTTACTCAATTTACTTATTTATATTCCTACTGTGTTCAGGGAATCTCTTAAGATACTTCAGTTTTGCCAATGGGTTCAGTTAAAGGTAAATGTGTCTGACTTGTAGTCATCTATTTCTCACACTCAGAGGTAGAAAACAATATTAGCTCCATTTAATAGGTTTTTAAACTGGGGATAGAAAGTTTAAGCAAATTTTCTAAAATCACATGAATAGCAAATTAATAGAGCCCAAGATTCAAAGCCAGGCTTTGTGTCTCCTCTAACTGATCCATCATCTTCCCTTTGGTGAAGCCTACATCTGCTGTAAAGTCCAGCCACACATCTAGGCTGGTCTTGCACAGATGTACCAACCCCAGTCTCATCAAGAGTTAAACAACAAAACAAAAGTTTATTTTCTGGTTTCCCTGGTCTCTACTGAAAATTATTTGCTAGCTCAATATTTTCTTTGAATATATATCAAAATAATTCCAGGTATGGCACTTGAGCCCCTTCAAGTTATAAACCCATCTAACTTGTCCAAACTTAACTGTCCTCACTTGGTATCACTCCTGACCAAGTTGACACAAACTGGACACATAAGGAAATATTGACAATGATAATTATGACCATAGAGATATTAGTAAGAGCAAAATGAAAGTCAAGAAGAAATGTGGGAGCCCCAGAGAGCAGGTAAGTGGTAGTTATAAACATGGACTCTGAAGCCAAACTGTTTGGCTTTGAACCTTGGCCCCGTCATGAATGAACTTGGGTAATTAACCTCTGTGCCTCATTTTCCTTATTTGTAGAATTGGGGGTAATAATAGTAGCTTCTTCACAGGGCTGTCTTCTGTGGTTGAGTGAGATAACATACAGAAATTGCCCAGGACAATGTCTGGCACATAGTAATTGTTATATAACTATTATTATTGTTGTTATTACTATTTATTGTCACACTGACCTGATCTGGAATTCTCTCTCAAATTTTATTTCCTTATTTAGGTCAGGATATAGTTCTTACCTCTCTCATCTGACTGATATGAGAAAAAAATAGGATAATACATATCATAATTAGTTTGTGGAACATAATAAGTGTGAAATATAAAATGCTATTCCTCTAAACATGATCTTTCTTCCTGAATTTCTTGTTTCATACTGTAGACCCTTGAGTGTTTCCAAACCCTGCTGAGATCTCATCCCCTCTAGGAGATTATTTATGATCTTATCCTACCTCATTTCTCACTTGGACTCCTTCTTTCATTGTGATTGGGTTCTGTTCATTGGCCATCGTCCTGCTGCAATCATCATTTGTGTATGGTGACACGTGAGTGGATAAATGCGCACTCTAAAATACCAAGAAGTCACTCTAAATCCCCAGGAGTAGATAATCTTTCTCCTTAAACAGCTTGTGACATAAATGAGGAGATAAGTTAAGCTCACAGAAGATAGCCAGAGACTGTTGCAATGTTCTTTAGAATCTACTGTGAAGCAGACTTTAGAGATCTGTGATCTGACCATATACTTGGAAACTATTTGTACTGCACACATTATGATCCTTGTACTTTGATGAGCACTCAAGATATAAATATTAATATAATACTGCTTTAAAACTACTCACAGTTTCTTGGGGCAAAACTGACAATTTTTTTAAAATTCCACTGGTATTAATTGAGAGCCTAGTGTCCCATCAGTGCTCTGAAAACAAACAAATAAAACAAACAAAAGAGACCCACCATTATGAAACTTGTACTCTAGTAAAGATTGGAGTGGTAGTAAACACGGTAATTTCCAGTTGTGACAAACATTAGGAATAAAATAAAATGCAGTGAGATAGAATAATGGGGAAAGAATGTGGGAAACTAGTTTAGATTGGGTAGACAGAGAAGGCCTTTATTAGGAGGACATATAGGAACTGAGACCCCAGACTGAGAAGGAGCCATTCATTAGAGGAGTTATAGGAAAATACTTTCCACATCAAGAGCAAATTACTGAGAAGCAGGTAGCAGATTCTAAGAGGATGTTGAAATTGTCTACAATAGGGGTCAGTGAACTTTTTTTGGCCCAGACAATAAATATTTCAGGTTTTGGCCAGACAGTATCTGTCACAAATACTCAATTCTGCCACTGTAACACAAAAACAGCAATAAACAATATATAAAGAAACAGTCTTGAGTGTGTTCCAATAAAGCTTTACTTGCAAAAACAGGCAGGGGGCCAGACTGGTCTGTCAACGGTAGTTTGCCAATCCATGATTTACAATATTAAACAAAGAACATGGTGGCAGATTGTGTTTTCCAAAGTGATCACCCCATTATATCCCAATTCATATGCTTCTATTACAAATTTTTGGCAACATTCCTTTCCAGAAAAGGAGTTTATAATCCCTCCCACCTTGAATTTGAGTTTGCCTGGGAAGACAGCAGATGTATGTGGCATGACTTCTGAGGCTAAATCATAAATGATAAGGCAGCTTTCACCTGTCTACCTTGAGACAAACAGGTCTAGAGTCTTGAGATTACACATACAAAGTACACTTGCTCTGAAACTGTCAAGCTGGAGACATCTCATGGAGAAGCCAAAAGAGTCCCAGGTTTCACTCATTTGAGTCTCCCCAACCCAAATTCTAGCCACGTGCATGAGCGATATTTTAGACGTTTCCAATTCCCTCAAACTCTATTCCAGTTTTTTTACTCTATTCAGGTTATTTTATTTTTTGAAACTAAAATTTCATTTGATTCTTATTTATGTTTACTATTTATTTGTGGAGATTTATTGTTATTATTTCAAGGGTGTTTGTAATTGCTCACTGGAACATCTTTATTTTAGTGGTCTTTAAATCCTTGTATGGCAATTCCAATATCTGTGTCATCTTGGTATTGGTGTCTGTTGATTTCTCAGAAGTTTATATCTTTTCTGTTTCTTGGCATAATGAACAATTTCGACCTGGTCACAGACGTTTTTAATATTATAAGACTCTAGTTCCTATCTAATCATCTATTTTAGCAGGGTCTTAGCTTAGGCTGCTATAACTAAATATCATAAACTGGTGTGCTTATAAACAACAGAAATATATATCTTACCGTTCTGGAGGTTGGACATCTGAGATCAGGGTGCCAACATGATCAGGTTCTGGTGGGAATCCTCTTCCAGGTTGCAGACTGCCAACTTCAACATGGCAGAGAACAGAGAGAGGAAGAAGATCTCTCCTCACTCTTTAAGGCGCTAATCCCATTCATAAGGACTCCACCCTCATGACCTCATCTCATCCCAATCTTCCAACGGCTCCGTCTCCTAATACCACTAAATTAGGGATTAGGGTTTCAACATACGAATTTGAGGTTGGCACAAACATGCAGTGCATAGCAAGTAGATAGTCAACCTGTTTAGGTTCAGAACTCATGTCCTGGTTCCTTTTTAAGACTTGAATGTCAAATTTAGTGTTTAAAGTCCATGAAGTGCCATTCTCATCTACTCAATTTGTGTGTTACCCAAATGACAAGACTCCAACCTACACTGTCCATGGTTCTGATGGGCAAGGGGAAGAATACCATCTAGTTAATTCAGGGATGGAATAGAAGTCATAACCCTACCCATAGGCTTCAACCAGGAGTGGCACTTAGTCCTTACTCAAGTCCCAAGCCCACTAACCAGTCCTTTTATGCACCTTTCAGAGTCCTCTACAAATGGCTTATGTGTTTTTTTTTCTAGGCTCTGTGTGTGTGTGTGTGTGTGTGTGTGTGTGTGTGTATGATTAGCAGACAAAGTAAAATGGAATATGTTTAGCACACATTCAGAACCAGAAGTCCTTTTCACTCTAAAGTCTGTACTTTTTCCACTATTTCACACTGCTTTTGAGGCTGTGATATTTGAAGCAGTATGTGTTCTGTCCACTTTTAAATTGTATCCTGAACATTCAGACACATTTCTTCCACTGTTCTTGTCCCTTCAATTTTCCTATTTTCCTCTACATAATACCATGTCATGGTTATATCCAAAATATTTTCTCTCATGTGTGGCTCTTTAATTCCCCCTCATATCACATCCCTAAAGAGAAGGACACTACCACTTCTAGTCACTTTCAAACCACTGATTGACCCAGTTCACTAGAGGGAATCACAGTATAATTTATGGATGAGGCATTCTCTCATATACTGTGTTTTTTTATGGGCCCAGCACGCTTCTGCTGTACTGTGTTTTTTTAATATGAAATTTATTGTCAAATTGGTTTCCATACAACACCTAGTGCTCATCCCAAAAGGTGCCCTCCTCAATACCCCTCACCCACCCTCACCTCCCTCCCACCCCCCATCAACCCTCAGTTTGTTCTCAGTTTTTAAGAGTCTCTTATGTTTTGGCTCCCTCCCTCTCTAACTTTTTTTTTTTCCTTCCCCTCACCCATGGTCTTCTGGTAAGTTTCTCAGGATCCAGATAAGAGTGAAAACATATACTGTTAAAGCAAGAAGAGTCAGAGTACAACCAGGAGGAAAGAGGTTTCTCCATTTCTACTGATCTTTTTCTTCCTCTTCAGTATATTTGGTCTCATTGATAGTTGATACAGAGATTATAGTCAGAACAGGCATTTTATTCTCTCTCTCCCTCCCTCTTTTGAATCTCTCTTCCCTGTAACTGAAATGAGGAGAGCTATTTTTTCCCAAATGGAAGGAGGTCTTACCATTATTCTCTTGTTCTTCTTTGCCATAACACAGAGTATTTTAACATTTGGGACTAGGGTTTAAGCATTAAGGGAAGTAAAGTAGAGCTGAAAAACTAATGGAGTATTTTTTTCTCTGTGGTCCAGTCTGTGGTCCCAGTCAACTTTGTTGGGTGTTACAAAATCAGTTCTAGCTCCACCCCAGCCTTACCTTGGTCCAACCCAGCCAGTCTCTCCCTCTCTCTCTCCCTCTCCCTCCCTCCCTCCCTCCCTCTCTCTCTCTCTCTCTCTCTCTCTCTTTCTCTCTCTCTCTCTCTCTTTCTTTCACTCATGTGTGTGTGTGTGTGTGTGTGTGTGTGTGTGTGTATGTGTGTTCCTATGTCTCCCTCATAGTCCTTGGAAGACTGAGTTCAATCAGCAAGAAGAAATGTTCTTATACACTTGTGGCTGTACAAGGACATTTGAAACAATGGGCATTCTCCAGAGTCCCGAGACCCTGATTAGAGGTCTCCTCCTACTAACACCAGGGAAAAGAGTCAAATGAGAGTGGAAGGTGTTTCCTGTTTTTTGTATGAGGAGTGATAAGTGAATGTCTTCAAAACTGAAGGGCTTACATCTGGGCAGTGTCTCAGAAATCATTTGTGAAAATGAAGATAATCTTTATCTTCTTTCTGGGTACCAGTGTGACCAGCTGTACTATCTGTCTCACAATTGTCCCCTTTTCTCTCCTGCCTTCTTCTTTTCTCCTGATTATATGCAGGGTTCTCCTAAAACTACCTGAAGATGCAGATATTGTCAGGGAAAGAAAAAGACTATTCTTTTCCAGGGAACTAAGTAGCTGAGTTCTACTGTTAGACCATCCTAATTATTCAACCATCAGATTTATTTCTGCTTGTTATAGAAGAGACAACTCAGACACATAGCAGACTGAGGAATTTAGGGAAGATAGAATCTTCCTCCTGCCCACTATGAAAAACTTCCAGCCGTGTGTGTGTGTGTGTGTGTGTGTGTGTGTGTGTGTGTGTGTGTAGTTTTCCATAGGTAGCAAAAAGACCACTGCTTCATAGATATTAGGCTCCAGGAATTTGAACTTCTACCTCTTTACAAAAGAAAGATAGATGCTTATGGCCTTCTCCAAAATTGAAATCCAGACTACTGCAGTAGTTTAGGTACAGGATTAACCAGTTTAATGAGCCCTTGAAATTAGATGAAAGGTCACAGACATCAGATCTTATTATTAAACAAGTCCTCCTCACTATTCACCTTTCTCAATGTATCTTAGGAAAAGGTAGTTCATTTAGTTCATCAAATTCAGCTTAGCTGAAAATTTGAAAATTAAAGAAAAAAGCTGTCAAAAGTTTGTTTTCCACTCCCTATCTCCTCAATCCCTCTGCCAGTTTCATTTTCCAGGTTCCCTTCAACAGACCTCAATTTAGCAAGAAAACAGTGGGCTCGCTTATCCAGCAGGGGAAGGCTTGTCATGTTTGAGCTCTGTAATGAAAATTGTCTTTGAGAAGACTTCTATCAGCTCCATCCAGGAGCAGTAGGCCCTGTGACTATCTATGACTATCTATGGACTTGAGTAAAGGAGGTAAAGCCTCAGAAGGCAGTAGGGATGGAAAAATTTTTTTTCTGGGTAGGTTCCTCTGCTGGTGGAGGGCAGAAACCAAAGGTGATAGAAATAGAGTGCTCCAATTAGTCTGAGTAATACCATTTGATTTTTACAAGCTGTAAACATTAAATGAATAACCCTTGAGGTTCCTAACCATAGACCTTAGAGGCAAATAGGACCATTGATCTCAGCCTCTATGCCAGAAGGATTTAAATCCACATTATTATGCGACATGTCTATAGATGTTCTTAAAGTAAAAAGTGGACACAGGGATAGATATATTTTTCCAGGACAGACTGAATTGTTTCAAAACATTTTAACACCTATTTTTAGCTTCTTCTTTTGAGTAGGAAGTGTACAAAGGTGAAAATGGCATGTTCCCTTTTCTGTAAGGATTCATAACTTGCTAACACAGGTAGTCACAGATATGAGTAATTATTGGGTTCATAGTAATCAGTAATATTCTACCCAGGATGCCAACATATACTGTACAGGATAAGAGCCTATGCATTAGAATCGCCTCTTAACTCTGCCTCTTGACTCTGTGACTTTGGGAAAGTTGCTTCATCCCTCAGAAGTGGAGAACATCTGTAAAATGAGAATGACAACATCTCATTTTGTGAAGATGAAATCATGTTATGCAAATAAGCAATTGGCATATATCTGACACGTGCAGTAAATGCTCAACAACTGGTAATTCTACACCAATAACTGAGATTGTGGGGCACAGAGAAAGACTTTCTGACTAAGGAAACATGAAAAGGTTTTTTGAAGGGGTGGCTCTGGGGGAAGCTTTATTTCACTGGACTGAGGTTGTAAGAAAAGGAATTTCAGACAGAAGTTTGCTGAAGAAAGCAGACATGAAAAGTACAAGGTTCATGGTGGACTGATGTGCAGTGGGGGATTATTTCATGAAAATCATATGGGGCCAATAGAGGACTTTGAGTGCCCATCAGAAGAATATGCACTTGACTGAACAGATAATGGGATGTCATTGACGGCTTTTGAGTAGGAAAATGACAGACTGAAAGCTTCTCCTCCTCAGGAAGATCACTCAGGAAGCTGTGAGTGGGGTGGTTGGATTTGGGGGGGGGGGAAGCCAGAGAAAGACCTCAGGGTCAGCACTGTGGTGGGGCAGTAGAGAGGGAGTGGATGAATATCATATCAGAAATGTTACGAGTTTAGTTTCACATATGAAACATGATTCTGATTTTGTTTTTAGGGAGAAAAAGTTAATTCTTGGAAGCAAAGATCAAATGTAAATGCTAATAACAGAGATGAGGATCAGGGGGAGATGAAATGTTCTTTCTTAGTCTACTCTTGGAGTGTTGCTCTAGTAAATCATTTTGCAGAAGCAATCAGCACACCTGTTAGTGAGGCTTGGCATTTAATTGGCATTATTGGCTCCTGCACAGAGGCAGACAATGGATGTCACTGGTGTGTGAGTGGAACACATTTGCATTTCATAGACGATTGAGAGGGAGCTAATCATGTCTTTCTGCAGCCCTCCTAGGGAGGACACATCTGGCTAGGACAAGGAGCCACTTGCCTCCTGGAGTCAAAGGAGTGTAAGAATTCTGAGGCAACCAGACCTTCACTCAGCCTTTGATAAGCTCATGTAATAAAGGAAGTTGTGTACAAGACCAAACTGCCCCTCAGAGCTGACAAGTGGAAAAGGTCTCAGGCTGAGGTCTGGAGACTTCAGCTCTTTTACTGGTTCCCCCACTAACTTGCTTTACACTTTTGGCCTCCACACACTTTTGTGTGTTTCAGCTAATTTTTCTGGAAAATGGCTTGAAAATAAGGAATCTACATTGTTGTCATTGTGGGTGACTACCTTGGGTCTGATTTAGTCAAGTTGGGTATCACCCATGTAATCATTTCTCAGACTCTTATTGAGCATTCCATGCCCCAGGATCAGCAGGAAGCACAGTTCCATAAGATACTATTCTGTTTTCAAGAATCTCATGGTATAGTGGGACAATGTTTAAACAACTACATTGATTCGAGTGTAGAAAATAATATGAAAGAAGTGGATGCAAATCTAATAGATGTCTGGCTGGCAAGGAGGCTGGATGTGGGGCATGAGAAATATTTCCTAGAAGGACAGAAGAGGGTATGGCTTTCTAAGTATATACATAAAACATAGAGACAAAAATACAGCATAGACAAAAAACACAGAAATATTTAAGTATACATACTTGTTGGAAAAGTTAGTACTCCAGTATGTTAAAGGACCTTGAGGGAGATTGTGAAGGATAAGGTTTTGAAAATGGATTATGGGTCTAAGTTATGAGAACTCAGAGCCCTCGGTTAAACATCTGAGACTTCTTTAGTCAAGATTAATTTTTGATGGGAATCAATCAATAATACAGTATGGAGCATTTACTCTGGTCAAGGCCCATGAAGTACAGGAGAATAAAGATACATTATCTTCACTTTAGATGCTCTGCTGAGGAACAAAGAGGCTACAGAAACAACAAACCCAAAGCCACCAATTCATTTGTTCATATAGTCATTCGGTCATTTACAAATCTTAGTGAATCCCTATGATGTGCTGGGGTTCTGGGAAAATTCTTGCCCGTGGAACTCAGACAATGAAATAGATGATTATATTGTTCATTGTTACAGGTCACAGCACAAATATGTATAGAGGTGTGAGGAGGTCAGAAATCTAGTGGGAGGTTGGTCAGGGAGGGCTACCTAGAAGAGCCAGCAGCAGCACAACCCCTTAGAGTATAGCTATGTCAAGCCAAGGACAGGAGTGTTGTACATGTCCTAGAGGGTGCAGAGAAGACTGTTTTGGGAAGAAGAAGGAGTATCGCATGTATGTCAGAAAGTGAGGAGATCCTGTGGCTGGAACAAAATGTGTGTAGGGGGAGGTGGGTGTAGTAGGAAATGGGGTGTGCAGGGCTAAAACTGGGTAGGCGGGGCTTCATATCCCAGGATTAGGCATCTGATGAGAGGCTGTCCATGGTACTGAGGAACACAGAGGAGCCAGCCTCTCAGTACTGAGACCTTGCAAACCTTCAGAGACAGAAGAAACTTTTCATAGAAATAGGAAATTTTTTAGAAGGGCTTCTAATTTTATTCTGAAGAGTGACTTATGAGAGCCCTCAGTTCAGAGAAAGAGAGGAGACAAGGAGAATTGATTTTGTACTAAATATTTTTCCCATCCCACCAACTCATTCCAGAAGGATGGTTCCTTTAGTGTTTGTGGAATGCCCAGAGAAAATGCCCAAAAACTGGTGGAAGGGTTGAAGCCTTCCCCCACTGCCCCATGAAGGCAAGGCTTTATTCTCCTTAAGTGAAAGGTGAGATAGCATCCCTGGGAGGGGATTGGGCTTGTCTACTCTGGGAATTGGCTGGAGGTCTGAGCTATGCAAATGGCAAGGGTCTAGACCCCACACGCATTATTCACCCAATCTCTCAGAAGCCCTGTCCAAAGCTGTCCCAAGGTGGTCCTTAGAGACCTAGTTTAATAATATGCTAATTTTATTGTGTTCCTACTGAAATTCTTTTCAATCGGGACTCTTAAGATCAGTGGCAGAGTGGTTTTACTGTTAGAGAATGATGTCTGACAGGAATTCGATCCTTACTCTTGTCTCTCTCAAACATTTAAAGGAACCATTACTGGAAGGGACTATAGCAGAGTTGTTCAAGGTCACTCAAGTCTGACTGCCTGGGTGTAAGAGGGCTTAGCTATCTACTGCATATATTAATTAAACGCTCAGACCTTGGGTGGCTGTATTAATCTCCTGTGACTGTTACAACAAATTACTACAAACTTGGTAGCTTAAAACAACTGAAACCTATTCTCTCTCAGTTCTAGAGGCTACATATATGATATGAATATCCCTGGATCAAATCAAGGTATCACCAGGGCCATATTCCCTCTGGATTCTCTAGGGTAGTGTCTATCCCTCACCTCTTCCAGTTTCTGGTGGCTGCCGGCATTTCTTGGCTTGTGGTTGTGACTATCTAATATTCAAGGCCAACACCTTCAAATCTCTCTCTGCTTCCTCTTCACATAGCCTTCTTTGTGTGTCAGAAAATCTCCCTCTGCCTCACTCTCACAAATATATATGTGATTGCATTTATGGCCCATCTGGTAATACAAGATACCTTCTCAAGATCCTTTATTTAATCATATCTGATAAAACCTCGTTTTTTCCATACAGAGTAATCTTCAGGATATCTGTTGGGTGGCCACTTTTTCAGCCTACCACAGTGTCCTCAAATGTAACCCAGATCTAATGAAATCACCTATGTCATTGGATAATTGTGAGGATTAAAGATAGTATCCCCATCCCCAACTCACACACACACACACACACACACCAGTGTCTGCACTATATGGTAAACGGCCAATAAATATTAACAGTGACTGTCATTTCATTAAAAACAAAAACAAACAAAAAACCTTTCCTTTCCTTTTCTCTGCCAAATTCCTAGAGGCCTTTCTTCCTCCTCAAATCCTATCTTTCCTACTCTGTTTTGTTACTTTCTCAGTACTTAAGCATCGTTTTGATAACATCATCCTTTTCCTATAGCCACTTTTCTTTACCCAAGATGAACTTTCTTCTAGGAGTTGAATTTTAATTCCTCAGTGAGTGAGGGGTAAGAGGAGGAGATGGAAGAAGGGAGAGAGCTCTGGAAAAAGGAGAGAGAAAGGGGGGCCATGAATTTACACACATTGTTATGTTCTTTTCTTTTGAGAGCTCACTTTCAACCTCACTCATACCCCAGGGGATCACCCACATACTAATGTATAGGTATACCTATATACCCACATACGGGGACTGGAAGGCATCTTAGACTCCTTCCCTCATCTATGTATCTCCTGATTCCAGTGCCACTCCCCACTTTTCACCAGCCCAGACCCAGGAGAAAGATCTCTTGGTTAGGCCTTGTCTCTTCAGTCCCTACCTAGTTAAGGTAGTTAAGGCCCTCATGGTCACTACTGCTCATGCTGATAATTAAAATGGCCTCCTAATTGGTTTTCTGTTTCCTAATTTGATCCATCTTTTACACCTGCCAAAAACTCATTTTTGTTTATTTGCTTGTTTGTTTTCCTCTTCAGAGGAGGTAATATGTGTCCAAATGAGAGAATTGAATTATCTTTGGACTCAGATAGGCAAATACAAGCTTTGGCTCTGTACTCAATACATGTAATGTTTCTGAGGCTCAGACATACTCTAAAAGAGCTATTGTAAACAACTGTGTAGAATAGTGAATGAAAAGCATTTCCATGGTGCCTAGCATATAGCAGGTACCAAATAACTAGTTCTTTTCTGTGTGTTTTATAAAATAAAAACTTCTCCTATCACACTTCTATTATATACACATCTGCTATCAAGGACCTTGCTTTACCAATTCTTCCCTTTATATGTTGCATCCTAAATAACTGTTCCTTTCTATTGGATCATTCCAATAAGCATACATTATCATTTGACTCTACTTCTGGGAGTGTTCACCCATTTCTATGTTTTCCTTTGTTTCAAATCTTGAAAGAATTGTCTCTTTTCAATTTCTCTCTTTTCCCTTAAAAGCACTTTAAAAAGGCTTTCTTCCCACCAGTCTGTAGGAACTGCTCACTTTAAGGTCACCACTGACCTCCAAATTGTTAAATCCAGTGGTCAATTCTCAATCTTCAGCTTACTTGATATAGCAGCAGCATTTGACACAGGTGATTCACTTCCCATTGATATACTTTCTTTAGGATGCCCAGGACTCTAAAGCTTTGTGATGTTTTTCTACTTTACTAGTGTTTTTTTTTCTCACTTTCCTTTATTGGTAACTTGTACTCATGACCTGTTCTTCTGAGGCTGCCCCGAGTTCAGCATTTGTTCTTTTACTTTTTTCTTACAAGTTTACTTCTTTCATGACTACACAATATCAGATTTTAAATACCATTTGTGTGCTAAAGGGTCAAGACCTCTCTCCCAAACTCCACATCCAATATTCAACTGTTTGTTTCACATCTCTATTTGAAAGTCTAACAGACCACTCAAACTCAGTATTCTAATTATCTCCCAACCCCACCCACTGTCACAACCTGATCCACTCTGCCACCTTATCATCTAGGATGACGATAAATCTTTCCTTCCTTTGCTAAGTCCAAAAATCTCTCCCACCCAATCACCTAGGATATTGTATTTGGTTCTGACAAAAATTTTTGTGCTGTCACAGTACATTGTATAGATTGTCAATGTGATATTTTTAAAGTTTGTTTATTTATTTTGAGAGCAGGGGCAAGGAGAGCACAGTAAGAGTGAGAGAAAGAATCCCAGGAAGTCTCTTCACTGTCAGCTCAGGGCTTGATGCAGCACTTGAACCTGCCAACTGTGATATCATAGTCTGAGCCTAAAGCAAGAGTCAACCCTCAACTGACTGAGCCACCCAGGCACCCCTTAATGTGATATTTATTACACTATTTCTAATTTGCATCTTTATCTGTGTCTCCTTTCCTTTCCCATCTAGTTATACTATACACTCCCCAACTATCAACCTGGGGGCCTATTTGTTGTGTTTTCTAACTATTCAGCACAATGCTCCATATATCATGGTCCATGATTCAAGAAATCAACTTAGAATCTGTTAAGGGTGATCAATAAATACATAAAATATAAGCAAATAAAAATTAGGTGGAAAACATACAAAGATTTGTTACTTTTTAGTCTTGATCCAGGTTTAGGGCAGAATGTAGTAATTTTTTTTTAAAAAAATATTTATTTTGAGAGAGAGAGGGAGAGAGCATGACCAGGGGAGGGCTGGAGAGAGAAGAAGAAAGAGAATCCAAAGCAGTCTCTGCACTGTCAGCACAGAGGTGCACATGGGGCTTGAACCCACCAACCTTGAGACCATGACCTGAGCCAAAACCAAGAGTCAGAGGCTTAACCAACTGAGCCACCCAGGTACCCCTGTAGTGATTTTTACCAATGTCTGGTGAAACAGAAGAGAAAAGGAGAATAGATCAATTAAAAATCTCCTCAATAAAATAATGTTAAAGCAGAGCCAGAATGGATGCCGAAGTTGGTATACATTGGGAGGACCTGAGCTCTCAATCAGAGGGACATGGGATTGAATCTCAACCTCGTCATTCACTAGTTGAGGACTTTGGGCAAGTTACTTAACCTCCTTGAGCTCAAACTTCCTCATCTGTGAAATGAGCAGAATAAATACTCACCTCAAATAGTTGTGTTGAACATTTAGTGGGAGAAAGCCTGGTTCATCATCAGTGCTGAATAAGTGGTAGCTATTATTGTTAACATCAAGAAATTGTCTCAATAACAAGAAATGACCTTCAACTGAGAATTTTTAACTCCTAAGTGTTCTGTTTTTCTCTTTTTCTCAAAATTCTTACTTATATATGTGTGTACATGCATGCGTGTGTGTGTGTGTGTGTGTGTGTGTGTGTGTGTATGGCCATGAGTTAGAGAAAAAGGAAAGGAATGGAGGCGTTTGATCAAAAGGTCTCACCATCTAGCTTTGGAACCATGT
Organism: Lynx canadensis; assembly: GCF_007474595.2. Taxonomy (NCBI): domain Eukaryota; kingdom Metazoa; phylum Chordata; class Mammalia; order Carnivora; family Felidae; genus Lynx; species Lynx canadensis. The sequence goes on from NC_044306.2 coordinate 195,400,159, forward strand.
GTGGCCACAAAGACTCAGGTTGGCTTTTTCAACCTACTGTCCAGTCTCGCCTGACATCATCCTCTCTTAAATTTACTACTGTCTACTTTGCTCCTTGCCAGCCACTATTGCTAGAGAAAGCCACATGGAGATAGCCATGTCAAGGCTATTATCTCTAACCTCAACTTCGAGCTTTGCCCACAGTTTATCATCTCTGTGCTTTATCGTGATTCGTATTGCTATGTTGTGACTCCACTTGGAAAATGAGCAATAGTTACAGTCCTGAGTAGCCCCAGTAGTCCTCATTTGTTTATCCTCAAAGACAATGTGTGGGAACAGTTGCATGCAAAGTATGTTACAAATGTTACATTCTATATGAACACAGAGAGTCCCAACAAGAAAATCTTAGCCTTGTAAATGGCTAACTGCCCCATTTACAGATGGAGAACTCTTCATCTCAATTCTGATGTGTTCATTGTTTCCAGAATCCTAGGCTTGATACTTTGCCAAAGTCTTTAGCCTGGCAGCAACTCAACAGGGTGCATCAAGTGGCTACGTTCTTTCCTCCACTCCACTTTATACATTCCCAATAGAACCTTTTTAGAATGTTGGCAAATGTTGTGTTGAATGATAGCCAAAACAAAACAAAATGAAAACAAAACAAAACAAAACAAAACAAAAAGAATCTTCATTTTTGTGCTTTGTACACTAGGTTTACCTAAAGACATCTAATGGCAAGGCATAATTAATATTTTGGAGCACAGCTATTCAATCCTTGGAATTCTAAGTCCAATTATTGGCTTTCTTCTGCTCAATGATCAGATAATCCCACATGATGTCATAATCACTAGTGTTTACACATTGTTTTCCCTTCCATAGAACAACCTTCTCTAAGGCAAGAGCTGTGTCTAATTAAGCTTTGAAGAAAAAGTGTGTGTGGAGGAGTAGACCTGGATTTTAATTCTATTTGTGTGACCTTGTGCAATTATTTATTAAACTGGCCCTCACTTTGTTTCTGTTTAATAGGGCACATGAATATCTAAACCACAGAGTTGTTGGGGAAATTAACATGATTCTGCATATAATGTGCATGGGAGCAAATGGAGATCCAGTTAATACTTGTTCTATTCCTGTTCTCTCTCTCTCTCTCTCTCTCTCTCTCTCTCTCTCTCTCTCTCTCTCTCCTACTTTTATATCCCAACATCCTGCTTCATTCATGATAAGCGCTTGATGAATGTGGGTGATCTTGGTTAATGAGGAGTCAGTAGAGATGATGATTAAGCCAGCTACTGTAGCCTGATCTCATATTCTATTTACCTTTTGACATCTCTTGTCCTGGAATCCCCTTGTGCACTACTTCACATTCTTTTGGCCCCACCTTTATGCAGCCACTTACTGTAGTAACTAGTTACATGGAAGTTGTGTTAGTTTGACCAGGTGAAGCCTGACAGCAACTCACCTAAGCCTACACCGAATACCTCTTACTTCCTGCCCTTGAGATTCTCTAACACTGAAAGTTGGGAAGCATTGTGCACATAATCTGAAAGTGTAGGGGAATTAATGACTGTGGGAATATATTTGACCTGGGGAATAAATGCTCTAATCATCTACCCCCTGTTTAGAAATATTCCATAAAACTCTTTGGAAAGCCTTTCAGGACTGATGGTCAGTTGGCATGCCCTTGTTTCCAGACCCTAATCTTCACTGCTCATTTCTGGGATCACATTTCTAAATAAACTATATGGATTCAAGCCATTGCTTCAGTCTTTATTTACAGGAAACTCAAGCTAAGCCCCTTCAACCAACTCAAGCACATTGCAGTTCCTGGCACATAGTCCAATAAATAGTAGGCACAATTGTTTACTTTATGCATCCATTGCTTTGCAGTAAGAACAAAGGATTCACCAATATTTTGCCTCTAAGTCTGACCTCTTGCACACTTTTTTTCTTACTCTTGAGTTTCTTCACTATTTACATTTCCTTATGTTTGGACAAGTAACCTTGCAACACTTGGCTGTAGTTGATTGACTCAAGGGTGGACGTCCAATCCAGAGGAGATCAATCCCTTGGTAGGGTGAGCCAATCAAGTTTCCCCCCTAGAATTGATATCAGTGTGTGGTGACATTACTCTCTTTTGGTGGGGTTATTAACTGGGAGGTCCTAAAGAATCAGCAAGAATATATAAGAGTATAGAGAAAACCAGACTGCAGATAAAAATGACTCAAAGATATCAGAGATGAGAGGACTCAACAAAAATAGGAATTGAAAAGGTAGAGCTTTCCTATTTCTGCTCTTAGTCCTTATAGAAGAGCAATTGTACTGCCTGCCCTTTGGTTCTGAGTTATACTCTTGTCCTTATAATAAATTCCCTACTGAGTTTAAAGTCAGTTCAGTGGCTTTCTTTCCCTTGGACTTGGATACTGTCTAAAACACTCAAGGTGATTACTAATCCCTTTATCCATTGGATAGCAAGATCTTTAAAGGCCAGGGCTGTGTTCTGCTCATACTTGTTTCCCCAGTGTCTCACTTACAGCCTACATGGTAGATTTGCATGTTTAATAAATAACTAAGAGAATAACTCATTCCTTTATTCCTTTTATTCCCCCATATCTTCCCAGCCGACCTGAATACCAGTTTATAGCCCACCCATGCACCCTGCTACCATTCTGAGGTTTTCCCTTCCAACTTTAACCTTCTTCATTCTTATCTAACAAACTGATTCATATTATCCACTGTCTAGTCTATTGGTTTTTCTCTGCTTCATGCCAGATATTGCTGCTGAAGAAAGCCACATACGTGTGATGGTGTCGACAAGTCAATTCCATTTAACCTCAGTTCGAGTCTGTCCACAGCTTAGCAGCCTTTATCTCTAAAGTGATATGATATATTCCCAAAGCAACAACTACAAACCCTTTACATTATCACCCCAACTCTTTACCCACTTACTCACCACTGACTCACCTTCTGCCTCAGTGGAAAAATTGGTGACATCTGGTAAGGGATATCTTTGCTATACTTTATAGCTATTCTATATCTTCACACAGCTTTTCCTCCATTGTTTCTCTTCCCCTGTTTGCCAAAATTAATTATTTTACTTCTGCACTAGGTCGCCATGCCTATCTCCCTTTTAAGATGTCATCCCATCTCTCTACTTAGTTTTGCTGTAAGCATCTTAAAAATATCTTATTCGTCTACTGCCTCAGTATCATTATGTTCCATGGGATCCTTTGTGATCTGGGTTCCATTCACACAACTCTATTAAATTGATGAGTTGACAGTGCCCTTAAAATTACCAAATTATTCTGTCCTAATCATCCTCCAAAACATCCAATTTTTCTGACTACCCACCTCCATTCTTCAGGATTTTATAAAACTTCTTTCTTTTGGTCATTCTGCCAACTTGATGGGTGGCCCTTACACCTTAAGGAAGGAAAAACTTCCTTAAGCTTTAGTCATTTTTGCTCTTTCTTGAGGATCTCTTTCTCAGTGGTACTGTTACAAGATGGTTGACTCCAATGACAATAAGGGAATTAGCTTCTCTTGTATATTCTGGTCTTGAATTTTCAACTCTCTGCTGGACAGCTCCCTTGGTTCTTACCTAAATTGTTATATACAGAACTTATCCTCTTTTATCAAAAAGACTTAATCTGTATGATTTTGTATGACTGATTCAGAGGGAGAATGTCAGAAAAGAGAGAAAAATGGAGAAAAATAAAAAAAAATGAGTCTCAGATTTTTACCCACTGACTTAACTAGAGGTAATGTAGATAGAAAAAGCCAGGAGACATTGGGTCATCCCTTTCTTCACTCTCATTTCCAAGATAATTGGTTAGGAGGCAGATGATTGTTTATTGAATACCTACCGTGTGTCAGATAGTGATATAGGCATTTTATTTTTTATTTTTTAGAAGTCTTTTAGAAATTTTAATTCCAGTATAGTTGACATACAGTGTTACATTAGTTTCAGGCATTCAATATAGTGATTCAACAATTCCTTATATCACCCAGTGCTTATCAGGACACATGCCCTCCTAATCTCCATCACCTGTTTCACCCATTCCTCCCATCCATGTGCCCTCTGGTAACCATCAGTTTGTTCTCTATAGTTTAGAGTCTGTTTCTTGACTTCTCTCTCTCTCTTTTTCCTTTGCTCATTTGCTTTGCTTCTTAAATTCTAAGCATGAGTGAATTTATATGGTATTTGTATTTTTCTGACTGACTTATTTCACTTGGCATTATACTCTTTAGCTCCGTCCATGTTGTTGTAAATGGCAAGATTCCATTCTTTTTATGGATGAATAATATTCCACTGTGTACATATACCACTTCTTTACCCATTCATCTGTTGATGGACAGTTTGGTTGCTCTCATAATTTGGCTATTGTAAATAGTGCTTCAATAAACATGGAGTGCATGTATCTCTTTGAGTTAGTGTTTTTGTATTTTGGAGGTAAATATCCAGTAGCATGATTACTAGATCATAAGGTGGTTTTATTTTTAACTTTTTGAGGAATCTCCATACCATTTTCCAGATGGCTGCACCAGTTTGCATTCCTATGAAAAGCTCAAGAGGGTTTTACATAGGCATTTTAAATAGGATATTTCATTTAATTTTTGAAATAATTCTGTTTTATATATTTTCTATTATTGATCTTATTTTACAGATAAGAAACCAGCACTACAATATATTAAGTGAGATTTCTCAAGATTATGTAATGAGTTATAAATCCAGGATTTAGTCCTAAATCTATTCAACTTCAAAAACTGTCTTCCTCATCATAGCTCATAATATGACAATATAATGAATTGCTTAAAGCCTTGAAGATTAAAGCAAAATTAATGACTGACTTTAAATTCTCACTTACAGCTGAAGTCAATTTTTTTTTTTTAATTTGTGATGGTCAGTTATAACTCCTCGTCAGTCCTTCTATTTGGGAAATTCTTTTCTCAGATATTATTGAGACAAAGCTTTTATTTTATTCAGGGTTCCTCTTCAATTAGAATTCTAAAACACAACTTTCTCTTCTGTACTCTTCTTTATACTTTGTATGTGTATGTATGTGTATCTGTAGGTGTGTGTGTGTTTTAAGATTTTGTTAAGTAATCTCTACACCCAATGTGGGGCTTGAACTTACAATCCTGAGATCAAGAGTCACATGTTCTACTGACTGAGCCAGCCAGGTGTCCCTATACTGTTTTTTTTTAAACACACACACACACACACACACACACACACACACATCCCTATATCAGGGTTTCTCACCATGTTATTGGCAGTTTGGGCTAAATACTTCTTAATGTGGGTTAGGCTATTCTGTGCCTTATAGCAAGTTTAGCAGCATCCCCGGCCTCTCCCAACTAGCTGATAGCATCTTCCCCTAATATGACAACCAAAAATATCTCCAGACATTATCAAATATCTTCTTAGGGGCAAAATAACCCATGTTGGGAATAACTGGTCTGTATATACATATATAGATACCTATATCCATATCCAAATACATCCAACAAAAATGCTTGTGTGGTTCATGAAGGCTGGGATTTATTATTCTTGCTCACATCTCTATCCCAGTGCTTGGAACAATGCCTGACACATACTTGGCATAAAATGCAATAAATGTTTATTGAGTAAATAAATAAATGAGGAGGAAGGGACAATTTTTATGGAGAACCTACTTTATGCCAGATCCTTCATTAAGAACTTTTCTTCGTAACAACTCTGTGATGTGAATAATAATAAACTTGTTTCCTAGATGAGAAAATAGAGGATAAGAGAGAATGGTTTCCCTGATTCACACAGCTAGACAGTTTGAGAGTTGACATTCCAACCCAATTCTGTCTATAGTAAATTTTACCCTTTATTCCAGGACAGAAAATTGTGATATACAATTATGAGAGTGAGAGTTTAAGACTGAACAAATTTACCATTCCAGCTTTTGCAGGGAAAATGGCTTACAAATCATGTGCTGGCCAAAATAGAATTTTTGAGCTCTGTTTCCCAAAATTTTCCTATCTCCCACCTTGTTTCTCAAGTGAAATGTTTAGTAATCTGCCTTGATTTCTTTCTTTTCCTCACTATGCATCCGAATCACAAAAACTTAAAGCTAAATTGTTACCTAGCATGTTCTGCCCTGATACTTCTTCGACTTCTCATATGGTTATCCTCCTTGTTCATTAATGTCTGATCAATTGATTTTTCCCCCTGAATGTGCCACTCACATTAATGCCACAGATTTGTTGCACTTAATTTTCCCTGTCTTTGAAATGATTGTTTTATAAATAAACAGATTTTTTTGTAAAGGTTTATTGAAACACAACTATGCCCACTTATTTACATACTGACTGTAACTACTTTTATGCTATAGTGGCAGAGTTAAGTAGTTGTGACAGTGGATGATGAATGATAAAAAGGAAAGGGAACTCTTTTTTGTACTTACAGCAAATTGTGCAATACAACCACCTTGACTTAGATGCAAATTTTGAGTCTATAAAGACAAGCTCATAGATTTAGGAGAAAAAAATCAAATAACACCCAGTATATTACCCTGGGGACAATGGACTGATGAAATATTGAGAAAATGCCCTCTTACGAGTTTCAGTGAGCTAAGATTAGGAGAAGAGATCGGCTTTTGGGGATCCTCTCCCAAATGGTACCCAATACTCATTTCTGTTTCTTTCCAGAGAACATTACAAAATTCTGAACCTACATTGCTGTCTGAGAAGAGCAAGTTTTTCATCTACTTAGCCATTCAGTGATGTGAACATGTTCCCAAATTGTTTATGACACATTAGTTTCCCAGATATAAGGGCTCGATGAGCTTCATCAGTTAGGTCTAGCTGCCACCTTATCTACAGCTGAGAATCATAATCTGAAAACCAGCAATCTTCAACCAAAGTGTCATTTCCAAGCACTTCAGGGAAAATAGGCTCTTCACTCTGTTGTTTGGAAGGGGATTGGAAAGAAAATGGACAAATGCATCAAGAAAGATTTTTCTCTTGTCCTAAACTTTAGACATTAGAGACATTGTAGTGAGTTCACAAGCTGCAAAGTTTCTTTGGTTGGGATGGCTTCAGTGTAACAGTGAAGTTTCAAGTGTCCATTCCTTTCTTTTAAAACTGAAAAGTCATAATAATTCTAATGATGAAAATAATAATTATAATTCAAGGTGGGATGCATGCTATAATAAAGAATCCCAGGGTGGCTTAGCAATGTCGACATTCCCAGGGGAGCAGCCCTCCTGGGTGCCTCCAATGAACAGCACAGGGATGCAGGCGTCTTGCAGCTTAGAAAATGCTCCCTACTCATCACTGGGCTTCCAGTGAGGTGGAAGGGAGGAAGTGTGAATGCATGCCATTTATTTTAATTCCTTGGCCTGTAATTGACACATATCACTTCTGCTCTTATTGGCCAAAGTGAGTACCAGGGCCCACGTAGAGTAAATGTAAGGGAGTTGGAAAATATAATCCCTGTCTTGGCAATGACTTCCTGGCAACAACTCTGTACCATAGAAAGGGAATGTGAATCTTTGATGGTCTGCATTAATTGCATATTTTAGGTACATTCTAAGGTTCATTTCCATAATACCTTTTTACTATAAGTAAAAGTAATTTTACTTTTCTCTAAGTAAAAGTAATTGGTTCTTTATTTCTATTAAATCGTGTTGTAATGTGAATTAAATAGGTTAGTAAATGCAAATACTTAGAATAAGCAATGGCATATAGTAAGTATAAGAATTGATATCTATTATTTTTGTTATATTTTCTGAAAAAAAAAACAGGCTTTTAGCTTTATTTTTTTAATGGTCATTCAGGGACTCCAAAGAAGACATTGTTCTATGTTGGTATTCAGTTCAGACAATTCTGTTCCACAGATACTTATTTAATGCTTACTAAGCCTGAAGAGTTTGTTTCCCAGGAAAGACTGTGGGTGTCTCCACCTTCTTTAACTTATTACAAAGTCTGCAAGCTATCTGAGGTTCCACTGAATAGAAGAGATGAAGGAATATTCCATTTTATGTTCAGTAATCAACATGTCCAAATTCATAAGACTAATAAATCTTCAGAATAATATGATTTCTGTGATGTGGAGGCTGCTTCTAGCAAAGTTCACCAATTGCTTCCATACCTTTAACTATATTAATCTCCTATGGCTGCCATAGGAAATTACTACAAACTTAACTTGGTGGCTTACACAGCAGAAATTATTGTCTCACAGTTCCAGAGGCTAGAAGTCTGAAGTCAAAGTGTTGGTATGGTCAATTCCTTCTGGAGGCTCTAAGGGAGTTTGCTTCCTGCCTCTCTCCTAGCTTCTGGTGATTGCTCAGTTCCTGGTATTCTTTGGCTTGTAACTGTACCACTCTGATCTCTGTCTTCATCTTTCCACATCATTATTCCTGTGTCTCTGTGTCCAAACTATCCTCTTTGAATTAGGATTGAATTAGGGCTCACTCTGACCCAGTGTGACTTCATCTTAGCTTGATTATATCTACAAAGATTGTATTTCTAAATAAGGTCATATTCATGGATGACAGGTATTAGGATATTAAAATACATTTTTGGTAAACACAGTTCAACCCACAAAATTAACTGAATTGATTATACTGAGATGGAAAGGATGATGATGTTGATGATGTTGATGATGATAATGATGATGAAGAAGAAGAAGATGATGATGATGATAAGGCAAACATTTATTATATGCTTGCTATATACCAGGCATTAAATTAGGTATTTTATAAGGATTGTCTTATTTTTTTCTTTCCGGTGTGTTACTTAAGTTCGAATTAGTTAACATATGGTGTAGTATTGGTTTCAGGAGTAGAATTTAGTGCTTCATCACTTTGATAAAATACCCAGTGCTCATATCAACAAGTGCCCTCCTTAATGCCCATCACCCATTTAGCCCATCCTCCTATCACCTCCCCTCCAGCAACCCTCAGTTTGGTCTCTATAGTTAAGATCCTTTTATGGTTTGCCTACCTCTCTGTATTTATCTTATTTCAACTTTCCTTCCCTTCCCCTATATTCATCTGGGTTTTTTTTTTTTGTTAAATTCCACATATGGGTGAAATCACATGGTATTTGTCTTTTTCTGACTTATTTCTCTTAGCATAATACTCTAGTTCCATCCACATTATTGCAGATGGCAAGATTTCATTTTTTTTCATGGCTGAGTAATAGTCTGTTACACACACACACACACACACACACACACACACACATAAATGAGATCATGACCTGAGCCAAAATAAAGAGTTGGATGCCTAATCGACTGAGCCATCCAGGTGCCTCTCATCATCACACCATTTTTATATGAGTTGACTGAGATTCAGAGAGGTATGGGGTAACTTACCCTAGGTGAAGAAATGAATTAACAGAGCTGGAGCTAGAATAAAGTCAATGTGAGTCCAGAGCCAATGCTCAGAAGAATGCTGCCCTTCTCCAGCTCAGTTAACCACAGCCAGAGAAGATTAGCTGAACCCTTTCCTGAAGCGATGCTCTTGCTCAAGGCAAAGGTTCAATACCAGCTTCCTGCTTTGGACTCTCTGGCTGATAGGTAATGCAATTGCATAACAGAAAGTAGCCTTTTTACTGTTCTGGTTTGGTGTGAATGTTTGCACAGGGCTTGGCAGAGAACTTGGATTAGTATTCTACCCACCTAGAGAGAAATCAGAAATTACCATTTTAGTGGGAAGAAAACTTTTTTTTTTCTTCATTTAAGATTTTATAAATTATAATTACCTGTTTTAATAAGTAAAAATTAAAGACAAAGGCAAAGATGTATAATGGCCTAACCAATGATCCTCTCCACAGTGATACCTACATTTCCATGTTCCTGAGGCAGCCAGTGTTAATAAGCTCATGTGTATCCTACCATTTTTTCCCACTGTGTTTATATACATATATACAATAAGTCTTTAATTCATCTTATTTTAAGCCAAACAGAATCATACTGTACACATTACTTTGAAGCTTGCTCTTTTTTAAAATATATCATATATATATCATGAACATATAACATGTATCATGGATATTTTCATCCTGGGTTTAGTCCCTGGACCTCATTTCCAACCCATTATTCTCTTGGAGATATCATTCAGTACTAAGTCACAGAAAGTCTCTAGGTTTCTGACTCCCGAATTTATACCTACAGACTGAATCTTTGCCTGAATATCAAACTTACATATTTTAATGTGTAGTAATCATTGCTCTTTGCCTGTATCATAAAATTTAGCATGTCTGACACAGAACTCTTAATGTTCTCCTTCAAACTGACTCTACTTGTGCTCTGCCCCTTCTTAGTTTATGGAAATCCCATCATTCCATTGACTCAGCTCCTGCAAATCTTGTAGCTGCCTATGTATCCTTTCTTTCTCCCCAAGGAGAAATGTCACACCAAATCCTTCAGCAAATATTTTTGTCTCTCTTTTAGTGTATATTCAGAGTTGATCACTTCCTACTCCTTCATCATCTCCATTCTGGTTTAAACCAGAATCCATATAATATATAGAGATATATATTTATAAGAAATATTATATTAATTATATATTATATTCCATAATAACATTATATGTATAATACATATAATATGTAATTTCTAAAGTGACATTTTACCCAAGTGGGATTACACTATATATGTTGTTTTACTGTGTCATCTTTTCTCCCATTCTCCTATTTTTATTTTCAATTTCTGCTGCTTTTCTTGCCACACATTTGCCTCATCCACTCTCCCTTAACTCAGGCTAACAAAAATGTATCATTTTATGCATAGTTTCTCTATGTTTCTGTAACCATTTATAAAAATATAGATATTTATTAATTTATAAATATAAAAATCTATAAAGAACTTGTCAAACCCAATACCCCAAAACAAACAACCCAGTTAAGAAGTGGGAAGAAGACATGAATAGACATTTTTCCCAAGAAGACATACAGATGTCTAACAGACACATGAAAATATACTCAACATCACTCATCATCAAGGAAATACAAATCAAAACCACAATGAGATACCACCTCACACCTGTCAGAATGGCCAAAATTAACAACTCTGGAAATAACAGGTGTTGGTGAGGATGCAGAGAAAGGGGAGCCTTCTTGCACTGCTGGTGGGAATGCAAACTGGTGCAGCCACTCTAGAAGCAGTGTGGAGGTTCTCCAAAAACTAAAAATAGAACTACCCTATGGTCCAGCAATTGCAATTTAGGTATTGACTCAAAAGATTCCAAAATACAGATTCAAAGGGATACCTGCATCCCAATGTTTACAGCAGCATTATTGACGATAGCCAAAATATGGAGAGAGCCCAAATGTCCATAGACTGGTGAATGGATAAAGATATAGTTTGTGTATGTATAGTATGTGTATGTATGCACATGGAATGGAATATTACTCAGCCATCAAAAGGAATGAAGTCTTGCCATTTGCAATGACATGAATGGAGCTAGAATGTATTATGTTAAGCAAAATTAGAGAAAGATGAATATACGATTTCACTCATATGTGCAAGTTAAGAAAAAAAACAAATGAATATGTGGGAAGTGTGGGGGGAAGAGAAGAGAGGAAAACAAACCACAAGAGACTTTTAAACTGAGGATTGATGAAGGGAGGTAGATAGGAGATGGGCTACATGGGTAATGGGTATTAAGGAGGATGCTTGTGATGAGCACTGGGTATAATGAGTCACTGAATTCTACTCTTGAAACAATATTGCACTGTATGTTAACTAACTAAAACTTAAATAAAAATAATACATACATACATACATACATACATACATAAATAGGAATTGGGAGTTCTTTATTTGCTTTAGGAAAAAAATACATTATGTCTCCCATATATTTTTGTACATCTTATTTTCTTAATTGTCACTAGTTAATAGAAATGCCATCAAGGTAACTGTTATAGCTGAAATTCATTTTAATGACTGCTCTATTTTCCATGAAAAATGTACTAAAATTTAGTTAATCTTATTCTATTGATAGATATGTCTTATTTCTGATTTTTTTTGCCCCTGTGAAACAATGCTGCAATAAACACAGTTACATTCAGTTCCTTTTATTTCTATGATATAGGTTCCTGAAAGTGAGATTTCTGGCTTAAAAGAGATTTCTTGGATCAAAGGGGCATTTTTATTTTGAATAGATGTCTTCAGGTTTCTTTACAAAGTGGTTGTAATAAGTAATATGTCTACAGCGATGTATGTGAGTACATTGCCTCCATCGTTGCCAGCAATCAGTGTTATTGTACTTTTTAAGCCTTGGCAGGAAATGGATATATAAGGTAATACTTCATTGTTCCCTGTCTACCAATGAACATGAGCATCTTTTTCTATGTTTGACATACATTTGAATTTTCTCTTCTGCAATTTACATATACATAGACTTTACTATTTTATCTTTTGATAAGACACAATAACTTCATATGTTACAGATACTGTAACTGTGTTATTACTCCCCATCTCTCCCATTTTATTGACTTTATAGTATCTTTGGAATGGATATATATATATATATATTTATTTATATATATATATTTTATATATATATATTTTATTTTTATGGTCAGTTATGTCCATATTCTTTTGAGTACATCTGGGTTTGTTGTGTTTATTGGGGTCTTCCCAACTCCCACGTTGTGTGCATATTTATGGTCCTTTGATTTTCTGTTCATACTTAAATAGTTTATCCATTTACTTTTTTTTTCTTTACTTTTGGCATGAGATAGACATCTAGCCTTACTTTTCCTTAGAAAGATAACCAACTGTGTTAGAACTATTAAATAATTTATCATTTTGTTCAGTCTTGAAATACCACTTTGTCATCTATTTTTTATATATAATGAGATTGTTTTCTGGGATATTTTTGTAGTTTCTCTATTTGTCTATTATTGTTCCATACTATATTAGTATGAGTGCAGAAGAGCTGACATTAAGGTCTCACATTCCATACTAGTTCCTTAGTGGCTTACAGCCATGATCTTTTTAAACAAAATCACTCACCTATTTTGTTAGTTGGATGGGTGTCTTTACCACTTCTGATCTCTGTTGGGGTTGCCCATGGACCTGTGGTCAGCTGGTGCATTGGCTGGTGGCTGGATGACCTAGGATGGTCACACTCACAGGTCTGACTGTTGTAGGCTATTCACATTGGTGCCTCAGTCTCCTCCACTTGACTCCTCCTACTTCAGCAGACTAGTTCAGGCTCAGGTCCATGGCAGTCTTGGGATTTTGAATATGGTAAGAGAGAGAAAGACCTAATGTGTAATCACTTTCAACTTTTTAAAATATATCATTTTTACTACTGTCTTAGTGATTAAAGCAAGCAGAAGGCCAAATTCAGATTCAAGGCAGGTAGGAGGGGTGGGGGAAATATACTCTGCCCCTTGATGAAAGAGGTGTGCGTATAGGAACTAGAAGAATTTGTGGCCGTTTTCAGAATCTTCCACATTATAAGAATCTGAATCAAATAGGATCCAGCCATTCTCTAGGTTATAAATTTCCCTTGGAATTCTTTTTCTTCAGAATAAACTCCGGAACTATCAGTAAGATATGGTCTAGTCCCTGCCCACATCAGCAGTGCCCATTCACAGTACCTTGAACTCCATCATGTAGGACTATTTTGTCTTCCTCTCTTCTGTACTTTTGCCCAACTTAAGCCAATAGTGAGGGACTGTTATCTTCCTCTCCCCATTTTCCTGCTTTGACTCATACTGGAACTAAAAATTTCCCTTAATTCAACATGCTCTTGCTTGTTCCTATCCCCCCAAAAAAGAAGGGGCTATTTTTCTTAATACCAGTCTAATAGCCACAGGGCTTTACATTTGTGTGGCGATCCCTAAGTGAAAGGTCACTGTTCTCTTGTGCCTGCAGCACTTGGGAGGGGCAGCCTCTCCCTTTTCACCTCATCTCTTGTGGTCTCTCCACCAGCCTGGTCCTTTCCCTGAGGAGGAAGCCCACCTGTGACTGGTGAGATACGAGGTAAAAAGACCCCGTTACATCTTCCAATAAGCAGCTTCACCTATGCAAAGGTTTAGGCCCATGCTTGCTATACAATAGGAGATAATCCCACCTTCTCTTAGGTAATTGATTCTCGTCTCTATTAAGTAGACTCTGGACTGGAGGAGGGTGATGTCCAACATCCTGTGTGCCTGTGTCTGGAATGTCTTCTTCACCTTTTCATTAATTTGTGCTTTCACTTGATACTCACCGACTACCTGCTGCATGCCATTGTGCTAGATGCTGAAGATAAAAGGAAGAATTAGATCAACCCAATCCCTGTTCTGATGATGTTTATAAATCAAAGTGGTTCTCTTGTAAAGTCTTTCCTCACTTCACTCCCATCCCATCCCTACTTCCTGTAGCCAAGTACATCTTTTAATCTTTGGTGTTCCTACAACTTTAGCCCATTTGTCATTTCCCAGGGGAAGTATACACACACACACACACACACACACACACACACACACACAAAGCTTGCTTCCCTAAGCCATACCTTCCAGGAAAAGGATGATAATACAACATAAGGAAGTGGCACTTTTGAACCAGAGCTCACACACAGGAGAATTACTATAATTCCAATCCCTTTAACTTTCCTTCTTTCCCCTTCAAGATCCCTGAAAATCCATATATTCTTTTGGGTGATTAGTATAGTGCTTTTCTGGCAGTGCTGGGACTGATGTCTATTTTCTTCCCTGTGGCTGTAGCCAGAGCTGCTGATTCTGTCTTGGATTCAGCTCTCTGAGACCACAGCCTCTGGACCCTGGCACCCACTGCAGCACTGTAGCTCTGGTTGGGGTGGGAAGCAGACATTTCCCTGAGGTTAAAGCTGTCTATTTAGCTCCTCAATGTAGCAATGCTTTAGTTTCAGTTTTCTCATGGGATTTTTTTTTTTTAGAGTTTTGGAGTGAATTAATTAAGATCTAATTCAGAGAACACTAATGGATCCATCCTTTTTTGTACTTTAAAGATGATGATGATGATGATGATGATGATTATTATTATTATTATGTGCCAAATGTATTTCCTTTTTTTTCTGTATGAATTTTATTTTTCAATTAAAAACAATGGAATGCTTCACAAACTCATGTGTCATCCTTGCATAGGGGCCATGCTAATCTTCTCTGTCTTGTTCTAATTTTGATACATGTGCTGCTAAAGTGAGCATTAGAGATAGTTCCTCTTTAATGCTTAGTGACACTAACAAATGTACCCATTTTATGGATGAGAGATTAAAGGCCTAGAGAAGAGCCTTGCTCAGAGACAAGTAATCCTCTCCCTGTCCTTCATTCTTATACCCTGGTGTCCCAGGCTGGATTTTCAACCTGAGTATTCAACAGATGCTAAAGCAAAGAGGCTCGCTGTGGCCTTTGGGGCTGTCTAAAAGAGCTTATGTCACCAAACAGATTAGGTCTCATGTCTTCCTCAAGAGAGTATGATATTCCACTGTCAGTGGAATTATTATAAATTATTATAAATGATTCCACATTTGTGGAGAGGACTTTGTCTGGCTGATCTGTGAGGGAGCACTCTGCCACCTTCATCTCTGGAGTCTTGGAGCCCAGCTCAGTCTGGCAGATTGTAATGAACTAACCTGTCGGAAAAGTGTGAGCTTGAGACGTACTTTGGCTCTTTGCTCTAGTGTAAAACAGTGATTTGATCCAAGCTCCTAAAGAAGTGTACCCACGTAATCCTGTGAGTATCGTGGGACACACAGTCACCCTCCTGGTTCCCAAGCCTCTGATGCTTCAGTGGAACCACCTTGCCTACTGATGCATCAGAAATGAAAGACCAATAATAATAGCCATTATTTATGATATGGTGATTGTATGCTCAACCCAATGGTAAGCTAATTACACATATTGTCTCATTTAGTCTTAACACATCTTTTTTTAAGCTTATTTATTTATTTTGAGATAGAGAGAGTAGGGGGAGGGGCAGAAAGAAGGACAGAGAGAATCCCAAGCAGGCTCTGTCCTGACAGCACAGAGCCCAACGTGGAGCTCGAACCCATGAACCATGAGATCATGACCCGAGCTGAAGTGAAGATTCAGATTCTTCACCAACTGAGCCACCCAGACACCCCTAGTCTTAACATCTCTTAGGAAAACACTGCATTTTTCCCATTTTATAAATGAGGACACTAAAGTGCAGAAAAACTAAGTAACCTGCTAATGTCAAACTTCAAATGACAGAGTGAGGCTTCAAATCAAGACAATATGACTCCAGTACCCAAGTCTTTAAAAGAGAGATGACAAAACAATCACTTCATGACATTTCAGAAAATGTCTTGAAAACCTCATGGGGCTTTCCTTGTTTTGGCATTAACAAGGCAAGGCAGGAGGACTGGAGTTGACCCAATAGTGAGTCAGGAGTCCCAGATTCTCATCCTGACTCTGACAACTCGCATAAGCTTCTTGGACTGCGATGTCTTTATTTGTAGAATGATAGATGGAACTAGTTGCTCATGACAAAAATGTCATGGGCTTTGAAATCAGACAAAGTCGAAAGCTGATTTTACCACATACTAACTGTGCATGCTAGGGCAGGTGGCTTAATCATTCTAAATGTCTTTTTTTTTTTTTCACACGTGGAGTGGGCATGTAAAACGTTATAATAAAAGCGGTTGTGGTAGATAAATGTGTTATATAAAGAGAGAAGCTCACATGGGGCTTGTGGCGGTTGCCCAGATCAGTGCTCCATGACATGGTCAGGCCCTTCAGCAGGTGGGTCTGGAAATAAGATGTGGTTCCCAGAGCTCCTGTTTATTTATTTACTTTCACCTTCATTTCCATTGGCCTCCCAGGCCAAGCAACCCTTCTGATCTGTGACTATGGGGGTTGTGGTTTGAATGTTTATGAAATGTGTCTCCCTGGCAGCCACAATCAGGGCCAGGGTTCTCCCCATGGCTCCTTGTTTTAACAGCTCATTTTTCTTGGCACAACCTTTGACTGCTGTGGGTATACGATTTCTGTGATCTCTCAGTATCGTCTGTCTGAAAGCGTTGAGGGAGTCTGAACTAACCACCTTTCATCCTTTTGCCTTCTTGGGTTCTTTACTAAGAGAATACTGCACAAAAGGAAAAAAAAGGAAGAAAAATACTTTGTTAATAGCCAAGAATTTAGCACCCACTAATATATAGATATCTGATAATTTTGAGTTAGAGTTGATAAATAAAAGAGGAAGTGAGGTGTCTTATCTCCCCCAAATTTACATGTTGGAACTCATGGATTAAAGCATGCCTACAGGGGAAAGAACATGTAAATGGACACCAAGCTGAATATATTCACTCAACCAAGGACATGGGGTGGGAAGAAGGAGGCTAACAAGGAGGAAGTCTGCCCTAGAACTGAGGCTCTGCCCAAGGGATATTTTTTCAGAAGACAAGATGAGAAAGAGATGGGGCAATGTGGGTTCCTGCCTTATAAGGGTATAGTGGCCTCATCCTCCAGTAAGTGTGGCTCAATGAATGTATAATCTCTGATCAGTCAGCTCAACAATGTTTCATTCAGAGAGGGATTCAAGATGGAGTAGAAACATGAAATAGGCCTGCCATGAAAAACAATTCCAACATTTAAAGGAAAAGTTCTAGAAGTCTTCTCTTCACAAGTTATTAATCAGAAAGGACTCATATATATATATATATATATATATATATATATATATATATGAAATATATGTGAAAATATATATATATTTTCAAATTTCCAGATGATTCACTTAAAAAATTCTTGTTAAATTCCCAGATTATCAAGGTGGAAAGAATTATTGAGGGCATCTAGTCAATCAACCAATCTATTGAATGGATAAATAAACAGGTCTCCAGAAAGAAGTGACTTGTCTAAAGTAGAAGAATTCCAGGGTCTTATATGCCTTAACCCGTATTCTTCCCCTATACTAAAGCATCTATTTAACTTTGAAATGCTATTATATTGTTTTCTTTATTCTCTTGTCCTTTTACGCTTATTCCTTCTTGTCTTTTTAAAAATGTTCTTCCAATACTAATGTATATCCCACCTATATCCAGAAAGAATTTGCTTGTGTACACAGAAGACTACTGAAGGAAGAATTCATTCCAGATATATACCCAGTAGAAATAAATATGCATATCCACCAACATAATTATATACAAATGTTCATATTAGCTTTTTCTACTTTGAGAAACAACTCTTATGCTTATTGACAGAAACATAGATAAATACATTTGTGATATATTTATACAATGGAAAGATACACAGCAATACAAAAGACAAACTACTGGTGAACACAACATAGACGGACTTCAAAGACATTATATTAAACAAGACACCCAGACACAGAGGATTGTGTACTTTATGATCCTATTTATAGGAAGTTCAAGAATGACCAAAGCTAATCAATGTAACAAAAGTCATATGATGGAGTTGGGGTTGGGAGCTATTGATTGGGAAGGGGCACAATCTTATGGGAGCATGAAAATATTTGATATCTTGTTCTTGCCGGTGGTTATAAGGGTGTGTAAAAATGCAAACATGCATCAGCCTATATACTTTATAGTACATGAATTATACCCATGTTTAAAACAAATATTAAAGACCACTAGGAGGGTGCCTGAGTGGCTCAGTCGGTTAAGCATCTTACTTTGGCTCAAGTCATGATCTCATGGTTCGTGGGTTCGAGCCCGGCATTGAGCTCTGTGTTGACAGCTCAGAACCTGGAACTGTTTCCAATTCTGTCTCTCTCTCTCTCTTTCTCTCTCTGTCCCTCCCCTGCTCACGCTCTGTCTCTCAAAAATAAATAAACGTTAAAAAAAGAGAGAGAGCACTAGAAAAGCTGAACTATGGTAATGGAAAGAATGGTTAACATACTCCAAAGTTAGGCTAATAGAATTAGGGTCAATGAATATAAAATTTAATTTTGAGGTAGCAGCCAATTAAAAAAATCTTAATCATTTGTCACTCCCATTTTAAAATTAAAAAAATATCATCAGGAGAGAGATTTTAGAAATGACATTTTCCTTGTAAAATTAACTTATCATGTAGTCCTTTAAATGAAAGATGTTGGGCAAAATAATGGACAAAATCTGATAGTAACTCAGCAGAAATGTTGAAATATCTTAATATGCCCATTTTTATACAAGTCTTTCATCAAATTGACATTTATGATAAAATGTAATGAAGAGATTTCCTTAGAGAAGTAAGGAAATTCCGGTGATCATTACCCAACGGCCCAGAGACAAAGATTACCTAACGGCCCAGAGACAAAGCTTTGACCAACATGTCTCAACTATGACATGTACAGGAATCACTTGGGGGTCTTGTTAAAATTTGATGCAGATTCAGAAAGTTAGGAACAGGACTACTCTTTTGAATTACAAGGGCTTAGACTACTCAGGAAGTCTTAACTCATCATTTGTGTTATTTGTATTGGAGTAAATTGTTAAAAATAAGATTTCTGGGCTCTCTTTCCATGGGAGGTGAGACCAAAGATGCTTTTTCTTTCCTTAATAAATCTCGAGAAGATTATGGTATACACTAAAATTTTATAGCCACTGACTTAGAGAAATGGGTTTGTGACATACCCCTTACAATTTTCCAGTCATTATAATTGTTGCATCTGGTTTCACATATCAGGAGAAAGGAAGAGAAAGGGAAAGCACATATTTTCTATATCTTACATGCATTAGTCACTTAATGGATGTGCAATTTAACCTTAGTTCATTTAATACTAAGGAGTACCCAATGAGGTGGGATTTATTTTCAATATTTTAGAGTTAAGAATAATAGCTAATCATTATTAAGCGTATACTATGTCCTAGACACTGTAATAAATGCTTTAGAAGTACCATATCAATATCTATACTACCCAAAGCAATCTACACATTTAATGCAATTCCTATCAAAATACCACCAACATTCTTCACAGAGCTAAAACAAACATCCTAAAATTTGCATGGAACCACAAATGACCCCAAATAGCCAAAGCAATCCTGAAAAAGAAAAAAACAAAACAAAACTGGAAGCATCATGATTCCAGACTTCAAGCTATATTACAAAGCTATAGTCATTAAGACAGTATGGTACTGGCACAAAAACAGACACATTAGATCAATGGAACAGTTAAGAAGATCCAGAAATGGACCCACAACTATATAGTCAACCCATCTTTGACAAAGCAGGAAAGAATATCCAATGGAATAAAGACAGTCTCTTCAGCAAGTGGTGCTGGGAAAACTGGACGGTGACATGCAGAAGAATGAAACTAGACCACTAACACTATACACAAAATAAATTCAAAATGGAAGAAAGACCTAACTGTGAGACAGGAAACCATCAAAATCCTAGAGTAGAACACAGGCAGCAATGTCTTTGACCTTGGCTGCAGCAACTTTTTACTAGACATGTCACTGAAGGCAAGGGAAACAAAAGCAAACGTGAACTACTGAGACTTCATCAAGATAAAAAGCTTCTGCACAGTGAAGGAAACAATCAACAAAACTAAAGAGCAGCATATGGAATGGGAGAATATATTTTCAAATGACATGTCTGAAAAAGGGTTAGTATCTGAAATCTATAAAGGACTCATCAAACTCAACACCCAAAAAACAAACAACCCAGTTAAGAAATGGGAAGAAGACATGAATAGACATTTTTCCAAAGAAGACATTCAGATGGCTAATAGACACATGAAAAGATGTTCAACATCACTCATCATCAGGGAAATATAAATCAAAATCATGATGAGATTTCATCTCACACCTGTCAGATGGCTAAAATTCACTACACAAGAAACAACAGGTGTTGGTGAGGATATGGAGAAAGGGGAACCCTCTTGTACTGCTGGTGGGAGTGCAAACTAGTACGGCCACTCTGGAGAACAGTATGGAAGTTCCCCAAATAATAAAAGTTGATCCAGAAATTGCATTACTAGGTATTTACCCAAAAGATGCCAAGATACAGATTAAAAGGGGGGTACCTGCACCCCAATGTTTATAACAACATTATCGACAATGCCAAACTATGGAGAAAGCCCAGATGTCCATCAACTGATGAAAGGATAATATCTTACCATTTGCAGTGACACGGATGGAGCTAGAATGTATTATGCTAAGCGAAATAAGTCAATCAGAGAAAGACAAATATATTATTCAACTCATATGTGGAATTTAAGAAACAAAATAAAGAACATATGGGAAGGGGAGTGAAAGAGAAGAAAGGGTGACAAACCACAAAAGACTCTTAATAATAGAGAACAAACTGAGGGTTGATGGAGGGAAGTGAGTGGGAGATGGGCTAGATGGGTGGTGGGTACTAAGGATTGCCCTTGTGATGATCACTGGGTGTTGTATGTAAATGATGAATCACTTAATTCTACTTCTGAAATCAATATTACTCTTTTTGCTAACTAAAATTTAAATAATGATAATAATAAAAAGCACCATCTCAAAGAGCAGCATAATGAAATAGGTTGTGTTGTTTCATCTTAGTTGTATAGCTCAAATTATGACACCACTCTAGGGTGTGTCTGACTTTCTAGAGCTCAAGCCTCTTCCTCTACATATAGGGCTTCTCTCAATTGTCATAACATAAGAAGCAGTAAGGCCAGCTTGCAACCCAGATTTTTTTTTTTTTTTTGCTTCCACTGTAACAATTTGACCAACTGGCACACCTTATTTTCCTAGTCCATCCTTCAACTATTTTGCTTTGAGGAGTATCAGTGAAAAGACTTAGAGTCTTAGATCACAATTGTTAACATCTGTATGGTATTTTCAGTTTATATGTAGATTGTGTACAGAATACTTTAGCTGATTTGGTTCTCCAAACCACATGTATCCTCATCTTATGAATGAGGAAACCAAGTGCCAGGAAAACGGAATTAATTCTCTGTAATACAGATGTGAAACTTCTCACTCCAAATCTGTGACCTTCCACTAGGCCAGTCTGCCAAGGGAAGAGAGAGAAGAATGTGGGACAGTGGAAAAAGTAAGCATTTGGGAATCAGCAGCATTGCATTATGGTCCTGGCCCTGCCAATAGCTAGATGCAACCTTGGACAGTCTGATTTCTCTTTTTGAGACATAACTTTTTCAGTCTTAAAGAGTTTGAGTGGACTTGCTATTTTTAAATAGCGTCAGCTCATTTTTATCAAAACTCCTTCTTTAAAAGAAATCTTAGTGGCTCTTGGTAGCTCATTCGGTTAAGTGCCCAACTCTTGATTTTGGCTCAGGTCATGATCTCATGGTTCATGGGTTCAAGCCCTGCATCAAGCTCTGTGCTGATGGTGCAGAGCCTGCTTGGGATTCTGTCTCCCTTTCTCTCTGCCCCTCCTCTGCTCACTCTATCTCTGTCTCTCAAAATAAATTAATAAAAACAAACATTATAAGAATTCTTACAATGGAGCACTAACTCATAAAGCAAATATTATGGTACACAGTTAACAATTGGAACACTGAGAACCCATCCTTTCCATTCTAGGGCGGGGCAGGAATTATGTCTTTTGTTCATTACGTCCTAGATGAGTGTCTGACACACGGTAGGCACTTATTAAATTCTTGGTGAATGAACAAGGCTCCTTTAGGGATTCCTTGTAGCTATCTGGGGCACAGTGTAAAGACAATTGGATCAACAGGTGTCAAGATTTTTTGTGGTTGTAAGAGGACACATTCCTAGAAACTAAAGCTGCTCATAAGAGTTCAGACCAAAAGTGGAGATTTCTCTGAGTATCCTTTCATAAAAAGGGGCCTCAGGTGTTTCCAGGAAAGTCAGTTCTACAACGAAAGAATTGTGAAGTGCTATTTTTCACATTTTGTTGTATAATATGCTTAAGGATTGGGCAATTTGTTCTACATTCTTTCTCAATAAAATATAAACTGAATAACACAGCAAAACAGACAAAAACTAGATTTCCTTAGTGATTTTTAAAATTTTTTTCCTTTCTGTGAACTCTGTGTACAAATCTTCCCCCCCCCCACCTCTTCTGCAAAATTTGTGGGTCCTCATGGAAACTAGTCTTCTTTGTATGTTGTCTATACATCTGACTATGGCACAGCTGTGACATTATTGTATTTTTAGATTAAAAAAAAAGTTTTATGAAAAGTTCCAAAAATACAAAAAGTGGGATTAATTACTAGCACAATATTTAGAATTATTTAGACTTATGAATCAATAAACTCCCATACACTCTTAGATTCTACATTGCCAGGAGCTTATCACATTTATTTATTTTACCTATTCCCATTTTCCTTTGTGAAGAATTTCAAAGCAGATCAGACACCATATCATTTCACTCCTACTTCAGCACACTGTCAAGATTTTGATTTATTTTATTTTGGTCAGAAAGAAAATTTAAACTTTGGGGAGGAGAGTGCACATAGCTCAATTTCATTTATATTTTAAATGAGCTCAGCAAAAATCATATGACTTCACTCATATGAGGACTTGAAGAGACAAAACAGATGAACATAAGGGAAGGGAAACAAAAATGATACAAAAACAGGGAGGGGGACAACACAGAAGAGACTCATAAATATGGATAACAAACTGAGGGTTACTGGAGGGGTTGTGGGAGGGGAGATGGGCTAAATGGGTAAGGGGCACTAAAGAATCTACTCCTGAAATCATTGTTGCACTCTATGCTAACTAATTTGGATGTAAATTTTAAAAAATAAATAAATAAATAAAAAATTAAAAAAATGAGCTCAGCCATTTAATTGCATAAATTGATAAGACTGATTCCTCACATTACTGAAATATGTATACACATATACATATATGATATATTGTACCTATACGCATATATATTATACATATAGCATTTACTACATAATAAATATGTATAACTTAGTATTGTGTAAAAGTCACTGTATTTCCTTTTTTAAAAATCCCTATAAATTCTTCCTAAGGCAGGGACTACTGCTCTATTTTACAGATGAGAGAACAGAGACTAGAAAATAAGTGGATGTGGACTTGATCTCAGAGCCTATGCTGCGCACAACCTGCCATATTGCAGTTGAGATTTAGATTTGGCATAACATGCACAGCTTTCTTTTCCTTCAGAGTTGCAGCATGTGCTATAAGGACCCTAGACATTATCTGATGTAATAGCGTTTATCCCTGGATCACCATTAGAATGACCCCGTGCCCAGGTGCTTTCTCAGACCAATCATTTAAATCAGGATTTCTCAAGGAAGGTACCAACTCTGGAATTTTTAGAAGCACCCCAGGTAATAGTCAGGATGGAGGACCATTAATAAATCCTAGGGACGACTCTTTATAACCAGAAGAGGAGATCAAGGCCCGCTGAGATAGAAGGGATTTCTTCAATGTTTCATTGTTCCTTCCTGGTAGATCTGAGCCCAGTCTGGTTATAGGGAAGTGAAGTGTTTTTCTTTAGGTTCATCCTTTTGTTGCATGGACGAGGTTTACAGAGAATATTTTTATTGTAATTTTTGAGAACACACTATCTGCTTTCAGACACTTAATAGTTCAGTTTACTATGACCCCTAAATCGGTGCTGGTCAGGCTGTTTATTTTGTTCGTTGCCATATGTGCATCCCACACCTGACCCTCTGTACTGATGATCATTGTGGTTTCGAAATCTCATGTGCTTTATAATTCTGTCACATAATGCTTTACTATTTGAGATTTGCCTGTTTTTGATTAGGGGTGTAGTAATGGAATTTTTTGTTTAATTTCTGAATCTACATATTCAGAGGGACATGGTTAAGATAGAGTTGATCTGATACAGTGTTTCTCAAAATACTGGTTGTTACACATTAGCAGGTTATGAAATAAATTTGTGAGTCATGACCAGCATCTGAAAAAAAAATAGACTAGACTGGAAAACATGAGAATTGATTGCAGATAATAATTAAGGGGTGCGTGTGTGATGTGCGTGTGCGCACACGTGCATATACGTGCATGCGTACTAGGTCACAATGTGAATCCACTTGCTTTTGGTAGAATGATGATGTAAGAAGTTTGAGAATCATTGTTCTAGAAGATGTGACTGAAAAGTATAGTATCTTGAAACTGTCTTACATAAGAAATGGTATAACAAAGTGAAAACATTGGTGCTTTCTCTCAGAATCACTTCTTATTTTCATTTGTCTTCCTTGTATCTTGTGTCCTCTTTTATCTTCTCATGCAAAAATCACACACACACATTTTACAGACACATGCATATATAGTTATGCTTAAATATAAACATTAATACAAAATTATGTGAGAGTTGACTTTCAGTATTTGGTAATATAATACAGCATTGTGTATAAAAGAATTAGATTTTTTCTAAGTAACTCCAGAAGGCAGAACTGAGAGATTAGGACACCAGCATGAATGGAAGGAAATCAACGGGACACCAGATTTCAGTGCATGTGACCATATTTATAACTTTTGCTGACAACTGGTATTCCTAATAAGAGAATAGGCTTCCTGTCTTTGTATTGTGCGAAACTATCTCAAGATGATCATTTGCCAGTCTTGTTATGTCAGATCGAAGCTTTGGGGCTACAGCTAAGCTGTCTTCCAGTTCTCTGGGGTCTAGGATCAAATGTCATCTGTAAAGACCCAGAGGTAAGAAAGAGTGTTACACATTCATGAGACGATAGATGCAAATAGTTCAGTGGGTCTCAATATAGACTGTGAGGGGTAGGGGCTGTAGAATCAAGTAGAGATGTGCCCATGTAGGGCCTTCTAAAGCCAATATAAAAATACTTGATGTTATCGTGAGGTCAGTGGTATGTGCCATTAAAGAGTTCTAAGTCTGAGCAAATTTGAACAGATTTGTATCTGGTGTCTGTTTTGGAGGAGGATGGTGGTGGTTGTCATGGTCCAAAAGAACCGGATGACAGTCTTTAATGATGAGTAAAATAAAAACAGATTCAAGGGCTATCTTTAGGGTTTAAGTGTAAATGGAGGGCAATGAAGAAGAAAACACACATATGGAAGTGTGGTGAAGGGCCCAGGATTTAGAGTAAAATCCACATCCGTTTACCACTTCTGAGTTCTGTGCCTATAGACAAGTAAAGCTTCAGAAACTTTATCTATAAGATGTGAATAATAGTAGCACTTATTTCATAGAACTAATGTAAGAATTCAATAGAGGAAAGCATGTCAGTGTTTGAGAGCTATTTTTTCTAAAGACTTTAGTTTTCAGAGAAGTTTTAGGTTTACAGCAAAATTGAGAGGAAGGTATAGAGATTTTCCATATACTCTCTTCCTTCATGCATGCAAAGCCTCCTTCATTATCAATATCACTTACCAGTGTGCTACATTTTTACTGAGGATGAACCCACATTAACACAGCATAACCTCCCAGAGTCCATAGATTACCAAAGGGTTTACTCATGGTGTTGTAGGTTCAATGGGCCTTAAAAAACATATAATGGCATATGTCCATCATTATAATAATGATACAGAGTATTTTCATTGTCCTAAAAATCCTCTTTGCTCTACCTTTTCTTATCTCCTATCATCCCTGGCAACCACAGATATTTTCATTGTCTCCATAGTTTCTCCTTTTCGACAATGTTACGGAGTTAGAATCATACAGTATGGAACCTTCTCAGATTGACTTCTTACATTTAGTGGTATGCATTTAAGTTTCCTCCATGTCTTCTCATGGTTTGGTAGCTCATTGCTTTTTAGCACTGAGTAATATTTCATTGTCTGGATGTACCACAGTTTGTTATCCATTCACCTTCTAAAGGACATCTAGGTTGACAAGAGCTATTTTTTATATTGTGAAATGGAAACTGTATTAAATTTTCTTTCCACTATGTGGGTTCAGTCATTCTCAGAAAAACCTCCCATCATTTTTATAATATTCTAAGTTACAAGAATTGACATGAGGAAAGAAGTGAGCCATAGTGTGTGGAGGGGACACAATCATTCAAGCAGATTCCTTTAAGAATTCTGTCTTAACAAGGTTTGACTTTGTCTAGGTGTGCCAAACATTATGCAAAAATTGAATACTGAAATCCATTAAGATTTTAGCTCCTTGAATTTACTTCAGTCTTTGACTTTATTTATTTCTTGCTGTGACACATAGATTTAAAACCCAAACGTTGGGGCGCCTGGGTGGCTCAGTCGGTTGAGCATCCGACTTCAGCCAGGTCACGATCTCGCGGTCCGTGAGTTCGAGCCCCGCATCAGGCTCTGGGCTGATGGCTCGGAGCCTGGAGCCTGCTTCCGATTCTGTGTCTCCCTCTCTCTCTCTGCCCCTCCCCCGTTCATGCTCTGTCTCTCTCTGTCCCCAAAATAAATAAACATTAAAAAAAAAAAACCCAAACGTTAAGAAAAAGCTAATTTTAAAGTTTTAAAAATGAGGAAGCAAAGCATTATTTAGCTTGAAGTCACAATAAAAACTATTCCAAATCCTTCATTTGGAAATAGGATTCTCTTCTCTGTTGTTCTGTAAACCAAAGGCATAAATAAGTGAAACAAAATACAGGTTTCTACAAATGCTATTTGGTAAAAATTGTAAATAGAATCTTAATTATGATGTATATTCACAGACAGTGACCCAAGGGTAAAAGAAAAAAAAATGTTTGTTATATTTGTTATTTGTTTAAGCAATTTTTGTTGGCAGAAAATTGGTCTTTTCTTTCAATATTCATCATGTTTGTATCATCCAATGATCTGATAAGAATTTACCACATGTTCGTATCTGCATAAAGGTAAAGAATGGTAGGAACTCCTTAAATTCTGGCCTTCCTTTTGCTTCTCCACTGGCATGGCCCTAATTATCCATTTCTGAACTATTCCCACAGTCTTTGAACCTGATATTTATTTGTGTTCTCAGATTCTTAATCCTGCAAGCGTCTTCCATGTTAACGAAAGATCCTTCTAAAATGCAAGTCTTGTCTGATCACTCTACAGGTTAATTACGGAGAGCCAGGTATATGTGGGGGGTGGGGGTGGGGGCAGGGAGGAGATGACCACACTCCCTAGCATAATGCACCAAATCTTCATGACCCTTACTTCACTGTCTTCCCCGTGAGGGTCATGCGCTATGTACACACACTATGGGCCATCCTGAGTCAGCTATAAATAACATCCTTCTCAGAAATGTACTTATCTTCCTTTCATGACTGAGAAAACACTCATTTTCAAAACCCGACCTCAATGTCTCATTTTCCGGATTGGATCAGTTCTATTTCCTTATTGATAATGTACTCTATAAACAAATGCTCCAATAAACTTACCAAATCTTTAATGCATTATATTATAAATCATAAAAATACGTGATGCTTATGAACATTTATAGCTTATTTGTATAGACAAAGCAGCTATTCATTCTACAGGTAGATTCTAGGTGTGTGTTTATGTCCTACTGGATCCCTTATAATGTCTCTCAGGATACACCCATCTCCACTTGTGTTCCTATGACAGAAAACTGATACATACACTCATTGGTAACAGCAGATCAAGACAGACAATTTCTGCCTGTCTTCTCTAAAGAAATCTTGGCTTACAGCACAGATATGCTGGAGATGGATTTCATCTGCTTATGGCAGGGGGCTTATGGTGCCCCCTTATCTATTCCCAGTTTCCCCTTGGTGACATCACATTGGTAGTTTAACATAAAGTGTGGTGGAAGTATTTGTACCATGAAGATGGGCAAACACTACATACACATCATGCTTTTTCGCCTAGAGAGTTGGGTACTCATTTTGCACTTCCTGATCTCTCAAATTAAAGCCTCCCATTACATGTTGTCATAACCACGCTCCTCTTCTTTGTAGCACTTACCTTAGTTATAAGTTGCTGTTCACTTCCATTGGGAAGATTAACTAAGATCATGTATATTAAATACTGATTGCAGGTCTTGAGACAAAGGATCCAAACTATCTAAGTTATTAAGTTTAATTATTACTATGTAATTACCTGATAAGTATTATTCCCCATCCCCCCCATGTCGTCCCCCCAATGCACACGACTATAAGTTCCATGAAAGCAGGACAATATTTGTTTTTTTATCCTCAGGATCTGGCATAGTGCCTGGCCCATGGTAGATGAATGATTACATTGAGAGAAATGAATAAATGAAATCACTATTTTCTTTTGCTGCTGGTAACAGCTCTCTGATCTAACATACATTACCATACAGTCAATCATATTCATGTTTGCTTCTCAGAGTAATTTGGGATTGGATTCTGCATATTACCTGTTGTAGGGGGTATGGATGAATGTCCTACCCATGATTCTGTCATATTACTCATAAGTATTTGTGTCTGTCCCTGTCTTTCAGTGAATTATAAATATGAAGACAGGTTTCCTGAGAGACTAAGTAACCTTTAAAAAATATTTAGTGAGTAGGAACAACAAATGCATCTTGGGGATTCATGTCTAGGAAATAGACTTAATTAGGTACTTAACCATTCACTATTATCCCTTCCCTTCTCTGCAATAATGTGGCTTTGATTTGGTTACTATGGCTGTCCCCAAGATGTCCTTGTTTTAAGAAAATACATTTTTTCCCCAATTGTCTGTTCTGAGGATGTTACTAAAAGATAGTTATAAAGTATTTTTAGCTTTCTTTTTTCTCAGTTGATTCATTAGTGGGAATGCAGCTAAAGTGTGGCTTCATTAAGTCTTTTCATTGATGGGAGTACATTCACATAAAAAAAAACCTTGGCGTTCCAACGCTAACTTTCATCATGACAGGCATCCAGGGCTTCCTGCTCACAAGTGGATCTTGCATCTTTAATAAGAACATCAGGGTGCTTAGCAGCTAGGGCTGCATAGTCAAGGCAGCATGTATGGATTTAAAGGTCAATCTGGGAAAAAGAAACTGTTTTTGTTTTTCACTGCTTTGCTCTGCAAACAGGTGATTTGGAACATCTCAGATCTTACAGCACCAGAAATCCAGTGTGCAAGTTTTCATAATTCTGGAAGCTACCCATGACATTGTATTCTTAGCATAAATGTATTGCCAACATGAGAGGCTTTCTGGGATTCTGGAAAGGGCATTTGGCTGGAGGTCAGGAGTCCTGAGACCCCAGTCTGCCCCTGGTATTAATAATAATAATAATAATAATAACAACAACAACAACAACAATAAATTTTAAAACATTAAAATAAAATAATGTAAAAATAGTTCACATACCTTGAGTTCTTGTTTGTGCCAGCTAAGATTTTAAGAGATTTGTAATATGGGGAGGTTGAAGGGGTTGGAGCACTAACTCACATGGTAACTCAGATATGCAGACACTATGTAATTCTTTTGCTTGTTCAATGTTTGTGCTCATGTTCCTGCTAAATCCCATGCACTGGTGTCTAGGAGAGAAACCAAACATTTAGTCCAATCTATATTTAGTCATAAATAATACTTTAAACTTAATCTGTCCAATATGGTAGCCACCATCCACATATTTTTATTTGAGCACTTGAAATTTGACTATTTTAGATTGACATAGAATTTCTATAAAATATTATCAGATTTTGATTAATTTGTATGAGAAAAATAATGTAAATGTATTTCATAATTTTTATACTGATTGCATGTTTAAGTATTTTAGATAATTAGATTAAAATACATCATTCAAATTAATTTCATTGCTTATTTTTTTTTTTTTAATTTTTTTTTTCAACGTTTATTTATTTTTTTGGGACAGAGAGAGACAGAGCATGAACGGGGGAGGGGCAGAGAGAGAGGGAGACACAGAATCGGAAACAGGCTCCAGGCTCTGAGCCATCAGCCCAGAGCCCGACGCGGGGCTCGAACTCACGGACCGCGAGATCGTGACCTGGCTGAAGTCGGACGCTTAACCGACTGCACCACCCAGGCGCCCCTCATTGCTTATTTTTAACTTTAACTTAATGTGGCTACTGCAGGGGTGCCTGGGTGGCTCAGTCACTTAAGCCTCTGACTCTTGATCTTGGCTCAGGTTGTGATGTCACGGTTCAGGAGTTTAAGTCCCATGTTGGGCTCTGTGCTGGCAATGAGGAGCCTGCTTGAGATTCTCTGTCTCCCTTTCTCTGTGTCCCTCCATTCTCTCTCTCTCTTTCTCTGTCTCAAAAATAAATAAATAAACATTTTAGTGTTGCTACTGCAAGGTTTAAAACTACATATACATGTCCACTATTTGGAAATAGTGTTGCTCTGAGGAAATTGTTGCTCTGAGGAAATTGTTAAGGCTTTGGGGAAGAAGATTTTGAAGAAATGGAAGGCAACACAGTATTTTGGAGCATGGTGAACAATTCAGAGAGTGTATAAAAGGCAGGGAGTAGGATATTCTGCAGCTTTAGGATGATATGTTCTGAATATATTCATTAAGGCCATCTGGTCAAGTGTATCATTCAAAGCCATTGTTTCAGTGTTGATTTTTCTGCATAGATGATCTATCCATTGTGGCAAGTGGGGTATTAAGGTCTCCTACTATTAAAGTATTATTATCAATGAGTTTCTTTATGTTTGTGATATATATATATATATATATATATATATATATATATATATATATATTCCTTGAATGATAGATGCTTCTCCATCCCCTTATTTTCAATCTGCAGATGTCTTTAGGTCTAAAATTAGTCACTTGTAGGCAGAAGATAGATGGATCTTGGTTTTTTTTTTATCCATTCTGATACCCTATGTCTTTTGATTAGAACATTTAGTCCATTTACATTCAGAGTGATTGTTGAAAGATATGAATTTAATGCCATTGTGTTACTTGTAGAGCTGGTGTTTCTGGTGATGTTCTCTGGTCCTTTGTAGTCTTTGTTGCCTTGGTCTTTTTTTTTTTTTTTTTTTTTTTTCTTTTTTCTCCACTTGGAGACTCCTCCTTAAAATTTCTTTCAGGATTGGTTTAGTGGTGGCAAACTCCTTTCGTTTTTGTTTGTCTAGGAAACTCTTTATCTTTCCTACTATTCTGAATGACAGACCTGCTGGAGGCATCACAATTCTAGACTTCAAGCTATATTACAAAGCTGTAATCATCAAGATAGTATGGTACTAACACAAAAACAGACACATAGATCAATGGAACATAATAGAAAATCCAGAAGTGGACTCAAAAATATATGGCCAACTAATCTTTGAAAAAGCAGGAAGGAGTATCCAATGGAAAAAAAAAAGACAGTCTCTTTAGCAAATGGTGCTGGGAAAACTGGACAGTAACATGCAGAGGAATGAACCTGGACCGCTTTCTTACACCAACACAAAAACAAATTCAAAATGGAAGAAAGACCTAACTGTAAGACAGGAAACCATCAAAATCCTAGAGTAGACACAGTCAGAAACCTCTTTGACCCTGGCTGCAGCAACTTCTTACTAGACATATCTCTGGAGGCAAGGGAAATAGAAACAAAAATGAACTATTGGGAACTCATCAAGATAAAAAGCTTCTGCACAGTGACAGAAACAATCAACAAAACCAAAAAGCAACCGATGACATGCAAGAAGATATTTGCAAATGGTATATCTGATAAAAGATTAGTATCCAAAATCTATAAAGAGCTTATCAAACTCAACAACCCCACAAAAAAACAAATAATCCAGTGAAGAAATAGGCAGAAGACATGAATAGACACTTTTCCAAAGAATAAATCCAGATGACTAACAGACACATGAAAAGATGCTCAACATTACTCATCATCAGAGAAATACAAATAAAAACCACAATAAGATACCACTTCACACCTATCAGAATGCCTAAAATGAACAACTCAGGAAATAATAGACATTGGTGAGAATGCAGAGAAAGGTGGGCACACTCTTGCACTGTCGGTGGGAAGGCAAACTGGTCAGCGACTTCAGAAAACAATATGGAGGCTTCTCAAAAAATTAAAAACAGAACTACCTTATGACCCATCAATTGCACTGCTAGGTATTTATTCAAAGGATTAAAAATGCTGCTTCAAAGGTACATATGCACTCCAATGTTTATAGCAGTTCTAGGAACAATAGCCAAATTTGGCAAAAGCCCAAATGTCCATCAACTGATAAATGTATAAAGAAGATGTACACACACACAGACACACACACACACAGGAATATTACTTGGCATTCAAAAAGCATGAAATCTCACCATTTGCAACAACTTGGATGGAACTAGATTAAATTATGCTAAGCAAAAAAAGTCAGTTAGAGAAAGACAAATATACAATTTCACTCATGTGTGAATTTAAGAAACAAGACAGATGAACATAGAGAAAGGGAAGGTAACATAAGATAAAAACAGAATGGGAGGCTAACCCTAAGAGACTCTTAAATACACAGAACAAACTGAGGGTTGCTGAAGGGAATGTGGGTGGGGGTATGGGCTAAATGGGTGATGGGCATTAAGGAGGGCACTTGTTGGGATGAGCACTGGGTGATATATGTAAGTGATGAATCACTGGGTTCCACTCCTGAAACCAATACTACACTGTATATTAACTAATTTGAACTTAAATAAATAGATTCTGTACTCTTAAAAAAAGGCAGAGAGTAGGATAAACATAGAGGAAGTGAGGGGTTATATCATGCAGGAGCTTGTAGTCTCTGGTAAGGAGTTTGAATTATTCTAAAAACAGTGAGAAAATATTGAAGGGTTTAGGCGGCAGAGATATGATATGATGGATGTTTGACATCACCTCTCTAAATTCCCATTTCCCTGTCTTTAAAATAGATATAATAATATTAATGTCTTTAAAATACCATTAAATAAGATACTGCATGGATAATCACTCTGGAAGCTTCACAATGCTGTAGAGATATAAATTAATCTCATCCCTATGGCTACTGCTCAAAAATCTTCAATGATTCCCTGACATCAATCGCATAAGATCTTCCAACGATGTGTGCCTTTTATCTGTTAGCCCCGCCTGATGATATAAACATTTATCTCATGTTCTGTCCCAATGTATCACCTCCAGTTTTCTCCCTGTTGTCCCCCTGCTCCTACACCTGACCTTTACTCACGATGGACAGTGGTTCACTTGCAACGTCCTCATCATTTGTCTCTTCCTATCCTAATCCAATTCACATTTGCTCTTGTATTAGTCAGGACTTTTGGTTACAAGGAACAGAAACATCTCAAATTGGCTTTATCTGTGAAAGAAATTTGTGAATGGTATAAATGAAAAGTCCATAGGGATGTCTAGTGCCTTCAGGAATGAATGGATCCGAGAACTCATGAAACCTTGCCAGGAATTTGTATTTTGGGTCTCCATCTCTAAGTTTATCCCATATGTTGTCAAGATGATTTTTCATAGATTCAGACTTCACCCACCAGATTAACAACTTCAGTAGAAAGATAATTTT
Organism: Lynx canadensis; assembly: GCF_007474595.2. Classification (NCBI taxonomy): domain Eukaryota; kingdom Metazoa; phylum Chordata; class Mammalia; order Carnivora; family Felidae; genus Lynx; species Lynx canadensis. The sequence continues at coordinate 195,434,362 of NC_044306.2, forward strand.
TCTTTCCCATATATTCTAGCAAAAGCCTCATGTTTCACTCACTTGGCCTAAATATATTATACACTCTGAGCAGATCTATGTGATACTTATTAGCCAAACTCTAGGCCAGAGCCCACCCATGGATTGATGGTACTAAGTAGAGTCCCAATTCAAACCAAATGGGTAAAGTAGGGTTGAGGAAAGTTCCCAAAAGAAAAAGAATTAGGAAGTGGACACTGAACAGGCAAAAAGAAAACAGAAAACAAAAAACCTACCCACATATCCACCATAATGATATGGCTCATGTCCCATGTCCTCCATGAAGCCTACCTCTATGACTTCAGGCAATAATTATCTTTTTTCTTCCTGACTTTTCTTCATACTCGGTCTCTGGAGCATACATTTTTGGCTCCTGATATTCCATTCTGTACTTTATTACAACCATAAAATTTTTATTGCTTGATTAGACCTTGGTGGCAATCTCATCCTGGAGATGTGAAAGCCCAGAAGGAAAAATAATAAATTTTGGATTCTTTTGAAAATATTTCTTAAGGACCTTTAGGTTATTTCTGGAGGGGGGGGAGAGTACAAAAATTCTTTTAAAAACCCTTAACATTCTTCCCAGAAATGTTCCCTTACTTTTCTCATTCTTAAAAATTCTAAATATGTCAATAATGACAATTTTATGAACAAACTAAGTCATGCATGGTGTAATTTTAAATATCTAACCCAACTGTGTCTTTTGATCTGTAAAGAATGAATGAATTTATACTTTCAATGAATACATATGTGTGTGTGCATGTGTGTATTTAATTTCTGTGTTTCCTTTTGTCTTGACTGCCCAACTTTTTTTTAACACTCTTTGGGTCTAAATGTGCTTAAGTATGCCTGTCTGTCATTCCTGGCATGTTCTTGTTTGTGTGTTACAGTTGTCTCTGAATTGAGAGATGTCTGCCCAAGGACAATTGAGTATCTATGTTTATTATGAATCTATGAGCTGCTCTGTGCCTAAATATTTTCCCCAGATTTATTGAGATATAATTGACATATAACATTGTGTAAGTTCAAGATGTACAGTGTGATGATTTGATACATGTATACATTCAGAAATGGTTCTCACAATAAGATTAGTTAACAGATCCTTCACCTTACATAATTACCATTTTGTTGTTACTGTTTATGGTGAGAACATTAAAGCTATACTCTCATAGAAACTTTTGAGTATGTAGTACAGTACTGTTAACAATAGTCACCATGCTGTACATTAGATCCCTGGAATTTATTCATCTTATAACTAAAAGTTTGCCCCCTCTGATTAACTTCTCCCCATTTCTCTCACCCCTATGTGCCTGGCAGCCACCATATTACTTTCAGTTTCTGTGAATAGGATGTTTTCCTTTTCACATATAGTTATATGATGCAGTATTTATCTTTCTTTGTCTGATTTATTTCACTTAGCATAATGCCCTCAAAGTCCATCCATGTTGTAAATGGTTAGATTTCCCTTTTATGGCTGAGTAATATTCCACTGTGAATAAGTGTGTGTGCGTGCGTGTGTGTGTGTGTGTGTGTGTGATATGTATATATCATTTTTTTTTTTTTGCCTGTTCATCTGTTGATGTACTCTTGGGTTGTGTCTATGTCTTGACTATTATGAATATTACTGCAATAAACACGAGAGTGCAGATACCTCTTTGTGATAGTGATCTTATCTCTTTGGGACATATATCCATACATGGGAATGCTGGATAATATTAAACTTTTTCAATTTCTAATTTCACAGATAGGAAAAGAATAATAAGACCTTAGGTTGAACACTCCTGGGTGTTAACACTTACTCTAACATTAAGTAATTCTGAGTATTCAAACAATGTCTTCGCTCTCTACACCTTGATGTTCTCATTTTCAAAGTAGAGCAAGTGGGACCTATTTTATAGGATGGTCATAAAAATTAAGTAATACATATGAAGCACCAAGAACAATTTCTAGCATATAGTAATCCATTTACTTCTTTATTCTATTTACTAACTGTTTCCTTGATAGTTTACTGTGAAACTGGATATTATTCTGGGTCCTGAGGATGCATAGGTGAATAACATAACAACATCATGAAGCTTAATTTATAGTGAGAAATTGACCAATGAATGATATTTCTCTTCCTAGCACACCTTTTCCAACATCCAATGGCTTATTAGCAGCAATCCTAGGACTAAAACCAACATGAAGACCCAGTTGTCCTGAATTCCAGGCAAATTCTTGAATCACTGAATTTTCCTATCTTATACTAACAAATACAAGTTAGTATTGTCTGGGTTCTTTAATTAAGTTGCTTGAAAGGTAGCATAATAATATGAGGAGTGAGGAGGCTTAGAGGTATAGAGAAAGCTCAGCTGAGTGGAAAGGGCCATAACAAGATTTAGAGTACCCACACTCTAACCCTGCTCCTCTATTCCAAGCAAACTGCGAGAGCCTTTTCTCAATAGGTTCGGCCACTCTGGACCTTCATTTGCCTCAATTTTAAATGAGAGTTTTGGATTAGATGCATGTGCATCTAACACTGATGTTTCTAATTACAGAAAAAAAATTTATTTTAGTATCCATGACTTCATTCATGCAGTCCTTCATTTAATAGTTATTGAATTGCCCTCTTTATGCAGGGCAACTCGGTAGGCATGAGTGCCAAAGAGGATAAAGTACATGACTCCCACATCCTTAGAGAGAACCTTTTAATTAAGGAGGTTAACAGGTATGCAATTAGTGATAACATAATGTGAAGAAACCTATATAGTATAGGTGTGAAGAAAGGGTATTGTACTGAAAGCATGACTGGGCTTATTTCCATTTGTAAGGATGGTGGGCAGCCTTGACAGAGGAGATGTCAACTGTGAAACATGACAGATGTTGATGAATACAATTTAAACAGGTGAGGAATTGAGGGAGGAAAGTCCAGACAAAGACAACTCTGAAAGTGTATGTCACCTTAAGACAATGGCTGATAGTTTGGTTTGGTCAGGTAAATATTGTACTTTAAGATAGGTAACTGACATCATTAGATATGTAAGTTGGAGCCTGACTGCAGAGTATACGGACTATCATATTTAGAAATTTGAACTTCATCTGCTAGGTAATGGTTAAGTGTTGAAATATTTTTTTAGGTAGAGATAGCAACATGATTAATTTATTTTGAAAAAATAGAATTCTGGTAGTAAAGTTGTAGATAAATTGGAGGGCAGTGAAGTGCAAGTTCAATTAGGAAGCAATAAAGATCCCAAGTAGGTCAGTGAAAATTGAAGTGAGGAAGTGGATTGGAGGCAAAATTAAGAAAAACAATTGATAGGCTTTAGCCTGGGTACAGGGGCAAGGGACAGGAGAAGCTGGAGCAGAATATGTTATGTCTCACTTAGGCAACTAGACACTCCTAGTTACAAAGGGGACAGAGAGGAAAACTTTGGGAGAAAAATAAAGGGTTTCAGTTTGGAACCGAGGAGTGAGAACTTTTGAGAGGTCCCATTGTGATGTCTAGCTTGATGAACCTGATATGTTTGGACAATGGGGTCTGGAGCTAGGAAGAGAGACTTTGAAAGTCACTGGTATATAGGAGACAGTTCAAGTCACATAGCATGGTGAGAGTCATAGCTCAAAAAACTAAGAACTTGCAGAGTGGAATCATTTGAAGAACTTGAGAAGTTTGAGCCATAAATTTTATACTCACTGTTGGTTCTAAATCAGCTTTAGTACTGCTTTGAAGAAAGAAAAAGGCAGCTTCTGTTGTCAATATATCCACCCATGAAAATAAATTATAAGATAGGCAAGAAATTAGAGTTTAATCAGTATAGAGGAGTTAAAATATAGCCCTTGTCCTCCTCAAACTATTTATTTGGACCCTCTGAAATCCTTGATATTGTGATATTGTGTCTCTGTCTTATAAAACTATATAATTTCAACCCCTTTGGCCTGGAATGAAATGAGCTGTCTTTATGTTGCTACAGAGAATAAAGCAAGTTGATGACCCTAAAATATGGAATTGACCCATTGATCTGCATCTAGAGTGACTAGGATAGTTTCCTATATGTAGCAGGTGCTCAATCAGGTTTTGACAAATGGACAGTTATTGTCATATGAATAATTTAGTGTTTATAAGACAGGGATACTGAATGGGGGCCAAGATATTGGGCTCCATTTTGGCACTAGGCTAAGTCTTAGTGTGATCTCAGGCACGTGTAGGGAGGCTCTGAACCTCAGCATTCTCATCAGTTAAATGAGAAAGGTGGCTCTGCCTCTGAGGTCCCTTTCTGCTCTTTAAAACAAGGATTCTATGTCAGTCAATGAAATATAAGTAGCCTATTGATTTCTCATTTGTTTGTGTGTTAGGCTACCTCACTAAGATTTTTACAGAGAGTTAGGTAGAGAGAGTTGAAGCTTCTACCTCTGACGCCAAACAACTTAAAGTATCGTAATTTTTAAAAATGTTTTAGTTAGTTTTGAGAGACAGAGCATGAGCAGGGGAGGGGCAGAGAGAGAGGGAGACACAGAATCAGAAGCAGGATCCAGGCTCTGAGCTGTCAGCACAGAGCCCGATGCGGGGCTCGAACCCACCAACCATGAGATCATGACCTGAGCTGAAGTCAGACACTTAACTGACTGAGTCACCCAGGTGCCCCAAAGTATCACCAATTTTTAAAGTTATTAACTTTATGGTAGTTGATTCCTAAGCTGAGAAACTCTTTTTTTTTTTTTTTCTCAAAAGATGATACAATTGAAATAAGCGTAGAAACCTCTCTAAATGTTTTGCTCCCAGGTAGGCTCCACTTCCCACCTTGCTCATAATCCCTCTTTACTGAGGAGAAATATGTTCATCTCCACCACGTCCTTTCCAGGACTGACTTCTGACCATAGGGACATATCCATCAATGTGATCTCATTTTTTCTTCTTTAGGGGTCTTGGAGGACAGGTATTTCTAACTTTCTCAGGTCTTGTTGAGTGAAATAGGAATTGTGTGGACCTCTTACATCCAGCCATGTAGTGTGACATCAAAGTCCCCACACTGACCCTGTACCCAAGGGGGTTGCTCAGTGTCATCCCAAAGAGGCAAGCCCAAGTGAATTGCTATAGGTAGAGATTTCTGGGGTATTAAATTCTATGGGTAAGAATGAAGAAGATCGAATTGGAGACGGGGTATACATGAGGTAAAGCAAAGAACAGCAGTATGGAAAGCCTGGCTGGGAAAAGTCTGACAAGTCCCAGAAATGGGGTCAAGTCCTGAGGCTAGGATAGTCTGAATCACTAGTGGTATACTTTCACCGGCATGTTAGGTTCACTTAAAGGGCCTGGTATGTGATGAATGGTTTAATGGCTTATACTTATTATGCTGTAAGAACAAACAAATATTCAAACAGCTAAACCATAAAGGGAATTTGGAAGATCAAATAGCTGGAAAGCTCAGAGGTATGGCTTCATCTAGATAGCTCAAGTTTAGGTCATCAGCATTTATTTTATCAGAACTGTTCCCTTTTGTTTATTTTTTAATAGTCATTGTTGACTATTTTAATTTTATTTTTTTAAAAAAAAAATTTTTTTTTCAACGTTTATTTATTTTTGGGACAGAGAGAGACAGAGCATGAATGGGGGAGGGGCAGAGAGAGAGGGAGACACAGAATCGGAAACAGGCTCCAGGCTCTGAGCCATCAGCCCAGAGCCTGACGCGGGGCTCGAACTCCCGGACCGCGAGATCGTGACCTGGCTGAAGTCGGACGCTCAACCGACTGCGCCACCCAGGCGCCCCGAACTATTTTAATTTTAATAATAAATAGGAGAGCACATCACTTAAGGAAAAACAGTGAAGAAATGGCACAGTGAAGTTCTATGCACAGTGGATTATTTGTGGTTATGTGAGCTGCCATTCTTGTTGATACAATCATGATGTTTATATTGGCTTTATCACTAATCTAGCTCTTTTAATTGTGGATAAGCCTTTTGTCTTTTCACCACCAGGAGCAGAAGAGAGGTAAACACTACTTCACTGCGGAAACCACAGCATGTCAGAGGCTCTAAACTGGTTAGGAACTGATGGTTGAGCCGATCTTTGTGACCAGAGACCTGGCCAAATGATGTGATGATTGCTTCAGGCCAATGGGGTCTCCCTCACTTCTGGAAGTAGGTTAACCGACCTGAAACACATTGGCTAAGATTAGGTGGGCATGTATTCCCAAAAGTAAAAGAATGTCAAGGACACAAGCAAGATGACCACTCTAATTTATCAATGTTATTACTGGTTAATTTGAAAGAATGCTAATCATAGTCTGGAGTTAGTTTTATTTCTCCCTCTCTGTCTCCCATTTCTCTCTCTGTTTTCCTTGTTGAAGATAGAGGTAAAGTTGTAAAGATGCAGAAGGAGCCAAGGCAAAATGCATAGATAGAAAAAGTTTAAGACACAGGGAACCAGTACATCAATGTCACCTGAGACTGCTGGTAACTTGAAATGTGAGAGACAGACTTTATTGTGACTTCTTAATGGCTACCTGAAGCTCTATGACCACTTCTGGATTGTACTCAATAGTGTATTCATTGTTTCAGATTTATTTTAGCTTCCAGGAAAGAATCATTGGCCTGAGTACTTCATTTTCCAACCAACCTCAATAGCAATGATATTTGGCAAAATTTTTGCATGTTGGCTTTGTTTCAAACCATCAGCCTTCCATCAACACATTTTGTCTCTGAAGGCAAAATCAGAGTTTCTGCCCTCTACATTTTTATGAAGGTTCTCATCTCTGGGGATGTTATATTCAAAGTTACCAGATGTGCAAATACAGCCTCAGGCTGAATCTGTGGCCCCATTATAATCGGACTTCCTGTTTTGACAACTCTCTGCTCATACAAAGAGGAACAGGTAGCATCTTGAAGTGAATTCACTGCAACCATTTGGAATGAAGCCTTCCAGGTGCAGCAACTGACAACTAACTCAATAGAGAAAATGACAGCATTTGCAGCTTGGAGAGTCACCTCATAAATCTGCTGTCCCACTTTTGGTATATACAGATTTTAATTTAGACTTGATTTATTAGAAATTTTCCAAGCTACTGAGAAATTAAGCATGGACTGAAATGCCTTTCATCAAAGAATTAATGTCAGGATCACTGGTGATGTAACATAGAGAAGAAATTATAGCTCGAATATAATGAAAAAAAAATACCTTATTTAAAATCAAGAGAATTGAGTTCTAGTTCATGAGTTGGCCCTGAGCAGCTGTGTGACCTTGGGCAATGTCCTTGTAGGGTCTCATTTTCTTTACTTGTAAATAAAAGGCTACAGTTGGAGAGCCTCCAGGGCTAGTAATCTATACCACTTTTGCTTTTGTTGCTAACAAGCTAAGAGAAAAAGGAGATAGAAAAGAACGATAAAGACACATCAGCCCTGAATCTACTCAACACTCACCACCATAATGAAATATACAAAACAAATTGCAACAGAAAGGAGAAAAAAAATCCATTGTACTTTATTTTTCACTCAGTTACCTAATTTCACTGAACAAACAACCTCTAGTTACATTTACATATACCTAGCTAGCTAAATTATGTGGAAGCTTCATTTCATTTCAGAGGATCTCAGAATTTTTATTCTGTATCAGTACATCTGTGGAGTAGCATCCACTAACACTGTTTAACCTGGAAAGTGTGTCTTTTGTGGCTGGGCCACCTTCTTAGGTCACATCAACCACTCATAGTGTAGGAACAGTGGTAGACATAGCGATGTACCACCTGGGACCTGGGACCTCATTTACAAGACCCAGTGCAAAAAAAAAAAAAAAATGCAGGGATCCATTTTTTAATTATCAAGAATTTCAGGACAGCAACAGCAGAGCATTGACCACAAAGGCTTTTTAAGGAGGGGGCCCTGAGTGACTGCAAAGATCATACACCCATAAAGCAGGCCCTGGTACTACCCAGATGTCCTTTCAAAGAAGGACTTGTTGCTTCAGCTGTGAGAAATGACAAAGATGGCCCAGCTGCAGTGAGCCGCCTTGCTTAAGATCACAAAGTTTCTTGGGGTGGACCATATCCAACTGTGGCAAGGATAAAAAGGGCTGGTCTCTTTAGCCACTATGTGAGACAACTTGGATGAGACATGTCAGTTCCACACCTTCTCGAGGGTCTGCTGAGACTCTGGTCCGCATCACAGTTTACTTGCTTCCTCTACTTATTTCTGCATCCCCTGTCTGGTCCACGGGTGTTGATTCCAAGGGTACTTCCTGCACCCTGCACTGTCTCAGAGTCTGCTTCTGGAGACCCCATATTGTTATTTATTTTAAGACTAAGAACTTTGAAAAATGGGGCACTGGGTGACTCAATCGTTTAAGCATCCAACCCTTGCGCTCAGCTCAGGTCTTGATCTCAGGGTTGTGAGTTCAAGCCCCATGTTGAGCTCCATGCTGGGCGTGAAGTCTACTTAAAAACAAACAAAACAAAACAAAACAAGAATAGGAACTTTGAAAACAATGCATTTTTAATTAAAAACATATGAAAAGAAACTATACAGGAGAAAATAAGAATAAAATCACACAAACGTTCACATCTAGTAAGGATCAACATTTGTGTTAGTTAAGCCTCATCTCAGGTTTCACTCTGTGCTTATGTATGGATAGGAGGGTCTGATGGCTGTTAGATAGATAGATGCAGATAGGTATAAATAGAACTAAAGTAAGTGTGAGAACTAAATAATGTCACATATTGAGTCCACACAAGGATTCAAAGCAGTATTAGGCACATAAGTGGTAACACCCTTAAATCTCTCCCTGCCTGCTGTTTTCCTGTACATGTATCTCAATCACAATTCTATTATATCTCTGTATCCCCATTGCAAATATCATTGAATGTTCACAAATAAATGAGGTTCCTGGGAGAAGTTTACAACAGTAAATGAGAGAAGTATAGGAGATGCTAAGCCCTTTTGTTGCCTCTCAGTTGGTAGTTCCTTTACTATAAGATGTAATAGCTCCCATGTGTTAACTATAATAACAACTGATCCTTCAAGATCAAAATCTGGAGGAGGAAAACGTTTCAAATTAGTAGCCGGTGTAAGTTATAATGGTCATTGGTGCCATTGGCCTGGATAATAAGCTTTTGCAAGCTGAGAAGCCTTAATCACCAGCAAAACCATAATAGAAATAGAAATATAATTCAGAATTCTCTTCTTGGAAGCTCTCTTCACTGAGCTGAATCATAAGAAAAACCATTTCAGGTAAGATAATTTGTTGTAGGAATCGGGGCTACCCCAACATTGCAGGTTTCTTTAACAGCCTTGCAACTATAATGGTACCTAGGGTCTTTGTCCCTCTTGAAGTGCATCCTCCAAATCTGAGGGTTTGGCTGGGTTTGGTAGTGTGGATCAAGACTCAGAGACTTTGGAGGTCCTTGCTGACAATTTATGATCATTGCAGAGACCCAATACACAACCAAACAATACTAGACATCAAATATCAACTCGAAAGAAAGCAAGCTAGTCAAAATGATTGTGTGTTTATCTGAAATAAGAACAGCACTTTGAAGCAAAGCAAATATGAAACATCTCCTTCTGCCCAGATGATGTCCTGGGAGAATGCTTTGCCAGATGTATGTTTAAAGTTAGAAGGAGTGTGCTAGAGCCTCACACTAAAACTGTCTTGGTGAAAAGACAGAAGAGTTCAAGGAGTCTCTGCAAACAAACTTGACAGCCCTGAGTAAATCCTTGGGAAATAGAAAACCACCAGAATTTGAAGTCCTAGCGAGTCATTACTGGACCATGTGCTGTGCTGATTGAAGCTCTGTGATGCCGAGCCATGTGGGAGTGGGTATGAAGCCTAGCCCCACCACATTTCATGTTTAAGAGTGGGCCAGTCACTTACCCTCTCTAACCCCCAAATTCCTTATCTGTAAGTGGTGACGAAGACACCACATCAAGTATCATTGTGAAAGGATGCTTTCAGAATTCAGCCACATATGGGAAAGAGGGAGAAAAAAACAAAACCAGCAAAACTAAATAACATGAAGTTTGAAGCTTTGGAAACATTTTCAGATCCACAGAACAGCGTGAAACACAAAGTGATCCAGGGAGAAACGAGACACGTAAACCTGGATGCTTAAAAGATAGGAGAAGGCTTTCAATGCAAATGAAAATATGTATAGGAAAATCTATAAAGAACACAGCCCCACACAATTCTTACCAAGAGTGTTGTTTTGGAGTTCAATAATTTTATTTAATTAATTTATTTATTAACTTATTGAGAAATAGAGAGCAGGACAGCAGGAGGGGCAGAGGGAGAGACAGAAAGAATCTTAAGCAGGCTCCATGCCCAGACTGATGCAGGGCTCTATCTCGTGACTGTGAGATCATGACCTGAGCCCAAATCAACAGACACCCTTGGAGTTCAATTATAAAGAGAGCATCACAACAACAGCAACAATGGCCGGACATTAACAAGAGCTTATTATGCATAAAGATGTCTAAATAGTCACCATGGATGTCTTATTTTATATTTGTATATTTTATATTTTATCTTAACCTATATTTTATAATTATGTTTGTAGGTATTCCTATTTATTTTATATTTATAATGTTTATATGAAATGTATTATTTATTTATTTCTATTTAAAATTTTACTTTCATAATGGGCAAGTCTCAAGACATTGGATTTTTTTAAGGTTTACAATGTGATGTTTTGCTACACACATACATTGTGAAGTGATTACCACAACCAAGCTAATTAACATATCCATCACTTTGTATAGTTACCATTTTGAAACAAGGGTGAGAACACTTAAGATTTAACCTCTTAGAAAATTTCAATTATACAACACAGTATTATCAACTATAGTCTGTAGGCTATGCATTATATCTCCAGAAATTATTCATCTTCCATAACTGAAACCTGCCCTGTGAACCACATCTCCTCATTTTATTATTATTGTTATTAACCCTATTTAACAGATGTGGAAACCAAGGCACATGTTCAGCAACATGCTCAATGTCACCAGCAGAAAATGGTGGCTTGGAGTTACCAATTTGAGTCCCAACTGCTCAATTCTTATCCCTCATCTCCTGCCTTCCCCTACCTTCAGGAACTTACTTGGAATCTTGGCACTACTTACTACATGCTAGTTGTGTGGTTCTTGGCCAAACAGTTATTCAATTTTTCTGAACTGCTGTTTGTGTTTTAAATAATGAAAATAACAACTTCATCCTTGCAGTGTTGTTGTAAAGTAACTGTTATTATTAGTGTTTTTATTAATGTAGAAACTATTTACTCATATTGTTGTTGATTTTATTGACTTTTAAGGAACAAAAACACTTTTCATAACACTTTTCAAGCAGAAATCACTCTCCTGGTCCAATGTTTTCTGTTTCCTTCCTCACCTGTGGAACATACATTTATATGTTCTTCTTGTATCAGTATTTAGTTTTTCCCCCTGTACGTTGACTAATATACAGGTTGACAAATTTAAATATCTATTATAGTCTCATCTCAAGCAGTAGTGTCTGTGAAATCTCAGAGCAGATAAGATGCTTTGTTTTTTGGTTGTACTAACAACAAAATGACTATCACAATTTAAAATTTCCACTCTCTCCTGACAGGCTAGCCTGTGTGCCTGCAGTGGTATGGGCACCATGCTTTGGAAAATGGCATTTAATCAACCTTCTTTCTTTTTTTTTTTTTTTAATTTTTTTAATTTTTATTTATTTTTGAGACAGAGAGAGACAGAGCATGAACGGGGGAGGGTCAGAGAGAAGGAGACACAGAATCTGAAACAGGCTCCAGGCTCTGAGCTGTCAGCACAGAGCCCGACGCGGGGCTCGAACTCACGGACCACGAGATCGTGACCTGAGCCGAAGTCGGCCGCTTAACCCACTGAGCCACCCAGGCGCCCCATAATCAACCTTCAAATAAGTGTGCTGAGGCCCAGAGATGCAATATGCTCCTGGGCATGCACAGAACTCATGGTTAAGCTTGGAATCCACACCCCACAAGGGCTCACCAATTATGCAAGATGGCAACTCTGTTCCTCAAAGCCAAGTTGCTGGCCCATGGACTGAGTCTATTCGGAAAGTAAGTATGGGATTGTTGAATCACTCTGTCCAAGGGGAGAAGCCGAGTCCCTTGTGTTGTGAAATGTGTCTCTGAAACTTAACACAGATCACACATTTTCATTCCTATTAAAAATCATGTCAGAGTTTCCTTAAACTGGGCCTTGAACTATTGGCTAAGTTTGAATTACACATGCTTTGGCACTGTTTAGAAGGAAATGTTTGGATAATGTTCCTCTGCTAATAGAGAAAGACTTTCAACACTCTCATGGAAATGTTACTGAATTGGAATCCTTTCCTGTTCGTTGTGTTTAGAAAGAAAGACACGGTGTTGTTTTGTTTTGTTTTGTTTTGTTTTCTTGCTGTAAAAATAGTAAATACATACAACTATTACTATGTATGTCAAGACATACTCATTCTTGTGAAATGTCCACATGTCATGCTACTTTTCAGACCCAGATTAGTGTTCAGAGGAGTGGTTCCCTGTGCCCTTCTGGATACGGTCTTTCAAAGTCTGACAGACCAATGAGATGAAAGAGGTCAAGCTTTGGAACTGGAAAATCAGCTCTGATGCTAAATAACCATATGACTTTGCACATTCATATGACCTTGGATGATGAACTTACCTCATCTGAATTTTATTTTCTTTCTTTGGAAAATGAAGATGATAATAGTAATGCCTGGTCAATGAAAGTCACACAGATATTATGAGGGTGAGGAAAAATATGTATAGAAGAGTCATTTATCAAAGGCACAATGCCATGCAAATATTACCAAGGATGCTATTTTGGAGTTCAATTATAAAATTGGCATGCACTGTAACACACTTTTCAAGTGTGAAAAATGTAGGTTGAAAAAAGGGGATATGTGCACTTATGCTCTCGCTCATTTTTTCTTCTATAAACTATATCATTGACTCCTCCAATTTTTAACTTTTTTTTTTTTAATTTACTGGGCTTATGCTGAGGCAGAGATGCAAAGGAAAGGTTCCTGGTGAATTGTTTTGTTACTTAGTTCAGAATAATAACAAGTTGCCAAATTCATTAAATTGCATTTTAGACTGGTACAGTATAATTTTCACTGTACTTGAAAAAAATAGAAACTACCCTTTTAATTTTTATTTTTGCCAAGAAATTCATGTGCATAGTGAAAGTAATTAAATATTATGAAAAAGGCTCTAAGTGAAATATAGCAGAAGCCTTGTCCATCTCTTTCTACCCACAAATCCACTACCTTGAGGTACCTAATTACAGCTCTTAAAGCCATTATTTTTGGCATTTATCTCCAAAACTCTAAATAACATGTTTATACTTTTATTTTCATTGATTAATTGTGAATGTTATCTTTTGACTTTGTATCATGGTAGTTGATGAGTATTTACCTCTCTTACATCCAGATCTCTGTATTGTTTCCCTAATTTCTCTTAAATAGTCATGGAAGATTAGAGCTGACTACAAAATCTGTGTCACCCCTTCCATTTGGGAGATAGGATCTATTTCCTTCCCCTTAAATATGGGCTAGCCTGTAACTGCTTTGATCACTGGGATGTAACAGAAGTGATGCTATGCTAATTCTGAACCTAGCCTTTAGGAAGACTGGTAGTTTTGCCTTGACCCTCTTGGATTGATTACTTGTCAGCTCTTCTTTCCTAAATATGAGGACTCTGAAGAATTTTAAACATGTTGTCCCACAGAAATTTTACAGTCAAGCAAAAGTATAAGAGAGCCTTTGTAAAAAAGATTTATAGATACAAATATCATCTCATGTATTAGACCCTAATAAGATTCAAAGGAAACCCATGAAGTTTTAAAAGAGTCAGAAATAGCTCATAATAAGAAAAATTGTCAGAACATCTAATCTCTCAGCAGGAGCCAGACTAGAACATATATTATTAAGTGTCCTTCTTATGGAAAAAGAAAGATAACTCATGACAGAACCTAAAACCCAGAGGGCAGAGTCAATAGCCATGGCAAATATTCTCAAGAAGCAGAACTAGGATGGAATATAATAACTGGCAACATGTGTCTAGTTAGATTTCAAAACTTCTCCAGATTAGTGACTGCAACATGAGTCTTAATCTCTTCTTTTTAAACTGGAGTGTCTATGGTAGTTATTCTGCCTCTGTTCCATCACTGTATATTGGATGTCCCGGGGTCATATAACTTTCTGTTTGGCTCCTAAGTCTTTAGATTGAAAGGACTGTACTCAAAGAACAGTGCCTGAAGAGTCTCACCATTTTTTCCCTTATTTATTGATTTTCTCCTCTTATAGCAGTGTTGACCGGTGTCTGATTAGATTAATGGAGCATGGGGGGACTGATGCTATGCCAGTCTACATCTCACACTTGAGAGAACTGCAAGTTTCTGCCTTAGTCACTTGGATCTCTGAGTATATCATATGAAATAGACCACATAGAGAGTTCCTGAGACTACATGGAGAGACAAGAGGGTCCAGTTCATCTAGGGAAGGTCCAGGCATGTGAATAAAACTACCTCATATTCTCATTTTTGCTGTTTTTTGGAAATAAAGAATGGTGCTTGGTTTTCCCCATTTGCTACTCAGAGTTCTACATAATCTGCATTTTCAGTGTCTTACCCTAAACTTCTACTAGACACGGTGATTCTGCTTTCAAGACCTGTCTGGTTATCATTTCTTGAAAGAATAAATTCAAGTCTCTTAGAGAAGCAGGAAAAATCAGCTAGTTACTTCTTCATGTGGTGGGAGAGGGACTATGGGTGCCAAACCCACATTTAAGTCCCAGATCTTATCTAAATTTTTCATAGTACATAGTGCACCAATTTTGAACATTTATGAGATTCTTTGCATTTAGTTAAATTACTTTTCACAATCATCCCCTGCTCAGGTGTTTAGGTTCAGATTTATAGTGGTATTTTAGTATATAAACAACATAGCAAATGTATGCCATTTATATAGAGACTCATGTTAAGAAGTCAACAAATTGTAGCTTTGCTTACGTTGTTGTCTCTGTCTGTATTGTAAGGGAAGTAACTATAGTGTAGGGCACAGGAACTATACTGTCTGGATTCACACCTTTATTCTTTTATTTCATAGTTGAGTTGAGCAAGTTACTTCTCCTCTTTTTGTATTCTTTGCATTAGTGACCCTGTCTGTAACAGTGGGACCAATTTAACTATATCTTAGGGTTGTTATGAGGACTATATATGGTAATCAATATAAATTGCCAAGCTCTTAGATAATAGTGAATGAATATTAGCTACTCTTATTAATAACATCTCTAGGTCCTCTCCAACTCAATGATTCTCAAATGAAGTATCTCTATAATGACATTTATTTGATCAAAATAAAGTATTGAATGTGATGGCAGAGTTACTGTTTATTCATGTCCTTGACAGCTCATTCATCATCTCTGTGGGTTGTCTGGATGGCTGGCTTCTGAAGCTTCAGCTTCTAGGTCTTTTATTTTCTTGATCTGAGAGGCTAGTGTGTACAGAAGAACCACAGGCTAGTTGCATTGCCAGTGTATTTGTTATTAAGCTGGGATATAGAGTTTTCTCCCAGAAATCTGACGAGACATTTCACATTGTTATGGTACCAAGGGTTTTATAAGTCATTTGCTATTTGTAATGGAATGAAACCTGATCATTGTTTCCTTTAGGTGGAACTTTATTAGCAAACAAAGCATACTCCAAACCACAAAAAGAATGTTGCCCTTTAAAAGTAGTTGAACCTTGGAAACAAACAAAAAAAAAATGACTCAGTCAACCTTAAACAGAGGCATACACTTGGGTCTCACTTTGAGCAATAAAAGTCTTATGTAAAAATCAGTGTGACTCCTCCTTTAAAAAAAGACAGGGATAGCATCCAATTGTCTTTTGGTTATTTTTAATTTTCAGTGGGCAGTGGTTACTCACTGACAATTAAGGAAACAAAAATTTATTAACATCTTCAGAGTCAGTTATGTTTCTCATCACTGAGGATATGTGGTTCCTCTCCCCAAGGAGCCCATAATCTAGTGGGGAAATTGGCACGGAAATAAGTAACACTCAGTGTATTTAAAAGACATAGAAAATTTAGTAATCACACCCCCTCTTGTCATCTACTCCCTTCTTTCATAATGACTTCCTCCTTTAGGGTACCTTCTAAGTTTTTCCTTTATAATGGTTTTCATTCATTCATCAACAAACCAACATTCTAAGTCTACTATTTCCAGACCCAATGCTAGTTCTGGGGGAACCAAAGCAAACAAGTCTATGTATTAAATAAGTAATTCCAATAACATTGAATATTTAGAGGCGTGGGACTATGTAGAATGAGATCTGTATACGATCAGGGAAAGCTCTGTGGGAAAGACAGTAAAGTTGGGATGTATAAGACAAATGGGATTTACTCAAAACAGAGGGACAGGAGAAGGGAAAAAGTGCAAGAACTCAGAATATTGGGAAAATGGAATAGAGAACATTTGGCCAGCAGTGAAAAACTCAGGATGTGGAGTTGGAGGAGATGAGGCCAGAGAGGCAGATAAGGGCCACATTGTGGAAAATCTTATATGCCATATTAAAAAAGTGAGAGATTTATACTAAAATATACCACATCTTCCCTATTTATTTATCTATTGATGGACACTTAGATTGCTTCCATATCTTGGCTATTGTAAATAATGCTGTAATGAACATAGGGGTGCGTGTGTCTTTTCACATTAGTGTTTTTATCATCTTTGGATAAATGCCCAGAAGTGGAATTGCTGGATTGTATGGCCATTCTAATTTTAATTTTTTGAAGAAACTCTTTACTGTTTACCATAGTGGCTACACCAATACATTCCCACCAGCATGAGAGTTTCTTTTTTTCCAGATCCTCACCAAAATTTGTTCTTTCTTATCTTTTTGTTAATAGCCATTCTGATGTCTGCAAGATGATATCTCATTGTTGTTTTGATTTGCGTTTCCCTGATAATGAGCGATTTTGAGCATCTTTTTGTGTCTGTTGGCTATCTGTTTATCTTCTTTGGAAAATGTTTATTTAGGGACTCTGTCCATTTTTAAATCAGATTGATTTTTCTTATATTGAGTTTTATTATTTCTTTATATATTTTGGAACTTAAACCCTTATCAGATATATAATTTGCAAATATTTTCTCTTATTCAGAAGGTAAAAAAAACACTTTATTTTTTTAAAAAAAATTTTTTTAACGTTTGATTTATTTTTGAGACAGAGAGAGAGCATGAACGGGGGAGGGGCAGAGAGAGAGGGAGACACAGAATCGGAAGCAGGCTCCAGGCTCTGAGCCATCAGCCCAGAGCCTGACGCGGGGCTCGAACTCACGGACCGCGAGATCGTGACCTGAGCTGAAGTCAGACGCTTAACCGACTGAGCCACCCAGGCGCCCCAAAAAAACCACTTTAAATTGTTATCTGACTTTGGGTAATTTCTTTTATTTTTCCATACCTTCATTTTCTCATCTGCAAAACAAGCATAATAAGAGTACTATCACTTTCCTTACAGAGTTGTTGCAAAGATTAAGTGAGGAAATAATTTAAAAATACAACTGCCCTTAACACATAACAAGGGCTCAATATGTATAATCTACCCTCATTTTTTTTTTAATGTGAAATTTATTGTCAAATTGGTTTCCATACAATACCCAGTGCTCATCCCAACAGGTTCACTATCATCATCATTATCATGAAAGCCTATCCTTTGGAATCCATAAAAATGAATGGAAGGAAACTGAAACTCATGAAACAACTTTCAAAAGTGTCAGAGAGTTAGTGGAAGAGACAGGGTATCCTTGAAAATTTTTGAGCCAATGGTTAAAAAGGTGGATGGTAATAACTCAGAAAAGACTCATCCAACTTCACTATGGAAAATGAATTAGTGAGGGTGGAAAGAGAGAGTGAAAGTCAGAAAGAGAGCACATACCACAGAGCTAATAAATAAATTAGAAACAGCAAGGAATAAAATAGAGTGGTTGAAAATTGAATGGCTGTCATGGACCAAAGTCTTGGTATAATCACAATGAACAGAGAAGAAAGAAATAATGACTAAGCAAATAAAAAAGAGATGATAGATGTGGAAGGCAGAAAATAAAAGGGTAAATGGAATCATGCAATGAACTTAACAAATGAAAGAAAAGACTGTTAAAGATATAATTCAAGCAAACTTCTTGAAAGCAATACAAAAGTGAATCAGTAGATAAAAAATAATATTCTGACTGACTAATATTGGAAGGCATTCTAATGGAATTATTGGTTGTCAGAGATAAAGAAAGAATGCTTCAGATAGCCTGGAAGAAAAAAATGAATAGTCTGGACTTCTATTTCTTGGCAGTAACATTCAGTGACAAAAGATAATGGATAAATACCAACCTGGTTTTAGTAACATGAATAGACATTACAGTGATGTTAAGCACAATTACTCAAGAAATACAATAACCAAGGGCCTTACAACAAAACAAGTAAAATATATAATTAGGGTAGAACACACAAAGTTTAAAAATGAAAAATCTGTGTTAAAAGACCTGGAAATGAATATTAAATTTACTTAATATATAACTAAAACTTAGGTAATTATGAATGCAAAACAGAATGTGAATATTATAAACCTTGATAATATAAAAATAATAATATAGCTTACATAGATTAAAAGTGAAGAAAGGCTAGGGTGGATGAGTTGTAGGCAGGCTGGGCTCACTACCTGATCTGACATGTTTCATAGTAAAGAAGGAATTAAAACTTTCTGAACTTAAAGCATTAGTTAAGATAATTAAAAAATCCAACCTTATCATAATTTTGTCTCAAATTATTTTTTTCTTAACTATAGAAGAATGTTTTAGTACATGGTATTACTTTTTGTGAAGGAATTCTTATGTGGCATTCAACAGTTTAATTTTACTTGTTTATTCAAATTAAGTTCAATATTATAAATTTTTTAGAAATTAACAAATAGTATTTATCAGAATGATTCTTTCCTCTAGAAACAATTCCATTTATTCATGTTTTTATCCTTTTCACTATATTTGCAGAAAGTGATACCTAGAATTATACTAATACTAATACTACTAATAATACTAATAAATTATAGTCAGAGCAGCTAGCACTACTTACTGAGTGCTTTCTCAATTCAAGAATTTTCCTGAGCACTGTGCATATAATACTTCATTTAATCTCACAACAACAGGGGCACCCGGGTGGCTCAGTTGGTTAAGCCTCCAACTTGGGCTCAGGTCATGATCTCACAGTTGGTGGGTTCAAGCCCCGCATCGGGCTATGTGATGATAGCTCAGAGCCTGGAGCCTGTTGAGGATTCTGTGTCCCCTCTCTCTCTGTCCCTAACCCACTTGCATTCTGTCTCTGTCTCTCTCAAAAATAAATAAACATTAAAAAAATTAATCTCACAACAACATTGAGATAAGTACCATTATCATCATCCCCATGATAGAGATGAGAGAATTGAGGCATAGTAGAGATTGGCAAATTAGCCAAACCAACACAGGTATTGATGCTAACGCCAGGATTCTAACCTAGGTAGTTTTTAATCACTAACATTAAACATTAACATCAGTAGGTACTGAGATTTTAGGATTGTTTCTTTTTTTTAAATTGAAGTATAATTGACATACAATATTATATTATTTCAGGTGTGCAGCATAGTGATTCAACAATACTATACATAACTCAGTGATCATAAGTGTAGTCACCATCTGTCACCATGCAATGTTATTATAATATTATTTACTATATTCCCTATGCTGTACTTTCAATCTCGGTGGCCTATTTATTTTATAACTGGAGGTTTGTAGCTGTTAATCCCCTTCACCTATTTTGCCTGTTCCCTTCTGGCAGCTGCCAGTTTGTTCTCTGTATTGAAGAGTCTGTTGGTTCTGTAGAGTCTACATACAAGTGAGATAATATGACATTTGTTTTTCTCTGATGTATTTCACTTAGCATAATACACCCTAGGCTCATCCATATTGTCACAAAGGACAATATTTCATTCTTTTATATGGCTGAGTAATATTCCATTATATACATATATATGTATATATATATATACACACACACACATATAGTGTTGCTTGGGTTCCTTCCATATTTTGTATACAATGCTGCAATAAATACAGGAATGCACATATCTTTTCAAATTAATGTTTCTGTTTTCTTTGGGTAAATACCCAGTAGTAGAACTAGTGGATCATATGGACTTCCTTTTTTTTCTAATTTTTTAAATGTTTATTTATTTTTGAGAGAGAGAGAGAGAGAGAGAGAGAGAGCATGAGTGGGGGAGGGACAGAGAGAGAGGAAGACACAGAATCCGAAGCAGGCTCCAGGCTCTGAGCTGTCAGCACAGAGCCCGATGTGGGGCTCGAACCCACAGACTGTGAAATCATGACCTCAACCGAAGCTGGACACTTAACCAACTGAGCCATCCAGACACCCCATGGATCATATGGACTTTCTGCTTTTAATTTTTTTGAGGAAACTTCATGCTGTTTTTCACAGTGATTGGAATATTTTCATTTTTGTAGTTCCTTACTTTTTGAATTTTACATTATAAATATATATTTATAAATGCATATATATTTTTTGTGTGAGATTATGTGTATTATATATATACATATATATATATGTATATAATTATTCACATGTGAAGGGGAAAAAAGGAAATGCATGAGTGGAGAGCTCTGAGGGGAAAGAAAGTTGAGGGAGAGAAGAAAAGCACAGAGAGCTGGCAAATATCTTTAGGCTAAACCTGACTTGCTAGAAAAAAAAAGCCTTAAAAATATCAGGTAAGGGGCACCTGGGTAGCTCAGTCAGTTAAGCATTGGACTCTTGATTTTGGCTCAGGTCATGATCCCACAGTTCATGAGTTCAAGCCCCACATCAGGCTCCATGCTAGAAGGAGACTTCTTGGAATTCTCTCTCTCCCTCTCTCTCTCTCTCTCTCCCCCCAACCCCCTTTCTCTCTGCCCCTCTCCCACTTATGCATGCATGTGCACATGTGTGAGTGCTTTCTCTCTCTCTTTCAAAAATAAATAAATAAACATTAAAAAAACACAAAAGCATAAAACATATCAGGGAAATTCAATATTCAATAGAAATGAATTTTCTATATGGTATTAAAGTATGAATCCATTAAGGAATAATAATCTACTAAAAGCATCTGAGAAGATAATGAGAAAGACACATGTCAAAATTTGGATTTGCAGAGGAGCAGAAATAGATAGCCAGCCACAGGATGTGGGGTAATGATTGAGAGTTTAGCAGAAGATAAAAATTAAAGTTGAAGGTAACTGGGAAAGATGTCAAATCTTGGGAGTTCCCAGAACGTTTGTGAAGGATTTTCCACAAGATATAGGATCAGTTATGATGAGGTTCAATTATTCAAAGGATTCAGAGACACTGGTATATGAGTCACACACCCGTTCTCACACCAACACTGTCTGGTACTTTATTATCCCCATTCTGACATAGAGGAAAGCCAGTGAGGCTTAGAGAAGGGAAAAGTCCTGCCCAAGTGTACCTCAGCCAGCTTAGTGGCAGAGGATGAATTTACATCCAAGTCTTACCATATGCAAAGTCTAGAATCTTTCACTATTTCTTCTTCTGAGTAGTGGAATATGTTTTGTTATATCACCTCAAGAGATACAAAACACATCAAAAGTGATATAAGCTGTGGCTGCTGCTGTATTCGCAGCCAATTCAATCTCATCACTTCAGAGAAACTCTCAGATCAGCCCAGTTATTCTTCAAGTCGGTGTGAGCCTATAATTCAATAACTTTCCAGTGTAAAATTTAGTTTGATGCAAATTTCCAGGAGGTGTCAATGAATTGCCCACTATGTGATTAAAGAAGAAAAAAACTGATCTTAAAAAAATGAAGAAAAAATCATTTGTGATGAACAAGTATAGAATTCTCAAATCACTCTGTTGTATATCTGAAACTAATATAACATCGTATGTCAACTACCCTTCAATAATAAAATTTAAAAAAAATTGAGATCATGACTATAGCCACATAGGTTATAAAAGAGAGATGTCCATCAAATAGCATAATTCTGTCCCTTGTACATCCTGAGGTTACGTTAGAATCCCATGATGCCTTCTTTAGAATTCAGTCATTTTCCTTTGTTGACTCTATTTATACCTCTTATATGTCTTGGAGTTACTGCTGCTCTGAGATTTGACCACCACCACCAGCTGATGCCTGTCTTGGACAATCCCTGCCTCTGTTCCCTTCCTCTGGTACCTCTGGCAAATAAGTACAATACTATGAGGCATACCTTATAAATATACAGTATCTGTGATATAATTTTATGTTATATTATACTAATTACTGTATTATTGTTATTAAATGAGGTAAACTAGGCTCTTGTGCTTAGCCGTCTCCACTTCTGGAAATTATTCAGATCTCCTCCGTGCTTCCAGGGAGAGCCAGGAAAGGATGATGGGGGCTGCCTCGAGAAATTCTTGTGCCCAATCAGGCTGTGAACTCATGCATACCATCTTGTCCTCGGTATGTGGAATGGAACCATCAATGGTACCGCCACTTTCAATGGCCCCGGGAAAGACTGGGGGTATCTGTTTCTTTAACTTTCAAATCTCTACCCTCAAATGAGGGTTTCTTCATAACCCCATGCACTTCATATCACATTCCATTCCCTTTTACTTCTCTCTCTGTCATGTGATTAGTTGCCAAAAACTAAGAAGTACTTTTATTTGAGTGATTTTATTATTTATTGAGCTCATAGAGTGAAGCTGGACAAAAATTCTCTAGAAGTAAGACCTATGGAACTGTATGGGAGATGTCTAACTCTTTATGATTTCGGAGTTCATGCATTTTAAGAAGTCTAATGGACCCTATCAAATATCAAAATGGTCGAAAAGCCCACAGAAATGTTAGCTTGTAAAGAAATTTAGTATCTATGAAACTAAACTAAGAAAAATTAATTCTGTGTGAATTTAGTGGTTTAATTGTGCCTAGATTAGTTAATTAGGTAATTAACATAAGAATGTGCTTTTCATATTAGATCTCTGTATATTAATAATGGCACTGTTCATAAGAAGAGCAAACCAGGCATAGAGAAGTGCTAATTAACTTCAGAAATGGAACCTTTCAGTTGCTAAAGTACTTTCTCCTTGTCTCCTATAGAGAAGTGGCCTAGCACACTGCTGGACCATCTTTTACCTTGTAGATTGCATCATTTTTCACCCTTTTTTTTCCTTTTCACATTCTTTTAAAAGCCAATATAAACAGAATCAAATAATTTTTCACACACCTGCCATGAAATAATCTATATAATTCCTTCCTTGGCTTTCTACAAAGAATTTGGGTAATTCTTCTCACCTCTATCAAGTTGTAAATCTCACCAAAAAGTAACTTAATTCATGGGTTACACTTGTTAGTACCAACATGGAGCTACTGATATACAGACTCCTAAAAGTCGAGTTGTTTAAATAAAGAGAAAATTATTTTTTTAAGGTAACAGTGCATTCAGTTTCACTTCCACTTTCTTTCCTCCTGGGTCAGTTGTGCATGGTCAGAGGCCTGGTGAACCAGCCTTTCCTAGCCCAACAAAGTGCAATTGCCTTCTTAAGACAGAATGGCATTGACAGTTCTTCCTTTATTGATTTTATGATTGGAGCAGTGGTTGAGGATTCAAAAAGACTGAATAAACAACATTTCTCTCTCAAGTTCTGAAACTATTAAAAATAAAATAAAAAATGGATATAAGCAATCAAAATATCACTTTCATTATTGATAAAGGTGATATTGGAGATAGTGGTTTATACACGTGAGTGAGTGGATCCATTATACTGAACTCAAAAATCATATAGACTTGCAGGGGCACCTAGGTGGCCCAGTCGGTTGAGCATCTGACTTCGGCTCAGGTCATGATCTCAGGGCTTGTGGGTTCAAGCCCCACATTGGGCTCTGTGCTGACAGCTCAGAGCCTGGAGCCTGCTTTGGATTCTGTGTCTCCCTCTCTCTCTGCCCTTAACCCACTTGCATTCTGCCTCTGTCTCTCTCAAAAATAAATAAACATTAAAAAATTAAAAAAAAATAAAAATAAAAAATAATCATACAGACTTGCCTACTTAATTATTCAAAAACAAGGAGATATGAGAAATTATATAGAAGAGTTTGCCCCTAACATAGAGAAATCAAGGAGCTTAAAAGGACTCATGTTTTGGCCAAGAAAGATTAAAAAAAGATAAGATGTTTATAAGTGAATCTTTAAAAGTAAAAGTCACTTTGAAGTACACAAAAGGTTTTTTTTTTTAACATTTATTTTTGAGAGATAGAGAGAGAGACAGAGCATTGAGCAGAAGGGAAAGACAGGGAGACACAGAATCCGAAGCAGACCCCAGGCTCTGAGCTGTCAGCACAGACCCTGAAACACGCCTTGAACCCACAAACTGTAAAATCATGACCTGAGCTGAAGTCAGAGGATTAACCAACTGAGCCACCTAGACTCCCCCCAAAAGGTTTTTTGCTTTTTTTAACATTTCTTAAGGATGCCAAATTCTACAGATCTGGGACTGTGAAAAAAAGAAATTTAAAGCTTTTGATATTGTTGACCAGTGTGCCATTTTTGAGCTCTTTTCCTTCTAAAATTTTCAGAAATATTTTTTAGGAAAAATTTCTAAATTTACAGCATAGTCATTGGAGGTATGTACATTTTTTTTTGATTTGGATGCTAATAATTATTAAAATCAATTTATTTGTGTTACATAATTTAACATATTTTTATTGACTAATTTGAAAAGATACATGCACCCCTATGTTTACTGCAGCATTATTTACAGTAGCCAAGATATGGAAGCCAAGATATGGATATGTTCATTGATAGATGAATGGATAAAAAAGAAGTGAAATATTATGCAGCCATAAAAAGAATAAAATCTTGCCATTTTGAGACAAATACCATATGATTTCACTTATAATATGTGGAATCAAAAAAAAAAAAACAGATGAATAAACAAACAAAAAACAGAAACATACTCATCAATACAGAGAACAAGCTGGTGGTTTCCAGAGTGGAAGGGTTTGGGGGATGGGAAAATGGGTGAAGGGGAATGGGAGAAAGAAGCTTCCAGTTATTAAATAAATAAGTCATGAGAATAAAAGGTGTATCAAAGGGAATATAGTCAATAGTATTGTAATACTATTGTAATATGACAGATGGTAACTACATTTATGGTGAGCATAGCATAACATGCAGACTTGTGGAATCACTATTGGGTACACCTGACCTTAATGTAATATTGTTTATAAACTACACTTCAAAAAATTATGTTGGTTGAAAGCTTTTTGCCTACTCAATATTCTTTATTTGGTGTTTCTTATTCGATCTGTCTCTCGCTATCTCTCTTTCAGTCTCTATTTCTCTTTGACCCTTCAAAAATTCAACTCATGGTATTATCACTTCCAATGTTCATTTTATTTAATTATTTTCTACTTAATAGTCTATGTTTTTATATTTATGTTTCCATTTCTGTTATTTACTCTCTTATTTTGGATTATACTGAATAGTTTGGTTATTTATTCTTTCCTGTTTTCTAATAAATGCATTTAAGACCATCTCAACAATTTTGTACTTCGTATTTTTTTTAAAAATTTTATCCCACGCTCTATAAATTAAGTTTTGATTTAATATTAAAATAATTTAGGGGTGCTTGGGTGGCTCAGTCGGTTAAGCATCCGACTTCAGCTCAGGTCATGATCCCACGGACCATGAATTCGAGCCCTGTGTCGGGCTCTGTGCTGACAGCTCAGAGCCTGGAGCCTGTTTCGGATTCTGTGTCTCCCTCTCTGTCGGACCCTTCCCCATTCATGCTCTGTCTCTCTGTGTCTCAAAAATAAATAAATGTTAAAAAATAAAATAAAATAAAATAATTTAGCTTATCATTTGATATCTTGCTGAGTTATCAAATAGAATAGATTGTATATGCATTACCTCTGAGTTTTAATTCTGGGTATCTTTTCTTAGAAGTAGCTCAATAAAGAAGTTGATGCGGAATCTTAGAGACAGAGGCCCCAAATTATTAGTGGAATAATTGAAAATCTCAAAACAGCCACTGTACAACTTTGCTAGAAGCCAATGATGATATATTTAGTGTTTATGGCTTGTGTCGGAAAATCACATAAATCTTATTATATGTTTAGGATTGTGTATGCTCTTTCCATGTTCCTCTAGCGTTAACATCACATTAAAAAATAAATGTATGGCCTTCAACGTGGCTCACAAAGTCTTGCATGCTCCACATGCCAAACTGTTTCAAGCCTTGTAGTTTTCCCATCAATATACTGTTACCTCTTCACTATTCTAGGTATAGGGGAGACTGTGATAAAGAACACCTACAATGCAACGTCTCCCAAATAAATTATTATATTCTAGAAGGTTAGAGAGGCAAGAAGTTATTTAAAGAAATGATTAAGATTGCTTCAATTCTTTCAGAGTATTAAAACATATTAAAAACATTTTAATAACGATGTGAAGATATGATAGACCTCCCTCAGGAAGTAAAGTGAGACCAGAAAGACAAGAAGAATCTAATCACTTAACTGTCCAAGAACAGACTATTTCAAGCACAGGGGTTAAGTAGAAAGAACACTAAGTGGAAAGTCCCAACGACAGGAAACCTCTAGGCTTGAGCAAGGAGATGAAGGAAAGCCAGGAATGTAATTAACAGTGAGATAGAGCTTCAGGGAATGAGACCAAAGAGGCAGGCAGAGGCAACCACTAAACTTATAATACTTATAATACAACCACTAATACTTATAATAAGAGCAATGCAAAAGTAACCAATGAAATACTGAGTCCCATCTTCAAACTGGAGAAGATTTAAAAGCTTGATAATATCACCTTTTGAAAAGGAAGATTGCTCACAACTACTTGTTGTGGTACAGGCTGGTATGGCAACTTCGCAGAGTGAGTTTCAAAATATCCATTCTTATGATCCAGTACCCCAGAAAAACAATCTCATGTATGCGCCAGGCAGTTCATTGCATTGCTGTTGTCAATAGTAAAACAAAAGAACAACAGTATCGAATGGAAAAAACTTAAGTGTATCTTCATTGGGAAGATAAATAATAAGTTATGGAATTGTACACAGTGAAAATGCTATAGCAATGGAAATTAATAAATAAGAGCTTTAGGTAGTCCCCTGGATGAAGCTCATAAATAACGTTGAGGGACAAAAATGTTACAGAAGAGTATGTACAGTGTAATTCCATTTATGTACATTTTTTTGTCTTTTTTTATTTTGGAATAATTATAGGCTCTCAGAAATTTCAACAGGGGTCAGTGAGATTTAATGTACCCATGGCTTGGATTCCCTCAACAGAAATATTGTATGTACATATAGTACATTATTAGAAAGTTGACAGCAGCCCAATATAATTAACTAGACTAAACACCATGATCAGATTTCATCTGTTTTTATATGCACTCATTTTTTTCATGTCTCTGGTTTACATGTATAAGTTCTATGACATTTTATCACCCACATAAATCTGTATAACAACTGCCACAGTCAAGATACAGAACTTTTTCTTCACTACATAAAAAATTCTTTATTCTATCTCTTTATAGCACACCCTTCTTTTAAATCTTGACTAACATTAATTTATTCTCCATCTCTACAATTTTGTAATTTTGAAAGTGATATATAAATGGAATAATACAGCATACAATCTTTTGAAACTGGCTTTTTTTATTATTCAGCATGAAGCTCTTCAGATCCATCTATATAATAATTAGTTTCTTTTTACTGCTGAGTAGTATCCCTTTGTGTGATGCACCAGGGTTTGTTTAACCATCTACTCTTTGAAGGATATTTGTGTTGTTTCTGGTCTGGGGCTATTATAAATAAAGCTGCTATGAATGTTTGGGTTAAGGTTTTAATGTGAATATGTATTTTTAATTCTGTTGGGTAAATACCCCAGAATGGAATTACTGGATCAAGTAGTGAATGCATGTTTCACTTTAGAAGAAAGTGCCAAATTGTTTTCCATAGGAGCTGTACAATTTCCATTCCTTCTAGCAGTGTATGAGAGATCCCACTTCTTCCACGTGGCCTCCAGCATTTGCTACTATCAGTATTATTTTGCACATTTTAATAGATTTTTAGTAGTAACTCATTGTGGTTTTAGTTGGCATTTCTTTAATGGCTAGTGATGTTGAAAATCTTTTCATATGCTTATTCACCATTCATATATCTTTCTGACAAAGTGCCTGTTCAAGTCTCCCCCCACCTCCCATTTGCTAATCTGATTGTATTTTCTCCCCACTATACATTCTGGATAGATGTCCTTTGTCAGATATGTGATTTTTCAAATAGTTTTTCTCATTCTGTAGCTTGTCTTTTTAGCTTCTTACCAGGGTTTTTCACAGAGGAAACATTTTAAATTTTTGTTAAATCTAATTTATCCACTTTATGTTTTTTTAGATCTCTCATAGATCATTGTGTCTAAGAATTCTTTGCCCAACTCTTGGTTATAGAGATGGCTCTCATGTTATCTTCTAAAAATTTTATAGTTTAGCACTTTTTTAAAGTTTATTTATTTATTGAGAGAGAGAAAGAGAGAGAGAGAGAGATAAAGGGAGGAACAGAAAGAGAGGGAGAGAGAGAATACCAAGCAGTCTCTACACTGTCAGCGCAGAGCCCAACGTGGGGCTTGAGCTCATGGATCATTGGATCATGACCCAAGCCAATACCAAAAGTTGGACACTTAACCAATTGAACCATCCAGGCACCCCTACATTTTACTTTTATATCTGTGATTTCTCTTGAGTTAATTTGTGTAGAATTAGGTTTAGTTCGAGGTTCATTTTTGCCTTTTGATGCCCAACTGTTCCAGTACCATTTGTTGAAAACAGCATTGTTCTTCCTTGAGTTGCCTTTGCACCTTTGTCAAAAATCATAGCTGTATATTTTTATGGATCTTTTTTCTGAGTTCTTTGTTCTATTGTCTATGTGCCAATCCCTCTACCAATACCATACTATTAATTATCATACTTACATTTTAAATCTTAAAATGGGCAATTGTGACTCTTTCCACTTTACTCTTCCTCTTCAAAATAGTTTTAGGTATGCTTTGCCTTTACGTATATAATTTAAAATAAGTTTGCCTATAGCAATAAAAATTTTGGTTGGGGGCACCTGGGTGTCTCAGTTGGTTAAACATCCAGCTCTTGGTTTCATCTTGCGTCGTGATCTTGTGAGATGCAGCCCCACATCAGGCTCTGTGCTGACAGTGCTGAGCCTGCTTGGGATTCTCTCCCTCTCCCTCTCTGTCTCTTTCTGTGCCCCTCCTCCAGTCACTATCTCTCAAAATAAAAAAATCTTTTAAAAAGCTAAAAGTTTTTTGTTTGGATTTTAGTTGGAATTGCCTTAAATCTATATATTAACATGGTTAGGATTGGCATTTTTATTAAGTTTTCCAATGCATTTATGCAATATGTCTTTTTGTTTACTGAGATCTTGTTTTCTTCCCTTTATCAGAGTTCTATAGTTTTCTACATATATATCCTATTTGTATTTTGTTAGATTTGTGCCTAGATTTTTATTTTTTAGAGTGATTCCAAAAGTTTTGCACTTTGAATTAGTTTCTGATAGATTATTATTATTTTTTAATATTTCAAGGTTTTATTTAAATTCTAGTTAGTTAACACACAGTGTAATATTAATTTGAGTAGTAGAATTTAGTGATTCATCACTTACATGTAATAACCAGTACTCATCACAACAAAGTACCCTTCTTAATGCCCATCACCCACTTAACTTACCCACCTACCCCTGGCCTGTCCTCCAGCAACATCCAGTTTGTTCTCTATAGTTAAGAGTCTCTCTTCTGGTTTGAAACCCTCATATCTTTTTTTAATTTTTTAAATTTTTTAAAAATTTATTTATTTATTTTGAGAGAGAGAGAATGCAAGTGGGGAAGGGGTAGGGAGAGAATCCCAAGCAGACTCCACACTGTCAGTGTGAGATCATGACTTGAACCAAAGTTGGAAGCTTAACCGGCTGAGCCACTCAAGTGCCACCCCCCATCTCTTTAAAAGAAAATTTCCCCCTATGTTCATCTGTTTTGTTTCTTAAATTCCACATATGAGTGAAATCATATGGTATTTGTTTTTCTCTGGCTGATTTATTTTCTTAGCGTAATAACTCTAGCTCCATCCACATCATTGCAAATATTTTTTAACGGCTGAGTAATATTCCATTGCATATATATATATACCACATTTTCTTTATCCATTCATCCGGCAATGGACATTTGGGCTCTTTCCATAATTTGGCTATTATTGAAAAAGGTGCTATGAATATTGGGGTGCATGTACTCCTTTGAATCAGTATTTTTGTATCTTTCAGGTAAATACCTAGTAGTGAAATTACTGGGTCATTTTTTTGACCCAGTTCTATTTTTAACTTTTTGAGGAACATCCAAGAGTGGCTGCACCAGTTTGCATTCCCACCAACAGTGTAAGAAGGTTCTCCATTCTAGTTATCCTCACCAATATCTATTGTTTCCTGTGTTAATTTTAGCCATTCTGACATGTGTGAGGTGATAACTCATTGTGGTTTAGATCTTATTTGTATTTCCCTGATGGTGAGTGATGTTGAGCATCTTTTCATGTGTCTATTAGTCCTCTGAATGTCTCCTTTGTAAAAATGTTTATTCATGTCTTCTGACCATTTCTTAACTGGATTATTTGTTTTTTAGACATTGAGTTTGAAATGTTCTTTAGAGATTTTGGATATTAACCCTTTATCAGGTATGTCATTTGAAAATA
This sequence comes from Lynx canadensis, assembly GCF_007474595.2. Classification (NCBI taxonomy): domain Eukaryota; kingdom Metazoa; phylum Chordata; class Mammalia; order Carnivora; family Felidae; genus Lynx; species Lynx canadensis. The sequence goes on from NC_044306.2 coordinate 195,465,177, forward strand.
TATTCTCTTATTTCATTGGCTGCCTTTTAATTTTGTTGATTGTTTCCTTCATTGTGCAGAAGTTTTTATCTTGATAAAGTTCTAATAGTTCATTTGTGCTTTTGTTTCCCTTGCCTCAGAGGGAAGAAGATGTGTCTAGTAAGAAGCTTCTGTGGCTGATGTCAAAAAAGATGCTATGTTCTCCTCTAGGATTTTGATTGTTTCCTGTTCTTTCATTTAGGTCTTCCATCCATTTTGAATTTATTTTTGTGTATGGTGCAAAGAAGTGGTCCAGTTTCATTCTTCTGCATGTTGCTGTACAGTTGTCCCAATACTGTTTGTTTAAGAGATTTTTTTTTCCATTGAATAGTCTTTCCTGCTTTGTCAAAGATTAGTTGACCATACAGTTGTGGGTCCATTTCTGGGTTTTCTATTTTGTTCCATTGATGTATGCATCTGTTTTTGTGCCAGTACCATACTTTCTTGATGACTTTTGATGGTATAAAGAAATGTAGTTGAATTTTGTGTATTTATGTATCTTGTGACATACTACATCATAGGATAATATCCAGATAAATCAGTTCTAAAATTAATATGGGAATGCTAACTTAAGACACAGGAGCAGTTGTTTCACTGGACATTAAGGCATAATATATGAAATGATAGTAATTGACACAATATAATATTGGCATAAGAATAGGCAAATTAACGGGTTAATTCTATATTCTCTATTTTAAATAGAGAATCCACAGACTTATGCATATATTCCTCAGACTTCATGTATATATTTCATGTGGAGAGTGAAATTTCAAATCATTGAAGAATAGATGGACTTGTCAATACATGATTTAGAAAAATTTAAAGATTCTCATTTTAAAGTTATTTTAGAAAAGTTGATTTATATTAAAACTTAACTTAGAGGGGTGCCTGAGTGGCTCAGTCGGTTGACCATCCGACTTTGGCTCAGGTCATGATCTCGTGGTTTGTGAGTTTGAGCCCCGCGACCGGCTCTGTGCTGACAGCTTAGAGCCTGGAGCCCGCTTCAGATTCTGTGTCTCCCTCTGTCTGCCCCTCTGCTGCTTGCACTCTGTCTCTTACATTGTCTCAAAAATAAATAAACATTAAAAAAAATTTTTTAAATTAACTTAGAATGCATTCTCACAAAAATAAAAAATAAACAACAGATGTCTTCAAGTAAAAAGTAAATAGAACTATTAGAACAAAAGTATTAAAAAAATAGAAAGTAACATTTTCTGATAATTTGGGAATTGGAGAGCCTTCCTCACAAAGACATGAAACTCAGACGACATAAAGGAAAGGAATGATAAGTGTAACCTCTTAAACATTAAAAACTTCTATTTTTTTTAAAAGTCATCAAAATGAAGGAACAAATGGAATTGTAAGAAAAATATTTAAAATAATACAGATTTAATATGCAGAATATGTAAGTAATACGTGTAAACTAGTACTGAAAAGACAACACAATTAAAAGTGAGAAAAGATATGTGAACAACTTATTGAAAACAATTATAATGATAAATATAATTATTTTTACTAATAAATAGAAATATTTTTTTCTATCAGTTTGTCAAAAAAAACAGAGAACTGGTACTTGCTATGATGATGTTAGGGAGAGGATAAAGCTATTCTTAAAAAATACTATAGGAAAGTAAATTTACACAGCCTTTATAGAGGCAATATTTAAAAAAAAAAAGGGAGAAGAGAAAAGATAATAATATGACTAGCTTAACAGAAATCAGGAAACATTAAAAAACAAAATGAAAATGGCATAAATAAAATAAAAAATATGTGACTACAATAAAATTCAGTGGGTTAAATTACTATTTAAAGGACAAAGACTCTCTTTTAAATACCTTTTTTTAAAAATTTATTTATTTATATTGAGAGACAGAGAGAAAACACATGCACAGGGGAGGGGCAGAGGGAGAGAGAGAATCCCAAGCAAGCTCAGTGGTGTCAGTGTCGAGCCCAATGTGGGGCTCCATCTCTCAAACCATGAGATCATGATCTGAGCTGAAATCAAGAATAAGATGCTTAACCAACTGAGCCATCCATGTGCCTGTCTTTTAAATATCTTTTTAGTTGAAGAAAGGAAAATTGAAGCCAATTGCTTCACAGTTTTCAGTACTTGGTATCGATGCTGAGAAGAGTCACAAGGCAATAGTCTGATTTTGTTTTTTTTGTGTGTGTGATTTATGCTTTATTTTTAGAAAATTAATCATTGATGTTGTTCATTTCATAAAGATGTGTTACTATGTGAACCCTTTTTGTTTGATTAATTATGCTGATCTGTTAGTCCTTTTAATTTGAAGAGTTATTCGTAATTTAATTTTGAGGTTATTCGAATTAGGTTTATTTATTTGTCGTAATTTCTTCTCTTCTTTTATCATTCTAGGACCTCACCTAAGGAATTCTGTAATGATTCTTTTTATTTGTTTTATAATACTTTAATTGTGTTTTCCTTGGTGTTTTTGTTCTATGTTCTGGAAAATTTTCTTTATTGTATTTTCCAGACATTCTAATTTTTTTAACCCAGGGTTTTATTCTCTAAGAGATAATCATTTTCCTCTGATAATTTAATTAATTTTTCATTTTATTTGGTATCTTATTTGTAGGTATAATATATTTTTCAATCTCCCTTTAGATACAATTTAGAGGTTTTTAAAAGCTCTCCACTGTTCAAGTTATTTCTGTTTCCTCTCATTGCAGCACTCTATTTCTTCAAGTCTTTCTCTTTCAGGATGTTGTTTTTCTATATATACCTAGTAATCTTTAGGTTTATGTTTACATTTAAGAAGAAAGTCTGAGCAGCTACTATGGGTTTTCCCTTCATTTTTTCCTATAAGATTTCACATCTGTGTAGACGTTTTGATAGAAAGGAGACCTCAATGCAAATCTCGTTTTAGGATCATTTGGTAGGAAACGTGCTTTAGGGCTATTGTTCTCCTAACGAAGGTTGACAAATTGATTATTTTTAGCCAATACCCACATAAGAAGCTTTAGATTTTTGCATGTGGTTCACTCAATTTCCTCAGACAACAAACCTCACTTCATGACTATGGGTAAATGTCAGTCCACTTTTGTGCTATGCAAAGGGAGAACCATAGTTAAGTGGATTTTGAGTGATTTCCCCTCTATTCAGGTCCACTTCTCATCCCAATCTCCTATTGCACATGTTGACCTTGACTGGTCTAGTGGATTTTCTGAGTCTTTATGAGCAGAGAAGCCCTCATTTCCTCTGTAGCCTCCCTCAGTGTATTTTATATTGCTACTTTATTTGAGTATCTATGAACTTTTTTCTATCTTCGTCTACTTGGCAATTCACTGAACTCTCTCCATTGTCATCAGTAGCGATTCCTCCAGTCTTTTCTTTTCTGAAATAAATGTATTCCTTTTTGTACTTCTTGAGTTTTATTTCAGTGGAGTCTTAGGAGAGACAGAAACTAAATGTAGAAATTGAGTCCCCCATCTTAAAGCAGACAGTACTTGTCTATGGAATGATGAGTGGATGTTCAGATTATGAAAAAAATGTTGAGTAAATGAATGAGAGTTAAACAGAATTTGGAAACAAAGCAAATATCCCAGTAGAGAGTATAGTCAATTTAGATAACAAAATTAAAGTAAGATTTTTCAAGATATGATAAATTTAATTCAAGAAGTGTTTTTCAAAATGTTTTATGTACTTTGTTCTTTGCTTTGAACAGACACTCAGTCCACGAGGTAGAATTAAACTTAACACATTCTGCTTTGGCTGTACAGTGATTGCAGAGTAATTTTTGTCCCAGTGTTCAGCAACAACGCTTGAAGATCCCATCAAGAAGAATTTCTTTGCAATAATCTGTCTAAATGTCTCTTGTTCCTTTCTGATCTCATCTCTTGCTTACTCTTTATCCAAAGGATCTTGAATGCATTTTTGGAATAGATTCAGATTCTGGATCTCATCTTCTTTTTTCTCTCTTTCATAAACCCTACAATCTGGCCATGCTTCACACATTTATCTATTTTTGAGCTTTCTGACCTCCATACTACTACTTGCTTGATCCCTTCCCCTGGAATGCATTCCTTCATTCTGATCCATAATCAACACAAATTGGGGCGGTTGCCATGCTTACAAAGGTGTCCCTAATGACTGTATCCTCCCCACTGGTCATTTTTTTACTAATATGCACTGTGCCAGTTGGACTCTTTCCTCAGAATTTGAGCACAAGGACAGAGATGTCAGATTGTGAAATGCAACTAAAAAGTAGTTATTTCTTGGCTGATTCCTAGAAAGAAGAGTCATGTGCCTCTGTTGCTGACACATCCAGACAGATATATCCTGGTTCTTGGTCTTCCTCAGGCTTGACATTCAACTCTTCCTTGTTTGTTTGTTTGTTTTATTTAAATTTATTTTGAGAGATTGTGCACGTGTGTGAGTGGTGGAAGGGCAGAGGGAGAAGGAGAGAGAGAATCTGAAGCAGGATCCATGCCCAACATGGAGACCGAGATCTCATAACCTTGAGATCAATGACTCTAGCCGAAATCAAGAGTCGGACACTTAAGTGACTGAACCACCCAGGCATCCCTCAATTCCTTCTGAATTCCTTTCCAACAAATCCTTTCTTTCCTTTAAGATAACTATTCAAAAATTCCCTCTCCCCCCTTTTTTTGGTGCATACAGCCAAGGAGCTTTAACCTACATTAAACCCTATCTCCTCAGATCCACCCTTGCCTGCCATTTAAGGCCAAATTCAAAGTCTTTCTTTCCCTGTAGGGAACCTTCATGGCCTTACACAAGGAGAAGCCTTCTCCAGCCTCTGGAATTTCACAGTCATTTGTTTTCACCTCTTTCATGGCAATCACCACTTATCACTTGCCAGAGTATATTAAAATCTGATGAATATCACTCCATGTGAGAATAGTAGTTCATTGACAGCATGATTTGCATTTTTTTTTCTCCATGGTTCCTGATAGGATACTTGCACAAAGCAAATGCTGAATAAACAATGGTTGGCCTATTAACTTACACATTAGAAAAGGGCTTCCATCTAGGCATAAGACACAGAGAGTGGCCTTTGTTCAGAAGCCATTTTATGATTAGCAGCTACCTTCTTCTTAAGTGTACCTTTGTGCTAGTTCATGCTACTCTCTAAACTTTCTGCTAAGTAGATAACATTGTGCCCACATTGTGCCCACTTTCTAGACGAAGAAGAAAAAGTACAGAGAAGTGAAGTGTCTTTTCCAAGGTTGCATAGTGATTCAGAAGTGGACCTGGTCTTGAAACTTAGTTCTTTTTTTTCCCATAATTAAAAAGAAATTAATGTTTATTTGTTTTCTGGAGAGAGAGAGTGAGAGAGAGAGAGAGATACAGAGCACAAACAGGGGAGGGACAGAGGGAGAGGGAGACACAGAATCCAAAACAGGCTCCAGGCTCTGAGCTGTCGGCACAGAGCCTGACCCGGGGCTCGAACTCACACCGCAAGATCATGACCTGAGCCGAAGTCGGACGCTTAACCAACTGAGCCACCCAGGCGCCCCTTGAATCTTAGTTCTGATTCATGTTCTGCTTTGATATGGCTCGCATGTTCCCTTCTAAAAGGCTGCTTCTTTCCCAGCCACACCTACAATTTCTGGGTATTTAAAGAAGCAGGAATGCTAGAAGCAGGTGGGAGGGGGCAATTCCTTGTCTGATCTGCAAGCACTCATTCTTTCAGCTGTGAAACAGACTGACAATGCTCAGGACCAGTGATCTTGTTGTAATGAGAGAATAAGTGCAATCAGATTCTTTAGCCTTCATTATTCCACAGTGAAACAAGCCATTACTGCAAGAGAGATGTTTTGAAAGATGTCACTGACAAAATGTCCCAGAGGGATTAAACAAGTGATGGAGGAAAATATTCTAAGTTATTCAACACCTGGAAATAAGAAGAAGCAGTGGTTATTTTTAGGCCTGGCCCAGTATCCATGTCAGTACGAACATCCACAGACACTTGTATGTTTGTGGGCCTATTATACTACAGATATTGAGAGTCAGTGAATTACATTTTTAAACTATTCCTCCAAGGAAGGAATTTTTATCTCCATTTTAGAGATTAAGTAACGGAGGCTCAGAGAGATTGTCTGGCCCCTCTGCATACAGACAGTGGCAGAGTCAGAATTCACAGGTAAATCCTATCATTCTCTGGTGCTTTTCACTGTGTGGCACTGTGTCGGCAGAAATCACGTAACTCAAGAGTAGTAATGGAAGTCACAGTCAAAAATGGTAGATCAATCGTACACGGAGTCTGTTGATGAACAATTCTGTGTGGTCTCCCAGTCAGCCCTCTCCTGGGGCACCACAGTATAACCAGGGCACAGGGCTGCAAGAGCACCTCGCTTCAGGGATCCAGAACAGACTGGGTTTGGCCACTCACCACTGACAAAATCCAAAGGCAGAGAGAGATGAGTATAGGCGAAACAAGAAAGGAATTTATTCCAGTGAGGCCACCGCCGGGAAGACAGTGCAATAACATCTCAAAGACGTTCTCCAAAGTGCTGAAAATACCTTGTGGGGGGAGGGGTGCATTATGTAGGGAAAATGTGGGACAAAGGTTGGTGAATACCTGCAGGTGGGCAGTAAAGGTCAGGTTGATCATTGTTTCGGGGCCACTCACAGGGGTCTTGCCGATGTCAGGGCTTAAGGGGGTGGTTTATGTTCCCATCACAGGATGCTTTGCCTGTGGGTCTTTTGCCTGAGTTAAGAGTTAAGCTGGAAAGAAGAGCTTAAATCAATTAGAAAGTACAGACTGAGGTCATAATGAAGAGAGTTCAGGTCCTCTTTCAAACGGGTTTTCCAGATCTCTTCCTGGGCATGTTTTATAAAGGATGTACACAAACATGGAGACAAGCTTGCTAAAAGAACCAGAGAAGAAGGGATTATAATTCATATGACTAAGCAAACAAAAAAAAGATCAGATTAAAATAATCTCCAGAGGCACAAATGCTCTGAAAAATAGTAAAAGTGAAAAACAGTAAAGGTGAAATTGCTCAAGAGAAGAAGTTTAAAGATAAATTTCATCACTTCAAGAAGGAAGAGGACTGACCAGACAGCTGCTCACTGGAAAATAACTGAGGGTTCGCTTGCTTGCCAGCTTTATGGACACCTTCAGAAGAGTAGCAGATTGAACAAGCAGGGCCTGACTGCTATATCCCCTCATTTGTGTGCAGTGGATGGTTCCAGATGAGATACACCATTCCTGTGCTTTTTGAGGAACATAAACCAGAGACTGAGAGATTTTGTGCTTACTCATTTGCACAGTCTGGTTCTGCTTGGAATATTTTTGTCCTTGTGTCACCAAGCAATGTCAGCTTACTCTTCCAGATGGCCCTTAAATGTTTCTCCACTATGGGGTATTCCTTGTTGTCCCCAGGAAGGAGCCACTTCCATGAAAGTAATTGCCGTAGGCTGAATTTGTGGGGGTATCTATCTGTCCACTGGGTGGGGAGCCTTGCCTGATAGATTTATAGATTTTCCAATCCACATCTTGTGCCACATGACCCTATGAAGTGCTCCACAAGCATTGTAAGTCATTGTCTTTATGTATCAGCTCATGCACCAAGCAATACATTTTCTGAAGATTTACTTAACACCCAGTATGTCAATGAGCCAGCAATGGCAACTCAAGATTTTGTTTATGCCTTGGGCCTTTAAACCTCTCTTTATCCATGTAACGTAATAAAAGGGAATGTTTTCTGCGTGTGCTACAATGCTTCGATTCAAATCAACGCAATCTGAGCTGTGTCAAATAGTATATTGTGAAATATTGGATTTCACAGAAAGACAGAGGTTCAATTTATTTTTCTGCTGGTGTGCCCATCTCATCAGAAGAATAGGCCCGCCGCAGATTTTTTTCTAGACATGATACCTAAGGAAGATGAAAGTGCAATTACATTCTGCTGTTGCGTGGCAGTTTGAAAGGAGTTAGAGCAGGTGTTTGAGAGAGAGAGAGCCCGGAGACAATGGATGCCCCACAAACAGTGAATTGTGGGACACGCAGCCAGTGAGAGAGACGGGTGATGTTTAAATGATGACAAGCAGCAATGGGCCTCAGAGTCATTTCACGTGTCTGTCAGGCATCGGTCAAACAATAATTCTCTGTTTGTTTTTTGGGAGTCCGTGAACTTACCAAGGAAACACTTTCAACTCGACTGAACATAATTGCTTCCTGAAAATAGACTCTGGCAAGTGAATTGAGACTACCCCCCTTCTAGACGTAGCCTTTTAGAGTTTTTAGAGTTTGCAAAGCATTTCCCCACACACTGTCGCAAGCGTTGTTTTGAGCCCTCTGCCAGGTGCTGGCAGTGCTGCACTGAGCAGAATCGGACATGGTGTACGCCCTTGGGAAGAGACCAGAACAAGTGAGGCAGGTAGATATTAAGCAAGTAATCACACAAGGAAGTGTGCTGTTGAGATTATTTTTATTACACCGGTATTTAAAAACCTTAGGTCCATTAGAGGTGCTTCCCCAGCAGCTTTGGCAGTAAGGGCGTTCGAAGGATGCCCAGAGAGCCACTTCTCCTCACAAGAGGTAGCTCATCTTTGCAGGACACGACCTCCCTCCTTAAAAATCTCTGTGCAGCCTGAACACCCTCACAATAGTTAGCCATATTATTTTGGTCTTTGGCTGATCTGAACTTTGGCTTTCCCTGGGGCTTTTTTTCAGGGTGGGGTACAGGGGTTACTTAGCAGTAAGAGAAGATAATCACACTAGGTTCTTGGCTTCAGTGTGTTTTCAAGGTTTGGCAGGGTCACCGACAGTATAAGGTGCAGTGACTAAAAACAGCACCCAGATCAGCTTCTGCTGATCCTATAACCTTCTGAAGGATCTCATTGGAGATAATCAAAGACTTGTCTGTTGTGTCAGTCATCTAAGGAGTCACTTGCAACACTAAATAGGCATGTGGGCAAGGCTGGGCAACCAATAAAATATCTCTGGACATTTTCCCTTTGTCTGTAAATGGATGGCTAGACCAGGTGGTTCTGAGCCAGCTATAGCAGCAATATGTTTCAGTGGCTTTTTGACACAGTCTTTAACATTTATAGCCCTCATATCTTCAGCTCAATCCATTTAATATATCTTACTTAGACACTTTGACTATTAGTCTTTTTACCTATTAGATGAGTTGCAATGCAGGTTTCACAGCACTGGGAAAATCAATTAAGATGTTAAGTATGAGTTTGTCCTCCTCATTATCAACCTCATTCTGGTTCTCCTTGTTTTCGATCTTTTTTCACCTGTCCTTGTTACCCTCCTCCTCCATCATCAGTCACTCTATCCCTTCTCTTTGCTTTCAGTGGCCCTGAAATCCTTCCATCTTATTTGTCTCTGATAGCGTTGCATTTGGAGCTTACATCACATGATTTATTATACAACTTGCAGGTCATTAATGCCTATTGTCACTCATTGGTAATTTATATATTGAACATCTTCTAAATACAAGGCCCAGAGCCAAGCCTGGGATAGAGTAGAAAGTAACACTGCCCTCAAAGAGTTTACAGTTTTCCAGGAAGGCCAACTTCAAACATATAATTTCAATAATGAATGAAAAGTGTTCGATAGGACATTCAGCAAAGGGAACCTATTGTTGTTTATAGGTTGAGATATGAATGGTTCATTCCACATTAATTCAACACATATTGACTTAATTCTACTGTGTACCAGTGCCTAAAATAGGAAGTACTCAGCAGTTAACAAACAGACAAAGTTCCCTGCCCTTTTGAAAGTTTCATTCTATTGTCCACATGCCCCCAGAGCATGGAGAGGGAAAAGAGTGGAAGAGAAGAGACAGACCTTGACCAGAGTATGCCGAGTTCCAGTTAGAGCCACCAGACGGGTATATAGATACTTAGGCCATATGAGTTCCTCTCAGGACCCCTTTCAGTTAGTTAGACTTTAAGACTATATCATTCTGAAAACTATTTCTGCATTTGCTCTGAAATTATCATGGAGGATGGTGTCTACCACACAAGGGAGTAGCCCCAATAGAATGACCCATATGGAGATTAGTTTTGAAGGTTGAGACAGGAAAACTGTTATTGCCTCCAGGAAACTGTGACCTTCCTTCCTGTAGTAATGAACTTTAGTAACTTAGCACATTTCCCTTATTACTCTGGCTGCCAGAAAGCTCAGGGACAAATTAGTCATAGATCTTTAGGTCTCAAATATTTGCTTCCCATTTATTTGTTTGTTTTAAAGTTACATTTTGTTAACATTGCTAGTATGCATGTCCTTTGTTTGGCTAGTCTAACTCCCAAATACGGGCTCTGGTTAGAAAACTATCAAGAATGAAGACTCAGAATTTTGTTCTTTTTGCCTTGTATTAATATACCTCCAATAGCATGTGATGTGACAATAATGCCAGGGGCCGAGAGGGAACAGATTATTCTTCTCTCACACATGAAGCTTTGACATGTCTCTTTGTTTATATCTTCACTTTTATTTCTCTACCAGCTGAGTTTCTTTGACTGTTCATACTTCTTTCCCCATGCTGACTTTGTTTTCCTTATGGCTTTTTCTCCCTCTCTCCTTTTCTCTGACTCTTGCTGCTGATAATTCTGGATACCTCCTTTTGGATTTTGCTCATACTACTCACTGCTTCTGTCCCTCTATTTTCCTATTTTAAGTTAATGAGTGAGGTATCTGATTGAAGCCTCTTTTGATATCAGCGTGTAGGTGCAGATGTCACTGGTTATTTTGCCTGTAGGCCAGGTACCCACCGAGGTCTAATTGGCTTTTGCTAGCTGAGTTCAGGCCGTGTGGGACAAAATAACACTGGTTGTTCCTTACCACAGCTGGAGAAGATATGTTTAAAAGGGCTAAGGGTGGAGCTGGAACGGTGATATCTTTAGTTAAGTGGCTTTCCTGATGCGGCCTAAGAATAGGGATAGAGAACCTTGATAAATACACCCAACACTGCAATGCTCTTGCCTGAGCTGTGCTATCTGCCTAGAACTTGGAGTCCTCTTTTTTTCTGCACCTCCTTTTTTCTTCAGTCTTCTCACCTGCTGATCTTGTGCTCATCCTCTGAGACTCGGTCCGCTCATTGCTGATCAAGGAAGGTGGGCTTAACTTCTGTCCTTGTGCAGGTCTTGCCACTCTGATCTCAGAGAACCCTGTGCCTGCATCCGTTATAATCTTTATCCATTTTGTTAGTTGTCTTTTCCTTTATTTGGTTCCCCTGATAGGGCTCCACGAGGCTAAGAGAGTTAGCTTCTTATTTATGTATGTCTGGCCCACGCTATGATACACTATGAGATGTGTCAGGAACCGAGGCTCTCCTTCTGTCCCAGGTCAGGATGAAAAGCCCTTTTCTGGAGCAGGTATTAATCGGGTGCTCACATCTGTGTAACAACTCTCCAGAATGAGATTTAAAAGTCCTAGTCCACACATTGAGACTACAACCGAGCATTTCTTTCCATGGACTTCCTGAAAATTTCTTCTTTTGCCATTTTCTTATCCCTTTTCTAGATCCACCCTCTGTGTCAACTTGTCCCACATTTAATCATCACCTCCTTATAATTCACCATCCTTTCTCTTCTAGGTTTTGCATATAAGCCTTACTGATCTCTATTGACTTCTAAGCCTCTGTTGAGCTCCTCTGCTGAGGAGGTTTGTCTTGGAAGGTGTGGGGTGTGAGACCCAGCTCCACATCTCTGTAAGTAGGTGACTGCAAACAAGTTACTTGATTTCCTCATCTCTAAAGTGAGAATCAAAATTCCTTTTCTTCCCACTTCAAGAACTGCTAGGACTATCCAGTGACATAAGCACAGAAGAAGGGTTTTAAATTATTTGCCAATGTTAGTGACAACTATTATTCAGCTTCCTTTCCTAGTCTCATCCCATCTCTCATCTTTGTTGCTGATTTACAAGCTCTGACTTCCAGAAAGGATTTGAGGCAATTGTCTCAGCAATATACCTTTCTAAAACCGTGTGGATTCAATTTAATAAATATTGATCTCCTGTTATATAACTTTATTGAGCACTTGCTATGCCCTGGGAGCTGCATAAATCGTATCACCGAAACCACACACAAAACACTTGAGGGAAATACTTGTATTTACCTTTGTTTGCCAATGATTATGTTGAGGCTTACGGGCGTTAAATAACTTGGTCCAGGTTGTGCCTATAAGTTATGGAGTCCGGATTTAACTCAGATATTGATGAGTCCAAAGTCTATGCACTTAACTGTTACGCTATACCACCCTTCATGTCCTGTGCCACCCCCCCCATCACTGTTTTGATGCCCCAGTAATATTATAAAAAATAGTGGATGAGGTTTGTACTTACAGGCACATACACTCAATGAACCTGCCCGTGAGTTCTGTGTTCCTTGAGGACGTGACTCATTTTCTCCCTGGAATTTTCATCTCACTTGTCATTCTATCTAATTAAATTCTAAGCTCCTTAGAAAAGATTGGAAATGATATCTACATACTGTATTCCCCACCTAGTTCATTTTTTGACACAAGTGAATGTAAAAAGGTAATTACATTGTAATATGAGGGTTCAAAGTTTATTATGTCATACATCACAGTGTTTAATTTTGAAATTCAGAATCTTACATTCTTTTCCTTCAGAAGAAGAAACCATTGACTCATAAAATGGAAAGTAGAACTCTTGGGTTGTGAGGGGGTGGAGAAAGTCCCCTAATCAAGAGTTTTCATTTTGGGAGGTGAGAAGAAGGTAGCCCAGATCAAGGAAGTAACTGGTCTTGAAAAGACATGGATTTTGAGTGGTTCAAATTCTTATCTTATGATTCATCATTGTGCATCTAAGAATAGCAACACAGAGGAGTTAAAATGAGAGTAGATTAGAATAGGGGAGACTCAATACTGGGTTTTGCTGTCCTCACCTGCTATTTGATGCTGGGTGGGCTACTTCATGCCTTTGATCCTCATTGACTTACACTAGAAAATGGAGAGCAATGTCTAGTGTTAGGTGATCATCAAAGCCTATCAGACTTAGATGTTCTGCTCATTGAGGTTGACATTGTGTTCTATAAGGTGAAGAAAACAACACAGAAAACTGAAGGAATTTCATTAGGAGCTCCTTGTTGAACATGCACATATGTACAGATACAGCAATACTCACTTCATGAAGCCAAGCACAGCATACTGATTTTATTCTGAAAGGCATGAAAATGATAACTCACGTTGTACAAATTTAGAAGCATAAAGATCATTAGAGGTGGCATTATCAGGTCACTTCCTATGATAAAAACACGTCGGGGGCACCTGGGTGGCTCAGTTGGTTAAGTGTCTTAATTTGGCTCAGGTAATGATCTCACAGTCTATGAGTTCAAGCCCCACATTGGGCTCAGTGCTGACAGCTCAGAGCCTGGAGTCTGCTTCAGATTCCCCCCGCCACCCTCTCTCTCTCTCAATAATAAATAAATAAACTTAAAAAAATTAAAAAAAAATCATGGAGGTAGCCCTTGAAGGACCACATAAAGAAGTGTGAGGACTGTGGTCCAAACAGAGAGGCTGGAACAGGAAAGTGTGGAAAGTGGGAATGAACACAGGCAGGAAAGGGATGGAGAGGAGATCATATAACGGGTGTGAAAGCCAATTGTGAGAATGGTGATTAAAATGTTTTATGTTGGTGCTTATATTCAACAGGAAGTTATGGAATTCTTCCTCTGTGTGAGGGCCTGTGCTAAGCTGCAAAATATGGCATTGAACAGATCTTTGACTAGATCTTCCATTGGGGAAAAGGGAGCACTAATTAGAATGATTAAAAATTAGATGTGATATACATTGTAGAGGGAAAGCCCCAAGCGCTTGGAATAGAAACAGAGGGCCAGTCAAGCTGTTCTCTGTAATATTTGCCACATTACTCACTCTTTCCTTTGCCTCCATGTTCTTTAGGGTTCAGAGATAGCCATCCCTGCAGTCCTGCACAGCTTTGGATGTATAGCTATGTAATTACACCTTTTCCCTCTGTTATATGGTGAACTCATAGAGACCAGGGATGATGCTCTACTTATATTTAAATCTCCAAAGCCTAACCCAGAGTTTGACATGCACTAAGCAGAATGAGAAAATAGAATATCATCTTTCCTCCTCTGTGAAAAGCACATCACAATCCTCAGATTGTCTCTGAATGGGCTCTGCTGTGATAGTTCCAATGCTTTTGTGAACTATCAAGCTAGGATGCATTCACATAAGGGCCAGCCTTCTGTGTCCCAGCACTATATGCATACTGTTGCTTAGCAATTCTGTGCAGGAAATATTACTGATCAGCGGGCAAACACAAGCTTGGTTTGAAGACAGAGCAATAGTTTAATGCATGCACGAATGTTTGGGGATTTCTTGTGCAGTAACATCATTAGCTGCAAAGAGACGTGGAGAAGCAAGAGATATCTACGAGTCTCTGATTATTGTTTTGGAATATTGCATTGCCATTTCTCCTTTTCTAACTTGAATCTTAGGTTTGTAATGAGTGGATGGGATTTCAGAGGAGGATTAAGTAAATAAGTCATATTAAAATGACAAAATGAGTAAATAGAATATAACATGGAATGAAATGTAAATTGGACTTAGGCAAACACTTTTGTAGAGCCTTACCATCGAACCCTATCCGACCGCTTCAGATTCCTACAGTGGCTTCCGCGCACAGTTCTATTACATGTTGCCACTCAAGGGCATTTGATGTTTTCTCTCTCTGGAAATTCATTTGCATTTAAATGATTTGAAATAATCATAAAAGCCAAGTGCTATGAAGTTTGAAATTAGTTACTGTCTATAAATTGCGATGCCATTAAAAGATGATTGTGGAGAGCTTTGCTGTCTCAAATGTAGGCAGATTAAAATCTAACAAAGTACACCTTGTTACAAACCTGTAAAGAATGATGGGATACAGAGTTAAATTGATTTATTCCCCTACCAGTGCCTGTAAACTCAATGCACTTGAGTTTATTCTTAGAGTAACAAACTTTTTCTTCTGGCCTGTATCTGTCCTCTTTAAATCTATGGATGTTTTATAGGACTTATGAGATTCCACCCTTATCCTTTATGGGAAAGTGAAAGGAAGGAGAACGGGGTTGCACTTTCTTTTTAAACCTGAGGATCTGGGCAACATACTTTAGAAGACAAGTTTGGATACCAGCAGGTACATGTTTGAAAGCCTCTGACCAAAGTTATCTCCAATAAAACTCCTAATCTAGCCATCCTGGAAGACCCATGCAGTGGCTAAAAGTTCAGGCTCATAGGTCAGAAATTTGGTTTCAAATGACAGTTCTGAATGTCACTAACTATATGACCCTGGGTAAGTTGTTTGATCTTTCTTATTCCAAACTATGAATAATAATGACAATATCTATATTGTAGAATAATGGGTTGAGTAGAAAGAAATAAAGAACATAAGAATTTAATACAGTGGCTAGGGCATGGAAACTACTCCACAAATGTTAGTTGTAATTTTTTATGAGGCATGATAAAGATGTCCCATCCTTGATTTTGTGTCCTAGTCTGAATACTTGAGATGCTTTGACACATGGTGTCAATACTATTTGATACCTTTTCCAACAACAAGTGAGGTAACATTTATGTTCTCTCCTTTCAAATCTGGCCTCTTGATTTTTGACCAATAGAACACAGATGAAAAATGGCACCATGCCAGTTTCTGTGCCCAAGCTGGAAGAGACTGGCAGTTTCTGCTTTCCTGTTCTTGGCGTGTTTATTCTTGGAACCCAGCCAGCATCCCATGGGGAAGCTCAAGTCACTCCAGGGAGTGCAGAGCCTCAGCCTGTGCAGAGAAACTAATAGCTAGCTAGATTGCTTTCTTAGGGCTTCTGTTAAAAACTATCACAAACTGCATGGCTTAAACAACATAAATGTACTGTCTGACAGTCTGGAGACCAGAAATCTGAGATTAAGGTATCAGCAGGGTTGGCTCCTCCTGGGGGCAATGAAGGAGCATTTGTTTCAGACCTCCCTCTGTCTTGTAGATGGCCATCTTCTTTCTGTGTCTTTCCAGTCTCCCCTTTATATATGTCTGTGCCCAAATTTCCCCTCCTTATAAGGACATAAATTAGATTAGAAGCCACACTAATAACTTCATTTTAACTTGATCACCTTTATAAAAATCCTATTGCAAAATAGGATCACCTTCTGAGGTACTAGGGGTTAGAATTTCAACATATGAATTTTGGGAGAATACAATCCAATCCATAACACTTACAAGAAAGAACTTGCCAGTCAAGTGAGTATGCTATCTTGAAAGTAGATCCTTCAGCCTCTATAACGCCACGTGAACCTGGCACACATTGCTAATTCATGAGAGAAATAAATGATAATTTTTCTAAACCACGAAGTTTGGTGTGAGTTGTTATGTAGCAATAGATAACTCAAATATGCTATCATTTTTACTGACCCTTTTGTTCAGTTGACCCATTTTATTCCTGGCTGCCTTAGGTAGGGTTTATAATCCAGTTTTGGCCCCCAAGAATGAAACCTCAGCTCTGTATAGAGTTAAACTATACAATCTGCTTCCCATACCCCTTCAGTCCAAAAGTTTGAGTTTGGACAACTGGTCACCCACCTAAAGCAACCCTAAAGTCTCTTAAGGACACAACTTGTTACAAGGAGACGCCACTGAGACAACTCTTGAGGAAGACAGGATAGTGTATCAGACAAAAGTGAGATTAAGATTCATTTTGCAAAATGAGTCACTGCTTCTCTTGACCTTTATTATCCTAATGTCTAAAATAGCCTGTTTACATAACTAGCCTAACCAACATATTCCCAATGGAGATGACCCCTAATGGTATCAGCATGAGTCTTCTTCAACTTCATTCTTGTCAATTTTCCATCACCCTTCCTAGATTTTTCTCTTTCTATTTATTTTTTTTTTAATTTTTTTTTTAACCTTTTATTTTTATTTTTGAGACAGAGAGAGACAGAGCATGAATGGGGGAGGGGCAGAGAGAGAGGGAGACACAGAATCGGAAACAGGCTCCAGGCTCCGAGCCATCAGCCCAGAGCCTGACGCGGGGCTCGAACTCACGGACCGCGAGATCGTGACCTGAGCTGAAGTCGGACGCTTAACCGACTGAGCCACCCAGGCGCCCCTTTCTCTTTCTATTTAAATATAACACTAAGGAGTAGGCAGGCCTTGTGTGTGTGTGTGTGTGTGTGTGTGTGTGTGTGTGTGTGTTCCTGTCCCCAAGCAGGAGTGAAGATAGTCCCTTCTACCTGAGGCAACCAGGAGTGGGAACATCAAATGACACATTTGGCCAGAGTCTTAGAGAGTACCAGGGTGGAAGCTGAGAAGACCCACATCATATATCAAGTTCAAAGGACAGGACCAGAGTTAAACTGGAAGAAAAAATGCTCCTCCAATTTCTCTTTGGTTTTTGCTGTTTTCCCATCAATTTTTCTTCTTGGAATAGACACTGAGGGAAGATGGGGAAATCTAATTGCCTTGGAGGGTTTGAGCCCAGGGCTCCAGGCAGAGGAAATCCTGGAACCTCCAGATGCAGGGACTTTGATCATTGATCCCCTGTGGCTTCTGAGTGCTGGTTCAATTGCAGGAGATGTCACAGAGATTCTGTAAGATTGAAGACTGTGGACAGGATTACCACATTTTGTAGAGTCACTCAAACTACAGTTACTGATTAGAAGGTACATTTTTGTAACTATGGAAATTTTTTTGCAAAAAAAAATATTTATTCTTAAGTTCAAAGGCTGGAGTCATAGTGAGAAAGAAAAAATTGAGTGACTCATAGGGATAGTGCTATGTATGATTATCAGCACACAGTAACTAAGGGAGAATGTGGTAATTTTTTTTTTTTTTTTTTTTGGTGATTTTGATCACCTTAGGACAGCCAACCAGATGTCCAAACCTAAAACCTTTCTCTTTACAATAAGCAGGGTGATTGTCTAAGGCAAAAATATTTCTTAGTTCAGACTACCATTTGCCATGTAGAATGTTTGTGTAGCTTTCTTTTTCCTTAGAGTTTATTTTATGTAGACGATCTTCTCCCAATTTAAGATGTAGCAATTCTTCTGTACCTGAAAAGCGAAGAAGTTCTCCATTTTAATTGGTTAGTTTTGGCCTGCATAGTTCATGAAGAACCAAACTCACAGTTTTGGGAACCAAACTCAAGGGTTTATATATTGACAGATGGCATGATTATACTCATTAAATGTGTTACATTCCTATAGATTTTCCTTAAACACAAACTTGTCAACTCGTATGTGATGAAGTAAGTCCAGGGATAAACAGAAGGGAACCAGTGAGTGTGTACCTTTTTTTTAAAGAACTCAACAGAATAAAATGTATATTTTTACAATAGGCTATAAAAAGCATGTTCCTATCCACCAAAGAGATAGTGCATGCAGAGGGACATACAGAGGAACAAAAGGGAGGTTTGAAGATGCCCTTGTGGCACTGACCTCAAAAGGGAGCAAAACAGGAGCTGATATATCAATTGTTTCCTTCATAGTTAGCTTTTCCTGTATTAAATATTTACTTGTGATATTTGTAGACCTGTGTTCAGGGCCAGAAAATTAAACCTTCTGACCAGAGTTACAGTCAGTGTTGTGATTATGTGTAGTCAATATGTGATTGTATAATTTGAATCCCCAGCCTCACAATCAGATAAAGTAAAAACAATACATTACCTCCAGTATAGCTTCATTCTTCTCCTCTAGTGAGAAGAATGC
This sequence comes from Lynx canadensis, assembly GCF_007474595.2. NCBI lineage: Eukaryota > Metazoa > Chordata > Mammalia > Carnivora > Felidae > Lynx > Lynx canadensis. The sequence goes on from NC_044306.2 coordinate 195,483,862, forward strand.
TTTATTCACTGGTAAGACAAGACAGACTAGAGTAAGCCTAATAGAAGAGATATTAAAAGTTCACGAAAAAATGAACTCAATCTGGGTAAGCCTTATGATACTTAGAGGAATTTGACACAGCCTAGAAGGATGAAATTAATTTTAATACTTAGCACCCAGACTGTGAACTCTTCCAACAGATAAGAAGCTCCTAGAGGGCAAAGAGCTGTTTATGTTTACGTCTAAGAGTTATGGACCATTTATGTCTAAGAGTTATGGAATTTTCATGGGAGAACTCCAGCAAGCTTGTCCCCCACAACTCATTGACCAAAATTGGGTCACAGACCTCCCTCAAACCAATCATTGCTAATCAGAAAAGGATTGCAATGTTTGGGTGAAATAAGTAGAATTTGTCTCTGAATCATATGGGGAAGGGTTGAAACAAAATCAGGTATTCTTGTTCGGTAGGCAACTAACAGTGCTTGACTCATTGTCCAATATATACTCAATTTGAACTGAGATGGAATAGTAAATCTGGGCAGAAAGTTCAGCATTAGCAAAGGTAGAGGGAGATCCCATGTTATCCTTTTTGTACTATTTCCATTGCTTCCTCACTGTCTTCAATCTCTTCCCCTCCAGTCTCTCTTCCAAATGACTTCCAGAGTGATCTTTCTAAAATGCTAAACAAGTTGTCCTCCTATGCTCAATAATATAAAAATACAATAAAAGGGCTTGAACTTAGGTTTTTATTCCTAGTCCAATATTTTTTTCTAAAAAAAAATAAAACTATGATGTTTCCTTTCTTTAATTATATATTTTTGTAGTAGAACCATAGCATGCTGTTTTAGTCTATTCTGGTTGCTATACCAAAAATATCATAGACTGGGTGGCTGACAACAGCAAACATTTATTTCTCATAGTTCTGGAGGCTGGAAAGTAGAAGATCAATGTGCTGGCAGATTTGGTGTTGGTGAAAACCCACATCCTGGTTCATAGATGGCTGTCTTCTGCCTATGTCCTCACAAGGTGAAAGGGTGAGGGACCTCTCTGGGACCTCTTTTATATGGGCACTAATCCCATTTATGGGGGCTCTGCCTTCGTGATCCAGTCACCTCCAAAAGTCCTCACCTCCTAATGCCATCACTCTGGACATCAGGTTTTCAGCATAAGAATTTTGGGGGACACTAATGTTCAGACCATAGCACATGCCAAACTAGAAGAGGAGAAGAAAAAATACATGTGTTTCACAAGCAAACTGGAGTGCAATATACACAGAATTGGACCTGTGCATCACTTCCAAGTGGGCTCTTTAATGGTGTGACCTAGGAAGGGTCATGCATTGAGAAGATGGAATGTTTGTTGTTGATTTAGAGGCAAAACATCAGAGACTCTACTCTCCAAAGGGATTTTTAAAATTTTTATCTATTTTTATTTTTTTAATGTTTATTTATTTACTTTTGAGGGAGAGAGAGAGAGAGAGAGAGAGAACAAGCGAGGGAGAGACAGAAAGAGAGGGAGACACAGAATCCAAAGCAGGCTCCAGGCTCTGAGCTGTCAGTGCAGAGCCCGACGCAGAGCTCAGGCTCACAAATCATGAGATCATGACCTGAGTCAAAGTCAGATGCTTAACCCACTGAGCCACCCAGATGCCCCCCCCCAAAAGCATTTTAGAACTCATCGCATCACCACGGTAGGAAGACAGTGTGTCTGGTGGAGAGCAGGTCTGATGTCCCCAGGGAACGACAGATAGCAGTTTCCTGGAAGGAGATGATAGTTGTTGGATCCGACGGATAGCTGTTCCTAGAGCTAATGAGTCAAGATTCAAAAAAATGGTTTTTCATAATCCCTTTGTTTTTAAATAACTACAGATTCACAGGAAGTTGTGAAGGTAGCACAAAGAGGACCCGTGTACCCTTCACCCAAATTGCTCATGGCTATATCATATATAATTGTAGCACAATATAAAAACCAATAGTTTTATATTAGTCCTACATGTGCATGTGGTTTTATGTCATTTTATCACATGGGTAGATCTGTGTAATAACAACAGAAACAAGACAGAGAATTATTTCACCACCACAGAGATTTCCGTGATGCTTCTCCTATTAAGTTATATCTACCCTCACCTTTCCTTCAATATCCCTAAGCCATTAGTGGCAGCCACTAATTTATTTTCCATTGCTATATTATTTCATTTCAAGAAGGTTCTATAAAAGAGAAGAAATCATACCTAAAGTGAACTTTGCTACTGGATTTTTTTTTTCACTCAGCCTTGAGAGTGACCTTGAGATCCACCCAGACTGTTACATGTATAAATAATTCTTTCCTTTTTAACACTGAGTAGTATTCCATGGTGTCTTAATCTGCTCAGTCTGCTAAATGGAATACCATAGACTGGGTGGCTTCAATAACAGAAATTTATTTCTCACCGTTTGGGAGGCTGTGAAGTCTGGGAAGTCCAAAATCATTATGCTGGCCTATTTGATGTCTGGTTAGAGGTCTCTAGCTGTTTTGCAGAAGGACACCTTCATACTAAATCCTCATGTGATATAGAGAGGAAGCAAGGCTCTGGTCTCTTTCTAAAAGGGTACTAATACCATTATTAGAACTCTGTCCTCATGACCTACTTGTTTCCTGAAGGTCCCATATCTAAATACCATTACACTGGGGGTTAGGATTTCAACACAGGCATTTAAGAGTAGATGCAAATATTTAGTCCATAGCACGTGGTATAGATGTACCACACTCAACCACTAACCAGTTAAAGAAAATTTTGGTTGTTTCCAGTTTGGGGCTATTATAAATAAAGATGCTATGAACTATCATGTAAATGTTTTTGTTCAGAAAAAGAATTTTCATTTCTCTAGCATAAATGCCTAGGAACACAGCTGCTGCATCATAAACTTCACGTACACTTAGTTTTTGTTGTTGTTGTTTTAGAAATTGTAGTGTTTTCAAGAGTGGCTGTGCCATTTTATGTTCACGTCAGAAAATTATGAAAGGTCTACTTTTTCTGCATGTTCATCAGCACTTGGTATTGTTATTATTTTTTAATTTTAGTTATTCTAATAGGTGTATAGTGATATCTCATTACGGTCTTACTTTGCATTTTCCTAATGATGCAAAATGTTGAACATTTTTATGTGCTTAATTTCATTGTATATCTTCTTTGGTGAAGGTATGTCTTTTGCCCAGTTTCTTTTTTTTTCCTTTTTAAGTATAATTTATTGTTAAATTGGCTTCCATACAACACCCAGTGCTCATCCCAACAAGTGTGCTCCTCAATGCCTGTCACCCATTTTCCCCTCTTCCCCACCCCCAATCAACCCTCAATTTGCTCTCTGTATTTGAGAGTCTCTTATGGTTTGCCTCTCTCCTTATCTGTTTGTAATTTTTTTCCCTGTCCCTTCCACCATGGTCTTCTCTTAAGTTTCTCAAGATCCACATGTGAATGAAAACATATGGTATCTGTCTTTCTCTGCCTGACTTATTTCACTTAGCATAATACCCTCCAGTTCCATCCACGTTGCTGCAAATGGCAGGATTTCATTCTTTCTCATTTGCAAGTAGTATTCCATTGTATATATAAACCACATGTTCTTTATCCATTCATCAGTTGATGGACATTTAGGCTCTTTCCATAATTTGGCTATTGTTGAAAACTCTGCTATAAACATTGGGGTACATGTGCCCAATTTCTAATTGGATAGTTTTATTACTATTGAGTTTTGACAGTTATTGATATATTCTATAGATAAGTCCTTTGTCAGATATGTAGTTTACACATATTTTCTCCAATCTGTATCTTGTCTTCTTATTCTTTTTTTTAAATAAATTTTTAACATTTATTTATTTTTGAGAGAACGAGATAGAGCATGAGTGGGGGAGGGGTAAGGAGAGAGGGCAGTGGGATGCTGATTCTGAAGCAGGTTCCAGGCTCTGAGCTGTCAACACAGAGCCTGACATGGAGCTTGAACTCGTGTACCATGAGATCATGACCTGAGCTGAAGTCAGACATTTAACTGACTGAGCCACCCAGGTGCCCCTCATCTTTTATTCTTTTAACAGAATTTTCACAGAGCAAACATTTCTAATTTTGAAGTTCCATTGATTAATTTTTTACATGGAATCTTATTTTGCTGTCATGTCTAAGAACTCTTTCTCAAACCTGATGTCCAGGATTTTCCCCTATATTATCCTCTAATTTTTTTTTATAGTTTTACATGTTACATTCTGTGATCTATGTTGAGTTGATTTGTGCAAAAGAAAGATATGAGGTTTAAATTAAAGTTTTTTTTCTTTGTTTTTGTTTTTGTTTCATTCTGTTTTGTCTTTCCTGGGAATGTACAATTGTTCCTTCTGCTAAAAAGGCTATCTCTGCTTTGTTGAATTGCTTTCACATATTACATTTGTAAGTACTCCTTATATATTAAGGATATTAATAATCTGTTATGCAGACTGAATGTTAAAAATCGTTGACTGTACTTGTGTGCAGCTATTTCTAGGTTTTCTGTTCTGTTCTATTGGTTTATGTGTCTATCCTTCCACAGACACCACACAATCTTGACTATGGTAGCTACATAATAAGCCTTGAAACTGAGTAGAGCAATTCATTCTACTTACTTTTCTTCCTTAAAATTGTTATAGCCATTCTAGTTTGTCATTCCATATAAATGTAAGAATGACTTTGTCTATATGTATATAGTCTTGCTGATGTCTTATAAAAATTATGTTGAACCTGTTCACCAGCTTGGGACAACTGGCATCTTTACTAATTCTCTTTTGAGCCATGAGTATAGTATGTCTCTCAATTTATTTAGCACTTCTCTGATTTTTTCCATCAGTATTTTTTTTTTTTTTGGTTTCTAGCATACAATTCCTGCACACATTTTGCTAGCTTTTCACACCAGTATTTTATTTTTTATTGTATTTGGAAGGAAAAATAGGAAAGTTTACATCTACTGAAACTTCCCGGAAGTGGAAGTTTCCCTATATTGTTCTTTGAGAAACATATAGGCAATACATAAGACTGACAAACTAATGAATAAAAGCAATAAGCACACATTCACCATGGGTGACACCAAACCATGTGGGAAAACAGCAGCATGGGATACTTCAGAGATAATCAAGCCCCACATTGGGCTCTGCACTGACAGTGTGGAGCCTGCTTGGGATTCTCTCTCTCTCCCTCTCTCTCTGCCCCTTCCCTACTCATACTAGCTTGCTCTCTGTCTCAAAATAAATCAATAAACTTTAAAAGAACTGCATAAGTGTGTGTGTGTGTGCATGAACGTGCAAAGCATGACTAATACCATCCTATATACACTGCCTAACATATCTTTTTTCACTTTACAATGTATTGTGGAAAACATTTCCATAGTAATAGAATTGCCCCACTTCTTTTTAGCTGGTTTCACAGTGTGCCATAACACAAGTCCAGAACATTTACCACCAACTGCCAAATCCCAAAGCCCCAAACTGATCTAGCAGCAAAACTGACTTGAGCTGATACAAAAATATTTTTCGTTTTGGTAATCCCACTTAGCTTCATGGGGTATGCTTCAGAAGAATGAGTATATTTGATAGCTGGGTGCTTTTAAGAGTCTGCTGGAAATGGGAGTATATATCATACCTGGGTTGTATTACTTTACTAAAATAAAAAAGGAAAATCTCAATTCTGAGTCAAAATAGGCCCTAAGGGTTTTGGACAAGAGATTGTAGACATTTATCATGTTTTATTGAACCTGCCCCTATTGAGGAACATTTTAATTGTTTCCAATATTTGTTCTTACAAACAATGCTAATGCACACATGGTTCCATGCCCATGTGGGTTATCCATAAGGTAAATTCTTGAAAGGGGAATCCCATGGGTCAAGTGTTTGTATATTTATAATTTTGTTCAATTTGACCAAACTGTTCTTATGCTCCCACCAGCACTAAGAATATCCATTTTCTCTGTCTGTATACTTTTCATGTCTACAGAGTGCAGTCAGCTCTCAGCCATCCGGTACTTCATTAACTTGAACTCTCCACCAGCCAGGGCCACATGCTCCTGAGCTCATGAGACTTGGTGACCATGAGGTTTAATGACACAAGGGTTTAATGACAAGAAGACTAACTGGTGCTGAGCCTTTTTTGACTATCAGGTGGAGCTGACTGCAGCCCCACTCTTGGAAAATAGGCAGCCGGGTATCCTAGATGAGGTTTAATGACGAAGTCATGTGACTGCTTTTTTAACCAACAAGCCAGATGCTAGCCAGTGATAACATTGTGGGCCACAAGGCTTGTCTGAAGTGAAATAATTGTGTCATTTATTGTTTTAACAACTGCAGGGTTATCCTTGGTCATTAAATCAGAACACAAGTCATTGCCTATCTAGTCAACAAAGCTTACTGTTGAAGGAACACAGGGTCAGGAAAGGATCTGGGTTCAAACCCTGCCTTAGATGCCCAGCAGCTGTGTTAATTTAACCAAGTCATTTGACTAGAGATTTGGGTTTCTCATCTATTTAATTAGAATAGCAATACTCACATTTCATTATTATAATTATTAGGGTTGAGTAAGATGAATTTATTTTAGATACCTGGCATACACTAAGTACTCAGTAAATGGCTGGTTTTTATTTTGAAGTTCTGAGTTAAGAGGCTCTAGCTGCCTGTTAATTTTTAAAATCTTATAATTTTTAAAATCTTACAGATAGTCTTTTCATTAGATCTTTTAAAAATATTGATTTGAACAAGCTTTGGTATAAATGAGTGAATCTTAAGGAGATTTTCCAGATTGTGTTATAAATTCATTATTTTTAAAGTTTATTCAGGACAGAAAACAAATATATAGCATCAGAAATTTAAAAGTGGGAAATAGTATATATGGAGAGGAATTTTATGAATGATAAAAGATATATAGTTACATTTTATGCTAAAAATTGGAGTAGCTCAATGGAATGAATACTTTTATAGGAAAATATATATGACAAAGTTTAATCATGAAGAAGTAAAATATTTGAATGGCATAATACTCAGAAAAGATAAAAATGCATTGAGCCTATTGATGTGTTAAAGGAATAATATCATATGTCCCAGAAGAATTTTCCCCAGACTCAAGAATGGTTCAACATTAAGAAATTATTAATCGACATTTATTGCAATAGGAGAGAAAAAATAGGTTTGAACTATCTGATAGGTTGCTATAAGTCTATTAATAAAATTAAACATCTATTTTTTTATTTTTAAATTTTTTTAGTAAATTGATCATGAAGGGTAATAACACTTCTGTAACATGATAAAATGTGTTATCAGAACCTAACAGTTAGTGTAATGCTTACTAATCGCTGTTATACTGAGCATTTGCTACCTGCTAGGAACTGTTCTAAGTACTTGTACATATATTAGCTCACTTAATACTCAAAGTAGTGTTATTTTCCTCTTTTTACAGATAAGAAAATTAAGGAACAACAAGGTGATGTAAATTTGCCAATATTCTATATTAGGAAACAATAGAGTTGTCATTTGAACTCAGGCAGATTGGCTTCCAAGTAGGATTTACTATTCAATAAGCCTTTATGAGTATTACAAGCAACTTCTACTAAAATCCAGACAAGAAAGATATTAGGTGTCTGGCATCAACATTAATATTCAACATTTTAGGAAGATTAGAGAAAAATACAATAAGATTCTATGTGTTTGTATATACCTTCCTTCTTGTAATTCATATGTAATATATATATATATATATATTTCTCTATCTTACTCAAAATAGCATTAGAATTTTAAAATACGTAATTGTTAATTAACAAGAAAGATGTAAGATTTTGGCTTTGATGAAGAAAACTACAAAATTGTATCCAAGTGTGTGAAAGAAAACCTGATGGACTTACTTATAATATTACTAGGTAATAAAACTCAGTATCTATTATGTAGTTCTTTGAAAAAAAAATAAATTTAATCATATTTCTTTAAAAATTTTTTTTTAAATTTTTTTTTCAACGTTTATTTATTTTTGGGACAGAGAGAGACAGAGCATGAACGGGGGAGGGGCAGAGAGAGAGGGAGACACAGAATCGGAAGCAGGCTCCAGGCTCTGAGCCATCAGCCCAGAGCCCGACGCGGGGCTCGAACTCACGGACCGCGAGATCGTGACCTGGCTGAAGTCGGACGCTTAACCGACTGCGCCACCCAGGCGCCCCTAAAAATTTTTTAATGTTTATTTATTTTTGAGAGAGAGAGTGAGACAAAGTGTGAGGGGGGGAGGGTCAAAGAGAGGGAGACACAGAATCGGAAGCAGGCTCCAGGCTCTGAGTGGTCATCACAGAGCCTGATGCAGGGCTCGAACTCATGGACCACAAGATCATGACCTGAGCTGAATTCGGACGCCCAACTGACTGAGCCACCCAGGCGCCCCTAAATCAAATTTCAATCAAGATTTCTACTTGACAAATTGTTTATCTAGATAAATAAATGCATAATAATATCTAATAAAGTTCTGGGAAAGAATATAATGGTATGGGGAGCTATGTAGGATAACTTAGGGGATTATTCTACCAGAGACCTACTACAGAGACACAGAAGATATAATAGAAAGGTACTGTCACAGATAGAGAGAGGCAGGTAAATTGACGGGAAAGAACAGAACATACAAAAAAAGACTTTTATGTGTATAAGAAATTGGCATATGAGGCACCTGGGTGGCTCAGTCAGTTAAGCCTCTGACTTCAGCTCAGGTGATGATCTCACAGTTCGTGAATTTGAGCCCCACATCAGGCTCTCTGCTGCCAGGGCAGAGCCTGCTTCAGATCCTCTCTCTCTCTCTCTCTCTCTCCCCTCTCTCTCTCTCTGCTGCTTCCCTGTTCATGTTTTCTTCTCTCAAAAAAAAAAAAAATTAAAAACAAAAGAAATTGGCAGATGTTAATAGCAATCCTTGAAATCCCTGGGGAAAGAGGGACAATTTGAAAAATGGTGAGATGGGAGCACCTGGGTGGCTCAGTCGGTTGAGCGTCTGACTTTGGCTCAGGTCACGATCTTGCTGTCCGTGAGTTCGAGCCCCGCGACAGGCTCTGGGCTGATGTCTTTGAGCCTGGAGCCTGCTTCCGATTCTGTGTCTCCCTCTCTCTCTGCCCCTCCCCTGCTTATGCTCTGTCTCTCTCTGTCTCAAAAATAAATAAACATTAAAAAAAAAAAAGAAACATGGTGAGACACATGGACGCAGAAAACAAAGGCAAATCCATCTATCACACTTTCAGTTAAAATGAATTCTAAATGTATTTAAAGTATAAATCTAGGGGCACTTGGGTAGCTCAGTTGGTTCGACATTCGACTCTTGATTTTGGCTCAGGTCATGATCTCATGGTTTGTGGGATGGAGTCCCACATTGGGCTCTCCACTGACAGTGTGGAGCCTGCTTGGGAGGCTCTCTCTGCCTCTCTCTGCCCCTCCCCTACTCACACTACTTGCTCTCTCTCTCTCTCTCTCAAAATAAATAAATAAACTTTTAAAAATAAAGTATAAATATAAAAAGGCAAATATTAAAAACCATATCATGAAGATGTAGAGATATATATAGAAATCCAAGAAGTTGTGAAGGCAGACATCACAAACTGATGATATCTGGCTCAGCACTGCTGACAGATGCATTCAGCTTGGCCAGGGGAGGGATTTCAAAAAAGGAAGGAAGGAAGGAAGGGTGTAATGTAGAAGGAAGAAAGGAAGGGTGGAAGGAAGGAAGGAAGGAAGGAAGGAAGGAAGGAAGGAAGGAAGGAAATATGAAACAAATTGAGATGGAAGCCCCAAAGACACATCATTTCTCATTTGTTTCAGTAGCAAAACATTAGGTGGTCTTATATATAATCCTTTTACACATGTCTGTTACCAGCTTGGCTTCTGAAGGCATTTGTTTTTTTGTGACCCTCTTCCCAATCATAAAGGAATAGATTTAAATATTTTAGTTCAAACAATATGTGTATTTATATATGACATAAGATGATACAATTAAAAGACAAATAGAACTAAGTAAAATCCTTAACATGAATGACAAACTGAGTGGTAATATCCTTAATATATAAAAAGTACTTGCAAATCAATTTACAGAAGATAAAAAATAAACCCTCAATACAGTAATGGGTAAAGAACATAAACAGGTCAATACAAAGATATATAGAAGACAAATAACAAAAGCAAAGAAATTTTATAGCACAAGAGATCTAAGAGATGAGTATAATATGATTATTTTGACTATAATTTTGGAAAAAGTTGAAATATTGGCAATGTTCAATACTAGGAAGTACAAGGAAGAAACAGCCACCTCCAGATATTCATGGGGTATAATTTTTCTATATAAAACTTGACAGTGTATATTAAAATATAAAATAGGCATACCTTCTGACTCAATAATTGCACTTCAGGAAATTTTCATTTAGGGATGCCTGGGTGGTTCAGCAGGTTAAGCATCCGACTTTGGCTCAGGTCATGATCTCACAGTTCATGAGTTGGAGCCCTGCGTCAGGCTCTGTGCTGACAGCCTGGAGCCTGGAGCCTGTTTCAGATTCTGTGTCTCCCTCTCTCTATGCCCTTCCCCCACCCATTCTCTCTCTCTCTCTCTCTCTCTCTCTCTCTCTCTCTTACTCTCTCTGTCTAAAAATAAATAAACCTGAAAAATTAAAAAAAATAAAATTTCATTTAGTCAACAAATAGATATTGAAATTGTATTATATGCTAGATACTGTAGTTTGATACGGGAGATAAAAAAATGAATAAGATCTTTAAACCTTCCTCCTTTTCACATGGAGTTTCCATTTTCATGGGAATCTATCCTAAATAGATGATTGGACAAATATACAAATACACAGGTACAAGTATATTTTTTTCATATACTTGAAGAGCTAAATTTGGAACTCAAATGTCATCAATAATATGGATTGGATAAATTAATTACTTCACATTCCAGAAAAGCACTCTAATGCAGCCATTTACAAGGTGATAGCAGAGCCAATTGAATTGACATAGAAAATGTTTATGATGCATTACTAAGGGAAAATGCAGATTATAGAACTGTACAGCATGGTCTATCTACCAGTTGAAATGAATCATTCCTAAATATTATAGTGGTGACCTCTAGGCGGTAGAATTATAGACAGTTTCACTTTCTTTTTACTTATGTGCATTTCCTATGCTAAACATAATTATACATGTTACATATCAAAGTGAAAACTTCATTTCACTAAAATTACTCTCGTCTAACACATCACCCACTTTTTCCCTGTTACATAATGTCTTCCTTTTAGAAAGAGGCCAGGTACTCAGCTGGGTATGGTGCGGCAGTAACAGAGAGAGGCAGTGTGTGTTCCCCCCAGACCAGAAGTAGCCAGAGGTGATGTGAACAGCAGCTGAGGACAGATCGTGCCTCAGCTAGGTGTGCTTGGCTGGCACCAGAGCATGCAAACTGGAGCTGGGCAAAATTTCAAGACTGATGGAAAAATCTATCACCCAAGGAGATAGAGAGCCCTGGTTCTTTAAGTGGCAATGCCAAAAATCAGCAGTCCAGAAGCCTGAAATTTCCAGGAAAGCCTCATAACGGTCCAGATTTTTTAGGCTGGAAAGGATTTTGGAAAGGAATTAGCTCAACAATTTGGCTTTGTCATTAAGTAACCCGAGGCTCAGTGGAGGGGGAGGGTGGAAAGGGCACGTGAATAACTTTCGCCATGAATTAGTTATGGAGAAGAATTAGAACTTCGTGTGAATTACTCTATTCCACGTTCCCTTGAAAATTGTCCTGCTGTTACTATTTTCAACTCCTACAGGAAATAAAACTCAGAATGGGTTGAATTGTTTGAGGCCACAGAGTTAGCAAGAGATAGGCGGGCTCATCTGCTCCCACAGCTGGTGCCCTTTAACCCACCCCACACCACGTAGATCACTGAGGGCAGAGGAGATGGCCCTTCAGACTCCCAAACCAGGGCTCCCCTGAGAGTGTTCTTACCATAAGAGTTTCAGACCTATGAAGTGGGCTCTGCTTTCTCCTAGATGCTCTGCATGTCTTAAAATTCCTTCATCCTGGGCCCTGGGGAGCTCCACGTCCCAGCACAAATTAGGTTGGATGGCCACAGTCTGACACAGCTAGTTCTGTAGGGGCACATATCCTGGGGAGCCACTATAGCCAGGTTCTGGGGGAAGGCCCTTGTCCTGTCTTGTTCCCTCCTCTGGAGAGGCTACCTAAGTCTGTCAGAGCATGCACTCAGTTAGAATTAGAGCTCCATGGAGGTTTCCAGCCATGATCTGGTTTTATCAGTTCAGGGCCTCCATTCTCAAAGTTGGCACTATTGACATTTGGGGCCAGAAAATTCCTACTGTTGGGGACTGTCCTGTACATCGTAGGGTATTTTGACAACATCACTGGTATCTACCCATAAGACACCAGTAGCTCACTCCTCCAAGTAAGTATAAGTTGTGACCCCCCAAAAATGTCTCCAGACATTTACCCTGAAGGCAAATCTCCCCCACTTGAGAACCACTGGTTTAGGAAAATGTCCACATTCTTCCTCCTCCCAAAAAACCCTTAAAAAAACTAAATGAAAACCTAGGAAAGAGAATCTTACAGTTGTTCTGTTGGACTTATTGTTGGATGCTTTATCAGCATCTGTCAGACCATATCTGTCTCTTGTGTGCATACAGAGATGGCCAAAAGCTGAAGGTTCTACCTGATTCAGTGAGATAATCCTTCCTCCTTTTCTCTTTTTGGGCTGTTGTTACTCGTCCTTGTCATTCATCTGCCTCTTGATGTTTTACTTTCTGAGCTTTTACATGTAGAAGCCCCTCGTTTCTTAGATTTCTTTTTAAATCCTTCTCCCCGCCCCACCCCACCCCTACACCATCACCCTCCCCTCTGTTTTCGCAGCCATTTTTTTTCCATCCTTTGTGAAGACCAAAGGCTGGCTGAGGCTGGGTTCAGGGACCTGCATGAGGGTTGTGCCCAATCTTTGTCACCCTTGCATTGTCACACAATCTCGGACTACTCACAACCGCTCTCTGAGACCCAGTTCCTCATCTGTAAACTGGGGCAGTCTTGCCTGCCTTTCTTACTTGACTAGATTGTACTAAGGGTCAAATGACAGAGTAGATGTGAAAGTGCTTTGCAAAGAATAAAGTGACATAATTTATTAAAATTATCATTATTCTGACCAATTGCCCACATCACTTAAATTACAGATGGTACAGATGGGCATTTTATCATGTGGCCTCAGCCCATCCCTTCAGCCTTGCTTGGCACAGGGAAGACACCCAGACCAGCAGCCTGGGAGCTGGCTCTGTGACCTAGACTTGCCCTGTGTTTGTCACTGCCCTTCTTTGAACTCTAGGTTTCTTGTCTGGCTCAAGCAGAGGATCTGGCTGGATGCCTTGATGTCTGCTCTTTCTCCCTTGCAGACTAATCTGTGGGATGAGGTGTTGCCTCCAGGGCAGTTTTACAGTAACTGGCCTCTTCAAGATTACCTCAAGTTTTATTCTCTCTTCTAAACTGCATTTGGGATGCTGACACATGGAATAACAGTGAGCTGCTTTCCAGGAGACCCTTGAAGGGTAGAAGGATCACATCAGAATTCCCTCAAGAGCACTTTTCATACTGTCCAATTCCATATTCCCTTCTGACCTCTTGGATGGCAACATATTTTAGGTTCTACTAAAATAGAATAACATTTAATGAGATATGGAAGCAAGATAAGAAGACCATCCCCCAGGAGTTTCTGTAAGATTATGTGGGAAGTAGGTAGAAGACACCAGGACAGTGGGTGGAAGGTGTGACCATTACTAATTACTAAGGGCATCACTAATGCCCTTAGGATGCAAGAGAGCAGGAGCAAGGGGTGGCTGGGCTGAGGTCAAGGAGTTGATGACAGGTAAGATGCAATCCTAGGGCTCATCACTATGCAAAAGAATTTCCTGAGATGATAGGAATGTTCTAATCTACTTTCTTTCCTGCTTGCTTTTTCTTCCTCTTCCTTCCTTCCTTCCTTCCTTCCTTCCTTCCTTCCTTCCTTCCTCCTTCCTTCCTTCTTCCTTCCTTCCTTCCTTTCCTTCCTTCCTTCCTTCCTTCCTTCCTTCCTTCCTTTTTCTTTCTTTCTTTCTTTCTTTCTTTCTTTCTTTCTTTTCTTTCTTTCTTTCTTTTCCTTCTTTCTATTTCTGTCTTTCTTTCTTTCTTTCTTTCTTTCTTTCTCTTTCTTTCTTTCTTTCTTTCTTTCTTTCACAGCCTTATTGAGGTATAATTGATACACAGAAAACTACACATGTTTAATGAGTACAATTTGATGAGTTTGGATGTATACATACACTCATGATACCATCACCACAATCCAGGAATTAAAACATCCAACACCCCCAAGAGTGACTTGTGTCTCTTTTTGTTTTTCCTTTTCTTTTTTTTCTTTCTTTCTTCTCTTCCTTCTCTTCGCCCTCTCCTCCCCTCCCCTCCTCCTCCTCTTCCCCTCCCTCTCCTCTTCTCCTTCTCCTTCTTCTTCTTCTTTTTAATTTTTATTACTTTTTATGGTAAGAAACTCAAGATCTACTCTCTTAAAATTTTAAGTGCACAATATGGTACTGTTAGCTGTAGACACTATGTTGTGTGGCAGATCTCTAGAACTTATTGTACTGAACCTTTGTATCAACTGAGCCAAATCTCTCCATGTCCCCCTCCCTCCACCCTCTGACAACCACCTTCTACCCCTTGCTTCTATGAGTCTGACCATTTCAGATATCTCACATAATTGGAATCAATGGAGTATTTGTCCTTCTATGACTGGCTTATTTCTCTTGGCTAATATCCCCCAGGTTCATCCATGTCATCGCAAATGGTAGAATTTCCTTCCCTTTTAAAGTCTGAATAATATTCCATTGTATTTATAAGCCACATATTCTTTATCCATTCATCTGTCAAAGGACATTTGTGTGGTTCCCGTGTTTTGGTTATTGTAGTCACTGGCCACATGTAATACTGAATATTTGAAATGTGACCGAGGAACTGGGTTTTTTTATTGTATTGATTTTTGGTTAATTTTATTTAAATTTATTTTTTTAAGTTTTATTTGAGAGAGAGAAAGGGAGAGACAGAGTGTGGGAGGGGCAGAGAGAGAAGAGAATCCGAAGCAGCTTCTTCACTGATGTGGGGCTCCATCTCATGACTGTGAGATCATGACCTGAGCTGAAATCAAGAGTCAGACATATAACCGACTGAGCTACACAGGCGTCCCTAATTTTATTTAAATTTAAATAGCCATGTGTATCAGTCAGCACTGTACTCAACTTTCTGGACACCAGGGGCCAAAACTAGGGGATATAGTGCTCAGTGAAGGGAGAGAATGCTATCAATGCTGGCACTAAAGTTTGGGACTCATGTCTATCAGAGAGCGGTGAGATGCCAGCTGATATAGAGCTCCTAGAACACTCATGAAAAAGAAAATGGCTACCAAAAAGCATATTTACCCACTGCAGTGATATTTATTTGTATCTCCTTTTATCTAGTCCCTATAATATACCAAATCTACAAATGAAAACAAAAAAGCCAATCAATCATATCCATCCTATAGATCAGCCTGGAAGGAAGAAAAGAGGGACATTAGGGCATCTAGGCCAGTCTTCTGGTTGAGCTAGAAGAGAAAAAACTTGGAGCTCAAAGAAAGGAAGTGACCAGCAAGTGTAGGTCACAAATTCATGCCTCCAAACACTCAGCAAGTGTTTTCCTCATCATCTCCAACTTCAAATGTCAAGATAAGAATGTCATGTAGACAGATATGTGCTGTCTTTGATAGAAGCTCCGTCAGCTCCCAATATTAAAAAAAATGACCTTCTGGAATCTACAGATATAAAAAGAGAGGGGGAAATAACTGGAAAAAGAGGGGGATAAAAAACTCAAAATTTTTAAAAAAGCAAAAATCCAGGACGAGTATTTATGATATGTTCATATTTTCTCCAAGGTTTGAGGAGATATCAAATCAATAAAGAAATAAAGGTGATTATGGAATGGAGTGATTTAAAACCAAAACATTTTAGAAAGTTGAGAGATATGATTTCAGAATTGGAGAATAAGTAATGGAGACAGTGGGTAGAATTGGATTCTATAAGAAAAGTAAATATATCAGTATTTGAGAAGTTGGTTTAAATATACTTCCATTATTCAAGGGAAATAATAGACATATTATGAAAGAGAAAATAAATGATACGTAGGATCAGATGAGAAATGAAAGAAATCATAAAATGAGGCTGAATAATTAATGATCAAATCAGAAAGTGTCACCCATGAAATTAATGTTATGAGGCTCATAACTGAATAATTACATAAGGCCTTGTGACATTCACTGGGAAAAGGGAAAGGAAACAGAATTTGTAATTTAGGCAGGAAATAAACTGGGAGTGTACCTACAATGGCAAAAAGTTTCCTGCTTCCAGTTCACATGACCACAGTACTAAATGGGACAAGTCCATTCGGATGATTCAAGCATGACACCACCTATTTAAACACCTTCTGTTTCCTTCCAATGCAGTTAGAATAAATTACAAACCCATTACATGTTTTGAAAGAAAGAAATTCAAAGTCAATGTCCCCAGGAATTTTTATAGTGGATTTCCAACTCTTAAGGAATAGATATGTCATATTTTATCTAAATTATTCCAGATCAAAGTGTTTTATGAGGCAAACATAACCTTCTGAACTGTGAAAGACAGTCCAGAAAACAAAATTCCAGTCCAATCTGCTTATGAACATATGGGTTCAAATTCACACACACACACACACACACACACACACACACACACATACAAGTTACAAAAGAAATCTATCATAGTATTTTCAGGAATAATGCCCATTATTTACTTAAGAAATAGTTTAATATTAAGAAATAAATTGACAATTTTTTCACAATTCTTGACACACAATAATAATAGCTCACATTTAACGAGCACTTACTGTGTGCCAGGTACCATGCAATGTTATTACACCCTCATAACACCCTTTTGAGGTAGGTGTTATTGTTCCCATTTTATAAAAAAGAATAGAGACACAGAAAGGCAAGGATTTTGTCCAAAGTCACACACATAGTAGAGTTGGAGGTAGAATATGGATACAGGCAGCCTATTCCTTAATCTTGGGGTTCTTAACCCTTGGGCTGCACAAAAGGCATATGATAAATATTTGTTCACCTACCTTTTATTATGTCTGCTAAGGTTATCTCTTGCTGTACCCCCCCCCCCCAAATGTAACTTCTTAAAATGCCTTATTGTGACTCACAGGTTTCTGTGGCTTCACTGGTAAGTCCCACCTGGGGGCTGCCATGCAGCTTCAGTGACACTGGAGCTGAATGTGGGCTGCACTGGACTCCCAGAGGCTTTTCCACAATGTGTTAGAGGCCCTGATGCTGTTCGGCCTCTGCACTAGGCTTGGGCTTCTTAGAACACAGTGGTCTACAGGTAGCTGCCCATATTCAATAGCCATCAGCTTCCTAGAGGTGAAAAGTGGAAGCTTTAGGCCAACTGACGGCATCCAGAGTGGACACAGCATCACTTCCACCACAGTCTAGGGGACAAGCAGTCACAGGCTCCCACTGGATTCAAGAGGACACAGAGGACATAGGAAATGGGCTTGCCCCCAGGTGGAGAGTGGCTGTGGCACAGGACAGATGAGCATGTGTGACCTCCCACGGTTACTATTTTTATTTCATAAAGCACTCACTCAATGCAAAAGCAAAGCACCATGCGATGTTACTCAGTGAAAAGGAGGACTCCTTCCTTCCATATTTGCCCTCTTTTAGTTTTCCCCAGCTCTCTCCAACTCGTTGTCACTTTCATTACATGGTTATGCATCCTTCACGGTCCTTTGTGGACATATAAACAAAAGCAAATGTACATCCTTCTCCTCCTGGTTCTTACACAAAAGGGGGCACACTGTATACACTATTTATCATCTTCTGTCTTGGAGAACTGCCTTTATTCATATGTACAGAGAGAGAAAAACTGATAGAAGAATAGAAGGAAAGGAGGGAGGGAGTAAAGGAGGGAAAAGAAAGAAGGGAGGGAGAAGAAAGGATAGAGTATAGATTTTAGATACTAGATATCAGCAAAAACATGGAGAGTGTACCCTGCATTATTAACAGCAGTTATCTCTCTATGGAGTGATTAATGCCACTTTTTTTTTCTCTTCAGTTTTCTGCATTTTCTAAATTTTCTGTAATGAACATATGCTACATGTGAGGTAAAAATGTTTTCAATGCCCAAACCACATGATTCAGTTTTTACACTGCTCTGTATTTTGTTGCTGTGGTGGTTTGCCTCTTTGAGAAACTGACCTCCAACTATGGGATAGATAGGAAAAGAGGACTGATGAGGCTTTCTTGGAGGATTTCTCAAACACACCTGCATTTGCTTAGACAGGTGTGCCAATTGTGCCAATTGTGTTATGCCAATTTCCTTTTTCTGCAACCTAACCTTCCCTTAAATCCATGACCTTACTTTATTATCATGACCATACTCATTGACTTATGTACCTACCACATGCAAGGTAAGGTACCCTGCTATATATTAGGGATTCAGAGATGATGAAGAAGGACACATATGCATGTGTCTGGGCTATAATTTGAGAAGTGTCATGGTAGCAGCCTAATTTGGGATCACAAAAGCAAAGACCTATCAGCTTTGCCAAGACGATTTCAGTCTTGCATAATGAGTGCTATTTGAGCTGGATAATCAAACAACCCATCTTTGAGAAAGGTAGGATAAGGCAGTCTACATAGGAGCTGTAAGAGCCACTGGGGAGGTTGGTGAAGCACCTTTGTGGGTGAAGCGGAAGTAAGAGATGCCGCAAATACAGACCAGGATCCAAGGACAGAAGCGCTTGTAGTGAAGATGAGAAGTTGCAAGGTGTGCCCTTGAGAACCAGAGGGACAGCCAAGGGAGGAGGGGAAGGTGTGTCAGGCACCAGATCTGTCTCTTCCCTGTTCTAGGTGCCTTTTGCGCAATACACGGTGTTAATATTTGTTCTTGTAACAGGTACTTTCTGACTTCAAGGAAATAGATCCTTAAGGTTTTTATTTAGTTTACACTCTCTGCAAACTCAGAAGAAGACATTGTGTCCGCTAAGGTTTCAGTGAAGGTGACTGGACAGGGAGGAGGCTGGGTTGAAAGCTCTCCTGAGACTCCTCTGGGGTTAACTTCCCCTCCCAGAACTAAAATAAAAAATAAATCATCACACTGACTTGTAATTCTTGGTGTCCCCACTTCCCCACGGCTAAGAGCCTCAAGAAACTAAGCAGGACTTGCATTGGTCACCAGGGTACTCAGCCCCATGCTTGGCCCATCCTGAATACTCAAAGCAAGTTGATTAGCACACACTGTGCAGAAGTATGACCAAGGGTCGTATCCCTAAAGGAATAATCTGCAGGAATGAGCCTTACACCAGCTTCGTCTCCCTGTTGGCCCTCATGGGTATCTCTGGTAGGTGGGACGCTAGACAGTGGGTGCACAGAGCTGGTGTGGCATTTAGGTGGAAAAGCCAAAATCATGATTCCCACTCTCCTCTTTTTTCTGGAAGCCACTTTTCTCTGATGGCCATCAGGGAAGGGGAGGAAGCTTGCCAAGGCCATGGGACCATCTGGGGAGCCTGGCTTGTCAGAAGTGTTTAATTTCTGTCCTTCAGGACCCACTAGGGAGATAGGGGACTTAGAAGCTGCTTGAGCCCCTCACAGTTAGAGGCACCCCCTCTGAGATTCCACAGGTTCATCCAGTGCCTCACCAGCAAGTTACTGCTCAAACCAGAAGCCTCCCTTAATTCTTCACTGGACCTGCACCCCTGTATTTTCTGAATCAGCAAAGTACTTTGTGTTTAAGGATCTTAGAGCACTGTGGCAGGACAGAGAGAACACCGTTTGTTTTTTGTTTTTGTTCTTAATTCTATTAATTTCTTTTGAGAGAGTGAGGGGGTAAGGAGGGGCAGAGGGAGAGAGAGAGAATCCCAAGTAGGCTCCACATTGTCAGCAGTGCGAGCCCCATACAGGGCTTGAACCCACAAAGCATGAGATCGTGACCAGAGCAGAAATCAAGAGACAGATGCTTAACCTACTGAGCTACTCAGGTGCCCCAAGAACACTTTTTTTAACCCATATGACCCTATTTTTGATATCTTGTAGTGCCAAATGTCTGCTCTGTGACCTTGGAAATATATTTATACATGTGAGCCCATATTGATTTTATCAGTAAAGAGAAGGTACTATTGGGGCACTGGGTGTCTCAGTCAGGTAGGTGGTTGAGCATTCAACTCTTGATTTCGGCTCAGTTTACGACCCCAGGGTCGTGGCATTGAACCCTGCATCATGCCCCATGCTGCACATGGAGCTGCCTCATATTCTCTCTCTCTCCCTCTGCCCCTCTCCCCTACTCATGTTCTCTCTGTTGCTAAAATAAAAAAATTTTAAAAAATTAAAGAGAAGGTATTATCCACTGTGGGATTGTTGTGAGAACTAGCCAAAACTCTTTGTAAATGGCTGCTTAATTATTATAGAGAGAGGGTCTAAATGATGACTCAGCAAGGTCTAAATTCAAAACCCCATTTCTACCACATAATCTCTAGGTAAGACTTTAGGACAGTTTCTTACCCTTTAGATACTCAAGTGTCCTCTTTCTGAAAAATGACTTTCATCTTGTATATTGATTGTAAGAATTAGTGGAAATGCAGATAACATGCCTAGCACAGTTTCTGGTGTATGCCAGATACCCAAATATGACCGCTGCTCTTTTTATTTCTGTAGGATGTTGCCTTTTCTCTCCCACTATTTAGATGGTAAAGAGACAATAAAGGCTCCTTGAAGGCTGGAGGCATGCTTGTTCCTGGATATCTCCAGTTCATGTACTGAATAAATAAAATGCAAAGGTATGCTGAATAATTAGTTCAGCGACCCTGGGGTGTAGGAAGAATAAATCCATGGCTGGTTTCCTATAATATTTAGATAACGGTTAACATTCCCTGAGTGGCACAAGCCAGGCCTTGTGCAAGCTGTTGGTTCTGTCACAGCCATGTAGACACAATGGTGTCATGAGGTCCAGAAGCGGGCAGTACCTGCCAGACTCAGGGTGTTTGTGCATTTCCTTTGCATTTCCTTTGTCCCATGAGTTTCCATCTGAATGTTTCCTTCTTGCCCTTTGAAAGATCCCCTCTTGCTGAAAGATCACTTCTTTGGGGAGTTTTTCCCAGCCCATGCTCTCAGAATTAGCATCTTCTCCAATGTGCTCTACCCCACTTGTTTGTTTCTGCCATATAACTTACCAACATTTAAATTATAGGAGAGTGTATTCTTGAGTTTTACTGCCCAGAATCTCCTTGGTTCAGGACAGTTTGAATTTAGCTTTTGAGAGACCATGAGCTTTTGGTGGAGCTGACTTCATCCCAGGACTCCAGGACAGGATTGCATGACTTAGAACAAAGCAATCATTGAACTTGACCCATCTGCTCATGGTGATGGGTTCAAGGATATCTCTCACTCTCAAATCAGAATAGTGTAGCCACATGAAACTCAATTCTGGGCCATAAAAAGTGATTGTAGAAGTAGCTTCCTCTTTCCTATGGACATATTAAGAAAGATGTAAAAGCCAGAGCTAGCGTAGCCATGTAACAGTGAAGAAAGAGAGAGAGGAATGTGTGTGTGTGTGTGTGTGTGTGTGTGTTCGTGTGTTCTTTATGATTATCATTTAAATACCTGAGTCAATCTATACCTAAACTGGACCTACTGACAAGAGCCTTCAGTTACATACCAAATATACAACTGATCTTTGAACAACACAGGGGCTAGGGCACTGATTCCCTGTGTAGTTAATAAAAACATATATAACTTTGACTTCCCCCAAACTTAACTAGTAATAGCCTTCTGTTGACTGAAAGCCTTACCATTTTATGAACAGTCAATTAGCACATACTTTGTATGTTATGTGTATGATATACTATATTTTTACAATAAAATAAGCTAGAGAAAAAATGTTATTAAGAAAACCATAAAGAAGAGAAAATTCATTTATAATGCTATGCTGTATTTATCAAAACTATCTGCATATAAGTGGATCCACAGAGTTTAAACTCAAATTGTTCAAGAGTCAACTATATTTCTTTTGCTTATCCGTTTTGAGCTGAGTTTTCTGTCATGTTACAAAAATCATCAAGATAGATGCACTTGTTTCGTGTCTGTCTTTAATATTAAATTAAAGCTTCAGAAAAGAAGGAATTCATTCTCTATCCTAGTTACTCACTCATACCTTGTATGGTGGTAGTTACAGAATAAGTTCTTAATAAGTATTTGTTGAGTGGGTAAATACGGTATAGTGCCAACTCCCAAAGGGCTCCAGGCTTCTCCAGATGTGGTCTCATTCAGACGTTTGTAGTGTTGAAAAGGCCCGGAAACAGTTGTCTTTCATAATAGTGACAAGTGTGGAGCATTCAGAATACCAGCATTAGCTTGGAGATTTTTATAAAGAGTTTTGTACCTGGGGAAATCTAAAGGAAGGTTCCATGTTGAGGCAGTTTCAAAGCACCCAGGGTAGGACAGGAATGTTCAGCTTCACCAGAAGTCCTGCCTTTTTCCTGCTGCTAAAATCACTCTGGGACTGCTGACACTGAGTCAGAGAATCAGAATTTTCAAATCAAAATAAGCCCTAGGGATCCTTTAGAGCTTACTGTCCAGATACAGAAATGTATGCTTGTGTAGCTTGAGAATTGGTCATGTGTGGGGAGCCTGGGTGGCTCAGTCCTTTAAGTGTCTGACTCTTGATTTCTGTTCAGGTCATGATCTCACAGTTTGTGAGTTCGAGCCCCACGTAGGGCTCTACGCTGACAGTGCAGAGCCTGGTTGGGATTCTCTCTCCCCCCTACTCTCCCTCTGTGCCCCTCCCCCACTCATCCCTCCCTCCCTCTCTCTTTCTCTGTCTCTCTCTCTCTCTGAAAATAAATAAATAAAGTTAAAAAAAAGAGAATTGGTCGTCCAATCCACACTCTTCCCTCTACACTACAATTCTTTATTGACCCTTCTCTTCTTTCACCCTTCTTTTCTTCCTCCTCCTCTTTCTTTCATTTAAATATTGTCACAGATGACTTTTTCTTTCTCTGCCCACCACATCTATAATGTTGGCACTATACTTGTGCTGGCGAATATAACATGATGTTTGCCCTTAGCACCTCACAATCTATTAGAAGATGGAGAAAAGGCAGCAGTACGTGGTAATTATTAAAGGCTGTTGAAACCCCTTTGTAGGGCATCGTATCTGGTCTGCTGGCTGAGGTGGTTGGTCAATGGATGGTTACGGGAGACTATGAAAAGACAAAGCATGGACTGAGTTCTGCATTTTGCCTCAGGTAGAAGTTACCAGAACATTAAGATTGGAGTTAAGGTGACTTTAAAATTAAACACAGTAGGAGTCTGGCCTATCAGATGGGTAGTGTTGAGAGATGAGATTGTAGAAGTACATGGAAGTTGGGTATGAATGCTCTTGCTGGTCACGCAGGGACCTCTAACATTATCACAGGGACGGGGAGCCTTGGAGAGGTTCTGAGCGGGGAAGAGACATGGTGAAATGGCCATTAGACAGTGACTGCTATAACGGCCCAGAATGACGGGTGGCTAGGACAGGTGACAGGAAGCGCGTTGGGAGGCCGCGTCGGGAATCAGGGCGGGGGTGAGAGGCTGGTGAAGGCTGGCGAAGGTGTGACAACACAGACTGCTATGACAAGACACCCTGACAGTGATGCTTCACTAGCCTCCCTCCTCCCTCCTTCCCTCACCTTTAATGATTTCTGGATGTTCTGAAGTGGAACCTGGCAGATGGCATTTTAAGAAAAAATGACTTCACAGCCCCAGGTTCTGATCTGATTTATATATTTTCCTACCAGAAGGAGACGAGAATGCAGTACCTTCTGAGGTAATTAATGATTCAACATGGTGCCTTTGCAAAATGAAATTGAAGCGGCTGGGAGCCTCATTTGCAGCCATAAGAATTCAAAGGACACAAGAAGACTGATTTGTGATTGTTGCTTTTCCTCAATAAAAATTAAACTGATTACAAAGAGCTGACAATGAGACAATGTCTTGCGGAAGTAATGTTTCTGACATTTCGCTGAGTGTTTACCGCAAATATTCAAATTTATCATTCTTGACATTCTTTAGAAAAACAGAGATAAAATATTATTTTGGTCCTGCAATATTTGCTTGCATGCACATTTATATGCATGCATAATTGATGGAAAATTAAAAGATTTCTGAGCTCCCCTCATATTCATTTTTTTTTAAATTAAGGGCTTTGATGAGAGATCATGGAATTAAGCCCCTGGAGCTTGCACTTTGGATATAAAAAGCATTTAAAGAGTGATATCTATTTTCTGTAGAGAAAATGTGCCTGTCATTAAAACCCTGGGATTCTTTTGTGAGTTCAACTTTTGGAGAAGAATGATTAACAAAAATAATAATAGATAACATGCATATGGCCCTTAACAGCTTATAGATACGATCTTACTTAAGTATTTCGATGATCATTTTGATAATATTACTGTCCCATTTCACAGACGGGACGAGAATTCTTCCCCCTATTTGATATCAGGCAAGTCCCCAAGCTCTTGAGCTTAAGTTTTCTTGTCTGTAGTTGGAGCCGATTGCCCTTGTGTCACGGGGCTACTGTCGGGATCACGGGATCCAAATAAAACACAACATGACCACTCGTTAGCAGTACTTGTTGATATTATCGTTGCAACCACTCCATCTACAGAAGACCATATTTTATTTTTATTATTTTTATTTTTTGAGAGAGAGAGAGAGAGAGAAAGAGCACAGGGTAAGGGACAGAGGTGAGAGAGAGAGGGAGAGAGGGAGAGAGAGAGAGAATCCTAGGTAGTCTCCCCACCGTCAGCATGGAGCCCAAGAGTCGGAAGCTTGACCGAATTGAGCCATCCAGACACCTCTACAAGTCATATTTTAATTCTAACTTTCTTATTTCTGTTTTAATAATCTTGGGATCATCCTAAATCAAATCATTCTATTGTTACATAGGCTCTTCCTTCACGATATGCTTTTTTTGTTTTCCCTTTATTCCACTCTTTCTACCATTGGCACTGGACACATTTTCACAAGGTTTCTCTAATGCCACTTACCTGGTCACTCCACCAGCCTTTCCATTCATTTCATCCTCCACTATCACACTATGCGGACCTTCCAAAACATTAGCTTTGGTTATATTACTTTCTTGATGAATTCTTGTTGTCTACAAAATTAAGAACATATCTGATCCCTTCCACTCAAGGGCTCCTGTCTCCAGTGACCTTCTAATTTATCCCTAAATGTTTTTGTGTTTTTTTTTTTTTGTTTTTTTTAATGAACGCTAAAACAAGAACAGCTTTCACTGATGTGATGTTTTGTAATTTATCAAGTGTTTGGGGGTGCTCATGACATTTGATATGAAAATGTCACACTCTTCTGTCATTGCCATTAGAGACATGTTTAATTGTATTACATTGGGAATATCATGGTGTTGTCTCATGGAAACATGCATTTTAGCTCATATTCTTGAAAAATGTGACTATTTCTAAATAGGTAGATTCATGTTAAAATGGCTACAATTAAAGAAAAAAAAAAAACCTGACAATTCCAAGTGTTGTGGAAGATGAGGAGATACTTGATTTCTCATACATTTCTGTTGAGAATGTAAAATGGTACAGTTATCCTGGAAAACAGTTTGGCAGTGTTTAATAAAGTGAAGAATGTGTTTCTTTTTTTTTTTAAATTTTTTTTTCAACGTTTATTTATTTTTGGGACAGAGAGAGACAGAGCATGAACGGGGGAGGGGCAGAGAGAGAGGGAGACACAGAATTGGAAACAGGCTCCAGGCTCTGAGCCATCAGCCCAGAGCCTGACGCGGGGCTCGAACTCCCGGACCGCGAGATCATGACCTGGCTGAAGTCGGACGCCCAACCGACTGTGCCACCCAGGCGCCCCAAGAATGTGTTTCTTAAATGACCTAACAATTCCATCTCTGAGTATGAAACATAAAGTAATGAAAAGTTTTGCACACAAACCTGGTCACAGACGTTCAGCTTCATTGATAGCAAAAACAGCAGCTTCATGTGTAATGGCCAAACCCTGGAAACAACCTAAATGTCCTTCAGAGGCTGAGAAGTTAAACAAACTCAGGTACATCCATACAACAAAGTACTGCTCAGCAATGAAAAGGAGCAAATTATTGATTCATACAACAGCTCGGTGGCTCTTCAGCACAATAAACTGAGTAAAAAAAACAGCCAATTTAAAATGTTACATACTGTATGTAATCAACATTCTCAACCTCACAAAATTAGAGAACAAATGAATGGTTACCAGAGGGTAGAGGGAAGGCATGACAATAAAGGAGTATTAGGGATTTCCTTTGTGATAACAGAATAGTCCTGTATCTTGATCGTGCTGGTGGTTTTACAAAACTATACAGGTTATGAAATGTCAGAACCATCCACACACATAGACATGAACACAGAGATGAGTGTATATGGAAGCTGGAAAATTCCGAATATGGCCTATGGTTTAGTTTGTATTATTAGGGAGTAAATGGTTACCATGGTAAATGAAGATGGTATGTATCATTGGAGGAAATGGAATGAAAAAGATACCGGAATGTTCTTTACTATTTTTGCATCTTTGATGTCAATCTAAAATAATTTCAAAACTTAAAAAAAAATGTTTTAAAATGTGACAGAGGTAGTAAAAATATTTCCAAAACCGTAACAAAGACTAAAAAGCAAATTATGCAGAGAGAACGTAGATACAAAACCGTCTGACCAGCACAGGGGAGGGCTGCCATAATACCATCTTCATTTTCATTAACAGCAACAGCCAGCATGTTAAAGAGAAGCAGGGCTTTTTAAATTTTATTTATTTATTTATTTTGGAGAACAACTCATATAGACTCAGTCATTAAAGTCTATATTTTGGGCATTTGCTTAAGTGTAGCCTAAGAGCTTTCTAAAGCAAGAAGTACTTGTCTCCACACAAAGAGTAGGGAGACATATTTAACCTGTGACCCAAAATAGAAAGCAATCTGAAAAAAAGTCAGGTTGTTCTACTACAAAGGTAATCTGTGAGCTGACTGAGAAGTCCTAGTCTAGAAATTGTTTTCAAACTCTTGAAATGTTAGAGAGGGAAAAAAAAAAATCACACAGTCTGACACAAAGCAAGTTGGTCCCATAGGCTCGATAAACTGAGCCTCTACTGGGGTGATAGATGTTACAGATTATTTTTTAAATCTGTTTTTTACAAAAAAGAAACCAGAAACTATCAGCACACACAATACTCTCTAGAATTTGTATTATGTAGCTTGGTACTATAACCCATGTAGTAGTGGAGATTTCTTATTCCTAAGGATGAATTTAATCTCAATCAGTGGATCCTTTTGCAGTCATTCATTCATTCATTTATCCGTTCAATTTATTGCCCAATATTAGTTGCTTCTGTATTATGTGTCATGAACTATGCCAATAACTGGCAATACAACAATGAACAAGAAAGCAAGAGTTCATGAAGCCATTATATTACCCAATAGTTAAAACGATAATGGCAATTGTGACAAGTATAACACAAGAAATGAGCATGATGTTATAAAAACGTACAAGTATGCTGATTGATTCTGGAGTTAGTGATAGCTTCCTAAAACCAGTCTCTTCCACGGTATTTCCAATTGTTGTGGAAAGACAGCAGGGATCCAGTGGAGTAGAGATGTTTGGTCTCAAGGAAGTGTCTCAGTCCCAGTCATGATCCAGGGCGAGAGGCGTCCTTGAAGAGGGGTGTAAGAGCTGGAGGGTGGAGGCTGCTGATCTGGAATCACGGTGGATAATTTCACTCAGAAATATAGAGGGACAGGTTGCTAGGTTCTGTGAGATTTTTTAGAGTAGCACGTCTAATAACTTAGGTAGTCCTGAGTGATACTCAGTTCCCTGATGAGGAGAGAGAACTGGGGAGCCAGCAGACTTGTAGTTGGAAACATAGCAGACATCAATGAACTGAGCAGAGAGTAGGTACATAGTCCCAGGAGGCTGGTATCTGATCTGGGAAACTGGCTGGAAGGAAAAGGGTCCTCCCTAAGGCTGAACTTGAAGCCTGTGGGTTAATACCAGCTAATACACATGCCCTTTTCAACTTAGAGTAATCCCTCAGCCTCCTGACTAATTTCTTCAACCTTTTCCTCCATCTATAGGTGGTATTTAATCCTAACTTGAAGCAGGAAAAGCTCAAGCTGTGTGAGCTTTTTTTGGCCTGCTTTTGAAGATCAGTTTGATAACTGACTGACTGCTTCTTTATAGACCTTAAAGGTAAACTGGTTCTTCCAGTGTGATCTTGTTTGCCAAGGAATAAAAACAAGTTTCCCAGAGGTTATTAAGTGGCAACACTGTCGAGGACACTTGAAAATGACCTTTCTGACCAATTCTGAACCACCTTTACTCAGCAAACTGTACTCTGCTTGTCTACTCAGGATACCAACAACAGAGCTCCTTAATATGGTACCAAAAGAATCTTAATTTTTCCTTTACTAAATTTCTCACCATGTTTCCTCTGCAAAAGTGTGGATGTCTGGATGTCATTGAGAATGCTGATATCCAAGCATTACCAAGATAAGGGTGCAGGTCAAACTCCTCCATCCCACCATAAATAAACAAAAATTCAAAGTCATGCAGAAAAAAGGAAAAGACAAGTGCCAAGAGTTTTAGTGGAGGAAGGCACTGCCAGGTGGGGTGAATAAGGAGCGTTTCAAAGCGGAGGTCTAAATAAATAAAGCATTAAAGACTTGGTAATGCAGAGGCCATGCAGTTACATTACTCAGAGTGCCTTGCAAAAGAACCTGCCACACAAAAGCAGCGTGGATCGCCTCACCCTTGAGTCCATACAGCATCCACCTGAGGCCATGATTCCCAGCCAATGACTAATGGGGCTACTAGGGCAAGGCTATTTCTTCCCAGTGTGTGACCCCTCTAATGAACAACCTTTGCTCCCAGACTCCCCTTGACCTAGTTGAAATTTTGTTAGCATTGTAGTGTAGTCTGAGGATTCTTTATATCTCACCTTCTTTCCTTCCTTTTTCCCTTTTATGGGTGCAAGAGCCACAATCATAGTCTGGAGACTCTTCTCACTTCTACGCACACAGCAATTTATCCTTCACAGGTGTTCCTGCAGAGGGATTTATTTCCCCAATAAATTTCTTGTACTTCTAATCCTGTCTTGGTGTTCGCTTCATAAATGGCCTGATTCAGATAGGATTTTTGGATGATTGATTTGATTAATGGTTGGATTAATCAGCATGATCACAGCTCTGCTTAATTTGATGGACCTATCCACACCCAAGTCTCAGTCGTGTATGCCGCCTCCTTTGGTTTCTTAAGAATTGAAGCTGAGAAACATCTAGACCTGTAACAGCACTTCAGCTGGTCTGAAGGGTTAACATGCTTCAAGGTAACATACTTCTTGCCTGCCAACTTAAGGTCCTCGATCTCTAACAGCACTCATTAACTTTCTTGAGACTTGCAGACCACTGGCCTTGGGAAATGAAGGACCAGACTGTCCCCGGGCCAACGAGGTCAGCAGGTCTGTTTGAAGGCCCCTTAGCTTTCTGATTAGCTCAGCAATCTCTTAGAGAAATGTTTTTCTTTTTCTTTTTAATTTTTTTTTACGTTTATTTATTTTTGAGAGACACAGAGAGACAGAGCACAAGTGGGGGAGGGGCAGAGAGAGAATGAGACAGAATCTGAAGCAGGCTCCAGGCTCAGAGCTGTCAGCACAGAGCCTGATGCGGGTCTTGAACTCACAAATCGTGAGATCATGATCTGAGCCGAAGTCAAAGACCCAACTGACTGAGCCACCCAGGGGCCCCAGAGAAATATTTTTCTTTTTTAAGGACATGCAAATGACCTTACTGACCTCCCTTTGAGCATCAGTAGGCCTTGACCTCCTTTGCAGAAAGAACAGAGAGTACTGTTGCACAACCCTCCAGCTACCAAGGAATCAGACCTTTTTGCACAACACCCCACTGGGCACCAAGGAACTACAATTTCTTGCACAACCTCCAAGCACCAAGATAACTCTGCAGCTGACTTCATTGATTCTGAACATAAGCAAGAAATGTCACAGACCACTACACTCCCTTAACTGATTAAATCAATTTAAAAAATCTCCGGATGAGGAGACACCTCAACTGACTCAGACACCTTAACTGACTCAGTCAGTTAAGCATCTGACTCTTGATTTCATGGTTGCTTAGTTCAAGCCCCATATCAGGCTCTGTGCTGATCGAGCTTCTCTCTCTGCCTCTCTCCTGCTCATGTGCCTTCTCTCTCTCTCTCTCTCTCTCTCTCTCTCTCTCTCTCTCAAATAAATAAATTAACACAAAAATTAATAAAAAATTACATAAAAATCTCTGGGTCAGGCGGGAACCTGGGCATTGGCCTTTGGACAAGAGTTTGCCTTCTCCCTAGGTGGCCAGCCTCCTGAATAAAGTTCATATTCCTTTGCAATCAAAACTCATCTCTTGAGTATTGGTCTTTTGAGCCATGGGCAGCCGAGGGTTTCAGTAACAGAACCTGCCAAGTGGAAAAGAGCAGCTAACACTGAAATCATCTCCTGTTCTGTCTGGGCAGTGGCCTTTGAGACCTCTGTCCTGCTTACCCTCGGAATTCCCTCAGACCCTCTCAACCCCAATCCCATCTAAGGAACAGAATCTGCCTCCATTCTCTATGGACAGTTACTGCCTTTATAAATTTTCAGAACTTTATCCCCTCAGGCTGGTTCTGTCTCAGGTACTGGACCTCAGGAGACATTATCTTGGCCTCTCCTCAACCTATTCATTCATTCAATAAATCCTACCGGAGGACTTATAAAAGTGACAGTCATTTAATGCAGTGAAGAGAGTAGACTGTGGAGCCCAAATGCCTATGTTAAGATCTCAGCCCCACTGTTTCAATCAATAGGACTTAAATTCCCCATGACTCAGTTTCCTTATCTATAAAAAGGAATAGTAAACTGGCTATCCTATGGAATGATACTGAGAATATAAAATATAATACAAATAAACATTTAAAACAGAATCTGCTACACAGAAAGTATTCACAGGGTGCCTGGGTGGCTCAGTCAGTTAAGCGTTAGAATCTTGGTCTTGGCTCAGGTCACGATCTCAGGATTCGTGAGTTCAAGCCCCACTTTGAGCTCTGTGCTTATAGCACGGAGCCTTTTGGGGATTCTGTCTTTCCTTCTCTTTGCCCCTACCCCCATATTTCAAAATAAATAAATAAACTTTAAAAAAGAAAGTATTGGGGCGCCTGGGCGGCTCAGTCGGTTAAGTGGCCGACTTCGGCTCAGGTCATGATCTCACAGTCCGTGAGTTGGAGCCCCACGTCGGGCTCTGTGCTGACAGCTCCGAGCCTGGAGCCTGTTTCAGATTCTGTGTCTCCCTCTCTCTGACCCTCCCCCGTTCATGCTCTGTCTCTCTCTGTCTCAAAAATAAACGCTAAAAAAACCACACACAAACATTTAAAAAAAAAAGAAAGTATTTACAAAAAAATGATTATTAGTCATTATTTCTATGTACCATAACCTGTGCCAAGATTTGAAGATACAATAGTTAATAAAAGAGACAGCCCGTGTCCTCAAGGAACTTTCATTTTAGTGGAAGAGGCAAAAAAAAAAACCAAACAAACCCAAAAGTAAATTAAATACTTTTTAATTAAAAATTATAGGCTTTTTCACAGTATTAAGTGCTGTAAAGGGAAGGGAAATCTAGGCTGGTATGGTGCTACACAACTGGGGGTGTCAGAGGCAGGCTCTCCTCTGGGGAAGAGCATATCAGGAGGAGACAAAAGCATGTGCAAAGACCCTGTGGCAGACAGAAGCTTAGTCTTAGAAAATGGAAAGAAAAAGGTATCTTAACAAATATATGCATCCCAGAAATCTATGCTGGCACACATTCTAGACATACTCTAGGCTGGCTCCTCGGGGCCACCTGCACACTTTGGCCTGGTTCCCTGCAGAGGTTTAGTATTGTTAGAATCTGCCTCACCTTTTACATATAACAGCCGCATCTTTACTCCCACATTACACACAGGTAGCCTTTGAAGACATTGCTCTAAGTATTCCCTGCATGTGATCCGCCTTGTCCCCATTTGTCCCACAAGCTTGTCCCTTTGTTTCTCCAACTCGTCACTCTGAGAAGCATCCAACTTGGAAGAGCGTAACGTCTGCATCCAGCTCCCTAAGTCCCCACCATCATTTGACCTGCGGCTAACAGCTCTATCCACCTACGCTTCAGATTACTCATCTGTAAAATGGGGCTGAAAAATATTTTCCAATCCACGAGGCTATTGTAAGCATTCGATAGCTTAGCATAAATAAAATAGTCCTAAACCCGAAGCCTATAAATGTTAGCTATTGTTATTAAAATTTTTTTAACGTTTATTTATTTTTGAGAAAGAGGGAGACAGAGCATGAACGGGGGAGGGTCAGAGAGAGAGGGAGACACAGAATCCGAAACAGGCTCCAGGCTCTGAGCGGTCAGCACAGAGCCCGACGCGGGGCTCGAACTCACGGACCGCGAGATCGTGACATGAGCCGAAGTCGGATGCTTAACCGACCGACCGAGCCACCCAGGCGCCCCACTAGCTATTATTATTAACACCATCATTACTGTTTTATAGGCTCCCGCTCTTCCTTCGGGCTCTATCCTTGGGGACACTGTCAGTGATTCACTGGATCTTAGTGAGCCTCTCCTCCGTCTGCACTCATGGACAGTCTCCCATGGACTTCCCCAGCCTGGGTTTTGGGCCAGCCAGGAGAGGAAAATTCTGAGTGGCACTGGGAATGCCTAAGTGTTCACATGCACTCATCCAAACACACCCTCTACCTCTTTAACTCCTCAGTGCCACCTGAAATGGTGCATCTGTCTTCCCTGTATGTTCGATTTCTTGCTGTGTTGATATTCTTCCCTATGTTCCATCATAAATGATAATTCTAGGGAGAAGCAACTGACATTTTAAATAATCATGATCTTCAGCAAAATGGCACTAATTTTAATGCTTTCAACTGCTGCTCCTTTTCAAGGCACAAAGCAGCCAGACTTCCTTTTCACTGAAGAGATTGCTGACATGATGACATCCAAACCATCAGCTGCCTCCCACACGGATATTGACAGCTGGGGTGCTTTCAGTGTTCTCCACAGCTATCGCCCCTCTCCATTTGCCTCTCGTAAATGAGATTGAAATGGTAGCATTTCACTCCGGTTGAGACCAGGGGGTTCTGCAGATTGACAGATATAATTATCATGTTCGCTTCCTGGCATGTGGTATCTAAGTAATAGTCTCCATATTTATCCAGCGTTAATCAGGAGAGAGTCCAATCAGTTGGAGAGGGTGTTTTCAAACCAGGCTCTGCCTAGAGAACTCATCCAGTAATGATGGTTCTCATTTCTGATATGAGGCTGGAGTCTTGCCCCAGTTCTGTCTCTGGGCAACAATTAACACCCAAAGAGCCGGGGCCTTCGTGAGAGCAATGGGGTCGGTACAGAGGGCCTGCAAAGAGGCCCGGCTCCATTCATCCTGAGGAGTTGGAGCTATGCAGGCACTTCCATCTCCAATGGAGAAATCAATGATTGATAAAAGCAAGAAAATAACATATGCAGTTTGGGAATTTAGTTAGTAAAAGCAATAAGAAGGGTACATCAACACATTCCTTTGTTGTTGGTTTATTTGTTTACTTGTGGCAAAGGAATGGGGATCATTGTTTCGGGTGCTATGATGAACTTGAAAGATGATCTAGCCTGCCCCCTTTCTTCCTTTTTATAATGAGAAAATGTCAGACCTTTTCCACTAGCCTTGGGTCATTTGGCTAGATAGCCCAGAATTTACATGGAGGGAGAAGCCAAGACATGAAGCAGCGTCAAAAATGGCTGGTGCATTCGTCGCAGCTATTTTGATTTAGATCGTCCTTGACTTGAGATGGAGGCACCCTTCCAACATATGTGGTCTAACACCCATTCTCTGACACCCTGAGAAGGACAGTCCAGTCTCTCCTTGGATGTCTTCCATGGTGTATGGCCATCCAAAAATCAGGAAGAGTCAGAGATGAAACGGGTAAGTGTCAAGGCTGGGCCAAGGAAGGAGCCCACCTGGGTGCTGCTCCTATTAATGGTAATGATCTTGGTGGTAGTAACAAGCAGTAGTGATTCTGGGAAGTGGGAAACAATCCACTATTGGACCATTGCTTATTCCAGGGCGGGTAACTTCCAAGGGCTTTACAAGAATTGTCTTATTTAAATTTGTCTATAATTCCATGAGTCAGGTGATTTGTTTTCTTCAGTTAAAAAATGAGGCCTAAAGTATTAAGAGAATTCTTCCAGGGTCACGGGGGTGACTCAGTCGGTTAAGCGTCCAACTCTTGATATTGGCTTAGGTCATGATCTTATGGTTTGTGAGTTCAAGCCCTATGTGGGGCTCTGCACTGGCAGTGAGGATCTTGTTTGGGATTCTCTCTCTCTCTCTCTGCCCCTCACCTGCTCATTCCCTCTCTCTCTGTCTCTCTCTCTCTCTGTCTCTCTCTCTCTCTGTCTCTCTCTCTCTCTGTCTCTCTCAAAATAAATAAGTAAAACTTATTTTAAAGAAAGAATGGGGGGTCTGGGTGGCTCAGTTGGTAAAATGTCCAACTTTGGCTCATGTCATGATCTCAAAGTCCGTGGATTTGGGCCCCGTGTTGGGCTTTCTGTGCTGACAGCTCGGAGCCTGGAGCCTGCTTTGGATTCTGTGTCTCCCTAGCTCTCTGCCTCTCTCTCTCTCTCTCTCTCTCTCTCTCTCTCTCTCTCTCTCTCTCAAAAGTAAATAAACGTTAAAAATTAAGAAAATTAAAAAAAGAAAGAAAAAGAAATTTCCTCTGGGTCTGGCAGTGGACAAGTGACAGAACTTCAATTGTATAATTGAAGCTTTTTCTTAGCCACAATACCATGCTGTCTTTCGCGTACCATGTGTGCTCAGATCACTAGTTCAAGGAAAACGTGCAAGGGAGGGAGAGGGAGAGAACAAAGGGGAGTTTGGGCCTGGTGTTTCTTTAGGGAAAAAGTCCATAATAAACAGTGAAAGATAGCATGTGCTCAGGCAGAAATGAAAGCTCAACCCCAACAGAAGTTAAAAGTAGATAAACACAGCCAGCTAATTCTGATTCTCCAACTGCTGTGTGTCTTCTGGGGAGGTTCATCAAATGGCCCACTGCCTCCTTGTCTGTTTATTTTGTTTTGTTTGTAAGCTCACTGAGCAGAAACCAGTCTCTTCTCTGTGGCACACCCATAAAAGTTAAATAACACTTCTCTTAAAAAAACCCGGGGAGGGCTCATTCCATTTTCTTTAGAGACCTAGTCACGACTATCCTGCCTCTAGTGTGACCATCTTAAATAGGTTTTATTTTCCCAGTGGGTATGGTAAGTCTGCTCCAATTAGTTGGGATGTTTTCCTAAAAGAAGAAAGTGGGCAATCCCAACCACACCATATCTTTTAAGCTACCTGGAAAGGGAAGAGTGAATGTGGACATTCCTTTAAACAATAGTTCTTCATGTCCGGGCACTGTTCTAAGTAGCTTACCCGCTTTAACATATTGGCCGCTCACAGCAATCTGCTGAAGCAGGTGTCATGATCACCCATGGTTTAGAGAGGAGGAAACTGTAGTGCAAGAGGGTATATGCTTAAACAAGGCCATGGTGCCTGTCTGCAGCAGAGGCAGGGTGCTCATTCATCTTGCTTTAGAAGCAGGTACAGGAACTACAAAGAGAATGCCATTTATGTGTAAAGGTGGACAAAGAAGTCCTCTCTGAGGTGGGAAAATCTGAACTGAGACATAAAGCATGTGGAGGGGCTGGGAAAAGAGCATTTTGATCAGAAAGAACAAGTACAAAGGCTCCAAATTAGAACTACCACTTTCAAAGAAGAGCAAAGATGTCATGATCGCTCCAGGAGGATATCTGAATAAACAGCAGACCTGAAATCCCACTTTACACAGTGTGCTTTCAAGCCCCACCTAAACCGTGCTGCTAACTGACTCTTTAAAACCTATCAAGTGCTGCAGAAACCCTCAAGACATAGAACCACCCATTGATTTTGCATTTTGGAGATCTTAACAAGAGTAAATCCATGGCATAGGGGAAGAAACCACATAGGCAAGGTGGGAAGAGTAAGTAGGAGACTGGGAAGAATAGACAGCAAGTGTCAACATCTTTCCCAAAAAGTTTTGTTTTGTTTTGTTTTTGAGAATGCTAGAGGAGAATGCGAGATCAAGAAGTTTTTTAAAGAACAACAACAACAAATGTGTGAATGCTTGATAAGATTGATCCCAGAGAGAGGATGAGTCATGAAAAACAAAAACAAAAACAAAAACAAAAACAAAAACAAAAATGTGTGAATGGTTGATAAGATTGATCCAAGAGAGAGAGGATGAGTCATGATACACAAGAGAGAAATTGATTATGTCCAGTAACATTGGTGCATGATTTGATTCTTAGCCTTTGGCTAAAAAGGATTTATGGACATCTAGGAACTATGAATGTGTGTTCCAACCTGTTTATCTTGTTCCCATACTGTGCTCATCCCTCACTCAGTGAAGCCAAGCATGATCAATATATAATATACATGTTGCTTTTATTGGCAGTGGTTTTATTTTTTTTCCCCCAAAGCTCATTGATTGATTCTCTCCTTTGTGATAATTAAATGTAATGATCAGCCAATTAACTTATTATCTCATTCTTTCAACAAATATGTTTGACCATCTTCAATATGCCCAATACTATAATAAAAGGAGTGATATAAAGATGGAGAATATAAACATGAGATGGCTGCTTCTAAAAAGATCTCACTCTTAAGGGATAAAATGCAATATAATACACCACACATAGCACTCCTTTGCCCAATCAGTGTAAGTTTTCTTTTCAATCTGTGCGATTGGAAAGAGACAGGTATGTAAATCAGTGAATCCGAATTTTAAGCATTTTTAGACCTCTTTTCCTTTATCTGCTGTCCCTTTATTTTTATCTCTTCTTTTCTTGAAAAAAATATATATATACAGAAAGAGAGAGAGAGAGAGAGCAAGCAGATAATGAGCTTTTACAAATAAATTAAAAAAACAGATTTCCCAATTAAAACCTGGGCAAATGACTTGTACAGACACTTCACACACACACACACACACACACACACACACAGATATAAATGACCAATGGACTTATAAAAAGGTATTCAGGATAATTAGCTATCAGGAAAATACAAATTGTAACTGCAAAGAGTTACCAATACACAGCCTGTGGAATAGCTCAAATTAGAGAGACTGATGAAAAATGTTGGTGAGGATATGGCCAGCTGGAATTCTCACACATTACCAAAAGGCGGGAGTGTAAAGTGCTACAAGCAATTTAGAACACTATTTGGCAATCGTACATATACCTACCTAAAAATGCAGAAATCTTCACACCTAGTTATCTCCCCAAAATAAATAAAATGTTATCATCACACATTTTTCAAGAATGTTACGGCAGCTTTATTCATGTTAGTCACAATTTAAATGTTCATCAAGACTTGATGACCAAGTTGCGGTACGGTGATACAAAGGAATACTATTTCTTAATGAAATGGAACAAACTGCTGATGTATATAAATAACATAGTGGATGAATCTCAAAAATATTATTCTGAGACAAAGAAGCCAAACGCAAAATAGTACACACTGTATGATTCCACTTATATGAAGGCAAACCTAATCTATGGTGAAAGAAAGTAGGGCAGTGTTGGCTGGGGCTCCTGGGTGGCTCAGCGGGTTAAGTGTCTGACTCTTGATTTAGTCTCCAGTCATTATCTCATGATTCATGGGACTGAGCCCCGTGTTGGCTCTGCACTCGTAATGCCAAGCCTTTTTGGGACTCTCTCTCTCTCCCTCTTTCTCTGTTCCTCCCCTCTCTCTCAAAAATAAATCAATGAACCTTAAAAAAATAGCAGTGTTTACCTTTGAGGTTAAGATTGACTAGAATGAGCACAAGGGAATCTTCTGCTGGAAATGGTCTGAATCTCAATTGAGGTGGTGTGACAGACGTGGCATAGTGCACAGAATTTCGAGAAAACCTCACGACCTTTGTCTTTGGTGTGGCTCCTATGATTTCCTTACACTATAGGACAAAGGAGAGATTATTTAGATGAACATAATATAATCGCAAGAACCCTTCAAAAGCATAGAGTTTTCTCCATTTGGTAGCAGGATGAAAAATCAGAGATCTTTGAAACATGAGAAAGATTTTTTAATATCTTTTTAAATTATTATTTGTAAATTTATTTACTTATCTATTTTGAATGTGTGTGTGTGTGTGTGCGTGTGTGTGTGTGTGTGTGATCGGGCTCATGTCACGAACCATGACATCATTACCTGAACTGAAATCAAGAGTCAGACCCTTAACCGACTGAGCCACCCAGTGCCCCGAAACAGGAGAAAGGTTTAAGGCACCTTTGCTGATTTGAACATAAGGGAGGTCACATGACAGGAAATGCAGAGGGTCTCTAGAATTTGAGAGCTGACTGAAAGCCAGCAAGAATTTGGGGATGTCAGACCTACCACTGCAAAGATTGCACTCTACCGTCAACCTGTATCATTGGAAGTGGATTCTTCACCAGAGCCTTCCAGTAAGAGCCTGGTCAGCTGACAGTTTGATTTTGGCCTTGTGAGAGCCCAAGTAGAGAACCAGATGGACCCCACGCACACATCTGACCAACTGTAAGACAAATAAATGGGATCTGTCTAAAACTGTTAACTTAGTGGTAATCTGTTATTAAGCAATAGAAAACTAAGACACTTATGATCACCATATGTACATATTACCTCTCTATGTGCATATGTCTATTTCAAGGAGTTTAGGTGGATCTAGAAACATGTTGATTTTTAAAATGCAGATGACAAGCTGAGTTTATCTCATGGATGTAGGTAGAATAAGTGGCCCCTGCTTCCTCAGCTGGTAAGGTCTAAGAAGTTGATGCAACAAACACAGGACTAGAGCTCTTCGCATTACTAGAAAAAAATAAATTTATGTTTAAGGGCATCAATATTTTTGTTTTTCTAAATTTGCTCTTCTCCAGTTTTCCTTTAGCTAATATTTATTGGGCTCTTACTATGTACCAGCAGTTTTCTAAAGTTCTTTCCACATATTAACTTATACAATCCTCACAAAAACCCTGGAAGGTAGATAGGTACTTTTGTCATCTCCAGTCGACAGATACCTCCAGGGTAACAGATAACTTACACAGTGAGGTGGTCTTCTTCTGGAGCTCCAGCTTTTCACTATAATGCTATATCTTGCCCCATTAAAAGTGGAGTTGAGTTATATTTCTGTCTTTCCCTCACACCCCAAACTCAACCCATCAAAATATTCTGATGGCACTGCCCTCTAACTATATCTTACCGTATTCAGGCTACCGTCATGTCTGGCCTGGACGATTGTGACAGCCTTCTCATTGCCCTTCCTGCTTTTTGACCTTGACCCATCACCCTGGCTCTTTTCTCTCCTTTCTCCTTTTTCTCTCATTTCTCTCCTCTGCTTAAAACACTCTGATGGCTTCAAGTGGAGTTAGAATAAAGATCTTGGGGTGCCTGGGTGACATAGTTGGTTGAATACCTGACTGTAGATTTCAGCTCAGATCATGATCCCAGGGTCATGGAATTGAGCCCCACATCAGGCTCTATACTAAATATGGAGCCTGCTTAAGATTACCTCTCTCCATCCTTCTGCTCCTCTCCCCCACTTGCTCTCTCTCTCTCTCTCTCTCTCTCTCTCTCTCAAATAATTTAAAAAAATAGAATAAAGTTCTCACAATAGGTTTCAGGGAACATTTGGCCATATCCAGAGATTTTTTTGGGTGTCATGCCTTAGGGGCAAGAGTGCTCCTGGCATCCAGTGGGTTGGAGCCAGAGATGCTATTAAGCATTCTACAACGCACAGGTTACCACCCCAAACAGACAATTATCCAGCTTACAATGTCAGTAGTGCTGAAGTGAGACCCCTCCTTTGCTGGACATAGCAACAAATTCAAAGCTGAGAGTATCACATGCCTTCCAGTCCCAGTGTTTAAGAGCTCCTGGGCTCTCACCAGATTGCCATGGGGATACAGCACTGTGCATGCCAGGGAACCCCAAGACGAGGGCTCACTTCGGCATAGAACAGTGAGCTTGCTCAGGGACTGAGGAGACTCATTGGGAGCTGAGACAGAGATCCTGAGATTCGGCAAGTGGCAAATTGAATTTTGAAGAGTGATGATAAGAAAGAGGAACATTCTTCAAGGACATCATACAGGAGTGGCTGCCGCTGTTTTGACCTCCTGTCCTCCTGCAGTTCCCGATCGTTGCTCACCCACACTGAAATGTTAATGACTAACATGGTAGCACATTTATATAAGGATCGATTTTTAGCAACATTCTTTTCTCATAAAACAATACAAACTTAATGTAAAAAAAAACGGTTGGGAGATAATTTTTTTAACTAAGAATCTAAAAGAACTGGGAAGGAGAAAAAAATATTTAATTCCACTACTCAGAAATAACCACTGATACTACTTTGGGGTGTGTACATGTGTGTGTGTGTGTGTGTGTGTGTGTGTGTGTGTCTGTGTGTCTGTGTCTGTGTGTATAAGGGCAATGTTTTATCACGAACATCCTCTCATGTCATTAAAATTTTGAAGACTATTCTATAATATTCTACTTTATGGCAGTGTTGTTGACTTTCAGATTCTTCCCCATTTTCCTCATTGAGATGGACAGCTCCCACTTTCATGATGAGTTGTCAGAATGAATGTAGAGACTGTTTATTCAACAAACACTTATGAGATGTTTTCTATGTGTCAGACCTTATACTAAGTGCTGTGTGTAAAACATGAATAAAATAGGACTTCTGCATTCCAGATGAATCAACTAGCAGCGTTGGGTAGTGTGTGGGCAGAGAGCTGATGAGAAGCTGGAGTCAGCCTCTGCAAGGCTCTTGAGAATCACTGTTTTGGTGGTGAACTTAGCCAGGAAGACCATTTTCAGGGTCCTCCCACTAATCCAGAAGCTTCTCAGTTTCACTGAGCCCCACTCCCCTGCCTACCCCAACTGCGTGTGGGCCTCTAAATCCCTGT
The DNA here is from genome assembly GCF_007474595.2 of Lynx canadensis. Lineage (NCBI taxonomy): Eukaryota > Metazoa > Chordata > Mammalia > Carnivora > Felidae > Lynx > Lynx canadensis. The sequence continues at coordinate 195,525,028 of NC_044306.2, forward strand.
ACGGAAAACTATCCTACTTGGGTTACGTATTAGTCTTCTAGGACCATTATAGCAAATCACTATAGACTGAGCAGCCTAAACAACAGATTTATTTCTCACAGTTCTGGAAGCTGGGAAGTCCAGGATAAATGTTCCAGTCAGTTTGGTTCCTGTGAGAGCTCTCTTCCTGGTTGCAGATGGCCACCCTCAATACTGTCACGTGAGCCTCACCCTCATGACCTCCACTGGCTCTCATCACCTCAACAAACCCCATCTCCAAATACCAATCACACTGGGGGCTGCAGCATATACATTGTGGAGGGGCACAGTTCAGTCCTTAGCAGGCTACCTAAAGTGTATTTATTTTGTGATTTGTAAAATCTTAATTGTATTCCCTAAAAAAAAAATGTGTTCATGCATAATGGAGATAATCTGTTATCCAGCCAGTGTATATTTTCCCTTTATCACTTCCTGGGGGCTCATGTTACACATGTTATATATAACATATTACTCTTTAACATTGGTTCACATGTTTATTGCACAAGCATTTACAAATTCTCATTCTATGCTGGTTGCTGAGGCTAGTGGCAGAGAGGTGAATCTGATCTTACAGAGCTCAGAGTCTAATAGAAATTGGAAGGTTTTTTTCCAAGTTTCGCTGTTAAACAAATGTTTCACTGAATATTATTTACATCTACCTCTGCATCTAACTGGCACATGTGTTTTAAGAAGAATTGTGTGTGTGTGTGTGTGTGTGTGTGTGTGTGTGTGTGTGTGTAAGCTAACACGCACTCTGTAGTTTCTTTGAAACATTGACAGTCTGTTAGTACCTTCTTTAGGAGAGTCATGTCTTTGGGACTGGGATGCTTGTCACATGAGTCTTTAAATGCCCTGCACCTTTCACAGAGGTGCATGCATGGTAGACATTCCACAATACTGATTGAATAAATGAGGAAGGCATTGGGATTTCCAAAGTAGTTAGCTCGGACCCCCATAACAACACCACAGACTTGGTGGCTTAAATAAGAGAGGTTTATTTTCTCACAGTTCTGGAAGTGGAAGTCTGAGATAACAGTGGCAGCCTGGGCATATTTTGACAAGGTTATTCTTGGCTTGTCCATGGTCATCTCCTTGCAGTGCCCTCACATGGCAAGGATACAGAGAGGGAGAGTAAGACCTCTGGTGTCTCTTCTTATAAAAGCTCTAATTCTATTGGATCAGAGCACTAACTTTATGACCTCACTTAACCTTAATTACTTCAGTAAAGGCTTTCACCAGATACAGTCACACTGAGAGTTAAGGCTTCAGCATATGACATTTTTTGGGGGGGAGGGGGGTGGACACAAACAGTCCATAACAATTCCCATTTTACAGATAGAAAATTGGGAGGTGACAGGATGTCAACTGTGCTTTGTCCCAAATGCTAACTCGCTCTGATGGGTGGTGGCTGCTTGGAGCCTGAGAGAGGAGGGACTCTGGAGCCCCACAGAGGCGCAGAGGAGAGCTGGGCATGAATCTGTTAACCGTGCGTGTAGGAGCACGGAGCAGGAACGAGCAGCTGGTGTTCGCCATCACTCTGCCTGGCAGTGCACAGCATTATCTTACTCTTTAATACTCACACCCTGCAAGGCAAGCGTTTTCTTTCCCAGACTACAGTGATTGCCTTAAAGCTAGGGAATTTAAATATTTTTACCAGAGGACAGTTAAAGATAGAACTTCTGTTTGAACTGGTGTAAATGCCTTTTTATGGTACCACTGACTTAACTTGGATTCCTTTAATACTGAGGATATGGCAGTTTATCATTTCACAATACATTAAAAGAAAAACATATTCATCAGTCAAATCACAGTGTTCAAGAAAGTAGGAGCATAGCTGATTCGTAGAGATCATTGGAATTTAGTGAGATATATATATATATATATATATATATATATACACACACACACACACACACACACATACACATATACATATATGCATATATATATTTGTGAAATTCTTTTGTCAGTGAGGTATTACTAGACTCCAGTATATGAAATAGATGAAAAACAGAGTTGAACAGGACAAAAGCTCCCCTTTGCCACTCCCAGATCCCTGGAAACATCTCCAGGAAACCCCAGAGTTCCATGGGACATAATTTATAAACCACTCATCTCGCTCACCCTCTTTATTCAGTTGAGGAAGGTACCAATTACTTACTGAAGGTCACACAGCTAATTAATGGCAGGACCAGGCATCTAGCTCTGGCCTCTTGGTTCTTAACGCAATGCTGCTTAGAATACACAGGTGTTGAAATATTTTTTAAAAATCATCTGTCACTTTGAGGCACAAGCTCCTCTGGAATCACAACTGAATTATGAAGGGCACGTGAGGTTTCTTGAAAATCCCAAAGAAAACAAAGGGAAATTGGAAAAGCACTGTGGGATTGACTGCAAACAATTGAAATTCTTCTCAGTTAAATGTCGAGATGAAAAGGCCAAGACAAACACAGTTCTGCAAAGAGGAGAAATGAAAAGTCAAGTCAGAGAGCTTTACAGATGTCGATATTCTGCTGAGAAGACTTAGTTCCAGAAGAAAAGAAAAGCTCTGGTTACTGAGCACATGCCAGTGTCTGGTTCCAGTATAAATGCCCAATCTGACTCTGGCTCAACTTGGTGTGTGTTTAATGAATATTTCAGAGGTTCCTACAGAGCTGAAGGACTTTTGAGGTCAATGAGGCCCATCTACCACCTCATGCAAGAATCCTGTCCATAGCAACTCATATTCAGGTAGGCTATCAGCTCTCACAGTTTGTTGGATAGCTCTGAACACTGGAAAGACCACACTGATATAGAGGGCTTAAAAAGAAAGGGGAAAGGAAAACCCTTTCTGTGAAATTAAATTCACCTCATTCAATTTTCCCAACAATCTGTTGAGGATCGTATGATAGTCATGATTTTACAGATGGGAAAAAATGAAGCTCAGAAAAGTTAGATAATTGGCCCTATGGTACATAGCTAATTATGTCACAACTGGCACATGAGCCTAGGTCTGCCTAAAGTCTTTCTACTGTTTAGGAGAGACAACTTGTGAGCACAGATATTATTTTCTGCTTTCCTTCATGGGCTAGCCAGTGGAAAACATGCTCTAGACTCTCTTATTCAGCACAGGTGAGCCCAGAAAAATGTGATCAGAAGTGATGGGAACCATGTCCAAGGCTGGTCCTTAAGGGCACCTGTTCCTTTCCACTAATGGGGGGAAAAATGAAAGAAAGACAGCTCTGAGGACCTTGAATGGGATAAAGCTACAGGATGAAAGGAGTTTGGGTCCTTATTGACTTCATGGAACCAAGCCAGTCATTATTTCCTGTTGTGACTATGGAGTAACAGACCCTGGGATTTCAGTTGTTTGTTAGTTCTTGCAGTCAAACACCAGGAGAAGGTGGCTATAACCACAGCCACGTGGAAATTCAAGCCAGCATTGTGACTTTCCAGGCTAGAACTTTCACCAGGTCACCTACGGCATAATTATGGGCTAAAGTGCACATCCGGATTCCCATCACATTTTGATGAAATTGGCAATAACTGTGATAGGAGAATGTGCTACTAGACCCCGCCCCCACTCAAGGATGAAAAGCTCATTCCCCAAGATGAAGGAAACATTGACAGGTTATAGCTTGCATTTGAGCCTCTGTCAAAAGATAGCTCTTAGATGAAGAAATCCACCTCAGATGACATCATAACTCCTTCCAAGGCACGTCATTTATCCAATGATTAGTCCAGTGCTGGAATACAAAAGCCCTGCCACCTTATCAAAACTCAGGGCAATTTTGTAGGCTGTACCAGTTCCAGAGCCACTTACCCTCCCCCACCCTCAACCATGAGATTGGCAGAAGCATTTGTTATCACGGTGTCATAACCCAAGATCTTCTTCCCCTTGACCCTAGTGAAGTGTCCAAATTTTGTAGTTAGAAAAGTGATTTTTAATGATTATATATTTCTAAAAGCATGCCCTTAGGATAAGTGAGACACAATTTGTTCTATAAAAGGAAAGAAATGATAGTATGTTCAAAGCCATGTGACTCCAGGGTATTGTGGAACTGCTTTAATCTCCTTTGTGATATTTAGTTTGCTCATTTAGGCTTTGCCTGGTAATGATATGTTTAGATTTAGTAGGAAACCATTGCCCTATCTCAAATATTGTGTGCCCTATGACCCTATCACTCTTCTTCCTTATCATCACAATTAATCCAGTTCCTTTCTGATGTCTCTTCTGTGTCTGGCACATATGTATTGTCATTGTTCATATCGTATCATCACAGTCTACTGATTTAAATTGTGATTATCTATTTACATGTCCTTCTCCACTCATCTAGGATTTCCTTCAGGACAAAGAAAGACAGTGTCTTATTAATTTCTGACCTCCCCTGGTCTTAATATTAAGTGCTCCTCAAGAATGACTTCTTCAACGTTGATGGAATGAATTCGCATCATACTGCTTGACACACAAAGACCAATTGCAATGGTTTTATTTACCACTTTTCACTTGTTGTCTTGCTTAAAACAAACATGAAATGGAGAATTTTATAAAACCCAATCTAGTCATAAACTTTTACAAGAAGACATTAATGTAAAAATATACTCTGTTCATCTTAACAAAAGGGAGAGGCTTTCTGAAAGAATAGCAGTTAGCCTGAAGGAGGAGTTTGAAGATGGAATTTTTCATCTATTTGGCCTTGAGTAGGTCTGTCTTCCTTCATCCTTATCAACTCCCTCCACGGGTATTAACATATCATACCCTAAATTTATAGAATGAGGACGAAGCGGTTTTCCTTCTCATGCAAACACAGGGCCTAGCACATGGTAGGGTCACTGCATAGTAAATATGTGCTTAAGGAAAGAAAGAAAAAGATAAATAAAAGAAGAAAGGTAAGAAGAAAGGAAGATGGAGGGAGGGAGGGAGGAGGGGAAGAAGGGAGGAAGGAAGGAAGGGGGTTAAGGAATTAGGGCAATGTTAAGAAAAGTAACTTGAGGTATATCTTATAACTTTCTACTTTTCTCATACACATACTTTAACAAAATTTTCAACTATGCCATACAGTCTCTCTGATAGATTAAATCCCTTTTAGAGGTATAATACATATAAACACATAATATATGTAATATATATAAAGTAGGTCAATTCAACCTAACTAGGAATTCAGAGGCCAGTCTAGTCATGCTTGGTGCTTCAGTCTTCCTAGAATCTGGCCTTCCCTCCATCTATGGTCTGACTCCCACCCTCAAGCAGTTGACTCTGTGATAGAACTGGAGACAATCTGATGTTCCTTTAAAAAACTAAGTAGGAAAAGAATAAAAGCCCAGATGGTGGGTGTGTGAAATCAAACCAAGCCGTTAAATAAAAGATGTTCTGATTCCAAGTAAAATAGAACAGAATCTGCTATAGTAAGGAAAAGGCATATAAGTTAATCCTCAGGGCAGGGACACACTGAAGTATGAAATCTGATATCTCACAAAAAGCTCCAAGGGTCAAAGTTATACAAACAGGCAACCCTACAGAGAATGGAAAATCTCATGACTTGATGCTCTTGTCATTAATTGCTGAACTCCCAGTTACCCTCATGAAACATTATATAATTTTTGCTCTGGGCATGGAAGTAGCAGTGCTTCAAAATAAACAAGACAATCAATTAGAATTAATCTGTTAAACATTACCCTGCCAAGACAAGCTGTAGAAAGTGGAAACAAAAATAAAACAGTGTTGGGGAACAAGGGATACATTTCTGAGCCCAGCCATGATCACTAATCTCGTAATTCATAAGGTCCAACTGCTAATATGTCCATCCATCCATCTAGTCTGAATTACTCCCCTAGAGACTGGTTGGACATGCTCAGGCACTGGCCACTGGGTTGGGGCTTGGCCGCAAAGTTCTGAATGAGGGATGCAAATGGTCCAAGAAGGTCTAAGCAAGGGGAGCCAAGTTTAAAAGTTAGAGGCTGAATTAAACACTAGTTTCAAAGGAGAGAATACAGTACGATGATGAAGCCTCATGCGTAATACACATAATATATCCAGATACTGGTGGGTGTCTCACTCATGAAAGTTTGGGCTTCCCTCTAAGGGCTATCACATGTGTATTATATGGGCTCAAGTGGGCTCACCTACCTTAACAAGTCAAGTGTTGAGATGGATCGATCTATTCATCCATTATTCTACCATCCATCCATACTTTCACATACCCACCACTTCTTCAGTTCGGCAAGTTGGATTAGGAGGAATGGACCGAGACACGGCAAAATGCCTGCTGATCTGGCCCTATTCACCTATAGCCATGCAGCACATGCTACCAAAGTTGAGGAAAGGACCAACCAGTTTGTACTGTGGTATTAGCTTTGTTCTTACTATCCCCATTAAGAGGTAAGAAGACTTTTCATAGTAATTAGACAGCCTGGTTGGTGTAATTCAATAGCAGCAATACTTTGATTTCCTCACCCGTAAATGGAGCCCATAGAAGAACTTTCGCAGGGCTATTGTGAAGGTTAGGACTAACAAATGTAAATAATGCCTACCACCATTATTACTTTAAAGAGTGCTTGTAAACAGTAATTTATATTTTAAAGAGTATTATCACAGACAGTATTTCATGGGGTTCTCTCCAGACACTTGCAAGTAAAGTGCATTTCTTATCATTTCATAGCTTAGAAAATACCGGACAACCTTTTTTTTTTGCTCTCCCTGAAATAATTGAGCTCCTCCAGGGCAAAGCTGGGGCTTTTTCCTACCTAGTCTGCCCAGGGCAACTAGTATGCAGTAGACAACCGAAAACAACCAGTTGAGCCATCTAAGTTGCAAAATCCCCCGGATGCGTCTCTGATCTACCCCCTTGTCTGCCTCTCTGGCCACTGCTCTGGTTTAAGGTCTCACGTGTCCTCTGGATTGTTGCCATAGCCACCCAGCTAGACTCCCTGCTGCTGCTGGATCCATTTTTCTCTAGTGAGTTCAGAGTCATATGTTCAAAATTAAATTTGGTCACCCTGTTTCTAAAGCCCTCAACGGGCTCACCCTTGCACCAGGAGGTAACCATCAGTCCTCACTCTTGCTCACCAGGCTCTTACCAAGGGGCAGTTCTCACCATTGTTGCTGAACAACACCAGGTGGCAGGTGGTAAGTGTGCCCATCCCCTCTACTGTCCCAGCTCTCCCACCTGGCATAGAGGATTCCCCTCTCTCTCCTCACTCTCAGCTGTGAATACTGTTCTCTGCGGGACCTGCTGGGTGAAGGTCTCTGTGCTAAGCCCTGAAGGCAGAGAGGATGGGAACATTTCAGGGGCAGAGGATGCTTTATTTTCATTCCACTGTCTTTAAAATTTTAATAAATGGGAATTTCTGCTCAAAAACATACACATCACAGGATAAGATTATTCTTTCTGCATCCCAAGCAAACCACATGGATCACATGGCAGTTGATCATTTTGAGAAGGATTAATGGCAACAGCGGGAACCCTAGTGGGCATTTTTCTACATTGTATAATTTCAGTCCTTGCAACAACATGTGAGCTTATCATGACAATCTAATTTTACAGATTAGAAAACTGACCTTCAAAATGTTAAGTAGCTTTGCTAGGATCATCCATCATGTATGGGCAGAGTTGGGATTTAAATGCAAATTAGGACCATGTTTACAGTGAAACATATAAGTATCAAATCTCACTTGTGAAAGACATCATAATTCTTACTAGCGCTTCTTTAAGTGAACCCACCTTCTGTCCCTAGGCCAACCTCACCAAATTTTCATCTACCTGTAAAAGGTAATATATGTAAATTCTCAGGGATATTACAAAGCTTTTCAGGGGATACTTATATTTCCTCTGGAACACTACTGCATGTTCTGTACCTCATCAGGCAGTAAATAGTTTGCTGGCTTAATTTAATGGATGTTGGGATAGAGAATGTAAGAGCGATTATGTTGCCACATGAAAGACTATGACACCTGAAAGGGGCTTCCTACGTGGGCAATGGAGACCAGAGAGACTTGGCCAGACACCTAGAAGGAAGCACCAAGTGCAACAGGAGGTGGGAATGGTGCCAGAAGGACCTGGGAAACACTGTCCACATTGAAATGATTGATTTCTTTACTCATATGCTTCCTCCTGCACCATCAACTCCTTGGAAGCGGGGGCCATGTCTTAATTGAGCTGGATGCCTAGTTCCTAGCAGTGCCCAACACAGAGTATGTCTTTATTACACAATGTGAGACAACTGGTGACTTCTAGGTAAGATGAAGATTCCAAAAGAGTAGAGTCTTCATGGATAGTTCTGGTGCCTCATAATGCAGGGGTTCTGTGGGATCGACTCCTGCCTCTCTATACAGCCTCATTCACAACATGCACCCTCACTCACTGTGCATGCTCCCACCACACTGAGCTTCTGCTAGTTTCTGGAATAGGACAACATCCCCTCTGCCTTAAGGTCTTAAGGCACGGTTGCCTGCCTGAGATGATCTTCTCACATTCCACTGCATGACTCTCTTCCTCTTAAGACCTCAAATCATACCCTTCTCTGACCAAGCTTTTGTTCCTCCCTCCTTTTATGAGCTCCCAGAGAATGACATGTTTTTCCCACAGCATTTACACAATTGTAAGCTCAATCCTCCCATAGTAAACCTTTGTCATTAGCTGTTTCTTGCACTAGACTAAAATCTCCATGAGGTCGAGAGACTGTCTAGTTAGTTGTTGCTTTATTGTTGTATTTATTATTTACATTATTGCTTGCCACAGCGTTAAAGACACAGTAGGTACCCATCACTTGTTGAATAGTTGGTCTTCAATAAGCTATGTGCCAGAAATGATGATGCCCAAAGGGGTAGGTAAATGTCCCTGCATTTATGCTCTTTATGATTGAAATAAAGAAGACGAAAACCATGGGGAATTGAGTAGTATAGAGAACAGAGGACTTGTGGTGCCATGTACTAGATACTGTGTTAAAGGGGATGGGCATTACTTTTTGTTTAATCAAAAATTTAATATAGTCATGTGCCAAGGGCTTTATACGAGATCTAATGTGTGAGTAAAGAACATTGCTGCGTTGACGGTGTTAGATATTCCTACATACAGCCTACCACAGCTATCGATTCAAATAAGACAGAAAAATCTAGCACAGAGAGTTTTGTAGCTAAAATGGTGGGTGCATCAGTTACAGTTGTTGGATGGTGTGTGCACATATTATGTTTTATGATTCACACAACCTTTTCTTAATCAATCATCAATGCTCTTGATCCTAAGGGTATTAAGATCCAACACATGCCTCTTGAGAGTGAAGATCTGTTGATGCTCACTCACCAATGGGAGCCATTTCTGTGAGGGTTGGGATTCTGCAAAGGGAGTTGACAGGACGATTTCATTGGTGCACGTTCACAAAAGATCTTAAATTTAGATTTTTTTTAAAATGTTACCTACAAATAGAGGTCACTCTGTGTGTCTTTGCATTTATTTTTCATAATCTAGTCTTGACATTTTTTTTTAATCTTTTAGTATCCTGGAATCCTCAAATATATCCTACATCCTGTGATTTTGAGAGACCCTGTGTCCATAGTCCTTTATAAATTGAACAGAAAGGACCCATTCGACAGGCACTAGAACCAGTAAGGCTCTAACTTCTCCTTCCTCTGTCCCCAAGAGTCTCTGGGAGCACGAGTGTCACACTCATTTCAAATTTCAGTGCCATTTTTCTCAGCTCTGTGTTTACTGGTGGATCATGTCACCTCTTTGGGTGTCAGTTTCTCCATCTATTCAATGGCAGTGCAAATTACATTCCACAACCCCTATTCCACAATTCCGAAATCCAGGAAAAGTCCTGAAATCTGAAAGATTTTTTTTTTCATAAGTTTGGGGCAAAAGCTATTTTTGTCAGCAAAACCTTTTCTGAATTGGCATACAACTATTTGTCATCATTTATCACGCTTTGTCTCAATATTCACAACACGAGAGCAGAAATATTAACGCGATTATGCTGGAGATGTTATATATTATACAGCATATATATTATGCTTTTATATAACCATAAACTTCTGAATCTCAAAAGCCTGCAGGCTCCATCAGCTTTATGTGAGGGATTGTGGCCCTGTTCTTCATGGTATTCTTCTTGAGTTTGAAGAAGATAGAGTCCTTGGCTCATAGCAAGAAGTCAACAAAGTATATTCACTTTCACAAGGTATTCTTTGGGCTCTCCCTCATTAAACGTTAGCACCGCTGCCCCTTTGCTGTCTATCTGGTTGGTAAATATCTGGCTTTGGATCAAGCTTTCATTCCACTTGTGTCGGAATATAATATTAGCAATTGACTGTGTAAGAGAGAGGAGGAGGAATATGAAGAGAGGAAGAAAGATGAAGAAAAAGAAGAGAAGTGAAAATATAAACAAAACAAAACCAAGGAGAGACCAAAAAGAGGCAAGGATATAAGAATGAAACATACCTCAAGGTGCCTGGGTGGCTCCATTGGTTAAGGGTCCAACTTTGGCTCAAGTCATGATCTCATAGCTGCTGAGTTTGAGCCCTGCATTGGGCTTGCTGCTGTCAGCTCAGAGCCTGCTTCGGATCCCCTGTCCACCTCTCTCTCTGCCTTTCCCCTGATCTCTCTCTTTCTCTCTCTCTCTTTCTCAAAAATAAATACACTTAAAAAAAAGAATGAAACATGCCTGTAACCCCATGAGTGGAATGGGTTTCCCCTCATCAGCCCTGTAAAACTGTACTCTCTTGAGTCTCTGGTGATATCCATGTTGCCACATAAAGACTATTAACAGGACATATTACCTTGGTATGATTTAACATCTTGAAAGCCTTTACAAAATTTTGTTCTTTTCATTTCCCTCCTAGTTTTGCTCCTATATCTCAGTCTCATTCACATACTTTTCTTCTCTTTAGCCCTTCCATCAGGATCCCACCTTCTTGTCTGCTCACCTTTAGCATCTCCCTGAACACTCCAGGGAAGAATTCCTTTCTTTGCCCATAGTATACCTGAGCACTTCTAGAGAACTAGTTCCCTGCAGACCCTGATTGAGTGGTTTTGCCAAAAAGGAATGAGAAACTCTAAAAACAAATGATGAATTCGTGTAACAATAGTAACAATTGCAGGCCTCCAGTGCACCTAAGACATTGTCCCAGGTGCATTCACATTGTGTCATTCATCCACACACCTGTCCCATGACATTAGAATAATTTGCACCAAGGAAAGAGAGGTGAGTGTCAGTGTGAGCAAAGGAAAGAGTGCTCACCTTGGGAATAAACCTGGTCTCAAACCCGTCCTGTGTCTCTTGACAACTGGGTGACCCTAAATATGTTGTTTAAACTTTCTGATCAAAACAATGATAGGAATATTCATATGGATGGTAGGTAGGTACAAAAATAAAGGACAGACAGAGAAATAGGTCATAACTAAAAAAATCAGACAGGCCTTGCTGGTTGATGGAGAGGGATACATGGCTCAGGAAACACACCTGTGTTCCAGACGGCCTCGAGAAGGTCTGGTTTTGCTGATTTCATCCATCAAGAGGCTGTGATTTAAAGACGCTAAGTGAATTTTTAAGGCAAAACTCTTGGCGCTTCATTCTTAAAGCCTTAACACGTGCCTGGATCCATGTGTCCACTTTAACACCTGATAATGCCAGTGTTTCTCTTGTCATCGTGTTCAGTGATGGCTTGCCATAAAAACCCATTTATTTTAGGATCCAGTTACCTCTGACTGGATGGAAAGTTAGTTATAGGACTCTGTAAGGAAGCAGGGTCTGAGAGATCCATAGAAAGAATTTACCCTAAAGGAATAGGTAGCCAGAATGCCCAAGTAGGGTCTAAGGAAAAGAAGTGAGTGGACAAAGGACTGGGGACTCCCATGATCCTTATCTACCTTTGGCCACCTTCTATTCCCTACCTACGATGCCCAAATTCCAGATACTTTGGGCATGGGAAGAAGAGGTCATAGAAACAAGGCCAATCTCACTAAAATCTCTATAATTCTTAGAGAGAGAAGACATCCTTTTTTACTTCAGTGTGAGGGTGAGGGGCTCAGGAGTCTGGTCCAAGGGAAGATGTTTTTGACTGTCTCTGATCATGACAAAGCAGAGAACCGGGAAAGAAGACAATCTCAAGCACCCCTGAAAGGCGTGCTGAAGCAGCTGTGAGGAATGTGAAGCTATCTGTATATTCTTCTGACACAAGTGAAGGTGGCAAAGTTCTGTTTTCTATACGTAGAAATGGTGTGCCTCTATAAATATTTTTACATATAGAAAGTTTGTATTTTGGTGACCATTGGGAAAAAAAAAATCCCTGGATTAGAGAAATCCTGAAAACACGCTGATACACGAACTGTTGGACCACGTGCAGATAATGAGTGCAATTATGTCGGTCAATACAGCGGCAATCGGTAGCGGTATCTGCTCACTTTGTAAATGGCTAGTGAGGACAAGCTGTGTGCAGCTGAGTCGCGAGTCAGGGAAACACCCGCGTGAGCAGGAAGGTAGTGACTCCAAAAACCAGCACTGTGAAAGACCTAGTTTTCAGCCACCAGATAGCACCTTTAGGAGATTATGTGCTGCTTATTCAAGAAGCTGGGTGGCTGGCCCTATAAAGAAATCCGTTGCCAGCAAGAACTCTTTTCCTAAGGTAAAGCTAGACCATGCCTTATCATCCCCGGCCTGGTTCCTACTTTTTATTTCTTTCTATTACCATATTTGAGCCTCAATTCTCATCTATGACTCCAGCTGTTATCTTCTGCACTGGTTTCTTTATGTCGTGTGCCCCAGATGCCAAGAAATTGGCTTTGCATCAATGCCTGTCCTTGTCCTCGATTCCCAGACTGTGTTTGACGTTTGCCTGCAGCTCAGTTGGAATGGTGACCTCTGAACTACCCTTTAGTCTTCCTGTTCTCCTTGTGGAAGGTCTTCGCTTGTCCATGCACATGCAGTCCCAAATTCGGCATTGAAACAGGGCAAAAAGATTATCCCTCCCACCCTATCCTTCTCTTAAGATATCTCTGGGCTTTTCTTGTCCACTTGAGGCTACTGACAAATAGTCCGTTAACCTGAGTTTACAACATATTTGCAAATAGGGGTTGAGGGGCAGCCTCATTTTTCTTGAGAGTAAAATTCCATAGGGTAGTTCTTTGAATGAAATATTATCACTACCCCTATCAGAAGGAGAGAGAGAAGTCTGATCAGATTTAAAGGCGGAAGAACCCAAGCCGGTGGAGAAGAAGCTGCAAAGAACACAGAAGAACTTGACGATGTGATCTGAAGTAAATGACTCTAAACCTACCCAGCTGTCGATTGTAATCAGGGCATTGTGCTTCTGAAGATGGTTCACTGATACACATAAACACATACAGACCCATAAAGGGTGCCCTTTCGGTGAGTAAGTCATTACTAGCCAGTGATGAACCAGTTGCAATTGTACCTGAGTTCTTCAGTATTTCCCATATGAACAACAGTGACAGACATTTATATACATGTATAAAAGCTCTAAAACCAACCAAAGCAGTAGTATTAATAGTTACAGTGAAGAAAAAAAAAGAGTGGCATTTCCAGTGAACCATAGAGCACTTTAAAGAAGACTAAAGACCTAACAAAGGTTGTGAGGACCTCCTATTTAACTTTCAAGTCTCCAAGGGCCACCAATCATCCTCAGTCCATTTCAGGTTATTTCCTGAACTGTTACTTCTCTACAGTCTATAAAAACACTATTTCTCCCTTCATCTAATACCCTTATTAGGATTGATTTATGTCTCAACAAATTAGATTGGTGTCGGCATCTGGTTCATATGGTTCCACTCTATTTGTAGGAAATCCAGAGTCATGGGAAACATCTGGCAGATGTGTTTCAGGGTATTCTGAATGGGTGGCTATGGTGACCGTTAAGAGTCCTTTAAGGGAGGTTGCAAAATTTCTTCTCTCTTGATCATCATTCCACAGACTAGAAACATTCTTCCATGCCAAAGCTGACATGAACTAAAGAAATCCTTTAATCTAATGGATTCCTTGTGCTAACAAGGAAACTGAGGCTCACAGACACTGTGATATGTATACATCATCCATGTTTATGAAATTTGAAAAAGTGCTGTTTCAGACGTCATAGTAGAGATAACAAAATCGTTCTCAAACATTGCGTGCTGCCTTTTTTACCCCTCTGGGCGCCTGGCACGCTCCATGCATGCTTACCACATTCACATTTCCTAGCAAATAAAAGTTTCACTCTTCCTTATGCATTTGCTCAGAATAAATCCTTCATACCACAATATTTGTTTCTGTGGAAGACGTTGTCTTGTCTCCACATGTGCTGTAGTATGTTGGTTGTTGGCCTCACCGCTGAGTCCAAATGACAGTGTGTTTCCACAAGCCCTCTTTCTGAACCAGACTCTCCCAGCCATTTTGTTCTCTTTGGTGAAAATCTTCTCTTGGGGCACTCAGTATTGTCTGCTCACTCCAGTAGAGGGAGGGGCACTTTAAAATCATTTTGATACGAAAACGTGTTTCTTGCATGCATTCTGAGCTAAAAGCGGATCAATACTTCCCCTTCCAAAAAAAAAAAAAAAAAAAAAAAAAAAAGCATTACAATGACATTTCCAGTATTCATTCCGTAAACAACCATCTCTGTGTCCTTACTGACCCCACATCAATTGTAATTTAAGGTATTTCCCCCTAACCACATCCTGCCTGCCACCATGTAAGTCCCAGGGGTCAGTAGAACTTACGTGATTATACCAATTGTACATGGCAAGAAAAATAAGGAAGAGAGCTAGTATTTATTGAGGTTTCCATACATGGTGTGTGGGTCACCCCCATCCCCATCATGTGGATATTTAGTTGTTCCAGACTCGTGTATTGATATATTTCTATTTGGTATTTCTATTTGGTATTTTTGTCAAAAATCAATTGACAATATTCATATGAGTTATTTCTGGAATTCCTTTTTCTCTCTGTATGTCTTCAATTATCCTCAAAAAAAAATTTTTTTTTAAATTTCAGCACATAGACCTAGACATATTTTATTAGTTTCATGTTTTTATGTTATTTTATTTATTTTTAAATTTTTAAAAATATTTTATTTATTATTCAGAGAGAGACAGAGAGAGACAGAGAGAGACAGAGTACAAGCTGGGTAGGGGCAGAGAGAGGGAGACACAGAATCCGAAGCAGGCTCCAGGCTGTGAGCTGTTAGCACAGAGTTCCACACGAGGCTCGAACCCATGAACCGCAAGATCATGACCTGAGCCGAAGCCGGACGCCCAACTGACTAGGCCACCCAGGCATCCCTTTATTGGCTACTTTAAATGATAGTGTTTTTATTTTAAATTCTAAATCTTCACTGCAGTTTATAAAAACAAAATTAATCATTACTATTAATCAAAACATTATTAATTACATTAAATGCTAAAATTACATTGCTAAAATCACTGATCATTTCTAGCTCTTGTAGATCCCTTTTGATTTTCTACACTGATGGTAAGTCTTCTTTAAATGGACTGTTTAGCCTTTTCCTTTCCAATTGGTGTGCCTTTGATGTTACCCCAATACAAAGTTGAAGAAAGATGAGGAAAGTGAACATACTGCCTTGTTATTGATTTTAAGGGAAAAGCATTCGGTCTTTCAACATTGTACATAATGTTAGCTAGAGGCTTTCTGGTAGATGCCATTTACTAGAATGAGGAACTTCCTTTCTATTCCTAATGCTCTGAGGTTTTTTGTTTGTTTGTTTCGTTTTAGTCTCATAGGGTGTGGACTTCTACCCGATGTTTTATTTTGCAATGGTTTAGAGGTTCATATTATTTTTTTCCCTTCATTCTGTTAATATTGTGAATTAAGTTGATTTTTTGAAATGTTAAATCAACCTCATATTCACCAGGATAAACCAAACTTGATCATGCATTATTATGCTTTTATATGTTGCTGGATTTATTTCCTAATATTTTTGCTATGAGTATTTGTGTAATAGCTTTATTGAGGTACAATTAAGAAATAAAAATTGTATATATTTAAGGTATGCAATTTGATGTTTGATCTACACATATGCATTGTAAAATTATTACCACAATCAAGCTAATTAACATATCCATCACCTCACATAATTACTGTTTTCTTCTTCTTTCCTTTGTGTGATGAGAACACTTAAGATCTACCCTGGCAGCAAATTTCATGCATACAATACAGAATCATTCACTATAGTCACCATGCTGGGCGCTAGATCTCCAGGGTTCATTCATCTTTCATAACTGAAACTCTGTACCCTTTGATCAACAGAACCCCATTTCTCCCTCCCCGCAGCTCCCCCCCCCCCCCACAAGCACTATTCCACTCTCTGCTTCTACAAGTTTGACTATTTTAGATTCTACATATAATTGAGATCATGCAGTGATTGTCTTTCTCTGCCTGGCTTATTTCACTTAAAATATATAATCTCTTCCAGGTTCATCCATATTGTCACAAATAACAGGATTTCCTTCTTTTTAAGGCTAAGTAATATTTCATTATATATATATATATATATATATGCATATATTATACATGTTATACACACACACATACACACGCAGACCACCTCTCCTTTATTCAACTGTCAACAGACATTTAGTGTGTTTCCACATTTTGGCTATTGTGAAAAATGCAGCGGTGGGTGTGGGAGCGTAGATCTCTCTTTGAAGTCCTGATTTGCAGTTCCTTTGGATACATACCCAGAAGTTGAAGTCTATGCTGAGGGATATGGGTCTGAAGTTCTTCTCACGATGGCCTTGTCAGGTATTGGTATCGAGGTAATGATGGTTGGAAAGGATTCTTTTGTCCTCTATTTTCTGGAATGTTTATATAGAATTCACTTGTGAAGCTCTTTGGGCCCAAGGTTTCCTTTGTATGGGAATTTTTAATATTATGAATTCAATGCTGTTAATAGTAATAGGGATATTCAGATTTTCTATTTCTTCTTGAATCAGTTAGGGGGATTTGTGTCTTTCAAAGAATGTTTTGCTTCATTAGTGTAGTTTAAGTAACTGGTATCATTTTCTTCCTTTATCATCATTTTTTTTTGACGAAACTATAATGATTTCCTTTTCATTTCTGATATTGACAATTGGTTTCTTCTCTCTTGTTTCCTTCATTAGCCATATAGTCTAGCCAGAATTTAATCGTGTATTGATCTTTCCAATAGACCAACTTTTGATTTCATCGATTTTCTCTAATATTTGTTAGTTTCTTGTTTCATTGGCTTTTGTACTTATTTTTATTATTTCCTGCCTGCTACTGACTTTAGATTCTCTTCCCTCCACTTTTCTAGGTCCTTATTGTAGAACTTTTATAATTGATTTTGTGCCTTTATTATTTTGTCATATGTGCACTTCAAGCTTAAAATTTCATTTTAAACATTGCTTTAGGTGTATATATATATATATATATATATATATATATATATATATATATTTACTTTTTACTATTTCAAAGTATTATTTAAATTCTATTTGATTTATTCTTAGATTCAAGGGCTATTTAGAAGTGTGTTGTTTAATTTCTAAATATTAGATGTTTTCTAGGCATGTTTTAAAAATTATTTTTAATGCAATTCAATTGTGGTCAAAAGATATACTCAATCCTTTGAATGCCTTAAGATTAGTGTCATAGCCAGGTGTATGATCTCTGAGGGAATGTTCTTTTTGTGCTTGCAACAAATGTTTACTTTTCCATAGTTGGGTGGAGCTTTCTGTAAATGACAATTAGTTCAAGTTGGTTGATAGTCTTATTCAAAACTGCTCTGTCTCTTCAAATTTCTCTCTACTTGGTTTATTGATTACTGAGAGAAGAGTGTCAAAATTTCCAATTATAATTGTGATTTGATCTATATCTACTTTTGCTTCTATCAGTCTTTGCTTCATATAATGAAGCATTTTTATCAAGTGCATACACACTTAAGATTATTAGTTGTACTTTATAAATTCACCTTTTTATCATTTTGAAATTTACCTTTTTGTCTCTGGCATTATTTTTTATTCTGAAATCTATTTTTTCTGGTATTAATATATCCAATGAGACTTTCTGAAGATTAATGTTTGATGGTTTATATTTTTCTAATTTTTTACTTTGAAAAACTATTATGATAATATAGTGGAAAAAAGATTCTTAAAGACAATTATATTTTGACATTGCTCTTTGATCCAGTCAGGCAAACTCTGTCCTTTAATTAAAATGTATAGATAATTTATTTAAAAAAAAACCCTTGTTCAATATTTTTATCTTTTTTAAATTGAAGTATAATTAATATACAGTGCTAGATCAATTTCAAGCGCACAATATAATAATTCAACAATTCTATACATTACTCATCTCAGTAAGTGTGCTCTTGATCCCCTTTATTTTTTCACCCATCCCCCCACCCACCTTCCCTTTGGAAACCACCAGTTTGTTCTCTACATTTAAAAGTCCTTTTGTTGGGGCGCCTGGGTGGCGCAGTCGGTTAAGCGTCCGACTTCAGCCAGGTCCCGATCTCGCGGTCCGGGAGTTCGAGCCCCGCGTCTGGGCTGATGGCTCAGAGCCTGGAGCCTGTTTCCGATTCTGTGTCTCCCTCTCTCTCTGCCCCTCCCCCGTTCATGCTCTGTCTCTCTCTGTCCCAAAAATAAATAAACGTTGAAAAAAAAATTTTTTTAAAGTCCTTTTGTTTCCTTAGATAATTTGTTTTGATAATTTAGTTTTAATATAATTGTGATATGGTTTAAATCTACTATCTCATTATTTTTTAATTTATCTCATATATTCTATTTCCCTTGCTTTCTCTTTCCTAGTTTTCTTCATGAATGATTTGACTATTTCTTTAGTGTTTACTTTTACCTCCATTACTGACTTATTGGCTATATTTAGTTGTGTTATTTAGTAATTTTTCTAAATTTTCTAAATTTTTCATTTAACCTGCCAAAGTCTAACTTCAAATATGTTAAGAATTTTATTAAGATATACTTCTTTTTCCTCCTCCTCTCACTTAGACAACGTGATACACCACATTATAAAAGAAAAAAAATCAGAACCATATGATCCTTTCAATAGATACAGAAAAACCATTTGACAAAATATAGCATCCATTCTTGATAAAACCCTCAACAAAGTAGGCATAGAGGGAACATACTTCAACATCACAAAGGCCATATACAAAAGACTCACAGCTAATATCATCTTCAGTGGGGAAAAACTGAGAGCTTTCCCCCTAAGGTCAGGGACAAGACAGGGATGTCCACTCTTGCCACTGTTATTCAACATAGTATTGGAAGTCTTAGCCTCAGCAATCAGACAACACAAAGCAATAAAAGGCATCCAAATTGGCAAGGAAGAAGTCAAGCTTTCACTATTTGCAGACAACATGGTACTCTAGAAAAGCCAAAAGATTCCACCAAAAAAATTGCTAGATAGAATTGCTGATGCACAAATTCAGCAAAGACTTAGGATATAGAATCAATGTACAGAAAATTATTTCAGGGGGTTCTGAGTGATTTATTCAGCTGGACGTCTGACTCCTGGTTTTGGCTCAGGTCATGGTCTCATCGTTCATGGGTTGGAGCCCTGTGTCATACTCTGTGCTGACAGCACAGAGCCTGCTTGAGATTCTCTCTCTCCCTCTCTCTTTGCCCCTTTCCCACTTGTGCACATGCTCATTCTCTGCCTCTCTCAAAAAAATAAATAAATTTTAAAAAAGAAAATTATTTCATATCTTTCACTTCATATATTCTATAAATCCCTTAATACATTGATATTATTCTTACACCATTTAATTACCTTTAAAAGGAATTAAAACATGAGAATAAAAACTTTTTTAACTTTTTTTTAACATGTATTTATTTTTGAGAGACAGAGAGAGATACAGAGCATGAGCAGGGGAGGGGTAGAGAGAGAGAAGGACACAGAATCCGAAGCAGGCTCCAGGCTCTGAGCTGTCACCACAGGGCCTGATGCAGGCTTGAACCCATGAACTGTGAGATCGTGACCTGAGCCGAAGTCAGATGCTTAACTGACTGAGCCACCCAGGCACCCCGAGAATAAAAACTTTTTTTTATATTCACCCAATATTTGCTATTTCAGTGCTCTTCATTCCTTTGTGTTCATCCAATGTTCCATTTGGTATTATTTTCCTAAAGCCTGACAAAATTCCGTTAACACTTCTTATAGTGTAGGTCTGCCGGGAATGAATTATCTCAGCTTTAGCTTCTCTGACAAATTCTTTATTTCATCTTTATTATTAAAGAATATTATCACTGGATGAAGAGTTGTAACTTGAGAGTATTTTTGCAGTACTTAAAAAATATCTTCCCATTAGTTCTGGCTTGCAGTTTCTGATGACCACTTATTTGAATCTTTGTTTAAATATAGATGATGTATATGGCTTGATATGAGATTTTTTCCCCCTATGAATCATGTTCTGCAATTTGGTTATGACACATTTTGATATTATTTTATTTGTATTTATCTCACTTGATGTTCACTGAGTGTTTTGGATAATAAATGCTATCAAATTAGGAAAACATTTGGCTACTTCTTCAATTTTTTTTTTTAAACATTGCATAATCCCTCCTTTAGACACTGTGGTTACATTGTATGTTGAGCTGTCTGATACTGTTCCCTGGCCCACTCATGCCCAGCTGATTTCTTTTCTTTGATATTTTATTTTCTCTTCATTCCTTTTTGCATGATTTATATTGATATTTTCCAAGTTCATTGGTATTTTCTTCTGCCATGCCTGATACCACATTAATCCCATCCTATTTTTTTAATCTTACTATTAATTTCACATATTATATATTTTCATTTCTGACAGTTCTATTTGGTTATTTTTTTGTGCCTTCTATATCTTCCCTTGTCTGTATTTAAATAATCTTAGATGGTTACATAGTAGCCAGTTTAATCTCTTTCTTGGCTAATTCTGTCTTCTCTTCCATTTGTCTGCTTCCATTGACTGTTTCCCCCCCCACCCCACCACCCCACCCCCCCCACCACCCCGCTGTTGTGGTTTATTTATTCCTGCTCCTTTGCATGTCTGTCTAGTAATTTTGATGGGATTCTGGATGCCATGATGTTTCATTGTGTATTGCCTGGGATTTGTTGTTTTTATTTGATGAGCATTGGGCTTTGTTCTCGAACACTGTTAATGATTTCCAGTTCAGTGTGAGTTTTTAGGCTTGCCTTTAACCATAGTTAGGGCAGATCTGAGCTGTCTTTACTTTGCGGACTATATACTCCCAATAATAAGATGAGGCCCTTCTGGGTTTTCTCTTGAATGCCCTGAGTTATCAGTACTTAGTACCCAGGTAGGTCAGAACTCAAATATCCTGTCCTGAATTTGGCAATGGGACCATTATGATCTCTCTGTTCCTTGCCCTTCTTCACGGAGTTTCACCCTAGACTTGTGTGCTGTGGTGTTCAGCAACAAGCATAGCTATACAGACTTCTGGAACTTTCCCTTCCTTCCTTCCTTCCTTCCTTCCTTCCTTCCTTCCTTCCTTCCTTCCTTCCCTTCTTTCCTTCCTTCCTTCCTCTTTCTTTCTTTCTTTCTTTCTTTCTTTCTTTCTTTCTTTCTTTCTTTCCTTCTTTCTTTCCTTCTTCTTTCTCTCTTTTTCTCTCTTTTCTTTCTTCCTTCCTTCCTTCCTTCCTCCCTTCCTCCCTTCCTTCCTTTTCTGCTTAGCTCCCTCCTTTATGAACCCCTGCAGCTCTCATTTACCTCAGTCTCCTTGAAGTCCAACCTTTGTTACCTAAATTCAAAGAGACCAGCATTCTATTTTTGCACTACTCCTCCTTCTATCCTTGCTCTGTGATCTGACCTGTGCTTCTAGTCAGAATGTCAGGATGATCATAGGAACCACCTTACTATTGTCATTCTCTTCAGGAGCCACAGAACCTTGCTGACTTTTTTTTTTTCAATACCTGAAAATAATTGTTTTATGTGTTTTGTCTAGTTTTCTAGCACTAAGTGTTAAAAGAATAATTAGGACTTTGTTATTCCATTATGGCCAGAAAAGAAAATAGTTCGTACATTTTTCAGTTTGCCCCACTTGTGCAAAATAGTTTGATGATGATATTATTGGTGGTATAATGAATGACTGAAAGCCACCAATAAAATAGCAAGTATCGGGTGAGTACTATAATGAGATAGGTAGTTAATACTGCAATACTAGATTTACTAAATAATTCAATTCAGCAGTCTCCTGAAACTAATTCAGTGCATTAATAGAGAAGTCTTAAAGTCTTAAAACATTCCCATGGACTTAGGTTAGCAGGAGTCATCATCAGGAGATAAAATCACAAGAACATTACATTTCTTTATTCTGTATTTATATAAAAAGCTGATTTTCAGTAAGAACAGCATCAGAAACAATCGCTAAGACATTTTTTTCAAAAAACACATGCTCCTTGAACATAAGATATAATTTATTATTGAATATGTGCCCTGAATTTGAAAGTATTTTTCAGTATTTTTCATAAGACCTCTGGAGTTACGTTATATATAATATATAATGAATATGTCATATGTTACATAGGCAAAAACTTAAATGGTTATAAAAATAATTTTAGCTAACTTTGTGTTTCATTTTACCAGGAAAAAAAACAGTAGTAGTTGTACTTCAGGAATTGAGATTTTGCTTTCAATACACTTTTGTTAACTAGATCTAAACTATGTCATATGGGCATGTAGAACTCATGAAGAAACATAACTTATCAGAAGGTGTCATAAAAATGTCACAAAGCACCAACCAAGAAACATTTTACCTATTTGTACTTTTACAAAGCTTCGTGGTGGGTATGTCCCATTTACAGTACTTACCAGCTCAGTAATATTAAGGAAATTATTTTGCCCTGAAAGATACCCTTTCAGTATCTCTGTCCTCTTCTTTAAAAATGGCAGTTATAATGATTCATACCCTGTAGACATACTGGGAAGGCTAAATGTGCAAGTAATTGTAATGTACTTACACAGACTCTCTCCCATAACAAGTAGTAAACCCACGTTGACCCTATTATTATTGTTATTAAAGCTAATCCTTCAACTGTGTCCTGATATTTTTATTTTCTTCATTCTTTTCTCTTAAATCATCATTTGGCCTTGATTAAATAAAAGCAAAACCTCTCCCTTGACCATGTGTTTCTCTGTTATCCCAGTCTTTGTCCTTTCTGCACTGTGATTACCATTCTATGATTCTTGTGCTTTTATTTTCTCCCAAACCCTCACCTCACCCTCAGTTACCCACCTGTAATACCAAACTTTCAGTCTTATCTTCTTAGAATCAAGGGTTTTCTTTTTTCATTGTTGAAAAGTTTTCTAATTTGTGAAAGAGCCATGATAATATTTCAAACATGTCTCAGTCTCCCAGATGGAGGAGATGAATGTAACGATACTGAGGACACAGAGTCGTCCCTTTTCAGTTCATCCAGGCCCCAGCTCTGGGCCACACTTCACCTTCCAGAAACACATCATGCATCCTACTGCCATCTTCTCTTCTGTGCTAGTTCCTCTACCTGGAAGGCATTTGACCTTGGAGGAATGTCATCTCACTCAGGAAGACTTGCTGACTTAGATGTTCCTCTTCTGTGCTTATTTCATTTGTCACAATGTAACACAATTTTCCAATTATGGCTTTTTTTTAAAACCCTGTAGTGAATGAGTTTCAAAAGCAGGGATTGTGACTTACTCATCATTGTATTTTGAGCACTTTACTAAATTTCTGGATCTAGTAAGTGTTCAATAAATGCTCACTGAATGCATGTATGTGTAAACACCTTACTAAGTAAAAGCTTAATATGTGTCTAAATTGTACTGCATTTTTACCATCAAATTATCTCTTAAAATCCTTCTGAAAGGATTATGAATATTGTCCTTGTGATGAAGAAACAGAGTCTGAAAAAATCTATATAATTTTCTCCAAGTCCAACTAGTGACCAGAGAGTGAATCAAATGTGTAGAACTAACATTTTGTCTGTTCCAGCTATGCATAGGTTTCAATAAAAGGGTTATCTGTCTGAGCAAGTCCCACTGTTGTTTTCTGTCCTTGTGATCTAGCCATGTCCTTTGTGGTGAGCCACCCAAGGTTAATGGCGTGTTCATTTATTTGTTTACTTATGCGTCTTCTATCTCTAATGCTAGATTTCAAACTTGTCTCCTCCATGACTTGATTTAAAGAGTGCAGCTCATGTTTGTTCTCTTCACTGATGTACCCTAGCACTTAGCAGAGCTCCCAGCACGCAGCAAACACTCAAGATCAAGGCAAATCGTATTTATACCCACTTCCTTTTTTGTTGTTTTATGTTTTCTTTTTTTCCAAACACAATGCCATTTTTAGGGTGAGTGGGAACGCAATGCAAAGGACCTTTAAGCCAAATTGAGCCCAAATAGCTTTTCCACCAATTTCACCAACTACTTGGAGTAAGACATTTAATCCCACATTTTTCTTCTGTCAAATGGTGCTAACAACGCCTAAATGTCATGGCTAGTATAAGAAACCATTAAAATAATAAATGCAATCAGCCTCAGTTCCAGAACATACTTTATCCCCATCCCTTCAAGGATGTTTCATCCATATATTACACTCAATGTGGAAAGAAATTTCATTTAAATTGTGAAAACAAAATTGTCATTTTAAAGAACAAACATATTGCTGATTAAAATCATCTGAAAGAAGTTCTAGCCTTTAAACTGAATGAATTCATGAAATGAACATTACCACAGTTTTCTGCCTGTGCTCTGGATAGAATTATTATGAAGGGGGAGATTTTTTTAAAAAAAGAGAAGAAATTCCAGCTGGCCCCCATTTATGAGTTGAAGGGAATGCATACCAAGAACCTATGGAGATGCGTTTAGCAAACGTGGATGGGGCATCTCTTATGTGCCTTGTGCAAATTGCCCATCATCTAAAGGTGATTGTCATGCCCAGAAAAAAGCCGGGAATTTACATTCCCTTTCTGCATGGTTTGGGGCAAATATGTATCCTTTCATAACTTAAGCTTTTACACTTGTAAGAGAAAAAAATCATTCCCAGTCCATCTTCACAAAATGATGGACAATTCCAAGCAAAATGTATGTGAAAGAGTCATTCATCCATTCATAACACAAATATTAACCAAGTGACTCCCACATGGTAAGTGTTGGCAATACAAGGGTCGACCCCGCATACAAGTTCCTATCTTTCTGGAATTTACACAGTTGCTAAGACAGAAAGTATTCGACAAATCATGAGTATTTCATAGAGGCTCAAGGTGGTAGAAGAATTCAGCCTAGTTGCAATACTGTGGTAGCAGCATGCATTCATTTGCCCAGCATTATCAAGGGTCCAATATGTAACAGCATTTTATTAGCAAAACACAATTCTCCTAGTGAAGAGCATCAATTTCTCAACTTGAGCATTTAGTTTGTATGGTCCAGCTTCCAATGAGCTGGTATAATTTCTGGGACCTTTAGAATGAATTTTCCTAGACTCAAAGTATCCTTCCAAACTATTTAAAACTAGTTATACTATTAACACTGACTTGATTTTAACAGGAAAAAAAAATCCATTTTTGTATTAGCCAGGGTCATCAAAGTATAGTTCTCTAGGGCTGAGGACTCTTCATAATTATTGTGTAATGTACTCCTGGTTTCCTTTCCGGGGGCAAATCCAGATTGGGAGTGTTTATTGGTTACGCCATAGATAGATCTCCTCAAAGGTCAAATTTTGCATTGCAACAGATAGTTTTATGAATCAGCAATGTAGTCATTTGATGATGGCTGTACTCCTTTACGCGTTGACACATTTCCACATTTGCCTTTCTACCTGAGCAAGATTTAGCATAGACACTATAAGGCAGGTAGAAATCAGCTTTTGTTGAATTAATTGTATTTTCTGAATTCCAGGCTCCCACAACAATCTCTGTGTAGCTCTCTCTCAAACCGTTTTCCCTCTGTATTATAATAATCCATTGTCAATGCTTGTCCCCCAAATCTTATTTCCACTACTTACCATCTGTCCCATCTCCCTATCTTGTAACACGGTGGTAACAACATGTGTCTCACAGGCATGTGACTATGAAATGGTACATACAGTGCCCAATGGAACTATGAGCCCAGCCGTCTTTTTTCTTTTCTTGTTGTTTCATGTAAAAATGGGTCTAGTTAGGGAGGGAAGGTACGTGTGGCAGGGAGGATTAGAAAAAAAATGGCTCTTGCTAACTCATGTGGTGTGTGTCACCAAATGGTAGACCTGCTCCCTTCCATGACAGACACTGTCATCTCCAGGCAGTCTGGTGATTTGTACCGTCAGCTTTTATTCTTTTTAATTTATTTTTTTAATGTTTATTTATTTTTGAGGAAGAGAGAGAGAGAGTGTGAGCGGGGGAGGGGCAGAGAGAGAGGGAGACACAGAATCTGAAGCCAGCTCCAAGCTCCGAGCTGTCTGCACAGAGCCCAATGTGCTCCTAGGTCTGAGCCTATCAACCAGGAGATCATGACCTGAGCTGAAGTCGGACGCTTACCCGACTGAGCCACCCAGGTGCCCCTGTACCATCAGATTTTAAACTCTGCAGTTCTCAACATAAACACAAGAAGGAGCCAACAATTTGGAACCACACCCACCTACACTATGAGGGCTCTCTCTGGTCCAGGGCTCAGAGGTTTGCTCACCTTGGAAGCTCAGTTCTAAGATAAACCTGACACATAGTTGGTGCTCAGTAGATATGTGTTAAGTGGGAAAAATACAGACTTGAATATTATTACAAGATAAAATCAAGCGTAGTTCTAATGACCATGTTGACAAATATAAGAATGAAGTATTTGAGAAACCAGGCTATTCTGCTGAATGGTGTTTGTTACATAATAATTGACAGTTTACCAAAGCAACTTGGTTTTGATGTACATTTCACTGTGGAAGACCAAGTTTGTGATTTTTGTTCATTTGTTTGTTCATTGTTGTAATTGCAAGTCAATGAATACCTATTATCATTAAAAAATTAATAGTTTAATTAATTTTATTAACTTAGCAGAAAGAACTAAGGGGTTAGTGATTGATATATGTTTAAAATTCACTAAGCTGCCAAGTACTCTCTCACAAGTTATTTGGAAGGAGAGGATTTTACTGGGGAAATATGAATTTTGAATTTTTAAAGGTCAGGAATGGAATTTCCTACGTCTCACTTTCCTGCTTTGTAAATGGCATTAGTGATTTCTGCCTCATCAGGTTATTAGAAGGATTAAATAAAATAATGACTTGTTAAATGCACTAGGCACTAAGTAATTTATCCCTCTTTCAAGAATGATTGTCTGCATTGTAAAGCAAACATCTATTATAGAGTGATGGGGATTGAAGTAATGTATATGAAGTGCATTTTAAATAATAAACTGCCACTAAAAATATAATAAATAAATAATAAATGGCCATTAAAATGTGTCATTATCAAAACTGAAATTATCAACAGAGTGGAAAATATTTTATTCCAAATATTCTAAAGTCTCCATTTGAGGTATTTTTAAAAAAAAATTGCTTTGGGCATAAATGGGTTTATTTTTAAATTTTAAAAATAGGGCAAGTATCAAATTAGACTCCTTGCACTATTTTTAGAACCCACAAAATTTATGTTCTGACTGACAAGGTCTGTGCCAATTTTCTACCAGATGGGATTACCATTGCTCGCTTCTAAATCATGTGCAAAAGCAGATTTTACTGCTGAGTAAATGACACCTGATATGGTCAATAGGGCACTCTTGAAGGAGAAGAAAACTTTTTTTTTTCTTTTGTGACCACAAAGATATTATTTAATACATTATCCCTCAAGTGTGCCCCATATTAGTAGAAGGCTGGAACTGTCCCCAAAGCATGGAATAACAGTTTAGTCGCAGATGACCTCGAGCATATAATATTACAGTTGTAGCTCATTTATCCAACATCACTGGAAAATGTGCTTTCTGATGAGGCAATTTTGCAAACTACTGAAAGCTGTACGTTCAATACAGCAACTCAATTGGGTTAATTATTTGAATGGAAACTTTATAAATGAATTTTCTCTTTCCCTACTCGACTGGCTAAAATGCTATCAATTTTTATGTTCTGCTGTAATTTAGGGGCATCCTCCTGGATGGGAAGGGTGAAAGCCTGTCTTCCCTGCACCAAATGGCCCCAGTTTGCTGTGTTTGCAAGGATCATGTCTGGCCTTTTACCGGTTTTGGCTTCTCTCTCTGCCAGATCAGTTTCAACTTGTACTGATGCTTCATCCACTGCCACCCACCCGCCGTCTCCTGCCAATACTCTTGAAGGGTGCTGAGAATAGAGTGTCTGACCTCACTTTCCCCTGGTGTCCTGGTTTTCTTTCTTTTTAATCTTTTAATTTTTTAACTTTTTATTTATTTATTGAGAGAGAGAGAGAGAGAGAGAGAGAGAGCGAGCACGGTGGGGGAGGGGCAGAGAAAGCAGGATTCAGAGAATCAGAAGTAGGCTCCGGGCTCTGAGCTGTCAGCACAGAGCCCCATATGTGGCTCCGACTCATGAACCACGAGATCATGATCAGAGCTGAAGTTGGATGCTTAGCCAACTGAACGTCCCAGGCGCCCCCGGTTTCCTGGTTTTAGTACTGGAAGCCCACATCCTAGACCCCCTTAGATCAGGGACACTGGGCCAGTTGGTCACTCCACTTGCAATTTTCTTAATGAGATCACAGTATGTTAGAAATCATCTACAAAGGCTGAGTAAGTAGAATCCAAATAAGAGCCTGGGGTCTCCTTCATAAGTACAACTAATGAGTTCTGTCAGATGGGTTATCACTGTAATTTTAAGGCCATTTTTTTTTATTTCCATATTCATCCTAAGCTTAGATCTGGATTGCTGATATTATACAGCCTCCATTTCCCTCCAGACAGGGACCAGTGACCCACACCATCTCAACCAACTCCAGTCAGTTAGATTTTGCTAGTTCATAAGCAGTTGCTTAGATGTGCCTAGATGGTGTCCACACAGTGACAAATAATTGGTTACAGAGTTACAAGAAAATCAGAAATCTGGCATTTGTGACTACGTGAATGAACCTGGAGGACATGATGCTTAAGTGAATTAAATCAGCCACAGATGCGCCAATATTGTGTGATTCCACTTACACGAGGCACCTAAAATAGTCAAACTCATAGAAGCAGAGACACAATTTGGTTACCAGGGACTGGGAGGCTGGAGGGGGGGGGTGCGGGGTGAAGAAGCATGAATGTGTTCAATTGGTACAGAGATTCAGTTACACAAGATGAATGAGTTCGAGAGATCTGCTGTATAGCACGGCACCTAGAATCAACAATTCTACATCATGCACTCAAAAACGAGAGTTTAGACCTCCTGGGCTCCCCATTATGAGAGTATTTAGAAATATACTGCTAGAAATTTAAAACTTGAGTGATTACAGACATTTATGGAAATGTATGGAAAAACATAAGTTTAAGATAGAATTTGTCATAGACCTTGCATTTGCAATGGGGAATTGGGAGATATTGCCCCCCAAAGGGGTGAAAATTGGTTCCTGGTGAAGGGGGGCAGGGTTTTCCTCTTTTCATGTGCAAAGCACAAATATATGTACAGTACACAAACAGGTGCAGAGTATCTGTGGTAGTGAAATTTCATGTCAATTAACTAGGAAAAAAAAATTCTGAAAAAATGTTCTAGAGGGTGTTAAAAATAATTTTTTTTAAAGGTAGAAAAAGTCCTAGACACTAAAGTGACATAGGTTGTTTTCAAAATGTAATGCGGTTCAAGAGAGTTAGGTAGAAGCATTTAAAATGGAACCAAACTATGTGTAAATACTTCAAAATTGCAGTGTTTACAGCCGGGGAATTCTAGCTTGCACTTTACTTGAAAGGCAAGGACAAAGATAAAATCTGAAAAGCATACTTGTGCGTCACCATATAAAACCACTACCAAATTGCAAGAACCGCTGATATGGATAATAAATTGTATTTATTAGGGATTTTGGAGGCTTTGGAAATGCTTGTAAATACACAATCTCATTGGATTTTTACCACAACTTCATGAGGTCAGTATTAATTGGCACCCTAGTGTACGAATGAGGAAACTTCTGCTTCGGGAAGCGAAGGAGGAGAACTCAGCCCCCATTCTTTTACCTTCAGAATGTTACCTTCCTCAGTAAGTGCAAACATTTAAAGTATTTTCTTCTTGAGTATGTATTATAACAGTGTAACATCAACATTTGTATTATAAATCACTAAAGCAACATAAATTGTTCATCACAATTTAGAAAATTCACTTTTTTCAGCCATGCACTATAATATTTTAACACTATTATTTTTTATATGGTAGCAATAATATCATATCACAACATAATTTTTGCTAATTTGAGTACTTTTCCTTGAAGTGTGTATTGAATGACTGATCATTTTCATTAGTGGACTTTTTTTAATGTTTTTTTTTTTTTAAGTTCATTTATCTATTTTGAGAGAGACAGAGACAACACATGTGGAGGACGGGCAGAGAGAGAGGGAGACGGAGAATCCCAAGCAAGCTCTGTGATACTAGATGCAGGGCTTGAACTCACAAAACCTCGAGATCATGACCTGAGCCAAAACCAAGGTCAAACGTTTAACCAATTGAGCCACCCAGACACCCCTAAAATGTGGACTTTTTAATTGAGACCTGACCATTGTTACTACCTCATATCTGCTTCACAGAAAGTGCCTTATCAGGACCCCACCATGTGGTGTCTGGGGAAGATGGGCCCTAATACATGAGTCAGATTGAACCTCTTCCTTATCACTAAGGCTGTGGCAAGATGGCTTATTGGGAGACTTCTCTGATCAGATGTTTCTATTTTAACTGAGTCTCTTCCATAAAGAATTGGGAGATTAATTGAGGAGAATCAAAACACCCTTATGAGTTGGTCATCTGACACTCTGCTTCCTGTGTGAATCTGAGATTTTCCACCTAAGTAGAGGCCATGATTGTCTGGACAACCATTACTCAGGCTACTATGGTTCCCAATTTCTTTTTGTTTAGTTAGTGTTTATAATTCTGAGGCTCAAGTAGGTATGGAATTGCCTCCCCCGTCAGACTGGAAATTCCTCATAGCAAGCAAGTGTCCATATCCTATCTGTCTGACTGTCCCAGTGAATATGTATATATTAGTTTGCTAAAGCTTCCATAACAAAGTATTGCAGATTAAGTGGTTTAAACAAGAAAGACTTATTTTCAAAATTTTGGAGGCTAGAAGTGCACAACCAAAGCATCAATAGTGTTAGTTTCTTCTAAGGATTTTTTACTTGTCTTATCAATGGCTCTTTTTACCCTGTGTCTTCACAGTCTTTCTCTGTGTGTTTCTGTGCCCTAATCTCTTCTTTTTTTTAATTATTTTTTTAAGTTTATCTATTTTGAGAGAGAGAGAGAGAGAGCGCATGCACAAGTGGGATAGGAGCGGAAAGAGAATTCCAAGCAGGCTCCATGCTGTCAGCGTAGAATGTGACACACGGCTCAACCTCATGAACTGTGAGATCACGACCTGAGCTGAAATCAAGGGTCAGACGCTTAAACAATGGAGCCACCCAGGCTCCCCCATAATTTCTTCTTGTAGGGATACCAGTCATATTGGATTAGGCCCACCCTAATGACCTCATTTAAGTCTAATTGCTCAAGTAAAGATTTTATCTCCACGTACAGTCACATCCTGAGGTTCTGGATGTTAGGACTCCAACACATGCGTTTTCGGAGAACATAATTCAAACCACAACACAATCATAATAGAGGGTCCATGGTACACTCTTTTTTTTTTTAATTGTTTTTTTTAACATTTATTTATTATTGAGAGACAGAGAGACACAGAGTGTGAGCAGGGGAGGGGCAAAGAGAGGGGAAGACACAGAATCTGAAGCAGGCTCCAGGCACTGACCTGTCATCACAGAGCCCGATGCGGGGCTTGAACTCACAAACTGCGAGATCATGACCTGAGCTGAAGTCAGTCGCCCAACCAACTGAGCCATCCAGGCGCCCCCATGGTACACTCTTAATACATGGGTATTGATTGTTTTTACAATCTTATACAAAACACCACAAGATAGTAGGGGAGCTATATATTTTCCTTTTTCTTTGATAAGCCTGATTCCTGAAACATACTATATTTGCATAACATGTACATTTTCAGATTGATCAAGTTATTAAAACATAGGCAAACTCATGCAACTACCACCACAATTCAAAATACATAATATTGCCAGTTCCTCTCTGATTCTGACTCCTAACACGGTAAGTTAGTGTAGCCTGTGTTTGAATTTCATGTAAATAAAATCATTGACTTCTTTCACTCCCCATTATGTGAGACTCATTCATATTCATACATGCAGTGGGAATTTGTTCACTTATATAAATATATGATATTTCATGCTGTGAATATACCATAACTGGTTTCTTCTATTTACTCATTATGAATATCAGGGTTGTTTCCAGTTTGAGGCTACCATGAATAATACCTACTATGTACATTATCATATATGACCATTTTCACATGTATCCATCCACAGTACATTTCAGCATATACCTAAGAGAAAACATGCTGAGTCATGGTATTGTTATGTTTGTTTTTAGTAGATAATTATAGTTTTTCATTTCTATCAGCAGTGTTTGAGACGCCCAGGAAATTCACACCCTCTCGAGCACATGGTATTGTCAGTTTTCAACAGTGGGTGTGCATCACCTCATTGTGGATTTTATTTGCATCTCTGATGATTTCTGAGGATGAGTGCCTTTTTATATGTTTATTGAAATTTGAATATCTTTTATGAAATATCTGTTCAAATCTTTTGCTATGTTTAATGGAGTTATTATTTTTTTTTTTCTTATCAACTTTTTAGGAGTTTCTGTATACTTGAGGTGCTAGCCTTTTGTTAATGATATTGTAAATATTTTCTCTCCCTCTGTGATTTTTTTTGGTTTTACGTTGTTTTAGTAGCTCTAATGAGGTCTATATGGACATACCATACACCACACAAGTTTACAGTATAAAATTTGAAATAACTATATAACAGTGCAAATATTACAATGGGCAAGCTTCCATATGACCCTTTGTAATCTCTCCCTCCAGCCACTCTATGCCCCTTTCAGTGTATATATTTTCCTTTGACCTGACTTCCATCTCACCAATTTTTGTTAACTGGGTTTAATCTGCTGTTAAGGGTTTTTGAAACCATGTGACATTGACATTTGGGGCTGGCTAATTCTTTGTTTAGGGGGCTACCCTGTGTACTGAAGGATGTTAAATAGCATCTGTAGTCTCTACTCACAAGATGCCAGTAGCACCTCCCTTTTGGTTTACCCCCAAATGTCTCCAAACATTGCCAAGCATCCATCCGGGGTCAAAATCATCCCTGTTTAAAAAACACAAAACTTATCCATTAGGTTCATAGCGTTACTTGTTATATTGCTACATTTCAGAATTTCCATATGATTCCCTTTTCTATAATTTCCAGCTTTCTGTTGTTTTTTTTACATTTGTTTATTATTTATTTTTGAGAGAGAGAGAGAGGAGGAGGGGCAAAGAGAGAAGGAGAGAGAGAAGATTCCAAGCAGGCTTCTCACTGTCAGCACAGAGACTTATGAGGGGCACAAACTCATGAACCATGAGATCATGACCCAAACTGAAACCAAGAGTCAGAAACTGAACATACTGAGCCACCCAGATGCCCCTAAAATTTCCAAGTTTCTGTTCATTCTGTTTATGTGTTTCTATTTCATTAGTGTATACTAAGAATTATAAAATATATCTGAAAACTCCAAAACAAGATCTCCAAGGATTTCTTTTTTTTCTATTTTATCTTGTTCTTTTAGTCAAATATTGGTCTATCAAGCTATTTGTCTGCCTGTCATTTCTTAAGGGAAGAAGATATTATTAGTTTAATCAAGCACTAAGGTAGCTGAACTTTAGCTTCAGTCCTTGTGAGGGCAAGCTTTTTTCACGTTTGCCCTGATTTCTAAAGTGTAGCCCTTGAAAGTATTAATAAAAAGCTTGTAATAATATAAGACTGTATCTTAATAATACTTCGATAAAAAGAAAAGAGGGGCACCTGGGTGGCTCTGTCACGTAAGCATCCAACTTTGGCTCAGGTCAGGATCTCACAGTTTGTGAGTTCAAGTCCCACATTAGGCTGTCTGCTGTTAACACAGAGCCCACTTCGGATCCTCTGCCAACCCCTTTCTCTGTCCTTCCCCTGCTTGTGCGTGCATTTCTCCCTCTCTCTCCCTCTCTCTCTCTCTCTCTCTCTCTCTCTCTCTCAAAAATAAATAAATATTTTTTTAAAAGAAAAGGAAAAAAATACAAAATTTACTAGGAACTTTTTTCTTTGCTGGGTCTAGAACTTTCATCTCTGCGTCCAGGTTCTGTGATACTGACCATTTGTGTCCAGCTTTTTAGTCTGGAGCCTCTGTTTTAAGAATGGACACTCATCTTATGGAGAAAAGCACCACCAAATGCAAGCTCATCTCTCTCCGCTTTACTTCTCTTTCAGATTTTGACTCAATATTCCCCACTGCCTCGCAACCTCTGTGTGCCTTAAACAGATGCGATGTATTTTCCAGCTTTCTAGTTGTTCTCAGAGGATTGGTTGTTTCAGAACTATCTAGATAGCCAGTGCCAGAAACCCACCGCGCACTTATTTTCCTTTTGTTAAACCTCTACCTGCAGAATTCCGGAATGATTTAGGAACTGGAGATGCTCTTACGTTTGTTTTTTTTTCCTTCTGTACAGTTATCTCTTGTGTAATCAGTTTTAGTTCACAGCCGTAGTTTTATTTTCTCATCTTTTTGTTTTGTTTTTCCAAAAGTATTAAATGATAATGGCAACAAGAAGAGAATCCAAACACAAAATAAGGAACAGCTAATCACCTTCCCCCAAACCTTTATCTCTCATACCCCTAAAATAAATAATATCAATAGCTTGGTCTATGACACTCCAACTTTTCCTCATGTTCACCTACACACACACACACACACACACACACACACACACACACACACACTCAATCACATATGCGTGTACTCCTATGCAGCACCCACAAACACAAAGAATTTCAAACTTTCTCAAGTTTATAAGAGTAGAATAATGTAAGTATATTTATGTGTATTCAAGTTTTCTTTCCTTCATTAAAAACGTACAATGTATTGTGGGCAACCCTTCTGGCCTTTTTGCATGAGGGTCTAGTGCATTATTTTTAAGAACCGCATAGTGTCACATAGGATAGACATATCACACTTTTTTCAACTGCTGTCTTATTGAAAGACAATGAGTTTATGTCATACGATGCTGTAATATCCATTTATATAAATATATTTGTAGAAAAGACCTACCATCAGAGGATTACTGAATCAAAGGGTCTGTATATTTTAATTGTAATACATATTGCCCCATCACTTCCCAAAAGGTTTGAATCCATTAACATTATTAACAGCATTGTTGGTGAATCCATTCAGCTCCCGAAATTATCAGTTCTTCAGGACATTCTTGTGTTATTTGTTTGTGTGTGTTTTGGTTTTTTTTTTAATTTCAGGCAATCTGAAGATTAAAATTTTGTTCCTTATCTTTAATTTGCAATTCCCATACCAATAAAAAACTGCTGGAAACCGATTACATATATATAGCCATTTTTTTTTAGTCAATACTAAAATCTCTACTAACAATGTAAAGTCAAAAATACCTACTCTAAAGTGCCAAGAAAATGGCAAGATGATTTCAGTGTAAATCTGTAGAGAGATCATTAGAATGTCAAAATCAAAATTTTAAAAGTCAATACATGTTGAATATACTGACATCTGAGACTGACTCACATTGTCAAGGTGAGGGAGGTTGAGACTGTCTGGGGGGCGTTGGGGAGATCAAGCTGGGGAGTCAAGCTAAGTTAGAGGCACAAAGATCTCCTTGCATGAGCTACGTTATAAAATTGTGAGATTAGGATGAAATCGAATGTACAAGATTTCTCTCCATAGGGATTTATTCAGTGTAATATTCTAAATCTAGATTTTTCATCTGTCACTCATCTGAAATGAACAGCCTTCTCAAATGGAAATTTATTTTGTTATTACAAAAGACTCAGAGGGAATTGCTCCTGGTCTTACTCATGCTGGACAACTGATTTTTTTTTCCAATTGCCATATGGCATCCACCCAAGTAGCTATGTATCTATAATAATTCATAAAGGATTATTTAAGTCAGGACTTTTTCCTAGAAATAACCGAGTCCACATTTCATAACGAGAACCCTTTATTCCTTGTTGTAAACACTATTATACAATCTTATATCATAAATTCAATAGAGAGTTCTCGTTAGCGAATTAATTTGCATTAAGTGATCCTCGATACAATTCACAGGTGTGGCTAAAGGAATGCCCTCTGGGCTGCACAAGTCTCTATTTTCTTCTTACGGCTTGTTATACCCTTGTCTGACAAGTTGGTCTACTAGAATGTCTGGACTGGGTTTCATAGCCTTTATTTTAACTTTGTTTAAACATTTCCTTAAGTTTTAAATTATTGATTATACTTTTCTTTCTAAATCTTTTAAAAGCTTTCTCTCACCTGGAACCTTATTATCAGCATTTAAATATCCTCAAGTATCTCAAAACATGAACAAAATCAATAATCTCTAAACCCACACCTGCCTCTAACCCCTGCTCTCTCCCACTGTCCCCCAACAATGAGCCTATCCAAGGAGGGGATCTCTCTTCTTCCCTTCCTCCCCCACTCATCCCCACTAACCCCAATGTATCTTCACCCCCTTCAAATAATTCACACTAAGATCACCAACAACTTCCAGCAGTACTTGATCTCTCAATGGGCACCATTCCTCAATCCTTTTTCCTTTGTCTCTTGAGCATAATCATTTCTTCCACTATCATGAGGTCATATTCTCAGCTTTTCAATCTAACGCTCTAGCTTTTGCACTGTTCCATTTGCAGGCTCATTCTCGTCAAGCAACCTTCATGTCTCAGCAGGTGCATGAAACAGTCTCTTCAGTAAGCCCCTCATCTTCACTCACCATCACTTTCCTCCCACTCCATAAGGGGTCCAGCATGACATTTCGAAAATGAGCATCTGATACCTTTTTTTCCTCTGAAGCCTTTTCAGTGGCATCCGATGGTAAGACCCAAGGCCACCACCTGTTGCACAAGTCCAGCCTGGTCTGGCTCTGTCCCTTCTCAGACTCACGTGTTTCGTACTTCTCAGGATCCCTGTCTGACACCCAAATTCCGCCACATCCTGTTTCTGTGCTGTCTTGGCAACATGCACCTTTCCTCCATGTCACTCACCACAGTAACTAATTGTACATTACTGGGTGTGAATTTTCTGATTTCTGCATATGTGCTGGAAGCACCCTGAAGACAGGATCCGTTTGTTTGTTTGTTTTTCATTTGTGAGACTGTTTGATCATTGTGCTTTGAGGAAGTTAGAAAAAGCTCTTTAGAAATTTATTACTTAAAAAAGAAGAAACTTGCTTATTACTTTCATAGTAATTGATCTAACAATATTTCACAAACATTTTGAAAAAATTGGTTAAATTTTATTTCCCTTAGTACTATTTTATCCATAGTTCAAACATATTTCCATATAATTCAGAAAAAAATGCGATTTAAAAAATACCTCTATAACTTTGAGTTTTCACATTTGTAATTTATTTCATTTATTTGTGTTTTCTTC
This sequence comes from Lynx canadensis, assembly GCF_007474595.2. Classification (NCBI taxonomy): domain Eukaryota; kingdom Metazoa; phylum Chordata; class Mammalia; order Carnivora; family Felidae; genus Lynx; species Lynx canadensis. Next base: position 195,562,659 of record NC_044306.2, read on the forward strand.
AATCATTGAAACATTCATAGTTGCTGGTTGTCTTTAATTTTTAGACTACCAATTCTATGTGTGACATCTGCTGACTCTCTGTATTCTCTGGTTGCTTCTTTCTTTATACTTCTAGATTGTGAGCTCATTCATCTCCAATGAATTTACTTTATACTCCATGAGAATCTCCTGAATGAACTTATAAAGCAGCTCTATGTTGGTTCTGGAGATCTCCCACAGATTTCAAAAATACTTTGCTATTTTCATGTTATTTTCTTAGTTTGGGTTACTGACTCCAAATGTAGCCAAGAATTCAAATCCTGTAATCTTTAGTAGTCCAAGCCTGGGATTTAGATTTCACCAGGGAGACTGATTTTTTATTTTTATTTTTTATTTTATCCATCCAGGCTCCAGATCATAGGCAAGATTCTTCATTTCATCCATAATCTTACAGAAGCACTTTTTTTTCAAAATCTATATTTGAGGAGATGGTGATGCTTGAACATTTAGAATCTGGGTTCCAGTTTCTCATGATTCATAGTCCAGAGGGCTTGTCTTTTATTCCCATGAAGGCTTTAGAACACCCATCCCCCAGCCATTCTGGCTTTTGATTAGAACTGTCATCTCTATGGCCACTCATGGTGTCCTTATTATTTCTGTCTACATTTCTTCCACAAACATGTTGTGCTTTCTTGCTTTTGAACTTGGATATAAATATCTGTTTACCTAGAAAATATTTTATATGTATAATTAATTTTTTTCTAAAATCTGTTTTAATGTTCATAAATATTCAAAATGTTCCACCAGAATTTCTATAAATGTATTGCAGGATTGGGTTTATTTGTGTTTACTCTGCCACGTCGCCTGAAATCACTCTCTGGCCTTTACAGGTAAGAAGGTTGAGATCAGCCTGAATTAAAACTTTGTTTAATGGTAATAATAAATTTTATTTTCCTCCATATATCCAAAATACTACCAGTCCAACATGCAACCAATATATAAACATTATTAACAAAATAATTTATCATAGTTTCCCCCCACAAAAAGTCTTTGAAATCTAGAATGTATTTTACAATTAAAGTATGGTTCAATTTGGATTAGCTCTATGTGATAATGGCTGTCATACTGGTCAGTGAAGAACTATTGAAAATCTCTTCTACTTTCTCTATTTCTCTTTAGTGAAGTGTAGGTGACACAATGTTAGCTTTAGTTTTAGATGTACATGTAGTGATTTGACAAGTCTATACTTTATGTTTTGCTCACCACAAACGTGATTACCATCTGTCACCATACAGCACTGTTACAATACCATTGAATATATTCCCTATGCTGTATCTTTTATCCCCATGACTTATTCATTCCTTAACTAGAAGCCTCTACCTCCCTTTCCCCTTAATTCATTTTGCCCATCATCCCACCCACTTCCTCTCTGGCAACCATCAGTTTGTTCTCTGTATTTGTAAGTCTAAGTCTGCTTTTTTCTTTGTTTGTTGAGATTCCACACGTAAGTGAAATCACATGGTATTTTTCTTTCTCTGTCTGACTTATTTCACTTAGCCTAATACCCTTTAGGTCTATCCATGTTGTCACAAATGACCAAGGCTCTCGCCTTTTTGTGGCTGAATAATATTGCAATATATACATGTATACATATGGTATACACATATGTATATGTGTATACCACATATATGTGTCTATATATATGTGTATATATACACACATATACATACATGTATATACACATATACATATATGTATAGATAGATAGATAGATAGATAGATATACCACATCTTTACCCATTCATCTATGGATGGACACCTGGGTTGCTTCCATATATTGGCTATTGTAAATAATGCTGCTTTAAACATCAGGGTGCATGTATCCATTTGAATTAGTATTTTATTATATGTTCATTATAGGGGTACATATATCTTTTGAAATTAGTGTTTTTGTTCTCTTTGGCTAAATAACCACTGGTGGAATTATTCAATAACATGGTATTTCTATTTTTAATTCTTTGAAAACCTTCCATATTGCTTTCTACAAATTACATTTCACAATTCACCAACAGTGCATGAGGGTTCCTTTTTCTCTACATTCTCCCCAACACTTGATATTTCTTCTCTTTTCGGTTCTAGACATTCTGACAGGTTTAAGGTGATATCTCATTGTGTTTTTGATTTGCATTTCCTTGATGACTAGGGATGGTGAACATCTTTTTATGTGTCTGCTGACCCTCTGGATGTCTTCTTTGGAAAAATGTCTATTCAGGTCTTCTGGCCATCTTTTAATTGAGTTATTTGTGGGGTTTTGTTTCATGTTGACTTATATATATTCTTTATATATTTTGGATATTCACCCCTTATCAGATATATCTTCTCCAATTCTGTAGTTGCCTTTTCAATCTGTTGATGGCTTCCTTTGCTGTACAAAAGCTTTTTATTTTGATGTAATATCAGTAGTTTATTTTTTCTTTTGTTTCCCTTGCCTGAGGAGACATATCTAGAAAAAAAAAATGTTGCTAAGGCCAATGTCAAGGAAATTGCTGCCTATGTTTTCTTTTAAGAGTTTTATGGTTTCATGTTTCACATAGGTCTTTATGGATGAAAACTTTTTAAACAATACACAGTTATTCATTCTTTCTTTTTCTTTTTGAGAGAAGACGAGAGAAAGAGAGTCTGCATGTGCAAGCAGGGGATGGGCATAGCTAAAGGGAGAGAGAGAATCTTAAGCAGGCTCAGCGCAGAGCCTGATGTGCAGGCCAATCCCAGGACCATGTGATCATTACCTGAGTCGAAATCAAGAATCAGATGCTTAGCTAACTGAGCCACCCAGGCGCCCCCAAAAACAGTTACTAAGCTGCAACATCAGACTCAAACGCATATTACAACAGTGTCTAGAATTCTGTCTGACAAATAACAGGGATTCAATAAAGGGTTAATGATTAAATGCCCAAATAAGACAAAGGAAATAAGCATTTTCTTCCTTTGGCATTGCCATCAGTTATGGTGAAGTAGCAAGGCTCTTGCTTTCTGCACTTCACAGGGAAATGGCACTCAAGAGGGAGAGCTGTCCCGGACATTTCTGAATTTGAGATTCTACCAAGGCACCCAAAGGAGAAATTATTAATCCCAGATGCTGTGTCCATCAAGACAAGAGAGCTGAGAAGTGACACTGGCATACAAGGATAGCTCAGTTATTTTTCATTCAAGTCCCTTGCAAACGCTATATACGTTACTTCCCCAAACCATCCCAATTCTTCATCTATCCACTTGTCCCATTTAGAACACAGCAAATGTTAACAGAGGAAAAAGCAGCCAGCGGTTTAATGCAGTTTTAAGTGCTGACAGCATTTCAACTGATTTACAAAGATCTTTAAAGAAGAAAGATCTATTACAAGGTACCCCCCTGCTTTTCCAAGTTTGCATTATGTTACTTCACTTTTATAAAATACCTACATTAGCACTTGGTTTTGCTAACCAAAAGAACTCCAAAGAGGATTTTTCACACACACACACACACACACACACACACACACACACACACAGACACACACAAAGGCAAAATGCAAAATTCATGTTCAGCGTTGATTTTGCAGTGAGATGAGCAGGTAGAAAGGCAGCAGGTACCCTGGGGCAGTGAGAGTGGCACTCCCCAGTGCCTTCTTTGGGAACCACACTTAGTATCTCAGCGTCAAGGGCCAGAGCTCTGAGCTGTGTCGGTGAGCATTTGGGCTTTATCTGCATTTACTGTGTACATTCATTAAGAAGACGTGTCCTATGGATCAGGAAAGCCTAAGTCAAGTGATGTTTTGAGTTTGGGAACATTAAAAAAATTGCCATATAAATTAATGGTAATTGCTTTGCTTAACACCATTTCAGTTTATGGAAAGTTTCATAGGAACACCCTATTTTCTGATAGTGGTGAAACCTGTACCTGTATTATATCAAATGAGAAAAAAAAAACACCTTTAATTCAGTTACACAAAATATATTAAATTATTCAGTGGAGAAATCACATTTTGATTTTCCAAAATGAGTATTTTATTTAAAACCTTTGGAAGAAGTTTTAACGTTTAGAGTACTGTTTGAAATGACTGCCCTGATTCCCAAACTTGTCTCAACAGCTCAGATCTCAACCTCCTACTCTCAATATATAGCACAGTGCCCACACTGATACTGTTAAAATATAGGTCAAACTGCATCCCCCTGTGCTCAACAACAATGAAAAGCTCCTTCTACCCGGAGAGTAAGAGTCCAAATTTTAGCAATGACCACAAAGTCCTATAAAATCTGGCCCAACCTCCATGGTCATCTCCTTTGACCATGCCTGCCACTTGGTTGATTCTACTCCAGCCGTGATGGCCTCCTAGATGTTTCTTAGACATACCTGCTGGGTCCTCCCCTGGGGCCTCCGTCCTAGCTCTTCTCTTGCTTTCATTGTTCCTCCCCTTGAAAATTTCGTAGCTTGCACCCTCTCTTTACTCCATCCAGCCTCAGTCAGGTCAGATGTCATCCTCCTAATGATCTTCCCTGGGTAATCTATTTATACTTGGGATCAGTCTTTCCTGCACCCACCCTGGAACATCTGATTCCTCTCCCCAGTGTTCATTTTTCTTTAGGGCATTTATCACCATTTAATATCACACACACACACACACACACATACGTTTTTAAAAATATATTGTATTTATTATCTGAATGTTCCAGCTAACAGGACAGATTCATGGATTTTGTTTTGTTTTATTCCTAATGTATCCGTGCCTCCTGGAACATTGCCTGGCACCTGTAGGCACTTTGTAAACACTGGACGCTGAGTAAGTGAATGAATGAGTGAAAAAATAGTCCTTATTGAATCTTTAACATGTGAGACATGTTTTCTGTGCATTTCACATGTATGAATTAATTTAATCTTGTGAGTGCGGTCCTCATATATTCTTCATGTTGCAGTTCAGGAAACGAAAGCACACAGATTACATAACTGTTGCAGGACATCAAATGGAATTTTAAAGTAATTTCTCTGCTCTATTTCAGACTAATTTATATCCGAGTAAATTGACTAATTTTTCCATTTCCGTCTGGGCAAAGTGCCACTATTTCAACTTTGCATCCAAGCCTGTCTGCAATCAGACCCCTGATCATCTTCCTAGATAACTGGCTTATTCCTCACTTTCCAATTATACTGGAAGTTCCTAAGGGGGGTGGGAGGATGGAAAAATGACAATAATGAGAGGAAGAAGCCTAGTATAATGACCTTTGAGCCAGGGACCATGCAAATCTGTCATATGTGCATTAATCCTCACCAAAACCATGTGAGAAGGCTGAGGCTTAGAGAATCTAAATCATCTTTCCAAGGTCATACAAGTAGTCAAGAACTAAGCCTATAACTTGACCTGGGCTTTCCTAGTACTGCGCATGTGAGCCCCAACACAGTCGGGTGCTCTCCTCAGGATAACACTGGGTTGACATCAATGTGTTGACCAGGCTGCATTCCTTCCCAGAGGTTCTGGGGAAGAAGAACTTCTGAAGTCATTCAGGTGGTTGAAAGGTTTATTGTCGTTCCAGGTCGGGCGGGTCTTCAGTTCCTAACTGGCGGTCAGCTGGGGGGCTGCTTTCAGAGCCCAGAAGCTGACCACAGTCCTTCCATGTGGCCCCTTCATCTTCAAAGCCAGCAATCACATTTCAAATTCTTCTCATGATTTGAATCTCTGACCTCCTCTTTTTCTGACCTCTGACCCTTATTCAAAAGTCTCATGTGATCAAGTCAGGTTCATTCCTATCATCTCCCTAAATTAAGGTCAGCTGATTCTAGAGCTTAATTACATCTGGAAAATCCCTTTTGCCATCTACTCAACCATAATCATGGGAGTCATGGACCTGGGGACTGAACAGGGCACATGAGGGGGTGGGGATATTAACAAACTTCTTATATATATATAAGAAACTTCTTAGAACTCTGTTTATCATACCATCCCCCTGCCTTCACTTTCCCTTCACTGCATCAAACATCTACCCATTCTCCTGATAATTACTTTGTCTCTTTCTTGGAAAAATGCCCGTACACACACATGAATCCTGCCCATACCTATAGAAGGTTACCCATGGCCTTGACCCTCCCTCTTGCATTATCGTTCAGAGCCTGAAGGTAGGCACAGAGGAAGGCAAGAGCCAAGCCAGAAGGTTTTGCATGTCATGTGTACTTGCTTCCTGGGTCTGCCATAACAAATTATTACAAATTTAGTGGCTTAAAACAACACACAAAAGTTATATTACAATTCTTTAGACCAGAAGGTTGATGGGAGTCTCACTGGCCTAAATACAAAGTGCCTGCAGGGCAGCATTCCCTTCTGAAAGCTGTATCTGAGCATACCTTTCCTGCCTTTGCCAGCTTCCAGATGCTGCCTGTGCTCCTGGCTTCAAAGCCCCACTTTTCTCACCCTTACAGCCCTCAGTGTTGCCCCTCTCAGACCTCTCTTACATTGTGAGTCTCTCTCTCTAACTTGATTCAGAAAACGTTCTCCACTTTCAAGGACACATTTGCTCAGATTGGATAATCCAGAATAATCTCAGGATCTGTCCCTGGGATCATATCTGCGGAGGCCTTTTGCCATGTAAGGCAAGCTGTTCACAGGCTCCAGTGTTATGATGTCGATATTTTTGCAGTAAGGTGTGCGATGTTGTTCACACCACATCATGCTAAGCAGTCTGGGCTTTCTTCTGAAGGTGGGTAGAATCACTGAAGGAGTTGTAGCACAAGGTGCCTAAGACAGATCTGCATTTCTGAAAGACTCCTAGGCCCCAGGCTTCAAATTAATGATGGGAAATGGTCATGTTAGCGAACAATAACTAACTTGCTACGGAGTACTAGCTGTATTTCTGGCACTGTTTGAAGTATATTGCGATCCTCAGGGCACTTAACCCTTATAAACAAGATGGTACTATACTAACAGTAACCCCATTCTGTGGATGACAAAAGAGACTCACAAAGAATTTAAGTAAATTTAAATTTAAATAAATTGCCCAAGACTGTATAACTAGCGAGTGCCAGAGTGAAGATTCGGTCCAGGCATCTGGCTTCCTGAGTCAGTGTTCTAACCACTACATGGAACTGTCTTTAACAGGGTAGAGCACCTCCTCCCAGCCTTTGGAAGAGGGAGAAAGCATGGTCAGGCATACTGGTCAGGGCATGCTTTCTAGATGCAGCAGGGCATGCGAAGAGACCACAGAGAAGGGGACCGACTTGCGAAAGTTGAGAGGAATGAAGAAGGGCTTCCACAAATACCTTCATGATCCTCAAGTCCAGGTCCTCCTTTGTCTATAAAATAGGATCCTTGGCCCCTATAATTGCTTGACTCTTTAAATGTTTGAAAGAGCGAACCGGGGTCATTCCAGAACAATATGTGCTGATGGGTGTAGCCTTTCCCCCCTTTGATTGCTGCTCTGCAAGTCTCACAAATAACTACCCACCTGAGAGCTCGTCTCTTTCATACTGAATTCCATTTTGATTTTTCATCCCTCTTGATTCTCATCTCTTTGTGCCCAAATTGTATTTTCCCGAAGATGTTTTCAAAAGTGTTTTTGTTCTGATTTAATAGGCTCAGTTTTCAATGTTTGGGCTGAAATTGAGGAGGTGCTTTATGAAAAGTGAATGCATTTGAATGGTGAAGTTTCCTGTGAACAGAAATACAGTATTGTTCTACTCTGAAGTTCCTAAGAGCCAGCTTCTGTTATTTTATTTCTAGATTTCCTTCCATCTTCTTCTTTAAAACTTTTCAAAATGACATCAAACAGCCCTCCTCTTGCTATGAAATAGAGAAAGCCCTTTCATCTGTAGGTAGGCTGATGGTGAGGGAATTATCAAGCAGGGAAAAACTAAGTCTATTGTTCTTATAAAATATATTAACTTAAAAAAATAAAAGAAACTTTCTTTGCAGCTACTCACTGTGAAATAGCCCCTCTGTACTTAGAATCCTTAAAATCAGAGATGGTCACAAAAGAGAGCCCATCAAAAACCAGATAGCGAGGGCATCCATGTGCACATCCTTCCAGAAAGGGACAACCACAGCAAAAGAGAGAAGGAGGAAGCATGTGTCGATGATCTATTTTATGCTAAGAAAAGCACTGTGTTATTTACCTTAAGTACCTTAAGTCATTTGGTCTTTTGAACACCCTCTGAGCAACCTACTCTGATACCCATTCTACAGGTGAAGAAACCAAACCATGGAGAATGTAGGCAACTTTCTCAAATGTTGTGCCAGTGACAAGGCCAGGGTTTTCAGGTATTTCTTATATTAATAAATCACATCATTTACCTTGTTAACTTAGTACTGTTCTGAGAAATGACTATTTATGAAGGTTTCTGCTTCTTAAAAGAGACATAAGTGAACCAAGAGCTTAGTAAATTTGCACAGAGAGAAATATAATCATTTATTGGACATCAGATGTGTTGAATATCTAATGTATGCTTGGACTTACACTTTAAAGCATGACTTACTAATATATATACTTCCCATTGGATATTTTTTGTTGGGGGGTGGAGGGTAGGAGCAAAGGGACGAGAGAGAGGGAGAGAGGGAGAGAGAGAGGGAGAGAGAGAGGGAGAGAGAGAGGGAGAGAGAGAGAGAGAGAGAGAGAGAGGCTTAAGCAGGCTCCACGCTCAGCACAGAGCCCAATGTGGGACTCGATCTCAGAACTATGAGATCATAACCTGAGCCAAAATTAAGAGTCAGACGCTTAACTGACTGAGCCACCCAGGTGCTCAAAAAGCTTTCTTTTTTTAATTATAGGTTAAAAAAACTAGCATTTCATATCCATAGTACAGCTAATACTGTACTGTTCAATTTTATCACACAGATAGTATTCTCTGGTATTTTTTAAGCACTTTTGAGTTTGCAAACATTTCCTAATGCATTATCTCACTGAACTTCTTGTGCTTCCGTGAGATAAGCATTACTTGACCTCCTGTGCTCTTATTAAGCCGAGGCTTAGAAGCAGTTCAGCAGCATGAGTAAGATAACACAGCTAATAAATTGTGAAGCAAGACCTAGAACATTGTTCTTCAGCTACCAAGACATAATTCTTCAGGCCATGTAGCCTGACATCCTAATTAATCTATGAATAGACACAGTGAAGTCTTACAAATGCAAAGAGAAGACGGACTCTGTAGGGCAGGCCAGGGCAGTTCCCAGTCAGGAATTTTTCATTCTCTAGCATTACCAAAAGAATTTCCGTATCGCTCTCCATGTATTAGTCTGGTTGCTTTTGACTTCAGCTTCAAATTTGTACCTTCAACCTTCAGAATTGGTGTGTGTAGACCTTTTCCATGGTATTGTAGGCTCACCTTTCTTCTACAGTTTTCAGTTTGGGCTTGTACCTTTCCACACCAATATCCCCTACAGGGTTAAGATTTTCTGCTATGGACAGGGACCCTCAGGATTCGAACCACACATACCTAGGCCAGTTGTGGGTCCTGCTACAGCAACAGGTTGGACCAAAAGTAGCTAATAAAGGTAGAATTCCTAAGGGGAGGCTTGTAGAAGGACAAAAACAAATGTCGTCTGACAAATGGGTAGGATACCTTGAGAAAAGAGGGAGGACATGGGGAAGAAAAGAAGATTCCACAGCAGGAAAGGGATAATGGTTAAGTGAGCACGGTGTGTATGGGGGGAGCGAGAGGCAAAACATCATTCATTAAATTCCAAAGTTGCTGCACTGCAGGCTTATTTTATTTCCAGCTCTTGAATTATTTGCAAGCAGACACACACACACACACACACACACACACACACAACATGTTACTCAAGGTTCACAGAATTTTTACTTTCTATTTAGAAACACATGGACAGGGGCGCCTGGGTGGCTCAGTCAGTTAAGCGTCTGACTTCAGCTCAGGTCATGATCTCGCGGTCCGTGAGTTCGAGCCCCGTGTCGGGCTCTGTGCCAACTTCTCAGAGCCTGGAGCCTGTTTCCAATTCTGTGTCTCCCTCTCTCTCTGCCCCTCCCCTGTTCATGCTCTGTCTCTCTGTCTCAAAAATAAATAAATGTTAAAACACATGGACACAAAGGACTTTGGAGGATTTTGTAAAGATGTAATTATTCCAAATGCACAATTTTGTCAACTTGCTTTTATAATCAAAGCACTGCATGAATGCTTTGTTATGTTAGAAAGCTCTGAAGTCACTGTCTTAAAAAATAAAGTAGGGACAGCTTCAGCAAACAGTGGCAAATCTCAAAGACCCACTGTTTTGATGTATGACTCCTATTAGTAATGTCCTGAAGAAGTCCTACCTAATTCATACCATCCATTATCTCTTTGACGCCTTATGATACATAAAGATAAAGGAGGGAAAGGAAGAGATCTAGCAGGTATTGACCACCTACTAAGTGAAAAGAACTAAGTGTGCTTCTCCATATTTTTCATGGCGTTATGTTCTCACAACTGTGCTACGTTGTAAATATCACAAGATGACAAAAAGGAGAAACAGGTTAAGTAAGTTTGCCAAGCTCAGATACCTAGTATGTTTTGGAACCAGGCTTCAAGTCTGTTTGTTGCCAAAGGCAATGATCTTCACACATTGTCAATTGCATGATATGATTAGCCAATATATGTATTACTTTCCCCTTGGAAAATGTATATATAGGTTCAGAGAATGAATGTATTGTGACCTTGCTTTATTTGTTCTTTTGTTTTATTGATGTGTTAATGAACTTAGAAGCAAGTGATAGTTTTCATCTTTGCTTAGGTTCAGGGATGAAATGGATTGGTGTGCATACATCATAAGATTTGTCACTTAGATATCAAAAAACCAATTCCAGAAATTATCTTTACAGAGAATAACAACAAAAACATTTTGCTCCTCCTGTGTTAGAACAGTCTAACATTTAATGAAAAATTCTAAGCGTCCATGGGTTAACATCATACAAGTGCCCTGTTCTCTTACTTTCTAGTCCAGATGGATTAGTCGGTTAAAAAGTGGCTGGGGGAGGGCTTCTAGTTGGCTCCCTGTATTGGGAAATACATCTCAACCTATCCTTTAAGCATATTTTTAAACTTACTTTTACTCTTTTTCCTCTTCATCCACAGCATCGTGCTCCTTCCCCTTCTCGCTCTCCCCCTGAATTTAATGGTAACATGAAACTATCAGGATCTAGTATACACCCATAACGAGAACTTTTTGCAGTGCTGGAGTCTAATCGGTCTTTGTTGCTCAAAGGCTTTCTCAGCTTGGTTCCCTGCTGTTTTACGTCTAGAAGCTGGCTTTTCTTCCAATTCAAGGTCTCAAATTTCTAGACTTTTTTACTTATTCTTGCAAACCAGCTGATCCTTTCCCAAATTAATTTCTTTCACGTACTTGGAATAGTCAGTAACTACATGTATACATTGCTAACGTTCTGTGTCACCAGCCCGTCCCCTTGAAGAAGTTGGTCTGTCACAGTGAAATACGTTCATCATCTTTCCAACGCCATAACATCCATTTCCTTTCCACCCACCAAGACATAGCCTCAAAGAGATATATTTTCTTAGGCAACTCCCTATTTCTGGCACCACATATTCAATCAGTCAGGGTTTGATCAGGAAAATACAAAGAACTAAGAATTTTGAACAAAACGTTACTTGGTACAAAGATTTAGAGGCTTATAAAACTATTGAAGTACTTGAGGGCTTTGGGAATTGACACTTTTATATATACATTTGCATATTATTTGGCAAGACTTAATCTTCTTCCATTCAGTGTCTGTGGCAACAAATAGAAAAGACAGATTCATATGGCACATACTAAGTATTTATTGAATTAGTTAGTCACAGAGTCATAGTTCCATTCCAGAGTCTTGGGGAAGAGTTTAAAGGTCAGGGTTTCTGCCAATTGGATGCAGAATTCCATCCCCAGACCATTGGATACAAAAGAATAATGAAGGAAAGACAAACCAATATTCCTTATAATTATTTTACTGCAGGTCCTTGGTATTTCTAAGGAACATGTTTGCATTGATGCATTTGTGCCAAGGGGGAAAAAACATCCATGATCTGTTTTTAAACCTCTTCATACCTAATGAGCCAGAGGGAAATTTTCAGTCTTTGTGGCCTAGCAGTGTTACTCCACTAAGTAGGAAAATAGAGAAAGAATAGCCCGAAGGCATATAGAAACTGAAAGCCCACACTAGCAGAGATCACCATTCAGCCAATCCCATGGGGGAAGAAACCATTTTTATGTTCTTTCATATCTGTAGAAACATGATTGTGATTCAGGGTTTAAATGATTCTGTCACTTATGAGCTGTATCATCTTGAGTAAGCTACTTAAATTTTGGAGCAAGGTATCCTCATCATCAAAGCTGGGAAATTCTCATTTCAGAAGTGTCCTGGGAATGACATAAAATTAACAAAATGAGTGCTCAATAAAAAGGTAGGAGATTTTACATTATTGAAGGATGAAATGAAGAGAGGGAAGAAAGGAGGGAAGAAGAGAGAAATGGAAAGACAGGGGGAAATGGGGAGAAAAAATATAAATAAAAGGAACCAGATAATGTGAAAACAGGAAATCATAAACCTAAATATAAAACACATAGTATTCCTAGCAAGTGGGTCAGAGATTAAGTTTACTGTGATTTACTTGCTGATGAATTCTCGTACTGCCTACGTATTTAGTTGTCTTTAACATTGCGTTGTTTCAGTTCACTTCAATATCAAGGACTTGTAGTGCACACATCATGTCCTCTGCCAGCTATTGTCAAGTAGGTCATGCTGAGGGGCTGGAATTGGGGCCTAATGCAGATGGTGTCATGGGTAACTCCAGGAATCTCTACAAGGGTCATCAGAGAAAGCTCTCTGCTTGAACACCATGAGGGGACTGCAGACTCAGCAAAAATGTTACAATAGGAATAGACTGTGGAGGGATTATTTTTCCTTCATCGATGAAGTCCACACTCTCAACAAGATTGCCAGCATGTGGAAGCCGCCATGGAAAGGCCCACTCTTCAGTAGAGTGGTAGGAACACATTGTCCTAGCTGTAAAGCTGCTGAGAAGTGACAGTGTCTGAATATAGGGTATTGTAGACATTAACAATCACAAAATTACACAAATACAGAAAGACAGAATGGTATTTACTCACCTCAAAAGAAACCCTCGGCAGTTCCTTGAGGGCTGACAAAGTACTTCCCAGTAGTTTCAAGGTATGTGTTAAATTATAAGGAAGATTTGGGGGTGCCTGGGTGGCTCAGTCGGTTGAGCGTCCGACTTCGGCTCAGGTTATGATCTTGCGATCTGTGAGTTCGAGCGCTGCATGGAGCTCTGTGCTGACAGCTCAGAGCCTGGAGCCTGCTTTGGATTCTGTGTCTCCCTCTCCCTTCCCCCCACCCCCCCCCCCCATGCTCTGTCTCTCTCTCTCTCTTTCTGTCAAAAATAAATAAACTTTAAAAAAATAAATAAATTATAATTAAAATTCTTATTTTAATTAAACCCCTCATCGTTGGTCATAAAAATATTCAGGAGAGGTTATTAACACATCAAAAATTGTTTTGTTTCCAAAACAGCTGTTCTGGAAAATGCTTAAATGATCCATGGACCCTTTAAAAAGCACTTCTTCTTTGGGTAAGAAAAAAACAAGATGCAATGAGCAGGCTTTCATTTTGAACAGATCCAGCTTCAGTACTAATTTTTCTATTCACTACCTTTGAATGCTTGGATATTTTACTTAAACTTCACCTGTACAGTGGGGGGAAAGGTGGTGTTGGAAGTATTGACAATAAATGCATGGAAAGCCCCTGTTACTGCATACATGCTCACATTCCAGCTCAAATTCCAGGGCACACTCTGAATTTCTATCACTGTGCCACATCCCGTACAACTCCTTTAAAAAAAGAGAGAGCAAGAGAGATCGAGAAAATGGTTGATACCCCTCTTCAGTGTGGCTCTTTCTTTTTTTTTTGTCTCGTATTCTTACTCTCTGTCAAACAAAACTCATTTTCTTTGCTCATCCCAAACATACAGTGGAGATTAATCAAGCCCAGTCCCCATGGTCCAGAATGATTTGGTTCAGAAGAGAGACCAAGAAAAGTCATGCTGTGTCATGCCTGAGACCAACTCTTATTGGACTGTGACAGAAAACATGGGGAGTAAAATTGAAAATGATTTAGAAGAAATAAGAAAGGGCTCCTCTGGGTAAGAAACAAGTCTTTCATGGCTTTGTCAGACTCCTGACATCTAATTGTGTTGATGAGCACCAAATCTATTGAATCATAGAGTCGACAAATAGAGCATCAATTTTTCATTATCTTGACTGGGTATATGTCTTGCTCTTCATTATTCTCAAGGCAATTTTCTCAGATAAGATGCCAACAAATTTTATCAAAAAATACAAATGCAGAAAATACAAGTGGCTATTTGATGAGAGACCTAAGCATCAACATATTCGAGAAGGCTTCTTTCTGTCGATTTGTATATAGGCTACGAGTCCCCTTCTTCCTACTTTCCTTCATCAACAAACTTCTTACAAAGGAATTTTAAATATATGACCTCAGCTCTCTCATGTGGATCTTAACTTTTGGATGAAGCTTCACTGTCATCCACACTATCCAAACTCTTTCTCACAAGGTTTTTCTTATGCTTCGCCAATTGCCTAAGCCTGTGATTTCCCAGTTTGACCAGCTCCTCCTGACACTATCCCTTTCTCTGGCACTCATGATGTTGTTCTTTTTGGTTCCCTTCATGTGCTTTCAATTATTCCTTCTCCATCTTTGCCAAACTTGCTTCTTTATTTCCGTGCCCTTTCTCGTGGCATGCTCTCATATCCATTTGCTATACACTTGTCTCTCAATCTCAACATGTCTGAATCTCTCTTTCTCTGAGTCTTTTCTCTTTAAGAAATGCCCAGCAGTTGTGTGAAGTTGGAAAAGGAGTCTTTTCTGTTACTTGTCCTCATTTTTTTCAGTTCACAAATACCGAATGCCTGTGCTTGGTAAATCATTGTAGTAGATGTTCAAGAAATTGCAATGTCTTACACTCCAAAAGTCCTTAGGCACTCCTTTACTGTAGTACATATAATAATAATTGTCTTATGTTAAAACCACTTATATGAATGCATTATTTCTTCTCAATATTCTGCTTTTAGAATAGAAGTATCTTTATATCCCCTGTAACAACTGGTTGCCCATAGTTAATAAAAAATACTTGATGAACACATTCCAAAAATATATATATAACAAAATGTGTATTATGTATGCATTAAATATATATCTATAACAGAATGTTGTATTCAGCTGTAAGAAAGGACATATTGTCTTTTGTAATACATGGATGGACTTTGAGGGCAATATGCTAAGTGAGATAAGTAAGGCAGAGAAAGACAAATACCATATGATCTCACTTTTCTGTGGAATCTGAAACAAACAAACAAACAAACAAACAAGTTTATCGATACAAAGACCAGATTGGTGGCTGCTGGAGGTGGGGGCCAAGGGGTGGGGGTGAAATGTGGGAAGGTGGTCAAAAGGTACAAGCTTCCAGTTATGAAATAAGTGCTAGGGATGTAATGTACAGAATGGTGACTATAGTTAATGACATTGTTCGTATATTTGGAAGAGATAAGAGAGTAGACCTTGAAAGTTTTGATTACAAGAAGAACAAATTGTAACTCTGCGTGGCAATGGGTGTTAACTAGACTCATCGTAGGGATCATTTTGCAATATATTCAAATACGGAATCATTATGTTGTACATCTGAAACTGATACAATGTTATATGTCAATTATATTTGTTCACTTAAATTTAAATTAAATTTAAAGTAATTTAAATGTGAAATTTAGGGGCGCCTGGGTGGCGCAGTCGGTTAAGCGTCCGACTTCAGCCAGGTCACGATCTCGCGGTCCGTGAGTTCGAGCCCCGCGTCGGGCTCTGGGCAGATGGCTCGGAGCCTGGAGACTGTTTCCGATTCTGTGTCTCCCTCTCTCTCTGCCCCTCCCCAATTCATGCTCTGTCTCTCTCTGTCCCAAAAATAAATAAAAAAAAACGTTGAAAAAAAATTAAAAAAAAAAATAAATGTGAAATTTAAAATTAAATAAACAATGATCACTTCAGATGAATGGCTACATTCAAATGCTTATATCAGAGCGAAACAGGTACCCCCAAAACCCATCTTAAGCCTGATCTACGCAGAGCCTAGATTCTGAAAGTGAGAAAGAGTTTTTGTCCTCTAATTAGCAACAGAGCTCGATTTCTAAGGCCACGAGGGTGGAAAATTCACAAGAGATAAAATTCCCTAGTTCAAATCCTGGATCTGACCCACACTGATTTTTTATGGATTGCACTTTTTATTGAACATTTTTGTTCCTCAATGTCCTCATTTATAGGATGAGGGGGGGAAATGCCTGTTTCCTACCTGTTGCTGTTACATGAGGTTTACATAGGAAAACATAGATAAAAATTCTTCGTAAACTATACAGCACTACACAAATGTATAATGCCGAAATAGAACAGGTTCTAAATATATGTTTAATTAATGACTTAATAATGAAATTAAGCATTGATCTGTTCTGCTTCAACTTCCCCCAGCCCCCACCAGTGAAGCAGGTTTTACGGAACCGCAAAATAGATACAGAGCGTGTTGAGAGGTCCCTAATAGGTTTGAGGGTTGGTTTTTTTTTTTTTTTTAATAACTAGAACTTTAACATTTTTATTGCTTAGAATGTTTCTCAATGTATTTAGCTAGGCATTCCAAGTGGGAAGCGATCTCACACTGAATAAAAGATGATTAAGAGCTGTGGCAGATGCTGTAAGTTGCCTACTTAACACCCATTTCCGTGTCTGACTCAACAACCTCTGGACTGTGTTGATGAGGCCAGCTGAATGGTGACTCAAGCCCCCTTGCAGAGAGTGAAGGTGAATGACATATAGGTAGAGGTAGAACCTCCTTCAAAGGTATTTATTCAACCAGCAGGCACCCTTTTTGTTCTTCCCTTCTTTCCTTCCTCCTTCTTGAAGCACGAATATAAGTCTAGGGCTCCGGTTACCTTCTGTCGCTCACAAGAAAACCTTACGATGAAAATCCAGGTGTTAAGGGTAACAGAGCAGGAAGACAGAGAAGTCCAGGTCTCTGATGCCACCATGTTGGCCACGAACTGACACATCTGACTCCGATATTTTGTGAAAGAAAGATAAACCCTTACTTGGCTTAAGCCACTGTTATTTCAGATCTCTGTCACTAGCGACCGAACGCACACCCTATCGCCTATCGGAGCCTCTCCTTGATTCAAAGTTTTGTTTGTTAACGTTGAAAAGAAGAAGGAAATGTCAAATTAATTATTTTAACAATATAATATATTTTATGTATGTGTGTATGTATGTATTTGATTTTATTTAAATCCAAGTTGGTTAACATATAGTGTGGTAATGAGTTCAGTAGAATTTGGTGATTCATCACTTCCATATAAACCCAGTGCTCATCCCAAGGAGTGCCCACCTTAATGCCCATCCCCCATTGAGCCCATATCCCACCCAGCACCCTTCCAACAACGCTGTTTGTTCTCTGTATTTAAGAGTCTCATGATTTGCCTCCCTCTCTGTTTTTATCTGATTTTTCCTTCCTTTCCTGTATGCTCATCTGCCGTGTTTCTCCTATTTTAGTGAAATATGCACCTAGAACACATTGGAAAGTGAAAAGTAAAGAAATAGCAATACAAACTATTGCCACCGTAATATTTACTAAGTATAACACTTCCCGAAGTGGTATTTAAATTTTGTTTAAAATATAACAATGCTTCTCAAATTCTATGTTTTCTTCAAAGGCTTATAGAGTTTTGAATACTTAATTTTGTAATAATTCACCACCTCTATTCAAGATTATCTCTGCATTAAATAGTGTTGGCTTTCACTAAAGTGTTAATGAAATCTTTAGAAAAAATTTTTCAAACTTCAATTAACATCATTAAAATATTTGGTAGTGATGGTCATCAATAATTTGTAGGATAAACTTCCTGACTACCACAACTTTTACTCTAACAAGGGGGTCTGGCAAAGGACGTAAGACTTCTTCTAGTATATATCTGACACTTTCAAGAACTGGTTCTTTGCTCGCAGAATGTGCACATTCAAGAAAAACACTAGTTCAGATTATGTTGGGGGAAATTTATGTTTACTTACACAAGCCTGGGCAGAATGCTTACTTCATAAAACTTCTTCTTCATGGTGATTTCAAAGTAAATTAGTACTGTGATGTTATGGACTTTATTGCTTCCCCCTAAAATTCATACATTGCAGCCCTAACATACAGTATGATAGTATTTGAAGGTAAGGAATTTAGGGAGGTAATTAAGGCTAAATGAGTTTATAAAGTGAGGCCCTAATCGACCTAAGGGCTGGTGTTCTCATAGGATCAAGGATAGATGCTAGAGATCTCTCTTCCTCTACATGATACAGAGACAAGGCCATGAGAGAACACAGCGAGAAGATGGCCACCTACATTCAAGGAAAATAGCCCTCACCAGAAATCAAATTTGCTAGCATCTAGATCATGGATTTCTAGCCTCCAGAACTGTGAGAAAATAAATGTCTATTGTTTAAGCTACCCAAGCTGTAATATTCTGTTATGACAGCCTGAGCAGACAAATATATACAAAATACCATACAGTATACAGGGGAACATATGGAACTTAAGAGTAAATGCTAGTTTTAAAGTCAACATTTATCACACCTGCTTATTAATTGTTATTATTTTCTGATTTTAACCAATATGTTCCTTGTAGAAAAGCTGTGAAAGTAAGAGTATGAAAGGAAAAAAAAAAAAAAAAAAAACATAGACCCAGGATAGCTTCCCTGCCAAAAACCTTCCTAAATTCCTAATGAAGTCTCCAAGGCAGAAGAGAAAAAATGACATGCTGTTTTGAAAACTTACCAACCTGAGCTCAGAATCTGAGAGAAAATTACATCAACTCTTTATCCGGTTGAACTGAATTAAAGTATGCAAATGGTGTTCCATCTACGTCTGTGGTATCAGCTGCAAAGAGGGGGACAGTTTCCCTGTTCAGGTGGGGACATTTATCCCATTCTCCTCCTGTTTCTAGGAGGATCCACCTTCAGAATGTGACACTGTAAGTCCCCCCTTGCCTGTGGGAAGCACGGGCTCGCTTCTTCCGTGAGCCTTAGGTCTTGTGGAGGTGGCATCGACAGGTAAGGCTTGAGTTTGTCTGCTCAGCCTGGAACTGGATACACCTGTCTCCTTCAGGTTCAAAAAATAGCAAGCCCATCTTACAATACCCAGTCCTGCGATGTTTCCTTTATTGGCCAATTTCTCCAGCAGTTTGGAGGCTTCTTGCTGCCAAGCAAGGAGCAATGCCTGTGAGTCACATAATTTGGGCACAGTCCTGAATGTGTGTCTTTTGGCAAGTCACTTTACCTCTCTGAGCCGACATTTCACGTATTGCCTTCATTTTTAACAGGATGGACCTGAATATTAATTTTTTTCTCGTAGCTTTATTGAGATAGAGTTAACAAATAAAAATGGCATATCCTTAAGGTGTATAATGTGATGATCTGATATGTGTGTGTGTGTACATATGTGTGTGTATACATACACACACACATTGTGAATGGTGTCCACAATCAAGCTAATTAACCCATCCATCATCTCACACACTCACAATTTTTAAAAAGCTACCTTTTAGGGGCACCTGGGTGGTTCAGTCGGTTAAGCATCCGACTCCAGCTCAGGTCATGATCTTGTGGTTTGTGAGTGTGAGCCCCACGTCGGTCTCTGTGCTGACAGCTCAGAGCCTGGAGCCTGCTTCAGATTCTGTATCTCCCTCTCTCTCTGTCCCTTCCCTGTGCTCACTCTCTCTCTCTCTCTCTCAAAAATGAATAAACATTAAAAAAATTTAAAAGCTTTCATTTATAAGATGAATAGGTTTTGGAGATCTAATCTACAGCATGGTGACTCTAGTTCAGAATACTGTATTGTATACTCAAAATTTGCTATGAGATCAATTTTTTTTTAATTTTTTTAATGTTTATTTATTTTTGAGACAGTGAGACACAGCACAAAGAAGAGAGGGAGACACAGAATCCAAAGCAGGCTCCAGGCTCTGAGCTGTCAGCACAGAGCCTGATGGGGGCTTGAACTCACAAATTGCGAGATCATGACCTGAGCCGAAGTCGATGGCTTAACCAACTGAGCCACCAGGGTGTCTCTGTGATCAATTCTTAACTTACTTTCATTTTCATTTTAGTTCAATAAATATTTTTAAGTAATAATAATAATAATAATAGCAAGCCCACTTGGCTCTGAAATTTAGTCCAAATTCTCCACCAATTTTATTGTAAAAGAAGTGAGTTTTAATCTCAGTATGCCTGGATTCTATGTCAATTTTACATTGATTCAAAAGTCAGACAGAAAAAAATGTTGCTACGTAACAGTCCACTTAAAATAGCTAAAACCTTTCAAAAGCATGGTTTATGGTTTATTTTCTGTCAGGAAACAGAGTTATTGTCACTGTCGTGTGGATTCTCACCATGTTTCCCAATTGGCATCTCCCCATTCAGAAAATGCAAAGCAGAAATAATGCAAAGCAGAAATAATGCATCTGGAAATTGGGATAAGGATTTGTATGTTGCTGGCAGTAGTAGATTCCATCTTAAGATGAGTAGTAGGGGAGGAAATGGGTACATTTCATCCAGGAACATCTTTTGGGTGAAAATCCTTTAGATGCTGTTTTATAGGATGAGGATATAAGATAATGTGTCCTTGGTCTGAAAGGGAACATGATTAGCACCCAACCAGAAATGGTTGGAACCCAGGGCAGCACGCCCAGGATATATTTTGGCACATGCTGAGTCTGGGTGGATATCCCTCTTTCAAAAATGAGTAAAGTAAATTTCTCAAGAAGTTGGTCAATTGTAATAAAGTATAAATTGTGCAACAATTGGTATAACGATTTAAGGATCATGAAAAAAATGTACTGCAGAACAAAGTAAAGGAAATCTGTTCATCAAGACTTGTGAATAATCTCTGAAAATTACTTACAAAGGGAACTGTTTTTATGTTTTCAGTTAATTAATTGTGGAACTCAATGAAGCAGATTTCTACCAGAAGACTTTCCGTGAAATAAGAACATCAAATCATAAGATATGAAAAAAAAAAAAAAACAATATGGTGGAATTAAAGGGTGATGGTTGAGATATGAAAGTATTTTATTTGCACATAGAGTAAAACACAGAGAAGACTCTAAGTATGGAAAATAGATAAAAGACATCAGCTTAAAATTTGTAGGTATTCTTTTGGAGAAAAAATGAGAACAGTTAGAAGAAAAATCAATGATACATTTCCTTTTAAGATCCTGAGTTAAAGGGCCTAAACATAGAGCTTCAAAGTGTTAATAGAAAACATATGAAAGGATACACATCCAGCTATAATCTGGGGATTACCAGAGTTACATGATTAAAGAAAAAAAAAAAAAAGCAAAAAACCCTCCAACAACTCCTCAGGAAGTGATAGCCACTAATAGAAAGAATTGAGTATTCTTAGGCTTTTCTAGATCACTAAATGTTACAGGACAAAGGAATAAACCTTCAAACTTTTGGAGAAAATATAAGGTTAGCAAAGAATGTTTTGTCAGCCAAATTATCATTCAAATTTGAAAAGAATAGAAATGTTTTCAAATTACATGAAAATATTGTTACGCAAAGGCACAAAAATACATGGTAAAAATGACCTTAAAAGTCACTTAACGATTTGCTTCAATTGGTGGAGAGACAAATCAAAATTAGAAACAACATAATGGTATGGAAACAACCTAAGTATCCCTTGATGGATGGATTAATAAAGAAAATGTGTATATATAGAAATGTCTATGTATACACAATTCTCTCTCTCTCTCTCTCTCTCTATCTCTGTGTGTGTGTGTGTGTGTATACATATATATGTGTGTGTGTGTGTGTGTGTGTGCGTGTCTGTGTATGTGTCTGTGTCTGTGTGATAACACACAGACACACAATGGATTTGGAACATTATTCAGCCTTAAAAATAAGGAATAATGGAACATTATTCAGCCTTAAAAAGAAGGAAATCCTATGATTTGTGACAACATAGATAACCCTGGAGGATATTATGCTGAATGAAATAAGCCAGACAGGAAAACTTCATGGCCTATATACTGCATGGTATCATCTATATGTGGAAACCAAAAAAAAAAAGTAAACATAGAAAGTTAAACTCATAGAAACAGAAAGTAGAAAAGTGGTCACCAGAATCCAAGGGGTGGGAGAAATGGGAAAATCTTGGTAAAAGGGTACCAAATTTCAGTTTCAATCTGAATAAGTTCTGAGGGTCTAACACAGAACATGGGGACTATATTTGATAACATTGTATTGGATAACTGAAATTTGCTAAGAGACTGTAACTTAAATGTTCTCACCACAAAAAAAAGGAGGTAAATATGTCAGGTGAAGGATGCGTTAATAAACTCCACGGTGGGAGGAGGGGATTCTTTCAAAATGTATACATAAATCAAATCATCATGTTATACACTTAAAGTATATTACAATTTAATTGTTAATGATACTGCAATAAACCAGGAAAGAAAAAAAAAACACCATGAAGGAAAATCTTTGTTTTTTTGAAAAATTGTGGACCTTCCCTTGCTTCATATATACCCCAAATTCTACAATAACCAAGGTCATATGATTTGCAGGGTGCTCCTCCTTTGGGGAAAAAACCCTTTTTTGCTTTTGTCTTTCGGAGGTATGAGTATGTTCCTTAATAAGCAAGCTTTACCCTTGATGTGTTTCATATCATTAAAAAAATTATTGGCATTGTTCTTTTCCATTATTTAACTGTGGCCAAATGTTTGGGACCCAGTGCCAGGAAGATTGTCAAACGAACCATGTTTTATTTTTGCTTTTCTCTACATATGGCTATTTTCATTATCAAGGAGATGGAAAAATAAGTTTCTGCAACTATGGAACATATCTGAATTAATTGAGCCATTAAAAAAATCTGAAGGTAAATAAACCAGGCAGGGGCAAATTCTCCTATGTCATTCGCTGTTTCACTATATGATTTGATTGCCAAGTATTATCCCAGATTTTAGGTCTACATCTGTGAACAAAATATGCATAATGTTTATGTGAGAGATTTTGTAGTGTAGTGCATGAGATAGATAGTATGTTAGCAGATGAAATAAGGGTACAGTTTAGGGTAATCACAAATGTCTTCAGAGCACCAGTCTGTTACTGTGAATCCTATGTTGGTTTCTTTCCCTTTTGCTGAACTATCAGTATAGGGAGCCAGATTTCTGCCAGGGAAAATAATGCAATGAACAGTTAGTTACTAGGGACATTATAATTGCGGTCATCTCTAGGTATGAAAAGTATGAGAAATTTTTATCTCTTCTCCTTCTTCTTTAGAACGTTTCCCTAAATACTCAAGCTGAGGTCAGAAAATCAGAAAACTACACATACAAACATTCGTCTATCTCATGCTACGAAGGTTAAAGAAAGCGAAATAACGCAAGGTTAGAGTTGTCATTTCCCTTTTTACTTTGATGTCTTTTCCAAGTTCCCGGGATAAGTGTGTATTCCTTTAAAATGAGGGAAACCATTTTATTTATTATGGCCTAAGGAAGGAAGTGTGAGATGAAAAGTATTAATATTTTATTTGTAAATGTTTAATATTTTGCTTCAACTTGCAATTGAAGCAAATATGCGTGTCTAATTTTTATACTTTTAATACTTCTACATAAGGATTTCCCAATTTTTTATGTACAAGCATTATAATGTCATTTGAAGTGTCTTCATAAGATTTCCCCGTGTGGATATGCCATTGTTGACTTTACCGTTGCTCTAGACATATGGCTGGGATAGCATCCTCACTGTTATAAATAACAGTCCCAGTTTGTACCTAAATATTTGCCTGGATCACAGAACATTTCCCTATGACGGACTTTCAGACCTAGGAATATGGGATTAATGGGTGCAAGCTTTTTGCCCTTTTGAGATATGGCCCAACAGCTGCCTGTGAATGTTTTACATCTTTACAATCTCTGGGCTCCTGCACAGGCTCTGCTCCAGATCGCCAAGAACTCAACCTCTTGACATCTCACTTTCTTCACCTAGAAGGTAGGGCTAATACCCCCTCATAGTCCAAGAGTAAAGATTAAATGAGAGGATGCATTCATGGGATTTCATACATACAGCATTCGGCCCCGAGCAGATGATAGGTAATTATCATTTTCTCTCCCCTTTCTTTGGGAAGATAGTTATGTCTGCTGCAGCCCTCCTTTCCTTCCCCAAATCCTCTCCAAGCCCACTTTTCATGCGGGCAATCAGAACCCCCTGGAGTGCTGCATTTTGTAGCTCCCTCTTCCTTTTTACACTTCTGATTCCCAACTACATTGCTTGCATTCCATCTATATTAGAAGGAGCTTATCTTATTTCTTCACTCTATAAATAACAGACCGCTGATAAGAATAATAATGGAAAGTCAGATTGCAGCAGAGCAGAATCAGGGGGAAATAAAGGTAACATTGAGTGAACTTGAACAGGGAAGAAAGGATGCATAGGGGATAAATGATTCTATACCCAGAGGTGATGAATGCCAGCAAGCAATAAATTCGCAAGGAAAAAGAAAAGAAAAAAAAAAAAAAAAAAGAAAGGAAAAGGTCAGTGTGAATACTGACGAGTGAAAAGAAATCATGGAATAGCAAGAAAGCCAAACAGGTGCAAAAAGACAGGTCTTGAGCTAAGGGAGTTAAAAAAAAATGCATCAGGGTATGCATGGACTGGGGGATCAAAGGTAGAGAGAGCAGGGGTGAGAAAGAGGAGTCTGTTATAAATGCCTTTCAGGCACAAAAGGAAGACCACGTCTGTGAAAGAGCCAGTGACGCCAGCAGAGAGCCGTGTGGATAAGGTATTGATGTCTGTGTCCCGGGGAAACCAGATAGGATTTTAATCACCTGCAGACGGACAGAGAAAACAAGAGGAAGTATTAAAAATCAATTATCTAAAAACAACCACAAACTTGTGGGATGCTGGTGACTGCATAGCACCTGGTCTGAAGGGTTGAACCATAAACGAACAAATGTGTTTTTGTGTTTAGTTTTTTTTTTTTTCTTTTTTAAATAAAATTCTGAAAGTTGAGCCCAGCTTTGAGGTGTGTCCAGCCCTGAGTGGTCCGTGGCCCCTAGTTCCCCCTGTGAGTGGTAAATCTAGGTCTATATGGTTGACTTCTCCTGCTCTTCCTTAGGGTGTGTTAAAGAACAAAAAATTCAACAGATTAAATTCAAAGATCTAATTGGATTTATTAAGTGATTCATGAGCCAGGCAGCATCTCATCCAGCAAGTAGAGAGAGACTCTGAGGAGTTGTAGGAAATGAATGGTTTTTATAGGCAGGAGGGTGGGGACAAGGACATGATTAGCAAAAGAAAAGGAAGGATTGTTTGAGACCAGGTCATCTTTTTGGCGGAGAGGGAAAGGCAGAGTTATAACATGCAGATGACCTCACTAGTGCTGATCAGGAAATTTCAGATTGACTTTCAAAAGGTCACATTCTTGAGATGAATTAAAATTGTAATTAAGTCTTGTGGGGGACCGGGGACAAATGATTCCATTTGGGGCTTGTTGTTTTTTTTTTTAACAGGGTAGAGTCCCTGGTAAAATTTTCAAGGACAAATTTTCAGTAGATCCCTCTCCGTCTAACGGCGGCTGCCTGATCTTCTTGAAATGCAGTTTGGAGAATGTCACCCCCTCACTTCAAAACCTTCAGTGACTTGCCAGGAATGGCAGAGTAGAGCCCAATTCCTGGTCTGGCACCAAGATCTCCACTGCATAGCACTAACTCACCTTTCCATCTGGACTGCCTATATTCCTAATAAGGTGTCTTAGACTCTGAAATCTACAGTCACTTCAGTTCTATGCAGATGTCACTGCTTCCTTTCACTTGAATACCCTGAGAAGCAGGATCCAAAGGCCAAGCTGAGGGCTTCCCAAGCTTACACTGCGGAGAAAAGACGACTTACCAGGCTCACTTCATGTGGATGATCCTTTAAGAGCCCTGGCAATGATTGACATTTTAAGTGCATGTGTGTGCTATCTCATATGATCCTTCCAGCAACTCCATGAGATAGAAATTGGTTTCCACATCTTACAGATAATGTAGAAATCAGTATGCTCATTTTACTACAGAAGAGTTAAGTAATGTGCCGAAAGCACAAGCTTCAAATTCTGAGTCATTCTCTTGCAAAGCCTATGCTTTAATGACGATGCATTCTTGAGATGTTCTTGAACCAAAGTGTTAATTCTTCCCTAATATTTTACACTGGTATTTTGATCATTTGGACATGGCTTTGTTCGTGCTGAGTCTTCAAGACTCTGTTTTGGAATATTGAATTCTGTTTTGAAACATCTCATGCAGTTCACCTCATGCTAGGAGGTCCTCTGCACGTGTTCTCTCTGAAAAATGGAGGAACTTGGTCATCGTCTTCTCTTTGGACTTTGGAGTCAGAGCGAGCTTAGTTTCAACATCAACTGTGCCACTTTCTAGGCTGCATATACTAGAGCAAGTGATGAAAATTATCTGTGCCTTCATTTCCTTATCTGTAATGGCAATATTTTCCCTGTCTACCCCCTAGGATTGTTGGAAGGACCAAATTAGACAATGAACATGACTCATCAGATATAAAGTGTTACACAAATGTTTAGAATACTTATGACATTGTCTTGCCGTTGTCGTTGTTGTGCCTCGTAATCCAGGCACATACAAAAACTGTCCATAATCCTTGATTAGCCCTTTGAGGCACTTAATTATTACCAAACTGCCATTGGGTCTTATAATAATTGTTTTAGGATATTGAAAATAATTTCTGAAATGCTTCAATCCTGGGTTGAATTAAAGCTCAGGGATTTTGTTATCTGATCCAAAGGCAAATCATTATCCCAGGACTCACATATGACTTTATATTTTTCTTCACCCTCAGTGTTTTTATCTCTATAAATTTGTGAAAAAGAAGAATGTCAATAAGAAAAGTCAAACCAATGCCCCACAAAGTGATTCATTTCCAGATCCAATAGAGCCATCTAGGAATACGAAAGAATACATTTTCACTAATTTATTGCTTTGTCAATTAAAAAGTAATTGACTGAGATTTCATTATAGCCTCTCCATTGTGAAAAAGGCACAGGAAAAGTTTTAATTTTTTAAAGGCTGGCCTTGTATTTCATCTAAGAAAATTGGAAAACACTCGACTTTTCAAAGTTTTAAAAGAATCTCTAAGCCAGGTTTCAATCTCTCTCTTTTTTCCCCTCAAAACTCGAGGTGAGGGAAAGACAACTTACTTTTTCTTGACTGATGTGTGTGGTTTAAGATGATGAGGTTGTCAGGAATATTAGGAATAAATCTATAATCCAATGATGATAGCAACAGTGTTTATTTTTCAGTCCTTTATAGTTTAGAAGCCATGATTTGAATTTATTTTCATATTCATCACTAAGCAGTAGATGATATTAATCCCATTTATTCAGAGTGGTAAAATGACATGCTGAGGGAATCAGGTTTAAATACCTAAAACCTGAGCAAGTACTCTAAATATCAGAGTAAAGTTGTATAACAAGATCATTTTACACATAGTATCTTCCATCCTTTAGAAAATAGTTTGAGAGAAAACCAATGCTTTCCTTTTGAAAGTCGAAGATATTGAGGCTGTAACAATTAGGCAGTTTCTCCCTTTATCACGCAGCCATTGTGGGCAAAGCCAGGGGGTAAATTCAGGACTTTCTGTCTCCAGGCCTTTTCATGATTCATAGGGTACATGAATTTCCTTCTTGAAATGAATATAAATATCAAATTGTTCACAACTAGAATTTCTTGATAAGAGCATGTCACTATGGCCAGAACAGGATATTTTAGCCAGTTCCTTAGAGCCCAGGCCTTTAATGAGGGTCCTTGGGTGAGGGAATCATTCACAGTGGCAGCTGGACTCCCCAGGCTGCCTGCTCTGAATACGTTGGAATGAAAAGCTCTTAAACACAGAGAAGTCACGTGGCAACCCTACCAATCTCAGAAGAGCTCATGCACTTCACTCCTGGGAGGTCCCGGGTGCATGTTCTCTCTGCAAAATGGAAGAGTCTTTCCATAAGCAAGTAGGAGTGTAGCCTCAGGAGACAGAGCTGGCAGAGCCATTCCCAGAAGCCACACAGTGCAGAGAACCATCTTGTTTGTTGCTGAGGAGAGACTAATCACGGCACCCCACCCCTTAGGTACTCTCCCCGTAGCCTCAGCTTACCTCCTGTCATGGTCTTCATGGTGTATCCAAGAAATGAACTCACTTCCCCAGGAAGAGCCCCTGCACTGGGCATGGGGTGTGGCTGGAGGTCAGAGGCCTTCTCTTTGACTAGTGGTCTGGGGGACTCTGGGGACTTGGGTCGGCCCCACCTGCCAGTTAAGTTACAAGATCCCTGGCTGTGCAGTGCCATTTACCGGCACAAAGCTACCAAGCTTTATTTTTATGAACCATTTACTTGATTCTACTTGCCTCTTGGGCTCTGAAGAAGACATTTTCTGTCTAAGTAGCCCTAACTACAGACATTACATACTTATGTCCCGAAGCCCATCCTCACTCCTTTTCTGGCCTGAGGGCAGCAGAGTTGAACCTTGCAATAACTGACCTGATTATCAATATTATGCAACCACACAGGCCCATATTTCTGCTTTGCTCTCAGCCTCTCTCTCTCCCTCCCTCTCTCTCTCTCTCTCTCTCTCTCTCTGTGTCTGTTTCTGTCTTTTGTTTTCTCTCTTGAATTGCAATGTATATTGAAAAGTCTGGGTATTGGGCTTAGATATTTAAGAAAAAAACTAATTTATTTAAATTTATATCAATATTTTCACACTTTTATATAAAATTTGCACATATTATGTTAGCTTCACTTTTAAATTTCTAGACACCTTATAATTTGTGTTACTATTAAAAATGCTATTATTGTTCTAATTGGTTAATTTGGCCTATAGAGACATTGTTTCCAGCAATGTTGTTAAGCTCTTCATTTGTGTTTAGTAGGTGTTCCAAACATTCTTTTGATTTTCTATGTCAACAACCTAATAGTCTGTTAACATTGAGATCAATTCTTTGTTCTCGCATGTGCTTTGTAAATTGGAGTAGACTTAGATTTCTCATTTATAAAATGTAGTTGGCATGAATTTCATTAAACTTATTGGAAACTTTGAAAATTATTGGAGATAATGTACCCCAGGTGCTTGGTTCAGTGTGGCTCTTGGCCTAGGTTGGAGTTCAGCCCCAGGGCCAGCTCTAGGGAAGGCCAGGGAATGTAGCTTAGCTGTGTTCCAGGAAGGAAAAGAAAGTGTTCCAGTCTTTGCCACAGTGCTTATATCCCTGTCCTCTCATTTGTAGAGAGTTCTTCTCTTACTTTTCCTAAGATTTACTTTGGATCTAATGACTCCATATTCTCAGCTATAGTTTTTTCTTTCAATTAGTGACACCTATGCCAAAGGGGAGCGGTTAGAGAATAGGGGAAACAAATTTAAACTAACAAAGACTTTGATAAAAGGATCTTTTAACACTTTAATCTCTATGTGTCTAGAAAACAAAAGCTATGCACATACATGCACACATAGTATATGTATGGTGTTCAGAATAATTAAATAGGATTAATAAAAGAATTTTCAAGGATTTTTCTGCATAAGTCCAAACTTAAATATTATGGCTTCAGCCTTAGACTGAAAAAGAAACTGAGTTTAGAAGACAAACCAGTAACCAACATGTCATTAAAGATGGACTTCTAAACAGAGTGATACTAAGGTTCATCCTACCAAATGGGTTCAAAATGGACAAGTCCTCCCCAAATTCATGGCCTCCTGGCAAATTCACTGATATTTATGTAATGTGCAACTCTGCACAGCCCTTAGATACTCTCAAATGCACTGTATATAGTTATGGCCTCTCTGCAAAATGCCATACATAACTGAAACACAAGGATTCACAAAGCTTAGGGCATCTGGGTGGCTCAGTCCATTGAGTGATCAACTCTTGATTTCGGCTTAGGTCATGATCTCATGGTTCATGAGTTTGAGCCACATGTAGGTTCTGTGCTGACAGTGCAGAGCCTGTTTGGGATTCTCTCTCTCTCTCACTCTCTGTATTTATCTCAAAATAAATAAATAAACTTAAAAAAAAATTCATAAAGTTCCATGCATAACTATCTGAGAAACACAGAGCTCCCCTTCAAAGATCATATAATTGTCACCAAGCACACATCTATAAACAAATACAAGTCTGTCCATAGAATGCATGATTTCCTTGGAAACAGGCATCTCCAGTGTATAACAATGGTCAAAACAGAGCAGCCTTCTCTGCTTTCCCCTTGGCCTGGGAGTATAGTGCACAGATTAGGTGCCATGCATAGCATCGGTGATTACTGAGATATGCTTATTAAGTCTTAAATGTTCTAACACGATTCCCACTTGTCTCCAACTTACAGATGACAAAAGGAAGGCTTAGGGAGCTTTGGGAAAGTTGTCAAAGATCCCCCAAGCTAACAGGTAGCATTTTTGTCCCGTAAGCCCAGGTCTGGTTGTTGCAGTCTATCGGGCAAAAAGTGTGCCCGGATGAAGACATCTCAGATGTGAGAAAGATCAGGACAAAGCCCTTGGTAATGGGGAAGCAGACACACTGCGGAATTAGAAAGCAGTTCAGCTCATCAGGCACAAAGGACCCGATAGAAGGAACTAGTGAGAGATACAAGTGGAAAAATAGATTGCCGTTCTTGGGAGCTGTATTAGGAATTCTTGAAGATCAGGAGAACTGCACATTTTCTGTGCTCAGGTAGCCAGGGCATAGTATCAGAGGAATATGGGTTCCCGCCCTGACTACTACCCATTCGCTGTGTTTCCAAATGAGATTCTTAATTTCTCTGCACCTTAATTTCCTTATCTTAAACATGAGCCTAATAATGGCATCTGCTGATGAAAGGACGAGATAATTAAACATTATTATTACCATTATTACTAGGGAATCAATTTCAACACAGCAATTTTATCTATGGGACAGTGCAGGGCATACGGATCCAGAGGCCTCCAGGAAAATGCTATATCAACTAAATTCTGACTGAGTGGTTATTCACAGGTGATCAATTTCTTTGGCTTCAATTGACCCGTATGTAAAATGGAGGTGAGTGTAAACCATGCCGCATCTCCTGCACAGGCTTATGAGGATCAGATAAAATTACAAGGAACAGAAAGTACCTTCTAAGGTAGAAATTGTCACCCTGTGGCATTCATCTTCACATAATGAGTTACCTGGAGTTCTTCCTACAGATGCTAACCATCCTCATTTTCCCGAAACTGAGGCGATTTTCTGGATACAGGACTTTCATTGTTAATACTCTGGGACAGTCCAGAACGAACCAAGGCAATTGGTCACCTTATTCTTCTCTGAGGATCAGAGGGACTAAAGGGCTATCGAAGAAGGAGTTGCCATGGACAGAACCATGGGAGGCGTGTCACTAGAACCTGGAGGAGAAATTGGCTTTATGGAAGCACATATGCACAGCTGTGACTCATTGAATCCTGCCCGTGGTGTCCCTTAGCAACAGAACCTGGCCAAGGTCTGTCTGCACCGTCAGCAGACTCTGGACCCCTGGGAGCATCAGAGCTCCTAGAGTCACATGGAAGATTGACAAAGCATGCCCTGATCAGCTCCTCCTGGAGCTTGTCTCCTCACTCTAGAGATCCCTTAGTGATACTGAAATTTCTCTTTCTGTGGCTTATAAACAATAGGCCCATGGAGGTGTTTTCAAAGAGAGAGTGCCCCAGAACTAACAGCACCCTCGAAGCCTCCTACATCTCACTGAAGGTACAAATCTCTCATTTCCTTTTCTCTGTGTCTTGGGTTTTCTTCTCTGTCTCCGCCACGAAAGTGATGGTGTTCTCAATTCTGTGCTGCGTCTTCCCTGATCTTCAGCCAGGAGCACTGGAGACTCACTCAAACCCTCCTGCATTGCCCCCTGCCGAAGAACCAATCTCTCCCCCTGTAGCATGAATGATCTCAACCTGTTGTTTCACTTAAAAAAAAAGTTTCTTCTGATAATATACGCACATGGCTTAAAAATGAAGGCAAAAACAGTAAAATAGTGTTTATAATGGAAAGCAACAATTCCCACCTTACTTACTCATCCTTCCTTCTAGGCCCACCCTGAAGAAGTGCAAAGATCGCTGCTGTTTTTATACTGTTCTCTCCTGATTTACCCGCTGTAGGTATATTCTGCTGTGGATGATGTCAGTCCCTCTCCTTCAACCCCCTCCACTTTTCTCACCCCTTTCTCCCAATTTTCATTCTTTTTGTTGGTTTTCTTTCTCAATTTATGAATGCATGCATTTGAAAGTTTGTTTCTTTTTCATGAAATATAAATGTATCTCTTGGCTCCCCCTCTGCATAAGAATACCAACACCCCTTCCCTCTCCTGAAGACTCTTCCTACTTCTGCCTTCCAACTCCCATTATCTTTGTTTTTTTTTTTTTCAGTGTCAAAATTGGTATCACTACATCCTCATCTGTAGCCACCTTCCATGCTTCATCTGTGTGTTGATTCTCAATGTTAACAATAAGTAATTTCCATAATTATGATTGTATAAATAACAAAGTAAATAAACTATGGATTATTTCCTTTTGTGGTCAGTACTTACTTTACTACACTTGCAACTTGCTTTGGTCTATTTATTTATTTTTTTCTTTCTTAAACTATTGGCCTTAAACATAACTTTTGGTGTGTTGGTTGACTAATTGTATCATCTGTTCTTTTGAGACCTCTTTTTTTTTTCCCCTGGGGCCTCCCTCCAAGAATCCCCTCCCCCATTTTCATTTAATGAACATTAATTACCCTGAAGTCCCAAAGCTGTATTTTTAGGATTTTCTTTACTAGCTCTCCCAACATGGTTGCATGATCCTATATCCCATGTTCTTGGTTTTGCTGGAATGTATTTTCAGGTATTGTAGCAAAAAATCGCTTTAAGGAGGTCAAATTTTAGAGTCCTTTCATGTCTAAAAAGTGCCACACTCATTGCTACCTGCAAAAGTGAATGTTAGTTTGGTTGGGTGAGGAGTTGCCACGTCAAATCCACATTTCACATATGTGTCCACTTCAGACTCCAATATCCACTGTCCTTCCAGGATTCAAGTCCTTAGTTCTCTCAACAACAAATATATTAATATCAGTAAGGTTATATATGCTTCATATTAAAAGCAGAATGGGATAAACCCTGCAGGAAAGCAGAAGAATTTTAGAGGCCCTTACCTATTCTCCGTGATTATATTAAAGGATAAATCATTTTAAAGCCCAGACATCTGCTTATAAACTTTAGTTTTTATTGCTTCTATTTATTCTAGCTCTGTGCTTCTCAAACTTTAGAGTGCTTAAGAACTACCCTTCATGATAAATATATGTACCATGCTATGCACCAGCTTTAGAAAGGCAATTTAAAGGGTTTCCAGAGGTAATTCTTAACTATTGAATTATGTTGACACTAAATTCCATCTTTTCATGTGTAAATATCCAAAATCAAGATGCATCTTGTAAAACAAGGGCATTTTATGATTTTATCAATGTTTTTATTTTGCACTTTTTATAGGTGTATAAAATAACACAGCTTCCTGAAGTTAATGGTGTATTAGTTACATTGAAATACGGTAGACTTCACAAGAGAACTCAAGAGAATTTTGGAGGCATTGTTTTTTCTGTGGTATTTAAGCCCTCACTCTTGCTCAACAAAAGCTGATGTCATGTTTCTTTTCAGGTAACATTCAGCATCTTCTTATCCTCAGTGTTTGTACATTTCCTAGTGCTGCTCCAAATGAGGGTCATTTGCTATTTTCCTTCATCACACTTAGCGATCAGTGGCCTCTTTTCATGTGAAATTCCATGTCAGTCAGCTCTTGTAAATTATCTTCTGTTATTCCTTGAATACGTTTCTCTCCTCTCTTGTCAGTGATTTCTTATTCTGAAATTCCCTTATCCCCCATCTATTAAAAGAGCAGGATGAATGCACAAAGAAGAAAGGATTGAGAGATCCCAGTTCTGATTGTCTACAGTATAGATTCAAAAATGGGACTTCTGGATGATATGGTAGTTCTGTTTTTAATTTTTGAGGAGGAGACTTCCTACAGTTTTCTGTAATGGCTGCAGCATTTTGCATGCCCACAGACAGTGTGCAATATTGCACCTGGAACTCTTCCTTACCTTCCATTCTCCATGTGCCCTGGCCTTGCTTTCTCACCTGCATCAGAGATGTATGTCTACCCGTCTTATCTGCTTTTCTTTGTTTCTGTAGTCAAAATCAAACTGCTGTGTATGTTTAGATCCCATGTGTTTATATTTTCTTGACAGACCATCATATGATTTTCCCACATCATGAGGATCTTTCAAAACATTATATTTAATAAGCGTTCAAATCATGAATTGAAAACTCATGAATTTTCCTGATATGATAGATTCTTTCCATTTTCATCCCATTCCCAAAGCATCATTTTTGACAGAAAAGATATGTATAAATATCCAATTTTTAAATGAGTTTTATACTGAAAGAGTGAATATCACTCATTTTATACAACAGTGGTTTAGTAATTTTGTTTCTTGTGGTTCTTATTGAGAGCACTACTTAAATGATTTTTTTTTTACAAGAATGGGTCAAAGAGCCATCTTCTTATGGGAGATTGATTTTCTGTGCTTCCTTCATAAAAGGCTACTTGTTAAGATGAAGGATTCCTGGGTCATGGCCATTTTCCCTAAAAATTCACCAGCTGTTGCTCAGTTGTTTTCTCTTCTCTGCTGTCGAGATGCTAAGTCCGAAACATCGATTTAATTTCTCTGGAAGTAACCTACATTTATCTGCCCTGGAGGGATATGGGATTTTTCTTGATTTTTTAAATTATTTCTTAATGTGATCAGAAAGTGGTCTATTCATTTTGTTTCCCTGGAATGTAATGAGCTCTTAGCTTTCTAGTCTCAGTTATTATTTCTCCTAAGGAATTTTAATTTCTTACTGATCTTAAGGAAGCTTCTAATATTCCACTAATATTCTCTTTTTGGTCAGGTTTCTGGTCTCTCCTTTCCAAACTTCTAATTTTCTTTGCCATGATTTTCACCCTTTGGTTCTTTTGTTTTATTCTGGGAGATCATTTTTAGTTTTTGTCACTCAACAATAATTTGACAGTATGCAATGCCAGTTCTGTTAATTATTCTATCCAGGATAGGATTTAATTTCGTACTGGGTTTTGCCATCACCTTTTATTTCATACAGATCTCTTGCCAGTGTGCTTTATTATCTATTCCTCTTGCTGTTTTCTTTCAGGGTCCAGCTCTCTCTGATACTCAAAACAAAGAAAGTCCCTGAAAACCACCAAGGCTCCCCTCCTTCGTCTCTTTTAAGCACGCTTTCTGAGGATGTACACACAGTAATAACCCTGTGAGCCTGAAAGTAAAAGGAATACAGACTTTAATTATGTGAAAATTTCATGTGGAGCCACCTGGGGACTAGATTTCCATTATAATTAGTGATATTTGGGAGATATGAATTCAGATTCAGATCAGCTGCTCAGTCCGGGAGGGCTGGTGTTGAGGAAGTTTTGCTAATGATAATGCCTCATATGAGGGTCAAATGAGTTTTATAAGTCGAGCCACAGAAATGAGAGATTATTCATGGACACTAGGGAAAAACAAACAGGATTTAACGGTTGAGAAGAGAAAAAGCAGGTGAAACAAATCGAAGACAAGGAACAACTTTTGCCAGGCAACTTTGGTGGGAAAAGATGAGTAAAAATGCCTCAGTGCCTTTCTGTCTACACTGGCAAGGTGGGAGCTGAGCTCGGCTGGTGTCTGAGGAGAGAGTTGGCAGTCAGCAAGGCTCTGGTCTTTTCTGACATGGAATGAACATGTCATTCCTGACCATGGGCACTGATCTACAGTGTTTAGCTGTTCAACATGGTTTTTGGCCCAATGATTATTTTAGCATTAAGAGAAATATAGTACAGATTCTCCTCTCTATCCCAAAACAGACTGTTCTTGTGAAACCTTTCATAAGCTAAAATGACATTGAGCAAAGAGGCAATTACCAATTAATTTATTTGGAAACATTTTGAGCATTCCCAGACCCTCAAAATCACTTTTGGTAGGCTTTTCTGGTACCTTAGGACACATCTTGTTAATAGATGCACACAATAGACAGAGGTAAAACCCAGATGCTCACAGACAGGGCACAGAGCTCTGGCAGTTTGATACTGAAATGCTGAGTGTGGTTCCCTGGGAAGGAGCTAGGGGTGCCACTCTCGCTGTCCTGGAGGAGGGTGGTGGTGATGGTGCACACTGCCTCTATATAGACTCAGTCACTCTATGGGGCGCTGCCTGGGTGGCTCAGTTGGTTAAGCGTCCAACTTCGGCTCAGGTCATGATCTCACGGTCCGTGAGTTCGAGCCCCGCATCGGGCTCTGTGCTGACAGCTCAGAGCCTGGAGCCTGTTTCAGATTCTGTGTCTCCCTCTCTCCGACCCTCCCCCTTTCATGCTCCATCTCGCTCTGTCTCAAAATAAATAAACGTTTAAAAAAATAAAAAAAAAACATGTTATATAGGCTCAGTCACTGTAAAACACTGAACACTGTTTTTGCTTTTTGCCTTATTTTGTGAAAGAGAAAATCCTTTGAAAATCTTTAGGTTAACAAAAACAAATACCAATGTGGGTTTTTCATAAAAATGAAGAGCATAACCCTAACTTTCTCGAAGTGGAGTATGCCTGGATCGTTCCAGGGGAAATTGTGATCGATCTTTATCTGAAATATTGATTTGCAGACTCTATTGCTAGAGACTGTCCACATGGGTTGATGAATGGATGGCCATTTCATGTGTGTCTGTGATGCAAGTGGAGTTTAATATAGAAGGTGATCTAATAAAGTCTCTACTGGTTTCAGTCCTCGTCTCTCCAAAGATAGTCTATTATTAGTTGCTTTCAAGAAATAAAATGGAGCTACTTTAGTCTTCTTCTCACCTAACTTCCCAGCATCATTTGACCCTGAGGACTGTGCCTTTGATATAAAACCTCAGCTCTTACCCTCTGTGGTGTTCTTAGGGAATCCATACAGCATTTTTCTATTTCTTCTCTGCCTTCTTGCTTTGTTTCCCTTCCCCTATTTCACCAACTGTTTCTCAATGTTAAATTTTAGGCTCACTATTTTGCTCTCTCTCTTAATAGACTTAGGTCCTGTCCATTCCCTTGGCTGTAACCATATTCAGGCAATTCACCAAAGTGTATTTCAAAGCACATAGCCCCATTCTTAAATCATACACACATATCTAAATGTTTGCTTCACATTTTTTTTTGTATTTGTATTTCTATTTTTGTATTTGTATTGATCCTATGGTCCAGAATGAACCACTTCATTATTCCCTAACAAACTATTCCCTCTTTTACCTTTTTTTTTTTTTTTTTCATCATAAAACTAAACCATCTGGGGCGCCTGGGTGGCGCAGTCGGTTAAGCGTCCGACTTCAGCCAGGTCACGATCTCGCGGTCCGTGAGTTCGAGCCCCGCGTCACGCTCTGGGCTGATGGCTCGGAGCCTGGAGCCTGTTTCCGATTCTGTGTCTCCCTCTCTCTCTGCCCCTCCCCTGTTCATGCTCTGTCTCTCTCTGTCCCAAAAATAAATAAACGTTGAAAAAAAAATTTTTTAAAATAAAAAAATAAAATAAAATAAAATAAAAACTAAACCATCTGTTGAATTAAGAAAGCCAGAAGTCTTGGGGTGCCTGGGTGGCTCAGTCGATTAAGCATCCGACTTTGGCTCAGGTCATGATCTCACAGTTCGTAGGTTCAAGCCCCATGTCGGGCTCTGTGCTGATAGCCCAGAGACTGGAGCCTGCTTCAAATTCTGTGTTTCCCTTTCTCTCTGCCCCTCCCCTGTTCTCACTCTGTCACTGTGTCTCTCAAAAATAAATAAACATTAAATTTTTAAAAAAGCCAGAAATCTAGGAGTCATCCTGACACAGCCTTCTCTCTCTAAGTGTCCTAGATAATCCATCACCAAAATATTGCACAAACCATCCCACTAACCCAAGGTAATGAGGCTTTGTTACGAACAGCCTCCTAACTTGCTTACCACCATCTATCCCTAGAAATCCAGCTGCAGCCGAGTGAGCTTTTACAAACTTGTATCTGCTCACAGTCTACCCAGTTAGAGATTTTCAGTCCTATCATAACTCAGAAGATAAAGGCAGCACTCTTTCCTATGGATTATAAGGCCACACCTACCTCCTCGAGCTCCTCTCTGCCATGTTCTTGAACTGTAAGCACAAGAACACCGGCATTCTTTCTGATTCTGCTGCCTGCCTTGATGCCCTTGATACAAAACATCCGTGCTCATTGTTCTTAATCTCTTTTTTTCTCCTACATAAATCAAATTCTCTTATTTTTTAAACTTTAAAAACATTTATTTATTTTGAGAGAGAAAGAGAGAGAGAGAGAGAGAAGGAGAGAGAATCCCAAGCAGGCTCCACACTGTCAGCACAGAGTCAGATGTGGGGCTCGATCTCACAAACTGTGAGATCATGACCTGAGCCGAAATCAAGAGTCAGACACTTAGCCGACTGAGTCACCCAGGTGCCCAGAACTCTTCTTCAGATTTCAGCTCAAATATAACTCTTCTAGGAAGCCAACAGCCCTCCCATGAAGCTAATTTCCCCACCTCCATAGCATAGCACTCTTCCTTTATGCTGTATTTGCCCACCTGAAATTTTATGCTTGTTTGTGCAATTATTTCATGTTTTACATCCTGATTACATGAGTGCAAGAGCCATTTTGCTCACCCAACAGCTACCCTGGTACCTGGCTCATAACAGGATCTCAAAATGTTTATTGGAAGAATAATGAATGAATAATAATATGAGTGAATTGCATTTAGCACATATTGTCTCAAATCTTCAATGCACATTCACATCTGATATTGACTTCCACATATTAATCCTAGGAGTATCTCAGAGAAAAGGTAATTACCCTCACTTTTTGGCTGGTGAAGCTTAATAGTATGTTGCATTGTCATGGGGACTGGTAAAAAGATGCTTGGTTCCTCCAGGCCCTGAATCTTTGTAAAAGCAGGAAGCCTGTTGAATGTGTTTCTCTGCACTTCTGGCTAAGAAGCTAACATTTTTTAAAATGCCTATCATTTCAGGCATGCTGCTAGACACTTTTATGTAGGTTTTATTGTACTGGCTCTATGATCTTTTCAAATAGGTATTATAAGTCCCATTTTATAGATACAGCAATTAAAACTCAGAAACTTTAAGAGACTGACCAAGGTCATATGGCTCTCTTGAGGAGATCTGAAATTATTCTCCCTTAACTGGAGCTTTTGATGTTAAGCTATTAGGTACACAGACAACAACAGGTTCATATTTATTCTGGGAGATCCTATTTGTTGACTTATAATCCATTTTGGCTCCACTGAGATCAACCCTCACAGCAAAATAATAATGCCTTTCCCTGAAACCAAAGTGACAGCCTTATTTGAGAGGGTTTGACAGGTTTCTAATTCTGACAGAGGGTCCCTCCTCTTTCCCTCCGTTTTGTTCTCAGTTGCTTCAGTATAAATTGAAGAAAAAAAAATAAATCCCTAGGCATTGATCATGCTGTGATTTAATGTATTTCTGATGCTACCTAGTTTATGGAAATAGACAGAAAGCTCAATTGGCATCATCTATTAAACAACTTCTTTTTTTTAATGCTTACTTATTTAATTTGAGAGAGGAAGAAAAAGAGCAAAGGAGGGGCAGAGAGAGGGGGAGATAGAGAATCCCAAGCATGGTCCACTCTGTCAGCACAAGTCTAATGTGGGGCTCGATCTTACAAACCAGGAGATCATGACCTGAGCTGAAATCAAGAGTCAGACATTTAAATGACTGAGCCACCCAGGCACCCCTATTAAACAACTTCTTCAAAATTGTGACATCACCCTAAAAGGGACAGCACAGAAAACAGAACAGTTGCTTTAGCAGGGGAACAAGAAGGTAATGGAGTTTTACTATAATAATTACGTACATATCGAGACGTTAATAGAATCCCCATCCATCCAAGCATGGAACTGGTAGCTACATAGCTATTCCACTGTCTCATGACCTCAGAACAGGTCTCCCCAAAGGAGGCACCAAATATTTAAATAACTGGTACCTTAAACACATATGTAGGAAGATGAAACTCTATTGGGTATGCCTGCTGGTCATATAGAACCAGAAACATAGAGCAGATTAACAAATTCCTTTAGCAGGTGATTTTTTTGGTGGGGGGTGGTGGGGGAGGGAGGTTCAATTATGTCATGGAATCAGTTTAACCTTTGACATCAAATTGAGCTTGTTTTGCCTCTGTGACCTAACACGGAAAAGTGTATGACACTGCTCAGTTATTAGAAATCAAGGGATTATATTTCCCAATTTCTCAGAGATTGGAGGGCCATCTTAATGAAAAGGGTATAGCTCTCATCTCCTTCCTTGATATGCAATTAGCTGTCCGTAGAGTCTTAGATAACAATGACAACGTCAATGGCGTATTGATATTAACACATTGCTGAAAACAGTTGGCCCTAACTACATTCTGGGCTATGCTTTATTTTGCTTAGCCCTCAATAGAGCTATGAGCCTGATAGCATTATTTTCAGTTTTCAGTTGAGGAAACTGACTTTAAGAAAAGACAGTGACATGACTATGGTCTCACAGACACTGTGTGTTGCAACTGGGACTCATACCCTAACTGATTACGAAGCTTGGGATCTCAATTTCCTCATCTTCAGACTGTGGGTAGGTCAGGTAACATATACTTGTCTATTTAAAATACTTCCATAATAGGATGAAACAGACTATAGTTCTGCCTCAGACCTACACAAAGCACTCTGTGGGATGTTTATTTGTTCTGGAGAGGGACACTGCTCCTCCAAATCCCCATTACACACCTCTTTTTGGGACCTGCTGTGTGAGTCAGTAGATTAAGCATTCTCCTAAACTTGGGCAGCCAGGAGCTGAAAGGGTCAGAATAAGAACTTCCTTAAATGCTTATCCTGCTGTGGGCAAGCTTCTTCCCAGGGATATGTGTCCTGTTTGTTATCGTGACATTTGTTTAGAGGCACTTGGACTCACAGATGCTCCTGTGCCCCCTTCAGCATTTAGCAGGTACCTCCTTCATTAAGCAACATTGCTACTGAGAAGACAGGAAGAGAAAAAAGATTCCTGCAGTCATTGGACATACATTCACAGAAAAGGTTTTATGTGCCCCTTGCTATTAGATTGTATCACCTGCAATCTAAAAGTTGAGAGTTTTGTTAGGATCTTAGGAATAGCACATAGTAAGCATCTTTCCTTTACCTTATTCACCTGTCATTCTATGAGCTTTCCTTCTAAACACTCTAGAATTTGAGTATCTTGACCTTTTCAACTCAAGTGAACTTTAGCTCCATCTTCCTTTCAAAGAGCTACTCCTATGATTACACCTCAAGCTATGTCAAGACCCAGAGCCACTCCACTTCTGAGATCTTGAACTTAAAAACTTTGTTCAGTCTCTGTGCCTTATAGCTTCCTCACTTTCTTACACCCACCATTTCTGTTCTATGACTCAAATGATCTTTTGGCCTTTCTATCCCTCTGCTTCATTCAGCCCGTAAGGCTCTTCTAATCTTAGAGTTTCCCAACCAAGCTAGACCTTGTGTTTGGTCATTCAAATTGCTCCCCCTTTTAAAAACATTTTAATAATCTCAACTCCATGACATCTTATCTTCTGCCACATCCAAGTCTCCACTTGTCTCCATGTGGTTTCTTCTTAAAATTCAGCGATTAAAAGAAACACTAAGAGCATCGGAGCCTATGATGGAGAAAATGACAATGGTCATCATACTCCAATCCAGCGGGCTTCTGTCTCACCAAATTCCACCCCCAGAGCCTCTAAGTCATTATCATTTTCTGGAATCTCGATTCAGTTAATAACCATCTCCCTCATACAAAATGATCCTCCCCTTAGTTCACTGAAGCTATAAAGCTATAAATTACATCATTCCCATCCTCCCTTACACACTTAAGTGCACAATTACATGGCTTTCTATAAATCTTTACTTCCTTCTCTCAAGCTCAAGCATGGATGTCCCTCTACTGTGCATCACTGACCCCTCTACATTGGCTTTTCAGCTCACTTACCCTTTCTCTTCCAGGACCTTCCATCATCAACACTGGTGCCTACAGCTACCTTGTTGTGACATCTACTGATTACCTCTAGGTAATCTAAGGAATCCTCACAGTCAGAAACTTAATTCCCTCCTTCTTTTGGACAGATTTCCCATTCGTCCTAGGCTGGTGCTTCTACTGTCTACAGAATATAGTTTTCTCATCCAATTTCTACACTGACCCCCAAACTACTAGGTCATATGTCATAAGCCCCCAATAACTTGCTCACTATACTCTTTTCCAATGGCAAAACCTTACTTTGCTAATGGGTTTCTTTAACTCTGTTTGTGTCCAACCAACCAAGGAATCAGGTATCTCTTGAAGATACGTGTGTTATTGGTTGACTACTGCTCTGGAACAAACAGCCCCAACATTTAGTGACTTAGTTAAATATTT
This sequence comes from Lynx canadensis, assembly GCF_007474595.2. Taxonomy (NCBI): domain Eukaryota; kingdom Metazoa; phylum Chordata; class Mammalia; order Carnivora; family Felidae; genus Lynx; species Lynx canadensis. Next base: position 195,605,255 of record NC_044306.2, read on the forward strand.
ATTGAACTCACAGTTCTTCAGGTAGGCAATTTTGAATGGAGTCAGCTAGGCAGTTCCTCTGCTATCCTCAGAGCTCTCTCACTCTGTTGTCAGCTATGGGTAGGCTACAGGTTCTGATGATTTCCTTGGGATTTCCTACATCTCACTGGGACAACTGGGCCAACTCAACTCCACCCTGTTTATCTTGTTCTGGAGTGGACTAGCTTGAGGTAATTCACGTGATATCTGGGGAGACACCAGGTGACAACTTGGAAGAGTGCAAAGCATTCTGATACCTGGCACAATGTCATTCCTTCAGATTCTATAGGACAAAACTAATCACAAAGCCAGCCCAGATTCAAAGGTCGGGAGATAGCTTTCATTTCTTGATGGGAGTCGCTAAGTCACTTTTTAAAGGGTGAAAGGATTTGTATTCAGGGCACAACAGAGATAAATTGGGGCATTTTTACAATGTCTCAACTACATTTCCTAATTTCTACTAGTAGTTTCTTTGAACAATCCTTATGGGGTGAACACAGTGAGAGGGGAGAAATGCCACATTGTTCTCAAAGGACAACTCCCAGGGTCTAATGCAATCTCCTATTGCTTTCAGATAAGCTGAGGGGGAAGTTAGGTGATCTTAGCAAGGTTGTTCTACACCTTTCTATAGCTTCTCCAGCTTTAGATTTGTCTTCAGCTTTTGATTCCACAAATGTGCCCTGAGCTTTTGTTATGTGCCAGATGCCCTTCTAGGTACTTAGGTTATGTGAGTGAATAAAACATATCAATCTACTGCCCATATGGAGATTATATTCCCAATGGGGGAGAATCAGTGAAAAAATACATGTGATAAATAAGCAAATAACAGTTTGTTTAAAAGTGATAGATATCATGGAGAAAAGGAAAACTAGAGCAAGGTAAGGAGGATGGTGACAGGAAGACAGAAGAAGGCTAAATTAGGTTTCTTGAAAAGGTAAGATTTGTCCAAACTTGGAGGAAGTGAGAGAGTTAGTCATGGAGATACTTGGGTATCTGGAGTATTCTATGAAGAGAGATGTCAGGGGCGGGGAGAAGGAAATTGCATGGCATGTTTGAGGAAGAACAAAATGGCTTGTGTGGTTGGAGTGCCGTAAACAAGAGAAAGGGTCATAAGAAATGAACTCAGAAACAGGAATGAGGAAACAGGGGCTAGATTTTATAGGATAGGGATTAGCAAGCTATGACCCATGGGCAAAATCAGGCCCATCTCAAGCTTTTGTAAGTAAAATGTTATTAGAACACAGTCATACCTACTTGCTTATATATTGTCTATGGTGCTTTCACACTAAAATGGGAGAACTGAGTTGTTGGGATAGGGTCCACAAGGTCTAAATTACCTTCATACTTTATAGCTCTCATGGAAAGTTTGCCAATCCCTGATACATGGCCATCCAAGACATTGAAAGCTTTGTCTTTTACTTTGATAGAAATAAGGAGCCACTGCAAAGGAATTACATGATTGAACTTGGATTTTTCTAAAAGTTCACCCTGGTTTCCAGGAAGAATGGACTCTAGATCAGTAAGGGTAAATAGAGAGAGACCAGTGAAAAGCTATCATGACAATCCAGGTAAATGATTGTGGTTCGGATCAGGACAGAAGCAATGAAAAGGAGTCAGAATTTGGATATATATGGCCTGTAGAACAGTTTACAAGTTTTCTAGCTGTAGGAAAAGCCTCACTCAATAACATTTTGCAGAAGCAAGAATGGTATAGGAGCACATCTGTAAGGTTTGGGCTGGACACCAGAACAAATGCCGGGACCCAGGAGAAGAGACTCACCCAAGATCACATGGATGCTTTGAAGCAAAAGAGGAGCAGTCCTGTTCCTGTGAGGTCTAGCCCAGCGGTCTATCAGCCCACCAGCTCCAGCACATTTTCCTGGCCTTTTCTTTTCCCCCACGTCTCTTTAGCATCTGGTACAAGAGACCACTGGCTGTTCTTCCTTCAGAGCCTTTGGTTCCTTTTCATCAAGTTCAACTCTATGTCCCATTAACTCAGAGCCTAGCTCTCTGCCTATAGAAATTTACTATCTGGAACAAAATATGCATTTGCAGTCAGAAGACCTGGCTGTAATTCCTGATTCTATGACTTTGGCAAAGCTATTTAAACTCTTTGCACCTCAATTTTCTAACCAATAAAGCAGGGGCCTAATTGTATCTATTCCACTCCGTTGTTGCGATAATTAGCCATGATCCTCTCTATTTAGTGATGTCATAGCAATTATTATCTGGCACATAGTAGAATCACTACGAATCCATGGATGGTTTTCCCATCATCATTTTTCTTTTCCAAGGGGTGTATTCTCTGATCTGTACGGGGAGGGTGTTTTTCTCTTCTCTGCAGCCGTCTTGGCATTAGGGATGTCCTCAGTTCACCCCGGCTGGCGGATTATTGCTTGCAAATTCCAAACTTTTGCAGACGTGCTGTGAGGAAGGATCAAGTAATATCACAGGCTTGGCTGGGAGACTGCAGGGAGGAAAAGGACATCCTGACTCAGGTTATTCATGAGGTGCCGCATAATCAGGGTCTGCAGACAGAGATACCAAGCGCTGGGAGCTGGTTCAATTAAAGAGCCATGCAGTGAGACAGGCCCGCTAGGGAGGGCTGGAGGGGATGAGCAGTTTCCGGAAGTAGGAGACTGTTGGGTGACTGGAATCACTACTGATGGGTTGGATTGAAAGTTGTATGGGGTTGGAGAGACACTGGGGAAACAGTAGCAGGACTGGAAAGTTTTTAATGGGAGGGAAAATGACTTGCTGAGTTCTCTCCCATTGAAAATGAAATATTTTCCAAGCTTTCTAATGGCACAGCCTAGACAGTAAAACCGAACCATGGTGTGAGCCTAATTGCATATCCCTGCTTTTCCCTTGTCTCCTTCGAGAAGCTCTGGAGGTGTGAATGGGTCAGTAGAGTGTGACTTTAATTTTTATGACTTTGCCACTATATGCTTTTCCTGTTCTCAAAGAGGTGCATGCTCAAAGAAATCTCAGAATCACAAAAGTAAAAAGAGATTTTCTCTCTCTGCCAACCCATATATCACCACTGCTAACATTTTGGTGTTATTATTCCAATTTATTTCAGATGCATAATCAGTAGACACCAAATTTGTAATTAAAGTTCCTGAGGTTTCCCACAATCACATTTCTGCCAAAAGTCTCGTATTTCACAGAATTCTCCTCATAACCAATTTAGCCACTTGTTAAGTTTTATTGATTTTTTTTTTTTTTTGTATCCCACTGGATGAGGACTTTTTTTTCCTAAGGAAATAGAGTCACTACTTTTTAAAATTTGCACGGTAAGTTGAAAATAGCAAAGCTGCGTGATCAGAAATGTTAGATAGGTTTAATAAAATTCCTAAAACACATGATTCTAAGCCATTCTTCAGCAGCATCACATATTAATATGGATGTGATCTTGGGGTTCACATATCCACAAATATCTACCATCATTTATACACATTTTTAAACACACACATAATTAGAATTGGTAATATATATGTATTTTATATCTTTTTTTCCCTTTGCCACCACAGCAGAACAATAACATTGATCAAATTAATTGAAAACTAAAGTTTTTTAAACTGCATAATGGTTATCATGTCTTTAGGTCATTACTCATTTACACAATATTCTATTGCTAGATATTTTGAACACTTCAGATTTGGGCCACTGTAAGTGGTGTTGGAAGGCACATTGTTGTAAATAAATGTTAATTGCATCTTTCGTATTTCCTTAGGATAGACTTCTAAAAATGAGATTAATTATTCAAAAGGTATAAATATTTTTAAATGTCCATATATTTATTGAGAGAGACAGAGAGAGAGAGAGAGAGAGTAAGTGTGGCAGAGAGAGAGGGAGGGAAAGAGAGAGAATCCCAAGCAGGCTCCTCACTGCCCAGTGTAGGACTTGAACCCACAAACTGTGAGATCATGACCTGAGCCAAAGTCAGATGCTTAACTGATTGAGCCACCCAGGCACCCCCAAACCTATAAATATTTTAAATATTTTAAAACTCTCTCTCTCTTTCTCTCTCTCTCCGTGTGTGTGTGTGTGTGTGTGTGTGTGTATCTACACATATATGCAGGTATGCTCCTTTCTTTGTATATATTTATAAGTATATAAAATATATATTATCTGTCTTTTTATCTATATGGGAGTCAAATTACCTCCCAGAAGTATTGTATAAATATCCCTCCTCCATCCTTGAGCCAACTGTGGGAATGTTCTTGGTCCCCTTCTCTATCAACATTAGTAGACTACAATAGACTTAAAATAGCTACAACAATTTGACATAGAAAACTTTTTTCATGTTTCTTCAATTTTCATTTGTGTTACAATAGTAAAATTTAATATGATCCTTGTTTATTTGCTATTTTTTCTTCTTCTGTAGTATTCTGTTCAAGTCTTTGGCCATTGATTTTCTTGAAGTTAAGTGTGTTTCCAATTGATTTTTATAAGCTATTTGGACACTAATGATATTTTCTTTTTGCACTTTTATGGCAAATACTTTATGAGGTTGTTTCATGTTAATTTTGCACACAGCATCTTTGACACTTAAAATATGCATTTATTAAAATCCTTTATGTCTCCTTAGCGATTTTCCCTAGGGTTCTTAAGACTCTTAATCCCAGATCACTTAAATTCTTACCTGTATGTAAAAACACTTTCCTGCTGCATTTGGCCATATGGTGATGAGTTGAGGAGCTAAGGTGGGGAGGCTAGAACAGTAGTCAGGAGCCTACGCAGGAGAAGATATGGAACAATTATGAAAGCAGTACAAATGGCCAAGATGTTTCACTTCTTTGAGTCACTAGTGAAAGATTCTCCATCTTATTTTGTGTTAAGTAACAGTTACTGCTTTAAGATAGTTTCTTATCATCCCACTCCAGAATTATCACAATGGCTTCCCAATTTTGCCTCCTCACTTCCTTCTGGTCTTTTCCAACGCCAATCCCTTCTGCACATTAAAGACATGGTAATCTTTCTAAAACACAAATCTGAAATTTTTCACTTCCAGTTGAATTCTCTGCCATTCACGTTCATGTGTAGTCTCCTGGAAGGACATCCTGCACCCAACCCTGGCCTCTGCCCCATACCCCAGCCTCCCGTCCATTTCTCTTCTCTTCATGCTTGGCACTGTCCTATCACTGGACTGCCTTAGACTTGCTGTCTCTGCTCATGGTGTCCCCCCAACTTGAAATCCTTTTCTTTATTCTCACTCAAGCCAGACAGCCTCTCCCCCAGAAAGCACCTCCTTGGATCCACAGTTTGCTATATATTCCTCCTCTTTCTGCTTGTGTAACCCAAGGCTGAACAGTATCTGAAATGTAAACACAAACAATTCAGAGCAAAACATTTGATGAACACATGAGTGAGAGCATGAGTCATTCACTCCGGGTGCTGTCAGGAAAGCGTGGCGATGAATATGCAGGCTGAGAAGACTTTTAAACATTAATTTTAGGGGGCACAGGGTAGGAAGGCATTTACATGTGTGTCTTGCCCCCTCCCAGGATGTGAGTTCCTGGTGGGCAGTGACAATATCAAATACCCTTCGTGGTCCTGACACCTACATGAGGATTGGCACATCCGGGTGCTCAGCCAGTGTGTTGATACATGGCTCTGATTTCCAAATAGTGGCAGGTTTCCCATTTATCCAGCAAACCAGTATGCAGCAATTCCAGGGCACTATAAAGGGTAATGTGATCATCTCTGATCAGCTTTTACACTCAAGTTATTATTGAGCAATTCATGAAAATGTGCTGATTAACAAGCCACCAAACCAAAAGAGATTGCTCTTGATAAAACTCTTTTTAAGGAGTGAATTTTACAGCCTGGTAGCCTAGAAGACGTGTGTCTAGAATATCTGAGAGCGGTAGTCTTTGAAAGTGTGGATGATGGAATGACAAGAGGTAGGAATTTGCTCAGGGGGAGAAAAATGATTCAGGTTTTTTAAAATAGAAGCATGTTAGAAGAACATGAACAGAGTCATGACACGTGAGGCAGCCATGGGAGTGGAAAGTGACCAGGGGATGGAAGAAGTCTTGTATCTCACAATGAGGATTATGGACTCCATCGTGATGAGGACCTGCTGGGTGAAGGTTTCTGGCTATGCCTTTTTACTACAAAGAAATGACTGAAATAGCAAAGGCAGTAGACTAAGGACTCTGAAGCCCAGAAGTAAGAACAGTCACGGTAGGTTGAAATATCAGAAAGGTTGATCTGGGGGCGTCAATTCTTGAAGCATGTGTAGAACGCCAGATGAGGGAGGTGACGTGTATAGTTTTGTTTGAGTTAGGCAGTCATTAAGTGAAGCAGTTAACAGTGGGATTTCAGGTCCATCGTTTGTTCGCTCACAACTCTTTGTTGACTGTGGATTATAAACAACATACTCTTCTGGCCTGAAAAGGGTAGAGGAGCTAAAATTCTTCCTTTATTCTGGAGGAGACTTTGGTTAGCTAAAAAGATAAGCAAGAGTTCAGCTAACAGTGACCAGGTAGCCAGGGTGTGTATCTGTCGTGTTTTATGATTAATTTGCATTAGTTCTCACAACATCCCCATGAATCTGGTGTTGTTATTAATCTCTGGCTTTCATGCCTCCACACTAGTAAAGAGTGGGTAATAATAACACCAACTTCATAGGGATGGTGTGATCCTCATGAAGTAAGAATGGGTCTGCTTAATACCGTATTCCCAACTCTCACTCATTTCCCAAAACTGTCTCTCAGGCAATCGTGGCACCAAGGGATGGAAGTAATAAAGAGCCACATAAATAAAGTACACTGGGGACTTAAAGGAAAAAAATGGCAAAAATATGGCCAGGACTTTGAGGTTGGGTTTTAGAGGGACGCCAATGCCTGAGAAAATGTAGAGTGCTTTCTGAGCCTAGAAAAAAAAAATAACTCTGAGGCAAGACAGAAAGGAAATTCAAGTCCTTGATTTAAAATATTGAGGAAAAAACAAGATCACCACCACCACCACAAAAACAAAACCATTAGAAAAACAAAAACAAAAACACCCAGATGTGTAAGGCACCAGGCATCAAATCACAAGTCTATAAACTTCACACGGTGGAATTTTCCAGCAATGAATTCCATACACTTCTAACTTGGTGGGACCTCTCCCCCTTCTTCTCCTCCCATCTTATTAAACACAAGGTTGGAGTTTCACAGGCTTTGCAGTAAATGTAAGTCCTCATGGTACTCATGGTATTGGCAGAAAAGTTTCAGTTGTCATTATTTCGCAGTTAGTAGATGAAAGTGAGCAGGAGAGGGGAAGCGAGAGAAGGACTTGATTTACAGCTGTCCTTTTTCCAAAGCGTCCTTGACAATCTGTTTTAGGATGCTCCTCAAATCGCCACAGATGCATCTGCCAAATGCTCTACTGCAGGGCAAAAACTCAGTGGGTTTTATGTGTTGCTGGATCAATGGACTATTTCTTGAGACTCTAACGTGGCTTCACAGTTTGCTAGAAACTTAAGAAAGAAAAAATAAGATGCTCATTTGATAGCTGGTTGCATAAAAGTCAACACCTGCTACTTGGATTTTTTTTTAATGCCTGGTTAAGGGAAAATGTCAAGGGCTTTCCAAATTTGCATCAATTTGAATAAAACCATTGTTATACAGCTTGCAAAAAGTCAAAACACTTTGGGAGAAGTTAGAACAGATTTTTTTTTCTTGCGGAGATTGACATAAAAGCAAAACCTCAGAGATCTTAATCTGAAGTAATCTTGTGAGAATTGCTCAGACCCATATTTACCAATTAAACTTATGTTCCAGAAGATAAAGCATTTGCCGAATTAGAGTATATAATTTTATAGATAAGGGAATCTCTTCCCTTCATAAATGTTTTATCAGGAAATGAAAACATACAAGCTGATACTCCCAATAAGGCCATGAATATCAAGGAAAAGTGATCTACCTTATGTGTCAAGGGATACAATTTTGATTGAAAATCCAAGTTCCATGATATGTTTTTCCTGTAAAAAGGATGCTATATATATACACACAAAAAACCATTTGTGTGTATATAGATATAGATATACATACAAAACATTTGTATGTATATATGTATCTATCAATCTATATACAAACCATTTTTTAGATTAACAAAGTAGTTGCAAATGGATTTTGTGTGCAAAGTTAAAAAATAAATGTAACATGTATGTTGTTTTCCTCTAAAAGATAAAAATTGAACCTGAAAACAGTTCTCAATTATCTCTCATTGTCGACAGCTTGATAATTAGGGCTCAAGAAGATTTATATGGCCTGTGTACTCAGAGATAAGAATCATGGTGTGTAGGAAAGACTTCCATAAATAGACTTTGCATTCTTATTTTTTATGAAGTGTTGGATAATGTAGAGAGCCTTAAAATTAGTATTTATATTGATAAGGGTGATTAGTAAGCAGTAATGAGTTTTTTTTTTTTTTTTCCAAGATGTACATGAGTCATTTAGGCAATATCTAGCTGAAAAACTGAATTTCAACTTTCTCATCCTGGGTCATTAAATTTGCCTACAAATCAGTCCTACTAATTAATATATGAGAGCTATTAATATGAATGAGTTGACTGTTAAATTAAGTTACTCATCAAAAAGAGTAAGAGATCAAGAAGGTTTTCCAAACTTTTTGGTGCACTACTTGGTTATCCATCCCTAAGGTGATAAGAATTTCATAAAACCTTGTAAAACCACATCTGAGCCACAGTGCTAGGCTATGGAGCTCCCACTTGGAAGAGCAGAGAAGCTAAATGCTCAGGCTTGGAGCCACAGAGTCTTTTTGGAAGGAAGATGACAGGAATGGGAGAAATTACTCCATCCTTTCCATCTTGATTTTTCTCTTCTCTATTGTCAGTACCATAATTCAGTCCTGAGAGTCCTCCCCACCCTTGGAATAGCAGAACCAAGCAAAGTTCTAAGGAAGAATTATCCGCAGCCTAGGACCACTCTGCTCTAGGTCCTGGAGAGAGCCCTTTTCCATTCTGAACTGCTATATCTTCTAGAAGTAAAATATTATTAAGCTTTTGCAATGTTCCAGGCACTCTGCTAAAGGCTGTGGGTTAGTTATCTTCTTCCTCCTGACAAGAACTCTATGAAGTAGGCACCATCATTCTCTCCATTAAAAATGAGAAAACTGAGGCACAGAGTATTTAAGCAGTTTTTTTTTTTCTGGTATGTGAGAGAGCTAGGATGTTAACATAGGCAGCATGAAATCCACAGCCTTTGCTTTCAATCACATCTTACTGATTTCTAATTTCTATTATGATATGAATTGATGTTTGGAACAGCATCCCTGAAGGCCAGAGGCAAGAGCGCCTTATTACATTTTTCCTTATTTTATGTTTTCAAAAATTCTAATCTATTGTCATTATAGACAGCATTCAGAAATATGTGGATGGAATGTTAGGTTAAGCAGGACACACAGCATCTAATCTGTCTTCCATGACACAAGAGTTCCTGAATATCAGAGAGAGCTATCATGTTTTAATCTTTAGCTTTAGTTCTGGTCCTGAAGCAAAGTCACTTCTTTTAGAAGTGACTCATCTGCAGGGGAAATCCTCAGGGTACCCTCGCCTCTCCAACCTCTCGGCCCTTGTTATACTTTCTATTAGCTTGTCTATCCTCCACCATGACTTTAGAGGGCTGAGACCACATGTTATTACTTTTCTCATCTATCCCCAGAATCCAATGCAATGCCTGGCCCAGTGAATATTGACTGAATTAAAGGATGGATAACTTCAGTTTTGACTTGTGCCTATGGGATGACAATATTTGCATTACCTCTCTCAGAAGGATGCTATGAAACTTGGGTGAGATAATGAATAGGAAACTGTGCAGAATAAAAATGTGGTATAAAACAAGAAATTCTTTCTCTTAGGATTATTTGCAATCATTCTTATCTGTAGGTGAATTTGACTTGTCTGAAGAAGTCACACCCAAGGGAAGTGATTATTGGTAAAAATTTCCAAAGCTTTTTCGGAAACTAAATCACTTCATTCTTCACTCCAGTAAAACCTGGTCCTTGTTATGAAAGGAAGAAATAAGAGACTTTTGGCTTCCAAGGGTCTGGATAAAGCAGATTTTATAGAACCAGAAGAATAAAGACTCAAAGCTATAATTTTAAAGGAAGATTCTCCAGCTACAACCCCCAGCATGGGGGATATGGGGCACCTACTATGCACAAGCCTCCTTAGCAGGCACTTTTATGCAAAATTTCACCCAACCCCATAATTATTATGTGAGGAAAAAAAACTCAATTTTATAAGTAGAGGAAATAGTGGCTGAGAGGGGTTTACAGCTCATCCAAGGTCATATATCTAAGAGATAGGTACACTAGGATTGAATCCATATCTGTATGACTCAAAAAGTTTAACACCTACCAAAAGCAAGGGCAATAAAAGCAAAAATAAGCAAGAGGAACTACATCAAACTAAAATGTTCTGTACAACAAAGGAAACCATTAACAAAATTAAAAGGTAACCTACAGCATGGGAAAAATGTTTGCAAATCATATATCTGATAGATTAATATCCAAAATATATAAAGAAGTTACACTATTTAATAGTAAAAAAAATCCAATTAAAACATGGGCATATGAAACTGAATAGACAGTTTTTCCCAAACAAGATATACAAATGGCCAAGAGATACTTGAAAAGGTGTTCACATTGAGCATCAGGGAAAAGCAACTCAAACCCACAATGAGATATTACCTCACACCTGTTAAAATGGCTATCATCAGAAAGATAATAGAAAACAGGTGGTGAGGATGTGGAGAAATGGGAGTTCTTTTGCACAGTTGATGGGAATGTAAATTTTACAGCCACTATGGAAAACAGCATGAAGGTTTCTCAAAAAAAATAAAAATCTAAAGACTATATGATCCAGCAATCCCACTTCTTGGTATATATCCAAAGGAACTTATATCAGAGAAATCTGTACCCCTATGTTCATTAAAACATTATTTACAACAGCCGAGACATGGAAATAACCTATGTATTCATCAATGGAAAAATAGATATAGAAAATACTTGAATATTACTCAGCCATGAGAAAGAAAGAATTTCTGCCATTTGCTTAACATGGACGGACCTTGAGGGCATTATTCTAACTAAGTGAAATAAATTAGAGAGAGAAAGACAAATACTATGTGATCTCATTTATATGTGGAATCTTAGAAAAAAAAAACTAATAGAAACAGAGAACAGATTGGTGGTTGGCAGGGCTAGGGGATGTGAGGTGAGGAAAATGGGTGAAGATGGTCAAAAGATACAAACTTCCAGTTATAAGATAGATAAGTTTTGTGATATAATGTAAAGCATAATGATTATAATTTAAATTTCTGTTTTATATACTTGAAAGTTGCTAATAGATAGCTTTGGGTAGTATTGACATTTTGACAATATTTATTTTTCCAATCCATGAGCAGGGAATGTCTTTCCATTTCTTTAAGTCTTCTTCAATTACCTTCATAAGCTTTCTATAGTTTTCAGCATACAGATCCTTTACATCTTTGGTTAGATTTATTCCTAGGTATTTTATGCTTCTTGGTGCAATTGTGAATGGGATCATTTTCTTTATTTGTCTTTCTGTTGCTTCATTGTTAGTGTATAAGAATGCAACTGATTTCTGGACATTGATTTTGTATCCTGCAACTTTGCTGAATTCATGTATCAGTTCTAGCAGACTTTTGGTGGAGTCTATCGGATTTTCCATGTATAATATCATGTCATCTGCAAAAAGCGAAAGCTTGACTTCATCTTTGCCAATTTGGATGCCTTTGATTTCCTTTTGTTGTCTGATTGCTGATGCTAGAACTTCCAGCACTATGTTAAACAACAGCGGTGAGAGTGGGCAAAGCATAAGAGACTGTTAAAAACTGAGAACAAACTGAGGGTTGATGGGGGGTGGGAGGGAGGGGAGGGTGGGTGATGGGTATTGAGGAGGGCACCTTTTGGGATGAGCACTGGGTGTTGTATGGAAACCAATTTGTCAATAAATTTCATAAAAAAAAAAAAAGAAAGTTGCTAATAGAGTAGATCTTAAAAGTTCCTATCATAGGACAAAAATGTTACTTTGTGAGGTAATGGATTTTGGCTAAACTTATTGTGGTGATCATTTCACAATATGTACATATATCAAACCATTATGTTGTAAGCCTAAAACTAACGCAACATTTATATCCATTGTATCTTAATAAAACAAAAACTTAGCATGTTCTGCTCTGTCATACACCTTACCAATAACAACAGTACTCACCCTCCCCATGCTATTCTTACCTCCTGATTCTTCTTTGGAAAAGCCCAAAGGTGGTATTGGCAGACTCCGGAAGCAAGCAAGAATTTGTGTTTATTACTGTGTTTATGCATGAATTAGGGTAAATATACCTTATGTAATAGAAACCCAGCTGCAATTACCTTATGAATAACAGGGAAGTTATTCATGGATATTGGCATACCCTGTAGGATAGTTATGCTGTCAAAAGGATGAGGTAGCAAGCAGACCTAAGAAACATCTAGAACTTAGCATTTCAGTGCCATTAGAGTTGCTCCTCTGACTTCCAAGCCTGCTTCTTAACTCCACGTGCTACCTTTGTTCTCCATCACTACAGACAGGACCATAGACAGCTCCCAGGCATCAAGTGCTTCATTATTCAATGAGAGAACACTATGACTCTGGGTCTCAGGTTCAGAATTGGTGGGAAGGACTCTAATTGGCCAACCAGAACCCCATGTCTCCCTTGCACCTTCAAACTGAGGCCGAGGACTTAAGGCAGAATAGAGCATTCCACAGTATGAGAGAAGGACTCATACAAATCACTGGACACATGTTCCTCTCCTCCACAGAACCCCAGTGTATTGGGATTGAATCAGACCAGAAAAGAACAGGAAGCATATTTGGGGGAAACTGTTTCCTAGATGCAGAACATAGTTGAAGTCCCACATAATTCAAGAGTCATTTTTTCCCTATACATATTTTTTTCTACCGAAAATTTTGGCTGTTGACAACTCAACTTCACCAGCATTTTTGCATGGCAAGTAATGTAAAAGTGGGAGAAGTTTTTCTACTTTATGTTCATAAAGTTACCATTTAATCCAGAATTGCCTGCTTTGGCCCCATCCAGGAAAAGTTAAATGTGAAGTTCCAAGGTAAGACACGAGACAGAGTTGTCAGAATCATAAGATTTCCATGTCTTATTAAAAACAGAGGATTCCTGGATTTATGGCATCTCATTTAGCTATAGAAAACAATTCTACATAAAAGGAATCCCCGAAGATATCTCAAAATGGTATTTGCAGCATGTATTCTTTGTAATTCTTATGTTAGTCACACTGAGTTACTTGTTAGAGATGCAGATTTCAGACCTACTGGATCAGGATATTTATGAATGGAACTTGAAGTTTAATAAGGTGCTCATGTGGGGCACCTGGGTGGCGCAGTCGGTTAAGCATCCGACTTCAGCCAGGTCACGATCTCGCGGTCCGTGAGTTCGAGCCCCGCGTCAGGCTCTGGGCTGATGGCTCGGAGCCTGGAGCCTGTTTCCGATTCTGTGTCTCCCTCTCTCTCTGCCCCTCCCCCGTTCATGCTCTGTCTCTCTCTGTCCCAAAAATAAATAAAAACGTTGAAAAAAAATTAAAAAAAAATAAGGTGCTCATGTGATTTTTACAAACAACAAAGCTTGATAGCCTCTAGTCTTATGCAGTAACTGCTACAAACTTGAGCTTGGGACTTTCATTTTTTCCTGGTGATTACAGGTCTCGGTATAGCCTTTCTTGAAGGCAATACTACTATACGTGCTGAGATCCTTAAAATGTTTATAACTTTTATGGCCAGTAATTTTATTGTGGTGATCTTTTTTGAGAAAGTGTTATGAAATACGGAAAAAATAAAGCATTAAGTAGAGATAATAGTCATTACTTACATTATGAGGGAAAAATGGAGACCATAAGATGAAAACAGTAATATCAATTTTGGCATTAAAATGGATGATTATAAGAAAGTATGTAGTAATTTAACAAATTGGTTAAATTTGATGTTAAGTGAGAAAAAATAGTATACAAGTATAATTACAGTTATGTGTGCCAAAGTTACAAAATATTATTATATCTGGAAAACACCTGAAGGAAATACATTGAAATAATAATGGCTCATTGGATTATGAACATTTTTTCCTTCTCTCTGCTTTTATTTTCAAAATGTTCTACCATAAACTGTTGCTCCTCTTATAATAAAAAATTAAATGAAAACTATTTTTATTAAGTGAAGGAAAATTTTTAACACTCAGGAATTTGAAAATAAAATCCCACTTCCTGCCTGCCTCTGGGTATATGCATGTTATGCAACCACAACCCCATTAACTGGCTCCTGTGGTGAGCCCTTCCTTATCTTCTATTTTGTTTTCTGTGCCTGGTTGTCTGGATAACTTTCCTTGCTCTTACACCTCTGCTTCAAGACTGCAATCCTGCCTCAGCATCCTGAGAGATAAATCTGAGAAATATCTAGTCCCACAAGTTACTAGCAGTGACCTTCTGCATCCTTGTGTCTCTGCTTATGAAGTCAACAACTTGTAACACTACTGTGGGTCTGTTTAGAATGACATAGACATCCAGATGGCTCATTCCAGTGCAAAGCAACCCTGGAGAATTGAGAAAAGAACTTGAAATGAGCATTACTAGTTGTTTTTCTTTTTATACATCTCTCTTAATATAACCTTTGAGGTTATTTTTACTCTTCATTCTCCTTCATACACCGTATCATATTTCCTATTTAATACAGAAGCTCTTGATCAAGTGAATTTTCATCACATTCTTTCGTATGCCCTACATATGTGGACTTTGTTCATTCTTTCAACATAAATTTATTAAGATTTACTATGTTCCATGCACTAGCATAAGCAATGTGCTATCACAGGTAATAAAACAGCCTCAGGCCTCGTGAACCTTATAGTTTTTATTTTATCCTAGAAGAATGATTAGGAAAAAAATCTTGCCTTCTCTTGGTGCTCCTTAAAAACACAAGGCCATTGATTTTCCATATCTGGTATTATTATTTATAAACCATTAATTATGAATATGCTAATTGCTTGGATGGGTGGAAGTCACTTTACAAAAACACATCAGTATAAATAAATATATTTGGGGAAAACACCTTAAAACAAATAAATTATATATATATATATATATATATATATATATATGAATAGCAGTTGGGATAATTAAAAATATGTATCCACTCCCCTCTGTGGAAATCCATCAAAATGATTTTAGAAAGAGTAAACAAATGAGGTCAGGAATGCCTTCTCTAATAACACAAGAAGTAGGCCTCTATTACAAGTCATAAAATATAAAGAATGTATGAAATAAGGCATTTTAAAATGGGGGCAGTGATAGCCTCTTCAAATTTATGTGCAGATGTATAGTTCTGTAAAATAATGGTCACAGTGTTGAAAGACCCATCCAATGACTTTTACTGCTGAAGGGATGGAAATAGTCTGGAGAGATAGAGGGAAATACATCCTCAGAGATACCTCAGACCAGCTTGGGAAATGAAGCAGGAAGAAGCACCATGAAGACACGCCAACATTTTCTGCAATGATATTAGTGAAGTAATCACCTGGGAACAATCTGGAAGGAGGGAAGAAAAGCAGATAGTAACACGCAGAACCCGAGATTTCCAGAAATTCACTGTTAGTCCTCAAACATTTTGAACACTCAGACTAGGGGAACACATATACTCAGGCCAGAGGACATTGATTTAAGAAAGATTGAGACCATTCATCACAATGTAAGGTGTCAACTTTCTCAGCCTTATGCCTTCTGCCAGCTTTCTCACTTTATGGGAGCAAATACCTAACTTAGAAGAAAAGGTCCTCTCCAAGCTTCAGACATATGGAACAATAAAGATGTGGCTCAAGACTTATGCACAGACTCTATAATTAAAATAGTAATAATGTTGATGAAGAAAATTTAAGCAAAATACAACACCTTAAATTTTGTCAGAATTACTCTAGAAAATGGGCAAGAATCAGACATCACAGGTCATCAAAAACAGTTTCTCTGGAGAAAAAAAGAAAAAAAAAAACTCAAAGGATAAGCCCTAGAGACAAAAGGAAAGGAAGCTGATATTTGTGTAGAAGGAGGTTAACAAGTGAGAATAGATCAGAAAAAGAAAAGAAGAGGAAAAATAAAACCACTGCAGAGATGAGAATCATATTTGACATAACAACTATAACATGGACAAAATTAAATAGGCATGGCTGAAAACATGGCCAATGACAGAGGATAGGCATGGCTAAATCACATGTAAAGTACAGAAAAAATAATGGAAAACTATTTGCCAAAAGATAATATCAATTATGAAGTGAATTTCAGAGCATGTTTCACATTGATAAGGTATTTTTTAATGTTTATTCACTTGTTGAGAGGGAGAGGGAGAGCATGTGAAAGCAGAGAGGGAGGGAGATAGTCCCAGGAAGGCTAAGAAGGCTCAGGGTGCTGTCAGCTCAGAGCCCTATGTCGGGCTTGAACTCATGAACTGTGAGATCATGACATGAACCGAAATCAAGTGTCAGTTGTTCAACCGATTGAGTCACCCTGGCACCCCAACAATGTCTTTTAATTAAAGAATATGTCAGAATGACCTGATAAGTTTTATTTTTATTGTATTGCCAGGGCCAAAGAACAGAACCCATGAGGATGGATGGGATTTTTCCTGGAGGCAATGAACATTTATCTTGGGAAATTGCAAATCCTGAGCCAAGAAGTCAGAACTGGAGATGATCTTGGAATAGCATAAGACGTTACTACTTCCCTTCTTTCCTATGGCCTCATGGACTAGGGTCCAAGCCACGCCTCCAGTGGACCTACTACTGGATGTGCTCACTGGGAACAATGAAATGGAAGTGGGCTAAAAGCATCCTGGGGAGTCAGCCTTTGAGGGTGTCCTAAGGTGACCTGAAGAAGCTAAACCCAGGCTTTCACATCAAGATTTAGTCTCAAGTCATTTTCCATATTCCCTTCTTTATCTGTCTCTTCTTTTCAATCTCAATTTCCATTGAAGTCTAACTGTAAAGTCATCTCCAGAGGTTCACAGTAAGAACATAAGGCAAAGTCATGTACTATAATTGTTATGGGTTGAACTATGCCCTTCCCACCCCCAATTCATATATGGAAGTCCTACCCATAGGAACTAAGAATGTGGCTGTATTTGGAGATAGCCCATTAAAAAAGTATTAAGTTAAAATGAGGTCATATGGGTGGTCCCAAACCAATATGACCATTGTCCTTGTAGGAAAAGGATATTAGGACACAGATACACTAGTTTTTAGAATGAAATTTCTGTTGTTTAAGCCACCAGTCTATGATGTTTTTTTCATGGCAACCCTAGAAAATGAATAACTAAAAAATGAATGGTGGTAGTTCTAGAAATAGTAGTAGAAATATTAACTAAATTCCAAACAATGTCCTAAGCACTTACATCTATTAGTTCACTGAATCTTTACCACAACTCTACGAGAAGGATTAACACTTGACGAGATGTGTATTAAAAACCTGCATAAAATGAGTGTTCAGTGAATGTTATCAATTAACATTTTCTGTATTTTAGAGGTGAGGAAATGTACAATTTCTGTACATTTTAAGAAGCGGACATGTTAGCAATCTTCTCCTCTCCTCGGGGGCCAGGTTGAGATAAAGAAATGATCAGCAGGGCAGTGATCACCAGCTGTGCTCAGCAGGACAGAAGTCCCATAATGGACATCAGTAGTGAGCACTGCAAGGTGATCTGATGATGTTGGACCCACACAGAAAGCTGCAAGGGATCATTCCATGTTAATGAAAGATGTGTGTGTGTGTGTGTGTGTGTGTGTGTGTGTGTGTGTGTGTGTTGGGGGGGGGGGATATATACACATGAAACCCATCCACACAAACACATGCCACTTCTTAGTTGAGCCCTAAGTTTTGAATAACATACTCACCTTCTTTAGTGTCTCAATAAACAGATGGGTCAATTTCTTGCCACATTTAATTCAATAGCAGCATTAGCCCAGAGTCCATGATCTGGTAACACTCTTCAGAAGTTATCCCTTACCCTTTAACCTAGCTTTCCAAGGAGAGGAAGATGAAGGATTCCAAACTGCCATCGTCTTTGTTTTGTTTATTTTGTTGTTATTGCTGTTGTTTCAATATCAATCAAGGGAATGGCCACCTGCTGAAGTCAAGGGGATCCCAGCCTTGCTTTCAGTGAAACTACCTTCTCTGGCTTGTATCTGAGCTTTCGAGGCCACCAGCTTCAGGAGATGTCATGTCATATGGCATTTATTTTACTATCTCAGAAATGGGTATTACATAGACCAGGCCAGCTGCCAACCCCTCTCTCCTCTCTCATACTGGGATATTCATAATATAGGAAAATACAGAACAAAGAAGAGATTGAATCAAGCAGACAATGCATATCTAACATGTCATGGCTAACACCACATTCAGCCCATTCTTTTTTGGGTTGTGTGTAGCATCTTAATCTCATAGACTCTGAAGAGAAGGTAGGAAGTAGAAGCCCAAGCATGAATGGGGTGGGGGGGGGTGTTTCCTAATTCCAGGAGCATCTTCATAGCCCCTGTGAGCCACCACCTGTTTCTAGCAGATGCCACCATCATTAATCCGTCAACACTTGCCAATTTATTCTTTATACACTCAGGACTCCTAGCAGGAAAACAATATGGTTTCTCCTATGACTACTTTTCTTGCTGCCTGATGCAACTGTCATTTTGAATTTTTCCTCAAACCACCAATCTGTCTTCCTCCCCTCACTGCTTGGATAGTGAGTTATCTGTGACTCACTAGCAGGGCGGGGTGCTTGAGAGGGAGAGGCAGTGTACAAAGGGACAGTGTGGATATTGGTAGGGGGCCCCATACTGCTCTGAAAGCCATCGATGATCTATTTTATTTTCAGGAATAAATGTGGACCTGTGCGTGTGTGCATGTGTGTGTACAGGTGTGTGATGGAAAAATAGTCTGGAGATAAACTGAAACGCAGAGTAGTGCCTGTTCCCTTAAAGAATGCAGATATGCAGATATGCAGAAAGAATCTAAAGGGGCCATTTAGACCTTCTGATGCTCAGAGACAAGTGGTGTCACCCCAGAACCCAGGTAACAAAAGATGGCACAAAATATAGAAAAGCAGCCTTCTCTGCCATGCAGAGGTCACCAGGGAACACAGTGCTGTATGGCTTCTCGACAGCTTTGCAGCTCTGAGACCAAGTATCCTAAGAAGGCACCGGCTTTCCAGGAAGGCAGCAGCAGTGAGGATATTAAGAGGAAAACACAAGTATGTGGAGGGGAACTTGACATGGAGCTGGAGGGGAGGAACATGGACATTGCTGCTCTTGAGTGTTTGTGAGACTCCACATTGGTTACCAGACGACTCACCTGATTTGGTTTGTGGGCAGCGGACTGGGACAGAGAGAAGGATAACTTTCTGTAGCCAGCCTGTAATATCAGTATGCAAATATCAGTGGTCATACAGTGTCTCTTATACTTCACCAACTGTGACCCCCTAAGCATCCAGGTTGGATGTGATTTTCTATGTTGTCTTGGTTGTTAACAGTAGGTCTTGTGTGTATATTTGCTTTATGTTTGGTGTGTGTATATTTGCGTGTGTGTGCACAGAATAGAGCAATTACAGACTCGAGTTCAGCCTCAAGCTCATGATACTTTATATGTCTAGACGTTGCAAAGACCATCCCACCAGTGAGATGATTAGGTTGAGCTATTGCACACATTTTCATATGTTTTCTGAAAATACCTGTTGAGTATATGAAATGTGCATCACTTGGATTAGAGGCATTTCTGAAACGAGTCCTGCATTGCTTTAAAACCCCTGGTTAGAGGCAGAGGAAAGGTGGGGAGATTTTATTTTAAACAGTAAGATGCACTTACTGCTTTATATATGCCAGCACTTTAAAACATACTTGGCATGCAATGACTCATTTAAAATTCACCATGATCCTGTGAGAAGACCATTGTTATTGCAATTCCTATTCTGCAAATGAGGAAACCAGAGAAGCTACATACCTAGTAGAGCTGGAATGTGAACCAAAGCAGTCGTGCTCTAAAGTGTTGTCAATTACTAATCCTTCGCTTGTCTGCCTTGATCTTGGCGTGCACATAAAATGTGATGCACATTTGTAAGACACACAGTGGGAAATGGAAGAGTTTGTTCCTGGTTAGAGGCGATTGCCCTGGGACTTCAACTGGTTCAGACCCTGTCAAGTGGCCTGGATGGTTTAGGGGTTCCATGAGTCTGCTTACCTGTAACACATTTTGGATACATCCAAAATTGGAAAACCGCATAAACCTTTACCTCTTCTCTAATAAGAATATCACACATTACTTCCCCTGAGTCCACACCTAGCACCCTGTTCATCTACCCACTGCCCTTCCTGATACTTCTACATGCAAAGAGTTTTAGCATAATGTTGTAATTGATATTTAAGCACTCAAATCCAGCATCCAATTCCTTATTCTGTGGACTAAGAGCATGACCACAAAGCTGCAGATATGCACCAGAAGCTCCATATGGTGTGGACCACATATGAGAGGATTCATTCTCTCTCCCCATCATGTGGCCACAATATGCAGTTTGGGGAATTGACTTTGACCTGAGTGCGGTGGGGTTGCTCCTGATTAAACCAAACCATGTCTGCTAATCACATCATTCTTTTTTCTTATTGATCAATGAATAAGCATGTGACCCAGTTCTGACCAATGAGTCATCAAGAGAATTTGCCAGAGATTTTAACATTTTCTCTTACTTATAAGAGAGAACAACAGGAAAAACATTGGTTTCTCTGACCCTTACTAGATGTAAACAAAGAGTATCCAGTAGCCCTACAACTGTAGCCAAATCATGAACTTGAGGGGACCATCAGGTGAATGGCAGAGTAGAAACACTGGTAGGCTTGGGTGTCTCATGTCCTTCGTGATCTAGTGCATCAACCCACAACCTTGCTCTGGATTTAAATTTATCTGAGATAAGATATACCTCTGTTGTTAAATCAGAGTCTAGTTTTCTGCCTTTGCATCCCAAAGCATCCGGACTATTCTTTTCTGCCTCTGGAAGTCCCTGTGGACATCTCTCTAGGTCTCCTGTAGTTACTGAAATAAGAGGTCTTCTCCTTTTTATGCCATAGATCCATTAGGGATGGTGGCTTATTTTTTTAGACTCTTTCCATGAGTAATATTTTTACAGCATTAGATACAATACAAAGAATGACAAATGAAACCAATGACTGAATTCTCATTATCAGAACAGTAAACATAACAAACCCTGACACAGTAATATATGTGTGTCTTTATTAACGCATTAAATAACACAACCTACTCGTGGTTTTAATAACCCCTGTAATACAATAGTCATGGTATTGTACACTTTCAATTTGAAACAACTGTAATGTAATGAGACGATCTATACTCTTGTGGTTTGTGGTCTATGGAGTTTCATGGACCTCAAGGCTAAGGCTCCTGAGGTAAGGAGAAGGTAGGGATGTTCAAGTCCATGGACTCCCAACGGTCTGGACCCAACTTCTGCTCCAGAAGTCCTTTGCCTTTAGTCCTCCTCTAAGGCAGCTCAAGGGGCTTTTCTTACCTTGCCTGCTTTTATTTGGTTTCCCCCTAATCTTCCTACAGATATACATTCTCTCCCTTATCACTGAGGCCCACTGTGATTTTTCTTTACTGTGTTCTCTTGAAGTCTCAGAAGGAAATCACACACACACACACACACACACACACACACACACACAGAGATACACATTCTCTGTTCTTCAGTGTAGCCAGACTCTCTTTGTCCTTGTCCTCTGTTCTGGGTCACCGAGTTTGTACCTGGTGAAGTGACTGTTGAGACACTTGAGGTGGAAACATTGGACCCCTACTCCTATTTGGAAACACTTTGAGGAAGGAGGACATATATTCTCCCCTTTGGAGTTCCCTCCTTTAATATTCAGATCAAGGACTCAAGCCTCAGTTATGTCTACCTAAAAATCAGGAGCTGTATGTTTCCTTTCTCTGACTTCTCACTCCCCAACCTTCCTCACCTGGTTTCTAAGCTCTCTGGAACAGGCCAGTCAGTAGAGGGCTATTCAACCTGAATTCCAATCCAGACCAAATCAAAACCTGCAGCGATTACGGGAGGGTATATAGAAAGCTGTTAACAGCACGATTGGTGTAGAGTGGGATAAAGGGCAGCTTTTGTTTTCTTCTCAACTTTTTGCTTGTCTTTTTAAATGAAACCCTATGTAGACACATGGCTTTTATAATATGAAAAAAAATGTTTTAAAACACAATATATGAGACACTGAAAACTTATGTCACTCAAATAAGAGGGATAGACATAACTACAGCCCAGGAAAATTCCCCTTTACTTTGCTTTTGAAGGTCCCTTCATGTGGATAATGAGGACTTTCCAGTTTAGCAAGTTCTGTCACAGCTATTGTTTCAATAATTCAACAAGATTGACGGAGCTGGTAGTTTTAGCCCATTCCCATTTCACAGATAGGAAACCTAGAATCGTAAGGGTTTAAATGACTTCATTTCTGTCAAGATTACTATCCGGAGTGGAGAGGGCAAAACAGAGTGTCGCAGGCATGCAGACGAAGCCCAGGAGAGAGGCTCTGGGTATGGCAGGTGGGGAGGGCAGGAAAGGGAGATAGCAACATTCTCTTCCTCCTGGACGTCCAGATGTGCTGTGCCTCCCATGGTCTCTTCCCACAACTGCACCATATCCACAGGCTGTTTTCCCATTTTTTTCCTTTTCAAATTTTTAATTGAAATATATTTGATGGTGTCAGTTAAGCGTCCAACTCTTGATTTTGGCTCAGGTCATGATCCCAGGGTCGTGAGATCGAGCCCCACGTCAGGCTCCACACTGAGAGTAGAACTTGCTTGAGATTATCTCTCTCTCTCTCTCTCTCTCTGTCCCTCCCATCCCCAATAGTGCTCTTTCTCTTTCTCTCTCAAATAAAAAATAAATAAAATTAAAAAAATAAAAAGAAATAGATTTACCATATAATATTGTGTAAATTTAAGGTATACAAACACATTGATTTGATACATTTATATATTCTAATATGATTGCCTGTAGATAGTTAGCATCTGTATCATGTCATGTAATAACCATTTCTTGGGAGCTGAGGAGGGAATAGGAGAGACGTTGTCTGCAGCTATTCTCCCATTTTCAGATGAGGAATTGGAAACCCAGAGAAGTTAACTCACTTATGGAATAGATAAACCATTTCACCCACTGCCTTCCTACAAAAGTGGTCACAGAAGAGGACTTGATATCTTACAGCTCTGTGTTGCATCAGACTTCTTGCTAGACCAGAGGGAGCCTCAGGACAGCAGCTATAGTCTCATTACCCCCGGACCGTCGGTGTCAGTAATGTATCTGGATCAGAGCAGCCATTTAACATGTGGAAGAGTCAAAAGAAAAGAGATTTGCTGCCCCAGGGAGGCTGGGGACCCAACAGCTGAATCCTTTCATCGGAGTCCCCTCAGCATGAAAGAATAAGGTGGCATATCCGTGCCCCAGCTTTTTGCATTTCAACGTTGCCACTTTCAATCAAGCAACGGTTGTCCAACACACCCAGGTACAAAACACCAGACGCGGCATTTGTAGACACTGGCAGGGCAGGATGGAGGGTTGGGTACAGGGGCCTGCTATGACAAATCCCACCTCTGCCTCTCCCAGTCACTGCCAGTCCCTGGTAGGACGCAGGAGCTGAAGACTGCCTTAGCAAAACCAAAAGGTTAAAATCTGTGTTTCAGCGATGGGCTTTGTGCAAAGTGGCTGCTAGCCTGTGGATTATGCTGTTCCCTGACCTTTTTGAGATGGAGCATTCTTCACAGCTGTCATGGTGTCAGGCTCACAAGCCCAGAAATATCATTAAGGGAGACATCTTGGCTGGGAGTCTGTGCCAAGACTGGGGGAAGGGGTTTGTACTGAGGAAGCACGACCAGAAATTCAACAAATGGAAGTGTATCCAAACACAGACGCTGATCCAGAGATGCAGAGATGAGGCCAAGAGGCAGGGATGCATACCTGCCTTCTGGCCTCACTGCTCTGCACTGCCATCACCCGTTTCTATGTCTGTCACCTGCCTTGTCTGCAAATACACCAAAGTCAGGAGCCTGTTATATTCCTCTATCCCACAGTTTAGTTTCTACCGCACAATAGAAGTTCTGTAAACTTTTGCAGAAGTAAAGGAATCAGTGGATCTGATGGAAAGGACTTACAAGTCAGCTCCTCTGTCTTAGTTCCATATATTCCTGAAGTAGAATCTGAGACAATGATTTGGGTACCAGTTGTTGATTTGGTGGTGTATTTGTCTCCCATAGGAGATTAGGTAGATGAGTAGGTGATGGAAGATAGATGGATGGATGGATAGATAGATAGATAGTTACAGGAATAGTTACTTTAAGAGAATGGCTTGGCTCTTGTGATTATGGAGGCTGAGAAATTCAAGATCCATAGTCAGCAACCTTCAGAACCAGCAGAGCTGATGGTAAAAGTTTTAGTCAGAGTCCAAGTCCAAAAGCAGGAAAACACCGATGTACCTTCTTGAAGACAGTCAGACAGAATTCTTTTTTGTTCAGCCTTTCATTTCACTCAAGTCTTCAACAGATTTGATGAGGCCCACCCACACTGGAAAGGGCAATTTGTTTGACTCACTCTATCACTTCAAATGTTAATCTCATTCAGAAACCCTCACAGACACCTCCAGAAATAATATTTAACCAAATATCTGGTCAACCTGCAGCCCAGTCAAGTTGACACATAAAAGTAACCGTCACAAGGGGGAATTAAATGAAGTAGAGACGGAGAGGGGAAGTGAGATTGGGGAAGAATAACAGTCAATAAAGCCTAGGGGATTGAGCTAGACACTAAATTTAGCAGCTGGGGCTGAACCCCACAGAAGCCATCTGAGGAATCTTGCAGAATGTGCCTCAGAATTGTCTTTCTGAGGCACAGGAATCTGGAACACTTACTCATCCACCTCTGTCCACTATAGGTGTGAGCAATGACTACCTCTAAACTCTCAGGCTGCACTTGTTCCTGGGATAAGAAGCCCTACAAACTGTAGAGGGAACCATGTGGCAAAAAGACAGAGAGTGGTGCAGCAGGCACACTTCGGATGCCCATGAAAGCTTGGCTTAAATTATGTGGGCCAATGGGATGGTTGGGGGCACAGAATATGTCTGATATTCTTCCCATCTCATTTTGCAGTCTTCTGGACTTGTGGAACACTACAGGTGATACAGTACTTCACAATGTGTAAAGCACTTTCTCATTCATTGCCTCACTTGGTCTCCTTGACAACCCAGGGCCTTATGCAAGGGCAGAATGCAAGGGCAGTATCTTCTCCTGACTCTCAGAGAAGATGTGAGCCTCAGAGGGCCTAGGTGCTTGCTCCTAGGGCCCATTCAGGTGTGTGCGAGTTCCAGTCTCGGTTCTCTATCCAGTTGTCCTTCCACTTTACCAGCACTGGATTCTTTTTGTCTCCTCCCCGCAGCCTTTGAATTCTTGGAATAAGAAAAATGAACCACTGAAGTAAACATAGAATTAAAGTATTCCCAGTTTAGGGACACCTGTATGGCTCAGTCAGTTAAGCATCCTACTTGACCTCAGGTCATGATCTCATGGTTTGTGAGTTTGAGCCTCTCTGCTGTCAACATGGAGCCCACTTCAGATCCTCTGCCCCCTCTCTCTCTTCCCCTCCCCTGAGCTCTCTCTCTCTCTTTCAAAAATAAATAAAAACATTATAAAATAGTCCCAGTTTATATTTGTAAGATATCAGCTAGAATTGGTATGTGTCACATGCGGGCAAAGAAAACCCTGGATTGGAAATACTTTGTATGTTGCCTTGCTTTTTTTTTTTTTTATGTGATGCTATCAACTAGGCAGCAAACCTACTGATTAATGCGATAACAAGAGTCTGTTGAAAGAATGTGGCTTTGAAGTCAGTGGGACCTCATGCTATCTTTGTTTCACTGGGGTAGTGTGATCTTGGATCAGTGACCTGGTTTTCCCGAGATTTGATTTACTTATATCTTAAGTGAGCCTAATATTTGCCTTGAAGCATGAGTTAAAAGATTAGAAAAAAGTATATGTGGAATTACTACATCATTGCCTTACACATAGAGGACACTAATAGATGACTGCCATTTTTGTGGTTGCTTACATTATTTTATGAGAATTATGTCCAATAACCTGACTTTCTTACCTAACTCTTTTGACCACTTTGTTCATTAATCAATAGATTAATCCACTTGATGTCTATTTATAGCACAAGGGAGAAATTTATCACTACATCATCTGTGTTTAAGAATTTAGAACATGTAAATATTCATTTTCTTTTCCATATTTCAACAGGTAATATCCAGAAGTCTATAATTGCTTTTTGAAATAATAAAGTTATGAATACCAACATTTTTTGTACACACTCAAAAGAGGAAAAAAAAGAAAATATTAGATTGGATGATTGATAATAACCCTTTCTTTCTACTTAATTTAGTTAACATTTTTTTCTAAACGCAAGGATATAAAAACATGATTAGTAAGGGTAAGAAGAGTGCTAGTTGTTTTAAATCCCTTGAAATATCCAATGAAAGAAGCATGCCATCTGGGCTAGAGGCCATTCAGGAGTCACATCAAGTCAGCTAGGGTTGCAGAAATGGTTGTTATCACCTGCACCTCCATCTAATGATGTACTAATCATTAGCTGTTGAAAGCTTGTACCACAAGTTAGACAATAAAAGAATGGAGAGTTAGAGAGTATTGGCTATAATCCTTTTTTGCTTGTGATTTAGAATCTTAACTTCTCCTGCTATTAAATGGAGACAAAGTCATGAGGGAAAAGACCTGGCAATCTGTGCAAAAGTCCTGTGAGCCTTTCACAAGCCCCTACCCTTCCCAAAGAATCACCAGGGCACTTAGGGGATTATCTTCTCATCTTGAATTACTGTGAAAAATAAGTTCATGTTTAGTCCTATATTCTCCAGGATACATCAGCAGTTTTGCTTGTTTGAATTTATTTGGTTGGTTGACTAAAATAATGCACTTTCCATCCATTTCAATATACTTCCATAAGGAATGACTCAGCATCCAGACAGAAAGATATGAATAATGTTCAAAGGCTTTGAACTCCTTCAAAGTCCTGAAAGCCTCAAGACCTATATCAACAAGTGTAGCAATTGCTGCAGAGTGAAGAGAACAGGTGAATGAATAAACAGATGATGAGCAGAAGGAAGTGTACATCAACATGGAAGGACAGTGAGCTCATCAAGCTGGAGACCTCACCTTATGTATGGCAGGACCAGCCCAAGTGCTTTTTAAAAAAAATTACTAAGGCTCTAAAACACTTGAACTTCTCCATCACCAAGTAAACAAAATGAAGAGGGTTGTATATTTGAGAATTCGAATGTCACTTTTAGGAAAACCTAGTTAGCTATCTAGCTCTAGTTTCTTCATCTTAAATGATGAGTTAGAGAGAAAAATGAAGATCTACCCTGAATAGAATGTTGCTGGATACTCAATTATTGTTTGGGGAACTGGAACATGTTCTCACAGAGTCTCTACTCATTTCTCCAGTCTGTGCTCTTTCTGGGACCTACCGCCTCCATGTTCTTCTGATGTCTCCACGTTGTATGACACACATAAAAAAGAACAGTGGGTAAAAGCTTTGGTCCTTGTATCTGGAAGACCTGGGATGGAGTCCAGCTCCATGAGAAACTAATCCCATGACCTTGAGCAAATGTTGCAACCACTAAGCCTCAGACCTATCATCCATAAAAAGAGCATTGAGGAATGTATGAGGATTAAATGAGAAACTACATTCCAACCACTTAGTATGAGGCCTTGGGGTCTGTACTAGCAGGTACTCAATATATGGTGGATATTATTATTAGCATGCATAATTTTAAACCAGGTAAACTAAGAACTCTAATAAACCACACATTTATATTTATGTAAAAGAGTAAATATTTGTAAGGGTGAAATATCAATAATTTAGTTTACTGATCAAATAGAAATGAAAATAAATAACATTGAGCTTAGCAAAGACTAAAGTTGATTACAAATGATACTTGGGGAAGTAGTATGACTTTCACCGAAGAGAAATCAAGTTTGGGAAGGTATTGCAGCAACTCATTGACGGTTCTCACTGCAGGATTCTACCCTCCAATCTAGGTTCCGCAGAACACATAAAATAGTCTTCCCAGAATTCAAATGGACAGTATTACCATTCTACAGAAATCCTTCAGCACATTCCTTTTCCTCTAGGATGAAGTTCAAATTCTTCGACATGACGAATAAAATACTCTCAATCAATCCACCTCTGCAAGATCTCCTCTTGCCACTCTTCCTTTTCTATTCCACATCCTAGTTGCATTTACTCTTTTTCACAACTTGAAACTTTCTGTTTTCTACACTCTCTTGCTTATGGGCTTGTTTGTTACCTGCTGTTTCTTCTACCTGGAAAAATGTGTCTCCTTTTTGGCTCTTCCCCATGCCAAGCTCTCTTCCTTCTTTTGCCTATATTTGTCTTTAAGTTCAAATAGTTTGGTCCCCTTCTTCAAGACTTTGTGTTTCCCTGTCTAAATATTCAGTAAGCATTTTTGATATTAAAAGTATCCCTCATTATCAGAATGTAATCTGTTCCTGAAACTGCTGGATGACAAATCTTGACAGCTTGAGCCCACACTTTATATCTGCTTTACATTGGGAGAAGACTCATGTTTTCCCAGCTCATGGTGTATGTTGTTGGTGTCCAGCCCATCACTTACTATCACAGATGTAGCACAGATTGATACTGCATGTATCAGATACAAATTACATCTTCCTCCTTCATTACAACCAGTGTATATTGTAATGAGAAACAGCCATAAAATATGTTAAATGCATGATTAATAAAACACTGCTTACCAAAATAAAAGCAATAAAAAACACAATTAAAAAAATTATTACCTATCCCTTGAAGAATTGCCCAAGGGAGATTTGATGCTGAGAAAAGGCAGATAAAGGCTATAGTAACTGTGGCCCTTACATAATAAGGAAGCAGAGAGGACTGAGTTGGTGGAAGACTGAGTAAAATAGTAAATGTTTCAGATGTGCCCATGTCGAAATTTGAGGAACTGATAGGCAGTCTTTTTTCTTGGAGTTTGTAATTCATGAAGTAGATAGATACCTGTAAATTAACATCCAAAGTCACAGAACATGAAATTAATAATAATAAAGAATAATAAAGAAATCTAAATGTAAGCTTTTATTTATTTATTTATTTATTTATTTATTTATTTATTTATTTTACTTACTTATTTTCCTTATAGTTATGCAGCTAATGAGGGCAAAATATGGGATTTATATACTTACGATTTTTACCATAGTACCTCTGCCTGTGTGCTAATGATGTTTTTTGACAACAATCGTTGAATCTGAATAGCTTATAATTTCTTTAAAACTTTGGTCTTGAGTATTTCATTGTGTTTTTCCTCTTCTTAGAAAATATTTTCACTTAATGATATTGGGAAAATAGTAGCAATAATTCACATCACGTTTAAATAACATGAACACTAAATTCTGTCCTTTTTTCTGGGTGTGTACCTTTATTTATTTTAATATAATTTATTGTCAAATTGCCTAACATGCAGTGTGCTCTTGGTTATGGGAGTAGATTCCCATGATTCATCGCTTACATACAAGACCCAGTGCTCATCCCAACAAGTGCCCTCTTCAATGCCCATCATCCATTTTCCCCTCTCCCCCACCCCCTCATCAATCCTCAGTTTGTTCTCTGTATTTAAGAGTCTTATGGTTTACCTCCCTCTCTCAGAGGACACCTGAGGTATTACTGTAGTGTGATCCACCTTCTATTGCCAGGATTTGCATATGACTTAAATGTTTACAGTAGCACACACATACAGGTTTTGCTTGCTGTTTTAGGTTGAATGATTAAATTCACGCTCAAAATCTGCAAGTTGTCATAGCAAATATTTGGATAGTCAGAGTATAAAAATTTAGTTAGGGATAACTGTACATTTCATTATCTTTTCAATTATCAGTCTATTCCATCAGGTTCTACATTGTCGTCCATGAATTTTAAGCCTTTGTTTCCATAGTGGTACCATTTATTCTACTAATGACTCAGAACCATGTGTGGCTTTTTTCACACTCTCTCTTGCATCATCAGGGCTGGAAGACTGGAAACTATACTTTCCATGCTTTCTTGCCAGCAGGTTTTGGTACTGCTAATATAAAAGACAAAGATGTGTTATTTGATAGATAGGAGAGAGTCAAAAGTTGCTCTGGGCAAGAGCAGCCACAGCAGACTACTGCAGTCTTGTAAGTGCTGGTTTCTGCAACAACAGTAGCAGTTGTGTGGGAGAAGCATCAGAAGGCTGTAGGTATTTGCAGCAGTTAGTGTTTGTTTAGCAGTTTAGCAGTTAGTATTTGCAGCTGTGTGGCTTCTTGTAGCTGCAGCAGCAGATTAGGGTCCATGCCCTGCTACAATGATAGCAGCTTCCTGCAGTTCATGAGTTCTGGGGAAGAATATCACCACCATCCCCCCTTTTTTTAATCCTCCAGAGCTTTCAAAAATGTTATCTAGTTCTCTATATTAAATTTCTCTTCCTTGAAATACCTACAGTCATTTCTGTTTTCCTGGCTAAAGCCTGACTCATGCAATCATTTAATGCTGGGTCCCTGGGATCTTGGACGTAGAATAATGCTCAGTTAGTAATTTAAAAATCAATGTAGGAAAGAAGGAACGCTCTAGGGTTAGTGAGTGATCTAGCTAAGACTTGAACTAGTCTTACACAGACCTCTTGGTCTTTCAAATATTCCACACTAATTTTCAAATAAAATGCATTAATGAGACTCTGCCTAGTCTCTTGTATACTCTATTTTGGGCATCAAAAAGAATGATCGAGAGTTTGGAGAAGTCCTACAAAGGAAGTCCCAGATACAGACATGGGGTTGACTATGCAAATGTTTACATTTGCATGTACATATTGAGTTGAATTACAGTCCTATTCATGCAAATATTGATCTTTTTATTAAGTTTTATATTTTCCTTAAGTCTACTAACCATCTAAATGTGTAAAATGGTCATATATATACATATATATGTATGTATATATGCACACACACAAATATAGTAATATAGTATATGGTAAAAAAAACATCGTACATATAGTGTTTCATAAACCTTGAAAATTGTGGTCTTCTTTCAGGTTGGGAGATATATTTTAGGTAATCAGCAATGTAACCTCATCCCAAGTGAGGCCAGGATATAGGGTGGAGTTTAGGGGTGAAGGTTTGGGGAGAAAAAAATCAATTTAACCAACTTAAATTGCTTGTAAAAAGGAGATATTATGTAAAAACACACATAAGGGGGCACCTGGGTGAGTCAGTCAGCTATGTGTCTGACTCAATTTCGGCTCAGGTCATGATCTCACAGTTCATGGGTTTGAGGCCCATATTGAGCTGTGCACTGACAGTGTGGAGCCTGCTTGGGATTCTCTCTCTACCCACCTCCCTCCCTGTCCCTCCCCTGTTAGCTCTCTCTCTCTTTCTCTCTCTTAAAATAAAATTAAAACATTAAAAAAATTGTGGGGGGGGGGCACCTGGGTGGCTCAGTTGGGTAAGTGTCTGACTTCGGCTCAGGTCATGATCTTGCGGTTTGTTGATTCGAGCCCCACATCAGACTCTGTGCTGACAGCTCACACCCTGGACCCTGCTTCAGATTCTGTGTCTCCCTCTCTCTGACCCTCCCCCATTCATGCTCTGTCTCCCTCTGTCTCAAAAATAAATAAAGGTTAAAAAAAATTTAAAAAGAATTTTACCTTTCTCCTTTTAAGACTTTGGTCATGAGATTTGCTTATGAGCCCTTCAGCTACTGACTTATGGCTCCGACTGAGGACTGGCTTGGGTTAACTTTGGTTTAAGCATGATGCTAGCAGGCACTGCAGTTTCTAATTGTGAACACACTGTTGTCTAGCCTCCCTCATCTCAGTATTGAGGCAGGAGTCGAAGGTAGGAGTTTAGACAGGTGGAAGGAAAGATACTGTGCAATGTATCACAATTATGCAGGACCTTATGAATAAACAGCTAAGGAACATAATAGTATAAAATATATGAAATTGTTCATTCTTTCTGCTTTTGCTGTAAGTATTTATAAAGACTTTACCAAGAATTTGAGGAAATGTTACAGCCTTTGTGGGGAAGGGTCAACTGGTCTCTTGCCATCTACTTGCTGGTCATTCTTCACCACCCCCGACCAACCCACAGCTGAACTCTGGCTCTCATAGAAGATTTACAATATCCTTCTCTGAGAATGACAATTTCCAGCATGCACAATTATCTTCAATGGAAAGAAAAGGCCTAGAGGCTTATGTGGAAAGGCTTAAGTTCTTAGCTCTCCCATTATAAGTGGCCGCAATTCTACTTCACATTGCATGTGAACAGAGATAATGCAAAAGACTACCCTACAAAATATTGGAAGTTTAATTACTTGACAAAGAGAACATTCCTCTTTTCAATTCAGCTACAGAACAATTTCAGAAATGCTAAGTCTTACTAAATCACCTCTTAAATAACTTAAATTTAACTTAAGATGTAGGCTCTTAGCCCATACTCAGTAAAATGGTGCCTAAGGGGATGGAATGGGGGGCTATAAGACAGAAGGATGTTTATGGGTTGAAAGAAAAGCTACTAGGTGAAATAGAATTCTGTATATGCCGTTTGAGTCTTTACCACAAACATTTATTAGCAGGTCGGTCATTGCATGAGATAAATGGTTTGACCCAGACTAACTAAGACAATAAAACTCATTATTGAGGACATGAATTCATGCAATTAATTAACAAAAATGTATTGAGTATCTAATGCACAGCATGAGCTCTGCTAGTGAAAGACTATTATGCATAAAGTAGCCAAAAAGATCTTCAAAAAATGTAAATAGAACCATGCTACCCCTTTCCCATGGATGGCAATTGGAATAAAGTATAAATCCCTTGCCTGGGCCCACAAGACCCTATAGGATCCAATCTAGCCATATTTTCAGTTTTATCTCCTACCTCTGCTTCCCTCTTTCACTGTGGTCCTAGAAGGTTGGCTTTTTTACTTGGTTCTAGTTCCTTAGACAACAGAGTCAGGCAAAATCTTATGCAGCAAAGATTCATTGGAGTGTGTTCTCCCAGGGAAGAAAGAGTGAGAAAAACATGGGTCATGAAGGAGGAAGGAAGGAAGAACAACTCAAAATGGCATGTGCCAAAGTTGGCCACAGAGCCACATCATGCTGAGTCCTGATGTATTCTTTGGGGTTCTCCAGAGAAACAGAGCCCATAGGTCCAGGAGGAGATTTTTCTAAGATGTTGTCTAGAAGCATTTGGGAGGATGACAAGTCCCAAGCTTCCATTTGCAAACTGGAGACCCTGGAAGGTGAGTGGTGCAGGCCTGACAGCCAGAGAACTGATGGTATAGATCCCAATACCAGTCTGCAGGCCTGGAAACCAGGAGTGCTAAGGACAAGATTAGATTGATATCCCAGCTCAAGCAGACAGACAGTGAGCAAATTCAACATCAGTGGATTGGGTGATGCCCACCTACATGGGGAGGGCAATCTGCTCTATTGAGTCCAATGATTCAAAGACTAATCTGTTGGGGAAACATCCTTACAGATATACCCAGAGCTAATATTAAACCATATATCTGAGCACCATGTGGCCCAGTCAAGTTGACACTTAAAATTAACCATCACACCCATGGACAAGGGAGGCTAAACAGATCTGGGGCAACTCACAGGC
Organism: Lynx canadensis; assembly: GCF_007474595.2. Classification (NCBI taxonomy): domain Eukaryota; kingdom Metazoa; phylum Chordata; class Mammalia; order Carnivora; family Felidae; genus Lynx; species Lynx canadensis. Next base: position 195,639,122 of record NC_044306.2, read on the forward strand.
TGGGTCCAGTATATCTACTTTCTGTTCCTGGCACAGGTCTAGCTCATTCTCAACTCAGGATTTCTACACTAGGTCCTACATCTAGGACACTAGTTGTGCCCTCTTGTGGGAAGACTGTTACCCTGGATCTTCTCTCATCCTTGGGTCTCAGTCACTTCCTCAGACAGGCCCTCCCTGACCACGTCACCACATCAGCACCTTCTCTTCAAGCCTCTTTATATCCTATTCTATTGGGTTTTTTTAATTTTTGTTTTCATAAAATTTGTCACTACCTAAAAATTTTGTTGGGGCATCTGAGTGGCTCAGTTGGTTAAGCGTCCATCTTTGGCTCAGGTCATGATCTCATGGTTCATGCGTTCAAGCCCCACATCAGGCTCTGTGCTGACAACTCAGAGCCTGGAGCTGGCTTCAGGTTCTGTCCCCCCCACTCTCTGCCCCTCCCCTGCTCATGCTCTCTCTCTCTCTCTCAAAAATAAATAAAAAGTAAAAAAGTAAAACATAAAATAATGAAATGAAATGAAATGATTTTGGTAAGTAGTTTACATGATTAGTATCTGCCTTTCCCCAATTATAAGTTCCATGAGGTAGGGAATTTATCTGTCTTGTCCATTGTCATATTCCCATACTCTAAAATAAAATTTTAGATAGAGTATATAAACATTTATTTATTGTAGAGAGGATAAATAAAGGAAAAAAAAAACAAAAGGGACAGTCTCTACCAAGAATGAATTCTAGATGCTTTCTGGGAGACAGATAATCATCCAATATCAAAATACTGTAAGAAATGCTCTGTTTGAAATTAATTCAGGGTGACAAAGATCATGGCAGAGGTACCATTTCAGACTGAACGGAGAGATCCCACTACATGACACCCAGAGGCAGTCAGCAGATCAGCTGTGGCCAAGAATCTTGCAGTCACTCCCTCAAAACCAAGGCAAAGATTAAGGTTCTAAATTCTACCTGGGCTTGAATCCTCCTCTTCTAGCACCAGTTCTGTGACCTCAGATTAAATACATAGACACTCTATGCCTCAGTCCCCTCATCAACAAATGAGCATGATATTAATAGTCTTCCAAGGCTTAACTTGAAGAATAAATGAGAACAGACACACACCCTGCTTAGTTCAATACCTGGCCCATTTGTAAATGTTCAATGCATGTTATCGATAGTATTAGGACCAATGGTTATTAACTTGTGGATTTTTTAATAACCCCAGGCATTGAAATCCCTTTGGTGTATGTTGATAAGCAAAGCCAGCCAAGTCCCTTCATCACAGAGCTGTTTCAAGCAGGCAAAAAACAAACAAACTTGTTATTTGAAAGTCCTTTAAAAATGTGAGTTGTCATGAAGCAAAGAAACAGGAATGAAGAATACCCAGGGAATAATCACCTAAGTCTTACTGAGAATATGGCATTTAAGCTGAGATTTGAAGGATGAGCAGGAGCCAGTCACACAAAGGGGCAGAGCAGAACAATCTAGTACAAAGGTTGTGAGATATGAAGGTAGAGAGGGAGGGTTGGATCTGAAGCTAAAGGTGGGGAGGTGTGAGATTAAGCTGGAGAGGTGAGCAGAGACAGATCCTGCTGGGCATGGAAGGGCTAATGTGAAGGGTTTGGATTCACTTTCAAGCATTATGGGAGTTCATTTGATGGCTGTAAGCAGGGAATAACAAGCCCTAGTCACGTTTTAAAAGACCCCTCTAGCCTCTGTGTGGAGAATGGATTGGGGATGGCCAAAAGTAGAAGCAAAGAGGCCAGTTAATGGGCATGAAAAGCAGCCCCAAGATCTGGAGGTTGACATCACAAGACATTTGTCATTCATATGGTTTCTTTGGAACCACCGGAGATTTGCATTTCCTTTCCGTGGCTCTTTCCTGCAGTGCATGTAAGTAGCAAGTGTTGGATGACTGTACTCCAAACACCTTGGGGAGGTCCATACTACAGACCTAAGTGAGTCTTCTTTGGGACATTCACAGACACTGATTTTTATGACCTTCCTGACTTTTAATCATGAATTGCTAAAGTCTTAATGCTTTGTAGTCACGGTGGTCAACTGCTTTGGTGGTCAAAGTGATTAATCTGTTTAATTATCAGGTGACTCTTGTTAGATTTTATTGCAACCTTTTGTGTCATCCCCTCCCATAAAACTTCACCTGAGTCCAATGACAGAGAGGACCTGGTTAAAAACCAGAAGCTATTCATCAAATTGGAGTACTTCTTCAAAGGGAAGCTAATGGCTTAGTGTCAAGACTCTCAAATATCAGTTGAAATAAATTGAAAGCATATTACCTCCTGTGATCTTATAAATTATATATATTGCAAAATAGTTTTTAAAACTGCTTACTGGGGTGCCTGGGTGACTCAGTCGGCTGAGCTTCCACCTTTGGCTCAGTTTATGATCTCACAGTTTATGAGTTCGAGCCCCATGTCAGGCTCTGTGCTGACAGCTCAGAGCCTGAAGCTTACTTTGGATTCTGGGTCTCCCTGTCTCTCTGCCCTTCCCCCACTCATACTTTGTCTCTCCTTCTCTCTCTTTCTCTCTCTCTCTCTCTCAAAAAATAAACATTAATGAAATAAAATAAAATAAAATAAAATAAAATAAAATAAAATAAAAATACTTGCCAATTGCCAAAACATTTCAACTGTGAAAACATCATTATCTAAAGATTAAGTTAAAATAAAACCATTGCTATCATCATTATCTAGTAACAACAAAAATAATAGTTAATACACACCAAGATTCTATCATGTGCTCTAGACTATGCTAAGAATTCTGCCTATTGATCTCATTTAATTTTTATAGCAACATTGTTAAGTAAACCCTGTTATCCCTCATTTTGTTTTATAAGTGAGAAACTAAGATTCAGCAAGGTCATAAAATTTCCATAGTGTTGCCTAGCTAGGACATCAAGTGAATGTTCAAATTCAGGTAGTTATGACTCCGATGGCCATCATTAATCACCATCCAATTGATTTCACTGCACTTCATTCCAGGTGTATAGGATAGAATGAAAATGTGTGTGTGTGTGTGTGTGTGTGTGTGTGTGCATGAGCATGTGTGTGACACAGATCTCAATTTAGGAAATATCTCCAATGAAATTGCCTTTTTGATCTCTATTTCCCTCCATTGTATAAAGTGGTGGGTAGAATGAAAAGATCTCTAGTGTTCCATTTCTGGACTGGACTGAAGCTTTTCTTTTTCTCCTCACCCCTAGAGTTTCCACTATCCACAACGCTTTGGACAAATATGTTTGATGTACCATTTTCTTCAACAGTTTGGCAGAAGCCAGCATGTCAGCCAGCCAACTATGTCATCCATAGTTCTTGACTGAAACACCAGAATAGCAAGGGCATGTTTCCATCTACTCACATGTCTGGGTGGCTGTAAGTCAGATCTTAGTCTCTGGGTGTGGCCCTGAGTAGCTCACTTGAAAACCTAGAAAATAATTGTTCCCTGGGTATATAGTTCACAGTACTCTGAACAGCATCAAGTTACTTTGTGACTACTACATCTGGAAGAGAAGACTTCTAAAACTGGTCTTTATTTTTCTTTTCTTGGAAATGAAAATGTTTCTTAAAAAGAAATGGAATCAGGATCTAGTAGAGATATCTGGACTCCATGTTCATTGCAGCAGTATTAATGATAGACAATATCTAGAAGACAGTAGGCTAAGTGACTGAGGTAGGCACAAAAGGACAAGTATTTCATGGTTCCATTTATATGAAGTATTTAAAATAGACTTGGGGCACCTGAGTGGCTCAGTCGGTTAAGTGTCCAACTACAGCTCAGGACATGATTTCATGGTTCACGAGTTCAAGCCCTGTGTCAGGCTCTTTGCTGACAGCTCAGAGCCCAGAGACTTTTTCAGATTCTGTGTCTCCCTCTCTCCCTTCCCCTCCCATCCTTGCACTTTTTGTCTCTCTCTCAAAAATAAATAAACATTAAAAAAAGATTTAAAATAGTTAAACTTATAGAGCTAGAGAATAGAATGATGATTTCCAGAGGTGATGGGGAAGAGGAAATGAAGAATTATTTTTTTAATGTTTATTTAGTTTTCAGAGAGAAGAAGAGGGAAAGAGTGATTTACATGTGTGAGCAGGGAGGGGCATAGAGGGAGAGAGAGAGAGAGAGAATCCTAATCAGGGGATTCTTGGACCCAGGGACCTTGAGATCATGACCTAATCCAAAATCAAGAATCGGATACTTAACCTTAGACTGAGCCACCGAAGTTCCCCACTTGTTGTTCAATGTGTATAAAGTTGCAGATATGCAAGGTGAGTAAGTTCTAGAAATCTGATCTCCAACCTGGTACATATAGTCAACAATACAATATTGTGTACTTTAAAATATGCTTAGCAGATAGATCTCATTACAAGTGTTCTTACACACACATACATACAAAACAGAAAAAAAAAGCACAAGGAAATTTTTGGAGGTGATGGATATGTTTAGAACCTTGATTGTGGAGATGGTTCGTGGGTACATGTACATGTCCAAACTCCTCCAGACGTATACTTTAAATGTGTGCAACTTTTATCAACTGTAAGTCAATAAAACTGAAAAGTTCATATGAGGGGTGATTGCCCAGAAACAGACTCATGCCTGAGAGCAGCACTGGGAGCAGGGGGACTTCTTACCCAGCTTCTGATCTGCCCATCCTTGCTGAGCTAAGGACCTGAGGAGAGCTGGAGACAGCTTCCATATTTGACAGATATGTCAAATAAACACTTTGCCTTCATCTCCTGACACTGTCCACATGCATTCTGCTTTCAAGTCATTTCAACTCATTTACGATACTTCTAATTCCTTAAGTTCTTCATTGGTCTGAACCAAGACTTCTTTCTGCCTGGAAGACATCTCTCACCTTCCATTCTCGACTATGTCTCTCTCCTGTGCTCTCCTCAAAACTCAGGTTTCTCTCCTTAAAACATTAACTTGAAGAGCCTCTCTGTTTTTATAAATCTCTCCTCCTATCCCCTGTCCATTCATTCAATAGACATGCAGGAGACTAGGCTATGTTCTAGAGGGATTGTTATGCTGAGAAATATTAACATGCATTGGTGTGATAATAAATGTTTATAAAAACAACTGGCACACAAACCAAAAAAAAAAAAGCCCTGATTCATACAATTTGCAAATTTAAATGGTAAAATGCTTCCACTATGGCCAGTTATGAGCTACTAATCTGACTTCATCTAACATGAAGTTGGGAAGATATATGCACAATGGGCTGTTGTTAGAGCAAGCACACTACAGACCACTACTGCTAAAATGTATGTTCTGTCATTGCCCTTAAACACAAATATATTTAAGACAATATTGATCCACTTAAGAGTGGACATCCCTGTTGTGTTCCTGATCTCAGGGGAAAAGTTCTCGGTTTTTCCCCATGGAGGATGATATTAGCTGTGGGCTTTTCATAAATGGCGTTTATGATGTTTAAGAATGTTCCTTCTATCCCGACTTTCTCAAGGCTTTTTATTAAGAAAGAATGCCGAATTTTGTCAGATGCTTTTTCTGCATCGATTGACAGGTTCATATGGTTCTTATCTTTTCTTTTATTAATGTGATGTATCACATTGATTGATTTGCGAATGTTGAACCAGCCCTGCAGCCCAGGAATGAAGGAAAAAAGAAAAAGTTACAGAGGGAGAGAACCAAACCATAAGAGACTCTTAAAAACTGAGAATAAACTGAGGGTTCATGGGGGTGGGAGGGAGGGGAAAGTGGGTGATGGGCATTGAGGAGGGCACCTGTTGGAATGAGCACTGGGTGTTGTATGGAAACCAATTTGACAACAAATTTAATATTAAAAAAAAGACCAATGACAACTCAAAAAAAAAAAAAGACAATATTTATGATGTGTAGGTATGAAAATCACAGTCCTCTTAAATCCACATATCTCAGGTACCCTATAACTTCTGAACATGCGTGACTGCAACTGAGGAGTCTGATTAATTCCTAGCTGTTCTTTTCCCGGACACTGGAGACATTAGCCAGGAGTCTCAGGGAGTAACCACCTTGCCTAACACCTTCTCTTCCTTCCTTAGACAGGGTCTAGGTCATGCCGTGAGCAGAGTTCTTGGTGTCCCTGTCTACTCCTCACAGATTGCTCTCTTTGAAGCATGTAGAGACGAATTTTCGTGCACAAACGTAACTCAATATCTATTGTTCTATTTGTATCTCTTATTGTCGTTACAGAAACTTGTGCAAAATAGGAAGGTTTGAACCACTGGGAGTTTCTGATCTAGTCTCTGAAAGTTTGCCATCCTGATGATGAAGGTGACACTGAAGTGCTTTCTTGTCATGGGTAGACTAATGTGATTGTTCAGACAAAATGCTGCTGGGAAATTCTATCTTTCTATTTAGGAGGTAAAATATCTGTTTCCTGTTTTTCGAAACACCTCTGTAGCCCAGCACCTGAAGTTAAAAAGTTTTTACCTATTAGCTTTATGAGAATTGTCATGTCAACCATTATTTATATGTGTTTTTAATGTTTATTTATTTTGAGAGAGAGGGTGTAAGCGGGGGTGGGACAGAGAAAGGGGGAGAGAGAGAATCCCAAGCAGGCTCCACACTGTGAGCACAGAGCCCAATGCAGTGCTGGAACTCATGAACCATGAGATCATAACCTGAGCCAAAATTTAGAGTCGGACACTTAACCGGCTGAACCACCCAGGTGCCCCTATTTCTATGGTTTTTATAGTTTGACCTTCACGTTTCCTATATCCGTGCTTTTCTGTGTCATTAAGTTACAGTGCATATTCAGTTGATCTTGAGAAACTTCATCTAAGAACGTTCCAGAATTCTCCAGGAGATCATTCTCAACATACTGATAGATGCTTTTCATCTTCAGAATAATAAATAGTTTTGGTCAGATGTAGGGGAAAAAAAGTAAAGCTCTTTGCAGCCAGATTGAAAATCTGAGCTCGCAATCCATCATTGTCCCTTCCCATTTTCAGCTTTATCAGAGACACACAGACTAATTTTCAGCCTTGCAACCATTATCCTAGGAAGCCAAGCTGCATAAGTCCCAGGAACAACTTAACACTTACAGCGGGTTTCTCATACTTACAACTACATACCGTCTGCGCTCACACACCTATTTTGGCTGCTTTTGTCACCAGGATGGAGCCGAGATGAATATCTCTATCATGTCCCCTAACTCGGTCCCTGAACTGGCCCCACCTCTGCACAGCTACCATCCAGACTTGAGATGGGTTCTCATCATTGCCATTATCAGGTCCCTCTGACTCCAATAATATCCCCGCTTCAGTCCATGAGCCTGCCAGCCGACAAAATGATTTTATAAAACACCAATCAGCTCACTTTTCTCCTCTGTTTCCCTTCCATTGACAGAACAACCTCCACTCCCAGGATAAAATCCAGACTTCAAAGCTGAGGCCTCAAAATGTCTCAAAACGTCTGCCTCCCGCCATGAACATAACGCAGTGCTCATAACCACGTGTGTGTCACCACGTGTGTGGGACACACAGGTGTGTCACAGAGGGTCTCAGTCCTGAGGCAGGGGTGGAAGAGAAGGAAGTGGAGAAAGAGGATGCAAAGAAGGGGAGAAGAGACCTCGCTGAGGTTTTAGAAAACGCGTGCGGAAAGACGTGTGCAAAATCCCTTACATATTTCACCGAAAGGAAGGAAAGGGGTGGCAGGTAACGGAATGCTGAGACTCGGTTTATACGTGTGACACTATGTCCGAGTGTGTTCCTACAGGTGCAGAAAGGAGCAGTGCAGGAGGGGAGGGGAGGAAAGGAGAAGATATGCATGTATCTGCGCTTGTGCATACTTGGTGAAAAGTGGTGTGAAATCGCCTCTGTTGAACTACAGAATGAGTAAAGGGAGGGAGAGAGGTGTTTTGCAGGTCCCTCTGGCAGAAGTCACTGGAAGGCTCGGTTAATCCCTTGGGCTTAGTAACACTGGGGCGCCATTAACCTGGGTCAGCTTGGCGGCTGCTTATTTTATGTATTTATTATTTTAGTCTTTAATTTTTAAAAAAACTTGTCCCCAGAGTGATAGCAATTAGAGGACAAGAGTACAGTCAGGTGTGTAGACTCCGAGTTACGAGGCTAGGAGGAGGCAGTGTGAATCTTGCTGTCACACACACAATGGTTCTGAATGAAGTAGAGAAGAGAAACGTGGTATCATCGATTACCGCGCACCTGTTTGGAAACCGTGACTCTTATGTCTAACACAGCCCCATTTCGCAGATGGAAAACCTGAGTCTCTAGAAGGCAAGTAAAGTAGCTGCTAGCAGAATATTACAGAACCAGGGGGTGAGCACTGCAGTTTCCGGACGCCCAGGTGGGCGCCTGGGCTCGGCTCACCTGACAGATAGAGACAGAAAGTCTTTGCCAACACAGGAGGGGACAGTCCCGAGTCTCTAGGGCCAGGAAGCCCTGTGGAAAGGAAAGGGGACAAGAGAGCACAAAATCCTAAAAGGTGCGGGAGAACTCCTCTCAGGGACCGTCTGAGGTGTGAGTGGGTACCTATCACCTCCAGAGAATGGGTGAAACGTTACCTGCAAAGAAACTTAAGGACTGTCAATTTTGTTTATTCATATTTTTCACGTGGTTGTCTCAGCTCCCTTTCCTCCCCCTGTATCCTTCATTTCCCTCACTTTTTGCTTCTCCCCATTGTTCTTCCTCTAGCTAGTTCCTTCTCTTGTTCTTTTATAGCCTGGTAATATTTAAAAGATTATTAAGCGTGGTTTTTAGTCTTTGAAAGTCTTACTGTTCCTCAGCCCCATCTACTGAAACAGAGGGTATTGTTGCTTCAGGGAAGCGGAAAACCTAGATAAGAAAAAGTGACTTGGCCCAGTCCGTTAAGCATCGACTCCGAGTCAGGTCATTGTCTCACGGTTCATGAGTTCGAACCCCACATTGGGCTATCTGCTGTCAGTCCAGAGTCCGCCTCAGATCCTCTGTCCCCCGCCCTCTCTCTGCCCCTCCCTGGCAAGCATATGCACCCTCTTTCTCAAAAAATAAACATTTTTTTAAAGGGAGACTTATTTAGTATTTTGCTTTTAAAACCAAGCTCCTGAAATGCATTCAAGGACCAACACTGTATAAACAGCGCTTTTTGCTTAAAAGAGCTAGACTCTTCTGAAAGACAACAGAGTTTTCTAAACCTCAAAAGCTTTCTTTTAAATTTCATGGACCACAGGCTGGCTCATGAAGAACAGAATCTTACCATACAATGGGAGAGACGGAAGATTTTCACCAAGGCAATTCCTTGCACACAGAAGAGTAACACCCCTCTGGGCATGGTAGGCATGTTTGCGGAGTCAGAGGATCCACAGCTAGAGGTTGCTGCCTGCTCCCTGAGATGGCCCCACTAGTGATAAATTCTGAGCCTTGCCCAAGATGTCAGAAAGTCTTGCTTTGAGAAAGAGTCTGGAAGGAGAGAGGGATTTTGCCCTCCTCCCTTTTGAAATGCTCAAGGGAACCCCTTGCTGAGATCCTGTGCTTACATGGCCTCAGGAAAGTTGGAATGGTGCAGTGGCTGGTTTAGGCAGAATGGGGGCGGAGGTTCTTCTTCCGGTTTCTAAGATCATCTTCCAAGATGACATCTCCTACAGACACTGTTTCTGCCTCCTTCCATTTTAAAGACTCTCTTGATTATATGAAGCCCACCCAAGTAATTCAGGATCATCTCCTCCAACATCTCAAGGTCAGGTAATTAGCAGCCTTTATTCCACATGCAACCTTAACTCCTTCTGCCGTGTGAGGTAACATGGTCACAGGCTCTGAGGACTGGGAGGTGGACACCTTTGGGAGAGCCATTGCTCTGTCTACCACAGGGGGCGGAGGCCATCACTAGGACACAAGACACCACTTTTATCACCAGCAGAGCCAGCAGGTGTCCAGAAACAGGGATTCAGATAAGAGATAGGCATCCATGATGCCATATAAGCTTCCTATGCTGGGAGAAGGAGAAGGAGGAGGAAGGTAGAAAAAGCTGTGAATAGACAGAATTAACCTGAAGAGAGTCTATGATTTAAACTAGAAGAGACAGATAACCTTAAAATGATAAGATTGCAATTTTTTGCTGACATCAGTGGAACCAGAGGGCTTATTACCAAGTTGCTTGAGTTACAGAAAATGCAGAAAATTACAGACACGCATATGAGAATAGCAGTCTATAAATTTCCATGTTCCCACATTTTAAAACTTTTATATTTTCTTTCTGCTGCCACCTCTTTTGCTTGATTTTTTTTCCTCTTCTCTCAATGTTTCTCCTCTTCCGCCTCTCCGAACCCCTTCGATTCTGTCTTCCTCTTTCACCATCTGTTTTTTTTTTTATTTTTTATTCCCTCTCTTTCTAATTGCATAACCTCTCTTTTCCTTCCTGTCATTCTTTTCCTTCTGTGTTCTTATATCTAACCTGGTTCCAAGAAGCGAGAAGAGAGGTGACACTGTGTCTTATTCATATTTTTGTCCCCGGTACTTAGCACAGGGCCTGGAAGATAGCAGATGCCCAGTGACTATTTATTGAATAAATGAATAAATAAATCCTCAGCCATGCAGTAAGGAAGGGACGCTGCAAGACGTCAAAGAGCACTGCTAGCATTCTGGAAACACAGAGAATAGCCAGGGTGCATTAAAAATAATGTTAATTATGTCTGCCTTTAATGATCCCAGTTTCTCCAGCTGTCAAGTGAATTATCACCTTTTAAACATGCCATTTGGAAAAAGCTTTAAATTATAACCAGAAGATGGCAAAGGAGTCAGAGTAATTGGAATTAAATTTATATGGAAGAGTTTTCCTTTTTACTGTTGTTTAAATAGGCTCAAATAAATTGAAATAGCAAGAAACTTCCAAATGGATAAAGGTAACAAAATGTGATTGCCTTGCCCAAAGCTAAGGGCTGGGGATGAAATGACCAGGAAAGAATTATCCTCAGAACCAGCGAGCCAGAATGCTCTGAAATCATGGGATAAGCAGGTTTCCCCCTTGGATAATAACCTGTTCTGAAAACAGCACACCGTTCCCTGAAGGGTGGGCAAGAGCTCCAAATTATAGAAGCATCCAAATTATGGGCTAAATAGCTCCCAGGGATAGTGTTCCTGGAAATGTCACTTAAAAGAAAGGTATTTCAATTCCATGAAATGTTTGCAGGAAAAACACTGTCCAAATGAGACTCTAGACTTGGGAAAGCAGCAATATGGCACTAAAGAGAAAAGGGAACAACGCCTGATTAGGGCAGAGAGGCAGAAAAGCAAGGGAAAGCCTTTCCTTACAGATGATATCAGTACCTGGTGTTACCTGCCCACAGGTGAGTAGGTAGGTAAAAAGCATGGAGGCAGCTGGGTAAGATACAAGTGAGTGTTTTTTGTTTTTTGTTTTTTTCAGTTGACTTAGAGGACAGTGTATCACATACATTGTTTTCTTTCATCTTTTCTACAAATTTCCAACATTTATAGCACTATGCTCATTTTTTCAGAGAAGGAAACCAAAATTGATAAATTTTCAGCAACTTGACACATGTATACAACTTAATGGTGGACCTGGGACTTGAACTTGAATCTGTATCACTAAGCCTGTGTACTTAGTCACCGTGTTACATGAGGAAATGCTGCCCTTCCTCTGTACAGTCATTTTTTAAATTTATTTGTTTGCTGTTACCTGTGACTGTACAGATTATATATTAGCCCATGTAGAATTTACATGTGTCCACCGGAGCCATAAGTTAAAGCACAAATCATCTCAGTCACAAAGAGTGGTCAGAAAACCAGGATCAGTCACAACCATGACCAACATTGCAATTGCCTTCTCACATCCACAAAGCTGCTCATGGGGCATCAACAGGTTGTGGAGTTCGGCCACTGCCTCTTGCAAATTTTTCTTGCTGGTTCCAAAGCAGGATATTGAAAACAAAGAGCATGAGGAGGGAAGTGATACCTTCAGAAAACAGCCTAGAGCAGTAGAAAAAAAAAATATAGTCTCTAACTGACTTTTGCTTTCCAAATATTAGGTATATACATGTGATTGGTAAAGCTGTAACTTGCATGAGAATCCTAGCTGTGAGGGAATCTTGGAAATGTAGTTTTTAATTTTTCAGGCTATGGGATTTAAAAAAAAAAGACACAAAGACACAATAGAAGGAGGTGAGACTAGATGCTGAGTGCCAGTTTTACGTATCCAACCCATGCCAAAATGAAGAATTTTGTTTTCCAGTCTCCATTGTGCAAGAAGGCAGAGATTAGAGGATGAGAATGTTGGCAGATATGACAAGTATAGTATCTTTCTTATAACGTGATAAATGTCATCCAAAGAGAATTAACTTCAGGATTTTCACAGGATCCAACTGAGAAAAGTTTTACCATTTCTCACTGGGGTTGAACTTGGAAGCACGTTGCCCTAAGTGCTTCTGGCAGCCATTTTGCAACCTCAAAAGGAAGCAAAGCTAAGAAATGGAGAGAAAGTAACAAATCCAGAATTACATTATTCAAGTCCCTTTATCTCACACACTCAAGGTCACACCTACTCTTCTATTATCTGTAAATGTATAAATGCCATTAAGAAAAAGTTCAGCCTTGTTACTTGCCACCTTCAACCAAAAAAATCTTCACTGGTATGCTCTCTCCTAGTGTTAGAAGGAGAAGAGGCCTCATTTTTTCCCATCACCAATTATAATACAGAGTAAAGATAATGTTAAGTCCAGGGATAGGATGATCACTCCAATTATTTAATCTTGCAAATAAGACAAGGTAAACGAAAATGGATTTAATTTGTAAGAAAGTTGGATAGCTAGATTGGCACACAGAGCAAGGTTCTGTTTACAGGGCTCCTGCCCTGGGAAGAAAGAGAAACTAGGACTTAAAGTCCTAGTCTCAAAGGAACTGATGGACTAGAATTCTCAAATATGATTATTCACCAGCATTTATTTTGTTTCCCCTTCTAGGCACAGAGAGGATAGTATTTCTCAGCTACCTTGCAGCTTGTTAGAACATGAGAATAGTTTCAGTAACTAAAATATGATCATAAATGACAAGTGTCACTTCTGAGCAGAGACCTAGCAACCCATTTGCATAATTCTCTAGTCTCTCTCTCTGATTGAAAAACCATAGATTCTACTTGGGGCAGTTTCAAGATAATCGAGCTTTTGTAATTCTTTGAACCAAAAGCCACTATCAACCCATGTGAATCATGGGTTCTGAGCAAAAACTTAACTTTTATAGTGGTAAGACACTGAGATGATGGGGGAGAGATTAGTGTTTCTGCAGCACTACCTACCCTATACTGGCTAATATTGTGGTACTGGTATGAGATGAAAAATCTCTCATCCGATCACCTTTGTGGAGGAACAATGTTTCCAAGATAGACCTAGATCAGACATGGCCATTTGTGCTGACCATGGAACAAGTTAAAGAGCTGACGAGAGCAAGTAAAATACAGTAGTGTCCTAGGATGGTCTTCAACCAATGGAGAAGAGACATGCTGGTGTAATGAACAGTAGGCTTTAGATCAAGATCAAGTAGAATTTCAAATACTAGTTTTGCTACTTATTAGCTGAGTGCTATCCTATCACATTTTAAATATTTCTGAGCCTCAATTTATCTATGAGGCAGAAATAAAACTGTCATTGTTATAAGAGTATTGTGAAATTGACCTAGAACACATGTAAAATGTGGTAGGTAGCCAATAGATGCCCTTGTGCAGATAAAGGAACCACCAATGTTCTCAAAAAGTGAAATTAATTACAGTCCAACAGTGATTTACTGAAAAGTCAGTAATACAACCCAGATGCCCTGATTCCCATTGCAGAACACCTATTCTGTTCTCTATAGCCTACCTCTTCATGTAATTTCATACAATTGCGAATGTGAACCATGGATTCCCATTTATGTATTGTTAACATCTAACACAGTCAATCATTGTGTATTAATTAATTGACACACATAAATATGTGATGGTCATTGTCCTTACCTCTCATAACCCTCTATTCCAGGGTTAATTTGACCCATGGTCAGCTCAACACTGGCTTCTCCAACATGCTGGGAAAAGGGAACACTTATAGACTTCTTTTTGCTTTCATAAAAAAAAATACATGTATTTAATGTGGCTGATGTGAGGCGACAAACACTCTTTAGAACTGAAGTCTTCTCCAAGAGGAATGAAATGAACTCAGGCTAATGGGATAGAGAACCCTTCACCTGTAGTTCACTGGTTCAAGTCTTCTCTGATGAGGTCAGTAATAAGTCATTACTGTCGTCTGGCTGTTCAGTGACCTATGTAAAATAAGTTGGAGGTCTTATTTCTGTTCATAGAGTACAACATCTTAGATTAAATGAAAAACAACATTGACATCAGCATCACAACAAAGCTTAGCGTCATATGGCCACTTGAATGGGAAGATAGTGCTGATGCTCTGTTTGGAGGAGAAAAGCAGACATACCACATACTGTTTCCTGACCTTCAGAGTAGGGTTACCTCAGAGTTGGGAGAGGGGGAGATGACATTTAAGTTGAGTTTCTTTTTAGCCTAGAGAGAAGTTGAGCTCCTAAGTCCTTAAAAATATATATACTTATTGTACACAGAGTAATATTTTTTTAAAATCTTTACATATTATAGTGTATCGATATATTAACTACCCCCAACTAAATACATCTTGTATTTACGTCTTGGACAATCCCCTCCCACACTGACTCAGTACTTAGCCACATGATTTGCTTTGGCCCATGGAAGACCGACACTTGTAAAACTAACGGAAGCTAGATAAATGTTCCCACATTGGGATTTGCATTTTTGAAACCCAGATACAATAAAGAAATTGTGATATGTGGGGGAGTCCACATGGATGCTCAGCAGCTAATAGCTCCAACCATGTGAGTGAGGGTACCCTAGAGTGGCTAGCTCTCAGGCAACCTGCCATCTGACGACAAAGGCATGAATGATCCCATCAAATATCACATGGAGCTGAACCAAAATGTCCCAGCTGAGCCATGACCAATTTACCATCTCACAGAATTGTGAAGAAATAATTCCTTCTCTTCAAGCACCTAGTTTTGGAATATTTGTTATGCAGCAAATAGTAACTGATACAGAAGTTAATATTCTGGCTTCCCTTAAGACCAAGCTTTATACAGACGTCCCTTCACAATCACAAGTTACTTGTCTGTTTATTGATTCCATAAATATTGATTGAGCATTGGGGCGCCTGGGTGGCTCAGTCAGTTAAGCGTCTGACTTCGGCTCAGGTCATGATCTCTCGGTCCATGGGTTCGAGCCCCGTGTCGGGCTCTGTGCTGACAGCTCAGAGCCTGGAGCCTGTTTCAGATTCTGTGTCTCCCTCTCTCTCTGACCCTCCCCCGTTCATGCTCTGTCTCTCTCTGTCTCAAAAATAAAATAAATGTTAAAAAAAATTCTTTAAAAAAATATTTATTGAGCATCTTCCGTGTTCTACTCACTATGATGCAGCATGAAAACAAACAAACAAAAACAAGCAAGATACCAGATGAGACACTATTCCTCATGGAGCTTCAACAGAGGTCCCAAACCAATGGCCCAGGATGTAAGTCCGGCCTGCAAAATTGTAATATTTGGCCCACAAGTTGCTTTTTAAAATATTGATTAAACAATCAGAAGCTTTTACATTAAAATTGGAAGCTATGGTTTCTTTTTCACACTCAGAAGAAATCGAATCCCTGGGTCTGCGCCCGGCATATGGTAGATTGGCTCAACTAAGTAGTATATCCTCTTGTTCTAGGATGGGGCATGGGCTTTCCAGACCCCCCATTCCCGTCACTACGCATGTTCTCCACAAATGTGGGGACTAATGTTATTTATTTTTAGTTTTGTAGAATTATATCATCATTTTGTTTTATTTTGCTTTTTGCCTGTGCAGCTATCAGTCGGCATCTAAGATTCTCTGTAGGATCTACTTGAGCAGATAAACAAGAACCTCCAGAAAAAAAAAAAAAAACTGTAAATACAGAGACAGGATTAGACATGGGGCATAACAACGAATAAATGAAGATAGCTAATGTAGCCTTTCCAAAATCCAACAATCTGTTCTTTTAACTCTGCATTGAAGATATTTAGGACACTCGGTATATCATCCTAAGAATTAGGTATACCAGGTTATAGAACCATTTTTCAGGAAAGAGTATCAATTTCTTTACATGCCACAAGATACCCTATGTCACAAAATACTGACTACCTTTCAAATGTCCTCAGAAAATCACAGGCCTGGGATGACTGGGTGGCTCAGTCAGTTCAGTATCTGACTTCAGCTCAGGTCATGATCTCATGGTCCATGGGTTCAAGCCCTGCACCGGGCTTGCTGCTGTCATCTCAGATCCCGCTTCAGATCCTCTGTCCCCCGCCACCACTCCGCTCCTCCTCCACTCATGCTTTCTCTCTCAAAAATAAATATTTTTTTTTTTAAAAAAAGGAAAATCACAGACATGCACTGTACATTGTGTAAACCTGAGCCTGCAGAGCGTAGTCAGGCAACAGGACAGAGAGAAGAAATACTAAAATCTTTCAGGACATTAAGCTCCAGAAGGAGCTCAAGTGGAAAAGATTTCACACTGACTTTGTGTTGTTAGTGCATTCAATCTGTCTTCCTCCTGGCCTAGAATCTGAACCTATTTCAAGATTAGAACCTGAGGAAAACAAATGCATATTTCATTAAAATTGATTTATAGGGTGTAGAGCTTCTATTTCATAAAAAAATTACTTTTGTATAGCCCCTCAAAACCTGGGGCTCCCAGTTGCTCAAAAGGCATTGTCAGCTTTCCATGGTAGCTGGCAACACTCTTAGGATCATGTCACTTTCAGATAGTACTTTGACTCTATCTTCAAATCTTATGGAAGATAAATTAGAAACAAAAAATACTGGAGAAATAGTGGATATGAAATAATGTCATCATTATCCTATTATTTATAGTGCTGCTCAGCACAAAATATCCATTATCAGCAGTGCCTTTGACTGTGTGCTTATAGCAGCTTAGATTTTGTATATAAAAGTCATATTTTAAAATAGTGAATTGTCACCAACTGGCATTGGGAAAAGGTTTGTTGGTTTTGTTTTTCTCCTGTTAGGGTTTTGTCGTTGTGGTGACAGGTGGAAAAATATGTGTCTTGGCATTTGAGTGGAAGCTACCCCATGCTAGACTACTTGAGACGTTGGAAAGCTGCAGCCTATGGACCAAATCCAGCCCTGCACATGTTTTGTTTATAAAGTCTTATTGGAAAACAGCCATGCCCATTCGTGTATACATTGTCTATACTGCTTTTGTGCTACCAGTAGAGTTGAGAAATTGCAACAGAGAAACCCTATGACCCACAAAGCATAAAATATTTACTGTCTGACCTTTACAAAAAAGTTTCTAACCACTGAACTCAATAGATGAGGGAAGGGCAGATCATCTATGTAAGATCAAGGTAGAGATATAGATTAAAGTAAAAAACAAAGTTTCATAATCCTCTAGAAGAGTTAAACAAGACAATTTTAGGAGCAAGAAAAAATGGTCTCAGACCATCGGGTACAATTCAGACATCGGGTGTACTTCTTTCAATTACAGAT
Source organism: Lynx canadensis (assembly GCF_007474595.2). Classification (NCBI taxonomy): domain Eukaryota; kingdom Metazoa; phylum Chordata; class Mammalia; order Carnivora; family Felidae; genus Lynx; species Lynx canadensis. Next base: position 195,656,670 of record NC_044306.2, read on the forward strand.
GATGAAAATGTGGTAACTTGCCTCCAAAGTGGACCTTCCAGTGACTCATGCCTCCAGCAGTCGTACCCTTCGGTGGTCCTCTTGCCTAGAATACAGTTAGTCCTGTGACTAGCTTATGAGCAATAGAATGCAAGCCACAGGTCAGCGTGGCCATGTGTGACTGCTGAGACCAGATTCTAGGAAGCCTTGCAGCGAGTGCCGCATTGTCTTACTCTCTCTCTCTCTCTCTCTCTCTCTCTCTCTCTCTCTCCTTTCAACTGTCTGACACTATCCCTTTCAAGCAGCCATCCATTCAGTTATTATTCTGTCAAAAGATATATTATTGGGCATTGTTTTTAACCAGTGCCTTGACAGGCTCAGGCAGTATGGCCAGGTCCCAGAAGCTCTGTCTGGTGGAGAAAGAGACATGCAAACCATGATGACCCAAGATAGTGTGTAAGGAAGGAAGCGTGTAAGACAACTGGGATCTTGGCGATACTCTTAGAAAGTCAGGGAAGGCTTTGCAGAAGAGGTGACCATCGGCTTGAGTCTTGAAGGAGAAGAAGCACTTTTTTCCAGACAGATTGATGAGAGGGGTTTGGTTTGAGGAAAGAAGATGAAGGTGAAGAGCCTTCTAGGCAAACAGAAGATGGTTATGGAGAAATGACAAAGTTTATCGTTTTCACGAAGTCTCCACCTCATTTTCTGTAGCTTCTAATTTTTAGTCATGGTTTCACAAGTTGAAATCAACCAAAGTCTAATACATTCTCTACTACCTTTAGAGAGCAAAGAACCATCTTCAATCAAATATATATAAGTGCGTGCGTGTGTAAATATATATATCTAGATGGAATCTGGATTTTCAAATGGAATTTCAATTTCACATCACAAACACTGCAGTTGGTGAAATATGTATAACCCTGTAAATACACATGTATAAATATGAAGTGCACATATACATATATATTTACATTGCAAACACATATAAATGCTTGTGTGTATATGTGTATGTATATAAATATATATGTTATACATGTATATATGTATAAATATAGTGTCATCCATATTTCACCAACCACAGTGTTTATCACTTGAAATTCCTTGTTAAAACATTTGCTGAGTATATTTTGAATGAGATAAATAATCTCTTTCCCAAAGAACAGGACTTTAGTTACTTAAAGGCCCTTACCATGTTCTCTATAAATCTTCTCTGACCAAAGACAATTTTCTCCACTCATTTGATTCCTCCCACATGAAAGGACTTCAAGTGCCTTTCACTTGATGGTTTCTATCTATTGAGTACCTGCTATGTCTTAGACAATGTGCTAGACACTAAGGACATGATACTAAACCAGACCAAGCCCCTGAACTCAAATCTCTTTGAAATCCCACTTGAGTTTTTCCAAGTGTTAGGCTCGAGTTTGCCTTTGTCCCACATAAAGTCATACAACTGAAGACTAATCTAAATTAATCTAAAAAATTAATTGGATATCATATCATGTACAAGATAAATTATCATTCAGTTTGGGGGTTTGGGGATTGATGTTTCCCCTTATACCCATTTATCCTAAACTCATGCACATTATGTCCCATACAGATTTAGTATGAGAAATATCCTCGTACTCCCAATGACATTAATGAGTGCATTTAATTTAATTTCTACACTTAATGAAAGAAATTGTGCAAAAAGGATATTTTTATACCATTAATGAGACCTCATTAGTAAGGAGGTTGGCTTCTGAAGGGACAATAAGAAGTCACTTTCTAAGATAACTTAACCCTTTTCTCTGAGAGAGAGAAAGCATGCAGTTTTTTCTTAATTGAAGAGGTCTCTGTTATATTCTCCCTTTCACCTTATAGAGACAAAAAAAGAATGGGTATTAATTGGTCATTCTTGGCAAGAATTATGTTGCAGAAACTAGAGCCTAGTACATACATAATAGTATATATGAATGTGTGTGTGTGTGTGTGTGTATGTGTGTGTGTGTATAAGAACTGATGGATTGTCATATGGAAAGTCACTTATTCTGTGGGTACTAAAGAAGTAAAATCAAGACCAATCTGTTTAAGTGACAAAGTAAAATGCTCCAGCAATTTTTACACAGGAATAAAAGGGAGAAACAGAGTCCTATGCATCCCAGGGTAGAGACGTTTCTAGGAAAATTCAGTTATTGCTCAAATAATATTAGACTAGCTGACTTTTAAGGCTTGTTATACCTTAAAAATTAAGCTCATACCCATTATATGTCCTTCATGTTTACATATGCACGGATATACATATATTGTATCAGAACGCATTAACTGAAACTGAAAACGTGTAAGATCCCACAAAATGAGTGCATGCACACACAAACACAATTCTGAAAATTTAGATCCCCCAAATATCACTTTAGAAGAAATCATTTTTTACCTTTTCTTTTACTATTACTTAGTCATAAAATAGAAATACCTACTCTTTTTAAAGTATTGGTAAAATAGCTACTCATCTTTCCAGCCCCAGATAAGCTATCTGGTTGGTGAAATTGAGAAAATGGAATGCCCATGGGCTTGATGGATATGCCTCTGGTTTTGCACCAAGGTAGCAGTGTGCCAAAACGAGAGCCAGGACCTGCCTTTCTTACTCTTGTCTGCAACCTGAGATCAGCTGGTGTGAGGCTTAAATTCTTACAGCTGGCTGATCACATGCTTAGGTGTGACCTCCCAAATAAATTTTGGGCAAAGGATTAGAAAAAAAGATGCTGTCTACAGACCAAATCACATCCAACACAAACGTCCTAGAAATGATGATATTCTGATCACAATTTTTCTGATTATTTCCCAATGGATTCATAATACCAACCTCATCAGTAAATAATGGGTGCCATCAAAACATAAGAGAATATTTTTAGTTACTCCCTGATTTTCAGATTTCTCTTGTTACAGTTAAAACCACAGACCATAAATGGACTTGTTTATGCTAAGCCCTACATCACCAAACTGAGACTTAATTACAATTTTGTCTTTCCCAGAAATGGAATCTTAAACCAGTCAATCAGAAATCACCATAGGAGCCCCTGGGTGGCTCAGTCGGTTAAGTGTCTGACTCTTGATTTTGACTCAGGTCATGATCTCATGGCTTGTGAGTTGGAGCCCTGGATGGGGCTCTGTGCTGACAGTGTGGAGCCTGCTTGGGATTCTCTCTCTCCCTCCCTCACTGCCACTGCCCCATTCATGTTCTCTCTCTCTCTCTCTCTCTCTCTGTCTCTCAAAATAAATAAATACACTTTTAAAAAAGAAATCGCCTGACCAGCACCAGTTAGGTACAGTAAAACCTCATTTTTGCAAGCATAATTCATCCTGAAGCATGCTTGTAATGCAAAGTGCTTGTATATCAAAGCAAATTTCCTCATGAGAAAAAGTGGAAACTCAGATGATTTGTTCCACAACCCCAAAATATTCATACAAAATGATTATAATACAAAATAATAAAGAAAATACAAAATATAAAGAAAAATAAACAAATTAACCCACATTTACCTTTGAAAACTTTCGTGGCTGGTGTGAGGGAGACAAGAAAGAGGAGGGTTGTCGTGTAGGACACTTTTCACTACCTCTAACGGAATCACTGTTATCTATTGACTCAATGGAATCTTTTTTTGCATGGGGACCATTGTATATGCTTGCACAGATGTTGACTATAGTGCACTATTAGTAAACTCTGGTCACATACTGTATTTAATATAACTGGCAATAAGGCAGCAGAGGAAAGGGTCTATATCTGCAGGCAGCCTGACCTAGAATAAAGCAAAGCATTCCTAAGCGTACTCATATGGAAAAGCAAAGGACCGTCCAGAGGTGCTTTGAACTGACAAAAAAAAATACACTAGTGCCAGTTTGGGACATCTTCCAATGATTGTGAAAAGTCACTGATTTCTGCCAAATGCCACAGCCTGAGACCGATCATCCAAGCATGGGAGACAATCACCCATCATCCCGCAGGCAGAGAGAGAGAGAGAGAGAGAAGAATCATTGGCTCAGTTGTGATCATGTAGCATTTGGCATCACGTATTACTCACATTGCAAGAAATCACTCGTTTGTCAAGTTAAAATTTATTAGAAGTGTTTTCTCGTCTTGCAGAACACTCGCGGAACAAGTCACGTGCAATCCAAGGTTTTACCGTGATCCATCTCGTAGACCCCTGCCATCCCCTACAGGAAAGTAACCTTGCAATAACCAACCTGCTTTTGTGCCTACTGTAACTTCCCTGTTCCCACTCCTTCTGCCTATAAAAGTCTTTCAATTTGTATAGCTCCTTAGAGCTCCTTTCTCTCTACTAGATTGGATGTTGCCTGATGCATGAATCACTGAATAAAGCCAATAAGATCTTTGTAATTTGTTCAGCTCATTTTTTTTCTTTTTTTTAATTGAAGCACAGTTGACATACAATGTTCCATTAGTTTCCTGTGTACAACATAGGGGTTCGACTATATGTTATGCTCTGCTCACCCCAAGTACAGCTGCCATCTGTCACCACGCAACACTATTACAATGCCATTGACTATATTCCCTATGCTGTACCTGTTATCCCTGTGAATTTTGTTTTTTAACACGCCGAAGGAACATAAATTACATAAGAAATACATATGAAATTCATATAGTGCACTTATGGGTGGAATCTTAAAAAGAAGAAGAAGTCAAACTCAGAAACAGTAGAAAAGTGGTTGCCAGGGGCTGGGAGGGTGGGGGAGATAGGAAACGTCTGGTAAAAGGGTGTAAACTCTCAGCTATGAGTTGAATAAGGTTTGAGGATCTCATGTAAAACAGGGCGACTATAGCTATAACATTATATTGTATATTTGAAATTTGCTAAGAGAGAACTAAATGTATGCAGCCCCCCCTTGGAAAAAAAGATAAATATGTGAGATGATGGATGGGCTAATTAATTGGATGGTGAGGGGAGGGATCCTTTCAGAGTGTATACATATATCAAATCACCACATCGCACTCTTTAGATATCTTACAATTTTATATGGCAATTAAAACTCAATGAAGCTGAAATTTAAACGTATACATTAAAACCTTGGATTGCAAGTAACTTGTTCTCCGAGTGTTCCACAAGAAACATTTCTAATAAATTTTACTTGATAAATGAGTGATGTCTTGCAATACGAGTAGTATGTGATGCTGAATGTCACATGATCACAACTGAGCCAATGGTTCTTAAAATTCCCTTCAACACCTGAGTACTTTGGATTACAAGCATGTTTCTTAAGACTATAATATTTTCCTTGGTGATTAGTATGGAAGGAGTAAGTACTAGGGACAAACCAAAGAGACTTCCTCATTCCTGGATTATCCTCAATGGTTTAGGGGTGGGGGGACGGTTTAGTGTAAAGGGGAAAACATTAAATTTGGGACCAGAGACTAGTACAGTAAAATCATTGTGGTTTTTTGGGAGTTGGTTAGTTTTCTTTTTATTTCTTTCGAAAAAAATAAAGAGAAATTATGCTTGATGAGCAGTTTTCTAACAGATTGACCCCCCATGACTGCTCAAACTGTATTCTGCAACTCTTTCCTTCATTAACCACAGTGACCATTTTGCTCTTTCTGGAATCTGTCAGCTGATTTCCTTCCACCATTTACTCTTCCTCCAAAATGCTTTTGAGCTCCCCCAAGAACTATTGTCTCTCCACCATCCTTCGGAAACTTGATGAAATGTCACGTTCTCAGTGAGGTGTTCTACCTCCTTAGCATTCTGCGGGAAAAACTGCCTCATCCATGTCATAATCTTTGGGGATTTCATTTCTCCCCTATCTGTACATTGGAGAAAATGATATACCAATGTTACAGAGTTTTAAGACTCTTGCCATGATCACGACGCATGTCTGTATCACCATCTAATTGACACGTATTACGCACACAAAACACATTTACTTATTTGTTTATTGTTTTCTGTCTCTGTATGAGAATATAAGCTTCATGAAAGCAGGGCTTTTCATTCCTTTTGTTTCCTGCTATATTTTCAGTGCCAATGACAGCAACTGACATGTGATAGGGTTTTCATAAGTTTTTCTTGAATGAATAAAGAAATACATACATAAAGGGAAAAAATTAGAATTTTAGGCCAAGTACGTCTGACTCCAAAGCTAACATTTCTATCTCCCCTTGCTATGCTAACCTGCCTCTTTTCTCTTCAGAAAAGAGCCATTTTCTCCAGCAGAGGATTTAATATCTGATGTGAATCCTATTAACAAAATATTATAGTGTGAAAATGTTCATTACTCATTACATAGGAAGTCAGCAGTTCCCAAAAAGGTTCTAAAAAAATACATTCAACATGATACTTGTAATCCAGACACAGAAATGTGCATTCTATCCAGAAATCTATCCCCAGATATGAGTCCAGAAAAACCCAGAGACACAGACACAGCCATGCATGAGAATCCAGGGTATAATATAGGCAGAGACCATTTTGAGTTACAAAACACATTTCCAATTTTGATGCCAAGAACTGTTGGTGTCAGCATGGAAAAACATGATCTTATTTCACTCTTGTAGGCTTGGGAGAGGTTCAGAATGCCAACCTTATTGGATATTGGGATTTTTTCAGAATCAGCAGGGAGATAGGGCTTTCTCTGTGGATTTTCACAGATGCTCAGTCAAAAATAATAAGAATTTGAGATGGATTTCCTCATCCTTAACAGCTAATACTGATGTCATCTGCTATACTCAGAATGTTTTCCTAATTACCCATTGTTCAGAGTGAACATAGAAAGCATACAAAAATCACTGACTTTTAATTTTTAATTTTAATTTTTTTACCTTACAACCAGGCAGTTGCACAACTAGGTGTTTATCCAAAGGTACAAAAATGCTGATTCAAGGTTGCACATTCACCCCAATGTTTATAGCGGTCCTATCAACAATAGCCAAATTATGGAAAGAGCCCAAATGTCCATCAAGTGATGAGATTGATAGAGAAGTTGTGGTATATGTATATATGGAATGGAATTTTACTCAGCCATAAAAAGGAATGAAAACTTACCACTTGCAATGACATGGATGGAACTAGAATGTATTATGCTAAGTGAAATAAGTCAGTCAGGGAAAGATAAATGCCACATGATTTCACTCATGTGTGGAATTTACAAAACAAAACAGATGAACACAGGAGAATGGAACAAAAAATAAAATAAGATAAAAACAGAGAGGGAGGAAAATCATAAGAGATTCTTGACTATAGGGAGCAAACTGAGGGTCACTGGAAGGGAGGTGGGTGGGGGGATGGGCATTAAGGAGGGCACTTGTTGGGATGAGAACTAGAATCCCTGGGTTCTACTGCTGAAACCAATACTACACTGTATGTTAACTAACTGGAATTTAAACAAATAAATAATTTTTTTTAAATGAAATCACTGGCTTTTGAATGAAGCAAACAGATCTGTTTCAACAGTTCTGTACCCCTTACTAACCAAACAAAGGAGTATTTCAACTTGAATTTTACTCCCCTTCTTTCTGAATGGTTTAATAGTACCCAAGTGGCTTGCTTTAAGAGTCCCTAGTCCTAACCACCATGCTAGGTGCATGCTAGTCCTTTTACTTCAAAAGGATCCCACTCTCTCCTTTCTTATCCTTTATATTATTCGCATGCCACTTCTTTCAAGAAATGATTTCTGACCCCTCGGCCCAGGTCCAGGTGCGTTACCTACTCTCACGGTGTCTTATGCCTTTCTTTGTAGCACTTTCTATGTTTCGTAATTTTTCTTCCACTTTCCATGATTATTTTATTATCATCTGTCTCCCAGGTAGACTGTAGGCTTTGTGAAGGCAGGGCTTTTGTGGGTCTGCTGAGAAACATACCCTCAGTATTCAGCACAGCACCTGATGAGAGCAAGCTCTGAGCAAATGTGTTGAACAAACACATAGTGCATATGTTAAAATATGAAACAATGATTGTATTAGCAACTTAGAGGTCATCCCTCTGTAGTCTTTTTTATTTTTTTAAATATTTTTTATCTTTTAAATACAATTTATTGTTAATACAGCTAACATAGAGCATATACAGTGTGCTCTTGGCTTTGGGAGTAAATTCGCATGATTCATCCCTTACATACAACACCCAGTGCTCATCCCAACAAATGCCCTCTTCAATGCCCATCACTCATTTTCCCCTCTCCCCCACCCTCCCCCCCATCAACCCTCAGTTTGTCCTCTGTATTTGAGTCTCTTATGGATTGCTCCCCTCTGTGTTTGAAACTATTTTTCCCCCTACCCTTCCCCCATGGACTTCTGCTAAGTTTCCCAAATTCTCTATAGCCTCTTTTAAATTCCTTTCATTCCCTGTGTTTCTGCCTGGACCCAGGAGGGTAACTGATTCCAGTCTGTGCTTTGAGTCATGCTAACAGTGAACCAGGTTTCAGCACCCCCATGCCCACTCTGAGTCACTGCCTGGGGAGAGATAATTAGCATGGACAGTGGGCGAGAACTCCAGCCTTAGGTGGTGTTTAAGAGCTAACAATCCTCATAATTTCAATTACAAGAGGGCCTGAAATTACCTTATTATATTCACACTTTCTCCCCATTTTCCTGGCCCCCACATTAGAGCTGAAAAGCAGAACCCTGTCCTCCAGCCCCAGACTCTTCCTACAGCAAAACAAAGATTATAGACCTTAAATGAATCTCCCTGTGTTCCAGGAGTTAATTTATAGCTTGGTTACAGCTTATGAGGCTGCATAAGTCAGTTCACAAAAGTGAATGTAGGGAGAGATCAATCATGACCGTTATGTGTTCAGTGTGCTTCTCCAAATGCAAGGAGAGCTATATTTTCTTTTTTCTTTTGATGGACAATGGGCACCCAGCTCTCTGAGCTGTTTGGGAGCTCAAGAAATGATATAATCTATCGTCCTGAAAACTTACCTGCAGTGTTCTAAAATAACAGTGCCAGAGAGGACTCATTCTTTTCTTTCTTTTCTACTTTTCTCTCCAACTGCATGTCTTGAGGACTGAAACAGATTTTTTTTTTATGAGACTTAGTTTAAACCCAACATGATTACTTAGAGGCAAAAGTCTATATATTCATAGTGAAGGAGGATTTAATGGAAGGGCCGAGCTTAAGGAGAGGTAAAGCACAGGTCTGGATGTAAAATGTAAGGAAATGCCCCAAACCTCAGTAATCAAGACACATAATATTTTCATGCAAGGTATGAGAAAAAAATCAAAATTAAGCCCAAGCCTCCATGATGAGCAAAATGTCAACATTTTATATAAAGACACGATTAGCATTACTGATTTTTCCTTTTGCCTCAGGCTGCAGTATTGCTTAGTACATCAAGCCTTTATTTAAATTTTTGATATCTGGCTCACTGTGGAAGTTTGTGCTTTTTAAAATATTACATATCATATTATTTACCTTGATTGCTGATGATTTGGATTTCCCTTGAATTTTGTGCCCGAGATGAGTGCCTTATTAGCCTCATCTTTGCCTGGGCCTGGATCTGCCTAATGGAAAAGAAGTTAGGAGACGAATGATTCCAGAGTCATCCATGTGATTTGGGGAAAATCACAAGATTTCTGAGTTACTTTTACTTTCCTCTCAGCAGCATTGTCTGTCACCTACATAGAGGTCTGTCACCTACAGACGCAGCCTCAGCCAGTGTCTGAGTCAACTCTCATCAACCCAGGAGCCAACGGCTGATACCAGTACATGGATAGGATTTAAAATAATACCAGTAATAGCTAGTATTTACCTACCACGCTTTTATGTCAGATTCCTGTATGTAGATAATAACAACAGTATTTGAAAAAAAAATTCAAACTGTTGCATTTTAATTTTCTTTTTTTCTCTAATCCTGAAGTTTTATTTTCCCCAGATATGTGGCAGAGACTTAGCCTCCTTAGCAGGTCATTCAGCTTGAAAGCAAGGTCTGGAAGACCAGATGAACGGTTTCCATAGAAAGAATGTAGGAACAGTTATAGTTAACACAGCCCGCCTACCAAGTACTGTTGTAGGCACTTTTCATATAAAACCCACACATACCTTTAAGAATCTTATGAGATAAAGAATTTAATATTTCAATTTTCAGATAGGAAACTGGGGTGTGGGAAGTTAGTGACTTCCCCAAAGTCAAAAGCTTGTTAATACTCTACCCGCTTAATCCCTATTCCACAGAGCCTCTTTGATACAGATGTGAATATTGAGACAGAAGAAAGAAGCCCATTCTGGCTCTGGGACGAGTGCAAAGAGAAAGAGGGGATAATAGTCAGGCTGTGTCATGATGTGCTGCACTAACAACAAGTCTCAAATGTCTCCATTTAATTCTGAATTACAGACAGTCCCCTAAGGTCTGGTAGCTCACCAGACAACCGTGTTTCTGTGACTCAGTGAATGAACCAGGATGCTTCTTTCTCATGGTTCCACCACCATCACGAGGTTTCCATGATCACTCATGGTAAGGGAGAAATATATTGAAGAATCCTTCAGGGATATTTCCCTACCACAGTGTAGAAGTGGCTGAGGTCACTTTGCTTCTGTTTCATTGCCCCAAAATAGTAACAAGGCCCTAGCTAAATGAAAGGGAGGTTGGAATAATAGTCTCTCATATGCCTAGACAGGAGAATTAGATTAAACATAGGAAAGCACTAGGGGAAAGGCAGGACTTTCAAGCTGCTTTGATTTTTCTACCCCCAGGGTCCAAATCCCTGAAAGGAGACTTGCTGTGTTGTGTTATTTAGGTAAATACTTTAGGAAGAAAAAATAGTCTTACTTTTCTGCTCCCTTGAGCCCTCATGAGGAGGCTGCCTGGCCACTTGTCCTCTCTGCCTTCACTTCCCGCAGGGAGTGGGAAAAGAGTCTATCATGCAGGGTACATGTGTTGGTAAGAGGTAGTTGGGCACAAGAGAGGCCCTGAGTTTAGCTCTCCAGATTCTTAGATGGAGTGAGAGGATCTGGAAGATTCTAAAAGCCCAGAATAGGGAGGATGCTAGTCTCTGAGAGTTTAGGTTAGTGAACTTGCCAGAGAGATCCTGCTGCAGGAACAGAGTGGACCTCCAAACAAGGCCTGCCGGAAGGACTTTCCTGGGCCAGGGGACAGATGGGAAGCCACAACAATGACTTAGGACTCCAACTTTCATTGAAATCAATGTGAGTACCACTCGGTCACAGAGCATAAATGAGATCCATTGGGAGTGGGGTAGAGAAGACTATATGTTTGAAAGCTGTAAACATCAGCGCCCCCCCCCACTCTCTGTCCCCACTTACTCCACATACATTAGGGTGCTTTTGCCAAGAAAAAAGTAGATTAGTTATGATATCCCCAAGAGTCATTGTTTTTACCCAAATAAGACTAGACATTACTTGGGATTGTGTGCTGGGAAGAAAAATGTCTACCACAAAGCCATTCATGTCCTAATCCACAGAATTCATGAATATTTCACCTTACATGGTGAGGAAGACTTCAACAGATGTGAGTAAGGGCACAGACTTTAAGATTGGGAGATTAAGGGGCACCTGGGTGGCTCAGCCAGTTAAGCATCCAACTTCAGCTCAGGTCATGATCTCACAGTTCGTGACTTCGAGCCCCGTGATGGGCTTTGTGCTAACAGCTCAGAGCCTGGTGCCTGCTTCAGATTCTGTGTCTTCCTCTCTCTCTGCCCCTTCCCTGCTCATTCTCTTTCTCTCTCTCTCTCTAAAATAAATAAACATAAAAACATAAGATTGGAAGATTAACCTGAATTATCTGGGTGAAGCCAATCTAATCATGAGTCCTTAAAGGAAGAGAACCTTATCAGACCGGTCAGAAATAGAGACTGACCATGGAAGTCAGAGAGACATGGCATGAAATGGTTGGTGTGATTTGGAAATGGAGGGAAGAGGTCTTACACCAAGAAACACAGTCCTCTCTAGAAGGCGGCAATGCCCTCAGATAACAGCCAGCAAGAAAATGGGGATCTCGGTCTGCACAACTACAAGAAAGTGAATTCTGCCAACCACCCGAGTGAGCAGGAAACAGATGCTCCCCCAGAGCCTCCAGGAATGAATGCAGCCCTGCCAAATCCTTGACTTTAGTCTAGCGAGAACTGCATTGGATGTCCAACCTCTAGGACTGCAAGATAACAAATCTAGCTTGTTACAAACCACTAAGACTGTGATAATTTGTAATGGCAGCAATGGAAAACTAATACAAGCTCTCTAAATTTGAGTGAACTAAAAGTATTTTGTTATTGTTGTCATTGTTTTCTCCCTACTACCTTGTGTTTGAGGGCTCATGAGGAAGCCCAGACTACTTTTTCCTCGTTTCTATTTCCGCTGCATATCTGAGTTGTAATAGGAACGGTTTTTGTGAGTCTGCCACACATATACCTCGTGTCACTCTTTTCTCCCAATAACCCCACAAAGCATGCACTATTATGATTCTTATCTGTAGATGTGAAATTGCTAGTTAGAGAGGGTTAGCAAGAGATCCAGGATCAACCCACTAGTAAGGGGCCATCTAATGGTAGTGGGGCTCAACTGGGTCCATCTGATGGCAGTGATCAACAATAAGTCCCTGTTGCTTCAGTGCCTCTGGTCTCTGCTTGGAAGCTTATCTCTCTCAAGCACTTCCTCCTCAGCTATTGTTTCTAAAATGCAAATTTGGTTATTTCTCTTTGCAACATGAAACTATAGGCTGCTGATCTTGACTCTGCCTGATCTCTCTAGCCACATCTCCTAGTCCCCTTTCGGTCACTATCCAGCTGTACTGACTACTTATGGTTACAACACGTAGTGAACTCATTGGGCCTCAGAGCTCTTGTTCAAGCTGTCTCTGTGGAGCTAGTCTCAAGGTCCTTTGGTAGAACATATATTCCTAGCAGGCTACAGTCATTTTCCCATGAGACCCAGAACTCTGCGACCATCCGCCACCCCCAGGTGTCTGCTTTGGCTCCCATCTACACCCAACTATCTTTTTCACCAAGTTCGTTTTTGCCATTCCCCTGATTTGATGGCTAATTTTGACCATGACTTTCTGAACACCCTTAGCAATGGACTGCATCTCCACCAGACTCAACAAACCGTTTAGAATCCTTATCTCCACAGTAGTTTCTTTCAAGCCTTATTGATTTCAAAGAAATTCTTGATGGCACATTTTACCCATAACAACCAGCCTACCTTATGGGCCCTCTGTAATCAATGGAATTACATCGGAAAAATGAAGAGTCAATAGAATTCATCTCATACAACACACATTATGAAAATGCATTAATTGTTTCCCACTTCGTATCGTTTGAGAATGAACTGCACCATATGCTTACCAAGTCACAGAAGTGAGTTATAAACACAGAAATTATACAAAAGCCTCTTCTTTGAGCTCCTTCTAATTCCTTCCTTCTATTCAAAACTCAGGAATTAGAGTGTATACAAATTTTGGTCCTAACACACTGTTCCCAATATATGTTTCAAAGAATATTTGATTCATTAATTTCCCTGGGGTAAGGTGGTCAAATAATTTTGGGCAATGCTGCCTGTTATAACCTCTTCTTCAAGATTCAAAGTTTGTTAGCAGTATTGCAGTAGAGAAAGTATTTAAATGTGTTAAACCCAGCAACTTCCAAACCTATTTACTCAAAGGATCTCCTTTTTTAATGAAACCTATTTTTACCCTCCCAGGCCAATATTTAATCCTTCGGGGGTCACTAGCTTTGTCTTTTCTGATCATGATTATGTCTCTATCTGGTCTATTGGGGCAAAATCCTGTTCCACTTCTTCCTTATGGAATCTACCAGTAATCCAGACCGTGCAGGAAGCCTAAGTCGGCCACCTCTGCCATCCCAATAGCATCCTCACACTCTCTTCCCGAAGGACTTTGCCCTATTAACCTGCCATGACCAATTGTCTCTCTATGACAAAGTAGTCCTCTTAAATCCTTTGGTGGAAACGTTCTATCCTTCACTATGGAGAGGGGCATTGGGAAGCCCTTCTTTTGGGGACCCGCATAGCATTTCCTGCCTAGCATGACTTTAAATCCTCCTGCCCCACATCTCCTACCTCCAACTATTGCTCAGAAAGCTGCTCTTCCCACAGCTCTTGAAGTTCAAGAGTGATTGGCACAGTCTTCACGATTCTCACATGTATGTTGTGTTCAGAATCCCCTGGAAGGCTTATTAAAACACCAGTTCCTTGGGGTGCCTGGGCGGCTTGGTTGGTTAAGCGTCCAGCTCTTGATTTGGGTTCAAGTCATAATCTCACAGTTCATGAGATTGAGCCCCATGTCGGGCTCTGTGCTGACAGTACAGAGCCTGCTTGGTATCTTCTGCCCCCCCCCCCGTCTCTCAAAATAAATAAATAAACATAAAAACAAAAACAAAAGTAAAAACAAAACACACCAATTCTTGGAGCCCACCCTGGAGTTTCTGGTTCAGCAAGTCTGCAGTGGAGACCAAGAATTTGCATTTCTAACAAATTCCCAGGTTATGCTAATTCTAGAGATCATATTTTGAGAACCCCTGATATATAGAAACCACTGACATATAGGGTTGCAGTTACCTTGGGCTGATAAGACCAATACAAATAATAAGGAAACGTAGGGGCACCTGGGTGGCTCAGTTGGCTAAGCGTTGGACTTCAGTTCAGGTCATGATCTCATGGCTCATGAGTTCAAGCTCTGCGCTGGGCTCTGTGCTGACAACTCAAAGCTGGAGCCTGCTTCTGATTCTATGTCTCCCTCTCTCTCTGCCCCTCTCCTGCTCACACTCTGTCTCTTTCTGTCAAAAACAAATAAATGTTAAAAAAAATTCTTTTTAAAGTAAAAAGAAAAAGTAAAAGAAAAAAGTTAAAACACCATTGTCTGATTTTCAGGACAAATAATCTGAGGTCTACTGGGATGTCAACACCCTAATGAAGCAGTGCATTGGGGTGCAGAAAGAAAATCAAATAGAATCCCAGTTATATTTTTTTTTTAATTTTTTTTTCAACGTTTATTTATTTTTGGGACAGAGAGAGACAGAGCGTGAACGGGGGAGGGGCAGAGAGAGAGGGAGACACAGAATCGGAAACAGGCTCCAGGCTCTGAGCCATCAGCCCAGAGCCCGACGCGGGGCTCGAACTCACGGACCGCGAGATCGTGACCTGGCTGAAGTCGGACGCTTAACCGACTGCGCCACCCAGGCGCCCCGTCCCAGTTATATTTTTAATCTAAAAGATAAGACAGACATTACACTATATGAATAGTACTGAGAAGGTCAACAAGGTGCCTGTGGGGTGCGGGAGTATTAGAACTTACATAACACAGGCGACTGACAGGCACTTACGCTGACTTATTCACTTTTCGTGTATTTTATTAGTTACGATGTGAGTTTCAATGTCTTAAAAAAAAAAAAAAGTTTATGTCTAACTGCCCTAACTTCATGGACATGAGCTGTCCAGGCTGACATAGAGGTTCTGCGGTGCCATGAGCTTGCCTGAGGCTTCCGTAGTGTGAACAGAGAGCAAAGCTTCAGCTTTTGCACAAAGTGGGGAAAAACACAGGGAGGGCAGACTCCTTTTCTCATTAGGTTGCACCCCTCAGTTTGTTTACAGCCATTAGGCAGACCCTGCTCAAATGATCAAACTGACTGCAAGGGAGACCACGATATGTAATCTTCCCACCTAGCTAAGACTTCTAGTTTCAATAAGTGCGCACAGGTATTGAGGGCGCAGTGAACAGTCTCTGCAACATGCATTGTAATGCACTATGGTTTCGATGTTCTTGTTTAATTATATTTACAGGTCTTGTGATCTCATGTCAGCTAACACTCAGAGAGAACAGGTGGTTTGGTGGGGTTTCTATGAAGAAATGATTGAAGATAATGTCGGTTACATAAACACATGTGAACAAGACAATGGAAGAACAGGTGGATCTTCTCCTCCAAGGTCTTAGCTGGCCACATTAATGAATTAGAATCATGCCAGTCTAAATGGTTCTGACACACAGGGGTGCCTGGATGGTTCAGTCAGTTGAGAGTTCAACTTTTGATTTTGGCTCGGGTCATGATCTCACTGTTTGTGGGATTGAGCCCTGCATCAGGCTCTGTGCTGGGTGTGGAACCTGCTTGGGATTCTCTGTCTCCCTCTGCCCCTCTCCCCTGCTCGTACTCTCTTCCGCACCTCTAAAATAAAATTTTGTAAAAAATTAAGCAGTTCTGACACACAACAAGGCAAAAGCAAACAAACCAATCCTGAAATTATCTGGAAGAGCAATGAGAACATAGATTTATATCCACTATCATATAATATCATCTAATATCTTGCACTGTAAGACTCATTTAAGGTAAAATGCAAAGTTAATAATAGTGGAGGGTACACATTATCATACATATATCTGTTCATGCATTGTATTCTACTTATAAAACTCTATATATTTATAGGTTATAGAGACCCTGTAGGTTATAGATAGGTTATACATAACCTATAAATTATATATATATATATATATATATGTGTGTGTGTGTGTGTGTGTTTATGTATATATATATGTACATATGTGCATATATGTATATATGTATATATGTGCATATACATTCATACATATATATTCTATAAAGTGAATGAATACATCAGGGCATCTGGGTGACTCAGTCAATTAAGTGTCTGATTTGATTTCAGTTCAGGTCATGATCTCACGGTCCGTGGATTCAAGCTCCACATGAGGCTGCAAGCCAACAGCGGAACCTGCTTGGGATTCTCTCTCTCTCCCTCTCTGTCTCTGCCCCTCTCCTACTCGTACTGTCTTGTATCTTTCTCAAAATAAACTTGAAAACAACAACTTTAAATCAATAAAAAATATAGTGAACGAACACAAACAATTACTACACGTTATAATTCCTTTTTTTTCCATATTTTTAATGTGTTTGAGAGAGAGACAGAGTATGAGCAGGGGAGGGGCAAAGAGAGAGGGAGACACAGAACACGAAGCAGGCTCCAGGCTCTGAGCTGGCAGCACAGAGCCCCACGCGGAGCTCAGAGTCACAAACCATGACATCATGACCTGAGCCAAAGTCGGATGTTTAACCAACTGAGCCACTTGGGGGCCCTTATAATCCCATTTGAATAATGAGCAACAGGAAAGTTATATAAGAAGTCCAAGTTTTACATGGTGCTATGGTGCCATCACAATTGGAAACATGTTTAACATTCATTTGTCATCTTTATCACCTCCTTTTATTGCCCACTCTTACAACACACAAAATATGTTAGTATTTTAGCACATATACACAACTTATTCATAAAAATGCATACATAAATTGGGTGTATGCTCAAGATATTTAAATACTAGGGTTGTGCAAGCAAGTTGTCCAAAAGTGATCCTTGCTCTAAGAAGCTGAGCCTTGAGAAATGAGGACTTTCGATCTATAAATACATGATTTTGTGTTTAGTGCTGAAACTTAGGGATGCGTCACTCCACAAACTCTCTTATCTTTTCCGGGCTCAACCTAACTCATTTTCCTCTCATGTGAGGAGGAGCCAATGCCTCGGTCATTTGCCTGGCACCGTGGGTCTGAATCAGATGGCATCATGTATAGCCAAACCTCTCTGCAAACGACAAATACCTGTATGTCCTAACTCGTGTTGAAGGAGGCTAGGATTTGGATAGAAAGAGATGATGGCAAAATTATGTCAGGTAGAATTGAAGAATTAACATGTGAGAACCGTTATGCTTATAAGAGAACTAGCATCATTTATTTTCCACCATGATTCATCACCTGGCATTCAGTGCCTCATTTAACCCTCCCTGGGACTCGGCAGGTAGCATTGTTTTTTTGTTTGTTTGTTTGTTTTTTTGGTATTTTATTTTATTTTATTTTATTTTTTAATATATGAAATTTATTGTCAAATTGGTTTCCATACAACACCCAGTGCTCATCCGAAAAGATGCCCTCCTCAATACCCATCACCCACCCTCCCCTCCCTCCCACCCTCCATCAACCCTCAGTTTGTCTCAGTTTTTAAGAGTCTCTTATGCTTTGGCTCTCTCCCACTCTAACCTCTTTTTTTTTTTTCTTCCCCTCCCCCATGGGTTTCTGTTAAGTTTCTCAGGATTCACATAAGAGTGAAACCATATGGTATCTGTCTTTCTCTGTATGGCTTATTTCACTTAGCATCACACTCTCCAGTTCCATCCACGTTGCTACAAAGGGCCAGATTTCATTCTTTCTCATTGCCACGTAGTACTCCATTGTGTATAGTAACCACAATTTCTTTATCCATCCATCAGTTGATGGACATTTAGGCTCTTTCCATAACTTGGCTATTGTTGAGAGTGCTGCTATAAACATTGGGGTACAAGTGCCCCTATGCATCAGTACTCCTGTATCCCTTGGGTAAATTCCTAGAGCATTGTTTATTGCTATGTTACAAAGGAAGAAAGTGAGGCTCACTGAGATTTCCGAATCTCTCCAAGGCTACCTGGTCAGAATGTGGCAGAGCCTTCCAGTGAAGTCCCATCTAACTCCCGAAATCTGACAGGTAGCACAGCTTCGGCGCACCGACCTGAGTCTCACTGAGTGCATCTGGACCAGAAAACACATCGAAACTGGATGGAAGGGATGAGACAATAGGTCTCAAGTGCTAGGATAAAGAATGTTCCCTTGATGTTTGGAAAATTCCACATTTTGTATACGGTTCCCGGCAGGATGCATCTGTCCTTGTCAGGAGGATCAGCTGCTGGAGATAAGTCCGTCAGCCTGGCGGGGGCGGGGTGGGGGGGCAGGATTCAGAATGGCAGGGAACAGTTTGACGTATGGCAAGGGACCCAAGAAAGTTGGTAAGAACTCCCCTTGAATGTGAATATCTGCTTCAATCAGACTTGCATTACGCAACTAATGCTTAGGGCTTTGGGACACTGAGGCTCAGTGTACCCATTCTAAAGTATCTGCTTGTCAGGTTACGTTTCTCCGGCACAGAGCATGGTGTGGGTATAGAAACGCACTCAGCTTAATTGTCTTAAACCCTGAGGTCATGGACTGGCATCGAGGTATTTACAGAACACCATTGATATAGAAGGTGCTGTTTTAGATTCTGAAGATGAAAACAAGAAATAAATACAATTCTGACCTTCAGATGACTAGCAGGGGAGAGTGGTAAATACAAAGACAGTTCCAATATACTCTGACATGCTACAGCCGGGGAAAGCCCAGAACACTACTGAATATTTTCTCCATCCCTGGTATTAACATCCAAGGGGGGTTGGACCATTGCTTGGACCACCGCAAACCCTCAGCTCGCTGTGTAGAGATACAACCGCTAATCCCCTCATGTCTGACAATGGGATGATTCCCACACATGAGCTGTGGTGTGGGTGTACTGACATGCACAGGGTAATTGTCCTTTATAATTGAAAATGTGGCCACTGACAGTTTTATGTCCCTGACAGTCAACCACTGTCAACGGGATTTTATGGTGAATTTACAGTGGCAGGCTCTGGGTCCTGGGTTAATAGGCCTTCTGCCTCTGTAATAGGGACCCATTAGAAAAAGGAGGGAGAGGAACTTCTAAACACAGCCTGTTTCTCCAGCTCAGCTGCTGTGGGCTCTGGGGTATTAAATACTTTCCTGGCTCAGGAGTCACATTACAGATGATATTTAATCTCACCTTCCAGTCGTCCTGCCCAGAATCTATAGCTATAAGTCATGATACCAAGAGCAGACCACTCCCCTCCCATCATAGATCTTTGGGGAAGGTTCTTCCGGGATGCTTGATGTTTGGCAAAATATCAGAAAATAACCCGGCAGCGGGGCACCCACAGCCTGAGAAGTTTGACAATCATGGCTGTCAAATTTCCAGCCGCTGTGAGTAGGTAAATGAGCAAGAGATGGAAATTGAGTCATTGCAAAGGGTCGTGATTGCCACAAACAGCTGCAAAGCCTCACGGTAAACAGAACATCAACATGTGCATTTAATTAAAACGTTGTCTATTTTTGCAGGTACTTAAAATGCCAGAAACTACTAGGCTAAGACTCATTTATTCTATTTAATCCTTATGGGAAACATATTGCTGTTCCCATTTAACAGTCAGGGAAACAAAATGTAGAGGTGCTGAACACTCTTGCCCAAGAAAGAAGAGCAGAGGGACGTTTCGAACCCAAATCTGTCTGATGACAAAGGCTGTGATCTTCACACGCCGATACAAGTTCCTCTCCAAACGCCAAGCGAGGGGTTTGCTTTTGTTTGGGTTTAGCTCCAGAATCTTTTCCTTCTCGTGTCCCGTTATTGGAAAATAGTTGTAGTCACATAGAGCTGCTGAGAACCACTTTTCAAACCAGCAACTGAGGGAAAAGTCACAAATCCTTCTCTTCCATTTCTTCCAAGGGGAGGAGGATGTTCTTTGGATACGAAGCACACAGAACTCCCTGGAAAACCTCTGTTAAATGCCACGGTCACAAAACGGTTTTAGTAAATAAAACCCCTACCATGGGTGCCGCATGGTTGGGAGAGAGAAAGAAATGGTGTATGAATGCCCACAAAAGACACCTGCCATCCCTTCTCTGAAGCCAGAGGAGCCAAATATCCATTCGGGCTTCTGGGTTTTATGATCCCCCAAATTATGCAGTTCTCCCAGCAGGGGCTGGGGCAATACTACGTAAACAAACACATTCATGTTTCTGCAGTGAAACCCACAAAAATTCACACTTCATTTAATACCCAAAGGCTATAAACTAACTCCCGTTAGGGTCAGGCCAGGTCAGAGGAGCTAAAAAATAAATGAAGGAAAGTATGCTTTTCTTTCAAAGCTTCTGTATCCACCCTAAGATATCATCTTGTTTAATTCTCAAAAACATTCTCTAGTGGAGAAGAAATCGTTCTTTCTAGGGACTGCCGGATGTCCTTTGGCATCAAAGGGCAAAGTCCCTTGATCACCACCTCCTATCTCTAATTTGTGTCCTAGTTAACCCTGGAATTCGGACTGTTTCACAGAGCATTTCTGTGCCGCACTGGACAGAGCAACAAATGTCACACAGGCTCTTCCTCTCCCTCCAGATAGACAGTTTCCACCCCTAGCTCCCACCTCTCAAAATGCAGAGAAGCTCGGGGCACCTGGGTGGCTCAATCGGTTAAGCATCCGACTTCGGCTCAGGTCATGATCTCACGGTCCGTGGGTTCGAGCCCCGCGTCAGGCTCTGTGCTGACAGCTCAGAGCCTGGAGCCTGCTTCAGATTCTGTGTCTCCCTCTCTCTCTGCCCCTCCCCTGTTCATGCTCTGTCTCTCTCTCTGCCTCAAAAATAAATAAAACATTAAAAAATTTTTTTAAAAAAATGCAAAGAAGCTCAAACTGGGAGATGGTGGTGAAGGAAGGCTCTGTGTGTGTATGTGTGTGTGTGTGGGGGGGGGGGTCCCTCTGGGTGCCTTTGCTCATTCCATCCTCACCCATCCCTTAACACCGTCCTACGTCCCCTGCCTGTGAGTTGTCCAACTTGACAAGTGTCTGAGTGCCAAATGCTGCCATGAGTCTGGATACACCTTTCGATGCTTACACAGTTTCCTCTTGCTTCTCCTTTCTCCCTTTTCTTGGTTCCTGGAAGCAAAAAGAATCAGAGAAAAGCATGGACACATTAATCTGTGAGAAATCCAGGGTCCGTGCTTTGTCCTCATCACTGTCCAGAATGTGACCTTCCTCGCCTGCGTCCAAAAACTACTGGCTGTGGTGGTCATCTGCTTTACCGCATGTGGGTAGAGTGTGGCCTCCTTACCTTTCAAGAAAATAGCATGTGATCGAAACATAAAAGGTGACTAAGAAGTACAACATATCACTTACTCAAAAAACAGCTATCTGTCTTTTTTAAAATGTTTATTTATTTTGAGAGAGAGAGAGAGAAAGAACGTGCACAAGCAGGGTAGAGGCAGAATGAGACGGAGAGAGAGAATCCCAAGCACGTCTGCTCTATCAGCACAGAGCTTAACGTGGGGCTCGATCCTATGAACTGTGAGATCACGACCTGAGCCGAAATCAAGAGTTGGACATTTAACCTAATGAGCCACCCAGGTACCCTATGTTTTAATTTTAATTTTTATGTTTTAGAGGTAATATGATTAAAGAAAATCTTAAATACAGACCAAAGGGGGGGGGAAGGGAGAAGAAACTGAAATATACCAATAATCTCACTTGTTTCTCTCTGGTGTCTCCTTTCTCCTTGTTCCTATGCATGTTTCAACCAGTTTATTAAATCAGAGAGGATATACAACACTGTTATTTTTTAACACATTTTTCAAAAGCACTTTCCATGCGTGCTGTGGCGTATTTTCAACGAACATTACACAGTCATTAAGAGTGTTTTCGAAGTCAGACTTTCATGGACTGAAGATTTGCTTCCCCAAAATTTGTATGTTGAAGCCCTGACCCCTAATGTAATGAAGCCCTTGGGAGGTAGCTTTGAATTAGGTCATGACGGTAGGGCCCCCAAAGAGGAAGAGAGACCAGAGCTGTCTTTCTCTTTCTGGCCTATGAGCACACAGCAAGAAAACCACCGTGTGCAAGCCAGGAAGACGTCTCTCACCAGGAACGGAATTGGATGGCTTGTTGATCTTGGACGTCCCGCCTTAAGAAACTTGATAAATAAATGTCTGCTTACATTACATAGTCTGCAGTATTTTGTTATGGCAGCTCGAGCTGGCTAATACACAGACTGCCTGACTGACCACCTACTAACTGGATAAGCTTGGGTAAGTTCTATAACTTTTCTGTGCTTTGACTTCCTCAACTATAAATGGAGAAGGTAGCAGCAGCTGTCTTACAGAGCTGTTGTGAAGATAAAACGAGGAATTGCACACAGAGTACTTAGACACTGTTTGACACTTAGCGAGCCCTCCATAGATACTATTGACTGGTGAGTTTCCAGTTTCCCCATCTGTTACTCTGAATAATCATACCCACCTCACAAGCTTTTTGTAAAGACAGAGGCCAAATGTGTGAGAGCCGAGTTCAATGCCTGGTTGAGAGCAGGTTTGGAATTACAAAAGACATAAAATCTTGAAAAATAAGAATACTTAAAAACTGTTCAAATGTTTATTTGAAAATGCTTTTGAAATGCTCCAGGTGGCAGGTTTAGAAGATGGCGGCGTAGGAGGACGCTGGGCTCACCGCGCGTCCTGCTGATCACTTAGATTCCACCTACACCTGCCTAAATAACCCAGAAAACCGCCAGAGGATTAGCAGAACGGAGTCACCGGACCCAAGTGCAGACGAGAGGCCCACGGAAGAGGGTAGGAAGGGCGGCGAGGCGGTGCGCGCTCCACGGACTGGCGGGAGGGAGCCGGGGCGGAGGGGCGGCTCGCCGGCCAAGCAGAGCCCCCGAGTCCGGCTTGCAAAAGCGGAGGGGCCTGACGGACTGTGTTCCGACAGCAAGCGCGACTTAGCGTCTGGGAGGTCATAAGTTAACAGCTCTGCTCGGAAAGCGGGAAGGCTGGAGGACAAAGGGAGGGTGAGCTGCGGAGCCCCCGGACGAAAGAGCTCAGTTTGGCGGGGAACAAAGGCGCTCGCCAGCGCCATATCCCCCGCCCATCCCCCAGCCAAAATCCCAAAGGGAACCGGTTCCGGCCAGGGAAATTGCTCGCTCCGCGCAAACACCCAACTCTGTGCTTCTGCGGAGCCAAACCTCCGGCAGCGGATCTGACTCCCTCCGGCTGCCACAGGGCCCCTCCTGAAGTGGATCACCTAAGGAGAAGCGAGCTAAGCCTGCCCCCCCCCCCGCCGCCGTGCACCTTGCCTTCCCACCCCAGCTAATACGCCAGATCCCCAGCATCACAAGCCTGGCAGTGTGCAAGTAGCCCAGACGGGCCACGCCACCCCACAGTGAATCCCGCCCCTAGGAGAGGGGAAGAGAAGGCACACACCAGTCTGACTGTGGCCCCAGCGGTGGGCTGGGGGCAGACATCAGGACGGACTGCGGCCCCGCCCACCAACTCCAGTTATACACTACAGCACAGGGGAAGTGCCCTGCAGGTCCTCACCACACCAGGGACTATCCAAAATGACCAAGCGGAAGAATTCCCCTCAGAAGGATCTCCAGGAAATAACAACAGCTAATGAGCTGATCAAAAAAGATTTAAATAATATAACAGAAAGTGAATTTAGAATAATAGTCATAAAATTAATCGCTGGGCTGGAAAACAGCATACAGGACAGCAGAGAATCTCTTGCTACAGAGATCAAGGGACTAAGGAACAGTCACGAGGAGCTGAAAAACGCTTTAAAGGAAATGCAAAACAAAATGCAGACCACCACGGCTCGGATGGAAGAGGCAGAGGAGAGAATAGGTGAACTAGAAGATAAAGTTATGGAAAAAGAGGAAGCTGAGAAAAAGAGAGATAAAAAAATCCAGGAGTATGAGGGGAAAATTAGAGAACTAAGTGATACACTAAAAAGAAATAATATACGCATAATTGGTATCCCAGAGGAGGAAGAGAGAGGGAAAGGTGCTGAAGGGGTACTTGAAGAAATTATAGCTGAGAACTTCCCTGAACTGGGGAAGGAAAAAGGCATTGAAATCCAAGAGGCACAGAGAACTCCCTTCAGACGTAACTTGAATCGATCTTCTGCACGACATATCATAGTGAAACTGGCAAAATACAAGGATAAAGAGAAAATTCTGAAAGCAGCAAGGGGTAAACGTGCCCTCACATATAAAGGGAGACCTATAAGACTCGTGACTGATCTCTCTTTTGAAACTTGGCAGGCCAGAAAGAATTGGCACGAGATTTTCAGGGTGCTAGACAGCAAAAATATGCAGCCGAGAATCCTTTATCCAGCAAGTCTGTCATTTAGAATAGAAGGAGAGATAAAGGTCTTCCCAAACAAACAAAAACTGAAGGAATTTGTCACCACTAAACCAGCCCTACAAGAGATCCTAAGGGGGACCCTGTGAGACAAAGTACCAGAGACATCACTACAAGCATAAAACATACAGACATCACAATGACTCTAAACCCGTATCTTTCTATAATAACACTGAATGTAAATGGATTAAATGCGCCAACCAAAAGACACAGGGTATCAGAATGGATAAAAAAACAAGACCCATCTATTTGCTGTCTACAAGAGACTCATTTTAGACCTGAGGACACCTTTAGATTCAGAGTGAGGGGATGGAGAACTATTTATCATGCTACTGGAAGCCAAAAGAAAGCTGGAGTAGCCATACTTATATCAGACAAACTAGACTTTAAATTAAAGGCTGTAACAAGAGATGAAGAAGGACATTATATAATAGTTACAGGGTCTATCCATCAGGAAGAGCTAACAATTATAAATGTCTATGCGCCGAATACCGGAGCCCCCAAATATATAAAACAATTACTCATAAACAGAAGCAACCTTATTGATAAGAATGTGGTAATTGCTGGGGACTTTAACACCCCACTTACAGAAATGGATAGATCATCTAGACACACGGTCAATAAAGAAACAAGGGCCCTGAATGAGACACTGGATCAGATGGACTTGACAGATATATTTAGAACTCTGCATCCCAAAGCAACAGAATATACTTTCTTCTCGAGTGCACATGGAACATTCTCCAAGATAGATCATATACTGGGTCACAAAACAGCCCTTCATAAGTTTACAAGAATTGAAATTATACCATGCATACTTTCAGACCACAATGCTATGAAGCTTGAAATCAACCACAGGAAA
The DNA here is from genome assembly GCF_007474595.2 of Lynx canadensis. NCBI lineage: Eukaryota > Metazoa > Chordata > Mammalia > Carnivora > Felidae > Lynx > Lynx canadensis. Next base: position 195,682,269 of record NC_044306.2, read on the forward strand.
AAGTCTGGAAAACCTCCAAAAGCATGGAGGTTAAAGAACACCCTACTAACGAATGAGTGGGTCAACCAGGCAATTAGAGAAGAAATCAAAAAATATATGGAAACAAACGAAAATGAAAATACAACAATCCAAACGCTTTGGGACGCAGCGAAGGCAGTCCTGAGAGGAAAATACATTGCAATCCAGGCCTATCTCAAGAAACAAGAAAAATCCCAAATACAAAATCTAACAGCACACCTAAAGGAAATAGAAGCAGAACAGCAAAGGCAGCCTAAACCCAGCAGAAGAAGAGAAATAATAAAGATCAGAGCAGAAATAAACAATATAGAATCTAAAAAAACTGTAGAGCAGATCAACGAAACCAAGAGTTGGTTTTTTGAAAAAATAAACAAAATTGACAAACCTCTAGCCAGGCTTCTCAAAAAGAAAAGGGAGATGACCCAAATAGATAAAATCATGAATGAAAATGGAATGATTACAACCAATCCCTCAGAGATACAAACAATTATCAGGGAATACTATGAAAAATTATATGCCAACAAATTGGACAACCTGGAAGAAATGGACAAATTCCTAAACACCCACACTCTTCCAAAACTCAATCAGGAGGAAATAGAAAGCTTGAACAGACCCATAACCAGTGAAGAAATTGAATCGGTTATCAAAAATCTCCCAACAAATAAGAGTCCAGGACCAGATGGCTTCCCAGGGGAGTTCTACCAGACGTTTAAAGCAGAGATAATACCTATCCTTCTCAAGCTATTCCAAGAAATAGAAAGGGAAGGAAAACTTCCAGACTCCTTCTATGAAGCCAGTATTACTTTGATTCCTAAACCAGACAGAGACCCAGTAAAAAAAGAGAACTACAGGCCAATATCCCTGATGAATATGGATGCAAAAATTCTCAATAAGATACTAGCAAATCGAATTCAACAGCATATAAAAAGAATTATTCACCATGATCAAGTGGGATTCATTCCTGGGATGCAGGGCTGGTTCAACATTCGCAAATCAATCAACGTGATACATCACATTAACAAAAAAAAAGAGAAGAACCATATGATCCTGTCAATCGATGCAGAAAAGGCCTTTGACAAAATCCAGCACCCTTTCTTAATAAAAACGCTTGAGAAAGTCGGGATAGAAGGAACACATTTAAAGATCATAAAAGCCATTTATGAAAAACCCACAGCTAACATCATCCTCAACGGGGAAAAACTGAGAGCTTTTTCCCTGAGATCAGGAACACGACAGGGATGCCCACTCTCACCGCTGTTGTTTAACATAGTGCTGGAAGTTCTAGCATCAGCAATCAGACAACAAAAGGAAATCAAAGGCATCAAAATTGGCAAAGATGAAGTCAAGCTTTCGCTTTTTGCAGATGACATGATATTATACATGGAAAATCCGATAGACTACACCAAAAGTCTGCTAGAACTGATACATGAATTCAGCAAAGTTGCAGGATACAAAATCAATGTACAGAAATCAGTTGCATTCTTATACACTAACAATGAAGCAACAGAAAGACAAATAAAGAAAATGATCCCATTCACAATTGCACCAAGAAGCATAAAATACCTAGGAATAAATCTAACCAAAGATGTAAAGGATCTGTATGCTGAAAACTATAGAAAGCTTATGAAGGTAATTGAAGAAGACTTAAAGAAATGGAAAGACATTCCCTGCTCATGGATTGGAAAAATAAATATTGTCAAAATGTCAATACTACCCAAAGCTATCTACACATTCAATGCAATCCCAATCAAAATTGCACCAGCATTCTTCTCGAAACTAGAACAAGCAATCCTAAAATTCATATGGAACCACAAAAGGCCCCGAATAGCCAAAGGAATTTTGAAGAAGAAGACCAAAGCAGGAGGCATCACAATCCCAGACTTCAGCCTCTACTACAAAGCTGTCATCATCAAGACAGCATGGTATTGGCACAAAAACAGACACACAGACCAATGGAATAGAATAGAAACCCCAGAACTAGACCCACAAACATATGGCCAACTCATCTTTGACAAAGCAGGAAAGAACATCCAATGGAAAAAAGACAGCCTCTTTAACAAATGGTGCTGGGAGAACTGGACAGCAACATGCAGAAGGTTGAAACTAGACCACTTTCTCACACCATTTACAAAAATAAACTCAAAATGGATAAAGGACCTAAATGTGAGACAGGAAACCATCAGAACCTTAGAGGAGAAAGCAGGAAAAGACCTCTCTGACCTCAGCCGTAGCAATCTCTTACTCGACACATCCCCAAAGGCAAGGGAATTAAAAGCAAAAGTGAATTACTGGGACCTTATGAAGATAAAAAGCTTCTGCACAGCAAAGGAAACAACCAACAAAACTAAAAGGCAACCAACGGAATGGGAAAAGATATTTGCAAATGACATATCGGACAAAGGGCTAGTATCTAAAATCTATAAAGAGCTCACCAAACTCCACACACGAAAAACAAATAACCCAGTGAAGAAATGGGCAGAAAACATGAATAGACACTTCTCTAAAGAAGACATCCAGATGGCCAACAGGCACATGAAAAGATGTTCAGCGTCGCTCCTTATCAGGGAAATACAAATCAAAACCACACTCAGGTATCACCTCACGCCAGTCAGAGTGGCCAAAATGAACAAATCAGGAGACTATAGATGCTGGAGAGGATGTGGAGAAACGGGAACCCTCTTGCACTGTTGGTGGGAATGCAAATTGGTGCAGCCGCTCTGGAAAGCAGTGTGGAGGTTCCTCAGAAAATTAAAAATAGACCTACCCTATGACCCAGCAATAGCACTGCTAGGAATCTACCCAAGGGATACAGGAGTACTGATGCATAGGGGCACTTGTACCCCAATGTTCATAGCAGCACTCTCAACAATAGCCAAATTATGGAAAGAGCCTAAATGTCCATCAACTGATGAATGGATAAAGAAATTGTGGTATATATACACAATGGAGTACTATGTGGCAATGAGAAAAAATGAAATATGGCCCTTTGTAGCAACGTGGATGGAACTGGAGAGTGTAATGCTAAGTGAAATAAGCCATACAGAGAAAGACAGATACCATATGGTTTCACTCTTATGTGGATCCTGAGAAACTAAACAGGAACCCATGGGGGAGGGGAAGGGAAAAAAAAAAAAAAAAAAGAGGTTAGAGTGGGAGAGAGCCAAAGCATAAGAGACTCTTAAAAACTGAGAACAAACTGAGGGTTGATGGGGGGTGGGAGGGAGGGGAGGGTGGGTGATGGGTATTGAGGAGGGCACCTTTTGGGATGAGCACTGGGTGTTGTATGGAAACCAATTTGTCAATAAATTTCATATATATAAAAAATAAAAAAAATAAAAAAATATATATATAAAAAAAAAAAAAAAAAAAAAGAAATGCTCCAGGTGACACAGAAATTTCACATCAGGAACCGAAGATCAAACTAATGATCCTAGACTGTTTTGATCTGAGGCAGTGTTTCACTTCTCTATACTATTTCTCCAGAGAAGTCTTTTAGACCACGTGATGAGGAGGGTGTTGTTCAGGTTACTTACTGCTGTATTGTAAATCACCCCAAAACCTAGCAGCTTTGGCCACCATTTCAATATGTCCTTTGATTCCATGGGTCAGGAATATGGGAAGGGCATGGCAGGAATGGCTGGACTCTGCTCAGTAACATCCTGAGCCTGAGCTAGAAAATTCAGCTTCGGGGGTCACTCAGTCACTGGGGTTGAAGTCATCGAGAAGTCATTTTACCCACGTGTCTGGCATTGGCTGAGATCTGGGGTCTGCAGTCTGGAGTGCCTATACTCAGCCTCTTCATGTGGCCTCACAGCATAGTGGGCTCAGAGGAATGAGACACCTTACATGGGGGCTTTGGGAGCCAGAAGCAAATGAGCTGTGAGCAAGCCCAAAGCTGGATTCCATTTTATGACGCAACCTTGTAAGTTACATGACGCAATTTCTGCTGCATTCTGTTGGCTTCAAGGGAGTCGCTCAAGTGGGTCCAGATGAAAAAGGAAGAACACTTAGTTCTAGTCCTCTCTCAATAAAAAGAATATAAACAGCATGCTTAAAACTGCAACAAAAATTTTAGCCCTGAGTATCAGGAAACTGCTTATTGAACCAATGAAATCAGACACCTCTTGTCCAAAGGTTCACTTGGTTTATAAACAGTTTCTGAAGGTGAGGGATCTTGGCTTCATTACATCTGCATTTCCTTATTCTACTCAGGCCAGGGTCCTTGCAGAGCTGATAATAATTGAATGTTCTCCGATTTACATTGAGGAGAATTGCTTTCATTATTTCTTAGCTGTGTTCCAGATTTTCATTATGATAATGCTAATTATACATATTACATTAAAATGACCCATTTTTGCTGAATTTTATACTTCTCTTTGTTGTTATCCCGTAAATATCATGCAATTTTACTTATTTTACAACTTGGTGATTTTTTACCATATAAACATTCATATTTAACAACAACACCAATAATAATAATAACTATTATTATTGTAAGTCTTGATCAAACAATATGTCCTTATTTGGTCTTAAGAAAGCATGGCCCCGGTTAGATTCACAAATATATAGTTTTCCATACTTTAATGACTCTTTTTCCCAGGAAACATGAAAAGAAATCCCAGGCCAGTAATTATCATGGCAATTCTAATGAGCATTTATTGAATACCTACTGTGTATTCAATAGACATTGAGCGAAGCATTTACACACACTAGCTTGGGTAGTGTGGCAGATACAGTCTCTGGAAAAAGACAGAACTAGTTTGGCATCGGGGTCTGTCCCTTATTATCTGTATAATCAAGGGCAGGTGACATCATCTCTGTGTCAACAATAAAAGAGGAAATGACTATCAGGTTGATTATATGAATATACACATAGCACTTAATATGAGATCAAACATCCAGCAAGCATCCTGGACTGAGAGATTCTATTCCTTCCAAAAATCTTATTTTATACAGCTCACATTTACTGAGTGCTTATTAAATGCTAGGCTTTGTCACAGGATGTTAAATGTACTAATTCATTAATTTTCATCAAAACCTATGTGGCGAGCACTGTTGTCATCCCCATTTTATAGACGTTAAGACTGAGACTCAGAGAGACTAGCCTTCTCGAGGTCACAATTTGCGGCAGGACTACAGGGCTAAGTCACAGATTCAAAATTCAAACCCTGCCTCTGTTTCCAAAATGCATTTGCTTATGCTCAGGACTCTTTGAAAAGCACAGAATGGTCCAGATGCACTATCATTTCCATGGTGATTCCATTATTCTTCTTGGGATTGGACCAACCTGCTGTATTAGGATTCTGCAGTGAGACGGAGAATGCATACAAACAGAGAGCAAGATATCTCTTAAGAATTGGCTTATGTGGTTACGGAGGCTGACAAGTCCAAAATCTGCAGGATGAACCAGAAGGGTGGAAACCCAGGAAGAGCCAGTATTAAAGTCTGAAGGCCATCTACTGACTGAATTCCCTCTTGCTCACGGGAAGTCAGTCTTTTTGTTCGATCAGGCCTTCAACTAATTGGGGATGAGGCCCACCTACATTATGGAGGGCCATCTTGTCTTCTCAAAGTCTACTGGTTTAAATGTTAATCAGATCCAAAAGAAATAAAGAAAAAGAAAAACAAAACCCTCCTAGAAACATTAAAATAGTGTTTGACCGTATATCTGGACACCATGACCCAGCCAAGTTGGCAAATAAAATGATCTATCCCACTCACTATCTAAATAGAAGTGAATAACAACTACCAATCGCAGATTATAAATATGAAAAATAAGTTATTTTAGAGGAAAAAATAGAAATGGTGAAATGGATGGTGAATGCATGTCCTAATTGCTTTCTTCTGTCACTGTGTTGAACACTGAAGAAAAAGGAAAAAAGAAAATATTCAACAGAAAAAAATAACAGCATAGAAAATCATACTTCAGTGCACACATAAGACCATTTATAACCTTAACAGATATGGTGCTTTTTGTTAAAAAAAAAAAAAAAAAAGTGGTGGCAGGTGTGGAGGAGAGGCAGCAGGGGGTCTCATCTCTCTGGTTGTTATGGAATCATAGGGGTTGCCAAGACAAAGGCAGTATCTGGGCCCAGCAGGCTCAGAACAAGAGGGGACAAGGTCTCCCAGTGTTTGGCACCACAGGTGGTCCAGGCATGCAGAATGCAGCCTCCAGGGTTTGCAGCCAGAGCTAGGAATCCCTGCACCACTGGAAAGTTTAAGGCCCAGTATAACTGTAGCACAAATTCTCTGATGGTCTCCATGGAAATTTATTATCAGTCACTCAGCACTCAAAGAGATTCTCTTGGGCTCAAATATTAATGCATAGACTTGGTGGTCATTTACTTTGACCAGATTGGTTAGGGATTGTTCAGCCGACAGCATGAACAGCAAAACCCAGGTAGTGGGAAGAGGGGGACATGAAATGCTTTAAAAAAAACTTAAAAAAAATTCCTTTGAGTAATTGGGCACAAGACTTTTTTTTTTTTCCGAGAGTATGTTAAAGATAAACTCCCTTTTTGAAAAATCTCCTCTAATCAAGATACATGTTAGGATGTGTACAGTAAGAAGAGATCCTTGTGAGGGTCGCTATTTGCAGCCACATACTCAGGAGCTGAGGGAACTGTTGGATGTATCAGTCATTGAGAAAAAATAAAGACAGAAAAACCTTATTTATCTCTCTGTAGGATAAGAAAGGCTACAGAGAGTTGAAAAAATTAGCTCAACTTCAATATAACTGAGCAACTATGAGAACATGGCACTGAACTTACCTGAATGTTCCTGAAGCTTCAGGAACATTCCACTCTGGACTTTCCTGAATAATCACAATTCCTGTCAGGTGTCCTACACAAGACTGAAACACTCTAGACATTTCATATTTTGGCATCCAAACCATAGCTTCTATACTCTTTCCCCAAAATTGGATACAAAAAAGGGAATGAGCAGAAGCATTTGGCATATTTGACTTTATTCAATCTTTCTGGCATTACGTGACATAGGAGTTACTACTCCCTTATTATAGGGATACGTAAGCCACTTTTCCTGATGGTCTTCCTAAAGTGCCTTAGTCATATCACAGCAAATTGAAGAGGTGATATTCATACTCAGAAGGATTCTCCAATAGATGGATGGATGAATGGAGGGATCGATGGGTAGTGGGTTGATGGGTTGTGAAATTAAATTATTTGCTTGAATTTGGGTCCCCGTATCCTTCAACATGACATTTCTTGACTCCACCCGAAGAGGGAAAAAAATGTTCAAGGTGTGTTCACAACAAATCTTGGAAGTCCATATAATCTTTAGAAATGTATTGACTGTCAAATTTATAGCCAGACTGGCCAGCTTTATGAAGGAGAGAGGGTGACGATATAGATATTAGAATGAAAGTATTTATTTCTGTGAGTTGCAAGTGACCATATAACTCACACGTAATTCTGAAGTCTGTATATTCTAGGAGATTCATGCTGTATTGTATCATGGGGAATGGCTCATAATTCACGTGCTGGGCTTCTTTCGGTATGCCCAGCCTGAACATTTAGGCATAAAATTCCTTTTCTCTTTCAGAAATGGAAATGCAACTGTGATTTTCTGGCAGCAGATTTATGTCTTGGAAAACTGTTTTAAGAAATGTGTGGATACATGGCTCTGTTTGACAAATGACAATAGTGACAGGCAGGCACTGATGTTGCCCTACCACACCCACCACGTCCTTTGTTTCCCCCAGAGTCCAACAACCACCCAGTAACACATCAGAGCCTCAAAATTACACTAAAAAAACGACATATATCGATGCATCTAAAAATGCAGAAGCGAATACTTAAAGAAAATGACTACGGGATATAGAGTAGCCAAAAGATAAAATAAAAATCCTTTCAAAGCCTACTACTGAAATGAATTGTCTTCACTAAGATGAGAAATATATTTTATATCTATATGGTAGGAGCTGCATAAACCCTGTTCTAGCACAGTATCCATGAGGTAGCTCAGTTCAAGGCCTTCCCCACCTGGCTGGAATGCTCAAGGATGATCATGGGAGCATCCTCACCTTACCAGGCACAGGACTCTGGGTGAATGGACAGGTGTTCTGATGGAGTGAGGCAGGGAGTCCACATGGGACAGTCAGACGAGGACTGAGCATGATCCCTGGCCCTCCTGGGTGCTGTTTCTGCTTGGCTGTGAGCTGAGGCAACTTGGGGGGAAGATCTCAATAACATCCTTCCCATATTTTAACGGCACTCCATCCTATAAACACGTCATCATTTATTTTAATCATGCACTTTTATCCATTTACTTACTTTTTTGTAACGCCACGTGCATTTACATTTGAAAATCATCTGTGAAATGAATTGGGGTGTTTCAAATATATATTAATGCTAGTGTCAGCTAAAATGACCAGCCTCTTAGGAACTACAAAATGATTGTCCTGGGGCACCTGGGTGGTTCCGTTGGCTAAGCATCTGAAATTCTTGGTTTCTGCTCAGGTGATGACCTCACAGTTGGTGAGTCTGAGCCCTGCATTGGGGTCCACGTTGTTAGTGCAGAGTTTGCTTTGAGATTCTCTGTCTCTCTCTGTCTCTCTGTCTCTGTCTCTCTCTTTGCCCTTCCCCCACTTAAGCTCTCTGTTTCTCTCTCTCTCTCTCTCTGTCTCTTTTTCTCTCTCAAAATAAATAAATAAACATTTAAAAAAAAACGTTTAAAAATAAATAAATAAATAAACAAACAAAAATAAAAATAAAAACTTGTTGGCCTCTAACTCTTTATTTCATGACATGTGGAAAGTCCAGTGCCCCTCCCCCCAAACGGATGTCTGCAAATTCTTAGGGTGCTGAACTACTCAAGTTCATATGCACCTCTGTGTTTATACTCTTCCTGAAGGTTTTTGTGTGTGCTTTCTCACCATGTTATCTGTGTGAATTCTTTTTTCATCTGGGTCTTGCTAGATAATGGAATAAGGTCATAAAGAATTTAGCATTCCTCACTGCTCTGTAATACGGCATGGACCATTTTCGCTTTCTTACAAATATTTCTAATCATCCGAGTAGGCATGTAGACTTTATAATCATAGGAGAGAAAGAAAAATGGTTCAAAAAAATCACCAGGTCCTCTCTTTCATATCTTTCTCTCTGATGTCCCTGACTTTATTCTGAGATGGGCAGTGACACCTGTTTGGATTCCTCTTTTCCCTTTCTGTCTCTCAGAGTAGAGTTCATTTTACACGTCTTCTTCATTTCTAAACCTTAGAACCTCCTTTAAAAGTGTCCTCTTTCTAGAACATGGACCCCAGACAACAAGACCAGAGCAATAGCCATCCCTCCTCTTGAAGAATGTAGGGTTTGGAGATGAGAAGGAAATGGATTAAAATCATGGGGAAAAAGTATGGTTTTTAGCAAAGTGTTTAACCACATTTAATTATCTCTTTTTTACTCTGTAAAATGAAGCTAGTCATATGGTATAATAATATATAAATTAAAGGTCCTGTAATATTTTGACACTTAGATCAAAATTCCATTTTTTAAGTTTATTTATTAATCAATAATAAATTATTACTTATTACAGAGAGAGAGGGAGAGACAGAATCCCAAGCAGGTTCCATACCATCAGCACAGAGCCCGATGCACGGCTCAAACTCATGAACCGTGAGATCATGATCTGAACCAAAACCAAGAGTCAGATACTTAACAGACTGAACCACCCAGGTACCCAACATTTAGGTACTCTAAGAATCTTGGCACTACAGGAAAAGGAATGCTTGACTTCCCTACAGCTTTTCTTTTAATCCTGTGACCTTAAGCAAATCACATAGGTTTCCTTAAGTCTTGGCCTCCTTCCTTGTCACATAAGGATAAGAAAACTACTGTGGACATTCATGGATATGCATAGATGTCAGTGAAGTGTCCAATCCTTAAATATTCAGGTGGAATTTGCTTGAACTCCGTGTCAGGCACTACAGTACATCCATGCACGTGTGATTCAGACTTTCTGTGATTTCCGTGGGATGCAGTGAGGACAGGCAGAAAAATACTTTCCTTCCTTCTTAAAACTCAATTAAATTTAATGAGTTCTGCCAACCCATGTCTTATGTTGACATGTTGACACATTCCACCCAGTAACACCCAGTCCTGTTCTTTTGAGCTCCCCAACAAATTCTAACTCAGCAAGGTGAGTGGATGCATGCTGGCTTTATTGAGTTTGGGAGCAGGCCGGAAGGATTGCCAAGAAAGGCGCTTGGCCTCCTATTTTCAGTACCGCCCCCACCACTCTCCGAAAGCTTGTTTTTTCCTCTCTTTAATATGCCCCAGGGTATCATGGACCACCTTATCTTAGGCTTTCCCCTCAGAGATCTGGTGGAAATTCCACATTTCCTTCCCTTTTCTCTGCCCCCTTGTCTCTTCCAAGGGAGGAGATAGTGATATCTATATCCACATTATTATGCCACCTCCCTTCAGGGCAGAAGCAACCACCATCTCTGGGTTTGAAATATCGTGTCCTTCCTTTTTCACATGTAAAGCATCTTATACTGAGTTAGATCCTAAATGAGTATTGGAAGAGAGGGGGAAGGGGGACGATCGTACACTGTGGATGGAGGGTATGGTCAGGGCAGAAGGAAAATCAGTAACAGGAGGGGAAAAAGCATAGAGCTGACGTGACGGAAGATAGGTTCCCAGGCCAGGCGATCCTATTACTAAACACTCCTGATACCTAATACCAAAATGTTCTTAATTCCGCGTATGAAAGCATAAGCTCTCAACTCTCTAAGCCTGGATAATGGCCCCATGCTCTTCCTACTGATGTAGAACCCTCCCTTGGCCTCCCTCCACACACCCCAGCACCTGTGAGTTGGGAGAACATCTCTCCTTCCTAGGTGGGAGCACAGATGTAGGAAGGCAATGATTTCAGAGGGTTTATTTTAGAAACAGAAAACAGCTTCCTAATGACACGCTGGCTGGAGGGGGGTTGCATCTCATTGGTTATGCTGGCAGATCACCCTCTGCTGATCTGTTTTGTCATTTTGTTGTCTGTTGAGGAGACAACAAAATGTTGGTGAGCAGCTGGTGGCAGAATTATGTTTTATGTACAAAATGTGGAAGAAAATTCTGGCCCAGTGCTGTAATTGCCTGATTGGATGGGGGCGGGAGAATGAGCTATGCATTTATCTGAATTAAATGTGCTTTCTCTCTTCAAGGTTCAGCACGCTCAACCAGGATGGGAATTAGTATGCGACACCCTTTGCGCATTTCAGATCGGATTCTGTGAAAAAATATGGCTCAGAAATTTCTGGAAAATCGGAGTCAGCCAGGAGTCTAACAAGACTAGGACGATATGGTATCTCGGTTTATCTGCCAGGATTTAGGGGTCCTCAGAGAAATGACTCAAGACAGTCAACATGTTAGTAGGGAAGCAGGCACACAGAGGACTGGGGAGAATACCCAGCAACAGGACTTGGGGGGGGGGGGAATACAGTTAGGGAGGCAAAATCTAGTACAGTAGACACTTTAGACCCAGATCCTGATTCCTTTTGTAAAACATATCTAACAGCCATGGCACACTAATTTCTGGGAACAATTACACAACTGTCTAGTACATCATGTTATTTTGCTTTGACCCCTTGAGTCATGTGTTTCTTAAGGGTTATAAGTGCTTGTTCCCTAAACTGTTTATGATGATTGTACTTCTATGTTGATTACATAATTTAATAAACTAGTATAAGTGAACGTAAAAAGGAAGCTGGTTTCTCTTTGAAAATTCAGTTGAAAAACTTATTAAAGATGGGTCACTAAAAATATTCATATCGAACGCGGTGTGAGGAAGCTAACCTGAAGGCTGCAGGGAAATCACAAACACGAAGCTCTACGCTCAGATTGACTTGTGGGTACGCACAAGGTATCACTCCATGTGAAAGAAATGCGAATTCGAAGTTGGAAAGGACTCATTATGAGTGTGTTGTTTTCAAGGCAGAATAAACGGAACGCCAGTCACAATGCTCATGTTCAAAGAAACGAATATGACATTAAATGAAAAATTTGGCAAACACTCGTGTCATTAAAATGCTTATTGCATGCGTCTATGCGTGTGTGTGTCATTTTTATGACTTCCCTCCTTAGCCATATTTTTTATTAGTTTGTCAGTCTCAGGTCTGGACTGGAAGGGATCAGATGTCTTTAGCTTTGCTGGGAGTGTGTATGAAGTCATTCTGGATCGATTAGCGGACGTCAGAGGGACCAGTGGATGTCACATGGCACAGGAGGGTAGATGAAGGTGAGGGACATGTGGATAGTCTGTAGAAGGGAGGGCTGTCGCCGTCACCAGGAAGCAGAATCAAAGTCTCTCGGGTAGGTCTGGGGCTAGGACTTCAGCCCATGTGAGTTGGAAGACTGGCTACAGAAAGCCATGGCTTAGCCCGAAGGATCTGGGGCGATGGGCTGGGCTGGATAATGGCAGCGAGACTTGGGGACAGAACAAGATAAGTAGCTGGACAAACACAGAAACACTGTGGACCTCATAGTTCAGCACAGCTGCCACACCACGCCCCTGCTGTGACAACTACTCTCTCTGATCCTCAGTTCCCTCATCTGTAAACTGTGGACAGTCATAACTGTTGTAAAGTAATTAGAAGGATTAAATGTGTGACGTATTCAGACTACCTAATCCATGAATTCTCATTAGCCGGAGAGTAAGTTTCTTCCTTCCTTTCTTCCGTCCATTCATTCCGAAATACTTACCTAATATCTCCTCTGTGCCAAGAGCTCTTCTAGCTGTAGAGGAGACCACAGTCAGAAACAGTGGTGGAATCCTATTCCCATGACACTTTCTGTTGAAAGGACAGACACTAACGTAGGAATATAATGTAATAACAGTGATATGCGCTATGAAATGAAGTAGAGGAAAGAAAGGAAAGACTTTCACGGTGGTATAAAGAAAGATGGGAGCGAAGGTGGTATTCATCCACACGCTCTCTATTTTTATTCTAACTGGGAGAAAAATGGCAAGGTGGCCGTGTAGCTATTGTGTAATTATTGATGATTCCTCAGCTGTCTACAGCCCAAAACAGGAATGAGTCATGGCCAGTAAACTTCAGAGAGCTCTTAATTTTTAATTTTTAATGAAAATAGCTTTACTGGTTTTGCTCTAAGTATCATATATGGAGAACACTCAGAACAATGCAGCAAATTATGAAAAAGTAAAAAAAAATAATAAAAAATAAAAATCACCATAAATGTCAGCATTCAGATATAGTCACTGTTAACATGTTTTAGGCTGTGTTTCTGTTTGTTTTAGTGAACTTTCTGAAAGGAAAGCCTTAATGCATATCAATTCCCTTGTTAACAAGACAAATATTGGCACTCAACCAGAACTCTTAAATGCATGTAAATATATACAATACATATAATACATACGTAGTACACACATCACAAACATATATACAAACACACATACAAATGTGTGTATGTGTATGTAAATGTGTATGTACATCACCCGAGAGATACGTATGTGTGAATGTGTGCATCCGGAGAGAGAAAGACAGAGAGAGAGACAGACAGGAGAGGGTGGGATAACTTTGTGGGTTGTGACCTCTAACGAGGCATTTAGCCTACAGGGACCCTCATCGACTTGTTGCAAAGTGAGTGTGTGGGGGCAGAAATGGCAGGGCTCACGCACAGTGTGTTCGCTCCCTGACATTTCCTGGCTCCCTGGCCTTTAGGGAAGGCCTCGCTTATGTGACTCGTTCCACAGTGACACTGTGACAAGCAAGTGCAATTCCCCAGTGCTTCTCCTTCTCTACTGCGGGGACCAAGGTGGCAGACAGACATGTGCTGAGACAGCAACCTCACCTGCCTGGTGCATGAGTAGAACACAGCCCTTTGCACTCTCTGATGGGCAAAACGCATGAGCAGGGAGAAACACAAGAAAACAAACGCCGACACTTTTGTTGCATGAAGGCACAGGGTGTTTCAGTCGCTACAGGGTAACCAAACTACCAGACCAAAACCGCCGGAGAAAACACGTGGCTGCCAGTCTGAGGGCTAAACAAACCAGGTGAGGCCTGTGATAGAAGCTCAGTCATTACGGGTTGAGTCTGAACGACAGGGGCTAATGGAGAGGAAATTAGTCATACCGCAAACACCTTTTTTTTTTTCCCTTGAGAGACGCAGAGAGAGACAGAGACAGAGAACCCCAAGCAGGCTCCGTGAGGTCAGCGCGGAGCCTGACGCGAGACTCGAACTCACAGACCACGAGATCATGACCGCCAAAACCAAGTCAGAGGCTTAACTGCCTGAGCCACCCAGACGCCCCCTTTGCTGTGACTTTTGAGAGGAACACGCATAGAACGCTGGTAAGAGATTTCTGATTCCCTCCAAGTTCTCTATTTTCTCCAGACCTGAGTTAAGGTTTCTCTACACTTCTTCCACTTGGCCAAGAAACCCTCTAAGATCCCTGAGCAGCCATGACGCACTAAAAGTTAGTTCTGCATCACTACCGTCTTCTGCCTCTGGGCCCCACCACCCAGGCCTCCTGGGCTCCTCTTTCCACCGCCCGCCATGCACTTCCAGGTGGTTACACTTGCTGGTCCTCGTTGTCATGGGTCTCCACTCAGAAACACCTCCCAAGTATAGAAGTCCTTGAACTTGTGATCTAGTGCTGCCCCCAAGCCTCACATTGTCCACCCACCTTCTGTCACAAACCCCTCTTTCATATTTTTGTAATTCTTGTCAGTGCCAAAACTTAATATATTCATATATCTGTTTATTTACTTCCTGCACCCCACCCTCCACTAGTACGTTCCATGAGAACATAGACTTTGCCGTCTTGGAACAACGCCTGGAACATTGTGTTCGGTAATATCTGTTGAATAAATGCATGGGCACTTGCTATGCGCCAGATTCTCTGCTAGACGCCCTAGGAACTACATATTAGAATAAAATAAAGTAGGAAGAGATGAGTACAAATTAAAGGCAATGGCAATTTTCTGTAAAACTACCAATAGACGGAGCAGTTAATTCTTACTAAATTAGAGGCAGCAGGGAACTTTTCCTAGAGGTGAGATTATTTAATCTCAATTGTGGAGAATGAATAAGATTCTGAATGGTGAGCTGTCAAGAGTGGGAGGGGAGAAGATAAACTCGACCACTTGCCAGCCGAAGGGTGGGATCAAGACCGAAGCAAGGACAATCCAGGGCTGATTTCACCAACAGTGAAGTGGCCTCTGTGGCCGGGCCTCGACTGGTTGCAAGGAGAGAAAACTGCCCATGGAAGACAGTGCCCAATGGTGAGGAAGCCTTGAAGGATTCACTATTGGGTGGACCTGATTCTCTTCATCATGGAAGGTCATTCAATGTTTACAAGCAAGTATAATAGTTTCCCAGAGCTACTGTACCAAAGTGCCACAGACTGGGTGAGTATCCTGAGACAACTGAAATTTATTGTTGCACAGTTTCAGAGGCTGGAAGTCTGACATGAAGGGGTCAGCAGGGCTCTGCTCCCCCTTAAAGTGGAAGGGAATCCTTCTTTGCCTCTTCCTAGCTCCTGGCGGTCATTGATGTTCTTCGGCTTCTAGATGCATCCCTCCAATCTTCCATCTTCACATGGCCTTTCCTGGTGCCTTTGTCTCTTTTTACAGCATTGTATTATTATGTTTTTAATAAGGAAATCAGTCATACTGGGTTAGGGGCCCACATGAGTATGACCTCATGTTAGCCAATTTCATTTGCAGTTACTCTAGTCCAAACAAAGTCACATTCTAAGATACTGGGGGCTAGACTTCAGCATGCCTTTTTTTTTTTTTTAATTTTATTTATTTATTTTGAGAGACACAGAGATGGTATGAGCGGAGGAGAGGCAGAGAAAGAGGGAGAGAGAAAATCTGAAGCAGGCTCCTGGCTGCTAGTGCAAAGCCCGATACGGGGCTTGAACTCATGAAACTGTGAGATCATGACCTGAGCTGAAACTTCTCTTGGTCCAATTCTTATTGGACGCTTAACCGACTGAGCCACCCAGGCACCCCAGCGTGTCTTTGGTGAGGGACACAATTTAACTCATAACACTATGGACTTGTGTTTGAGAAGTCATTCAGTTAATGGTTGATCAATGCTTTTCAGCTGGGACATTGTTTTGGTTTTGGTTTTGGTTTTGGTTTTGTCTTCTATTACCCTTTTCCCTGAAACACTGGCCCTTCCTCAGTCTCAAAACTGCCAGCCCTCGGCCTGGAACCATGCTATCATTTCTCCGGATTGCCAGTTGCAAGACGTCTGATTGTCACTTGTCAGCTTCCACAATGACATGAGTCAATTCTCTAATTCTTTACTTAAGTGTATATGATATATTATTATAATGCATATTTTAAATTTATACATATATAATTTATATTTACACATAATATATATTTATAATAGTAATATATTATAATGACATAATAATAAATATATTATAATAAAACAATATAATATGTAATATTACATGAGCCAATTCTCCAGTTCTTTCTTTATAGAAAAATGACCCTTGTCAGTTGACCCTTGAACAACACATGGTTGAGCTCCATGGTCCACTTACATACCACTTACATGGTCCACTTACATACAGCTTTTTAAAATAAGGATAGTACGGGGCGCCTGGGTGGCTCAGTCGGTTAAGCATCCGACTTCGGTTCAGGTCATGATCTCACACTCCGTGAGTTTGAGCCCCACGTCGGGGTCTGTGCTGACAGCTAGTAGCCTGGAGCTCGCTTCGGATTCTGTGTCTCCCTCTCTCTGACCCTCCCCCATTCATGCTCTGTCTCTCTCTGTCTCAAAAATAAATAAACATTAAAAAAGAAAATTTTAAATAAGGACAGTACATTTCTGTAAATGTATTTTCTTTTCCTTATGATTTTTAATACCATTTTTTCCTCTAGCTTACTTTATTGTAAGAATATGTTATATAATACATACAGCCTACAAAATGTATATTAATAGACGATGTTATCAGTAAGAGTTTTGGTCAACAGCAGGCTATCAATAGCTAAGTTTTTGGAGAGTCAAAAGTTATACATGAAGTTTTGATGATGCGGAGGGTTAATACCTCTAACCCCCGCATTGTTCAAGGATCAACTATTTATGTGTGTGTGTGTATGTGTGCGTATGTACGTATCTGTCCTGTTGGTTCTATTTTTTTCTCCACAGAACCCCAGTTAACACAGATTTGGGTCCAGTGAAGTGGGGTGTTGCTGTAACAAATGTGGAAGTGGCTTTGGATCTGGGTGATGAACAGAGGTTGAAGGAGTTTTGAAGTACATGCTAGACAGAGCCTAGATTCCTATAAGGAGACCGTTGGTAGAAATATGAATGTTAAAAGCCTTTCTAGTAAGGTCTTACATGGAGCAGCTTATTGGAAAGTGAAAACGAGGCAATCCCTATCACAAAGTGGCAAAAACTCGGCTGAGTTGTGCTCTGGCATTTTGTGGAAGGTAGAACCTGTCAGCGAGGCAATTAACTATTTAGCTAAGAACATTTCTAAGCCAAGTGTTGAAGGATCACTGTGGTTCCTTTTGATTATTATAGTAAAATGTTGTTGCAGGATTTTTTACCTCATTACCCAGGGTTCATTATCTCGCCACTTCGAAGAATGAAGAGGTGGACAGAAAATGAGCAGCAGGCATAAGTTTATTAGAGTATAAGATTAGGAATGAAGAATAGTATGAAAAGTCTCTTTACACGGAGGGGGCATTCAAAAGTGAATACTTGCTGACAATGAGCAAGGGTCCTTGTTTTATCAGGTTCTGGTCAGCCCTCCCTTCCCTTCCCTTCCCTCTTGTTCCTTCTCAGGTCCTACCTTCATTGCCTTGATAGCTCTTGTCCTTTCCTGATTGGCTTGTTTCCATTGTATGAGGGGTGGTCTACGGATGTATCGTTTCTTGTGGGTCCTTTGTTTTATGGTCTACGACTTATTTTTAGGTCTTTAATCAAATTCCTGAGAGAAACCTGAAGGGAAGTAGGTGGTATCTGTTACATTCTTAATGTGGATTAATGTGGATATGGAACACACATTTAATCAACTGATCAACCATCGCAGCACAAGTGAGGAATGGACAGGATAGACAGGATTATAGTAGCGGATACTCTGCAAGCAGGAACTAAAAGGAACAGAACATATGGGGGTGGAATGAAAGAAAGCTGTCTAACTGCTGGGATTCTACAGGACCAGACAACATGGTTATTCAGTTGGGAATATGACTAATCCTCCCAAAAAAGGAAAGAAGGACCCTGAGGGCGATCCAAAGACCTGCAGGGCTACCCCTCCACCAAAGGCCAGGTGGTTAGGGCTGGTTTCTCCTTGGTTTACAAGTGTAGGCCCTCTTCAGTTTCAGGGACTAGAATGCCACCAGCCAGGGCCTAAGGAGCAAGGCCAAGGCCCAGTGCCACAGGGGCTGGGTTGTCTTGCCACACCAACAGTGGTAGGAGCCACCCCACTGAGCTATGGAGGGACGTGACCCTGCCACCTTGGTGGGCCTGGAGGGCAGGGCATTGAAACACAAAGAATTATTCTCCTGCCTTCAGATGTAATGGACTTTGCCTTGCTAGATGTTTGCTTGGTTGGGACCCATCACCCCTTTCTTCCTTCTGATTTCTCCATTTTGGACAAATCATGTCTGTGCTATGCCTCTGTCACCATTGTATTTTGGAAGCACATAACTTTGATTTCACAGGTTTACAGCTGGTGAGGAATTTTGCCTCAGGATGAAGTGTAGCCTGCATTTCACCCACATCTGATTTCAATGCTACTTAGATGTAACTTTGGCCTTTAGACTTTAGAGCTGCTAAGGAAATGAATTAAAACTTTGAGGGCTGCTGGGATGGAATGAGTGCATTTTGCACGCAAGAAAGGCGTGAATTTTGAGGAGCAAGGGGTAGAATGTTATGGACTGAATGTCTGTGTCCCCCTGAAATTCATGTGTTGAAGCCTTAACTCCCAATGTGACTCTATTTGGGGATAAGCAACTAAAGTAGTCACCAAGATTAAATTAGGTCAGAGGGCACCTGGATGGCTCAGTCGGTTAAGCCTCCGACTTCCGCTCAGGTCATGATCTCGCAGTTTGTGAGTTCAAGCCCCACATCGGGCTCTGTGCTGACAGTTTGGAGACTGCTTCAGATTCTATGTCTCTCTCTCTCTCTCTCTGCCCCTCCTCCCTCTTGCTCTCTCTCAGAAATAAACATTTAAAAAAGATTAAATATAATCTATAATCATTGTCATAACAATGGGGCAAGTATCAATAGGATTTGTGTCCTTATAACAAGAGAAACTAGCTAACTCCCTCCCCTTTGAATGTGCACAAAGGAAGGCCATGTGAACACAGCAAGAGGGCGGCCATCGACAAGCCAGGAAGAGAACTGTTACCAGGAACCTAATCAGCCATCACACTGGTGTTGGACTTCCAACCTCCAGAACTGCGAGAAATGAGTATCTGTCGTCTGAGTCCCCAATGTGTGGTGTTTTGGTATAGCCGCCGGAGCTGACTGACACACTCTGGCTGCAGAGTAGAGGGGGACTGAGGGATGGGGGTGAGGAGTGAGGAAACCAATGTGGACATTGCTGCAGGAGAAAGAACGTTGATGGACAGAATTAGGGCAATCACAGTTGGAGACGATCCTTAGTGGTGTTCACTAAGGGCAATTAGAAACAGGAATCAGTGTGTTAGTGAGGAAGATAAATGTTATTACAGACCAAACCAAAAGGCTTTTGGCCCTTCACTCGATTCAACCCGGGTCACACGGTCTTTCCTCTGAATAAAACCTGGGCACAAAAGGGTGAAGCTGTATTAGTTCCTCTCTGCCACCCCTTCCTTCTCACTCCTTTCGTCTGCCTCGGTTTGCTCATCTTTAAGGTGGGGATGCACTGATCACACTTGCGAACACACCAGCCCGTTGAGACCACCAGACACGCTGAGAGCACCACGCAGGCGAGGGCATTCTGGAACATTTGACGCTCTTGTTACGGCGGCTTTGTGACCTTTCTTGACTCTCTTTTCCACAGTGGGGGCATTTGGGATCAAGGAGATGAAGAAGAGGAGGTAGAGGAGGAAGCATGAGTAGCCCCGATTTCCTGGCCTCAGCCCGAGGTGAGCCTAGCTCGCTGACATTTCACTAGGAGCTGTAAGGGCAGGGTGCCCAGAAGGAGAGGTAAAGGAAAGGGGGCAGGGTGACAGGGGAAGCAGTTGCCAACTGGCCCCCCTCCAGGTCACACAGCCAGTGCTCAGCAAGAAGAGGCATTTTCACACAGGTATGCAGGAGCCCCTGCACTGACATGCCTACTGCAGGGTTCAAACAGGAATTGACCTGCCGATTCCCTTCTGTTTCCTGCCGCGTGTGGTAAAGTCTGCCTCTCAGAGAATTCAGCCCTGACTCGCATTAACACTTCTGACTTGCATCATCTGACACCTTTGTGCACCTTCTGGGAAGTCGGGTTCTCTACCCTGTCGTGAGACACGTGCTCCACTTGAGGCCAGATACAGTATGAGGAGCCAAAGACTCCTGGCCATGGCCTCTGGTGGGGCAACTCTCTAGGAGCCTTTCCAGGGTTGGTCAAGATGGCCCCTGTGGTAGAGGAAGCAGTGAGACTCTGGAGACAGATGTGGGGCAGATAACGTGGGGCGGTACCTACCAGATGACCGATGTAAGAAAGATGTAAAGTATTTGTGGGATATTTTACAGTGTATTAATCTTTCATACACATCCTCTCTTTTGATCTTCACAACTTCCAGTGGAATGATCCAGAGGGGCACCTCGGGATGGCCACTAGGCACTTCCTGAACTCGTAGAGCTTCATTTGAAACACCCCTGATTGTTACGTGTCTCTGAAAGTCCACATAAATGGAAGAATGCCTACCAAGTCTAATGAGAGGGGATCGGGCTTGACCCACACTATCACTCAAAATCAGTCAGTTGGGGCTGCACGGCTCCCCCAGGAGTCTCAGGGGGAGAATGTGGGATGGGCTGGTGACTCCAGCTGTAATTGTAACTGATCAGTTCTTTAAAAATCCCTGACACAGATACAGCCACTTTATTTGCCAAATACAAACTCTACAAGAGCAGAGGTATTTGCGTGTTTGGTTGCCAACCACATCCCAGGACTCCAGCTCATTCATATCGACATTTGTGGAGTCGATTAATATGTGAAAGCTGGATGTTGAGAATGTAGGGGTCTTTTGTAGTTTCTTTTTCTTTTCTGTATGTTTTATATATGTTTTTGTTGTTGTTGTTAAGAGGAACTCTACTATCAAAGGGGAGAGAGTCAACACGGAAGCTTGGCAAACCGGGGGGATGTGAGAAAATAAAATTTGACAGATTTGTTGAGCACTCCCAAATGAAGATAGACTTTTTCCTCTTACTATTCGTATTTATAACATAAACTGATTCAACAAAAATTAGATACTTGTAAAGGTCAGACAGTGAAAATTGTGGGTCTGGACCCAAACTGAGCATCTATAGGTGGTACGAACTTGAACTTTGGATTCAAACGGACTTCAGATTGAATTTTGACCTCATACGCTTTCATGTGTTGGGGATGGGAGGTGTGGAAGGAGCTCAAAAGGCTTAATAATATTTTTTTCAATAAAAAAAGTGAGTGAGTGCCTATGCCAGATTTCACTAGAGTCAGTATGTGCCAAATGCAACAATTGAACAGCATCCCTTTTAGTTCTCTCATGACTTCTCTAAGGTTGACAGATTAAAAAATGGTACCACGGAAATGTTCTGTAACTTGACCAAAATCATACAGCCAAAGGCTCCAAGTATGGTGGTCTGTGGAACTCCAAAGCTCACGATGTTGATAACTAGTCTTTAACCCACAGTCAAATGTGGAGAAGAGATAGTGTCTTAGCTACCAAGGTCTGTGTCACTCCAAAGCCATTTGTTTCTTTTCTCTCTGTCTCTGTGTCTGTCTCTCCCTCTGTCTCTCTGTCTCTCTGTCTCTCTCTCTCTCTGACTCCCTCACTATGGCTCTCTCTTTTTCTCCAGGGCCTGGACAGTTGATCTGAAGATCTTTATCTTACTCCTGCCCTGAGCTAAGACATTGGCTCGGCATCACTCATCTTAGAATTCATGTGAGTAAAACACCCTTAAATGTGTGTCAGTGGCCACTTCATTACCATGCCCTAAAAGCTGCACACACCAGCTCTCTAGTGGTTTGGTCTGTCAGATGAAGAAAGTACTAAGAATTCCAAGTATGGGTCTCCTAATGGTATAAAAATAATCACATTTTGGACAACAAACAACCCATCTCTAACCTTTCTATTTGTGTTTGTGTTTTACCAAATTATAAAGCCCAGCCAGCTATGTAGGTATTGGTTCTTAACGATTTCTAGAAAAACTGGTTATAAATACGAGATTAAAGGCTTTAAATTTACAGAGGAGTGCGGAGGTTTTTTTTGTTTTGTTGTGTCGTGTTTTCTCGGTGGAGCCTTTTACCTCCTAAAGCCGGGGAAAGGGTAGGAAAGAGCTGAAGTCAGCCTTAAATATTTAATTTCCTTCTTCAAATCTCAGATGTCAGGAGAGCTGTGGGGCGACCGCACACCTAAGTTAGGCAACCAAAGAAGTTCCAAAGCTGTCCTGCTTTGCCGTCTCACGTGTCATGGGACTTTCACTTGCTATTTATCTTCCCAACCCAACTCCCTCTACAGGAACTAAAACCCCATTATTCTTAAACGGTCTGGTTTGATGTCGCCACAGCAGTGAAAGTCATTATGATTCTCCAGGGCAATTTTCTTCCTGGACTAATAACGCTCCATTAGCATCTTTCAAAGCCAGAGGAAAATCTGTTGTAGGAAAAGGGAGAGAGGTAGCTAGCAGTGAAAAGCGGGATGAAATATGTCCCCCTGACTTTATATAATCCTTTGCTGACACACAATTTCTCAATTAGACACCCTGGCCTCCCGGTTTACTGCTGGTGAAGGACGGGGGCAGCCATCAAACTGGGGGAAAGGCTTGTTTCCTTCTGTTGGATCTGCCTGTCAGCAGACACGCAGAAACGACCCTCGAGCCTTCCAACCCAGATGTGATGGAGAAAATTGGTAAAGCTGAATCGTTTCAACAAATTGGCAGGTCACTGTGGTTGGATAATACAAAATGTCATGCAAAAACTTATCTTACTAAAAAACTAATATTTGCGACAAAACCCATCTCCTAGATATATCTTAGAAAAGAAACATATCCTTTTACTCTCTCACAAGCGACAGTAACTCTAAATCATACAGGTATACGAGTGCTCATATATATGCACATATGTTGCACACAGATATAAAGTCTATGTATACACACTTCCACACAAACACACCACAGGACTATTTCCTTCTGTGTTCACAAATTTTTACCATCTCCTGTTCATGCTTTATTTCTACCTGCTGATCCTTTAACAGTCGTCCTGTCGATCAGGATGCTGGCTAGAGAAACAAGGATCTAAGAGTAATTGGTTCTATTAAGGTCTAGGGGATACTCACCGAAGAGGCAAAATGTATCTTAGAAAATATAAAGAAGGAATAGGAAAGCTCTGGCCATCTGGGCTCTCAGAGTTTTAGAGGCTTTTGGCTATTGTGAATGCAAGCCTATGGCAATAGCGACTTCACATCACTTTTTAATTATTTCTGGAGAGCAGACTAGTATGTCTTCTGATTGTTGCCTCCTGCACAGAAGAATCCTTAAGCAGCAGTCCAGCTTTATGGGAGTACATATATATTAATAAATAGATGCATAAGTGTACAAGCACAGGTTACAGACCCAATTTAAGAGTGTTATTGACTAAAGGTGGTGAAGTAAGTGACCTCTGCGCTAATGGTACT
This sequence comes from Lynx canadensis, assembly GCF_007474595.2. Classification (NCBI taxonomy): domain Eukaryota; kingdom Metazoa; phylum Chordata; class Mammalia; order Carnivora; family Felidae; genus Lynx; species Lynx canadensis. The sequence continues at coordinate 195,706,087 of NC_044306.2, forward strand.
ATTTATATGAAAAGAATTTATTCAAGCAAATTATATATTCCTTGTCTCTGGCAACAATGCAATAAATACAAATGCCACTGTATCTCCTGAACTAGTCTCACGAGTTAATTTCAAGAGAGTACATCAACTATACGCTAGAGAAATGAACTCCTGTAACCAAGTCGTTACTTTGCCATACAATATCATAGGTAAGACTTCAGACTGCACAGCCAGACTGCTTGCCTTCAAATCTTATTTGATCATATGCCAGCTACATTGCACAAGTGACTTTGTTTCTCTGTACCCCAGTTTTCTCATCTAAAAAATGAGGATGACTGTTCTTACACTAGGCGGTTGATGAGACCATTACTATTAATGAAGTAATGTATCTAAAGCCTGTAGAACAACGGCTAGGATAAAGGAAGTGTGGAATCAATGCTAGCAATCGTTTGCTGATGACCCAGTTTCACTATCCATCCAATAAAAATGATCTTACGTTCTGCAGAGGGTGGTTGTAATAATTAGAGAGCGTGTAATTTAAAAGTTCCTAGGACAGTGACTGCCATATTCTTCTCTGCCCATGGGGTGTTTGTTTGCCACCTGCTGACATAAATTATATATATATATATATATACACACACACACACACACACACACACTAACAAAGTGCATAATAATTATATGCCTCACATTTATACAGCACGTTATAAATTACAGAGAAGTTAACGAGATACCTTATTTAATCCTTTTAAAGTCTTGTCAGGTGCACATCATTAGCCCCCCTTTAAAGGTGAGGTTTAATGTGCTCAAGTGACTTTCCTGAGGCTACACAACTATAAATGAAAACTAGAAGCCGGGCAGGATTTGTGAGCCCCTATTTGTACCGATAACTGCACTTGGCATTTAATCTTTATGATGCTATTTAATCTTTCAAGAATCCCCAAAGTTAGAGATTATTGCTTACGGGCTGCAGAAAGCTTAATCCAACACCCACATCTACACAGGGTTCGGAATCCAACTTTATACCGAGGTCTGTCTGTAGATTCAGGGTGTTTGTTCTTTAAACCACATAGCATCTCGCTTTCATTTAGGCATTTTGTTTTCAGGATTTTCCATGTTAGAAGAAAGAAGAAAAATAGGATGTGTTCACTTCATGCCTCATGCATGGGTATGTGAAATGATAACTACATCTGTGAGGTCTGATTGATACATTCTCCCATCCACCATCTCCTTTTCCCGCCCCCAATTCACGTGAGTTTTGATGAGGAAATGAAAGGGGGAAAGAAAGGGGAAAAGAGAATCAGGGAGTGAGGAAGGAAGGAAGGAAGGAAGGAAGGAAGGAAGGAAGGAAGGAAGGAAGGAAGGAGGAAGGGAGCACTGAAAGCTTCTGGGTGTGTGCACAGGTGGTGAGCCTTCTCTAGGGTCCCTATCAGCAATACCAGCCCTTTTATCTTCCAGAGCCTTAAGCTACTGTGATCTGTTCAGCCTTCTGTGGCTACATATGTCTCCAAGCAGAGTGATGGTTCCTAACAGCATGAACTCTGCATTATGATCCCCCCTGCCTTAGGAATCACTCTAAATTAAGCAGTGGCTGTGTGCACCAGCAGGAGGAGAGAATGCTTTGGCCAACCCCAGCTACCCAAAGTTTGCAGTGTTTTAAGATCTCTCCAACAACAACAAGAAGAAGAAGAAGAAGGGAGGAAATCTAACTCTCTTCTTTAAAAATAGCATAAATTATTCTCTTTCATTCATGCAAGCTTCAGTAGCAGGAAAGCAGAGCTCGTAAGAGGTAAGGAAAATTATTTGTTCAAACACTACCCTGTGAGATCCATTGCCAATAGAAGGAGGGATGTGAAATTCTCAATAGGACAAGGCGTTCACCTTGGATCTTGGGTTGAGACACAAAGGCAAATGTTGATATTGGAAAATAAGAGCTAGCCAAGAAAGGAGAACAAATTAAGGGATGGAAGACATTTGCTGAGACTAATCGCTAAATTGTTCCCAGTGCAAGCCAAGCGTCATGGAACACCGGTTTACCTGACGATGCACAGACATTAGCACCGTCCAGTTTGATTGCACTTTACCATAGCACCTCTGGCAAGGTAAGTGCTGGTGGTTGTACGGTGTGTAGGCCGCAGAAGCCAGGCATCCTGACCTGAGCGTTAACTAGGGTAGACAGCTTCCCAGGACACCATTTTCTGGGAAATATCAGGTCACACCGCTGCTGCTTCTGGCTCTGTGGCTGGTGGCCTTGTGGTCTTGTTCCATCACTTTCCTTACTCGAAAAAGAGAGATTTGTTGTGCGATAGATTAATCTTCAGCCCTTCCTATGTACAAAAGTGCTCTGCCGGGCACACAAAGAGAGAAAGGAAGGTGTAAGGGGGCCAGACCATGGTCCTCTCCTCGAGCGGCATAGTGTAGACTGTGGGAATAAGACTTGGCCAGATTGCTCTTAAGGGCAAAGGAGAGCTGAGGCCAGAAGTTGCTGAGTGATGGCAGGTTCCCGTCACTGCCGCCCACAGCACGACTGCAGGCAGGACAACGTGTCTCCATCCTGCCTCACAGCACTACACCTGCGGCCCTCCCTGACACAGGCCATCTCAGTCCCATACACCTGCTAACATTATTCTAATGCAAATTCAACCTGCCTCAGTTTCCCTCCCTGATTTTTTAGTTACATACTTTCCAGGCTTTTTTGCTTTAAGATGAACTCCAAACATTTTTAACAGGATCTATAAAAATGTTCATGATTTGTTCCCTGCTGTCTCTTCCAGCTCCCCTTCTCCCTGCCAGCTCCCCCTCCTATAGATCTAATTGACGTTCCTCAGATGGGCTCTACACTCTCTGCCCCAGGGTTCTGCACATGCTTCTTTGTCTCTCCAGAAAACACTCACCCCCTTTCTCTGGCCTGGTCCGTGCTCTTCATATCTCAGGTCTTCGTTGGTCAAAATGTCACTTTCTCTAGAAGAGTCTTCCTCTACCCTGATTTCATACTGACATCCTAAGATTGTGCCACCCTAGGAAGGTTTAAAAAAAATACCATTACTTGTCATACCATTGAATTCAAGCCTTTTTGAAGGCAGGAATCAATGTTTGAAAAGTTCTTCAGATGATTCTACTGTGTAGCTGGGCTTAAGAGCTAGTACGTACCGACCCACTACCCCCTTCCCAATTCTGTGACAGGCATTCTGTCCCCTAGAGCAGAGCCTGGAACCACCTTCTGTAGGGGGTTCTGCAGGTCATTCCCAGTCACAGCTACTCAACTTTGACGTCGTAGTTTGAAAGCAGCCACAGACGATATGTAAACAAATAGCCATGGTGTGTTCCAATGAAATTTTATTTGCAATACAGGCAGCATTCCAGAGTTAGCTTTCAGGGAGACATTTTCCACACTAGACAGTGATTGATCGTCCGTATACACATCCAGCTCCATGCTAGCGGTTAGTTCCCTGAAGAGGCAGAGAATCTGTGTTACTCAGCATAGTAGCCACATGCCCAGCACAATGGCTGACGCCACTGGTACTCCACGAATATTTGTTGGGAGAACACGTCAGTGAATGGCTCTCAGGATGGCAATGTGAGCGATGTCTAAATCCTCCTAGAAGCCTGGGTTCTTATCAGAAAATCCTTCACGGGGGCGCCTGGGTGGCTCAGTTAGTTGAACGTCCGACTTCAGCTCAGGTCATGATCTCACAGCTTGTGAGTTCGATCCCCGCGTTGGGCTCTGTGCTGACAGCTCGGAGCCTGGAGCCTGCTTCGGATTCTGTGTGTGTGTCTCTCTCTCTCTGCTCCTAACCCACTCACATTCTGTCTCTGTCTCTCTCAAAAATAAGCAAACATTAAAAAAAAAATTAAAAAAAAAGAAGAAAATGCTTCATGGCTCTGGGTTTTAGAAGCAGGCTGGGCAAAGGAGGGAGGGGCCCATCTCACAATTGTAAAAACCCATCTCACAATTAAGATGGATGATGGAGTTTTATTTTCTGAAGTCTTTCCAATCTGACAACCTATAACAGGTAAATCATCTAGAAAAATGCTGTTAACAGATATTTGTTCGAACAAAGAGAATCCCATCCCAGTTTCCTTTCCTTTATTCTCTAGTGACTCACCCTGAAATGTGCTCAAGGCAGCCAAAGAATCATGCATGGGGTCCTCACGATGTTCAAAGCTTTCAAACACATTATCTTATTTAAATACCTCCCCCCACAACACACACACACACGTCCATCAGTCTTAGGTTCGGATATCTGATTGATATGTCAAAAATGGTACTTTGGATACCATCCCTGTTCCCAAAATTGGTCCATGGTTAGCTATTTCCCCAGGCTAAAATCTAAAAGGATCACCTAGCCGTGCAGATCTTCCACACTCTTCTCTGATTCATTTGAGAAGTCATATCGTCAACTGCTTCTCAAGGTGCTGCCTCCAGTTCAGGTGAACCAGAAGTTAGAATCCATGGCAGGTGTCGGGTTCACAACAGGGCACATCACCTGTCTCAGCACCAATGGAGGCAGCCCCCCTGCCTCCCACACACATACACACACACACATATTGTGATCTACTTTGGAATTAACAGAATATTTCTCACGTGATTATCCATGTGACCTTGAACACATTATTTAACCTCACTGGACTTTAGTTTCCAATTCCTCAACATTGCCTGAGTCATAAAGCTGTCACAAGGATTACGAGATGATGCATGTTGAACACTCAGCACTCTATAGACAGCTCCCCAGCTATTCCCATTAATTTATTATTATTTTTATATTCTTTGACCCTCTCCAAAACTCTGTGAGGATAGGCAATGCAGGGAGAATTATCTTTTTTCGGTAGATGAGAAAACGAAAGCCCAGAGAAGTTAGGGCATCTGCCCAATATAACAGAACAATTACACACAGCATTAAGCCATAATTAGACCTAAGCCCTATGGTTCCTAGGGTTTTCCCATCATACCCTGCTTCTTTTGAGACTTTACCTATTTTTGGAGTTATTATAATATATAATATAATGTAATATAATATAATATAATATAATATATTAAAATGTATTATTTTAAGTGAAATTGCCCTGTGACTAACGTGGGATTAGAATTTTTTTCATGCAACTACAAGGTAGAGAAAGCTGAATATCTGGGGGTCACCATATCTGCCATTAGCAAGCTATGTGTCAAGGGGCAGACAAATGATCCTCTCTGATCCTGAGTTTCCTCAAATACAATATGAACATTGGGCAAGATTTTCCTTAAGATGCGATCCAGCTCCAGAATCCAGGGAAACTGGATTCTCAATTATTCATGCTCATAGAGAGAGAAGTACTGGGTAATTGAAATCCGCAAATAATCCCTCAAGTTGTCTCTGAATCCTCGCACACCAGGCCTTCATCCTTTTTTTCAGTTGCTGACAAGTGGACGTAATTGACTGATTTGGGCTTGATCTTCCTTCTGATCTTATTCATCCTCAGGAGGAAAGAACTAATGAGCAGAAAAATTGCCAAATGGGGGAGGAGACACAAAAGCAAAGGCATCGATGATCTGTAAATTGGTTATTTTCTTCTTCAGTTACTGAAAGTGTCTCCACAGCTTTGCCTCATGCCATCAAAGGTATGTTCCTGAAGAACTCTGCAAACCAAATTTCTGTCAACTAAATCATATGTGCTATGCAGTGGTGAATTGTTGAGGTAAATTAAAGCAAAGCAAAACAAAACAAAGCAAAGGAAAACGAAACAAAAGAAAAAGCAAACCACAATGACAAAAGAATCTTGTGCTGAATGTTTGCCTGCCTCCCTCCACTCTTTCCCTTGTTTTATGAAGTCACATGAGCATCACCTTCCTCTTCCATCAAATGGAAGCCACTGGGTGTCCTTCTCTTGGAGAAAAGAGTAGAGTGAGAATAGGCATATACAAGTGACAGCTCTCAGAAGGGCTCAAAGTTTGATGTCGTTGACTTTGACGGTCGAGTTTGCAATTTATATAGGTATACCTCAGAGATATTGTGGGTTTAGTTCCAGACCACCACAAGAAAGTGAATATCACAACAAAGCAAATGAAATGAACTTTCTGGTTTCCCAGCACATATAAAAGTCACTCCAACACCACATTGTAGTCTATTAGATGTGATAGCATTGCATTAAAAAAAAGTACATACCTTAATTAAAAAATACTTTATTGCCAAAAAATGCTAAACATAATCTGAGCTTTCGGTGAGTCATAATCACTGATCACAGATCTCCCTAACAAATATTACAACGATGAAAAAGTTTTAAATATTACAAGCATACCTAAATGTGACAGAGACTCAAAGTGAGAAAATGTTGTTGGAAATAGGGCACCAATAGATTTGTTTGTTGCCAGGTGGCCACAAACCTTTAATTTGTTAAAAAAAAAAAACACAGTATCTGTGAAGCACAATAAAGCAAAACTCAATAAAATAATGTGTGCCTGGACACTTTGGGGAAAGATAGATTTTAAAATGTATTTTAATGTGGAGATGAATTTCCATGTGGAGAAAGGGGAACTGCTTTTGCACTGTGGGTGGGAATTCAAACTGGTACGGCCCCTCTTTAAAGCAGTATTGAAGTTCCTCAAAAATTTAAAAACAGAACTACCCTATCACGCAGCAATTGCACTAGTAGGTATTTATCCAAAGGACACAACAATGCTGATTTGAAGGGGCACATACACCCTAATGTTTAAAACTTTTTTTAATGTTTTTATTTATTTTTGAGACAGAGAGAGACAGAGTATGAGCAGGGGAAGGGCAGAGAGAGAGGGAGACACAGAATCCGAAGTAGGCTCCAGGCTCTGAGCTGTCAGCACAGAGCCTGACGCAGGGCTCGAACTCACAGACCGTGAGATCATGACCTGAGCCGAAGTCGGACGCTTAACTGACTGAGCCACCCAGGCACCCCATGCACCCTGTTTCTAGCAGCACTATCAGCAATACCTAAAGTATGGAAAGAGCCCAAATGTCCATTGACTGATGAAAGGATAAGGAAGATATGCCCCCCCACACACGCAAACACACACACAATGGAATACTACTCGGTGATCAAAAATAATGAAACCTTACCATTTGCAACAACACGGGTGAAACTAGAGTGTATTATGCTAAGCCAAATAAGTCAGGCAGAAGAAGACAAATATATGATTTCACTCATATGTGGAATTTAAGAAACAAGTGGACATAGGGGAAGGGAAGGAAAAATAAGATAAACACAGAGATGGAGGTAAACCATAGAAACTCTTAAATACAGAGAACAAACTGGGGGTTTCTGGAGGGAGTGTGGGTGGGGGATGGGCTAAATGGGTGATGGGCATTAAGGAAGGCACTTGCTGGGATGAGCACTGGGTGTTATATGTGAGTGGTGAATCACTGGGTTCTACTCCTGAAACCAATACTACACTGTATGTTAACTAATGAATCTAAAAAAAATAAATGTGTGTGTGTGTGTATATATATATATATATATATATATATATATATATATATAATAGAATTTCAATAAACAGGGAAATCTGATCTCAATGTGAAAGTTGGGATAGATTGTAGAACAAATACAATCTCAATTAGTAGACAGGGAAGAGATGATAAAATGTAATTACAAAAAATTTTCAGGTCATAATTTCTGCAAAATACAACAAATACGGCTTCATGTCCATAAACTGTGGGAAAGCAATAGAGGATGAAGGCCTCTAAGTCTGGCACCAAATCCCAGCTTTGGACCTCTGTGCGTTTTTGCCCTTGGGAAGCTACTTTGTATCCCTTTAACTCAGTTTCCTCATTTTTAGAATAAAGATAACGAAAGTAACTATTTCGCAGGGCAATTGTAAGGAATTAAACAAGTTAATATACATGAACCCCTCAGAACTGTGTGTTCAGGTAATGTGTTAAATATTTATTATTCATAAGATTATTTCTATCTAAATTACAATAACATGTGCATATCTTATTTCTGTACATTGTCATCTCAAACTTTAATTTTTTTTTTTCAACGTTTATTTTATTTTTGGGACAGAGAGAGACAGAGCATGAACGGGGGAGGGGCAGAGAGAGAGGGAGACACAGAATCGGAAACAGGCTCCAGGCTCTGAGCCATCAGCCCAGAGCCCAACGGGGGGCTCGAACTCACGGACCGCGAGATCGTGACCTGGCTGAAGTCGGACGCTTAACCGACTGCGCCACCCAGGCGCCCCTGTCATCTCAAACTTTAAACATTGCTGTGGAATAGAAACCATTAGTCTTTCCCTTACAGAAGGCCAAAGTGGGTCTAAAATTTAGGTTTTTCTGACTGCAATAATGTGTTCAACTTAGATACATCTCCAAGTTCAAAGCTGAATCTCAGGTGCCAAATCTGACATAACCCCCTCCATCCCTCTGAGGATGTCTTAGGTTAGTTTTTGTATTAATCATGGCAACCACTGGCTGTTGGTGTTGATATGATTCTTGCAAGGCATTGGAACCCAGTTCCTCAGAGTTGTTTGGAACCTATATTTCTTTGATTGCTTTTTTTTTTTTTTAAATAAGAAACAAATATTTGTACTACTGATTAGGGCATTTATACAGTTCAGTAGAATAAGAAACCCATCTGGTATGAGAGGATTAATTCTAAAAGGAACCTCTTTTCAGGTTTATGGGAAGCTTCCGTTCTGATGTAATCAAATCTCAGTGTAGCCAATGTTTAGAAAGGCCTGTTTCTTCACATTCTCACCAGTTCTGAATTATATCATTTAAAAATTGCAAAGCCCATAGGTGGTTTCTTATTGTGACTTGTAGAAGAAGTTGACTAGCCTTTTATGTTTATTGGTAATTTGCTTTTCATCTTTTGAGAATTGCCTTTTAAAATATCTTACCCACATTTCTATTAGATGATCTGTGTAATTCCTATTGGTCTCGAGGTACTATTCACAGATTAAGAATAACAAATCTTTGTCATGTATATTTCAAATGCTCTTTCCATCTTATTATAGCTTTAGCCTTTTAAAAAACACAAATACACTACAGTCAAATTTATTTTTAATGTGTTCTGAATTTCTTTCATTTCTTAGGACATTTTTGTCACTGAAAGACATAAATATACTCTAGGGCACCTGGGTGGCTCAGTCAGTTAAGCGTCCGACTTCGGCTCAGGTCATGATCTCACGGTCTGTGAGTTCGAGCCCTGCGTCAGGCTCTGTGCTGACAGCTCAGAGCCTGGAGCCTGCTTCGGATTCTGCGTCTCCCTGTCTCTCTGACCCTCCCTCGCTCATGCTCTGTCTCTCTCTCTCTCTCACTCTGTCAAAAATAAACATTAAAAAATTTAAATAAAACTTAAAAAAATAAATACACTTTAACTTATCTTCTAATATTTTAGATTTTTACAAATATTTAAATGTTTTATGCACTCTTATTGTATTTCTTTCCAAATGAATAATTATTGTTTGCAGTATTTGATAAAATATTATATTTTATGGAATTATAATGCTATTTTTCCATATATATTTAATATAGAGTTTCATTGATTTCTTGACTTTATTCTTTTTCTGTGATTGATTTGGTTATTCTTGGGTGATATCTATATGGTTTTAATTATATGGCTTTATACAATTTTCTAATATCTGGGAAAAGATATTTCCTTCTTCACTAATCCACGTTGTCTTTTTGTTGTTGTTGTTATTGAAGATATTTATTGCTATATTAATTTTATTTTTTTTTTTATTTTTTTTTTATTTTTTTTTTATATGAAGTTTATTGACAAATTGGTTTCCATACAACACCCAGTGCTCATCCCAAAAGGTGCCCTCCTCAATACCCATCACCCACCCGCCCCTCCCTCCCACCCCCCATCAACCCTCAGTTTGTTCTCAGTTTTTAACAGTCTCTTATGCTTTGGCTCTCTCCCACTCTAATGTCCTTTTTTTTTTTTTTTTTTTTTTCCTTCCCCTCCCCCATGGGTTCCTGTTAAGTTTCTCAGGATCCACATAAGAGTGAAACCATATGGTATCTGTCTTTCTCTGTATGGCTTATTTCACTTAGCATCACACTCTCCAGTTCCATCCACGTTGCTACAAAAGGCCATATTTCATTTTTTCTCATTGCCACGTAGTATTCCATTGTGTATATAAACCACAATTTCTTTATCCATTCATCAGTTGATGGACATTTAGGCTCTTTCCATAATTTGGCTATTGTTGAGAGTGCTGCTATGAACATTGGGGTACAAGTGCCCCTATGCATCAGTACTCCTGTATCCCTTGGGTAGATTCCTAGCAGTGCTATTGCTGGGTCATAGGGTAGGTCTATTTTTAATTTTCTGAGGAACCTCCACACTGCTTTCCAGAGCGGCTGCACCAATTTGCATTCCCACCAACAGTGCAAGAGGGTTCCCGTTTCTCCACATCCTCTCCAGCATCTATAGTCTCCTGATTTGTTCATTTTGGCCACTCTGACTGGCGTGAGGTGATACCTGAGTGTGGTTTTGATTTGTATTTCCCTGATAAGGAGCGACGCTGAACATCTTTTCATGTGCCTGTTGGCCATCTGGATGTCTTCTTTAGAGAAGTGTCTATTCATGTTTTCTGCCCATTTCTTCACTGGGTTATTTGTTTTTCGTGTGTGGAGTTTGGTGAGCTCTTTATAGATTTTAGATACTAGCCCTTTGTCCGATATGTCATTTGCAAATATCTTTTCCCATTCCGTTGGTTGCCTTTTAGTTTTGTTGGTTGTTTCCTTTGCTGTGCAGAAGCTTTTTATCTTCATAAGGTCCCAGTAATTCACTTTTGCTTTTAATTCCCTTGCCTTTGGGGATGTGTCGAGTAAGAGATTGCTACGGCTGAGGTCAGAGAGGTCTTTTCCTGCTTTCTCCTCTAAGGTTCTGATGGTTTCCTGTCTCACATTTAGGTCCTTTATCCATTTTGAGTTTATTTTTGTAAATGGTGTGAGAAAGTGGTCTAGTTTCAACCTTCTGCATGTTGCTGTCCAGTTCTCCCAGCACCATTTGTTAAAGAGGCTGTCTTTTTTCCATTGGATGTTCTTTCCTGCTTTGTCAAAGATGAGTTGGCCATATGTTTGTGGGTCTAGTTCTGGGGTTTCTATTCTATTCCATTGGTCTGTGTGTCTGTTTTTGTGCCAATACCATGCTGTCTTGATGATGACAGCTTTGTAGTAGAGGCTGAAGTCTGGGATTGTGATGCCTCCTGCTTTGGTCTTCTTCTTCAAAATTCCTTTGGCTATTCGGGGCCTTTTGTGGTTCCATATGAATTTTAGGATTGCTTGTTCTAGTTTCGAGAAGAATGCTGGTGCAATTTTGATTGGGATTGCATTGAATGTGTAGATAGCTTTGGGTAGTATTGACATTTTGACAATATTTATTTTTCCAATCCATGAGCAGGGAATGTCTTTCCATTTCTTTAAGTCTTCTTCAATTACCTTCATAAGCTTTCTATAGTTTTCAGCATACAGATCCTTTACATCTTTGGTTAGATTTATTCCTAGGTATTTTATGCTTCTTGGTGCAATTGTGAATGGGATCATTTTCTTTATTTGTCTTTCTGTTGCTTCATTGTTAGTGTATAAGAATGCAACTGATTTCTGGACATTGATTTTGTATCCTGCAACTTTGCTGAATTCATGTATCAGTTCTAGCAGACTTTTGGTGGAGTCTATCGGATTTTCCATGTATAATATCATGTCATCTGCAAAAAGCGAAAGCTTGACTTCATCTTTGCCAATTTTGATGCCTTTGATTTCCTTTTGTTGTCTGATTGCTGATGCTAGAACTTCCAGCACTATGTTAAACAACAGCGGTGAGAGTGGGCATCCCTGTCGTGTTCCTGATCTCAGGGAAAAAGCTCTCAGTTTTTCCCCGTTGAGGATGATGTTAGCTGTGGGCTTTTCATAAATGGCTTTTATGATCTTTAAATGTGTTCCTTCTATCCCGACTTTCTCAAGCGTTTTTATTAAGAAAGGGTGCTGGATTTTGTCAAAGGCCTTTTCTGCATCGATTGACAGGATCATATGGTTCTTCTCTTTTTTTTTGTTAATGTGATGTATCACGTTGATTGATTTGCGAATGTTGAACCAGCCCTGCATCCCAGGAATGAATCCCACTTGATCATGGTGAATAATTCTTTTTATATGCTGTTGAATTCGATTTGCTAGTATCTTATTGAGAATTTTTGCATCCATATTCATCAGGGATATTGGCCTGTAGTTCTCTTTTTTTACTGGGTCTCTGTCTGGTTTAGGAATCAAAGTAATACTGGCTTCATAGAAGGAGTCTGGAAGTTTTCCTTCCCTTTCTATTTCTTGGAATAGCTTGAGAAGGATAGGTATTATCTCTGCTTTAAACGTCTGGTAGAACTCCCCTGGGAAGCCATCTGGTCCTGGACTCTTATTTGTTGGGAGATTTTTGATAACCGATTCAATTTCTTCACTGGTTATGGGTCTGTTCAAGCTTTCTATTTCCTCCTGATTGAGTTTTGGAAGAGTGTGGGTGTTTAGGAATTTGTCCATTTCTTCCAGGTTGTCCAATTTGTTGGCATATAATTTTTCATAGTATTCCCTGATAATTGTTTGTATCTCTGAGGGATTGGTTGTAATCATTCCATTTTCATTCATGATTTTATCTATTTGGGTCATCTCCCTTTTCTTTTTGAGAAGCCTGGCTAGAGGTTTGTCAATTTTGTTTATTTTTTCAAAAAACCAACTCTTGGTTTCGTTGATCTGCTCTACAGTTTTTTTAGATTCTATATTGTTTATTTCTGCTCTGATCTTTATTATTTCTCTTCTTCTGCTGGGTTTAGGCTGCCTTTGCTGTTCTGCTTCTATTTCCTTTAGGTGTGCTGTTAGATTTTGTATTTGGGATTTTTCTTGTTTCTTGAGATAGGCCTGGATTGCAATGTATTTTCCTCTCAGGACTGCCTTCGCTGCGTCCCAAAGCGTTTGGATTGTTGTATTTTCATTTTCGTTTGTTTCCATATATTTTTTGATTTCTTCTCTAATTGCCTGGTTGACCCACTCATTCGTTAGTAGGGTGTTCTTTAACCTCCATGCTTTTGGAGGTTTTCCAGACTTTTTCCTGTGGTTGATTTCAAGCTTCATAGCATTGTGGTCTGAAAGTATGCATGGTATAATTTCAATTCTTGTAAACTTATGAAGGGCTGTTTTGTGACCCAGTATATGATCTATCTTGGAGAATGTTCCATGTGCACTCGAGAAGAAAGTATATTCTGTTGCTTTGGGATGCAGAGTTCTAAATATATCTGTCAAGTCCATCTGATCCAGTGTCTCATTCAGGGCCCTTGTTTCTTTATTGACCGTGTGTCTAGATGATCTATCCATTTCTGTAAGTGGGGTGTTAAAGTCCCCTGCAATTACCACATTCTTATCAATAAGGTTGCTTCTGTTTATGAGTAATTGTTTTATATATTTGGGGGCTCCGGTATTCGGCGCATAGACATTTATAATTGTTAGCTCTTCCTGATGGATAGACCCTGTAACTATTATATAATGTCCTTCTTCATCTCTTGTTACAGCCTTTAATTTAAAGTCTAGTTTGTCTGATATAAGTATGGCTACTCCAGCTTTCTTCTGGCTTCCAGTAGCATGATAAATAGTTCTCCATCCCCTCACTCTGAATCTAAAGGTGTCCTCAGGTCTAAAATGAGTCTCTTGTAGACAGCAAATAGATGGGTCTTGTTTTTTTATCCATTCTGATACCCTATGTCTTTTGGTTGGCGCATTTAATCCATTTACATTCAGTGTTATTATAGAAAGATACGGGTTTAGAGTCATTGTGATGTCTGTATGTTTTATGCTTGTAGTGATGTCTCTGGTACTTTGTCTCACAGGGTCCCCCTTAGGATCTCTTGTAGGGCTGGTTTAGTGGTGACAAATTCCTTCAGTTTTTGTTTGTTTGGGAAGACCTTTATCTCTCCTTCTATTCTAAATGACAGACTTGCTGGATAAAGGATTCTCGGCTGCATATTTTTGCTATCTAGCACCCTGAAAATCTCGTGCCAATTCTTTCTGGCCTGCCAAGTTTCAAAAGAGAGATCAGTCACGAGTCTTATAGGTCTCCCTTTATATGTGAGGGCACGTTTACCCCTTGCTGCTTTCAGAATTTTCTCTTTATCCTTGTATTTTGCCAGTTTCACTATGATATGTCGTGCAGAAGATCGATTCAAGTTACGTCTGAAGGGAGTTCTCTGTGCCTCTTGGATTTCAATGCCTTTTTCCTTCCCCAGTTCAGGGAAGTTCTCAGCTATGATTTCTTCAAGTACCCCTTCAGCACCTTTCCCTCTCTCTTCCTCCTCTGGGATACCAATTATGCGTATATTATTTCTTTTTAGTGTATCACTTAGTTCTCTAATTTTCCCCTCATACTCCTGGATTTTTTTATCTCTCTTTTTCTCAGCTTCCTCTTTTTCCATAACTTTATCTTCTAGTTCACCTATTCTCTCCTCTGCCTCTTCCATCCGAGCCGTGGTGGTTTGCATTTTGTTTTCCATTTCCTTTAAAGCGTTTTTCAGCTCCTCGTGACTGTTCCTTAGTCCCCTGATGTCTGTAGCAAGAGATTCTCTGCTGTCCTGTATGCTGTTTTCCAGCCCAGTGATTAATTTTATGACTATTATTCTAAATTCACTTTCTGTTATATTATTTAAATCCTTTTTGATCAGCTCATTAGCTGTTGTTATTTCCTGGAGATCCTTCTGAGGGGAATTCTTCCGCTTGGTCATTTTGGATAGTCCGTGGTGTGGTGAGGACCTGCAGGGCACTTCCCCTGTGCTGTGGTGTATAACTGGAGTTGGTGGGCGGGGCCGCAGTCCGACCTGATGTCTGCCCCCAGCCCACCGCTGGGGCCACAGTCAGACTGGTGTGTGCCTTCTCTTCCCCTCTCCTAGGGGCGGGATTCACTGTGGGGTGGCGTGGCCCGTCTGGGCTACTTGCACACTGCCAGGCTTGTGATGCTGGGGATCTGGCGTATTAGCTGGGGTGGGAAGGCAAGGTGCACGGCGGCAGGGGGGGCAGGCTTAGCTCGCTTCTCCTTAGGTGTTCCACTTCAGGAGGGGCCCTGTGGCAGCCGGAGGGAGTCACATCGCTGCCGGAGGTTTGGCTTCGCAGAAGCACAGAGTTGGGTGTTTGCGCGGAGCGAGCAATTTCCCTGGCCGGAGCCGGTTCCCTTTGGGATTTTGGCTGGGGGATGGGCGGGGGAGATGGCGCTGGCGAGCGCCTTTGTTCCCCGCCAAACTGAGCTCTGTCGTCCGGGGGCTCCGCAGCTCACCCTCCCTTTGTCCTCCAGCCTTCCCGCTTTCCGAGCAGAGCTGTTAACTTATGACCTCCCAGACGCTAAGTCGCGCTTGCTGTCGGAACACAGTCCGTCAGGCCCCTCCGCTTTTGCAAGCCGGACTCGGGGGCTCTGCTTGGCCGGCGAGCCGCCCCTCCGCCCCGGCTCCCTCCCGCCAGTCTGTGGAGCGCGCACCGCCTCGCCGCCCTTCCTACCCTCTTCCGTGGGCCTCTCGTCTGTACTTGGGTCCGGTGACTCTGTTCTGCTAATCCTCTGGCGGTTTTCTGGGTTATTTAGGCAGGTGTAGGTGGAATCTAAGTGATCAGCAGGACGCGCGGTGAGCCCAGCGTCCTCCTACGCCGCCATCTTCCCAGAATCCCTAATTTTAAAATTTTTGTAGTCAAGTTAAAACATCATCCAATTAAAATTACATATGCTTACTAATTTTTAGAATGACTGATATTTATATGATATTATTTATCCTTATCCAGAAACACACAGTTTCTCTCCATTATTTCAGGTCTTACTTTATGTGCAACAAAAAAGATTTTGGCTGTTTTCATATAGATTTTGTTGTTTTCTTTTTTAAATTTATCCTTTGGTGTTTGTAGGTTATGTTTATTGTATTTTTTTTGTTTCCTTTACAACCTGGATATTACTAGCATAAGGGGAAAACATTAATTTTGTATATTTATATTGGGTCCAGGCACCTTATCACCTTACTTAATTCTAGTACTTGACTCCCCACTCCCCAAGACTTTCCTTCCTTTCTATCTACCGTCTTTCCTTTGTCCCTCCTTTCCTTTCTTCCTTCCTTCCTTCCTTCCATTCTTCCTTCCTTCTTTCCTTCCTACTTCCTTTCTAAAGTCTTCAATCATACAACATTAAGATAAAGATTATTTTATTTTCTAAAATTTAGAAATTCTGATATTCTTTATCAGATATTCTTTATCTGCTGATATTCTTTATCTACTCTTATTGCATTAACTAAAATCTCCAAAATAGTGTAATAGCTGATGTTTCTGCCTTATGATTAACTTTAATGAAAGGAACTGAGCATGTCTCGTTTAATTTGATGTTTGCTATTAGAAAATAGTATTTCTTACATGAAGTGGTTTTCTCCTATTCCTGTGATGTAGGGTTTTTAGTACCAATTTGTAGAGTAAGTTTTTAGGTACCTTATTGATAGAGTCCTATTTTTGTCCTGTGATCTTTTTAGTCATGATAAATTATTAGCATGGATTTACCGAACTATTCTGTAATCTTGGTAATGATATATTATTTTTGATACTTTTTTAGCCTCATTTTTTCAAGTTTTAACATATATATGTATAGGTAAAATAAATGTGTTTCAATTTCTTTGTATTACATTTATAAAGTTTGATATCAACTTTATGCCTTAATCCTAAATCTAATTGAGAAGCTATCCTATACCACTTAGAACCTGGAATAAATCTCGGAAGTATCTTCTATTTAAAGTTTAGATAGAAATTTATCAAGGGATTAGAGCATGTTTCTCTCTTAATTGGGATACTTTTATCTACTTTCCTGAATTGTTTGTTCATAGTGTCTACCTTTTTTTAATCAATATTAGTAGTTTATATTTTGCTATAAAACATCAATTTACTCTACAAATTCAAATCAATTCCAATGCAACTGCATGTCTGTGTTTATACATACTATCTCACTGCTTTTTAAAATATTTTTTTCTTTTTTAAGTTTATTTATTTATTTGAGAGAGAGAGAGTGTGTGTGTGTGCGTGCGTTTGTGTGTGTGTGTGCATGCATGCATGCATGCATGCTTGAGTGGGGTAGGGGCAGAGAGAAAGGGAGGGAGAGAATCCCATGCAGGCTGTGCTCAGAGCAGAGCCCAGTGCAGGGTTCCATCCCAGCACAGCAAGAGCACAACCTGAGCCAATATCAAGAGTCAGACACTTAACCTACTGAGCCACCCAGGTGTACTGTATGCTATCTCATTTCTTATAGTCAGTTTTTAAGGTGTTTTCTCAATTTTGCTTACCCTCACTTGTCAGAGATTTATATCCTTTATCAGGTTTCTTTTCTCTCTTACCTCCTGGCGTATTTTGTAATTTTCCCCCTATTTTTTTAAGTTTATTTATTTATATTTGAGACAGAGTGAGAGACCAGAGGAGGAGCAGAGAGAGGGAGACAGAAGGAGAATCCAAAGCAGGTTCTGCACCAGAAGCACTGAGCCTGATTGGGCTGAAACCCACAAACCATGAGATCATGACCTGAGCCGAAGCCAAGAGTCAGATGCTTAACCGACTGAACGACCCAGGTACCCCTCCCCTAATTTCTTAAAAAGGATGTTTACTTCTCTCTTAAGATTTTATGACAATGTATTATATAGATTAAGCCATCTATTCATAAAATACCTATAGAACTGTAAGAAACTAAAACAAACATCACAATGAATTTTACAGACAGCTATTTTGAAAGGAAAAATATCATTGAGAGCAGAAATATAGAAGGAAGTTGGTCATGAGTGATATGGCCTCATAGTTGAAAGGCAAAAGGAAGGAAATGATATTCCCAAAACTGTATGAGCTAGCAGGTATTTCCACAAAAAAAAAAAAAAAAAAAAAAAAAGCTTCTAGTTAGTTTGTTATGATATCACCATTTGGGTTAGAAATACTTGTGCTGACAGCTCAGAGCCTGGAGCCTCCTTCCAATTCTGTGTCTCCCTCTCTCTCTCTGCACCTCCCTGGCTCTCTCTCTCTCTCTCTCTCAAGAATAAATGAACATTAAAGAAAAGAAAAGAAAAGAAAAGAAAAGAAAAGAAAAGAAAAGAAAAGAAAAGAAAGGCATCCTGGCAACTAATTAAAATTGAAGAATTGTTTCTGTGTTCAGACCCTGACTTTCATTAAACTTTCACTTAGTTCACTGGATCTAATAAAATCCAGGCTCCCAAACAATGGAAATAAGAAGAAATTCCTATTAAGAGAAAGGTCATAAATGTAGCTCACCATTTTGACATAACTTGAGCACTAAAACCACATGGATGGTCACAATGTCTGCTTGAGGTTAAGAGAAGTCTCATATGGGCTTGACGAAGGCTTACACATGTCAATGGCCTATAGGCAAAAAACTCAATTCAATGAAAGTTCTCACTGTAAATATCCTCATTTGAAATGAAAGAGGCAAAAGGGGAAGGAGCAATTTCCTTTGGAAATGTCTTTTGAAAAATGATAGTATATTAAGAGCATGTAAAAATACAAATATTTAGTGTTTTCAAGATATGTATTTGATTTACATAAGGAGTGAATGGACTTCGCATGTTCACAAAACAACACAACAACTACCTTGACCTCAACCTTCATCTGTAAGACATGTTGTCTCAAAGTATGGGATAAATGGTTTTTATTCAAGGGAGAGAACCCAAAGGAAACATTTGTGTCTTAAAAGAGACTTTTGCCTTCATTCAGAGGTAAAAAGAAAATGCAAAATGAAAGGACCCTTCTATGTCATGTCAGCATATATGTAATATTTCCAATTTTCTTTTCACGACCTCTCAGAATAACATAGTCTCAAAAGTGCTGTTCAACTGGAAAAAGAAATTGCCCAACAATTACAGATTCATTCAATATAAGGTGTGTGGTTCCTGGAAAACGCAGCAAAAACAAAATCTTCCATACTTTGCTACCATTTTAGTGAATCATAAAGAATTTCTTGAAGGCCTAGTGCTTTGTAATAAAAAGTAATTTTGCTAATATATTCCCTAGACGTAAGGTATTGTGTTATATTGGATTGCATACATTAGACCAAAATGCTCTCTTGTTCAAACTTTTATAATTCCAGAGACTTCCTGCGAGTTTTATGTATGTGGTGGAATTTGCTTAGAGGTCGTTACAAACAAGTTCTTTTTCTTTGTGAGGAGGAGTGTGGAGGGACTACTTTTGGAATGCAGCAGGAGAAACGCAAAGCAAAAAGAATGGCTGAGATTGTTGACTATCTTATTCATAGGATACCGAAATGAGAAAATTGGAAAGGCTGCATTTTTCCGCCAGCATTTTTTTTTAAAGCTCACAGTAATTTATTGACGCATAATTTACTTGTAATAAAACGCATAATCAAAATTGTGCATCTTAATGCATTTTGCCGAATGCATATAGTAGGGTAACCACTACCTGGTAAAGATACAGAACATTGTACTCTAAGTAAAGTTCTTTTTTGCCCTTTTCTCTTACTTCCCCTAAAAAGCAATCAATAATCTGATTTCCATCCTCATGGACTGGCTTTGCTTGAATTTTATATGAATGGCACCACTCAACAGGCATCAGTTTGTGTGTGTCTTCTTCCACACAGCATGTTTTTGAGAATCATTCATATTGCTGCATGTATTAGGGTTTTGTTCTGTTTTTATTAGTGTTTAATTGTATGAATAGTTTATACTGTTTGTTTCTCTATTCATGAGCATTTGGGTTGTTTCCAGTTTTAGCCATTATGACTCCCATGACTTTGATAATATTGTACAATCATTTTTGTGGATATATTTATTTCTCTTGACTATATAGTTAGGAATGAGCTTGCCGGGTCATATGACATGGCATTTTGTTTTGTTCTTAATCTTCAAACTAAGGAACAATTTCAATGACAGTACAAGTAAATTTTTCCCTTGCCTATTGTTCCCATGACGTCTACCTCCTCAAACTCTTTGGTGTGTGTTTCCATAGGTAAGAATATTCTCCCACATAATAATTGCGATAATGAAAATAATATTGATATTTTACCACCATCCAACGTTCACACCCTACTCAAGATTTTCAATTATCCCAATAATGTATTTAAAGGAAAACAGTTCAGTCCAGAATCAAGAGTTGCATTCAGTCTTGATAGATCTTTACTCCAACTTTTATCTGGGAACTTTCATCGGCTTTTCTTTGACTTTCGTGATCTTGACACTTCCATGATAAGCCAGCTATTTTGGAGAACTCCTCAATTTAGGTATGATTAGACTCAGGCTATGCATCTTTGGCAGGAGTATTACTGAAGTGATGCTTCCTATTGGGTCCACATGATTTTGACTTATCTCATTAGTGACGATGTTCACTTTTGATCAGTTGATGAAGGTGATGTCTGCCCAGCTTCTCCACTATGGCATTACTCTATTCCCTTTTCCACTTCATACGAATTTTATGTAGCGAGAACTTAAATCTGCACAAATATGGTTTCATTAAACTTTTAATTTATCCATTTATATGTTTGTAAGAGTAGAGTCATGGATTCCTGTTTTATCTAATGGGTTATAACCCAACTCACTCATTATTTTGATACTGAAATTATCCCAAATTTGGACCGTGGAAGTGCTTCCAACTAGCTTAAGTATCCTTTTCATAATCCCCTTCTTCTTTTGTTTAATTTTCTTTAACGTTCATTTAGTTTTGAGGGAAAGGGAGACAAAGTGCAAGTGGGGGAGGGGGAGAGAGAGAGGGAGAGACACAGAATCCGAAGCAGGCTCCAGGCTGTCAGCACAGAGCCCGATGCAGGGCTCGAACTCACCAACTGCGAGGTCATGACCTGAGCCGAAGTCGGACACCTAACCGACTGAGCCACCCAGGCACCCCTGTAATCCCCTTCTTCTTTGAGCCTTTTCTTACTTTCTGTTACCGCAAAATAGTCCACTCTCATCTTATACTTTCCCTGTCCCAGCACTGGAATCAGTCAATTCGCCAAAGCTGTGACAAAGTCCCTGGTTCCTTTTAGTGGAGCATGGTATTTAGAAGCTAAGGTCCAGACCCTTGTTCTACTTGTACTACTCCCAGACCCTCTCAATGGGATAGATGAGTTTATCTATATGTTCACACACGTACATCTGTGCACACATTTACATCTATATTTTGCTCTCAATAGATACTTTTTCATGTGTTTGCCATAATTCTGATGCTAATCTAACACTACAGTTTCAATTATGATTTTCTTTATTTTAATATTTGTAAGTCCTTTCTCTGTCAATGATAAATCTGGCTCCCACTGCTCTGAATATTTACTTATTTGAGAAAATCTTCCATATGCAATTAATATCTCATGGTCGCCACTATCTCCCCTGTATAGATGTTCTCTGGACCACTCAGGCTCCAACAACCCACACTGGGCTGACACTACTATTACGATCCTTGGATATTCTCTTCACCACACCTAAGTGCTTTTCCAATTATTTAATTCTAGAGCACTTGTCTTAATATAGACTTAACTGATATGTCTAGAGATATACTTTGAGAAATTATGAAAATTAGATAATCATATTTCACATCTGGAATAAAAGCGGGGGGGTCTTTTGGAAAGCAAAACTAGGAATCACACAAACCATCACCCTTAACTAAATGTTTGATCTCAGATAAGTCACTTGACTGCTCTGACCCTAATTTTTTTATACGTAGCCTGAGGAGCTTGGACTATACCTCAGCAGTTTCTATAAACATGTTTCAATCTAGACTCTGTATTCATAAATGGGTACAACTTCTCACTTGTTTTATGGGAAATCATTGAGTGACTATTACATGCCTGAAAGGCTCTGAGTTTGTAGAGAATATCCCATAGATCATATTCACATAGAATGCAATCAATACATTTTTCTCAAAAAAAGACTATAATACAAAGTGATACCTATAACACAATTGAATTTGACAAGGGTGATGTGCAGGAAGAGGGAAGCAAGCAGACCAGAGAAGACAAAGAACATACTAGGAACAGTTCTTTGCTGGTGCTTTCTAGGCTGGAGGTATCGCTGGATTGGTCTGATTCTCTCACATTTCCAGAAAGCTCTGAAGGTTTAGCACTTCCAGGTAAATCTCAGTGCCCTTTTAAGCAATACCCCTAAAGCCACAATGCTGGCCTTGACTTTTTTGATGCTGACGCTATAAGATAGAACATCTTCAAATTTGTTTCTTACTTTTTAGTTCGCAACTCTGTAGTAACAAAATCTTAATTTTGTTTCACAGCCTTCAGACAAGTAAATTGGTGTGTTCTTGGTGGTGTTTACCTTTAATTTTTTTTCACATTTATTTATTTTTGAGAGACAGAGAGACAGACCATGAACAGGGGAGAAGCAGAGAGAGAGGGAGACACAGAATCTGAAGCAGGCTCCAGGCTCTGAGCTGTCAGGACAGAGACCTACAAGGGATTCAAACCCACAAACACGAGATCATGACCTGAGCCGAAGTCAGACGCTTAACTGACTGAGCCACCCAGGCACGCAGGTGTTGGGTTTTTTTAATGCAAGTTGATGTCTTTGTGGATTGAGTCAGTCCTGAGCGAGAGGTAAACACAGGGATGAACTCTGTTAGCCCCAAGGACATGGTATTTCTCTCCTCCTTCAACAAGATGGCAAAAGCAATATTGTAATATGCTTATGTAAAAAGGCTGTAATATTTTAATATACATATGTAATATGCTTATGTAAAATGGCTGCTTATGACTACAGCAAAAATGTAGAAAAGAGCCTCAACTACTATAACCCAAACTGTTCTAGGCCCATTAAGGGACACAGAGTGCATAGATGGTGTTCCCTAGCACCCCAGGCACTTGAGATATGGTCAATGGCATTGTGTCCCACTTTAGAGAGACAGTACTACAAGACAGAATTTGGGGTGAATGTAGAAAACAGAGAGAGAGGTACAGTGTTCTGGAAGACCAGCAGGAATTAAACCAGCCAGGATGGAGAGAGAGTAGAATAAGGCAAATCTTTTTGAAGAGGTGATATTTGAAATGAGTTTTAAGATATACAGATAGAAATGAATCAGGGTATAAAATATGGGAAGCAAATAGAAGCATTTCTGGCAGAATGTGCACATCCAATAGATGCTTGGATATAGAAAAGCCATGTCTAAGTGAGATGCACAATTCTTTGTCACCCATGAGTCCTCCTACATGGAAACATGTGAAGAAAATGCAGAATCATAAGTGATAGTAAATATGGCTGTTGTTCTAAAAGGAGAGGATTAAATGAGATTTTCTTTTACTTACTTTTTTGCAACTTCAGTTCTAAATCTACAGCTTTACACAATGAGGAAGTATTCAATGTTTTTAAGCGAAACAACAGCCTAATCATACTGTAGGGAGATTAACCAGAGAGGAGTATGAGGAATGGACTTTAGAATAGGTCTGGAAGTTCTCTGAGCATTTGGGAGGTTATTGAAATGGTGCAGAAGAGAATGAGGGTGGTGGGAATGGGGAGAGGAGGTGGAAATGGAGATCAGAAGTAGAAGTTGCAAGCATGACGAGATGATGTGAGCAACACAACTAAGGAAGAAGTTGAGGCCTCCAAATACTGAAGCCTGAGTCATGAGAAGATGTTGAAATCCTTAACCATAATACCCACAGTAAAAATGCAGATCAGAGGAGGAAGAATGGCTTCTAGAGCTGTTTTGAATAGACCAAGTTGGAAGATTTCCAGGTGGACTTGCTCAGCAAGAAGTTGTAAATGAAAGGTCAAAGTCAGGGCTGCATATATTTGATATTGCCTTCCCCCTACAGAATGAAAGTCATAGCATGGATGGGATTCCCTGAGGGACACACAGAAAAAATCTAAAGTCCCAACAACCTAGGAAACTTTTCTGTTGAAGGAAGTGGTGATCAAATGAAAACTAAAAGCTGACTTCTCTCACAGATGTTTTAAGTTAAGTTTAAGTAGGATATAAGAACTTGCCCTAATAGTTCAATAATTAAAGGTATAATAGGTGTCCCAGGAGATTCTTTGGTAGCCAAATTAAATGAACTTCTATTACTAAAGCAAAATGCACATAGAAATGGACCCCAACAAACACGGCTAATTCATTAACATATTTTCTTTAGCAGTATCCTGAAAATGGCAAACTGTCTTAAAGTCTCCATGGCTTCTGATGACCACCAATAGTTCCTTCCAAATGTCACATTGGTCAATTGGCTGGTGATTTTCAGACTCACCTCCTCACTTCACCCTGTTCTGTAGTGCAGGGAATTCAATTTCCCAGGATCCTTACTGTCTAGCTTCCAGGTAAATCTGGCCAATGGGCAACAGTATCACCAACTGGCCAGAGCCTGGAGGGTGAGAGGAAGGTGTCTCTACCCACTTTTCATCACTTTGGGTAGTATTTCTGGCAGCATCTTTTTCTCTTTTGTGGGTCCACATCCCCTAGGCCAAGCCTTCCCTCTATAAAACCATGATAATTCAACTTCTGCTAAGTGGTCCCAAGTCCAGGCTCTGGTAAGAGCCTCCAGGCTAAGTGGCTTTTTCATTGAGTTGCCTCACAGATCTCAGCTGGGATTTTCAGCTCCATGTAATCAATTCCTTGCATTAAATTCTTTCACTATGAAATGCTGAGAGTGGTTTCTCTTTTTTCATCAGATTCTGACAACTACAAATGTCTTCTTTAGAATTTCTCTTTTGCTCGGTCATCTGAGAGGTAGAAAAGGTTGAAATGATATGTTCTATCTTAGGCAATTAATCTGAATGGAAAGGCATTTGACTTGGTTTAGAAATCTGGATTCAGATATGTTCTATACATCTTTTTAAGTTTCTGAAATAAGAAAGTAGATAGCAAAGGTTTCAAATAAGCTACAGCTAGCATTATTGTATTTGTCTTTCTATATATTTTTCTATATAGTTGCAATGCTATTCATAGGTAGAAAGAAAGAGATAGAGACAGAGACAGAGACAGAGAACATACTGCATAGTTGTTTCCAAGAAATGATATAATTACACATTCATCTTGCCCTTTTGTTTATTTAACAATCCATCTTAAACATCTTTCCAACTCGGTGCATTTGAATATACCTCATTCTTTTTAAAGGTTGTATTTGTTCATTCATTTACTCATTCTGCAAATATTTATTTGTTGTGTTCCTAGTAAATACAGGCAGTATCCCAGGAGCTTCTGGTAAAACAATGATTAATGTAGCAAAATTCCTTCCTTCAAGGAATTTACATTTTAGTGCAGATAGATAAATAATAAATATGTAAACAAGTGAATATATAGTCAATTCTACAACTAAATTCTTGATAAATATGTTTATGGGCATGTGTTAAATATTTCTATAAGCGAAATTCCCAGAAATGGAATTGTTGGATTAAAATACATGCACATTTTAAATTTTGAAAAATATTGACAAATTGTCATTCTTCTGACACTGCTGAAATCATATACTTGGTATAATAGGCAAAAACATGGCACCGCAAAGATATCCATGCTGTAAGTCCCAAAATCTGTCAATATGCTACATTACAGAGCAAACGGGACTTTTCAGATGTGATTATGTTAAAAATCTGGAGATGGAAAGGTTATTCTGGATTATGTCACTACCAGCAGAAGACTCACTATCAGAGTGATGTAATGTACTCCCTGGCCATTGTTGACTTTGAAAATGGAAAGAAGCCACCACCAAGGAATGAAGGCAGACTCTAGGGGCTGGAAATAGCAAGAAAATGGATACTCTCCTCGAGCCTCCAGAAAGGACTTCTGACTTCCAGAACTCTAAGAAAATACTTCACGTTGTTTTAAGCTGCTAAATTTATGAATATTTGTTATGGCCGCAACAGGAAACTAAACACTGCGCCAAGGCTTTTGCTCCCAAAGCAGAATGAGGTATGCATTCTGGAGCTGGCCCTCCTGAGTTGGAGCTCCTGCCCTGACACTTACTAATTGTGGGAGCGTGATCATAATATCTCCATGCCTGCATTTCCTCATTTTTAAATTGGTCTGATTTTAATAGTATTTATCTCAGAGATTCGTTTGTGTTTCCATGATTTTTTTTTCAGAATAAAATGAGTTAGTGCTCAAAAAATACTTAGAACAAAGTCTGGTCTTCAGAGCCCCCTGTGTAATAGTTAGCTACTTTTATTACAATTATATAGCTATTCTATCATTCCATGATGCACAGCAGAACAAATGTCAAACTTCTGGATATATTGTGAGTGATTTTCTTCTCTTTTCTTTCTTTTTTTTTCATTCTTTTCTTTTTCTTCTCTTCTTTTCTCTTATCTTGTCTTTTCTTTTCTTTTTTGAGAGAGAGGGAGAGACTAAGTCGGGAAGGGACAGAGAGAGAAGGGGCCAGAAAATCCCAAAAAGTCTTGATGCCAGGCCCAATCCCACAACCCTGGGATTAGGACTTGAGCTGAAATCAAGAGTCAGATGCTTAACTTCCTGAATCACCCAGGCACCCCACGTGAGTGATTCTTTTCTTACTATTACTATGTTGCATGGCAAATGTAAATATACAGGTGTGTGTGTGTGTGTGTGTGTGTGTGTGTGGTAACCATATCTCTTCTGCTCTTTCTTTTCATGCATGTGTGCATATAGGTGTGTACACACACACATACACATGACATGTACACATAGAGATGTAGGTGCAGATATTGACACATACAAGCACTGAATAAACATGAGACAATGAGAGTCCTCAGTAAATGTTATTTTGAGTTGGCTTAGGGTTGAGATGGGATTCGTGCTGAGTGCAGTCCACCAAGTACCAAGAATATCTGCTTCTTTTCCACCTGAATTTTATCCAGAAAAACAAAAAGTGAAGAAAACACAGCCAGGTAAAGCAGTACACCTTAGTCAAGCCCAAGGGCTAACCCATTTCTCAAAAAAATAGCATTTAGGAATGCTTGTTTTCCTTCCCTTTCTTTGGAAGCAGGGAATTTCCCTAAGGTCATTGGAATGGGCCTCTTCACTTGTGTCTTAAGAGCCTTTCAAAAGAACCTCCCCAACTCCCACCAATCCTGTTTTCATTTCCTTTGTCTCTTGCATGGTGCTAGGAATTGAGGTGTGGTCATATTGCCCAGTCCTAATGAATCAAGGGTTTCATTAGAGAATTGTGGCTGTGCTTGGTCTGGTTTGCAGATTTAAAGCAGGTAAATAAGATATGGGGATTCTTAGCCATCCTTCCAAGTGCCCTTGATGAGAAATGCCAGCTGTTATCTTCTTCATGAACCTGGGCCTGAGGAGTATGTTCTTGACCCTCTGCTGCTAGTGCAGACACATCCTGGTAAGACCCGGCCGTTGAAAGCAGGCAGCTGTAGAGGAAAGAGAACCAGGGGAGATTCCCAAATAACTGTGTTCTAGTCCATATTTGGCTACATATAGACTTTCTGACATTGGCCAAGCATTAGCGCTGTGGGTGGCTCTACAGTAAAAAGAGTGAGAAAACTCTTCATGCCTTTCTGACCAGGCTACTGGGAGGTCAAATGCAATGACCATGTTTGGCTCATTGTACTTCAGGCAGGTCTTTCTTCCCCACTGGAGTCTGAGCTTTGTGAGGTCAGTGACCTTGTCTTTCTTTCCCAGAGTGGTGCACAATGTCAGATGCAGAGTAGGGACTCAATAATTTATTGATGATAGATTAAATGAATCACACAGACTTCTGTTTTAAGTTATAGGGCAGTGGACAAACATAACATGGTATGATTTTTTTTTATGATGTCTCTAAATATCTACCCAGATTATCAGAAACAAGGAAACTTACAGTGAGGAGTGTTAGAGGTTTTCTTTCTTTTCTTCTTCTTCCTCTTCTTCTTCTCCTTCTTCTCCCTCTTCTTCTTCTCCTTCTTCTCCTTCTCCTTCTTCCTCTTCTTCTCCTTCTTCTCCTTCTCCTTCTCCTTCTTCCTCTTCTTCTTCTTCTTCTTCTTCTTCTTCTTCTTCTTCAGGTTATTTATTTATTTTGAGAGAGAGAGAGCATGAGCTGAGGAGAGGTAGAGAAAGAGAGAATCTGAAGCAGGCTCTGTGCTGACAGCAGGGAGCCTGATCCTACACAGGGCCTGATCCCACAAACTGTGAGATCATGACCTGAGCAGAGATCAAGAGACTGACACTCAACTGATTGAGCAACCCAGTCACCCCTGAGGTTTTCTCTTTTTGTAGACACTTTGGCAGAATCGTCCAGAACCTCTCTATATCCTGTTGGCATATTGCCAGAGACAGGATGCTCACTTTGCCCCAAGCAATCTCTTATCTCAGAGGTCCCTTCCAGAGGGATTGTCTGGTGCCTGCACTTCAGGTGGGACAATATGCCACGAAGCCTGTGAGTACAGTTTCTCTAAGAATTAGTGCGCAACAGGGGCATCTGTGTGGTTCATTCGGTGGAGTATTGGACTCTTAACCTCAGGGTGGTGAGTTCAAACTCAGTGTTGGGTGTGGAGCCTACTTAAAAAAAAATCGGTGCACAAAATATGAAAATATTTAACAGGTGTTACTGCACATTGATTTTTTTTTTAATTCCACAACTCTGCTAAAAAGTTTAATTAGAAGCTATTAGAGGTGATAATGAATTTACCAGATTACTGCAGAACTACTAAGGATTCTAAAAAGGAGGAATCTGGTTCTCTAAAGGCTAGCAGATTATTCCTTAGGGATAATCATTCTGAGGGTCTTATCTAGACTGATGAACCCTTCTTACCAGCTTACCTTCATGTGCAAAATAAAATCAGCTATTCCTTTGGGTATGTTGTCCACACACCTCAAAAATTAAAACATTGTGCAACTTGAACTCTTCTTTAAAAGGATAAAAATAATGAAAAGTTTCTAAGGATTTTACTTTTCTGATCATCTACCCAGTAGTCTTAAAATGACCTCTTAGGCATTATGTAATCCTTTTAACCTTCCCCCCCGCCCCATTCCTTCTCTCTTTACCCCTCAAATCCCTTTTCCACCCCATTACATCTTATTTATTTACTTACTTACTTACTTACTTATTAATTTATAATTGACACACAGCATTATATTAGTTTCAGGCACACAACACAATCATTTGATATTTTTATATATGGTGAAATGATCCCCACATTAACTCTAGCTCACATCCATCACCTCGCATCGAGTTGTATATATTTTTTCTTGTGATGAGATCTATTCTCTTAGCAAGGTTCAAATTTATGTAGGAAGTATGGTCTTTACACAACCAGGTGTGGTTTTGCCCCTTGTCTTCAGAACAATCTCTGGAACTCTGAAGTCTGAGAAAGTTCTGTGCCTTTCTCACTCCCTGATGCATAGAAAAATGGCAATATCAGTATGACACTCAAGGACAAACATGTAAACCTGCTTGTGGCCAAAGGTGACTGGCACCACTTTGGTGCATGAGATAAGAAACCTTGACCCAGAGAAAGTTCTAATTCCTATGCATGGCATCCAAGCTCTTTTCCTGTCACCAAGTCATTATTCCAAGACTCCACTTCTGTTTCTGCTTCTGCACCTGTTTTAGCTTGTTTATTATGCGACTTTCAGAGATTACTGTCCTTTCCTGCCTCATGTCCAGTGTCTCTTAAACCACTGGTCTGCATATTTTCTGCTTTACATGCTTGTTTTAGTCATGTCAGGCAGGAAGGCAAATCCTAGCCCTGTGTAGTGGGTGCCAGGTATATTCTCCCTAATCTTCTTTCCCTGGCCTTATACAGTTTAATTACAGCCCAGAACAAATGTCAAGAATATTTAAAGGAATATGGGGGCGCCTGGGTGGCTCAGTCAGTTTAAGCATCTGACTTTGGTTCAGGTCATGATCTTGCAGTTTGTGAATTCAAGCCCCTCATGGGCTCTGTGCTGACAGCATGCAGCCTGCTTAGGATTCTCTTTTTCCCTGTCTCTCTGCCCCTTCCCCTGCTCTTGCACAATTGCATGCATATGAGCTCTCTCTCTCTTTATCTCTCTCTCTCTCTCTCAAAAAACAAAACAAAACAAACTAAAACATTTTTAAAAAAGAATATTTAAAAGATTGCAAAAATAATCCAATACTCAATAAGGTAAAATTCACAATATCTGGTATCCAGTTGAAAATTACCAGGAATGCAGAGCACCTGGGTGGCTCAGTCAGTTGAGTGTCCGACTATGGTTCAAGTCATGATCTCACAGTTAGTGAGTTCAAGCCCTGCATCAGGATCTGTGCTGACAACTCAGAGCTTGGAGCCTGCTTCAGATTCCATGTCTCCCTCTCTCTCTGTCCCTCCCTCACTCACACTTTGTCTTTCTCTCCCTCTCAAAAACAAATAAACATTAAGAAAAAAAATTAAAAGGGGCGCCTGGGTGGCTCAGCTGGTTGAGAGTCCAACTCCAGCTCAGGTCATGATCTCAAGGTTTGTGGGTTCAAGCCCCGTGTCAGGCTCTATGCTGAATGCCTGTTCGGAGCCTGGAGCCGGCTTCAAATTCTGTGTCTCCTTCTCTCTCTTTCTCTCCCCCACTTGCGCTCTGTCTCACTCTGTCTCTCAAAAATAAACAAATGTAAAAATATTTTTTTTTAATTTTAAGAAAATTACCAGGAATGCAAAGAAGCAAGAAAACATGACCTATAATGAAGAAAAAAGACCTATCTAAACGGACCAAGAAATGATATAAATGTTAAAAGTAGCAGAAAAACACTAAAGACAACAACACTAAATCAGTTAAGTACAGACATAGAAGATATTTTTAAAAAAATCCAAATCAAACGTCTGGAGATGAAAAAATGTGTGAAATGGAAACAATCAATGAATGAGACCATTGACACAATAACATTTTAGAAGAAAAGACTAGTGAACACAAAAGCATAGCTCTAGAAACTCCTCAAAATGAAACAGAGGAAAAAAGAGAATCAAACATGAAAATACAGTGATATGTAAATGAATGGTTGTGGCTGTGTTTCAGTGAAACTTTATTTACATAAGTAAGTGGTCAGCCCACAGGCCATAGTTTGCTGGTCCTCATTTTAGATGAAAGCAGAAACAAACTGATGTGTTCCATCTTCCACAGTGAACTAAAAGTCCACTGTGATCCTCGCAATGAAATATACCTATTTCTTATGATTATTCCGTATACCAGGTACTGAATGAATTGATATTTGTTTAGTGAATGAATGAATACACCACAAAATTTTGTCGCATGAATGAGATAATGAATTAATCTAGTCGTATAAATTCTCAGAAAACATCAACCCTAGAATTTCTTCCTTTGATAAAGTTATTTAAACCTACATCTTCCTTTCCCACAAAGGGTAGGGACTGTTATGAAATGTTTATATCCAATTTAATGTGTTTATGGGACAAGAAAATAGTTTTGGAGCACATTCTTCAGTGAATTTCTGGAAATAGATCGAGAACTTTCTTCCATTAACTTGGATGAGGTAGATGCCCTTTATTTGAAATTCATCAATGTTGCAAAAGCCATTCGTGGTGAAAACACAGGTGCTGTTTTTCCATAAATTATTTGGGCCTCTGTGGATCCCAAGCAAAACAGAAACGGCAGGGAGTTTACAAAATCGTTTTCTATATTTGAAAATGCCACCTAAATGGGAAATGAAAAGGAGAAGCATCTGGCCAAGTACAAGTTTTTGTGGAGTGAGGAAGAGGGAGGAGGCAGAGCCCACGAGGATTTTATCTCAATTCAAAATATTTCTCTTCCCGCAGGAAAAATTTGGGGTTATTTGATAAGACAGCAAACATCATGGTATGGAATCATAACATTGCAGACGTTCATGAATGCATGGCCATTAAAGACCATCTATTCTGGTCCAAACTCCATTCAGTGTTTGAATTCCTTATACCATATTCCACTAAGTGGTTAATATTTCTCTTGCGTTTGAGCGCATATCTGAGATACTATTCGATACTCATATAGCTTGCTTGTTCTTTTTAATATACTTGAAGAGACTCTATTTATTTAAATTCATTTTCTGTTTTCCTGTCACATAGCCAACAAATGAACGGTATTATTGTTAAGGACAGTTTCAGAGGCAATCTCTCTTAAAGACGGGCACAGAAGTAAGAACCAGGAATGTAAGCTCATCTTAACACAGGACATTTGTTTTGTTATCTGCAAGTTGTTTGAAGTTGACAGTCTCCAAAAGGTTTTTGAGACTTTGTTTCCTGACCTATAAAAGAGTAGTATCAGGAAAAATTAATGTTTATCAAACTCTGGTGTGTATCTGAATCCCTAGAGGGATTGTTAAAATTCAGATTGTCAGGCCTCACATCTGCTCAGAGTTTCTGATTTAGAAGGTAAGGCTGGGCCTAGAATTTGCATTTCTAACTAGTTCCTAAGCGATGATGGTGCTGGTCCATGAACCACACATTGAGAACTATGAAACCAGATGATCCTAAAGACAGTTCTTTAACACAAAGCTGAAAACCACATGTTTGGTGAGAGGCTCTACAAATAAAGACAACATGGTTAAATAGATTTTGGAAACTGTTGATATTCCACTCACCTCTTGGAAGTGCATATTTTATGCTGGCTTTGCCCAGGTTCTAAGAATATCTCATAGTTAAAAGCAAAAGCAGAAATTTTTTAAGCTCATTTTACATTTGTTAACCTTTTTGATATATTTGCTGATAACCGATCTGTGAATATCATAGATCACGAAGAACGGTGAATAAATCTAAGATTCCTCTACATTTCAAGCTTGTTGAGTCCTGTGTACCTATGGAAAACATCTGGGCTCTGGAGGGCACTTGTTGGGATGAGTACTGGGTGTTGTATGTAAGCGATGAACCACAGAATCTACCCCAAAAATCAAGAGCACACTTTACACACTGTATGTTAGCCAATTTGACAATAAATTATATTAAGAAAAAAATAAAAAAATAAATAAGCTTTAAAAAAAAGAAGAATAAACCAGGGAAGCTCCACTTAACTTCTGTTCTTCCTAAAACCTGTACAGGGAGGCCTGTAGTTGTCAACATTGCCTTGATTAAATGGAAAGAGATTGAATAAATCTAACCAAAGAGATGAAAAATCTATACACTGAAAACTATACAACGCTTATGAAAGAAATTGAAGAAGACACAAAGAAATGGAAAAAGATTCCATGCTCTGGGATAGGAAGAACAAATATTGTTAAAAGGCCCATATTACCCAAAGCAATCTACATATTCAATGCAATCCCTATCAACACCAGCATTCTTCACAGAGCTAGACCAAATAATCCTAAAACTTGTATGGAACCAGAAAAGACCCTGAATAGCCAAAGCGATCTTGAAAAAGAAAACCAAAGCAGGAGGCATCACAATCCCAGACTTCAAGCTATATTACAAGGCTGTAATCATTAAGACAGCATGGTACTTGCACAAAAACAGACATTTAGATCAGTGGAACAGAATAGAGAACCCAGAAATGGACCCACAAACGTATGGCCAACTAATCTTTGACAAAACAGGAAAGAATATCCAATGGAATAAAGACAGTCTTTTCAGCAAGTGGTGCTGGGAAAACTGGATGGCAACATGCAGAAAAATGAACCCGGACCACTTTCTTACAGCATACACAAAAATAAACTCAAAACAGATGAAAGACCTCAATATAAGACAGGAAGCCATCAAAATCCTCGAGGAGAAAGCAGGCAAAATCCTCTTTGATCTTTCCCGCAGCAACTTCTTACTCAACATGTCTCCAGAGGCAAGGGAAACAAAAGCAAAATGAACTACTGGGACCTCATCAAAATAAAAAGCTTCTGCACAGTGAAGGAAACAATCAGCAAAACTAAAAGGCAACCGACAGAATGGGAGAAGATATTTACAAATGACATATCAGGTAAAGGGTTAGTATCCAAGACTATAAAGAACTTATTAAACTCAACACCCAAAAAACAAATAATCCAGTGAAGAAATGGGCAAAAGACATGAATAGACACTTCTCCAAAGAAGACATCCGGATAGCCAACCAACCCATGAAAAAATGCTCAACATCACTCCTCATCAGGGAAATACAAATCAAAACCACCATGAGATACCACCTTACACCTGTCAGAATGGCTAACATTAACAACTCAGGCAACAGATGTTGGCAAAGATGCGGAGAAAGAGGATCTCTTTTGCATTGTTGGTGGGAATGCAAGCTGGTGCAGCCACTCTGGAAAACAGTATGGAGGTTCCTCAAAAAGTAAAAATAGAACAACCCTACAACCCAGCAATTGCACTACTAGGCATTTATCCATGGGATACAGGTGTGCTGTTTCGAAGGGACACACACACCCCCATGTTTATAGCAGCACTATCAACAACAGCCAAAGTATGGAAAGAGCCCAAATGTCCATTGATGGATGAATGAGTAAAGAAGATGTAGTATATATATACAATGGAGTATTACTCAGCAATCAAAAAGAATGAAATCTTGCCATTAGTAACTATGTGGATGGAACTGGAGGGTATTATGCTAAGTGAAATGAGTCATTCAGAGAAAGACAAAAATCATATGACTTCACTCATATGAGGACTTTAAGAGACAAAACAGATGAACATAAGAGAAGGGAAACAAAAATAATATAAAAACAGGGAGGGGAACAAAACAGAAGAGACTCATAAATATGGGGAACAAACAGAGGATTACTGGAGGGGTTATGGGAGGGGGGATGGGCTCAATCGGTAAGCCACACTAAGGAATCTACTCCTGAAATCATTGTTGTACTATATGCTAACTAATTTGGATGTAAATTTTTAAAAAATAAAAAAATAAAAGAAGTTAAAAAAAAAAAGAATTAGGGAGGCCCCTTATCTACAAAAGTAAGCCACATTCTTCATTCTTCAACATCAGTTTTTATCGGTAAAGAGGTCATATTTTGATTGCCTGCCTTAAGAAAAAAAAAAGTAAATATGTGGAAAGATGAACTCTGAACTCAGAGTTGTTTTTGAACTCCAGTCCTGAGATTGCTAATATGTAATCAGTGTCCAATCTGGAGACACAAACTTCACAGTAATTTGAACAGGATAAGTTTCATATAAGGAATCATTCACTCTAAAAGGGTGTTGGAACGATGAAGGATTGGTAAGAAGTAAAGGGAACACTGATGGATACAGAAATTGCAGACATAATGTGGTTACTTCCTCTAGGCCTGAGATAGAGGACAAAAGAACAGGACCCCACCCTCCAGGGCTGATATCGAGAGCGTTTTAGAAAAGGCATGCCAATGGCTCATGGATGACAGAGAAGTCTCTGTACTGCCATGCCAGAAGAACTTTCTGGAAATCCCTCTTCAAAACTTGCTAGAAATTGGACCTCGAAGGTCTCAGAGAGGACAATTTATGGGTAGGTGCCTCAACAGAGGAAATCGACTATAAACCTGCCCAAGGAAGAACTGGCTACCGGGTGTTGTTGACCACCATGCACTACCAGAGCCAAGGGCTGAATAAGTCAAGTGCCCTGTGGGAGTTTTCCAAGTGAGCAAACCAGAACCAGGAAGGAAACCCTCTTCCTCTCACATTGTCTTTTCAGTGCCCTCTACTAAAAAGTTTAGCATTGTGTCAGGTAGCAAAGAAGAACATTTACAGAACCCATTTCTATTGTCATAGATCAGGCAATGAAGGATAGATGAAGATCTAAGAAGCAGTAAATTGAAGGCTGGTATTTGTGTCTTGCTTTGGCATGACATGATATTTAGCTTTCAGAAATTCTATTCAACAAAAAATTGATTTACCATGAGTCAAGCATTGTTCTGAAAACTTGGGTAGATACAAAATACATTTTAAATGTCTGTAAAACTAAATATATTCATTTATGCCCATATATATTTATTATACAAATATTTAGGGAGAATTAATTATGAACATGACATGGTGTTGCATGATGGTCACTGTCCCTTTCCGTAAGGAAGTGCAATCTGGAGGATAAAACAAACAAGTAAACAGATATAACCCAAAAACTGCTTGAAATTTAGATAAGGTTAAAGCTAGCACTGAAGCTTTTGTTACCATGGTCACCTATGAATCTGAGCTCCTGGTTCCAATGAATTTGATACATTAATGGATCAGCTTGTTACCTGTTCTACACTTCACTAATCCAGATATGACCATTTTCTTTTTTTAAAAAAATTTTTTTAACGTTTTATTTATTTTTGAGACAGGGAGAGACAGAGTATGAACAGGGGAGGTTTAGAGAGAGGGAGACACAGAATCTGAAACAGGCTCCAGGCTCTGAGCTGTCAGCACAGAGCCCGACGCGGGGCTCGAACTCACGGACCGCGAGATCATGACCTGAGCCGAAGTCGGCCACTTAACCGACTGAGCCACCCAGGCGCCCCGAAGATATGACCATTTTCAAAAAAAAATTACCACATAAAGATTCTGTATATGGCAAAACTTTAATGGATATTAAAGATGAAGAAAATTAATGTAAGATAAAACAAATGATATAAAATTGCACGTCAAATATACTTGTTACTAACAAAAATGATTTCTTCAGCCAGAATTTTTTCAGTGACTTGGTCCACCCCATGTAATCCCAGCCTCTACCATTTTCTTTCTTTTTCATTTTCTTTTCTTTTAAGTTTATTCATTTATTTTGAGAGAGAGAGAGAGAATGTGTACACATGGAGGAGGGGCAGAGAGAGGGGGAGAGAGAGAATCCCAAGCAAGCACCATGTTGTCAATTCAGAGCCCAGTGCAGGGCTCAAACCCACGTATCATGAGATAATGACCTGAACTGAAATCAAGAGTCGGAGGCTTATCTGATTGAGCCACCCAGGTTCTCCTCTATGATTTTCTGATTCCTCTCTGCTCCTTGGGTCTTCTGTTTTTCCTCTCACCACCTTTTGTTTATAAAATTAGCTCCAGGAAGTCTCACCTTTTCCAGCTATTTTAGGTTGGGCCAACTGAGCTATCTCCAGACCCATTTGTCCCTAGGATTTGAATATTGAAAGTAGCTTGAGTGGTCCACAGAATAAAATAGCCATTCACTCATATCTACCTGTCAAAGGTTGGGTACCTTGGGAAACAGACTCAGACAATGTTCAAGCAGAACATTTATTACAGGGTGTCCTTGGAATTAACACCTGTAGAAAGGAGGGGCAGGAAGCAGGAACAGGCAGAGGGGCAAGTAAAGTTGAGATATGAGCTCCATAACCTCAACTCAGCCCAACCCTCTGGGAGCTCTGGGGATGGAATGACCTATTAAAGCTTCCTGCACTTGACTGAAATAGCTGGACCTTTGTACCCCCACCTCAGTGACCAATTAAATATAAGCTTCTCCAGAAGAGCAATTTCTGCTCTTGTCCATTTACCAACCACACTGGATGATGGACCACCTGGAGACCAAACATATTCCTACTTAGCTCCATTGTGTAAAAGAGCACTATTACTCCTCACGACCAAGGTCAATTATCTCTATGATGACAGTGACTCTCTTTGCCCACTGGTCCCTGGATACCTGAAGTGCCCAGGCAGAGCTGTAGTTCAATACAGAATTCTTGTTTTGTACCTTGTGGAAATATTCTCCCTTTGGGGTTAGGACCTATAACCTGGCAGAGCCTAGAGCTGCAGGGACAGGTAGGTCAAATTCGCCAAGTGGATCACTGAGGAATAGCCAGAGTGCCATACTTGCTCCCACCCCTTGGTTCTTGGACCCATGTGTTATTCCAACTGAAGAGTCAGCACCATAACAAGATCTTTGATTCTAGGTATGTACAGGGAAACCTTTGAAAATAATATTTCAAAAGCCAGTGTCTCTTCATCTCATGCAGGGTACAATCCAGAATCCTTACCATGTCCTCAGTTTGGCTCCTTGCCATCTCTCTGACCTCATCTCCTGCCACTTTATCCTTTTAGATATTTCTGTTCCAACTATACTAGCTTTCTGATGTTATTGGAGTGTTCCAGACATGTTTCCATCTCAGACTTAGCACTTGCTCTTTGTTCTATCTGATATGTTCTTCCCGTGATATTTTCTGGTTAACCTCTTCAACTATTTCAGGTAATTTTTTCAAATGCCCTCTTCCCAATGAAGCTTTTCTTGGTCATCTTATCTTAAAATTAGTACATTCCACAGACCCTCAGCACTTCATTTGCCCTTATTTCTTTACTTTTATACTCTTGTCCATAGTACTAATCACCATCTGGCACCCTATTCCTTTATTTATCCGGTATATAAACTCCCCCTACCAGTATATGAACTCTATAAAGTCAGGTGGGCTTTTGTTTGGGTATTCATTTTGTTTCGTTTTAGTCTGTTTGGTTACTACTATTTCCTCAGTCTTTAGAACAGTGCCTGCTACATAGTAATGCTCAACAAACGTTAGTTTAACGAGTAAACAAATACGGAAATTTTCATTATTATCATCATTACTCAACAGTGCTGATATTATAAGGTAATAAACAGGTCTGTAAATGCACAGATCGAAAAAGGATCCCTCGGATATGGATATGGGGCACAAGATTTGAATAGATGTAAAAGAACTGCACTGTTTTGACCTTATCTTCTCAAGACTTCCTTCATTAAATTCCTTGCTGAGAGAACAAGGCAAAAACTTAAAGCTGAAATGTAACACTAAGGGTAATGTTGAGTTTTCCATAGCTTTTGCCCAGCATTAGCTTAGAATTACAGCTTGTTACAGCCTGAAGGAACTTGTGGAAGGACCAAGTAATTTATGGAGGAATGACATCTATTTTTCATTAGAGGTGCCTTCGCACTAAAACCAAGGACAGCTATTCAACTTGGTTGATACTTAGAAAATTTAAGAAGTTCCAGGGGTTACAGATTCTAGTCAAGCAAAGGAAGTTCAGATGTCCCAGTGTGAGTACTGTGGCTTTTTTTATGCTTGTACTGCTACCAAATCAACATAATGCATACTCGATACGTTTTTAAAAGCCTACCATGTTAACCTCTGAAATCGGCCAGATATTGCACAAAGCACTAAGACACCAAAAATAGACATGACAAGATACAATTCATTAAAGACCTCAGGCCCTAGAGGTAGCAACAGATAAGTAATCAGTGGCCCCAAAATGGGATTAGTACTTATCAAAGGGGGTGGGTGGATGGTATCCATGGGACTGTAGGGGGAGATTGGAGAGGTGTTAAAGAAGGCATTGCAGTCCTCATGATTCCAGAGCCAGGAGCTGGCCCCTGGTGGATAAGTATTACTTTGCATGGTTAGAATGAAAAGGGATTTTCTTTTTCTTTTCTTTTCTTTTCTTTTCTTTTCTTTTCTTTTCTTTTCCTTTCCTTTCCTTTCTCTTCTTTTCTTTTCCTTTCCTTTCTCTTCTTTTCTTTTCTTTCTTTCTCTTTCTTTCTTTCTTTCTTTCTTTTCTGAGAAGGATATATACATAAATTGATCCATGAAAGAGTTTGCTATGTTGAATGAGTAGCAAACTAGTAATGATGACAACAGTAGCAAACTATTGAGTACCAAGTAGATACTGCAAACTGTTATAAGTGCTTTATATCTATAGTATGTTTGATCTTAGTAGTAATCCTATAAAGTAGGCACTCTTATTACATCTGTCTTACAGATGAGGTAGATGAGTTTAGATGTTTTGAGAAGCAAATATCAATACAAAGTTAAATATGGAGGAGATTTATTAGGGGACACACCCATGAAGGAAAATGGAAAGGAACCAGGGGAGGTGAGGAGAGCTGTCAGACCACAATGCATGTTTAACCATTCGGAAGGAAAGAAGAAGGAAGAAGTGTTGAATGAAGGAGCTTAAAACCACAGTCAGTTTGGTGAAGTTCCATAAGGCCAATGGAGAATCCTCAGGCCAGAGACAGAGAAAGCAACAATCAGAGAAGTCCTGTGTGCCCCAGAAAGGGGTCTGTGTTAGCATCCCTGCTGTCTTCAGTCATTTCCTAGAGCCTGTGGGAAGCATGGTCACAGCATGAATGTGGCCATATATTTCAGAGCACATTTGGAGCCATTGGTCCATGTGACACCCCCTGCAGTCAGAGATCTGAGAGGAGCATACTCGCGGCCACCACATGCAGAAACTGAGGGACTCAGAGATAATTCCACTAAGGTCATGGAGATAAAAAATGGCAGTATGCCTCAGGCAATTTGGTCCCAGACTCATCTTAAATATAGTACACCTTCAAGTAGGAAAAAGTCATGTTAGATTTCTATTTGAGAATACTCATTCTAGTAACTAGGTGATGGATGCAATAATACAATGAAAAGAAATTGAAATGGGAAAGTCCAGAAAGGAGAGCTGATGCAATCATCCAGAAAATAAATCTTGAAGATTTAAATTTAAAAAGCAGCAGCAGAGAGTGGGAGAATTTCAAAGATATTTAGTCAGTAGAATCAATGGGATTTGGTGACTGACAAAATGTGGCAAAGGAGAGGGAAAAGAGTGCAAAACATCATAAATATTTCTAGTGTGAGGAGATTGAGTGTATTTGCTGAAATTGAGAATATAATAGTGGTTTGTCAAGAAAAGAGTGAGTTCTTGCTTTGGATGTATTGAACTTGAGATGTTATTATGTATCCAAGACTTCACTAGGCACAGTGGAACTCTCTAAGGAAATATAAAGCTTATTTTTGTCTTTTGCTAGATTTTTATTATTTGCCACTATTTTGTGTAATTTAAGAAATAACACGGGAAGGTAGGTATGTTTATAAGAGTCAGCACTTTATTGGTGTTGAGAAGGATGCTCAGTGGTGTTGGTCACTTCTTCCAAGGTCACATCATTTATGAAGGATAGGATCCATGGTAATGGATCATTGTAAATGACACTACATTTACAATCGCATTATCATTGTAATGGATCATTATAAATGTCATTGAAATGACAGTTGCCAGTAGTCTGCTCTCCACACAAAGTTTTTTCTGATGAATGTAAAAGGATGAAAATTAGAAGATACAAGTAGTAACCTAAGTGCAGCCTTACACAGCAGACTAGACGTTTGAGTTTCATTTAATGAGAAGAATCACCAACTTACATGTTGAGTAGCATGTTAGAATTTATAAGCTTTCACATGCTTCCGGAGTAGATCTTCACGATAAACCTATATAGGATACTCAGAGCGTGTGTGCATTTTACAGCAAATAACACTAAACTTGGTGATGTGAGTGACTTGCTCAAGGTCACATGGATCTTGGGTGAAGGACCCAAGATATGATGCCAGATCTTAGGGCTCCATGGTCGGTGGATGTGTTATGAAAAGGTCTCGAATTCAGAAATGGGAAAATCACAGCTGTGCCCAAGGAGGATTTATCTGGTATCTGAAAATAGAAAAGGCTGGAAGGTGGAGAAGCCATAGACACAAGCCAATAGGGTGAGGGCTGACATTTCCTTGACATACCCACCACTTTACAAATATAATGCTAGGGCCACCCTTACCTGGGATAGCATGAAACCAAAGGACAGACTTGTCCCCATCTGGTACATTAAACGTGACAGCTGAGTCACATTGGTTTGACAGTGCTGTAGTTCACAAGGCAATTGTAGGACTTTTATAAGCTTATTTTTATGCCAACTTGATGAACAGTGAGGTCCTAGGTTTAGTCAAAGTCATCAAAATCAAACAAAGCTCAGCTTTGTTGGTGGGACAATGGAAACAAAAGGGTCAGTCTCAAGGCATTTATCAAAGGACATTATTTAATTTTTCCCCCAAAATACTTTTACTTATACATTATATATAATAAGAAGAGGCAGTAAATGAGGAAGGAAGGAAGTAAAACCAGTGAGAAGAGATATATGAGGGAGCAAACTCACATGTTCAAGGCTGATTGCAAGATTCCTGCTGGAGGCAAAAAAGTTCTCTTATATAAGAGTTCGCTTAATTAGGCATGTTTGGGGACACAGTCAAAATGTACCACAGTCACCTGCATCAGAGCTACAGAGAAATTTCATAGTTTAAGAGGTACCAGAAGAGAAGGAAGGTGCAGGGGGAGAGAAGAAAATGAAGATGAAAATTTAAAGCTAAAAAATTAAATCAATCAATCAATCAATCAATCAATCAATCAAAAAGAAGCTGGGCATTGAGAACTACCTGTGGCAACTGTGAATGAAAGATCTTTTAAATAGTAGTACTATTTACTACTTAATATTCAATTATGATTGGCTCTCCTCCTGATTTATACCTCGTTTCTGCCATTGCTCCTGAATCTCCTTTAAAATTTTCATCCATGTGAATCCCTTCTGCGAATGATGCTTTGAAATCTAAGCAAAGAAGCAGTGTCCCATGACTGAGGCCAACTGGGGCAAAGACAGAAAATAGCCAAAGGAGGACATATACATTTAAAAATGGGGAATTAGAATCTTAGAAGCGGAGAGTATAATTGTGATGTCCCAGAGACTAGGACAGGGAGAAATGGGAGGCGTGGATTGGTAAAGGGTACAAAGTTTCAGTCATGCAATGTGATTAAGCCCTAGAGATCTACTGCAGAGCACGGTGCCTACAGTTAACAACACGGTATTGTATACCTACAAATGTGCTGAGAGTGTAGATCTTGTGTTGTGTTTTTATCACAAAAAATAAAATAAAGATGATGGAAAAAAATTGGGGGAGGTGATGGATGTTTATGGCATAGATTGCGGTGATGATTTCATGGGTGTATACTTACCTCCAAACTCATCAAGTTGATACATTTAATGTGTATGGCCCTGGAACTTGCCAAAATCATGGGGATGGAGTTAGATTCTACAGAAAATAAAATGGCATTTGAGCCAATCCTGTTTTTTCTCAAAGAGCAGGGAGAGCAAGCTGATGTATGGTTGACATGAAGTTTGAATATTATCCCCTGTCTCGATGGTATCTTCCCTACTGACTTTGTGGTTAAGTCATTGATGGTTATTATGGTAATACAACCACTCATTGTATGAAATCCTCCTATAAGTAGACTGAATATTGCCACTTACAAGCACCGGGACTTTGGACAAACAAGTTAACATTATTAAGCCTCCTTTTTTTCCTGATTTGTAAAAAATAGAATAATCTGTAATAATAATTATTCCAAAAGAGATGGCTGGTTTGTTTTTTTTTTTAAGAATTTGCTGTAAGCAATACATTCTTGCTACAGATAACTGCATATACTCATGTACTTCTGCATGAAGTTTAAGAGGATTGGTGGATCCAGGGCACCTGAGTGGCTCAGTTGGTTAAGCATCCAACTCTTGATTTAGGCTCAGGCCATGATCTTGAGGTTCATGAGATCGAGCCCCACGTTGGGCTCTTAGCTGATGGTGCAGAGTCTGCTTAGGATTCTCTCTTTCCTTCTCTCTCCTCCTCTCCTCTCTCTCTCTCTCTCTTTCTCCCTCTCTCTCTCTTTCTCAAAATAAAATAAACACTTTAAAAAAAAGAGAGAGAGAGAGGTTTCTTGGATCCTAGAAGAAGATTTGAATGAATAGAAGGTGACTTTCTTGAAAGCAGGAATTAAAGAGTCTTACAGGGCCTAACCTAAGTTTTGACACAGAGAAGCACTAAATAAACATGCTTACCCAGGCAGAACCTGGAAACTGACAATAAACAAACAAGTACTTAGACTCACAGAGCGGTAGCATAGAAAAGAACAGTAAAATACATCTAAACCAACACATGATTTTACGTTGTAAGACAACTGAGATCCAGAAAGGCAAGCGATTTATCAAATGTCACACAGATAATAACCAGCAAGGCTAGTATTAGAACACATTTCTGACTCATCTCAGAACTTACGGTGTTTTCTGTTTCCTTTTCCATACCGCATGGGTTGAACTAAAACCTCTAATGTCCCTTAGCATTGCAAAATAAAAGCTGTTTTTCTAAATGAATCAAAGGCTATTAAAATTTGTACCTTTTAAATTAGATCATGTGTGATCTTCTGCAAACTTGAAAGCACCTTTGTTTCTCAAATCTAAGATCTAAAATTAAGTCAAAAAAAACAAGAACAGGATGGCCGGGGGAGGTAATGCATTAATTCTTGGTGTGTGACTCCATTTGAGATTGAAAGCAGTTCAAGGCTGAGGAAATTTCCAACTTTCTTTTATCAGATACGTTCAGAGAAATAGAGTTTGTCTCTGTTTGGAAGGCTTATGATTTCTCCTGAGGCAAGCTAAAGTGAAAATACAGAATTTCTTAGTATGACACACAAAATCTAGAGAGTGACAGACTTGGGAGTGTTCTCTGCTAAACTCCTTATTATATTCCAAAGCTGGTGTCTTCAATTGTTGACGGAGAGAAAAGAAAAATGTGCAAACAACCCACTGTCTCTGTGAATGATCCATTAAATTCAAGAAGTTAACTGGCCTTTTGGGAAGTGCCCATGAGCAAGGCAGCATTCTAGTCTCTTAATTATTTGTGTGATTTTAAACATCTTGCTGCAACTAAGACTTACAATTTAAAACTGGTTCCCTCCTCTCTCTCTCTCTCTCTCTCTTTTTTTTCCCAATCGGAACATGTAATTTTGAACATGTAATTTCTGTGCATCATCCCACATTGTGTGAGCAGAAATTTATGTGATGTGTCTTTAAAAAAGACCATTTTAATGGTGCCCATGTATTTATTTTTTTAAACAAGTTTCCTATCCATTTTCTGTATCACAACCATCCACTCATCTGTGTGGTTGTATGACTGCAAATGACTAGCATTTCTGCCCATGTATCAACCAAGACTTTGTTCCAAGTACATCCTCCCTTAAATTTGTGAAATTGAGGAGTTTCCCCAAACTAGGGGTGGGGAATGGTAGTATATTGACCTGTGATATGTGATGTTAAGAGTTTTAAATGATTAAGGGACAATGATGGGAACATTAGTGATTCCCTCCTCATTCTACCTACGAGATAGAAGCCAAATCTGTTAACATCACACATTACAGCCTTTACATTCCGACTTACTGAG
Source organism: Lynx canadensis (assembly GCF_007474595.2). NCBI lineage: Eukaryota > Metazoa > Chordata > Mammalia > Carnivora > Felidae > Lynx > Lynx canadensis. Next base: position 195,750,799 of record NC_044306.2, read on the forward strand.
TTTGTATTACTGTCTCCAACATCGCCACCCTATTTCCCCCGTATCAACCTTGTTTCATCCATACTTAAAAGCCAAAATTTCCCTCCAAATAGGTCACTATATTATGTATCTCTATGCTTTGCACATGCTAGGCCCTTCACCTCAGATTCCTTCCCTCCATCTCTACAACAAGCATTCATTTTTACATACCCAAACAAAGGGCTTCCTCTTCCATGAATGCTTCTTGTTTAAAATTTTTTTAATTTTAATTCCAGCATATTAACATACAGTGTTATATAAGTTTCAGGTGTATAATGTAGTAATTCAACAAATTTATGCATTACTCAGTGCTCATCATAATAAATGTACTCTCAACCCCCTTCACTTATTTCACCCCCCTCTGCTCTGATAACCATCAGTTTGTTCTCTGTTAAATGTCTGTTTATTGGTTTGTCTTATTTTTTTTCTTTGTTTTGTTTCTTAAATTCCACATGTGAGTGAAATGACGTCTTTCTCTGTCTTATTTCACTTAATATGGTACTTTCCAGATCTATGTTTTTGCAAATGGCAAGATTTCATTCTTTCTTGCAGCTGAATGATATTCCATTTGTATGTATACAGCACGTGCTCTGTATCCATTCATCTATCGATGGACATTGGGGCTGCTTCCATAGTTTGACTGTTGTAAATAATGCTGAAATAAACACAGCGGTGCATATATCCCTTTGAATTAGTGTTTTTATATTCTTTAGCTAAGTACCCGGTAGCGTAATTACTGGATTGTAGGGTAGTTCTATTTTTAAGGATTTTGAAGAACCCCTATACTGTTTTCCACAGAGGCTGAACCAGTTTGCATTCCCATTAACAGTGCATGAGGGTTCCTTTTTATCCACATGCTTGCCAACATGTTGTTTCGTAGGTGTGTGTGTGTGTTATCCATTCTAACAAGTGTGAGGTGATATCTCATTGTGATTTTGATGTGAATTTCCCTGATAATAAGTGATGTTGAACATCTTTTCATGTGTCTGTTGGCCATCTGGATGTCTTCTTTGGAAAAGTGTCTATTCATGTCTTCTGACCACTTTTAATTGGATTATTTTTGGAGTGTTGAATTGTATAGTTCTTAAATTTGTTTTAATGTTTACTTATTATTGGCAGAGAGAGAAAGACAGAGCATGAGTAGGGGAGGGGCAGAGAGAGAGGGAGACACAGAATCTGAAACAGGCTCCAGGCTCTGAGCTTTCAGCACAGAGCCCGACACTGGGCTCGAACTCATGGACAGCAAGATCATGACCTGAGCTGAAGTCAGATGCTCAACCAACTGAGCCACCCAGACGCCCCTGTATAGTTCTTTATATATTTTGGATACTAACCATTTTTCATACCTGTTATTTGCATATATTTTCTCCCATTCAGTAAGTTGTCTTTTAGTTTTGTTGATTGTTTCTTTTGCCGTGCAGAGGGCTTTTATTTATTTTTTTTTTATATATGAAATTTATTGTCAAATTGGTTTCCATACAACACCCAGTGCTCATCCCAAAAGGTGCCCTCTTCAATACCCATCACCCACCCTCCCCTCCCTCCCACCCCCCATCAACCCTCAGTTTGTTCTCAGTTTTTAACAGTCTCTTATGCTTTGGCTGTCTCCCACTCTAACCTCTTTTTTTTTTGTTCCTTCCCCTCCCCCATGGGTTCCTGTTAAGTTTCTCAGGATCCACATAAGAGTGAAACCATATGGTATCTGTCTTTCTCTGTATGGCTTATTTCACTTAGCATCACACTCTCCAGTTCCATCCACGTTGCTACAAAAGGCCCTATTTCATTTTTTCTCATTGCCACGTAGTATTCCATTGTGTATATAAACCACAATTTCTTTATCCATTCATCAGTTGATGGACATTTAGGCTCTTTCCATAATTTGGCTATTGTTGAGAGTGCCGCTATGAACATTGGGGTACAAGTGCCCCTATGCATCAGTACTCCTGTATCCCTTGGATAAATTCCTAGCAGTGCTATTGCTGGGTCATAGGGTAGGTCTATTTTTAATTTTCTGAGGAACCCCCACACTGCTTTCCAGAGCGGCTGCACCAATTTGCATTCCCACCAACAGTGCAAGAGGGTTCCCGTTTCTCCACATCCTCTCCAGCATCTATAGTCTCCTGATTTGTTCATTTTGGCCACTCTGACTGGCGTGAGGTGATACCTGAGTGTGGTTTTGATTTGTATTTCCCTGATAAGGAGCGACGCTGAACATCTTTTCATGTGCAGAGGGCTTTTATTTTGATATAGTCCCAGTAGTTTATTTTTGCTTTTGGTTTTCTTGCCTGAGGAAACCCATCTAGAAAAAAAAAAATGTTGGAAAGGCCAATATCAAAGAAATTACTGTCTGTGCTCTCTTCTGGGAGTTTTTGGTTTTAGGTCTCACATTTAAGTCCTTAATCCATTTCGAGTTTATTTTTGTGTATGGCATAAGAAAGTTTCATTCTTTTGCATTTAGCTGTCCAGATTTTCCAACATATTTGTTGAAGTGACTTTTTCCTATCGCATATTCTTGCCTCCTTTGTCTTAGATTAATTGACCATATAATCATGGATTTATTTCTGGGCTCCCTATTCTGTTCCATTGATCTATCTATTTTTGTGACAGTATTGTTTTGATTACTACTACTTTGTAGTATATCTTGAAATCTGTGTTCCCTCTAGTTTTGTTTTTCTTTTTCAAGCTTGTCTTGGCTATTTGAAGTCTTTTGTGGTTCCATAAAATTTTAGGATTCTTTGTTCTAGTTCTGTGAAAAATGCTATTGGAATTTTGATAGAGATTGCATTAAATCTGTAGACTGCTTTGGGAAATTTTAACAATATTTTTTCTTCTGATCCATGTGCATGGAATATCTTTCTACTTGTTTCTGTCATCTTTCTATGAAACCTTCTTATCTGCTTATAAGTAGTACTAATAGTTGTTTCCTTTGTACTTCTCCATACTCAGTGGATTTACCCATCATTGTGTTTATAGGATTCTGCATGCTCACACCCACCTATACCCTCCTGTCTCTGCACACACTTTGATTCAGTGCCATCACTGACGTCAAGGTTGTGTCCTATTGGTCTATGTCACTCCCTTGTATAATACATTGGAGCAGAGTAGCTTCCAATAAATAACTGGGTTTCTAACGGCTCCCCTGGTAACTTGAGGATGAAACATACAATATATATTAGCAGTATTAGTTTCAGATTAGGTATATATAGAAAGTTAGGACTGAAAAGTGCTAAAAAAGAATGATTCAGGGTATTAGGATGGAGGAGATTGTGGGGGGGGGGGAGAAATATAGCATTGTAGAGGACCAAAGGGGATATTTAGAGGGGAAAAATAGAAAAGAGGAAAGAGGATCAAAAGATAAATGATGCAGTGATGGGGTTGACCCCAGCTCTTCAATGATCTGTGTCACATGAGAGAATAGAGAGCAGTGGTGCCAGGGAGATGGCAATGACCTGGAGAAAATGGCGGCCGCCAAGTTTCCAGTATGTGAGCTCTTAAAGCACAAACTTTCTGAGAACCAGCAGAGCTTCTAAAAAACAACTCCTTAAAATCAGGTTAGTTGAGCTGCTGCCCAAATCCCCAATAATGCGTCATAATCCTCCAGCTATGAAGGTGGAAAGAAACAGAGAGATGGAGGAAGGAGTGTGGGACAAAGGAAGGCAGGACAAAAGGGAGCAGAAGAAAGAAGGAAAAGAAAGAACAAGGAAAGAGAGAAATAAAGTGGAGAAATAAAAGATGAAGAGAAAAAAAAAAAAAACTCAGCACACAAAGCTGACTTTGGTGGAGATTTGTCATGTCTGAACAGGTTCTATTTCTTGTTTAATTGATAATCTCCCCATATATCAATATTCAAAAGAGATGGCCATGTGGAGGCAACCAATGAGACCATATTTCTTATGTAGCTTTATTGGGCCTGAGATATTTTATAAATATACAAACACATCTATATTTCCTTTGTCCCCCATTTTTATAGAAATGGTAGTTTATTATACACACATACCTATGCATACTCTTCTGCATTGCCCTCTTTTCACTCAAAATTCATCTTCAAATTCTTGAACACTGCATAAACAGCTTCCTTAATTTTAATGACTACCTTGAATCCCACTGAATGCATTTTTGTTAATTTATTTAACTAGTATCTCACTGATGGACACTTGGGTTGTTCCAATTTGCTGAAATCTAACAGCGAATTTGTGTGTATAGATACTCTCACACACAAACACAAAATTTCAAACATCTGGTGGAATATTTTCTGGACAAGGGAATGGCTGCATCAAAATATATGGGCTTTTTGACTGTAGTGACTATGTAATCCATAGCCATACTGAGGTATCCTTTTACATTTCCATGATTGCGATGATACATGTGCCTCTTTCCCTATAGTCATGTCAAAATAGTATGCTACCAAACTCTTGGCCCTTTGCCGGTCTTGCAGGTGATGAACAGCATCTTTGTTCAGTTGTTTATATTTTAGACAATCAGGTCCACATGACTGAGTTATCGTAACTCCATAACGCACTATTATCATAAGACCTTATAAGATTCTCTTTGATTATATTTTTTTGAGTTGACCAATTAATTAATTAATTAATTACCACAATGACACCCATGAGCCTCACCACACAATCCCAAAACTACATTAGCTTTATCTACATGTAAGTAACATATCAGGAGCTAGCACACTCTGTCTGTCCTAAAGAAGAATACAAGGTAAATCTTAACAGCCTGCATCACATTTGTGCTCTGCAGAACTACCTGGAAGAATTCATAGTACCTCTGCCTTGCCCCTGATACAAACCCTCATACATGTTGCCATTAGTTGCATTCACTCTAATTCACCCTCTCGATAAACTTCCCTGGAAATTTCCACTGCTATGGTAAGAGAAAGAGACTAAAATTTAAGGACAGGGCATATTGGATTTGTCTGCTGCCATGGTGAGGAGAAAGTTACCACCATCCTAATGACAATGACCAAGGCTATTTTCCCCCTTCCTGACATAATGTCTGGTAAAATAGGGGCTCCTTTGCACTCATATCAATGCCCTTTCTATGGAGAGAGACAGAGGATTTGCTAACACCTGATGGAGAGAATCAAGAAAAAGTTTATAACTCCCTATTCATTGAGGACTTTGGCAAATGGTCCCCAATATTTTACCTCTTCCAAAAGCTAAAGTACTTAGAAGAATATCTACATGAACATCCCTTCATACATTTCTGTCTCACTCTCCTTTCTATCCTGTCTCAGACATCATCCCCCAGGACCATCTGGCAGCATATTATACTTGGAAACTGCTGTGCCTCTGAACTTGCTAATGTAGACCCCACATTTTCTATTTATAAACTACTAACTTTACAGTGTACCTGCTAATCTACATTTACTTTTTTACCTTGTCAGAATATCTGACACCTTAAAATCCATAGGAAACTACTACATCTACTATGCTTTCTTTACAGATTATATTTTAAAGCTCTTTCCTTATACCTGTGATCACACTAAACTTTATAGGTAGGGTTTTGCCATTTTGTCTATTCATTATATACATCTTTTTTGAAAAATTCTAAAGATAGATAAATTCTAATACTCCACCTACATCTAATCTATGGAGCCTCCAACCAGATGACATTTGCAAGAGTGAATTCAATGAGCCTAATCTCAGTTAGATTTAAACCCTGCCCAAAAGTACCTTAACATGTATTTCTAGTTATCTTGTTCTTCCAATCTTTGTAGAGTAGACCCTCCCTTCTTACCTCACTCTTTGTAGATAATCACTTTCTTCTACTTTATAAACAATTAGAAGTCATCAAATTTAAAATATTTGAAATTTCCATCATTAACTTACAAACCCATCTTAGTCAGTACTGCTGGTAGAATTCTAACAGAGCAATCGATGTGAGGGAGCCAAAGTTTGACCAGGTTCATGAATGTTTATGGGACAGCATTTTCACCCTAAATATTTTAGTGTGAATGAATATATGAATCATAAAGAAATGGAAAGTAGAAAAGGAAAACTGTCTCTCCTATTATGAGCGAAAAGAAAAATGGGGGCAGATTAAGGTGAGTGCGTGTACTTTATTAAGTCCTCATCTTCCCTGACCTCTTGGCAACATTAGACAGTGGTGGTCTCTCCCATTTCCAAACCCTCTGTTCCCTGGTTCTTGATTTGGTCCTAGCTGGCTAGTTTCCAATACCCAGCCCGAAATGTTGGAGATTCTCAGGGATCGCTCATAGACTCCCCTCTGGTCTCACAATGCTTCCTTGGCAGACAATTATATATATTTTTTGAGATTCAGTTATAATCTATTTTCCAATGATTTTCAAGTTCACGTACCCCATACATGTCCAGACCTAGTTGTCAACCAATCATCTTCACTTGGGATGTCTTACAGATGTTTAAAATTGCTCAGAGCCTAGAGGGACTTCCCCTGCCTTGCTGTTAAAGTCTCTATGACACTCAGCCGTGTCGCCGTACCATAAAGTATTGAACACATCTCCTCGTGTTAAACTAAAGGGGAGTTTTCTTCAGTGTCAATAAAGATAAACTGTTTTAATACAGAAAAAAGAAACAGTGCTCAGAGCCTTCCCCTTGTGACTGGGGCATAGTCTTCTAACTTGCATCACCTGGTCTCTGCCCTATCCTTCCTCCTCACCTAGTGCCATGAATCCTCATCAGACAGGCTCGACTTCAGCTCTCCCATTGAGCTACAAGCTTTTCCAATTGCCTCCCACACTCCAACACCAGCTCGTTCTTTGTCTTGTTCTTTTTTGATCTTTAGGCCTCTGGTCACATATCCCTTCTTCGAAAAAGTTTGATTTGACTTCCAAGAGGAAGTAAGGTTCCCTGCCTTATACTCCTATAGCATTTCCTAGTTTTTCATTACACACTTAACCCCATTTTGAGTTCTACCTTCTTCACCAAACTGTAATTCCAAAAGAGTGATGGTCACAGTGTTCGTATTCGCTGCCGTGTGTCCAGTCCCTTGTGGTGATGGACAGAACTCTCTCTACCCACAGTCCTTAGGTTGCCCTGGGGCAGGGCCTACATCAGTAACACCCTGACCTCTCTGTTACCCCATCCTCCATGCAGCTTCCACACTCCCTCTTTCCCAGGGGCAGAAAAAAACTCAGCTGAGTGAAGAATTTGGAAGAAGGATCTGGGGAAATGTCACCCTTCCCTTTTGGGCACTTAGCTAATAGACTCAAAGCAGCATCTTCCAACAGCTTTATCAAGATATTTTAAACCTTAGCTCTCAGTTTCTTTCCTCTATCTGTCGGCTGGTTTCAATCATCGGCAGAAAATGGGAATTTTATTTATGGGACCCTCTAAAACCACACAATAACCTGATGCCTGGCCCATTGTAGCTATATATTTATCACACTAATTTATGAAAGAATTTATTAGGTAATTAATCTTGAGGTTTTAAAGGAATGGAACATCAAAGGAGGCTTTGGAATAGAAAGAAGAATAGAAACAAGGATGAGTTAGAGGAAGGGGAGAAGGCAGAATAAAGAGAGAGGATTAAAAAAGAAGGGAGATTACTCTAGATGTTTAACGCAGATTATGTGATGAATCTTCAAAACAATCCAAGGTAAAGAAAGCAGAGAGGAGAAGGGGACACAATTCAAATACTGGTCAAAATAAAAGGAAACTAAGTGGGGAAAAGCTTCATTTTTCAGAATGGAGTATCAAGGGGGCAAAGCTCTAGATAAACATCAGGAACACGGAGAGCTAGGATTGCAAGAAATTTCGACCCTGTGGACATTTTGCTTATTGAAAGAGGAGAAAACGGGTTTTGAAAGTCACAAAGCAAGTTGAAAGAACATTTGAGACCAAGGCCAGGTTTTGTGGCTCTCAGCTCAAAGCCATTTCTGTTCCCCATGCTGCCTCCTTTAAAATGTAAGGAATCTAAAGAAAGGTCAAAAAGAAGGATGTGCTGAGAGATTAGGAAAACCAGATGAAAGATGAAAAATGTAGTGTGGGATGAGAAAAGTGAATAAAAAAATGAAAGGACTCATTTCTAATTCATACATGTTTTACTTTGTTCAACATTTAGTATCTGTGATTTAGTGGTGGTTTGGCACATAGAACAGGAGAGCGAAAAATAATGAAAATATGATGCTGGCAATATCATCCATCAATCTGAAGTACAGAGTCCTTGGCAGGTGTACATTCAGGATCACAAGGCTTTGTTTAGAACAGCCCACTATACCCAACCAAATACCAATATTTCATAGTCCTTTCATCTAAATTAGAAAAAGAAATGTCATCCGTCTATAACATACAACCTATCATGGCCTGCCTTCCATAGAAAAACAAAGCAGCCCAAACTTAAAGGGACCAGCGTGTCATCTGGGGGGAAGGCTCTTGTTCTTTTCCCATTTTCCAAAGGAGGTAGTGGAGTGGGAAGTAAGTGACTTTCGTTGGAAAGTCATATTATTTGGCATTCACATTCTTTAGTGGTTTTATTTGTTGAAGCTTGGAGAAAACAGCAAGGATGGATCCAGTAAAAATAGAGCAGACATTATATACACTTTTCCAGGCTGAATCTGAATGCACTGCACACATAGTGTACTAAAAGCTTATAATGCACCATGCCCGGTCTTTGGCCTGCTGGGCATCTGGCCCTTTCTATCATGTTGCATATAATGCTCAGGGACAGAAAAGAACCCGCCCAGGGGCATGCGACTCCACACCATACAGAGTTTATTCAAACAAGGATGGGGCAAGGGAGAGAACATCTGGTCATGAGAATAATTAGCTTTTTTCCTAAGCTGTGATTTGCCAGGTATTGTAAGATTTTTACATGAATTTCGTCACTTAATCTTCATCAACATCTTTTCAGGATTGCTTTATTACTAAATGTGTCGCCCAGGTGAGGATTCTGGAGCAGAGAGAGCATAAGTAAGTCTCCCTAACTTCTAGAGCTATGGAGACATTGACTGCATCCCAAGAGCTTCATAAACATGACTTTGTTTACACAGAAGTCATGCAAATAAATCATAAGCTTTATCTTACTGAACATAGACCTACCATACATGTGCCTTGGTTACTTGGCTTTTGAAGGCTGGTATAAAACATCAAATCAGGTATTTCTTGGGCTAATGTTTGCAACTTTCCCTAAATCACCCACAGGTTACAAAAAGAAGTTTTGCAATGGAGTTATATTGAATGTAGCCCCTGAATGTTTGAGAATGTAGCTGATAAAGAGTGGAGGGAACATGTTCCAGGCCAGGAGAAAGCAAGAGACAAGACAAAGATAAGGGGAAAGGGGGGCAGTGGGGGGGGGGGTTGGTGGTGGTGAATCTGCGCAGGGGGTGTGGGCAGGCTGGTCATATGAAAGATGAACTTGACAAAGTAGGCAGAGAGCCATCAGCAAAGGCCTTGGATATGAGGCTGGGGAACCAGGGAACAACTGGAGGTTCTTGAAGGTTCCAGTTCATCCTGGATTGATGACCAGGTCATTCTAAACTGAATCTAGGCTTCCCATTGCTCAGAAGAAACCCACTCTTGCCAAAGCTTCAGTCTGAGAACGTTTGAGAAGTTCATTTAAAAATCTCAAAAGCTTTTTCAAATACCAAAAGACCCCAGCATGTCATTTAAACGAAATATACCTGAGAGTTTAAATTCTAAGATTGGAGAATGAATGGAAGAAAACGCTTGGACATAAATCTGGTTTGTTTTGTTCGGAAAAGGAAATGGAAAAGTAATGATCAGCGAAGGACCCGGGAAAGAGGAGAAGGCCTCCCACGGCCGCGTGCGGGTTTTGGGAAATCTTCGGAGCCACCGTTGCAGTTCTACGGTGCGGATCCGAAGTCAGGGAACTCAGAAGCTCACATCAGAGACAAGAGCCGATGGGCTTGGACATAGAAGAGAAAAAACAAAAAACAAAAACCACAGCATGAAAGCTCAGCTGGGTTTGGGCAGAGTTTTGCTTCCAGGTGGCTGTTTGTATTAGAAATCTGTCAGGTCTGGATCCGCGTCGAAGGGGTGACTGAGCCGACTGGTCTGCGGAGAAGCCTGGTCCCATCCAGATGGCACGCATGCTCACGCGGTGATGATCACACTCTTTCTTCCGCTTCTCAGGACCTTGCATGTCAGTGCGCCCTTCCCGGACTTCAGCAGGAAATCAGTGTTGTGGAGTGTCGCCTTGAAGACAAAGGAGAGAATGGATGCAGAGCTTTTTAATATTGCCATTTTGAAAAAATAGAAATTTAAAAAAAGCCAAAAATGATGAAAGCGAGGTTAAAATGTAAACTTTCCAGGGCTTATAATGAAGTATACATGGCAGATTATTTCTAAATGCTACCCCCTCCTCAGTCTCCAAATCAGGTTATGAGACATTTATGTTTTATTTTACTAAATTTGACTCTGCTTACGTGATATTGAAGAAATATAGAGATTTTTTCTGTTTTTATAAAAATCAGATATTGTTAAATGCCTGTATTGTTTGTATGTTTCCATAAAAATTGTTTTTATAATAAAACATACAATTATTTAATAATTTTAGAAAATAAAACACGAGCAATAAAAATGTATCTATAAACTTACCACAAAGAGAGAATAGCTGTTAATATATTGGTGCAGATTTTTTCAGTCTTATCAACATACACAAAATTCATGCACGCAAAATTCTTGACAAAACTGAAATGATGTCACATGTAAATTATGTTGAAAGATCTATATTGATTAAATATGATGTTTGCAACCTTCTGAGAGTCCTGAAATGATCCTGAGAATTCTTGAGAAGTGCCTGCATAGTTTAGAACTAAATTAAAAGGTCGGTTTTTTTTTTTTTGTTTTTTGTTTTTTGTTTTTTTAACCTCATATGCCCATTTGAGTTTGGCTGAACTAGTAAGACAGTTTATGAAGAGTAGAGGTGCCATTTGGGGGACTTTCAGATATAAAACAGAAATTTTTATCAAACAGTCAAATATATGTATCAATGAAATATAAATAAGTATCATATTGTGACTTTAAATTATAATCTCCCGTCAATGTGATATAGTCCTTAGGAGTTAAAGTAGATTCGTAGACAATGACATACCTTCACTTGAGATATTCATAATCCTGACCTAATAGACATGAATCCTGGTGGTCAGGGATCCGTTTCCCAGATGATGCTTAACCTAAACCCATCCATGTTATTTCCCCCAACCCTTTGATTATCCCTAAAGTTCACATCATAATACCCCTTATCCTCAGGCATTCTTAGTGTGGGGAGCTAGAAACAAGTGACACTCAAGAATTCAATAAGGCTAGGGAGAAGTTGAAGACATTTGCCATCTTTATAAAAACTCAGTGTTCAAGTCCTAGGTGTTTTGTGTTGACTCCAGATGTCCCAGAAAATCACATGTCTTTGTGCAGGCAACACATCCAGCCTTGGGACACAGCATCACACAGTGGGTGCAGTGTGTTGTGGGAGAAAACCTAAGCTTTAGACGAAAGAGCCATAGGCTTTCCATACGGGCCACATAATATCCTTGATCTCAGTTCCACAACCCTGTTTTATACTTTTTGGAAATCCAAAAACAAACAAAAAACCTTGTAAAAGATTAGTAAAGTTTCCAGTAATTCTATGATGCAGAGATAACCACGTTTAGGGTGTTGATGCATTTCTGTGCAATTAAATATTACAAAACTGGAATAAAATGAACACCATCTTATTTTTTTTTAAGTCTTACGGTCTTTCTTCTCTATTAAAAAACTGCCTGCCATTTGTCATATCTCTACAATATAATTTGTTGAGTTATTCCCCTAATGTGGGATGTGTGGGTTGTTTACTGCCCTTCCTTATTATTAAAAAATATTCTGGCAAACATAACATAACTTGTCTGAATTCCAAATGAATCCTCGGGATGGAATTTAAGAAGGAGTTTTAATGACTCAAAAAAAATCCTAAGTGAAACATTGACATGTATCGCCAAATTGTTTTTTAAAATGTTATGTAATTTCACATTCTCACCAGTCATGAATGAGGCCTGTGTCAATACAATCTTCAATGTGACTATTAATTTTCTTCAAACTGCCACTTTGACAGAAAATATGACATTTTATGATTATTTAATTCATATTTATTTGGTTGCTAGTGATGTTAAAGCATTTTTTTCATATGTCTGTGGATAAATTGTATTTCTTCTGCTGCAAGGTTTTTGTTCATTTATCAACCCGGGTGCTAGAATTTTAAATAGCATTTTACAGTGTGTGATTATAAAGCTACCATGAATTACTTATTCAATAATAATTAAATAACTAATTGAATAGTTTTAGAAAATATAAAAAGAAGTCAGCAATAAAAACATCGGTAAACTTACTACATGAAAATGACAGCTGTTAATATGCAGTTCACATTTTCCCAGTCTGACGACATAAACACTCACTCATACACATACATTCTCTTACACATGCAATTCTTGACAATGCTATAATCATGCTGTATGTAAAAGTTAATCTCCATCCACTTACTTTTTTTAAAAAAAGTTTTTATTTATTTTGAGATAGCGTAGGTGAGCAGGGAAGAGGCAGAAAGAGAGGGAGAGAATCCCAAGCAGGCTCCATACTTTCAGCACAGACCAACATGGGGATTGAACCCATGAACTATGAGATCATAACCTGAGCCGAAATCAAGAGCCAGTGCTCAACCAACTGAGACACCTGGGTGCCCTTCCATTTATTTGCTTGTAATCCATATGTGTCTGTTTGTTTGGGGCTCTTCTTTGATCCACTCTGACAATTTCCGTCTTTTCAGCGGTGCATTGAAACCACTGATGTTCAAAATAATTACTGAGGGAGTTTGATTAATATCGACCACGCTTGTTATTGTTGTCTATTTACTGCCCTTTCTTCTTTTCATCATTCACTCATTTTCTACCTTTGTGGTTTTCACTGAGCATTTTACATGAATCCATTTGCTCTCTTTTCATAGCCTATCAGTTAAATTTCTTTTGATACTTTTTTCAGTGGTTGAACTAGAGTTTGTAATATAGGTTTACAACTAATCCAAGTGTACTTTCACATCACACTCTGCTGCTGTATGGGTAGGGTGAGTACCTTATAATAACAAAATAACCCTAACCTTTCTTCCTCCCTTCCCCTTGCTTGTATCATTGCCATCATTCATTTCACTTATGTATGTATATAGGCGTAAAAAATATATATGTACGCATATATATGATATGTACACAAACATACAGAATCAAATACATTTTGATTCTTATTATTATTTGGAACAAGTTGTTGTCTGTTTGAGCAATGAAGGATAAGAAACATAAGTTTTTATCTTACCTTCACCTATTCCTTCTTTGATGTTCTTTTTTTCTTTATATGGATCCATGTTTCTGACTATCTTCCTTCTCTCTGAAGAACTCCCTTTTTTAAAATTTATTTATTTTTTTGAGAGGGAGATAGTGTGAGTGGAGAGGAGGGAGAGAAAGAGGGAGAGAGAATCTTAAGCAAGTTCCACACCTAGCACGGAGCCCAACTCGGGGCTCAGTCCCATGACTGTGAGATCATGACCTAAGCCAAAATCAAAAGTCGGTCGCTTAACCAATTAAGCTGCCCAGGTGCCTCTCTAAAGAACTCCTGTTAACATTTCTTGCAAGGCAGGTCAGCTGGTAACAAATTCCTTTTTTTTTTTTTTTGGCCTGAGAAAGTCTTTATTTCTCTTTCATTTTTGAGGATAATTTCACAGAACACAGAATTATAGATAGGTAGCTTTTTAGGTTTCTTTTTCTCTCAATAATGTAAATATTTCATCCACTCCTTTCTTTTTTTTAATTTTTTTTTTATTTATTTTTGAGAGAGCACAAGTAGAGGAGGGGCAGAGAGAGGGGGACAGAAGATCTGAAGCAGGCTCCAGGCTGACAGCAGTGAGCCCAAAGTGGGGCTTGAACTCACAAACCATGAGATCATGACATGAGCCAAAGTGGGATGCTCACCCGACTGAGCCACCCAGGCTACCCTCATCCACTCCTTTCTTGCTTGTGTGGCTTCTAAGAAGTCAGATGTAATTTGTCTATTTGTTCCTCCGGCTTCTTTCAGGATTTTTTTTACCATTGATTTTCTGTAGTTTGAAGATGGTATCTCCAGCATTTCTGTTTGGTTCCTACAATTTCCATCTCTGCTTACATTGCCCGTCTCTTCCTACATGTTGTCTGCTTTACCCATTAGAGCCCTTAGCATATTCATCACAGCCGTTTTTAATTCCTGGTCTGATTATTCCAACATCCCCGCCATGTCTGATTTTGATGTTCACGCTGTCTTTCCAAATTGCAGTTTTGCGTTTTGGCATGCCTTGTAATTTTTTTTTTTCTTGATAGCTGGATATAAAGGTAAAGGGAACTACTGTAAATAGACCTTTATTAATGTGGTGATAAACTGTGTGGTAAGAAGCGCTCTATAGCCTTTGATTAAATCTCAGTCCTTTGGTGAGCCTATGCCTTTAGTCTATGAACCCCACAACTATTTCTCAGGGGGTTTTTTTCTCCCCACTTAGGTGGCATAGGATGACTAATGTGGACAGTAATTGGTACTTCCCTTCCCCCACATGGAAGGCTAAACCTGACTGGAATTGGGGATTCTCCCCCCACTCTCCCGCTGGGTCAGTTAAACTCTTGATAATAGCCCAGTAGGTTCGACTGTGGGTAATTAATTTCTCCTCAAGGCATCCCTTCTTCAGAAAAAAAAAAACACAGAGTACTCTGGTATATTTCAAAATGGGTACTTTTTCCCACCCCCTGCCAGAACATGAGGGGATTTGGGGATTTTTCTCCCACATTTACTCTGGGAAGCTGGTTGGGCTATTGAACTTGTTAAGATGCAGTGGCAAATTGCAAGTTCCTTATATGTGAAACCGGAAACCAAAAGTTCACAAAAACGTATCTAATTTTTTCACTTGACACTAATCTTTGAGCATTTCTTCTCTGATTAAATATCGTGTTAAAGCACAATATCAAATTTTGAATACTGTTACTCTTAACGGGAGCGTCATTACCTATGTAATCATATTATCTTGTATATTTGTATTTTCTGCCCTTTCTCTGTGATGAAAAGCCTTGAAAATAGACACTTAACCGCAAAGCAGTGTAAAACACTGTTTCTCCTCTCCAAAAGTCAACAAGCAAGTTTAATAACAAAGATTTGAATAACCTTTAGAGACAATAATGGAAGAAGTGTTACAAAGCAGTGTTTCCAGATGACTGTTCGTAGCATTTGAAGGACAGAAGGAGGCTTATCGATTCCGTTTGTGGTCTCTCTGGGACTGTACCAGAGACATTCCACTTGAGAACATTTCCTCCATTTCATAGTCACTGTTCTCCCTGCCTCAGGATTCTCTCCATTACAAAATATCCCTTCATCATGAGAGATCTGAACTTGAAAACATTCTACTTTATCAAATACATTTATATAATATTCATTCAACCTTAGTCAATCTCCATTTATAAAATACTCCCTACATCTCATCACCCTTCATTTCTTGGTCATGCTCTTTTCTTTTTCACAGAATTTATCACCACCAGACACTACATCATATGTTTATTTGTTTACAACTACGCGCTGTTTATTTCTGACTAGAATACCAGCTCCCAGAGGGCAGTGCGGTCTCATTCATTTTATTCATCATTGAATCTCCCAAACCTAGAACTGTTCCTAACATAGAAAAGGTAGTCAAAAGTACTTTTAAATATATAAATGAATAAATAAGTGTAAAACACCTTGTATATGTAATAAAATACTTTCTTGTATAAATAAAAAATTTCGCTTTATGTCTCCAGTATCCTTATGGTATGAGTAGCTGATTTCTAATTTCATGCACTGTCTGCTACATGTTCAGCCTCTGGTAGGAGTACCTTATTTTATTTTACTTTCTTAATTTTTTTGGAAAATAATTTATTTATTTGAGAGAGAGAGAGAGAGAGAGAGAGAGAGAGAGAGAGTCTCAAGCAGGCTCCATGCCGAATGCAGAGCCTGATGTGGAGCTCGATCCCACAGTTCTGGGATCATGATTTGAGCCAAAGTCAAGAGTCAGATGCTCAACCGACTGAGCCACCCAGGTGCCCTTAGTAGGAGCATCTAAGATGGGTCTGCCATAGTCTCCAATGTGCCAGAACCATGAGAGGTACTGAGATTCCACAGACACCAGCAATGCTGGTCTTCATTATTTTCACAAATTCCCCACCTCATTACTGCTTTGGACCCTCAACCCCAGGTCCTTTGACTTCTCAGCTTCCCCTACCCTTTAGCTATGATCATCACAGTTTTCCATACCCACAGATATTTCCTTACTATACCCTCTTCCTTGGAATCTCATGAATATGTTTTGATGTTGGCCTTTATAGACCATAGTTGCCCATATTTTCTGCTATGCATTTCTTGCTTTCTCAGATGCATTATTCAGGACACTCAGCCCTCCCTTTCCAACCATTTCACCCATATCAGTTTGCTTACATGTCTCATTTATCCCATCAGCTTCAGATGTCCAACATCATCAGAAGTCCTTCTTAAAGACAAAGTAGGAATAGTCAATCATAGCACAACATATATTTTTAAATTATGGAATCATATACAATAAATAGATGAATGAATGAATAAAATAAATGTATTCTCACATAAGATAAATCCTTAGACTAAAGGAATTCTTCATCAATCTTATCAATTTTGGTGGAATTTGAAGAACTTAGGATTTGGGGGGTTGAGTTTCAATAATGTAAGATTATTATCTATCCTTTTATTTTCATTTTCATAAGAACACTATGCTAAAAGGAGACTTTGTACATTTTAAAACTATCTTTCTGATCTTAGATTAAATTTTCAAAACTTTTTTCCAAAGGTCTTTGTAAAGCATACAGAGTAATTTAAGGAAGTGTGATTTTTTTTTTTTTGATATTAACACCTAGCATGTATTGAACACCGACTAATTGATAGGCATTGCACAAACTCATTTACTTCTCCCAAAAGCTTTATCTCATACAACATGGGTCAGAAGAGGCTAGACTAGACTATGGTAACTAACTCAATATATCTCAAGAGTGTAACATAACAAACCTTTATTTCTCACTCGTGTTGCATGCTTAATAAGGATAGGCAAAGGACTCTGAAGCACACAGTCACTCAGAGGCCCATGTTTATAGAAGTTCTGCCATGATAGCACCCCCATCTGGAAAATGTGCTTCCAAAGTCACTAAGTAAGAAAAGAGAGAGCGTGTGCATTTTTCTCAGAACCACACGCCTCTATAGAATTTGCGTTAATTCCATTTTTGCTTTAGAAATAAGCAGATACAGATTCAACTAAAGGGTCATTTGAAAGGCTGTCTGCTGTTTATTTGCACCAACATTCTCCTTTGATATAACATGCAGAGAATTTAATTATTAGATCTTTTGATGGTTATATGCCTTATGAAATTTTTATAGTGAATTATTTATATAACACTTTGGAAATTGCTACACTTCCCCAAATCTTGTAACTTTGGTTTTTGAATCAGCAACGATATATTCTGCCTGTCATTTCTTTCAGGAATATGTGAGCTTGAGTCCTATTTCAACAACTCAAAAATTGTATAACATTTATATATTTTTTTTTCTCAGTGAACTTCTTTTTTGCCCCATATGCAATGTATGAAAAGAGTAACTACTTCACGGGACTGTGGTTAGAATTATATCTTTACAAATGTATGCACAGTATGTACATACAATTATATATGAAAACTGTAATGTCTAGCATATGCCTGACACATTATTGATGTTTAATGATGTTACCTCTTAAGATAAAGCCAAATATTCATAGATTTCGGAGTGTTTGAGAATTGTATTAATAAAATACAGATGAACTACATGATGGAAATTTCAAAGGATAGGATCCCTTTTTAAAAAAAAATTTTTAATGTTTATTCACTTCTGAAAGACAGAGAGAGACAGCACAAGCAAGGGTGGGGCGGAGAGAGGGGGACACAGAATCCGAAGCAGGCTCCAGGCTCTAAGCTGTCAGTACAGAGCCCGACGAGGGGCTCAAACTCACGAACCGTGAGATCATGACCTGAGCTGAAGTAGGATACTCAACCAACTGAGCCACCCAGGCACCCCATAAAACTTATTTATTTATTTATTTTTTTTTTTTTAAAGAATAGGATCCCTTTTTAAAGACTCATAAACCAAGGAGAAAACTGTGTGTTCAAGTGTTCAAGATACATTGGTGCTAATACACTCTTTTGGTTTCTGTCATTAGATTCCTATTTTTTGGTAAAGGTCCAAAAATTTGAGTATTTTACATTGATTTTGTCAAATTATCCTTGTGTTTAAAACTTGCAAAGCTGGGGCACCTGGGTGGCGCAGTCGGTTAAGCGTCCGACTTCAGCCAGGTCACGATCTCGCGGTCCGTGAGTTCGAGCCCCGCGTCGGGCTCTGGGCTGATGGCTCAGAGCCTGGAGCCTGTTTCCGATTCTGTGTCTCCCTCTCTCTCTGTCCCTCCCCCGTTCATGCTCTGTCTCTCTCTGTCCAAAAAAATAAATAAAAACGTTGAAAAAAAATTAAAAAAAAAAACTTGCAAAGCTGAAGTAAGAGAGAGTTTATGATGATTTAGGAAGAGACTGCTATGATATTTCCAAATATATTTTGAAATACTAGCAAAGTCTTAAAAAATTAATGTTGGGTAAAGATTTAAAAAAATGAGTGGCTCATTCTAAAAACATGTTGAGTTTCACCATATTAGAGCTTGTTCAATAGATCTTGATAATATGATTTGGAGTACACATTGGTAAGTTCATTTTTAAAATGTCCATTAAATTGCAAGGGTTTTCTTTTTTTATTCAGTGATTACACTTCTAGAATTTATCTAATTTCTGTACTAACACACCTTAAAGATGATATTACCAGGTAATTTTTGTGTTATGGTTTAAAGCAAAATAGTAGAGGTGATTTAAATATCTATCAATATGGTACTGGCTATGTTCCACTTATACAATAGAAAAGTAAGACAATTTTATTTAATAGTGTGTTGGATAATAATTAGTAAATCCTGCCTACCGCTTCCTGAAATAGTGTAAAGGCTAGCTTCTTCTGCTGCATCAAAAAAATATATCTTGATAAAACTTGACTCAAATTTAAGGTGTACCAATGAGGCATATGGTGTAAAAATATAGACTATATTAAATTTGATGGCTCAAGGAAATATCCACATAGAAATGCCTCAGGTTCTTTGAGCCTGGTGTTGTTCTACCCAGAATTCTCTTACCCTCAGATCTTTAAGTGGCTGACTATGTTCATATATGAGTTTCAGCTCATGTATCATCCTCAATGTGGAGTTACTTTATATTGCTGGTAGAGATATAAAAAGGTACAGCCATTTTGTTAAAAGAAGTTTTGGAAATTTGTTGGAGAGATCTCACATCAACATCATGACTCAGCAATTTTACCCTTCAGTGTCATGTTATTTCCTCTTTTGATGATAAAATGTGGATTTTTCCCCCCTTCTGTTTACTGAAAATTTTTCTCTTCATCTTTGGTGTTCAAAAGTCTGGGGCCATAATGTACCCAAAACTCATTTTCTATATTCCGTTTCTATATTCCGTATCTACTATGCATTTCAATATGTATTAAATGTATTAAAATGCTGAGCTACTGGAATCTATGGGATAATATATTAATAAGTTTTATAAACTCTATTACTTTTTTAAGTACCCATTCTCTCCTCTCCATCTATGTCTCCCTTCCCACACATTTAATTTATTTTGGTTGTGTCCCATGTGTCTCTTACACTTTGTTTTGCTTTTACTTTTCCTTTTTTTTTTTTTTTCATGTTGTGCTTTAGTGTTGGTATATTCTCTATGAACTTATTTTAGAGGTTAACAATCCTGGTTTTTTCACTGTCCTGCCTGCTGTTAAATCATCCAACGAGTTCTTAATGCTAGCATTTTCTCAGTTCTAGGGTAACCATTTGGGTTTTATATAGATTTATTCATCTGTTGAAATTCTTTGTCTTTTGATCAAATTTATCTACCTTCACCTTTATTTTCCTTAATATAATGATTCTAGTTTTAAAAATGTTTTTTCTTAGTTGATTTCTATTAGTATTTTTTAAACTAAGAGTTAATTTTTTTTAATGTGTATTTGTTTATTTTTGAGAGGGAGGGGACAAGCGGAGAAGGGGCAGAGAGGGAGGGAGAGAATCCCAAGCAGGTTCCATGCTGATAGCACAGAGACCAATGTGGGGCTCGATCCCACAAATTGTGGGAACATAACATGAGCTGAAACCAAGAGTCGGACATTTAACTGAATGAGCTACCCAGGCACCACAAGAGTTTATTTTTTAAAGCAGTTTTAGATTCACAGCAAAATGGAGTGGAAAGTAGACAGATTTTCTCCTCATATGTGCCCTGTCCTCACACATGTATAGTCCCCCGGACTGGTGTATTTGTTATAACTGATGAACCTACACAGATACATCATAATCACCCCAGGCCCATAGTTTACATTACAGTTCACTCTTGGTGTTGTACATTCTATGGGTTTGGACACCTGTATAATGACATCTATACATCATTATCCATACATGTATGTAACCTATCATACATTATCATAGATAATGACATGTATCTACTATGCATTTCAATATGTATTAAAATACAGAATACTTTCACTGCCCTAAATATCTAAAAGTCCATTGTGCTTTGCTTATTCATCCCTCTCCTCTACCCTCAGTACCTGGCAATCACTGATCTTACTACTATCTCTATAGTTTTGTCTTTCCAGATGTCCTGTAGTTAGAATCATACAATATGTGCCTTGCTCAGATTGCCTTATTTTGTTTAGCAATGTGCATTTAAGATTTCTCCATGTCTTTTCATGACTTGATAGCTCACTTCTTTTTAACACTGAATAATATTGCATCGTTTGGATGTACCACAGTTATTGATTCATTCACCTAATGAAGAACATCTTGTTTGCCTCCCAACTTTGGAAATTATGAGTAGAGCTGCAATAAACATGTCTGCCCAGATTTTCCTGAGGACACAAGTGTTTGATCTCCTTTGAGTAAATATCAAAGAGTGCGACTGTTGGAACTTATAGTAAGAGTATGTTTAGTTTTGTAAGAAACTACCAAGCTATCGTCCAAAGAGGAGATGCCATTTTGCTTTCTCATGAGCAGAACATAACAGTTCCTGTTGCTCCACATTCTCACCAGCATTTGGTGTTGTCTGTGTTCTGAATTTTAGCCATTCTAATAGGTGCATAATGGTATCTCACTGTTGAATTTTAGGAGTTCTTTATATATTTTGGATAAAAGCTCCTTATTAGATTTATCTTTTGTATATATTTTTCCCAGTCTGTGACCTGTCTCCGTATTCTCTTGACTTGCCTTTCACAAAGCAGAAGTTTTAAATTTTAACGAAATCCAACTTATCAATCATTTCTTTCATGGATCATATTTTTGGGGATTGTATCTAAAACGTTATTGTAATATCTAAGGTATGTAAGTTTTTTCCTATGTTATCTTCTAGGTGTTTTAGAGTTTTGCATTTTACATTTACATCAATGATCCTCTTTTAGTTAATTTTTGTGAAAGGTTCATGGTCTGTATTTAGATTTTGTTTTTCATATGGATATCAAGTTGTTCCAATACCATTTGTTGAAAAGATTATCTTTGCTATATTGTATTACCTTTGCTCTTTTTGTTAAAGATAGCTGCTTATATTTATTTTAATCTATTCCTGGGTTCTCTATTCTGTTCCATTGATTTATTTGTTTACTGTTTTGGCAATACTATACTATCTTGATTACCAAGGCTTTATTTTAAGTCTTGAAATTAGGTAATGTCAATCCTCCATTTTCTTCTTTCCTTCAATATTGTGTTGACTATTCTGGGTCTTTTGCCTCTCTCTATAAACTTAGAATAAATTTGTAAATATCCATAAAATAACTTGTTGGCATTTTGGTTGGGATTATATTGAATCTACATATCAAGTTGGGAAAAACACAATATTTCACAATATTGAGTCTTCTTATCCATGAACATAGACAATCTCTTCATTTATTTAGTTCTTCCTTGATTTTGTTCATCAGTTTTGTAGCTTTCTTCATATAAATCCTGTACATATTTTGTTAGATTCATATCTAAAGATTTCAATTTTGAAGGGTTTTCATAAATGGCATTATGTTTTTATTTTCAAATTCCATTTGTTCATAGTTAGTATATAGGAAAACAAGTAACTTTTTTATATCAATTTTATATCCTGTAACCTTACTATAATTGTTTATTAAGTCCAGGCGTTGTGTGTGTGTGTGTGTGTGTGTGTGTGTGTGGTGTGTGTGTGTGTGTGGTATTGTTGATTCTTTTGTATTTTCTAAATAGACAATAATGTTATCTGTGAACAAAGACAGTTTTATTTCTCCTTTTCAATCTCTATGCCTTTTATTCCTTATTCTTGTGTTATTGCATTAACTAGCACTTCCAGTACCATATTGTAAAAGAGTGGTGAGAGGGAATATCCTTGCCTTGTTCCTGATCTTAGTAGAAAAACCTAGGCTTTTTAAGATATTTCTCTATTAATTCCACTATTTGGATTTATAGAGCGATCTCTTTCTAATTTATGTATTTATGTGTTCATTATCATTCACATTTTCATACATTTTTGTATATCTAGTCATTTTTTTTTAATTTTACTATCTGCTCAACTTAAGATCCCAGGTATTGTAAATGGTCCTGATGATATCTTCCATTACAGAGGGATTCTCCTTGCCTTCTATTAGGCAGATGGACTAGGGCTTTATGACCTCAATCCAAAGAGCAGTTGATCTTAATTATAGCCAGGTACCTTCCAAGTAATATTCAGCCTACCTCAAGTTTATCTGTATGCCTCAGGTGTGGCCTTTCTGGGATATTGGTAGAGCCCAACAAGCATCTCTCTCATCTTTGAAAGAAACTAGGAGAGGCAGTTCTGTTTCAGAGGGTTTTATCTTCCTGACTCACACAGTTTCATATGCTGAGAAGTGTAAGGAGGAAAACAGCTGTGCTGTGGCAGGCATACTCCCTCTATCAGGACTTTTGTCCCTTGTTCCATGAGACTGCAAGGGATTTGATTCTTTTTTTTGGAAGCATTGGGCTCAGCTTCCCATGAGTCCAAGAATGGAACAAGTGTTCCAGGGGAATCACTGCTATCAATTTGGACTTCTTCTAGTTTCCAGTCTGTCACACAAGCACTGTATAATTGTGAAACGTTCCACAGGTTCCTCTTCCCTTCAAGAGAGTCACCTCTTGGATTTTCTTTCCTTTGGTAGAGGCCCTTTTGCCTTTGTAAACATGGTTCTCAGCCTACAGTCAGAATCAGTACATGATCCAGGGAAGAAAACAGCCATAAATCACCAGCTTACTTATAAATTGATCTTTATTTTATGAAATTTTATTTTCTCTTGACTTTATTTCCCCCAGAGCTCTCCACTGTCTTCAAAATGTGAATTTTGAAATTTATTTTTTTCTCTAATTTTTATATTGAAAATATTGATCTATTATGAACAGATTTTTCCTAAGAGCATGAGCCTGAGACATTATTTTGGTTCATCAAATTGTTAAGAAAATTAACAATTTTCATAATTTGTTACATTGGCAAAGCTGTGGAGAAACAGATATGTTGATATATTGCTGGTTCAAGGGGCATGAAAGATAATTTTCCTGTAGCTATCAATATTACAAATGTGTTAGGGGCACCTGGTTGGCTTAGTTGGTTAAACATCTGACTTTGTTTGGCTCAGGTCATGATTTCACAGTTTATGAGTTCAAGCCCCACATTGGGCTCTATGTTGACAACGCAGAGCCTGGAGCTTGCTTCAGATTCTGTGTCTCCCTCTCTCTCTGCCCCTCCTCCACTCACACTCTGTCTCTCTGTCTCTCAAAAATGAATAAACATTTTTAAAAATTTTAATGCTACAAAATGTTTTTTCTTTGATTCATAAATTATATTTCTGGGAACTTATACCAGTGAAGGACATATTACAAGAGTATTTGTTACAACATCATATCTAATAGCAAAAGATTAGAATGAATCCAAATGTCCATCAATAGGATTATAGTCTAAAATAAAATATTAAGCTAATGTAAATAATTATGGAGCTTTTTGTCAAAGGTATGGAAAGATAACCAAGATATATTGTTAAGATATATAATTAAGTGAAAAGATAATCTGCAGATAAAAGTTTAAGGATGTTAATGTCAGTAAAAAATGGGAATTCTAGGAAATATGTATTTGTACCTAATCTTATAACATGTAGCTGGAGATACAGAAGAGACTAGTAATACTGAACGCTCACCGAGGTATGAGAGAAAAGAAACTGAGCGGATGGAAGGCGGAGTGTAGGAAGAAAACTTTTCACTATATACTTTTATAAATAGATATAGATACACCATGTGAATGTGTAACCCACTCACAAAACAATATATACATCTAAGAAGTAATGAAATGGTGAAATTCATAACCTTTCTAAGAGAAAGAGTAAATAATGTCACAAATCACATTGAAAATAAGACAAATTTATCATGACTCCAGAATCATACGGTATATTTTACTCAAGCCTGACCAAAATCTAGAGAAAACACACATAATGGGCTATGAGTCAAAAAACTGAGGATTGAAAACTCACAGATGATGTTGGCTTCTCTCAGATACAGCAGCAATCGTAACTTCCAAAACTAGTCAGGTAATGGCAACCACATTCATTGAAGGGAAGGGAACATCTTTTCTTACCCCAGGAAATAAACATTTAATAACCTAAGTCTCAGTGAATCCCACCCACACAACCAAATTACATTTTTCAGCAGTGGTATGAGCGAAATCTCCTAGAAGACAACAACATTTCCGGATAAAATAGATACACTCTTTATCAAATTAACAGAGAAGTGTGGCTGGAAACTTAATGGAAGCTCTAGGCATTAGACCAATTTACAGAGGAAAAAGAAAAGATTACATGTCCAAGGAGTTTGTATCTTAGAAACAAAATTTGCAAAACCAGTCTGTAGACTGATATTTCTCAGAGGAAAAGCAAGATGAGTGAGTGTCTTTGCCATTGCTCAATGAAGAACTTGCAACTATTTATTCTCAATATTTGACAACATCTCAGAATCTAATTAAATGTCCTTTGGAGTCTTAGCAGCCTCCAAGTGTTCTATTTTAGTGGACAGAGAACTGAAAGTTAGGAAGGCATAGATTCCAATCTCAGCAGTCCCATTAGCAGATCTTGGGGCAATCCATTTCTTCTCTGCATGCATTCATTTCTTCCTCTGAAAAATAAGGTCTTGGATGTAGATAATCTCTATGATGCCTTCGGGCTTCACATACTAGGATTCTATACATTGAAAGAAATAAAGATCCTTAAGAGTGAGAGATTCAAGCGACTCCATTCTTTATATTGAACTGCATAAAGCAGGTCACATAGATTATCTGGTTTATACTCAGAAACAAGCTGGCTTAGAAATCTAGCTAAGTCCTTTTCTCTTTGGGTCTTGAGAGGTCTCAATTGTAGAATAAAGGAATTGAACTAGATAACCTGAGTACATTTTAAATAAGACACATTGTTGATGAGCTCAAGATAAATGAGGTTGAATACCTTGATGTTGGAAAGCTTATTGGTCTTGGTTAGTTAATGATTTTATTTATATATTGAATAAACACTGTCCCGACCAAAAGCGATTGGACTAAATATTTAGGGCACTTTTTTCCTGCTCTTTCTCCTTTCTAAGCCAGCCAGTCTTCATCATTCCAATGCGTACAGAGTAAGAGAAAATTAGAGAAAAAGAAAGAGATCTGGGAACTGCAGCATTTCTCAGGGTGTATCTAAGCATGAGCAGTGACAGGGACTCTAGCATCCTCAATGTGATCTCCTTTCATCAACCAACAACTTCTCAGAGTTAACACAAACATGTCTTCTGGTGAAATCACTAGTATGTGAAAAAACCCTGCTCTCTTCCTTTTTATTCTAGTTATCATTTACGGGACACTTATGAGCTGCCTACATATTATATTAACCCCATCTTTATATTATCCCATTTAATCCATACGACAATCCTGAGATACTAGTATTATAACTCCAGTTTACAATAGAGAAAATTAAGACTTAGAGAGGCTAAGCTTCTAGCTGAGATCACACAGGTAGTCTCAAGCATCTAAGAGCAGAACCAAGCTTCAAAGTTACATTTTCAAACTCCAAAGACTCCACCGCCACTCCATTGCCTTGCCTTGTCTCCATTTAAGGATATTTGCAAACATGAGACATTATTATCTTCGTTTGTTTTTACATGTCTCCCTCACTATCTGAGCTTTCGCTATCCAAATATTTGCTTTAACGATCTGCAAAAATCTTTCATCAAAAACTCACCATCCAAACCGAAAACCTAGTCTAACAAATTTGTCATGCATACACTCACTTCTGTTGTTTGCAAGTCTGGGCAGAAGGAAGCAGAGTATGCTACAGCATTAGCTCAGCCATTCTTCCCACAGGGCTACATCAAGGGCTCCTATTGCTTAAATGTGTCATACTTTACTCATATCTTCCTCACATTATGAAGTGAAATGTTCTAAAGAAAGTGCAAAAGTTAGTGAATAAAATAAGAAAAGTAAATAGAGTATTAACTAATTAATTAATTAAAGAGCCTAGCAAAGCCTACACGTTAGAAAAATGGGAAGTAATAAAGTGAATTGAGGGAGGAGAGAGCTGTCATTCTCTTCTGGACATATTCCAATGAGGCCTGCACTCTATCCATCTAAGGCGACGACCGTAATCAATGTCACCCATGACTCCACGTTACCAAAAATGAACGGTCAATGTTCAGCCACTATTTTACTCAGCTTCTTACCAGGATTAGACACAGTTGTTGGGCTATGTACACTCTCTTCATTGAACTTTCAAGATGGTTCTCCTGGTCCTCTTCTTCCTTAAATGACTGCTGATTCTCAATTTTCCATCGTCTGCATGCTGGAGGCACCCAGACGTCAGTTTCTGAAACTTCATCTTCTCTCTGTCTACATTTGCTCCCAAGGTAACTTCATCCAATTTAAATGCTACATATAAAGAGCTGACTATTAAGTCTTAATCTTCAGTCTGACATCCTTGTTGTACTTCATCGCAGCTCTCTGTACCTTATACTCCTAATTTCTGTCCAAACCTAAAAAAGAAAAAGACTGATTTGTAGTATTTGATGAATTTGTGGCACAAAGGAACCCAACGCATGGCCAGTTTTCAAGGCACCATTGTGGTATTTGCTCTTTTGAAACAGTAGTATTTGTTTCCACATATCACTGGGTATCTCTAACGGTACTTGAAATCTGCAACTCTGATTCTTGGATGTTAAGGAGGCTTCTCAAACTTATGACCGAAATGTAATTTTTAGGCGCTCTCTTTTCAAACCTAATCTGCCACAAATCTCAAATGACACCATCATTTCCCCAATTTCTCAGGCAAAATTTCTTGGGAAAAAGTCTACGACTTTCTCTGTTAACTCTCAGCTTGAAAAATTCTAAAAGGAGTTTCCCAAACTACTAAAAACCTGGAGGTAAAATTATTCTGGAACATTGGCCACTGTCCCAGTTTTAGCTCCTGAAGAACTTGTAGACTGAGAGCTTGGTTTTATTTATTTTTTTTTTTTTTATTTTTTTATTTAAAAAAAAATTTTTTTTTTCAACGTTTATTTATTTTTGGGACAGAGAGAGATAGAGCATGAACGGGGGAGGGGCAGAGAGAGAGGGAGACACAGAATCGGAAACAGGCTCCAGGCTCTGAGCCATCAACCCAGAGCCCGACGCGGGGCTCGAACTCACGGACCGCGAGATCGTGACCTGGCTGAAGTCGGACGCTTAACCGACTGTGCCACCCAGGCGCCCCTGAGAGCTTGGTTTTAGACGAAGAAAGCTCAACACTGGAGAAAATCTCTCAAAAAGAAGCACATGCCATCTTACTTAAAGTATTACCTGGATCTGAGGTCATGTACAAAAAGGGCAACGGTGTGATAAGAGTTGAACTTTCTACATACTGTAATACCCACCCTTGCAAGAGAGTGACGCGGACCATTTTGGTGCCCACTAGGGACCATGGGAACCCAGGCAAGTCATGGCTGAATTCGTGCTACATATGCTCCTGCCCTGTGTGGCCACATCATTGCTGACAGGATTTTGTATTTCAGGGAAACTAGAATGGATGTTTAATGTAATCATGCTTCTGTGTATTTGCACGTGTTTGTGTGAGCCTGTGTTTTCTTCATGCCAATTAGTAGCTCACCAGAAAACCTGTCTTCCACATACGAGTAGGATCAGAAACCAGAAATAGGTCCGGACTCTCCATGTTTACTACAAAAATTTTCAGACACATAGAGAATCATGTAAGGTAATATAATGTACCTGACATGGAGATTTAATATGCGATCACAATTTTGAGATGTTTATTGTGGATCCTTTTAACAAGATTTGCATAGTTACAGCTATTTTTGTGCCCCTACTGGAACCCATCCCTTTCCTTCTTTTTCAGATACAACTATTATATATGTATTATAGATACATGAAGGTAATATGTATTCCCAGGAAGAAGAGTTATTCTGTGAATGTGTGGGTAGTCACACACATTCCTGGTGCTACTAAATCCTGATGGAAATATATGGCTGTGTGCAACTCTGATCCTGTAGCTGTTATTGTTGTATCATTCTTCCTGCCAGAAACATCTTCAGCCTGTTTCTAGAAAGAATTTCCAAAAATAGTCTCTTCAATATTAGTGGGACTGTCAGAAATGTCCTCCCTCTTTGGGAGGAGCTCCTTAGGCAATCCAACACCTGTTCTCCCTTTCCTCATCTTGCTTGTCTCTTCAAAGAAAAGAAAATACTTTTAGAGAACACTTTCAAACTAGTTTTAGGTTTTCAAAGTCCAGTGTTCTTTGAGTTTCTTTTCTGCCCCAAAGTTCTCTCACATAATCACAGCTATGTTTCAAAATGACTTTATTCTAGGTATAGAGTGTCCAGCTTGCTTCCAGTTCAGATTTGCCCCCTGAAGGAGTCTTGGATATCTCCACGAGTACCCTTATGTGGAACAAATAGGAAAAAATCATAGCTACATGATCAGATATGCAAAAAAAAAACCCATATGTACAATTTAAAACAAATATATAACATGCATGTTAGTATAGTTTATATTAACATATATTCATGGTGTACTATGTACTTTTATTTTAAATGCATATATATATTTAAAAGCACATATTTTTTTATATACTTATAAAACTGGGTCCCTATAACATCATCGTTTCTCTCATTTGAAGCCTGCATAGTAAGTTATCTGCTTCAGGTGATGTGCGCATTATATTCCGATTAGAATGTGGCCTCGTTAGGAATGAGAACTGTAGCAACCTACTTTATGATTTCTGCACTCTGCTTTGCCTTGATTCCTGGAATATAGCTAAGTATACAAAATCTATGGAGTTATGAATTTTTAATCTAGAAATCAAGGTGAGCAATGGAAATATAGGAATTATAGATGCCAAAAAGAAAACAGACCTCAGAAACTCCAGATGTTTTTACTCTGCCTTGGGAATGAGTTGACACATGTAGGAAACCAAGGATCTGGATTAAAGGACCAGCTAGACATCATATGGGCAAGGGAATAAAACTGGGCAGATTGAATAGAGAACAGAAAAGTCAAATTTTAGGGTGAAAGTCACATCAAATGTGAATTTCAGTTTCGGTTCATTTCAGTTCATAGCAATTCAGTTCATAGATAGAAATCACTAAAATGTGCATCTTTCCCACTCTTACAACAAAAAAAAATTCTGGGAAAATAGGATTTTAAAATTTTATGAGAGAATTTTATGAGGTCACAAGGACAAATAATTGACCTAAAATATGGAGAGACACACACACCAGCAGTGAAAAGTAAGACTTCAGCATTTGTTTACCTGGGATGTTGCCACTGAATTCCACATAAGCTGGTAAGAAGAATCAACCAGAAAGTTTTAATGAGTTGCTAACAGCTAAGTATAGATTAGTGAAAGGGTATGAAATTGTAGCAGGATTCTCACACAGAGAGTCGTGACATCGAGGCTTTTCTTTCCAGGAAGCCACTTTATTCCTGCCAGCACCGCTCAGTTGGGTTCATACCCAAAGAACTGAGCTCCCAAACGCCCCGTGACATAGTTTTTTAATACATTTTCTATTTCTTTGTCTCCCATATATGGTAACACACAAACATGGAGTCTGATTAAGTAGTCTCAGTTTACAAGGTCATGAGGGATGTTGTCACGTAGGTGCATAGCCAGGTTACTTTGAAGTTTTTTCTTTTCTCTCTCTCTCTTTTTTTCTCTCCTTAGGTTGGGGACCCTACCACAAAATTTATTTGGGCCATGGACATAGGGATATTCATACACTCTTCCAGGATTTTCTTCTAGGTGCTCATAAGGAAGATGCGGGAAAATCCCAAGAAAGCTTTCACCATGATACTGGCTAGGACACAGAAATAAGAATTACTGTTGATACTCTGCCCAGTTCCAAACCCATTATCTCCCTTAGGAAACACAACACTTGACCTGTGTATGGAAAAGTAACCAAACTTTAACCACGGCTAGGAGTTAGGAATAGAAAAACAAAGTCCATGCCTGAGAAATGAGGAAGTAAATGCAAGATCCAGTGTGGCAGGGGGGCAGGGACACTTGAAAAGTCCATACCCTGGAGGCTCAGGCTCACAGTGCCTAAATTTTAATTAAAACACCAGAGAATGCCCCCAGGACTCCTTCCCACACACTTAAAAGCTTTGAATGAAAAGAACATTGAAATGCAGCAGAGAGAGTGCAAGAGACAGATTTTTCTCTGGAGAGCAGAGTAAATGGAAATTCGGTGGCGTGGAAGGATCCAAAACCAAGGTGGGAGAAAACTTCAAACCCAGTCCAACTCCTAAATAGATTAGCAAAAATCACCATGTAAAAGGCTACAAGAAGAAAAGGCATGATTATCTCCAAGCATAAAAATTATTTGTCAGTACCCACTGTCCTACACAATTTGCCGGGTTTTTAACAACAACAACAACAGAAACAAAATACAACAAACAAAAACCTAAACAACAACAGCAAAACTTATGAGGCATACACGGAGATTGAGTATAGTCTGAAAAGACAAAAGCAAGCAACAGAACCAGACTCACATATTCACAGATGTTGAAATTATCAGATAAGAAATTTAAAATAACTATTAATAGTGTGTTAAACCCTCTATTGGGAAAAAAAAAAAAAACATCAGAAGGCAAAATACTAGATCAGATAAGTCGTCCTCAGAGATAGAGGCCATAAGAAAAAATAAATTGTGATACTAAACAAAAGTCAGAGTAACAGATATGGAGAATTACTCCCATGGGTTTACCAGTAAACTCAACACAGACAGGAAAGAATCAGTCAGCTTAAAATAAATTAATAGAAATAATTACAATTGAAATAGAAAGAGAAAAAAAGTGAAAAAAAAAAAAAAACAGAACCGTTCAAAGCATTAGAGAGATGAGGGACAATATAAAATGGTCTACATACTTGGAATAAGAGATGGAGAAAATAAAGAATAAATATTTGATGAAATAATAACTTAGAATTTTCCAAAATTAATAGCAGACACCAAACCACAAATTCAAGGTCACAGAACATAAAGTAGAATCAGTAGCAATAAAACTACACCTGGATCTATTGTTTTTGCTGAAATTCAAAGACAAAGAGAACCTTGATGGCAGTTGGGGGTGGGAGGAAAGACATATTACTGAAAAAAATGTATATATATTTGTAAGAGTTACAGCAGACTTCTCATTAGAAATCAATGTAAGCAGGAAGGCAGTGGAGTGACACATTTAAAATAATGGAAGAAAAAAAAAGTCAGCCCTGAATTTTATATTCAGTGGAAATGCCTTTGAAATATCTTTGAAAGAATTTAAAAAATTCAAGTGTCTTTGAAAAAATTGACTTTTGGGTTCACCTCCACCATATAAAGGACTTGGGAAACTGTGACTTCCATCAAGAAAGACCTGAACAAACTGTGTTTCAATGACTTTTTTTTAAATCTATCACTGAACAGAGATCACACTGCTACCCCGAAATCTGGAGAGATGGACAAATTTAGAGATACACAGCTGAGACCTCTTTGGAGCAGAAGCCACTGTAAACCAGAGCTATAAAGTGGAAGAGAAACTTAATGATTTTGACTAATTGCTAGGGCTAAGGGTAGATTAATATGAGAGAGAAACTCTTGAGGACCTCAGAATTAGAGGGAAGCCCATAGTTTCATGAGTGTTCTGTCCAGGAATCCCAACAAGTTCTAACAGTGAAGATCTGACAAAGACCCCCATGTAGCTTTGCAAGAAGGAAAGGAAGAGTAATCAGTATGAAATATGCAGAGTATTCTCCATAATAAAAGACCTATTCTCCAATGGTATACACTGTTTTGAAATATTTATTCATATCTAAAGATAGTTCTCAGAGCACATTTTGGGAAAGCCTTTATAGAAAAAAATGTATATATTTCATCTGGCAAAGAGAAAGTATTCTGTCCTTATAGCTATTCTTGTGATTATTGGCATAGTATCCCTTCTTCTCAACTCCCTGGTTAATAACCTTTGGGCAATATATATACATATATTGCCCCCAACTGTGTAACTTAAAATATATGCTTTGGGCCAAAGCACATCTCAAACATTCTTCCAAGAAGAGCTAGTCGGTAAACACTATGACATGAGGAAATCTGGGATCACTTACGCTCCCTGACAAAATACCTTTCCCACTTGTTTGTAGGTGTCAAAGTCAAATGAAAACATTTTTATGAGAATTGAAAAATCAGCAAGCTTACTGATAGACTTCTTTGCCTAAGAACCCACTTTTGTGGGAGGCAAGGGGCTGACAATGGCTTCCAGGTGCACATAAGGGGGCATGAAAATAGTAAGAAGCATGAAACATGGAGGCTGAAGTTTCCAAAAATCTGTTCCCTCGATTTCACAATTTTCAGTAGGCTCAAGTGTTTCTGCTGTGGCTTGTTTAAAACTATCGATCATTTTGGAACAGAAAAGTGACTCAGCTCCTCAGAACTGGGACTTCAAGGAACAATCTCTGAAGAAATTTTTCTGCTTCTTCGAATAGTGAGTTTATTTATCAAGAATTTGCACTCCCTGGGTCAAAAGAGTGAGACACACAATTAGAAGGGGATCTGGTGATATCTCCTTCTTTTCTTTCCAGATCCCTCTGCTAGACAACAAGCAAGGATGCTGGTTTTCTTTGGGAACATTTATTTGCCTTTTTGATACCAAGGTGTGCTTTGGAGAATAGGAACATGAGGTGAATTAGGCTCTTGTCAATTTACATGAAAACTCTAAAACGCCAGTGACACCTCCTAGTTCCGTAAGTGTTCATTTTATTCTCCACAGCAATCTCTTGTGTTAGGAAAACAACCCGTCCTGTGAGTCAGACTTATGTTTGTCTATACCCCATGGAGAGCTGGGAGACAAATAGATTAAATCAAAGGCTGAGTTTGCACAGAAAGGAAAAGCTTTTCAGGGGTATTGTCACAGTTGTGTTTAGTGGTTCTCGATCAGATGTGTGGTACAGTGTCCTTGTTTGCTTCCTCATGATTGCCTGAAGTACCATCCATCAGTCCCCTCGTCTCAGCCATATCTACCCATGCTTCATGGCCATAGTCATGAGTCCCCTCTTTCAGGAAGTCTCCACAGATTTCCTTCAGTCTACGATCCTGATTCCCCTTCCTGGTGCAATCTAAATTAAGAAACAAGCTCCTAACAGAGCACAGTGGCCTCACTCTGTCCAGTGGCCCAAGGTTTGATTTTATTGAAGTCTCTGGCATTGAACCTCGGCAGCATGTGCTGGTATTTGGCACGCACCAATGGTCATGGCTAGCTAGTGGTCTGCATGTCGGTACCTCCGTCCTCCTCACTAGTGCAAGAGAGAAATCTGCAGCGATGTGCAAGAGAGAAATCTGCTTCCTGCATTGTCCTCCTTATCTCCCACATTTATGCAATTTTTTGCCTTTCAACCATCCAAATTACTTCACAGTCACCAACTCACTGATGAGGCTATATAATGGCTTGGCAAGGCAATTCCTCCTCATTGTCATTGTCACCCAGAAACTAAGGTTCCATTGCATAAAGCACCTTGCCAAAGCATGCTCGGTTGGAAAATAGTGAAGCCAACTCTTTCAAAGACTTATCAATCCCACCCCACGTTCTTCTCAGGAAAAACAAGTTTGTTGTGTCTAATTCTTAACCCAGTTAAGTTAATGCTTTGCCTAGAATGGATAATGGAAAGTCACTAAAAACATATCAGATTAAATTGTGGATAGACTGCAATAAAAAGGTATAAAATAGGGACGCCTGGGTGGATTAGTTGGTTAAGCGTCCAAGTCTTGATTTGGGCTCAGGTCATGATCTCATGGTACATGGGTTCAAGCCCCACATCGGCCTCCACACTAACAGTGCAGAGCTTGCTTGGGATTTTCTAGGTCTGTCTATCTGTCTATGTCTCTCTCTCTCTCTCTGCCTTTTTCCCACTTGCTATCACTCTTTCCCTCTCAAAATAAATAAACTTTTAAAAAGTAGAAATAAATAGCATTAATCTAGAAAGAGTCTGAACTCAGATTACCTCACAAATGTCTTTAAATCTTAGTCCACTTTAAGGAAAATGAAATGGGAAGCCATAAAGAATTTATCAGGGGTGAGGTTTACACAGGAAATACAGTGTGGAAACCCAATCCAAAGACTTGTATTTAAGTAAAATATCTTGCCTTTACATCAAAACACTGCTGAACGGTTGCACATTACTTTATGTGTAAATGAAATATTTAAGGGACGCATATATAATTTATTAGGATTCTTACATTTAATTAACCCTCCTGATTGGTCAATCAATGGACTGGTCTCAAATAAAAGGATTTCTACCACAATGTAAAAAAAAAAAAAAAGTTCAAAAATGGTGCCAAAAGAAAGAGAGGTACAGTCAAGTCTGCAAGGAGGACAGATACACCATGAGGTCTGGGATATGATGCACTCACTGGAGACTTCCATTTGGTGCCCCCTTCCCAGGTGCTTTCTCATGCCAAGGACTCCAGAATGCTACCCACATCAGCTGGGTGCAGAGGGATCTTGCCCTGTGAGAGCTTCTTCCCAGAGAACGTATACTGTGCTCTTTGTTTCTTGGAAAAATCATAATTCCACTATAGGCAGGTGCATTGGCGGGTCCACTGCGTAGCAGCAAGAGTGGCTGGAAGGCGCACAGTGAGTCTGGCACCTGTGCCTCAGCCCAGGCCCAGACGCCCAGAGCAAAGCCTCGTCCATCATCCAGGGTCAGTGAAGCTTGAAAGTGAGAGCCCCACCCACAGACACCATCTGGGGAAGTGGAAAGAGCCTGTGAAGCCGGAGTCAGAAAAATTGGCTTTGAAGTTTGGCTGTGACTCTTTCCAACAGGAATTTTCTAGACGAGTCACAAAATTGCTCTGGATCTGAATTTCCTTCACCTGTAAATTAAAAGGAAGATAACAATTCCACTCTGTCTGCCTCAGATGTTTTTTGTGAATATAGGAAACAGAGACCTTCCCTGCTTCTCTTCTAAAGGGAAGCTTCTGCCCGTCTCCCCACACTTTTGTCTCTCTATACTCTTCCATTAAAAGCTGCTTCAAAATGATGTGAAGGTGCTAATTTGTCAATGTGGGATATTTACTGAATCATATTTTACTAGTGGGACTTAAATATCAATATCTACATGTGTTCATCATCCTTGCTGGTGGTAAATTGACTTAGAATTTTCCTCCTTATAAAGGCAGCTTTCTGTGGCCTCATTTGGGGCCCTGACATTTCTATCTGCTGAGGATAAGGTATAAGGCAATAGATTCCAGCTCCAAACCACATTCTACATTCCATTATATGTGGATCCTTGAATCATGAAATAAAAGACCAACTATCAATACTATGCACTTTATATGCCATCTGATTATTCATGGTTCGTGTAACAGCTTTGGTCAGAAACATAAAGGATAATAGAAGTTAAATGATCAGGGGTGCCTGGGTGGCTCAGTCTGCTAAGCAACTGACTCTTGGGTTCGGCTCAGGTCATGATCTCACGCTTCATGGGTTCCAGCCCCGCGTCGGGCTCTGCATTAACAGTGTAGAATCTGCTCAGAATTTTCTCTCTCTCCATCTCTCTCTGCCCCTTGCCAACTCATGCTCTCTCTCTCTCTTTCTCCAAGTAAATAAATAAACTTAAAAAAAGACCAGACAACAATCAAAAACAATCCAAACCTCTAACAGTCAAGATCAGAAATAAATGCCTTATGAAATAATTGATTACATACAAAACAAAATAACAAGATACACATGATAAATATAACTATTTCAGAGTCATCAACTGTTGCAAAGGGAAAGGAGGAGACATCAGCTTCTTACAGAAATGCGGAACTGTGACCTTGACCCTGTTTGACCCCTGAAAAGTTGTATCTCACTTTCCCCAAGAGTGCAGCATGGCTTAGATGACCACTATGCTTTTTATTGACCAAATATGAGGTGTTCTGTTTTGTTATTGTTGTTGTTCAAGCAAGATATCTCAGACAACAAAATTCAGTTGCTTATGCCTCCATTTCCCCCAACTGTAAAAGTAGACTTCACTGGAGAAGTTCTTGCTTCAGCAAGGAGTTTGGTGGAACAGTGAGATAATAACTAGGAAAGTTCTTTGTAAAGTACAAAGCAGAAATGAACATAAAAATATATACATACACAGACACACATATACAAAATGCATATATATATATATATATATACACACATTATAAGTAAAACTTTTTTATAATTAATTCATTTTTTAAGAGAGAGAGAATGAGAGAGAGAGAGAGTATACAAGCTGGGGAGGGTCAGAGAGAGAGAAACAGAATCTGAAGCCAGCTCCAGGCTCTGAGTTGTTAGCACAGAGCCCAATGCAGGGTTCGAACTCAGGCTTGAACTCATGAACTGGGAGATCATGACCTGAGCTGAAGTTGGACACTTAACCAACTGAGCCACCCAGACACCTTTTTTTAAAATTATTATTGTAATTTTTGGGACAGGATATGTGACCCTGTCCCTTTCTTTAAGCATGCTTCTTAGAAGAAAATTTTTATGTTTATTTACTTATTTATTTTAATTTTTTTAACATTTATTCATTTGTGAGAGACAGAGAGCACAAGCAGGGTAGGGGCAGAGCAAGAGCAAGACACAGAATCTAAAGCAGGCTCCAGGCTCTGAGCTGTCAGCACAGAGCCTGATGTAGGGCTCAAACCCACCAACCGTGTGATCATGACCTGAGCCAAAGTTGGATGCTTAACCAACTGAGCCACCCAGGCGCCCCTCTTTAAGCATGCTTTTCGAGCACCTGATATGAGCCAAACACACTGTAACATTTGTGTAGCACGTGTTCTTTCATGGAAACCTCACACCAACTCGTTTGAGATAGGAATTACTGCCATCTCTTACAGATAAGAAATATAAGGCTTGGGGGAGATGCTCTTCAATGGGCATAGGGCCCGATGTGGCCATTTTTCAGAGCTACTGACTGAGTTGTAATGAGTAAAGCTGTGTGGATTGTTATCCCTAAACCTCCTACCACCTGTTTTAACCAAATCACCTTGTGTGGCATATGGTGGAGCTAGATGTAGACCAATAGAGGAGTTTGCAGTTTTATTATATTCATTGTGCCCTGGAGAGAACAGAGTGCACCACGAGGGGCCACATGGAGAAGGACCAGCATCAGTCCCAAGGCAGAGAGATTGGAACCGTGAGACGCACTTGTGTTGTGGCTCCTGCAGGAAGAATGGGCAACGCTAACAGCTTTAAGATTGGATGATGTGAACAATGTAAATAAATTCAGCAGGCTCTAGGGCCTAGGGTCTTCCTTTGGTTGCCTGGCACTTGGCCTTGGGGCAGTTAAGGCAGGCATATGGTCTGAAGTATGACCTCCTGATAAAGGAAGACAATTGGGTTCTCAACTGGCTGTTCAGTAAAAACAGCTGACCAGCCTCCAGCCAGAACCTCCAAACTGGGTCAAGATAACACACACACACACACACACACACACA
Organism: Lynx canadensis; assembly: GCF_007474595.2. NCBI lineage: Eukaryota > Metazoa > Chordata > Mammalia > Carnivora > Felidae > Lynx > Lynx canadensis. The sequence goes on from NC_044306.2 coordinate 195,788,893, forward strand.
CACACATACACACACAAACTTTACCATAGCACTTAATATTTGGAGGGTACATTTGACAATTTATTATATATTTTTCCTCTTTGAAAGAAAATTGAGAAGATAGAAAATGACATGACAACATAAAAAGGAAGTGAGAGATTTGGCCAAGGGTCAAATCTCAGCTGTCCTGCTTACTAGCCAAATAAACTCCAACAATGTATTTACCTTCTTTATGTCCCTTTTTTTCCCCACATATATAATACTAGTATTTAATTCGATATGCCTTATAGTAAGTTCTCTACATATGTTAGCTTTAAAAAATTCAGCATCTACATAGGGGCACTTGTACCCCAATGTTTATAGCAGCACTCAACAATAGCCAAATTGTGGAAAAAGCCTAAATGTCCATCAACTGATGAGTGGATAAAGAAATTGTGGCTTATATACACGATGGAGTACTACATGGCAATGAGAAAGAATGAAATATGGCCATTTGTAGCAACGTGGATGGAACTGGAGAGTGTTATGCTAAGTGAAATAAGCCATACAGAGAAGGACAGATACCATATGTTTTCACTCTTATGTGGATCCTGAGAAACTTAACAGAAACCCATGGGGGGGGGAGAAGGAAAAAAAAAAAGAGGTTAGAGTGGGAGACAGCCAAAGCATAAGAGACTCTTAAAAACTGAGAACAAACTGAGGGTTGATGGGGGGTGGGAGGGAGGAGAGGGTGGGTGATGGGTATTGAGGAGGGCACCTTTTGGGATGAGCACTGGGTGTTGTATGGAAACCAATTTGACAATAAACTTCATATATTGAAAAAAAACTGAGAACAAACAGGGTTGATGGGGGCGGTGGGAGGGAGGGGAGGGGAGGTGATGGGCACTGAAGAAGGCATCTTTTGGGATGAGCACTGGGTGTTGTATGGAAACTAATTTGACCATAAATTTCATATAATAAAAAAAAATTCAACAGCTAAATACAGTTACCTAAAGCAGCATTTGGTCCTTCAGAATAATTTATGAGATTTTCTACCCTATCCTACTCAAATGATAGCATTAAATGAGAAATTATAACTACAAATTACGGAATCTAAGACCAAGCTTATTAGGATGAAGTGGAAATAAAATGGAGTTATAACATTGAAAAATCTTGGAATCTCTTAAAATAATAGTAACAGTAAAAGATCTGTGTTAGAACTAATGAATGTCTTACCATATCCATCTTAATGATAGAGTCACTAAAAATCAGTGAAGTTGTGTCGTAATAGCCAAGATATCTTTAATGTATTTTATTTACCCATTGCCTGAATACTACTGCAAAAATAAATGCAAATAAAAAGTGTTAGACTAGAATAGAACCCGGGGAATCACCTGGTTTAACACGATTGTTTTAGATATGGACTCCTGTGGTGAGAGAGGAAACCCATCTGTAAATATCCTCGATGAAACTTATCCTCAAGATCTCTGGAGCAGAGAAGACTCAAGTTCATATTCCTTGGTTGGGGTTTAGATTTTCCAGAAGGCCAAGCATCAGGCATCCATTCAGAACAGAGTCGTCAATAGCCCCATTAAAGCAGAAGCCTGGGACTTCTTTCACTGCATACATTCTGTGTTTCTCATTTGCTTGGGTTCTTCCTCACTATAGAGACCTGGGAAATAATACTGGATGAAGGTCATGACAGCTTCATGGGCTTGTGGAAGTCACTCCTCATTCTGATCCTCATTATTAAAATGGGCTGTATAGGGGCACCAGTGGCTCAGTCCATTAAGCATCTGACTCTTGATTCTGGCTCAGGTTATGATCTCATGGTTCTTCTTGAGTTCAAGCCCCCACGTTCCGCTCCTCAGAGCCTGCTTGGGATTCTCTCTCTCCCTCTATCTCTATCCCTTCCCTATTTGTGCTCTTTCTCTCTCTCAAAATAAATAAGTAAACTAGAAAATAAAATAATAAAATAAAATAAAATAAAATAAAATAAAATAAAATAGGCTGTATAATGATACTCACCTCCCAAGAATGTTGTTAAAAGTCAATTCAGGGGCACCTGGGTGGCTCAGTACATTGAGCTTCCGACTTCGGCTCACGTCATCATCTTGCAATTGGTGAGTTTGAGCCCCGCGCAGGCTCTGTGCAGACAGATTCTGTGTCTGCTTCAGATTCTGTGTCTCCCTCTCTCTCTGCCCCTCCCCTGCTCTCAATCTCTCTCTCTCTCTCTCTCTCAAAAATAAACATTAATTTTTTTTTTTAAATGTCAACTCACAATGGCAACATGGTGGCTAGCACATAATAGGTCCAACATAAGTTTTTATTTGGTCTTGATTTTCACTTAATATTTAATGTGACCTACCTTGTTTCATCCTCTAAAGCACCATAATCCCTTTCAAGGTCTTTTTTTTAATGTTTATTTATTTCTGAGACAGAGAGAGACAGAGCATGAGTGGGGAAGGGGCAGAGAGAGAGGGAGACCCAGAATCAGAAGCAGGCTCCAGGCTCTGAGCTGTCAGCACAGAGCCCGATGCGGGGCTCGAACTCACAAACCATGAGATCATGACCTGAGCTGAAGTCAATCACTCAACTGATTGAGCCACCCAGGCACGCCCCCCCTTTCAAGGTCTTAATGGATATTTCTATTATTGTCCGAAAGCCCTTCACCTGTTCCTCAAAATGTATCTAACGTGTTCTGTGTCTCATGGGATGTTCTCTTAGGTCTCTTTCCTCAGTCATCCATCACTTTATGTGTTTGTGTTGTCATTTATTAATATCCAAGTGCTCGGTACAAATTATTTTGGTGGGGAAACAGAGATGTTTCAGACAGAGAAACACTGTGCATCACTAGAAGCATCTTTGAGGACAAAGTGCTTTGAATGACAGGAATGATGACACCATCCTTTTTTGTCAAACTCCTAGGGTTGGGGTAGGTAAACCTGCCACTTGCCCCAAGCCAAGCTGTGTAGAGATCAATGTTTACGCTGTCTGGAAGCACATATGAAATCAACGACGTGGGAAGAAGGTTCACCATCTATTTTAAAATGCTACCTTCTATTTTCAACTGAACATGTACAATTTCTGTTTAGCAATTTCAGCTAATTGTTGGATTAACATTTTTGGGAACAGATTGCAAACTTCAAAATGGAAAAGATCATTTTAGGGAGGGAAGCTAGGCAGCTGTCAGGGAGTCGGAATTAACATACATTTGCATAACAGATGTACAGTAAGGTGTCTATGACAGACAATCACTGAATATTAATGCTATAGACCACGACATCATTTGCGTAAATGCTGTCTGCTGGGTATTGAGGTTGGTGTGCTCTTTGCGGAAGACAAAGGGCCAGAGATTGGAACAGATGCACCAGATACGCCGATGCATCTTAATTTATGACATCCTCATGAAAGACCTTGTGGTGTGATTTCAGATTTTATTACAAATAATTTGGAGATAAAGGAACTAAGTAATTATCTTTTCCCCTACAGTTAGTCTCTCTCAAAGGAAGAGCGTTCATTTGTGGACTGCCATTGTGATGCTCTCAGGAGAGTGGCATTCTTTTTATGAAGTGGGGGTGGGGTGAGGAAGAAAAAGAAAGCATTCCTGAAAGTCAACATTGTGCATTGAATAGATTTGGCTATTAGCATGTTGTTGGGCACCTGTCACAGAGCAACTCACCCCCCACTTGAATGAAGCAGCAGGTGATTCTATGACAGGTTTCAAATGGTAGTTTTTAAAAAGTGAATTAGCGTTGAAGTCTAAAACCCATTTTGTTAAGTCAATGTTATGAACATATGTTGAGCTTGTACTATGTGCGAAGCACCAGGTTTCTTTTCTTTGGTATCTTAATCAATTCTTTGCTTTCTTCTGGCCAGTCTCTACTGACACCCTCCCCAGTAATTCCACTCCACTGACTTGCTTGTGTTGTTGACCTCCCAATGCACAACCAGTTCTGTATTGGCTAATTAAAGATGTCATGCATTTGATCGATATATATTTTAGCACATAACATGTGTCAAACCTTGTATCAGGAGCTCAGCATGTAAAGGTACAGCTTCTGCCCTAAAGATTCACTGTCTAGGGGGGATGACAGGCAACAAATGTTTATTGAGCAGCTACGACACATTAGGCATGGTCTAGGTGTTGGAGGTGCAATGATAAATAAAGCTGACGATCACTACCCTCAAGGCACTTTCTGGTGGCAGAAAGACAATAGATTGGTAACCAAATAAATAAGATGATATCAAGCACAAGTAAAATAAGGTAGTGTGAGAGAGAATGGTAGCGACTGGGAGCGACTGGGTATGGGGCAGGTCTGCTTTACTTTAAATTGTAAAAGACGTTTATATAAAAGTAACATTGGACCTGATACCTGCATGGTGAGAAGGAGGCAACCATTTGGAGCCTCTGGAGCAATGCCATTTTAGTAGAAGTAATAGCAAATGCAAAGTTCCCAAGACAGAGCTCATAAACATGCAAATAACTTGTTCACGAGGAAATAACTTCTAAGTATTACGTAGTTTGTATATGTAATGGATGGGGACAAAGGACACAGCTCGTGATCCAGCTGCCCTGGAGTGAAGGTCGAGGGAGTTGGCAGAAAGAATGCACTTCTGTGTTGAGTCTCTCCTGTATCGATGCCTGAAGTGCAGGGAGAGAGTAAGTATTCCAAACAGAGAACATAGCATGTGCAGAGACCTCAGAGAGAGATACACAAAAGCAAGACAGTTCCCCATAATTGCCCTGTGGATACATGTGGCTACTCCACAAATTGTTGGGGAGAAGTGTTACAATATAAAGCTGTGAAGGCAGGGTTGGGGCTAAATCCAGAAGAATTTGTGTGTTAAGTTATGTAGGTTTTGTCGCAAGGGAATAAGCAGCCATTTGGTTCAGAAACCTCATCTGGAGACACTGATCATCTGGTAGAGAGGACACTGCAACATGATAAGTCATGTCCCACCAGTTTTCTAGTTTTTGTTTTCGAAACCTCTCACCTATGGGGATAAACGGAGAAGCTTCAATAACTCAAATTCCTTTGATTCTCACCACAGTGGTTTACCCAGGATTGTTAACGACTCCCCCCCAGTCCACCAGGGAATCAAAAGGGAATGCCCACATGAATCTGAATCCTCTTTCCCTTTCCCCTTACTGGGGTTATTTGACCACAAATAGTTCAGAGTGCTCATCCCTGCTGATACGTACAGGGGTCTCTGAGAAAATGTACCCCTAAAATCTACCCCCTGGGAAGGGGCTTCTCCGGGTATTTCTAATGATGTCTCCCCCTGTGGTAGAAGAATTGAGATAACGTTTCCAGGAACAGGTGTTGAAAATTCTCATCCCACATCATATCACACTTTACTACTAAAGCAAGTCTCTGCCATCCATCTGCCTCTTCGAGATTCTCTTAAGAACCACTTCTTCGGTTTGTGCTTAAAGCTTCTCTCTCCCTAATCCCTAATACTAATTGCTAATGTCTACTATGTGCATACCCGGTTGTAAGCTCTGTGCTACATTCTACATATGGAAGATTTTGCTTCAGCCTCGCGATGCCCCTACGATATAGTAGCTCTATTTAGTAGACAAGGAACAAAACTCAGGAGGTGTAAACCACTTGCCCTAGAATTCACAACCAGCAAATGACCAGGTACCCAATTTGTAACCCATTTATGACCGCTGTACTCTACTGCCTTTCCCGAGATCTCAGGGAGGAGTTCAGAGGACTGGCATAAGGTGACGGCACCTGCCGTGCTCGTCATTCTCTCTGTCGTCAGCTGCCTGCTCAAGTCCCTTCCTTCAAATACAAAAACCTCCTGGACGTCCATCCCCCAGTTACGACAGCATACCCAGCCATGCTTAAATCACAGTTTATATCTAGGCTCAAGAGAAAATTTTCTTACATGCCATCCTTTAGCTGCATCCTGCTTGTTGGTTATATATGTTTAAAGTGGTTGCAGACTGCCAGAAGGCGCAGATTACAGAATAAAACAACCTTGTTTTGTAGAACACTAGTCCATCCAAACTGGCTTCAAATTTATTGGACCTAGTCTGTTTTTTGAGCTCTTTTGGCGGCACTTCTCTGCCAAGATCAATTATAGGAGATACTCAAAAAGGAAGGAAACAACTCATTAAAACCCTTACCTGATGGGGGACAATATGGTGTAGTGAAAAACTGGAATCCTGCTGTGCATTCACACTGCCTTGATTTTCATGGAAATGAGTTAAAGGATGAGGGAATAGCTCAGCTGGAGATTAAGAGTCAAGGATGCTATTGTTGAAGGTGCTGCTATAAACATTGGGGTACAAGTGCCCCTGTGCATCAGCACTCCTGTATCCCTTGGGTAAATTCCTAGCAGTGCTATTGCTGGGTCATAGGGTAGATCTATTTTTACTTTTTCTAGGAACCTCCACACTGTTTTCCAGAGCGGCTGCACCAGTTTGCATTCCCACCAACAGTGCAAGAGGGTTCCCGTTTCTCCACATCCTCTCCAGCATCTATAGTCTCCTGATTTGTTCATTTTGGCCACTCTGGCTGGCGTGAGGTGATATCTGAGTGTGGTTTTGATTTGTATTTCCCTGATGAGGAGCGACGTTGAGCATCTTTTCGTGTGCCTGTTGGCCATCTGGATGTCTTCTTTAGAGAAGTGTCTACTCATGTCTTCTGCCCATTTCTTCACTGGATTATTTGTTTTTCGGGTGTGGAGTTTGGTGAGCCCTTTATAGATTTTGCATACTAGCCCTTTGTCCGATATGTCATCTGCAAATATCTTTTCCCATTCCGTTGATTGCCTTTTAGGTTTTTTTGTTGTTGTTGTTTCCTTTGCAGTGCAGAAGCATTTTGTCTTCATGAGGTCCCAATAGTTCATTTTTGCTTTTAATTCCTTTGTCTTTGGGGATGTGTCCAGTAAGAAATTGCTGCCGCTGAGGTCAGAGAGGTTTTTTCCTGCTTTTTCCTCTAGGGTTTTGATGGTTTCCTGTCTCACATTCAGGTCCTTTATCCATTGAATTTTTTTGTGTGTGAATGGTGTGAGAAAGTGGTCTAGTTTCATCCTTCTGCATGTTGCTGTCCAGTTCTCCCAGCACCATTTGTTAAAGAAACTGTCTTTTTTCCATTGGATATTCTTTCCTGCTTTGTCAAAGATTAGTTGGCCATACTCTTGTGGGTCTAATTCTAGGATTTCTATTCTATTCCATTGGTCTATGCGTCTGTTTTTGTTCCAATACCAAGCTATCTTGATGATTACAGCTTTGTAGTAGAGGCTAAAGTCTGGGATTGTGATGCCTCCCGCTTTGGTCTTCTTCTTCAAAATTACTTTGGCTATTCGGGGTCTTTTGTGGTTCCATACAAATTTTAGGATTATTTGTTCTAGCTTCAAGAAGAATGCTGGTACAATTTTGATTGGGGTTGCATTGAATGTGTAGATAGCTTTGGGTAGTATTGACATTTTAACAATATTTATTCTTCCAACCCATGAGCATGGAATGTTTTACCATTTCTTTATATCTTCTTCAATTTCTTTCATAAGCTTTCTATAGTTTTCAGCATACAGATCTTTTACATCTTTGGTTAGGTTTATTCCTAGGTATTTTAGGATTCTTGGTGCAATTGTGAATGGGATCAGTTTCTTTATTTGCCTTTCTGTTGCTTCATTATTAGTGTATAAGAATGCAACTGATTTCTGTACATTGATTTTGTATCCTGCGACTTTGCTGAATTCGTGTGTCAGTTCTAGCAGACTTTTGGTGGAGTCTATCGGGTTTTCCATATATAATATGTCATGTGCAAAAAGTGAAAGCTTGACTTCATCTTTGCCAATTTTGATGCCTTTGATTTCCTTTTGTTGTCTGCTGATGCTAACACTTCCAACACTGTGTTAAACAGCAGCGGTGAGAGTGGACATCCCCGTCGTGTTCCTGATCTCAGGAGGAAAGCTCTCAGTTTTTCCCCATTGAGGATGATATTAGCTGTGGGCTTTTCATAAATGGCTTTCAACAATGGCCAAATTATGGAAAGAGCCTAGATGTCCATCAACTGATGAATGCATAAAGAGATTGTGGTTTATATACACAATGGAATACTGCCTGGCAATGAGAAAGAATGAAATATGGCCCTTTGTAGCAACGTGGATGGAACTGGAGAGTGTGATGCCAAGTGAAATAAGTCCTACAGAGAAAGACAGATACCATACGTTTTCACTCTTATGTGGATCCTGAGAAACTTAACAGAAGACCATGGGGGAGGGGAAGGGAAAAAAAATGGTTAGAGAGGGAGGGAGCCAAAACATAAGAGACTCTTAAAAACTGAGACAAACTGAAGGTTGATGGGAGGTGGGTGGGCGGGGGGGGGGGGTGATGGGTATTGAGGAGGGCACCTTTTGGGATGAGCACTAGGTGTTGTATGGAAACCAATTTGACAATAAATTTCATATTAAAAAAAGAGAGTCAAGGACACATTTGTCTCCTAGTCCCTTCTCTCCTTTAGTTATCCACAGTTCCTCTTTCCTGTGTCAATTGATGCACCAATGGTAATATCGGTAATCAAACCAGATTTTTAACCTCCTTTCTGAAACCCAGCCAGAAACTAGCATCATTACTTTCTCTTATCTAGCAAGGACTTGAAGGCTCCATATTTAGTTCAGTTTGTCCAATGAGTAAGTGGCCAAATGCCATTTTGAGCCATTACCTTCCTATTCTGTCAATGCTATGCAATTGCCTCTGAGAAACAAAGTGCTGTCAGGGTCAAGGATACCTCTAGGTCACCTCATTACCCGAGCACCAGACTCTGAGTTCTTTTTGTGTTTGATTGCATAAAAGGAGTACCTGATCTCACCAACTGTGCATCAGTGGAATAAAGGAGGATGGTACAAATTGGTAGGTTTCCTCCACAAGTAGGAGCCTAGAACTATTAAGTCCTGTGATATTCCTGCTGAATTCCTCTTAAGTGTGGCCTTCTCTTAGAAGTGACTAAGGCTTAAGAAATTAGAGTCAACCTGTGCTAGAGGAAATTAAAGCTTTGTGGGTGTTTGGAATTTAGAGTACATGTAGGAAAAAGGAATTGAAGCTATCGTGAAGGAACCAGGATAGATTTCAGGGTGCCATTTAAGACTGGTCAACAAATTTAAATTGTACAATATGGCAATGGGAAGTTATTGAAGCATTTTACAGAAGGACTGACATGCTCAGTTCTGCTTTAAAAAATCACTCTGAAAACAATGTGGAGAACAGATTGGAAGAAAGAGAATAAACAAAACAAAGAAAAGTTGATAGATGGTTGCAATAGACCAGATGAAGACTGATGACAGTAGTCTAGACTAAGATGGAAATGGGGAATGAAATGCAGATTTATGAAATACTTAAGAGGCAGAATCAAGAAAATTTGGCAGCCGACTGAATGTAGATATAAGAAAGAACAAAATCTTCTCCAAATTTCAGGCTTGGGCAACTGGATAGAAAGTGAGACTGTTTTCTGACGGCTCAAAAGATGATGAGTTTCCTTTCAGACATTCAAACTTTCGAAGTAAAAGGAGATGTCTACTCATCATTTGATTTACGGATATAGAACTCAGGAGAAATTGGATTGGATCTAGATATGGAAAAGATGCCGACGTAGAAAGCTTAGAATAGGGGCGCCTGGGTGGCTCAGTCAGTTGAGTGTCTGACTTCAGCTCAGGTCACAATCTTGAGGTTGATGAGTTCGAGCCCTCCGTCGGGCTCTGTGCTGACAGCTTAGAGCCTGGAGCCTGCTTCGGATTCTCTGTGTCTCTCCCTCTGCCCCGCCCGCGCTTATGCTCTGTATCTCTCTGTCTCAAAAATAAAATAACCATTAAAAAAATTTTAAAAAGAAGCTTGGAATAGTAAATTAAAGCCTTAAAAATAGGATAAATCAGGTAAAAGGTAAAAAAAAAAAAAAAAGCATAAAGTTCCATACAACAACGGCACTTACCTGGCAAATTGAACCAAGATCTCTCACTGTCCTGACAGTAGGTCTAGTTAGATAAGTAGGGCCTCACAGAGGAGACCACAGAGGGACAGCTAGGAAGACAAGACAAAGAGCGTGTGAGTTCACAAAGGGGAGAATTTCCTAGAGGAAAAGATAGCAAACAAGGCATACAAACAGGGTATACTCCTGTAAGTGTTCATTCAGAAAAAGGACCAGAAGTGCACGGTGTTTGGTGACGTTAGTGAGAGTGAGAGGAGGTCAAATCAGCACAGTGAGGACCCTGATAAGGCCGGAGGGATTTTTCCTTATAAAGCAAGAGGTAAGCATCAGCATTTTAACAGGAAGCAAGAAGGAAGTGTAAGAGAGTCGGTTTGTATATTTAGTGACAAATACTAGAAGAACTCCTAGCAGCTTCAAGAGTTTCTAATCTCTCTTTGATGTCAAGACAATAGCACCTGTTAAGTGTGATGGGGCAAGATGACAGAATTCCAACGCTTGAGAATCGGCAAGGGTTGAAACAGCTGTGATGGAGAGAGACTGAGCATGGGAATCTAGAAGTGTTGGGCAGAGCTGCATTTTCTGACTCCAGTGCTGAACTGTTTACTGAACCATGGTCTCCTAGGTGACCTCTTGCAGAACCATGGTGGAAAGGAAAGCTGAACCCTCCAAACGAGATAGAATAGTTCTTTTGTTTGTAAAGAAGAATGTGCTGGTTCTTTTACTGAACCACCACATAACTATTTTTCCAGCCCTAATCGCTTTCTCTGCTCACTCCCACGCCCATTATTTGAATAAGCCTGTGACTCTATTTTCGGCCAACTGTGTTAGTCCCAACAGGAACACATTCGTATGAGTGAGTGAATTCTGCTCTGATGAAATGTCATAGGATGAGCACACACCATAATCATGAATTTCCTGGGTTGGCTGCCAGTAGCACTGACCCTCCCCATGGCCATCACTTCTTCCCCATTGTATCCTTCTCAGCAGCTACAACATAAGACAGGCTTGTACGTGCTTTTGACCAATAGACAGTGATGTTGATGAGCTGAGGAGGCACAGCCTTAGTAGCTTCATCTGACCTTGGCTATTTATCTTGTGACACACGGATGAGGAAGCACTTCAATAACAGCATAGGTGACACGATGAGGTCACGTGTCACCTGACACTGGTAGTATTTGGGAAGAGGTTGGAAGCTCACCTATGGGAAACTAAAGAGAACATCCCTGAATTAGACGGAAGGACATTGAACTAAGCTACTCCTCGAGTCTTTTCCTGGATTCAATGGTTATGGTCTCAGGGAAGGGAGGCTACTGAAAATAGATGCAGAAAGGTTGCATGGGAGGGAACCGTAGTGTTCATAAATGTTAAGGTTCTCAGAAGCAATAAAGTAAATAGACCAAAGCAATGACAAGGAATGGGTAGACTCATAGCCCAGCTCATTTATTTATTAGCTCAATAACCCTAAACAACTTAGCTAACATTTCTGACATCATTTTCTATTTTGCAAAAGGAAGATGATGTCCATTTTGATTCTCACTGTAAGGCTATGTTGGCCAATATAGGTGGCGATAACCATGTGTGGCTGTTGAAATTTAAGTTATTTGAAACTAAATAACATTAAACATCAATTCTTCAGTTAGGTTAGCCACATTGGAAGTGCTCAGTAGCCCCAAGCACATGCTGGTGGCTATCCTATTGAGCCAAAAAGGTGTAGAACATTCTTAACATCACAAAACGTTCTATTTGACAGCACTCTTTGAAAGATTAGATATAATCTCTAAAAACAAATCCAAAACAGTTATCATTTTATATGAGGTACTCATATATGATAACTAACCTTTTGTTAATGATAGTAATCTTTAAGACTATGTGTCAAAATCTGTACAAAGTGCATGACAAGTACTATTTAATGCAATTTTTTTACTCTCATTGGGGATGAGAATGGGGATACTCATTCTACAGAGGAGGAATCGAGGCTTAAAACGTTGAAATAATTTCCGACGATTACAAAGATTATAAAGCTATCCTGTTTAGAATGTCTTCAGAATCACAGGGGGAATAGTTTAGAAATGGGTTTCAAACACACATTTGCATGACCACTAACCTGTATGTTCTGTGCCTGGCAGTGTGCTTTTATCTGCACTGAGAACTGTGGAAACCCCCAGCTTTGGTCAAAGGGAGGATAGACAATCTCAAGGGTTTCAGGCAGGAAAGAAAAGAACAGGGTAGGGAATGCCCTTGCATGTAAAGAAAACAAGGGCTAAAGTAGATAACCTCTAAGTTCTATGATCTTGGACTCTTGGGTTCTGAAAGGCTCCAATATTACATGTTCTATTCTGTCAAAGGAAATTGGGAAGTATAGTTACTCACTGCAAGAAATAGAATTATTTTCTTTTCTTTTTTCTTTTTCTTTTTTTTTTTTTTTTTTTTGTCTTTGGCAATCAATACCTGCCTCTTTGAGGAGACCTATGTTCTTATTTCTTTTTAATGTTTATTTTTGAGACAGAGACAGAGACAGAGATAGTGTGAGTAGGGGGAGAGGCAGAGAGAGAGCAAAGAGCCTGATGCGGGGCTCAAACTCATGAACTGGCAAGATCATGACCCGAGCCAAAGTTGGATGCTTAACCTACTGAGCCACCCAGGCACCCCAAGGAGACCTATATTCTGATGAACATGTAGAGAAGAGCAATTTGCTCTTGAAAATAATAAGTAGGTTGGGAAATGAGTCCATGCAGTGGAGTGTAGTATCTTATTAATAGAACAAATTGTGTTTTTAAGAAGTGTTGTCTTTGTCTGAACAAATCATATGCACAAGATTTTTACCCATTGTTTTCTTTTTTTAAAGTTTATTTAATTATTTTGAGAGAGTGTGGAGAGGGGCAGAGAGAAAGAGAGAAAGAGAATCCCAGGCAGGCTTAGCACTGTCAATACAGAGCCCAAGGGGGGGGGGGGGGCTTGAACTCACAAAATTGTGAGATCATGACCTGAGCCAAAACCAAGAGTTGAACGCTTAACCGACTGAGCCGCCCCGGTACCCCTCTCCATTGTTTTCTAAAAGACATACCAAGACATGCAAGTAATAAGCACAATAGTGTCTTGTTAAATAGTTTCCTTATTAAAAAAAAAAAAAACAGAAGCGACTATAAGGCAAATAATAATAATCATACAAAAATAACAATAACTGGGGCACCTGGATGGCTAAGTTGGTTGAGCGACCGACTTCGGCTCAGGTCATGATCTCGCAGTTTGTGAGTTCGAGCCCCACGTCGGGGTCTGTGCTGACAGCTCAGAACCTGGAGCCTGCTTCGGATTCTGTCTCCCCCTCTTTCTGCCCTCTCCTGTTCATGCTCTGTGTGTGTCTCTCTCTCCCTCAATAATAAATAAACGTCTTAAAAAAAGTCAAAAATAACAATAACTGTTGGATGAATGTATTATGAATAAATGTATACATCTTAACAGTGTTTATATTAGGACGAGCCAGATTATGTGACAATAACAAATACACCAATAAATATCGATGATAAAATTCAAAAAAGAGTTTTCTCACTCATGTCATAGCTCACATGAGTAACTGTAGCTCTTCTTGGAGGTTGTCTTCCTGATGGTAACTCAGGGACCCAGTATCTGGAGCTTGTGTTCTCCAAGGGCTAGAGAGTCACGTAGCATACTTCCCCAGCCTGGAAGTAATTTACGTTACTTCTGTCCACCTTCCATTTCCAAGAACTCAGTCACATGGTCCACAACTCAACTATAAGAGATACTGGCATATGTTTGCTTTGTTATAAACCCAAGTGTGAGGAACACATGACCTTGTCTCTGAATCAGAGGTCATTAAATAAGTGCAGCCTATATGCATCTGCAAGCTGTCTACTTTTTTTTTTTTTTTTTAGTTTTTATTTATTTACTTTGAGACACAGAGAGAGAGGGAGTGCAAGCATGGGAGAGAGGCAGAGGAAGAGACAGAGAAAATCCCAAGCAGGCTCCATACCCAGTGCAGAGTCCTACACGGGGCTCAATCTCATGGCTGACTCTGAGATCATGACCTGAGCTGAAATCAAGAGTCAGATGCTTAACCAGCTGAGCCACCCTGGTGCCCGGCTATCAGCTTATTTAAAAACAAGCAAGCAAACAAACAGCCCCTTTGCTTTTAAATTTTTATGCATTTTCATGCTTTCCCAAACTCTGTTTCTCCTTATACACCACCTGCCCCACCCTCATCAAATAGACTTGATTTCTACTTCATTGAGAATATCAACACCACCAGGCGGATTTTGCATTCTCCTTATTAGCTGGTTTTTCTCCTTTCAGAGAGACAGGGGTCCTCTTATATAAAGCCAAATCCTGTCTATGAAGCATTGAACTCCTTTGCTTCTTCCAGATTTTGGTCTATTAATTATTGCCTCTGTTGCCTATGTCTTTACTCCCATGCATTTTTGTTTCTTTAGTCTATAAATTCATTGAAATCTTTTTCATCCTAAACCCTGTCTTGACAGTCAGATTGTACCTCATCTATAACTACAGTTCAGTCTCTACATTTACCTTCCATTATAATCTTCAAAGAATAACACATACTCCCTTCCATTTTATTTCTAAATATTTGTCTTCATAATGCTTAACAAAATTTAATAATGTATTACTCTGTGTGACCATTTACTACCTGTATCCTGCACTCAACTAGAAACTCTACAAGGACATGACTACTTATTTTTTACTCACCCTGATTCTCAGTGCTAAGCCTAGAGCCTGGTACCTGGTACCTGCTTCGTAAATATTTGGTGATTCAAAATAAATAAATAAGTAAATAAATATTTGGCGATTTAATTACATCAATTACATTATCATTATCAAATATAATGGATACGTGGCTGACTTTACTTTTATGGATTATTCTATTGCATTTCATACCAATGGGTGATCTATGTTCTTTAAGTAATCTAATCCCTCGATGTCCTTGACCCATCCAACTCTTAGTATTTTTCCTACCTCTGTGATGAGTCCTTTTCAGTCTACCTCATTGTCTACTTCATATTCCACTTTGTGCCCCTCAAGTGGAGGTTCTCTTCAGAGATTTAACCTAGGCTACTGATCCCCTCAGCACTCATATTGCTAAAAGGGTAGTTTCCACTTTGGATATTTCTACTGCCACCGTCTGCCGGCACCTTCCAAAGTATATAGCGATCCTAGACTTCTTCCCGGAGTTACACAATTTGGGTCCAAACAGTCTGCTAAATATCACCATCAAAATGTCTTATTGACATCGCCAACTCAACTGATCTTGAAGGATTTCATTACTCCCCAAGATATTCTGTTATGTCAGGGCCAAGGCCACTAAAAACCAAAGAGCCCTATCCCTTTTCCTTTATCATTCTCTATTCCATCAACCACTAAATAGGTCCTATCCTTACACTTGTCTCCTCCTTCTCCTCTCCATCTTTACTAGTTTTCTTACTCATTTCTCCACCCTGGATTATGAAAATCCACCAATCTCCTTGCCACCAGATTCCTTCCAGCTAAACCCATTCCCCACACTGCTGCCACACTGACTTTTTCAGAAGCAACCATCTGACCATTTCATACTTCCATTTAAACTCCTTCAAAACACACCCAATTGTATACCAGGTAAGACCAAAGCACTTTCAGATGTCTTGGATTTTCCAAAATTTGACCCCTTCCTCTCTGTGTCTCTAACTTCACGATTAGCAGTATTGCTGTTTTGCACATATTCTGTTCTTTCTTGCTTTGGCACTCTGCTGAAGGAAAGTTAAGCAAACCCTAGCTAATTCCTCCTCATCTTTGCACTCTTTTGTCAGGCCTCACCTCCTCCTGCAAGTCCCCACATCCTTGCTCAATCTGGGGTAGACACCATTCCTTTGTGCTCATGGAGTACTCTACAGACATTTGTGACTTTGAATGGTATAAAGCAAAATCTCTTGGCAAAACACGTTGGACAGGTCATGTGAGTGAGAAGTAACCTTTTGTGATGGTAAGTGATTGAGATTCGGGGAGGGGTGAATTGTCACCCCAGCACAACCTGGCTCATTCTGAATAAACTGCGATTAGCATATTCCAAATGAGGAATGAGGCATGGAAAAGTTAGGTCCCCACTCAGCTGACACAGAGCAAAGCACAGATCTGCTGTCGTCTCCGGCCCTAACATTCACTGGAGCTATTTTACTAGGAAGTGTTCAAAGAAAGCCAATTTGACTCTAGAAGGAAACGAAGAAAATTATGGAAAACTGCTTTCTCTAAGTACAGCAAACATTTGTAGGATAAATGAGTTTGCCGTTTACAATCTATTTTCCACTCTAGCGAAGCCGGTGCTGTTCCATCTGAGCTGAGAAGACACTGGAGCTTGAATTATCCATGAAGGCACTGCCTATTCGTCATGCAGCTGGCCCACTGAGGGCGGGTTTACACATTGAGATGCAGTGAGGTCAAATTGGAGGCCCAGCAAACACTGCTGCACTCTGGCAGCCAGAGCGTCACGTGCCTAGCCAAGTTCAGGAGCCATCTTCATGCCCCTTGGGGAACAGCGTCAAGGAAATGGGCCTTGCAGTGCACATCCAGGGCTCACTGGATGTTCATAGAGTTGCTGTACCCTGTCTCTCACCATGTCTGCCCAGAGACAGCCATGGGAAGGGAAGACAGAGAGACGGCGAAGCTGAGTTTGCGGAATGCTACTTTCAGATGAAAAGACTACCAAGGGCCTCTTGGACAGGGATAAATACACCACATCACATCAGATGTTTAGTCCTTCAACACACGAGAGGAATCTCATACTGGCTCCATTCCACTGTGAACATTTTTTGATCATTGTTATCTTTCATCTCCTGATTAGTGCATATGAGTTGCTTTGGGGCCTTCTGGAATCTAAACTCCTTTCTTCTGCTTCGTGAGTTCCCCACGGAAAGCAGAACCTTCCTCCCCTCTTAGGAGCCCAAAGATCAGCTCACACTTTTCTAGCTTCTCCTGCATCTTAGGACTTGACTCATACCTCAACTAACCACACGCATCCAACACTAATTGTGAATTGGGAGAAAGGAATATCACGAAGCAGGAGCCTCAGAGAATGCTTTCGGGGGACAACGGTGGTAGACATTTCTATATGCAAGGATAGCAGTACCCAGGATGACCACAGGAGGGACTAAACAGGGACATTGAGTAATTGCGGACAACAGCAGCAGTCCCCGGTCAAACTCATAGCGAACATGCATTTGGCTGGGGTTCTGATGGCCCAGCCTTCCTTGTTCTGGGTCACCTTCTGCCTCTGGTTCTCCAGCCAAACTTGGCAATTTTGTAACAGCCTAACAGCCTCTTAATAAAGTCTTCTTCTTCTTACATCTGTCAAAAGTCTCTGTCGTTATTACAATTCTTTGCTGATAAACTCCCTCCCCCACATAGCAAGATAAGGGACATTTGTAAAACAATTATTATAAATATTGTCAGTGAAATCTATTCATAAAATAGGCAAGAAGAGATGGTCTCAGCATCAACGTAAGTTATAATGTGCTTGGTTCAATTTGTCATCTGAGATCAGTGATTTTCAGCCAGGGCCATTGCGTCCCCCAGGGGACATCTGAGCAAGTTTGCTATTGTCATCTAGTGAGTAGGAGTCAGAGATGCCGGCAAACATCCCACAATACGTAGGACAGCCCCAATGACAACGAGTTATCTGGCCCACAAGGTCAATAATGTGAAGGTTCAAGAACCCTGCCTTAGATCATTTGAGTTTCAATGGACCTTAAGGCCAACTAATTCCGCGGCTGGGCAGCTCTAGTTTCTGGGACTGTGAATTCCAGAAGGAGCTTCTCTTTCCTCCTGTCAGGACAATCAGCCTGTTGCTTGTGTTTGTTCTGCTGACCGCCTCCTTTCTTTGCACTTTGTAATATGCTTTATTGTGTTGTTTTTTACGTATCCAAGGAGGTAATTGCTTTAACTTTCAGAATATTTTATTCTCACCGTGGTGGCATAAATGGAAGCTTCTGTAACCTCACCAGCAACTCATCTGGGATGTCCTTGAAATATTAAAGTTTCATCTTCAAAACAAAAATAAAAACCTCTTAGAGATTTGTACAGTTTAGTAGAGGGAGATGCCCCAACTCCTTTTCATGTTTTATAAAGTCTTTCACCTTTAAATCTTCCTCCATCCAGCTAATAATTAACTGCCAGTTTTATACCCGGTACCATACTAGGTAAACAGGTTCGAAAACAAATGCACAAAACCAAACAAAACAGCACACTGGTGCTAGTTTTGAGGATTTTGCATAGAAATGGAGAAGACGGACAACAAATAAATAAGTAAATGAATAGATAAATACGCAGACATAAACTATTAGAAAGATACTAAAGCAGACAAAGCAGAATTAAGCATTAGAAATTATCAAGGGAAAATCAGCTTGGAGAACGTGATCATAGAAGCTTCTCTGAGGAGGTAGCATTTTTTTTATCTTTCTTTATTTTTAATTCGAGTACAATCAACATTCAGTGTTATAATAGCTTCAGGTGTAAAATATAATGATGGAACAATTTTACACATTTCTCAGTGCTCATCACAAGTGCATTCCTTAATCCCCAGTACCTATGTCACCCATCCCCCACCCACCTCTCCTCTGGCTGCCACCAATCTGCTGTCTGTATGTAAGAGTTTGTTTATTTGTTTGTCTCTTCTTTGTCATTGTTCATTTCTTGAGTTTCTTAAATTCCACATATGAGTGAAATCATATGATATTTGCCTTTCTCTCTCTGACTGATTTATTTCACTTAGCGTTACAGTCTCTAGGTCCATCCATGCTGTTGCAAATGATATAATTTCATTCTTTTAATGGCTGAGTACTATTTCCTTGCCTATACATATACCACATCTTCTTTATCCATTCATCTAGACCCTTGGGCTCCTTCCTTAATTTGTAAATAATGGCGCAATAAGCATAAGGACACATATATATATTTTTTTCAAATTAGTGTTTTTGCATTCTTTGCATAAATACCCAGCAGTAGAATTGCTGGACCGTATGGTAGTTCTATTTTTAACTTTTTGAGGAACCTCCATACTGTTTTCCACAGAGGCTGCACCAGTTTGCATCCCCACCAACGGTACAGGACGGTTCCTTTTTCTCCACACTGAAGAGGTGGCATTTAAAGCCATTAAAGCTGGAGGAAGAGCATATTAAGCAGAGAAAAGAGTGTGAATAAAGTCTTAGGACAGGAAAGGATTTGATGACTAAAGAGTTGAAAGGAAGCCAGTGTGATTAGGGGGCGATGCGTGAGGGGGGAGTAACAGCATGCCCGATGGGAGGTACAGAAAGAAGCCTGTTGGGTCTGTCCCGGGCTATTGATGGGGATGCTTCAGCTTGGAACACCCCCGCTCCTCACCTGGGCCCATATTCCTCATAGCAGGCGCCACAGACCTTTCCCCACCAGGGCCAATATTGTGGCGGGACCAGTCGTGGTGGTTCTGATTATGACTCCATGACACTTCAGCCAAGAGCCCCAGAGAACTCTGAGGAACACGATTTGCTGTTTGCAGTTCCTAAAGGACACCTAGCGAGGTCACAGGTGGATAAAAAACTTGTACTTGTACCTAGGGCCCTGCCTTCATTAATATCTGAGGGTGGGATGCCTAGGGTTTTGTGGGTTCACATTTCACTGGCAAATTTAAAGCAGAGAGCAGGAATGAGGGTGGTGGGAAGGGAGAAGTGGGGTCACTCAAGTGGTCCGTTACCTAGGCCACACAGGGCCTTCTGGAAGGGGACCTTCACGACTGCCTGCTCCTCATGGGGTTGTTTTGTGAGCGGCCGTGTCATATTTCTGGCAATATGTTTCTTCAGGACAGGTATCTTTTGAAATGGATGCCTCATCAATCAGAAGCGTAATGTCAGGCACTTAGACCCCAGTTAAAGGGCTAATGTCAGGCACTTAGACCACAAAGTCATAACCCGTAGAGCTCTTCAGGCTGTGAGGAAGAGGTAACACATCTGAAAAAGGATTCTCCTGTTCACACACCCTAAGGATTCTTGGCCTCTCCAAACACAGAGTTGCTTTGCGCTTGCCCAGAATGATTAAAAGAAGAAAAAAAGACCCAATGCAAATAATGCGGGTTATCTCACATGACCAGAAGTCCAAATTAGCAGTTTTACTGACGCAAACGATTAAAAAAATATTATTTTTGATTATACAATGATTAAAAATATATGAATGAATTATGCTAGTCAGGGTCATTTACTCGAACAAAACTCTTGCAAGGCACGCGGTCTGTGAGTGAGAAGTTCAAAATCCTCCAATCAAGTCCGACTACTTCCTATGGTGCAACACGAGGCTGAGACACACAGAGCAAATATGATTTGTCCAAGGTCACACAATTTAGAGAACCAAGGTGGAGATCTAGATGTCTGTGTATCTATCCCGACACTCTTTCTACCAAACACCCCACTTGGGCATAATATGATTGGAGTCCACGTAGAGGTTAGGCTAACTAAAGGAGGGAATCTGGTGTTCTTCCTTTGATGAGAAATCTCCTTGAATCCTGAACTCACTTGAATGCATGACATTTTCCCCATTGCCCAGATAGATAGAAATTTACTTCAAAAATTACCCTTTTCTTGTGCCTCATGAATAATCATTGCCATCAGATTAGAGGCCAGATTAACATTTTCTATATACTTGATCCAAAAGACTGCCTGGAGGTTTTTGGGTAAATGAACTAGGCAGTAGGTAATCATTAATTTCCATTCTATCACCCATGCATGGAAGCCTGCGCCAGTGTTGAAACCGCTTTCTCTCTAGCTGACAAATAAATTGTTCCCACCTTGATGCCTCTGAACTGCATGTATAATGGCTTTAATTAATATCATGTATTTTCTATACTTGATGAGCACAAGATAAATAAAAGTCCCAAGGAGACCAGTATGGGCAGGAGAGTATCAGTGGGAGACATCTAAATACGGCAATCTGCTGGTGACAAGCAGGTTGTTGCATGGCCATTGTCTCTGCTGCTCTGGTTGAATTCTGGAAAAAGACTGCGAGGTGTTGGAGAGAAAGGCTTCTGACTGACCTGAGATTAAACCCTAACATTTCTCGTTCCCACTCAGGAGACTGTAAAACATTTCTTAAATGTGCTAAATTTTCATTTCCTCATTCATAATGGAAGCAGGGTAATACTCATAGCTAACATTTATCAAGCCCTTACTATTACATCCTTGATACTTCTGTATGTAGCTAATAGGATTCAATAAAAGGTGTGTAATACTATCTCGATTATAAAAGTAAAGAAAAATAAAATCCTTGAATAGCCTGCCCAGGGTCATACAACTGGAAAATAACAAAACAATCATATTCCAACGCTTTGTTCTTTTACCTGCATAAATCCTATGAAGTTTTTGTCCAGCTTTTGTGTTCTTTTTTTTTTTTTTTCCTGAAAAATGAGTAAATGCCTCATTCCAGAGAGATAAAAATGGCAAGGCTGTTCCATGACCTCGCTAGCCATACGGCCTCTCCTCCATTTTTCACCCCCATGTACTTTCCTGAGAGTCCTGCTGCCTCAGGAGAAAACCTTTCTGTTATTTTATTTTCCTTGTTTTTTAAAATATTGGCGATTAACTGAGCTTCATAGGCATTTGCCTAGAAATAGTATGTTCTAGAAAGCTTTGTGGAGGCCCTGAATTCTATAGCACTCCTTTGGGTTATGGGACAGCAGCCACTGCACCTTTCAATACCCATAATGTAGCTGTCTCCGCTGCGCCAGTCTTGCCCTCCCCCTGAACTCCTATTGTGCTTTTGCGAGCAATGCTCTTGCAGCATTGCGTGCGATGCTGTCTATTGTGAGTCTGCATTCTAGAAAATAAAGACCATGTGATCTGTGAGCAAGGCATTAGTATATAACCTTATTGCATTCATTGTATTCTATTGGCACAGTAGCAAGCTCAGACCAGCACAAGAAAGGTAGAAGCGTCCTCCAAACAAGCAAGGAAGGACAGGGAAGGCTCCGAATGTTTCACCCTCTCCAACGAAGGCACAAATGATACGGAATCCTACAAAAGAGCATAAAATAGCCCATTGGCATGCTTGGAATAATAAGCGGCCAGAATGGAGGCCTACTGTCCTTCATCCGGGTCTCAGATATCAATGGCTTCCATAGGCAAAACCAAGGCTCACCAACCGGACTCCCTAGAGTCAGTGCTTCTCATCTGTTCATTATGCTTTCTAAATTTATGCCTGAGTTTGAGACTTCAGAGGTGTTTTTACACTGAAAAGGAAACAGGAATAAGATTCACACCAGTCCCTTAAAGTTTGGCCCTATGTTCATAGTTCCATATTAAGTCTCAATCCCCATTTTACTTTTTTGGCCTTTTGTCTTCTTCTTTCTTACACTTTATATAATTTGTTTGCCCTGATCTTCACTTTCTGGGTGTGAATAAGCATCTTTGCAGTTTGAACTTACCAGCTAAACATCTGTGCTTCAGTCTTGCTATTTGCTCACCCATAACTAAGTCCATCAGTCCTCACACCCCATCTCCTTCTTCTGGGTTTCTCATCACAGCTAATGTGTTTTCTGCATTTTTTAGTTACTAAAGACTGAAACTAGGCATTGTCCTTACCTCCTTCTTTGCCCCATTCCCCTCAGGCCCAATTACCCGTCGGCGTCAAAACTACCTTTCAACCCACCGTGAAGTCCACGCATTCCTCTCCTTGTTACTGTTGCCATTTTTTCCCGTTCACCTATTTAACCCAACCTCCCACGCCCCTCCCCTCTGGTAAGCATCAGTTTCTTCTCTGCAATTAAGAGTCTGTTCCTTGATTTCTCTCCTTCTTTTTCCCCTTTGTTCATTTGTTTTCTTTCTTGCATTCCATATATGAGTGAAATCATTTGGTACTTGTCTTTCCTTGAGGGACTTACTTCACTTAGCCTGATACACTCTAGCTTCCATCCATGTTGTTACAAATAGGTTGCCACCATTTTGGCCCATGTTGTATTACTTCTCACCCACAACAACTCTTAACTGGCTTTCGTGTCTTCTTTCTCCCTTTCAACCCTTTTCTATACTGTAGCCAAGGGTGTTATTTCTGAAGTTTGCATGTGATCATGCGTGCTCATGAGTAAGGCCATCCAGTGGTTTCTAATTGCTCTTAGATCAAGTTGAAACAGCTTATAGCAAGTTATAAACTGTGTGCGTAATCTGGTTACTGCTTGTTTCTCCAACCTTAGTTCTTCCCTCCCTCGCTTACTGCCTGCCCTTCACACAGACTTAGAAACATAACAAGATTCTACCAGTGTGAGAGAACCAATGAAAATGGGCTAACTTTGATTATTTGACTTGTTTTAATATATGAAAAGTAACTACTATTAAAGAATGTGTTCATTCCTGCTCCCTTCCTGTCTATACCATGGCACAGATCAGTTTCTCTTCGTAAACATGACTCCTCAGCCACCATACACACAAACCCTTCTTTCCCTGTCAATTCTGTATATTGGTCAAGACTCTTTGATTTGCCATAGAAATCCATCGCAAAGCATAGTAAAAGTAATAGCGTCATATTAAAGTTATTGCATGCCCCTTTTCTCAGGCAGTTGTCTACCACCCATCCTTCTACAACAGTGGTGGACCCATGGAGCTGGGTTTCCTATGTATGATCCTCCCCCCCACACCTGCCAGCCCTGGGCCACAGTACGTGGATCCCAGGTGAACATCTAACCCACTGAACCAAGAACTCCCGTTTCCCAGGAAATTGGAATTTCAAGCAATATGTCTCTACCTTTGGCAAGACCCAAAACAATCTCCAGTGTGGTGGCATGACTACATCTTCTGCCAGGAGCAGACAAAGACAATCTAGACAGAGGAAGAAAAATAAGGAATTAGACACACGGGAAAAAAAATCAAATAAATAATAACAACAGTAATAAGAAACAGAAGGTATTTTCATATCCTTCTGGTCCCTTCCCGTCTTTCCTGATAGCTGGAAGCATGTTCGCACCTGTGCTCCATTAAACATCTGTATGCCTCCCTCCTTTCTGTGTGCTTAAGTCTACTCAATTTTATTTTCATTACATCACAGTAAGAGTCCATTATAATGTGTTGTTTGCTTTCTATGCAACACATAATATGGATATATATTACATGCGCACATACATAATATATACATGAATATATATGTGTGTCTTTATGCACATATGAGTGTGTGGGTGTGTACATACATACATAGTCTCATGTCCATATCTCCATAACTCTGAAGTGTTTGTGTTATGATTTCCATTTTACAGAAGAGAAACATGAGACTCATAGAAGTGATATAACACATCCAGCATCTCACAGATAAAAACCAAGGAGCTGACGATGAAATTGAAATATTTTTTTTATGCTTAAGAGCAGGTTTTTTACCTATTTTTCTATGTTTCCCACCCTCATTCATTTGGATCGTAGCATCAGTCAATTGTTCATCCCTTCATTCACTTATTCACTCATTCATTCATTCAAGAAACACCTATTAGTTTTCTTCTCCATGGCAGATGCTGTGCAGGCAATTTTCTCACAATTTTTGAAGACAGTTTTCCGTGACTCTCACATTTCTGCATGTCTTGTGTCAGCCATTATTCTAGATTAGCTTTTCAAGGGTGTCCGTATGACAGACAATCCTTGGAAGATAGAGACAGTGTCTTCTTCCAGAGCAGAGGGAATATTTCTTTTCTGGCCAGGGAGATAGAGACAATTTCTCCCGCTGGGGTGAATGTTGAGTCCATTTGTTAGCAGTCCCTTCTAAGAGATCGTAGTGCTCTAAGTTTGGAGTTCCTCAGCTGTGATGCATGCTCAATGAATATGTAACATCTATCTGGGCCACTCCACATCACTCCATGAGACTTGCGGACAAAACCAATGTGAACACAAAGCTTATGATGCCTTCTATTATTCTGTAAGCAATAAAGTCCATTATCTGTGACCAAGAAGTCTCATATCTCCCCCCAGCACCTACGTGTGACAAATGTACTTGCTAGTTTGCCAAAGAAGAAAGCTTAGATCCTTCACAGCGTTTGATAAATACGACTGATAAAATAGTTATGGGATGATAGATGCAGACAATACTACTTGAGTCACCAGGGTTCATGCAGACTTATAAGTGGTAAGGTCAACGTTTGAACGAAGGTCTAACTGACTTCCAAACCATCAAAGAAGGTATAAAGGAGTTAAATAGAATTAATAAAACAGACAGACAGCCTCAATCGGTCAGCTGTATTCTGCCATAAAATAGGTGTGTGATAAGAACTTTTGGAATGGTTACCATCGTCAAGTGCATCTGAGACCGGCACAGGGGTTGGTGAGTAGCAAGTAGAGAAGACAAATGGTCTTAGAGGTTAAGAGACTTTGGAATCAAACCGCCTGAGGCTCAAATCTGACACTCTGCATGACACGGCACAATTTATTTAACCTGTTGGAGCAGTAATTTCTTTCTCTCTAAGGCAAGAATAATAGATTCCATCTCACAAGAGTGTCATAGCATTAAGCAAGGTGATGTATAGAGCATTTAACATGAAGCTGCACACAAAGAACGTGCTCATTAAATAATAGCTCTTAGTGTCGCTAATAAGTCCTCAATAAAGTTTGCATGAGTTTGATTGATTGATTTCTCTGCATCAATTCACCTGCTCCTTAACTATCAGATCATTTACTACTAGTGTTGCCCTAGCAGTTAGCAACATAATCAGGTTTATAAACACAGATCATTACCTCAACCACTGCAGCTTTAAGAGTTACAGGGGGCCTCGATTTTAAGTGTGGTGGATACTAATAGTTTCTTTCTTGTAACAAAAATATCTTCAGGCTGCAATTTTGAGATAGCATTAAAGCCCAGCCCTCACTTTGTACATTTCCACAATGGTATGAGAAATTACAAGGCTGGGGTTTTCTCGGTTATCCATTTGTCTCTTTCCCATCTTGCAAGTGGAACGAGTACCTCTGTTGCCAAGCAACAGTGCGGCGGGAGACACGGTGCATGTGTAATGTGGCACTCTGGGAGTGAGGGGCTTAGTTCTAGAGCTGGTCCAAGGGCACTGAAAAGGAGCACCGAAGAGTGCACTTTTTCTCGACAGCTGGACAGTCATGTCATTAATGCAAATCCTCCAATAATTAAAAGAGCTGCTTCCACTGAGCAATCCCATCACCAGCTTTCTGTGAACTGTGGAAAATCCTAAGAACCACAAGGCATAGTAGCTTTTGAGAGTTGCCATTTGCCATCCGAGTATCTTGGCCAAACACACCGCATAAATCCAGCGATCTTTCTTGCTGAATAATCAGGACTCAGACTAGACTCTGAGAGAGGGGCTGGAAATCTCAATCCCAAACAGGCCTCCATTCTATGGAATGAATAAGAAAATGGCTCTTTCACCGAAGTAATACAAAGAAGAGATCTTGAAAAGGGGAGTGGGGAGTAAAGGCAAGAATGAGAGAGGACACACAGTTTGGCAACCGGCAACCATCTGTTTCATGTCATTAAAGAGGGTGAAGAAAATGAAGGTTGAGAATGTCTCTGTTACATTAGTAGCTGACGCCTCCCTAATTAATTGTAGTCAAATATCCCCTAATACGGGATAATTGTGTTCAAGCTGAAACAGTGTGCGAAGCAGGATTGTAAGATAGTGACGTACAGGCCCAGGAACCAGGCTGCTTTGGTTTGGATCCCAGCTCTCCCACTTACACACCGAGTGAATTCTGGAAGGTCAACTGACCTCTCTGGGTCCCATTTATATAAATATATAAAATGCGAAACATTATAGTACACATTTCGTAAGACTATAAAGATTAAATGAGTTAACATATATAAGCGATCTAAAGTGAGAATATAGTATTAAGTAAATGCTAGCCATTATTCACGACAGTTTCACGCATTTTTATTAAGAAAGGGAGCTCATCTCATTCCTCTTTTTATTTTTGTCATCAAAAAACTACATCCAGTCTTTAGTTGGTACATGATCAATTTTTGTTGGATGAGCAAGGGAGGGGGCACTCTAAAAATTAAAATACCTCACTTTAGTTCAATACATTTTTAAAGCTGGCTAACGGACATTTAATTCCAAGTCAGAATAGGAATGACACCAGGAGTTTACAGAATACGTTTCCTTGCCTAATCTCTCAAAACATATTTTTAGGAAAATTAAACTCAGGGGGCACTTGAGGGGAGCCCGCTTAAGATTCTCTCTTTTTCCCCTCTGTCCCTCTCCCCAGCTCACAGGCTCTCTCTTTTCAAAAAAAAAAAAAAAAAAAAAAAAATGTTAAACTCAACATTTGACCTCTGTCCTACATTTTATTCTTCCCAGATGGATATCTCTGCCTCCTAGAGGCAACAGCGCTATCCCGGAGTTCAGTTTGAGTTTTTTAACATATTGTGCCCTTGTCTCGTATTGAGCTTTAATAGAGAAATCACCCAACCTCAGTGGGAGGGAGAAAAAGCTTTGATAAGCTATAGCAACCCTGTGCCCTAGAAAAAGCCCGGGGCCCCATTTGAGTTCTCCCCTGGTGTCTCACGTGGAAAAACAGCTTTAATTCTTGGTGCATTGGTTTCGTCGTCTTTAAAATGTGAGTCATAATCTGAACTTTTCGTGTTCATCAAATGAGACCGTTTACATCAAAATGTAGTATTACGTGAGAGGTTCTTGAGAAAATTTTAGTCCGAGAAAATGTCTCCTTTTGAAATGCACCTTTTAAATGAAGGAAGTGGTAGGTTTCCAGATTAGTTAGTGGCATAAGTACTTTTTCCTCTTTCTTCTGGTATCTCTGAGATTGCTTTTTATTTGCCATATAAGGAGTGGAGTTCTTTGAGCAACAGGTACAGCAGAAATAGCTGCTGTTCCAGCAATCAAGGAAGCAAACATATAAAAATAAGACGTGTGTTCACAGAAACCGAGGGACAATCAACTCTTGATTATTTGAGACTTTAACCATTTTATAAGAAATAAAAGTAGGGGAGCTCCCAAATGCATATGTAATTATATCAAGGAAATCAAAATGATTCCATAAATATTTTCTATTTTGAGCCAAGCAGTATCTAGGTTCTAAGAGAAGGCAAATATATACAAAAGTCTTAGAACCACGCCTTCGGTATTTTGGTAGATTGCAAAAATTTCCCCAACTCATCATGGCTGTGTTCATTCTCTTTGCCATGTGGATTTCAGTGGCCTCTAAATCTGACTCAGCTAAGTCCAGGAATAAGAGATAATAAACATATATGAGTATCTAGTTTCTGGCAGATAATATATCTGTAACACACTCATTTACTGTTACCATAGTGTGGTATTTATTTTCTATAACTGCATAGGAAGTTACCACAGATTCAATGACTTGAGACAATACCTATATATTAGCACATAGTTCTGCGGGTGAGAAGCTCCCCATGGTAGAGTTGGGCTCTCTGCTCAAGGTATTGCAAGGATGAAATCAGTGTCTGCCATGCTGAGCTCTCAGCTGAAGGCTCTTGAGAAAAATCCACTTCCAAGCTGATTCTTGTTGTTGGCAGAATTCAGTTCTTTCCAATTGGACTATAAGATCCCCATATCCTGCCTGGCTGTCAGCAAGGGGCCGCCCTCAGGCTGCTCACAGGTCCTCGCCATGTGGCCCTTTCTATCTTGGCAACGGAGAATGTCATTCTTATTAAACCCCCCTCGAGCCTTGAATCTCTCAGACTTCATCTTCTATGAGCAGCCCTGCTTTTAAGGGGCTCATGTGATTAGGGCAGGCCCACCCAGGTCATCTCCACATATTGAGGTCAACTGTGCCATAAAATACAACCTAATACCAGGAGTAAAATCTATCATAATCACAGTCCTGGGGATTATGCGGGGCATATTAACACCAGGATCAGGAAATCTTGAGGGATATCTCAGAATTCTGCCTACCGGAAGTGTCTAGTGGGGGCCATAAGATTCATTCTACAGAAAGATCTTCACAGAAATAAAATGGAGTAAAAGGAAATGCAAGGAAAGCTTAAAATTACTTTAACAATACATGACATTAACAGGCATCCCAAGGCAAATTCACTCCTTTTTTCCTTTTTTTTTCTAGAAGCCTAAGGATTTCTAAGAATTTAGTGAAAATGACACAAAAAAAACTTTCTGGAGTGCTGGCAATATTTTAGATTTTGACCTGGAAATACCTGGTTGTATCTGTGTATTTGTCAAAATACGTGGAATCATATGCTTCATATTTATGTACTTTATCATGTGAAAATCATAAAGAAATAAGAGAAAGATACCTAGGAAGCTCACAGTGGAAGTGCACATTGGAAGATGGGTAGTAAGTGACAGAATAGCTCTAAATTATAGAAGATGAAGGAAGGGCCCCAAAACTGGAACCCAGAGGAAATAACCAAAGAAGATGCTCTGTCCCTTTAGTCACTTGAAGGTGTACACACTTTGAATATCCATTTTGAAGAATCTACAAGTTTGACTTCCAATTAAATACAAACCATGTGTATATTTTTAAATGTTTTTTAATGTTTATTTTATTTTTGAGAGTGAGAGACAGAGTGCGAGCGGGGGAGGAACAGAGAGAGGGAGACATAGAATCCGAAGCAGGCTCCAGGCTCTGAGCTGTCAGCATACAGCCTAAAATGGGGCCCAAAGTCATGAACCAGGAGATCATGACCTGAGCTGAAGTCGGATGCCTAATCAACGGAGCCGCCCAGGCACCCCAACCATGTGTATGTTATATGTCGTCTCCAATGACTTATTCAATGTCTCTTGAGATAACTCTTCTATTGGAGTGCCTCCCACATGTTGCATATTGTATATTTCGGATAGGAGAGTTCTGGAGTTGCACAGAGATGAGGGAGATCCTCAGTTGCCTTAGTCATTATCCCATACACTAAATAAACCAGTAGGAACACTAAAAGCTACAATGACAAGGATGTTAACAGAAACCAGCAGCATTCCGGCAAGAAATTATTCTGACAAAATCATACTTCTGTACTGTTATTTAATATTGCTACTGAAATTGTCCTGCCCATGGACATACCTCAAATGTGGAAATGTGCTCCTGGTGAGCAGTTAGCACCCACGTGATCATTTTTCCCCCAGGATGGATTTCAAGATGGATCAAATTAATAAATTTGTCAAGGAGGTAAAGACTCTGTGCCCCCTGATCAAGTGGGAGTTCTTCTCAGGTATTTATAAAAGAAGACCAGTCTCACAAGGAGAATCTTGAAACCAGTGTAAATTTAGTAGAAATAAAGGAAACATGGGAAGACTTCTGATTACTCTCCTGGTGTAATGCAAACCTCCTATCCCCTTGTTCTATACCTTTGCTTATTTTGAAAGAACCAACATTGTTCAGTTCTGGACAAGGGGCAACCACCCCTAACTTGCCAAGCATGCATGAAAGAGCTCAGGAGAGGAGAGGAGGCTTGGAGAGGGTGGGTAAGTTTTAGAACAGCTACTGTAGATAAAGAGGAAGGAGCTCCAGTTAAAAGGAGTAGGTGGGAGAATCATGCTTCCAGTTTACAATGGAAGTTACTAAAAGACCGTACCATTGCTCAAGAATCACCTGCTTTCTGGCCCAAAATGGTGTTGAAATGACAAACAGAATGGATGCAAGCATTAATATGGCTGGAGCCCAGCCTTCCTGACCTTCTGTGCCATTTACACAGACCCCAGGAGTCTCACATCTTCCCGTGGAGGAAGCCCCTCCTAGGCTCCCTCTTCCCTTGCCCCCACCCTCCCCATCACTTCTGATTCTCCTCTACAGCGGGGTCCCTAATCGTTGTGTTAACATTTCCTTCAATTGCTCAATATTACTCTAGAACAACAACAACAACAAAAAGGCACACGTGGTTAATGCCAGTATTAGATCATAGATTTGAAAATGTGTCTGATGGTGCAAAACACTGTCAGGCAAAAATCAAATAAGTAAAACAAATAAGCAGAAAATCCCACCAGGGGCTTGTCTTAAGTCTGAGATTACCTCTGTCCCTTCCATATGCCGTTTATCTTCAAAATAGCTGTGAGATCTGAAACTGTTGAAAGACTTGATCTTATCTTTCTTTCTTTTCCCTATGTTTTTTTTTTTTTCATTTTCCATCATCTTGCCCCTTAAGAACTTAAGAGGAATGGGGAAGAGACAAGAAGCTGTGATTTATAGTATATAAATCTCCTCTTCAGTACAAGAACCAGAATGCAAAAAAAAAAAAAAAAAAAAAAAAAAAAGATGCTTGCTAATGAACTGGTTGAAATTGAGATTTTAAATCAACCATTGAACCGAGAATTTAATTTACATCTTTTGACCACCCTAACCCAGAAATGCAGGAATGTACCACGTTATAGCTGAAAGCACATCGCATGTGTGCTTTGAAGGAACTGGATAGACATCCTGACTGCAGCACTACCTGTGGGTTATTAAACTGGATAAATTGGTTAACCTCTCTGACTTTAAGTTTCCTCACCTCTAAAGTAAGAATAATGGCACTTATTTCGTGAGGACTTGTGAGGCTTAAATACATATAAAGATTTTGGAATAGCTGTATCTTTCCACTCTGGAAAGCTGGAATCACATAAGCTTTAGGGATAAAGCACAGGTATGTTAGATTAAAGTTTCCCTCAAACTTCCCTAAACATGGAACTGTTGTGGAAAACTGTGCCCAGACCCTCTGAGATGCAACATGAAGCCCACCTCAGAATTGCACATCTCAGGGTGCAAAGACTAGAACATTTATCCCTTGGCTTCCATCCCCCCCCATGCGTTGACAGTTGCTTCTGGAACATTCGTGGGGTACGCACTTCTGGGTTGTGGCTTTTTGTTCACAGAAGAAAACCATCATCAGGGAAAAGAAAAAAATGGGCACTGGAGGTGGTTGCTGAGAGAGTAGGTTGGAAAGTGTCTCTTTTTTCTCATTGAAATATAATTAATGTACAATGTTGTGTTAATTTCAGGTGTAAAACATACTGATTCAACAACTCAGCACATTGTTCATTGATCACCACAATAAGTATAGTCACCATGTGTCACCATACAACGGTATTACAATATCTTTGACTACATTCCCCATGCTGCACTGTTTTGTTTATCATTCTGTCCTTACTGCCTACTGCCTAGAACATTATATGGAGTTTAGTAGATGCTTAATTAATATCTTTTGAGTAAATGAACAAATGGGTCATATTTAGTTAAGTATAGAGTTGGGATTCGTCCCCAGGTTTTCTAATTTCCAACCTAGCGTAAATACCACCTTGCCAAGACACTAAATGCTATTTCTAGTCTGCTCCATTATACCCTTAGCTTACCTGAGTTTATAGATCAAAACAGCTGATACATAAAAGATAGTAAGTCCTCAGTGACAGAAGATTAGGGTTAGGGTTATGGTTCGGGTTCAGGCTTGACAGAAGGGAAGACCCTGGAATGAGAATAAAGACTGCTTCTAAATAGAACCAACATCTATACTTTGGCCAGAACATTGGCAAAGTCCACCAGCTTCTGATGGAACTCAGTAAACTAAGGGTAGATCGAGCCAAACACCAGAGGCTCCCCTATCACTGACATAGAGCCAGTTACTTGAACACCCCAAGTCCTCCCTTTACATCCTACTTGCTTCAAATCTGAAGAAGAGGGGAGGAGAACTATAAGAACAAGACCATTATCTCACCCATTGTCTAGGCCTTTATTCCATAATTCACCAGGCCATGATGTTGGAGAAGAATGCTTGAAACTAGACATGACAATAAGCATTTTATTAGATTGGGCTGAGTTTTAATAACATTACTGAAAAATGGCCATAAAATTATACAAATACCAAAATGACCTCAAGATCTATAAAGAAAAATTTAATATAACACAGTGAAATCAGTGGCTGGAAATACAGAATGCCATTTCATGTTTACAGGTAACTGCTGTGGACTCACTTGTGTCCCTCCAAAATTAGTAGGTTGAAGCCTAACCTACAGTGTAGATTTGGAGATGAGTCCTTTGGGAGATAATCAGAGTTAGATGAGATCACGAGGGTGGAGCCTTTGTGAAGGTATCAGTGCTCTAATAAGAAGAGATAAGAGGGAGAGATCTGTGCTCTCTCTCTCTCTCTCTCTCTTTCGCTCTCCTTGCTATGTGAGGACCCAGATAGAAGGTGGCTGTCTCTAGGGCCAGGAAGAGAGAGCTCTCACAGAAATCAGCCATGCCGGCACCTTGGTCTCAAACCTGTAGCCTCCAGAACTGAGAGAAAACAAATACCTATTTGTTTAAATCACTTATCCTATGGTATTATGTAATGGTAGCCAAAGCTAAGACAGTATCTAAGTATAAACCTCAATAGACCATTTACACTTGCCTGAAAAATCCTGAGTAGTAATTTCAACCTCTAGTAGTGGCTCTAACACTGGAAACTTCTTCTAACATGCCTCTTTCCTGCTCAAAAGTGGTCTTAAAATACCATCTTCCCACTGAATTAAATCCTAACTCTTCCTTTCTGGTATTCCCAACATGGCCCCAACCCAGCTCTTCAGCTGTATTCATGTTCTTCTCTGTACATGCTCCAAGCTCCACTTCTCTCCTCCCAATCTGTGCTTTGCAATCTCTTTGCTAGGGCTGACATTAAAAACTAACACAAACTGGATGGCCAAAACAACAGAAATTCTTTTTCTCAGTTCTAGAAGGTTGAAGTCCATAGTCAAGATATCAGCAGGATTGGTTCCTTCTGATGGCTGTGATGGAGCCATCTGTCACAGGCCTCTCTATACAGCCTACAGATGGCCACCTTCTTCCTGGGTGTCCTCAAATTGTCTTTCCTCTATTCCTCTGTGTGCAAATTTCCCCTGTGTATAAAGTCAGCCGTCATGTTGGATTAGGGTCCATATCAAGGACTGTGTTTTAACTAAATTACCTCTGAAAAGATCTATCTCCACATAAGGTCACATTCTGAGGCATTAAGGTTAGGACTTCAACATATGTATTTGGGGAGGTAGAGAGGGACACAGTTTAAACCAAAAGTTTATATTTAAAAAAAAAAGACTTTTTAATGTTTATTTTTGAGAGAGAAAAAGAGAGAGCACGAGCAGGAGAGGGACAGAGAGAGAGGGAGACACAGAATCCAAAGCAGTCTCTAGGCTCTGAGCTGTCAGCACAGAGCCTGATGCAGGGCTTGAACCCACGAACTGTGAGATCATGACCTAAACCACCCAGGTGACTTAACCTACTGAGCCACCCAGGTGCCCCAACACATTATATTTTTACTTGCTTACTCTTCTCTATTCCCCAAACTTCCTTTCTCTGTTTTTTTCTTTGATGACTTTGAACTCATACCAGTCGTTCAATGCAAGCTTCTTTAAAAAGTGTTCTCTCCTGATATCCCCTGTCTCCCAACTAAATGTACTCTATTCCTTCAAACATCCATTATACTTAGCTTTTATTTTTCTCATGGCACTTATCTCCCACTTCATATCATATACCATGTGTATTTTTTTCCCTCTTTTAATAGACAGTGGAGAGCTTAATGGATGGTCTGACTCTGACCCCATACAGTGCCAAATGCAGGTCTTAATATTTGGGAATTGATGGGGGAATATTTGTGCACATGGCTATTCATTTGAACAACCAGTCTGGACTGCGATAGTTGTAACTCACTTGTATATGCATTTTTAGTACTGGGCACAATGCCTGGCACGGAAACATGACTTATTGAAGTGAGTGAGTGATTTTTCTAAAATAGTATATGCTAAGGAGATAGGAGGGAAACAGCTAATAGGAAAGGTCAACAAAGCTAACTGCTTGCTACATGACGCCTGCCAGCATCTCACTGCCATGTCCCTCTGGACTGTAGATGTGGACTGTCAGTCTCGGATTAAATGAGCTCCCTTCAGAAGAGGCATCCACAGGGATCACTTTGACTGACAGAACGTCACAGGAAGTGAGGAGTGTGCCTCTATAACTGGTTCTTTCACGTTTCACATTGGCCCATATAGAGTGAAAGAATAAAATGACCCAGAAAAAAGATTTCATAGCAGGATATCTTGACCTGTCTATAGGGAGCCCATTGGGAATAATGGCATGAATACAGACAAAGGTGAAGAGAAATAGATTCCATTAACCATAGTGGTTCCGGCAAGTCACGGGCGATAAAGCAAGGAAGACAAAACTCCTGACTGCTGGGCCTGGTGTGGGTCCTTGCATCTGCACATCACTTTGCACTCCCTTTGTGGTTTCAGATGAGGCTGCAGGGGTTAGGTGGTGGTTGGAGCTTAAGATGCAGAAGGGCTGAGCAGTGTTGTAATATAGGCTTTATTATTATTACTTAGGTATGGTAGACCAGCAGACTAGGAGACAGTGGCCATTGAAAAAGAGCTTTTATACTGACAGATCCCAAGAGGAGAGGGTGTGTCATGCCATGGGCTGGGGGCACAGGGGGAAACAATGAATTGTATCAGGAGGCAACAGAGAGGGGGAAACCATAGGAAGAGCCTTTGTGCTGTTTCAAGGAACAGGCAAAGCAGGCTCAACAGGTTTAGGATTGGCCAGTTTGAATACCTTCAGCGGGCTCTGGGGCATAGGGGTTGCCCCTGGTTGTCTAGTGTCTGCCCCTGGAGAGATTAGACAGGTAATACTGGTCCCCAGTAGAGAGACCCCTGTAAAGGAGGTTGATGGGGTGTAGACTCTAGATTGGTTGGTTTGCATTTGTGAAGTGTGCTTAGTGCTCCAGCGTTTACTCTCCCTAGGAGTTGGCTAGCCCAGGGAGGGCAGTCCTTCCAGGGCTAGGAAGGCCCTAGATGTCAAAGCCTCAGAGTACAGAAAACAAAAGCAATGGTTCATACAAACAGTCAGGCCCTGAGCCACCTCCATTCTTTCAAATACAGCATCTAAAATATGAATTTCATTAACCAGCGTTGTTTCCCTTAATGCCCTTAATAATTTTTCTGGACAGGTTTTAATTTTCCTATTGACAAGTGAGAAATGCGTGGCTTACAGAACTTGTTCCAAGTTTGTACAGTCAAAATGGTAGACCAGTTCCTCTACATCAAGCCTAAGGATAATTTTGTTTTCCACCTTACGTTAGTATGGTCACTCTGCTTGCTTACAATTCTGAGGGGCTTTAAATGTCCATCAACTGATGAATGGATAAAGAAGATGTGGCTTATATACACAATGGAATACTACTTGGCAATGAGAAAGAATGAAATCTGGCCATTTGCAGCAACATGGATGGAACTGGAGGGTATTATGCTAAGTGAAATAAGTCAGGCAGAGAAAGACAGATACCATATGTTTTCACTCATATGTGAATCTTGAGAAACTTAACCGAAGACCATGGAGGAGACAAAGGGGGAAAAAAAAGTTACAGACAGGGAGGAAGGCAAGCTATAAGAGACTCTTAAGGACTGAGAACAAACTAAGGGTTGATGGGGGTGGGGGAAGTGGGTGATGGGCAGGGAGGAGGGCACTTGTTAAGATGAGCACTGGGTGTTGTATGGAAACCAATTTGACAATAAATTATACTTAAAAAAACAATTCTGAAGGGCTTTTCATATCAAACCTGTGTGAAAACATGTGTAATAAAGTTATGGGAACCATAACTTGGCCGACAGTTAATGGCTACCTTAAGATTTCTATGCAATTAGGACCTATGCCATTAGGACCAGGCTTCTGGAGCCTGGGTCAGCAGTTCTACATCTGTTTTTTGTTTGTTTGTTTGTTTGTTTGTTTGTTTGTTTTTAATTCCAGCCTCAAATATTTTCAATAGGTACCTTTTAATGATCTTGGTCATAATCGATACTCCTTTCTTCCTCGCCACACTTTGGCCACTGAATCAGCCATTACATTCAGCCCCCCAGCAGCTTCCATGCTTCGCTAGCCTTTGGTTTTACTTCCATTACTTGGTAATTACCAAGGTGGGTTCCAGCAATCGTGCAGATGAGGGTGACTTTCTCCCCACCCTCGCCTCTTACAAGTATCAAATATTGACAAGGTGAGGCAAAGGAAACACTTGAAGTTCTCCGAATGGCCCTGGATAATTCATAATGGAGTTACACAGATCTGAGTGTATACATTTTCTCTTTATCCACTGTTTCCAGAGGGGACACAGAGACTTTCTTTTTTTTTTTTTTTTTTAAATTTTTTTTTTTCAACGTTTATTTTATTTTTGGGACAGAGAGAGACAGAGCATGAACGGGGGAGGGGCAGAGAGAGAGGGAGACACAGAATCGGAAACAGGCTCCAGGCTCCGAGCCATCAGCCCAGAGCCTGACGCGGGGCTCGAACTCACGGACCGCGAGATCGTGACCTGGCTGAAGTCGGACGCTTAACCGACTGCGCCACCCAGGCGCCCCAGAGACTTTCAAACAAACTGTAAAAAAAATTTAGGATGAATTTCTGTGCTTAACATCCCAAGCCACTCCATTTCTAAAATTGCTCAGCATTGCTATTTATAAGATCTAAAAGGTGTCAGAGACACAGAAAAGAGGCAAGGTAGGATGACAAATGGAAGGACTTTCAGGTGCCTCCAGATACAACATTTCACGCTGTTATGAAATTTTAATTTCTTTAAGGGAAAACCACCATGTCTCAACTCTGGGCAGGTGCTACACAGCCACGAGACATTCCGTTTAAAGAGACATAAAAGGCAGGGAGCCTGCAGATAATATTGGTAAATAACAAAGCCTTTAGGGTCAGAGAGTTCTAGGCTCTGGTCGAAACTCTTATTAAGAATTCTAGCCATGTAACCTCAGGCAAGTTGTATCAGTGAGCCTCTGTTGACTTGGGTGTCAGATGGGAATCATACTTCCCAGGGTTTGTTTGAAAATTAAGTTTGGATATAAGGAGCTTAGTTCAATACCTGGCATAAATCAATCACTCAATAAAATTTTAGCTGTTGATGGATATAAGGCTTTCTATTAGGAGTCAATAAGAATGATTTTTGTTCTTCATTTTTTAATGTATTGTTTTTTTAATACATGAAATTTATTGTTAAATTGGTTTCCATACAACACCCAGTACTCATCCCAAAACGTGCCCTCTTCAGTACCCATCACCCACCCTGCCCTCCCTCCCACCCCCCATTAACCCTCAGTTTGTTCTCAGTTTTTAAGAGTCTCTTATGCTTTGGCTCTCTCCCACTCTAACCTCTTTTTTTTTTCCTTCCCCTCCCCCATGGGTTTCTGTTAAGTTTCTCAGGATCCACATAAGAGTGAAAACATATGGTATCTGTCTTTCTCTGGAGTACTACGTGGCAATGAGAAAGAATGAAATATGGCCCTTTGTAGCAACGTGGATGGAACCGGAGAGTGTGATGCCAAGTGTATTGTTTTGTTTTTAACGAGTTCCAGGTTTTTCAGGATTATCATTAATTTTAGAATTCGAGGAATCTTCTTTGGTTCAACTCATCATGCTACACAAATGTAAACTAGGGTGCATGATCCGAAGTTCCTCTAGTTACCATTGAGAAACTACAGCTAAAACTAAGATGTAAATATTGGTTGGTGGAGACAAAACTTTTTGACAGGGCATAAAGTTGAAAACCTGGTCAGTCTTTAAGCTAATACTTTACAGCAAAAAAGTACAAATACTTAAAAGGAATAAAACTGTGAATAGTTTTCTACCACACACTTTACTTGGAAAAGAATGCTCTTCTGTTGAGAAGATGATATAGTATGATTTGAACATACTTTTGCAGTATGAGGGACGTATAGAGTAACAGCACCATATTTGCCATTTTTAGAGAAAAATGTTTCATTCATTCACACCGTAGCTCTGCTGGGTCTGCAGGATTATGGCTGAAACAACTCTGTGATGTTTGCAGGGGAAAGGATTCTTTTATTGGCTCTGTAATTGGCAAAGACACTGAGGAGAAACACCTTCATGGTTGGTCAGTGAAGCTCTTCCATACCAATGATTTTAAAATTTGAAACTATGCAAAGCTTTTCTTAAGGCCAACACCCACATTGGTCTCTTCCTGTATTTTCCAACCTATACACTAAGTAAAACTCCAGATTTTCTACAGCCCAAGAAAGTTATTTAATGGCATTACACAGGAAGAACAATGAAACCCATGTCTCAGTGTGCACTCCAATGAAGGTATGATCCTTTCTCAAAATGGCCTTAAAACTTCCAAAGCTAGAGCACTGAACAAACAAGAGAGGCACTATTTTCAGAAGCGTTAAGTAAAATAAGAGTCACATGTTTACTGGGGACAATTGGGAGAAGGGTGCTTAGAAACAAAAAACGCTTCAGTAGAAGGACAATTGAGTACTGGGCACAGAAGTTGTAAGGACTGAGTGTCCTAATACAAGAAATGCACAGAAGAGAGTTGAAACTTTCCCCCTTCTCCAGAGAAGAGAACATAACAGCACAAAGGCAAAATCTTCGTAAAGGGTTTTCAACAGTTTTTAATGGAGAGCTAGATGTTTCCATTGGCTAATACTTACAATTATATATTGATTACAGGCTGGTTACTAACCACAAAGAAAAAGTTATAACATTTTCATTCCAAAGTACCTACATTTTCAACAAAAACCTTAATGTTGGGTCTTCATAAGTCCCAAGGTAACGAGCTCAGGATTTCATCATCAGTGATTACCCAAAGTGAGTAACTCTCTGAGTTAATCTTTAATATTCAGTCCCAAATGAATAGAGGCATATAAATAGCCCATTGAGTCACAGTTGGCTTTTAAAGGTTTTACTTCTACTAAATACTCTCCCAAGAAAAATGAACCCGGGAATAGTTGTTGACATAAGCAGCACCGAGAATATGTTTTTGTTTATGCATAAATTCTAATCTAAGTCTGGATTAAGGCAAGTCTTGATGAAGCATTTGTGATTAAGCAGGGCTGAGACCAGAGGATGGCAATGAACTCACACTGAGCAAGGACAGCTCTGTTGTGACATTGGCCAAGCTGTTTCAACAGTGGTCTCGGTTAACTTTGTACATCTCCCTAGTACTTTCAGCAAGACCATTTGCAAAACTTTGGTGAGTTTCAAGGGAAATAGTTGAAATAAGACTCTTATCCAAAAGTCTTAAATCCAATAGAGATTGATAAACCCATGACCAGAAATTATATATTACCTGTTAATCTTTATGGTGCACACCAGAAGTTATAGAGAAATACCTAAGGTAAACAGAATTCTTGAGTTGTAGCTATGCTAATGGGTAACATATTCGGAAGAAATAACGGGTAGCGAGTAGCAGAAATGGAAGAAGAACTAAATTATATGAATATTAGACTATCAAAATTTCACTTGTACTCTGCATGGCGATACCCAGTTCTCTGTGGCACCTGTTGTATGGCTGCTGAAATTATTTCCTATCTGTCTTAATTGCTCGGTCAGCCTTATCAAAACAAAGAAACAAACAAAAAGGAAACGCCATAATTTTGGGTCCTGTCTATATGGACTTGCATCGTTTGTCCCTGCCCAAATCCCCAACCTCACCTTCTACCCTTACTATCCAGACACACCCACTCTCGTTGCAAAACATACACAGCGTTCTTCTAGCTCATTCTTATTCCTATTCAACCTTCATATTTCAGTTCATTTCCCCACTAAGCCTCCTCTGAACCACTGAACTACAATGCATGTACATAACCAGATACATGCAGTATGTATACATACACACACGTGCATTTATGACATGTATGTATGTGTTTTACATGACATAAATCTGTACATATTCATATATACATACACACACAGGGGAGTGGTTTACACGATTGTAGGGCCGGCTAAGCAAGTCTTGGCAGGTGGGCAAGAAGGAAAGATTCAGGGGAAGGGAAAAGCAATTTTAGGCCCACAGAATGCTTGGAGTACTTGGTTATTAAGAATTCCCAGTCTCTATGAATGGATAAAGAAGATATGGTATATATATATACCATATATATATATATATATATATAATATATATTATATATATTATATATATATATAATGGAGTATTACTGAGCTACAAAAAAGAATGGAATGAAATGTTACGATTTTCTACAATGTAGATGGAGCTAGATAGTATTATGCTAAGCAAAATAAGCCAGTCAGAGAAAGACAAATACCATCTAATTTCACTCATATGTGGAATGTAAGAAACAAAAAATATGATCATAGTGGGGAAAAAGAGAGAGGCAGACCAAGAAATAGAGAACTCTCTTAACTATAGAGAACAAACTGATGGTTTCCAGAGAGGAGTTGGATGAGGGGACAGGTTAAATAGATGATGGAGATTAAGGAGGGCCCTTGTTGTGATGAGTGCAGGGTGATGTATGGAAGTGTTGAATCACTAAATTGTACACCTGAAAGTAATATTACGCTCTATGTTAACTAACTGGAATTTAAATAAAAACTTTAAAAAAAAGAACACCCAGTGTCTTTTTCAATGCCTTCCACCTGACTAAATCACTCTCATCCAGCATAATCTCTCTCTTTTATTTATTTTTTGAGAGGGAGGGAGTGACACAGAGAGAGAGAGACAGAGACAGAGACAGAGACAGAGAGACAGAGAGATGAAG
Organism: Lynx canadensis; assembly: GCF_007474595.2. Lineage (NCBI taxonomy): Eukaryota > Metazoa > Chordata > Mammalia > Carnivora > Felidae > Lynx > Lynx canadensis. Next base: position 195,830,227 of record NC_044306.2, read on the forward strand.
TGTGCCCATGAGCAAGCAGTGGAGGGGGCAGTAAGACCGGGAGAGAGAATCTTAAGCCGACTCCTCTCTCAGTGCTGAACCTGTTTTGGGGCTCGATCTCACAATCATGAGATCATGACCTGAACCAAAATCAAGAGTCAGATGCTTAACCAACTAAGCCACCCAGGTGCTCCCACTTTTGATGATCTAAAAAAATTCAACTTATTTGGAACTTTATATCTCATTGATAAAACCCTTCACAGAAGCACAGAGATGAGTGTTTGATTGAGTAATTCAGAAAAAGTATGCACGCTTGCTTCCCACTTCCTAATTCTAATATTCGTTGGAGCCCAACCTGCCTCAAAACACACAGCAGAAGGGGAATTCTGGGGAGGGTCATACAGCCCAGCCAAGTGGTTGCATCATAAATGCATAAACGCATCAGAGAAACCATGTCACATCTCTCAGTACTTGTCTTTCACTGCACGTGTCACAGAATCAAATCCCTCATGCATTCGTACCAGCCTTCCCCAGGAAAGTACGTGTTCTCTGAGGGCAGGTACCATATCTGTCTCATGTCTATCATGATATTCCCATCACTGGCACAGTGCCTGCACAGGACAGCAGTCAGCAAATATCTGAGGAATGAATGAACCATTGAATAAATTCATATATATCATTATGTGAGTGTAGCTAGCAACTATCTTGTCAAGCCAACACAAACCTAACAACCATCCCCGGGGCCTTGGAGGATATCCACACCATGAGGGACGTCATCTCCAACGTGATGAGTTGGATCCATATATATAAGGCTACACCCATTTTAGTTTGTTTCTTCCTCACCTGGTCTCCATACCAGGAAGGTTCTTTCCAGTTGCAAACCACAAGATTTTAGAAGCAGAAATGGCTTCCATAGCCTTAATCCATTCAACCAATATTTCCTGAGCATCCAGTTCACGCCAGAAGTGTGTGAGGCACCTGAGAAACAAAGATGACACAGGATGGGGCCCTGTCCTTAGGTGGCTTGCAGCTCAGTGAGGAAGAGCAGGGAGGTCAGAACGTACATCACAGGGGCTACAGGAACATAGTGGATGCCTATTCAGGGCATAGTGGAGGGGAGATGAACTTAGGAGTTTTTTCTGCAGAGGAGTCAGAGAACATGGGCCAGAAGTGACATCTTAAAAACTGTTTCACTCTATTTTGATGGGCAAGGGTGGTGGAGGGATTGCAGGTAGAGAGAGCAGCACATTCAGAGACTCCAGGAGGGATTCTACTGTATCTAGTTGCAGGGTGTATATGAGCAGTTGGGTCGGGGCTGGTTAAACTAGACGTGTAGTCAAATCACAGAAGCTTTTCATGAGCCCTCCCATATCACAGTGCCCAGAAGAATCCTTGATCCTAGCTTTCCTTTTATCACGCCTACATACAGCACCCTCAATCTTTCATGGGATCTCCCTTGACTCCTTTTTCCCCTTCAAACCAACCCAAAGATGTCATGCTCAAGTTCCTTCTAATCTGGGGGACCCACAAGTCACTTTTCGCATGCTGCAGGATCAGGTATCCTGAGCAGACAGGGCAGGGTCAGGAAGTAACGCTCAGTTTTTATAAAATAAATAAGTTCTGAATCAATGAATAAATATTATCAACTATGCTTTGAGGTGATCAAAGTAGCTCTTGTTGCTAAAATGTCTTCAGTCATCCTAAACAGATGCCTTCACTCATTCAAGGGTTTTCAACCTCAACTTTAACGATAGGGATCAAATGATTCTTTGTTGTAGAGGTTGCAGAATGTTTATCAGCATTTCTGGCTTCTACCCACTAGGTCATAAGCACCCCACTCCCTGAACTGCGAAAACCAAAAATGTCTCCTGATGTTACTAAATATTCCCTCTGGGACAAAATCACCCTTGTTTGAAAGCCATTGACCTGATTCCACGTTTGGGTTAGTGTAGTTTATGTATACCAATGGTCTTGTCTTGTAAATGTGATAGGTTTTCATGGAGCCTCTAATATTTTTCCTATGAAGGCATTTCTGCTATGAGTACCATTTTATAGAGAAGAAAATTAGGCTTATGGAAAATTAGACACTTTTCCTACTGAGTGGATCCAGAATTTGAATCCAAGCCATCTGTCTCAAAGTCAATCTCTTAGACACTCTGAAATGTTACCTCCCCTGTGAAGAAAAGCCCAGACTCCTAGAAGATAGCTGTGTAAGGATGCCAGGGAATAGCAGGCAGGTCAGACAGCACATTAAACCTGTTAAAATCTAGTCTTGCCAACTCACTTTCAGAAAAAGAATCCCCAAGATACTCAATGATTTGCCTCCTTGAGATGAAAGCAAGGAAGATCAACCCAGAGACTCAAATGAGGAAATTGCTTCTTTGACAGCTTATCCAAGCCAGGCCATGCTGTTTCCATTCTTTCTAGAAGGCCCCACGCATCCCTCATCGTAACACATCACACATTGTATTGCCAATGTATCCTGCCTCAAATGCCGATTCTATTAGACTGGGAGCTGCTTCAGAGCAAAAACAGTCCCACTCACTGTTTGTTTGTTTTTTTTTATTGTTGTTGTTTTTGTTTTGTTTTGTTTTGTTTTTTTGCAAAGAGCATTTTTCCATTCACATAGTAAGAATACAATCAAAGCTGACTGATTGGATGGATGGACGCATGGATGGATGGGTGAACGGACTAATGAATCCTAGATACAGAAAGAACTGTAAGCATGAAGGATGAGTTACAAGTGAGTTACAAGTGAGTCCTGGCAGCGCAGGTACAAATGAAAGCCTGTCAAGTTAACCACTTACAGAAAGTGTTTTCTATTATCCAGACAGGAAGCCGCTGGGAGCAAAGTACATAGATTTAATGCAGCAAATAAAGTAAGAAAAAAATGGCCCTGAATCAATAAAAATCGTCCGTCCTCTCTTTTCAGTTTTATAATCCAGGCCGTGGCTGACCCAAACCACCCAACTCCATTCCACCCCCATTAAGGACTTCTACCTGCCTTGTTAAATATTCACGGGCACTGCCCCTCCGGAAAGGCCACAGGATCTTCAGTGCAGTAAATCGATCCACAGCGCCTCTATGTGAGCAGGCTGTTAAAAAGAGATTACAAAACACAGCTCCGGGCTTGACAAGTTTCCCAGACTTGGGGTTTGGCAGCTGGAGACAATCAGGCGGGCTTCTCTGTCCCCACCACCCACAGCTCTGGACATGGAGAATTGCTTCTCCAGTCCCAGGATGACTTACTCACGTGGAAGATTTCCTGATGCAACCTTGATTCTGCAACTTTCATTTTGTCTCAGACGATGATCTTTGCAATCCTCTTTTGTCAGAGATTCTGGGGCCCAGACTGATAGTCGATACTCGATGAGGCAGCTAAAGCTCAGGGAGGGGAAATGACTTGCCCAAGATCCCTGGGAGAAGTGGCTGCAGGGCTAGGATTCACTGGGGAACTGTTGATGGACTGAAGGCATCGGTTGGACTGAGCAAATAATGCACTGGATCTCCCATGGACCCAAAGGAAGCTCCCTCGAGACCTTGATCAAGTAGGCTGGAGCCATATTGGGAATCTTTTCATCGACAGTGGTAGTTACTCAGGGTGATTAAAATTACATTTGTTCATTTATTTACGCATCCACCGAATACTACTATATGCCTACAGCATTCTAGGAATTGCACAAGTTTTGGGTGGTAAGTGATAGAGCAGGAAGACAAGAACAGAGCAAATAGGCTAGCAGAATATAGAGATCATATAATATAGTATTAAACAGAAGATCATACATAATTATGTTAGACGTGATATTATATGATATATATTGTCTTAGTTGGCTTGGCTTAGCACAACAAGATACCATAGTCTAGGTGGCTCAAACAGTAGAAATTTATGCTGTCACTGTTCTGGAGGTCAAACGTAGGAGATTAGGGTGCTAGAATGGTCAGGTTCTGGTGAAAGCCCTCTTTCTGGCTTGCAGGCAGCCACCTACTCACTGTGCCCTCACAGTGGAGAGAGATCTCTGTCATTTCTTCCTATCAGGCCGATCCCATCATGAGGAGCCACTTCATGATCTTATCTAAGTCTAATTATCTCCCAAAGGCCCATTTCCAAATACTATCACACTGGAGGGAAGGGTTTCAAAATATCAAAGGAGTCACAATCAAGTCCCTACGTATAACTAAATATGATGTGATGTCTGATATTGTATGACATACAATTTAAAAAATACAGACTAAAAACCGAAAGAGGAAGGAAAAGGTTGCAGAAAGGTTCTTGCAGGCAGTAACACCTACAGCCAAGTGTGTCATCGAGTTCAAAGGGAAAAAGAGCCAGAGACCACAGACTGATGAAAAAGGCCCCGAGTCAGTAAATGAACAGTTCAGCAGGCAAGAAGAAAGGCAGGAAATCCCAGTTCCTCAGCTCAAGCTATGGAGGCAGATAGACTTCAGGCACCTGCAGCTATGACCATGAACAAATCATTCAAATCTTCTAAGTCTCGATTTCCGTAATTATAAATCGTGGAGAACAAAAGCAGCTAACTTATCAAGTACTTGTGAACCTTGGCATGAGATAATCTTCTTAAAGAGCTTAGCCCTGAAGACTGGCATATTGTGTTTAATCAATGGGAATTATGATTTTTGAAATACTGAAAATATTCCACCAGTGCATTCCGTTGGCTCTACCTTCAGATACATGGTGCATCCAAACATCTAACAATCTCCAGCAACCTATGTGGCCTTGGCCAACTGCTTGAAAACACCTCAGTTTTCTTATCTGTGAAATGGATACATTATTAGTGACTACCTCACAGTGCTTTTGGGAGTACTTATGGATTAATACACATGAAAAGTACTTTAAAAGATGCGTAGACTGTAGCTCATGGCGAGTGCTAAGTAAGTGGTCTTTATATTACCATCTTGCGTCTGGATTGCTGGGGTAGCAGACTTTTACTTGCCCTCTCTGCTTCTATCCCTTCTCCTTGGATATTTTCACACAGCAGCCAGGGTAAGGCATTAAATAAGTAAATCATGTCACCCTCCAATGGCTTCCCATCTCATTCAGAGCAAAAGCAAAGGCTTCATATCGGCCTGGACCCCCTTATCCCTCAGACCTTATTTCCCACTGCCCTGCTTGTTCACACTGCCTCTTCCTCCCCAGCCTGACATGCTGTTCCTCTGACACAGCACATCCATCCGTGTGTTTTTCCTTGAAGTTCTCTCTGCCCGAAGGTTCTTGCCCAGATATATTCTCGACCAATCCATTTAACTTCATGCAAGTTTCTGTCCAAATGTCTCGTTAGCAGGAAGACCTTGCCTAACACAATTGACCTAGGTAGCAAATACCACCCAGGACATCCCATCACCCTGACTCTTCTTTATTTTCCTTATGATCTAACATGCTATGGATTTATACTGATAATTGCGTATTGTCAACTGTCCCAACAGAATGTAGGCTCCAGGAAGTCAGGGGTTGGCTTGTTCACTGGCAGTAAGAAATGTGCTTGATACACGGAAGGAGCTTCATTAATATTCTCCAGTGGTGAATGAGCAAAAGAATTATGGGCAGGTGTCTTCTCTGATTGAACACTGACCGAATGGGGCAGAGGTGACCCCCCTGGTTGCAAGGCATGTGAACTGAGCTCCTGAATGAAAGACGCAGGGGCCCAGAGTCCCTGGTTGCCAGTCCAGTGTCTCTTCCGGGAGAAGCCTGGAAAATCTAACTGGAGAGTTCTCAGTGGCGGAAGGCGAGTAATCTTCATTATTTAGCAATTCTAAGCATTACCTTAATGACCTGGTAAATCATCCTGAAAATCTGAAGGTCTCTAAAACATGGTGATTCTGAGAAACTGCTGACTCTAGCTGTCTCCAAGGGATGTTGTTAGTGGTCATTTTGGATGGGCTTTTGGCAAGTACTTTTATGTTCCACTTAGGTGAGGGTGCAAGGCAATGAGATCTGGTTCTCCCGCCATTTATGCGGCAGAGTGCAATCTGTTCACAGGCAAGGCAGTGCTCTAAATCCTGCATCGCATGTGCATGGTGTGTGTGTGTGTGCGTGCGTGTGTGTGTGTGTGTGTGTGTGTGTGTAGCTTCTGTGGCATTATTTTAACCAGAAACCTCAGTTAAGTGGGGTCATAAAACTATTTTCATATTGGGACACTTCTCAAGACAAGATGGCTTCCCGCTGTTTTTCTTCCTTCTTTCCTTCCTGGCGACACTCAAGATGAAATTGAAGATTAGCACCTGTTGCATCCTAAGTATGGCCGCCATCCAACCTGACCCCTAGGTGGCACCACCCTTAGATCTAGGCAACAAAGCCTCCATCTTGGGCCTCATTAGAGGGGCCTTATATTACAAACACATTAGAATATGCATTTACCAAGGCACCTGGGGAGCTCAGGTGGTTAAGTGTCTGACTCTTAATTTTGGCTCAGGTCATGATCCCAGGGTCATGGGATCAAGCCCTGCATTGGACTTTTCGCTGACAGGATTGAGCCTGCTTGGGATTCTCTCTCTCCCTCTCTCTCTCTCTCTCTCTCTCTCTCTCTCCCTCCCCCATTCATGCTCTCTCTCTCAATAAATAAATAAATAAATAAATAAAATGCATTTATTAATGCATAAATAAATAAAAAAAGAAAATGCATTTATTAAAGAATATGCATTTATTAATGCATAAATTAATATTTATTATATTAACAAATAAATTATAAATAAATAAATAAATTATGATTTATTATTTAAAGAAAATGCATTTATTAATGCATAAATAAATAAAAAAAGAAAATGCATCTATTAAAGAATATGCGATCATCCCTGCTCGTTGGCGTCACTCTCAGCTCTGACACAGCATGATCCTTAACCCTGAACCTCCACTCCTGTGAGTGTCCAAGCCCCCCCGGGAAAATGCGTCTCTACCTCTCCTGCCCCAGGTGCTCGGAATGAAAGATAAAGTGCATTCAAATACCTTGGGGGTTTGCAGGTGGGCTGTTGCCAATGTCAGACATAGATGCCGTGGGACTTGAGCACCCGGAGGAAGTTAGGCAACAGAGCAGACGAACTGATTAACTTATGAGATCTTTCCTCGCAAATAGTACAATGGAAAAGGCTGGTAATACAAAGCACCCATTTTCTTGCTTTGATATTGCATCTCACGGCTCCAGAGGTAGGCATGAACAGGCAAGGTATTCACATCACTTCCCCGGGACAGCTAAGGAACATGTTCCTATGTTAAACAATTCATCTTGCTCTGGGAGTTTCATATTTCTGCGTTGCGAGCATCACAGGCAAGAAGCATGATGCCAATTCTTTACACCTGTGACTAGGTGGACGTTACACACTAGAATCATAAACAGTGTTATTGCTAACAAAATCAGTAAGGCTGAATTAAACTTGCAAACAACCAAGTAAAATGTTTCAGCTTTATTTAAATAATTTAAATTTTTTTAATGTTTGTTTTTGAGAGAGACAGACAGAACGTGAGCAGGGGAGGGGCAAAGAGAGAGGGAGCTGTCATCAAGCTCTGATCTGTCAGTGCAGAGCCCAATGCGGGGTTCGAACTCATGAATGTGAGATCATGACCTGAACTGAAGTCGGACGCTTAACCGACTGAGCCACCCAGCCGCCCCTATTTAAATAATATAAATGAAATTTTTGATACTTTGACATAATTTTTATTTGAATTTTTCAAATGTTAACTTATTTTTGCAAGTTTTAGATGAACTCCGAAAAATAAAAATAATTTTCATCTTTTGCCTATTTACATTCAATCTACATCTTTGACGAACACTTATTAAAGTTTTGGAGACTTTGAATCCAATTATATGTTACCTTCCAAGCCTTTAAATCATTTAGAATAAGGACAAATTGATACGGCATTATAATCCAGGAGGTTGAAAATTTAGCGCAAAGAAGAAAAGGGCTGAAAAAAAAGAACATTTTTCAAAAAGCAAGTCTGCCTAGAACTAGAAATAATAAAAGCGAATAGGTTGCATTTGATAGGAATCACATAGGATTAGTAACTATTGCATTACAAATTCTTGATGTAAAGCTTTAATTGTTAATCAAAACAATGAGAAAGGAATAAGGAAATTACTGTCATCAGATCTACAACATGAACAAGTCAGAGGATATCAATGCGATGTTGTGATCTTTACTAAATTAAGACATAATTACTGCACAAAAAGAGAAGGTATGGGCCTCCATTTTACCATTGCACCAGATCCCAGAGGTCCACCTTCCCAAAACTCACTACAAAATAGGGTGACGCAGCCTCATCTACCTGCCTTACTAAACTCCCTAAATAGAAGCCCATCAAAACCACCCTTTACCATTATAGGGGAAGAGCAGTGCACGGTAAGAATGACAAATATGGGGAAGCCACAAATGCTTAGACCAAGTGCCAACTTGCAACGGTCAATTCTCATACTGAAAGAGAAAACAGAGCTCACTTTGAGCTTCTTCCTTTCTATTTTATTCATTTATTTTTAAGTCACACATGTTATATTCAAGGCCTTTGGCCAAGTGCCTTTTATGCTCTATTTTCTTTGATGTTCAAATGACGTATTCAAGAGTTAATGCTACTTTCTGCATGAAGCAGGGAAGTCTGTGCCACTCTCAAGGTGATTTCATAAAGCTAGAGTGGTATTGGAATATGAACCCAGGTAGTCTGGTTCAAGACCCCACAAATAATCAATGCCATCTCCCCTTAAATTAAATTACCTTTGGGGGGAGCCTGGGTGGCTCAGTCAGGTGAGTATCTGACTCTTGATTTCGGCTCAGGTCATGAACTCACGGTTCGTGAATTTGAGCTCTGCATCGGGCTCTGTGCTCACAGCATGGAGTCTGCTTGGGATTCTCTCTCTTTCTCTCTGTTTCTTTCTCTCTCTCCTCCTCCTCCCCCACTCATCTTCTCTCTCTCTCTCTCTCAAAACAAATAAATAAACTTAAAAATTATTTTAAAAAATAACCTACCTTTGGAATGCGGGTATAGGAATATGCGCATCCTCTACCCCTTCTGGATTATTCTTTTTTTTTTCTAATTTTTTTTAACGTTTATTTATTTTTGAGACAGAGAGGGACAGAGCATGAACAGGGGAGGGGCAGAGAGAGAGGGAGACACAGAATCTGAAACAGGCTCCAGGCTCTGAGCCGTCAGCACAGAGCCCGACGCGGGGCTCGAACCCACGGACCGCGAGATCATGACCTGAGCCGAAGTCGGACGCTTAACCGACCAAACCACCCAGGCGCCCCTGGATTATTCTTTAGCAAAAGGCTACGTTGACTCCCCCCCAAAGATCTTCTTTCATGTAACAAACAACATCAGTGTCTATTCTCTCCCCGTAGTATGTGTGAGCAACTTGAAGCATGGGCTACATCTTATTCATCTTTGTATCCCCTGTGCCGACCACAGGGCTTATATATTTTAAGAGTTGAGTAAGCTTCTAGTAAATGAATGAATAAAAATGAATGAAGACAGTGCAACGTGTGACCCTTCCCTCAAGTGAATTGCATTTCACAATCTCCGGAGCATGTGATGTCTGCTTGGGAGACTCACGACCTCCCTGTCACTGCTTCCCACGTGCCACAAGTAGAGGCATGAGCTGCCTTACAAGTATCAAGTGGAAGCATCCTCCCTGCTTTCTGTCTTTCACTTCATCCTTCCTATCGGATGAGGAGTGGTTTGTCCTGTTGCCAAGATTGGATGGGGGACCCAGAATGCTTGGGGTAGCCCTTCCGGGCTCTCTTTTTGCCCAGTGTACCCACAGAATAGAGGCCTTCTTTTCCAGTCCTTCACCCGTTAGGGAGGCACGCCTGACGAGGAGACCAGGAACGCCTTCCAAAGACAGATCAGGAGGCTCACTTCCGTGCCCACTTTTAGCTTCTTTGAGGAACGGAGGTGAGCCCATCGTGGCTTTTGTGCGGCAGGCCGGGCAGACATCTGGTCGACAAAGCCGAGCCTTCTCACACGGGGGCCCCACCGCTGAGATTCAGGAGTAGGGAGCCCAAAGGCAGATTTGGACAAGCCAAATTCTCCACATCTTAACCAACAGTAAAGCTGATATTCTCACCCCTATTTAACTCCTACGTATGTGTCTGAATTGATTCTGAAATTCCAAGGGGAAAGGTATTGAGCAAAATCTTTATCTTTAGAAGGTTCTTCTAAGCAGGCATGATTAAGTCTTAGAGTTTTCGCTATAAAACCAGATGGCAGTAGATTCCCACTCCTACTTATCTAACCCATTTTTTATAAAGGCACTCCTTTATTCTTAGAATGGGATGGGCTTCCTCTTCATCCCCATGAACTTTGCCCTCAGTGCTCCAGAGAATACTCACCACAGTGAGTGTCGTGCTGTGAATGTCACTTGTTTTTTCTGAGCTTCGCAAACCTCACACTCAAAACTCCTGAGAAGTGGAAAAATGAAGAGCCTACTCTTATTATTACTGTGTTCCCTGTAGCTAGTTCAAAGCCCAGCATTTAGAGAACACTTAAAAAATAAATATAAATAAATGTTAATAAGTGAGGACGCTGTAAGTTAATTTGATACATAACTTTGGGGCTCTGGAACTTGAACTATCTTGTTCATGTTTAGAAAAATTATTGCAAAACACTTCAAGAATTTACTCTGACATTTTAAAATGTCGCCGAATCGCACAAGCTTGCGAGAGGCGAAGGGCCAGACAGGGACGTGGTTCAGGCTGGGAGCGTGAGGGGCTCAGAAGCTGGTGCGGCGCTGTCTCCAGCTTGCAGTGTGAACTCAAAAACGTGAGCTCTCTAAGTGGCATTTTGCATTTTAATGGCATTCTTGGATTTTCATGAAATTATATGATGCTTGATTAGGGAGAGAAAGCACAGAGAACATGGTTTGCCATATCATTATATTGAATGAAAAATCTGAAATCAGAAGAGATGAGCTGGGCTTGTCAACCACACAACAGAACCAAACCCAGAAAATGGCACTCCTTGCCTACCAGGTCTGTGTGTCTCCTTGTGTGTGTGTGTATTTTTTTCTAAGAAGCAACCCTGTTTCTCATTAAACACTCATATGCCAGGATTCAGTAGGCGCTGAGGACTGAATGGGGCTCTGGAAGTCCACTCTCTAGTGGACAAGGGAGATTAATCAAACAAAGGGAGATGCAAAGATGTGCAGGTCGTGATCTCGCGGTTGATGAGTTCGAGCCCCACAACAGGCTCACTGCTGTCAGCCTATCGGGGCGGAACCTGCTTCAGATCCTCTGTTCCTTTCTCTCTGCCCCTCCCCCTGCAAGTGCTCTCCAAAAAATAAATAAATGTATATTTTTTTTAAAGAAAGAATCTTCTTAGTTCACCTAAGGAGGAAGGATGTCAGGTTATTCATTCTAGGATGATTCATGATCTGTGTTTCTATGTTTGAGTCAGGATGCTGCATAAGTACGAAGGCACAGGAGGGCATTTTGGAGGGGTATTAGAGAAGGGCGATCATGTGGAAGAAAGCCTTCACCCCATTTCCCACCTCACTTTCTACTTTCTACTTATAGCTCCTTAACATGTACATTTTCCTGTAGCCCTCACCTTCACTCATGCTGGTCCTTCCACTAAAAACATTCCTACTTCCTCTCACACGACCATTTCCTCATTGTTCATCCTTGACCTTCAATGCAAGGTTCACAAGGAAGCCTGCTCCAACTACTCCCAGTCTTAAATAACATCCGCCTTTATTTCTCTCATATGAAAATACATTTCTGTGTTCTAAACACAATGTTTAATGTTAGTTTCAAAATGGGTGATTTTCAATGCCCATCTCCATCAATGAGCTGTAATAAGCTCCTGAGAGCATAGGTCACATCTGTCCGGCTCATTACCATACATGATCAATTCTCACTAAAATATTTGAATGAATATATTATGAGATCACCATTTTTATCAATGCCCTTCCGGAACATGTAATGTGAGTGGATGAACTCATTGTGAGTTGACATTTATTGAGTGCCTACTATGTGCTAGGCAATGTTCTAAGGATTTTACAAATTGTTACCTCCACTATTTCTCTTCGCTTTAGGAGGAGATAGATACTAAGGTAACCCCCATTCTATAGATAAAGAAATTAAAGCACACAGGCGGTAAGTAACTTGATCAAGTCTCCATAGTGGTAAGTAGCAGGGCTGGAATTAAATCAGGTGGTCTAACTGGAGAGTCAGTGCTCGTATGTAGATGCCAAGCTACTTCTCGTGACTAAGTGAGTGAATCAATGAATAAATGAAGCATGAACAGCAAACTATGTGCAAGAAGCTGCAGAAGTTTACATGAGGGAAGTATAGGGTGAGTGCTACCGCAAAATGTGTGTGTAGCAAGGCAGACGACTGGAGGCAGTGAGACTCAGCACATGGATGGGGGGCCTTGGGCGCCAAGTTAAGGGATCCTCCCTTTGTTGGCAGATACACTGAAGGGTTCACATTGAAGACAGATCAGTGGCTGTTCTTTCAAAATGATCATTCAACCTCAGATCCGATTCAAGAATGCTAACTTCAACCCCTACACCATACCTCCATCCCACTCCCTCATGCCAGCTGCCTTTTCCAAGCTGAGCCCCTCAGATTAGCCATGTTGTGGGACCGCCTGCCTGTTTTGAGAATGGCTTTCCTACCTTCTAATGTCGCTCCATTCTTCTTCGGCTCATTGTTTTACAGCCAATTGAGTAGCTCTGCAATTAAGCCTCCTCCATAGCTCATAGGAGCTAAACATCCTAAGTTCTTGGCATTATGTGCCATGTTATTGTCATGTTAGTTGGACTGTGAAGGCAGGGAGGTGAGTTGATCACCTGGTGTTAAAGAGGGAGAAGGTTCAGGGATGAAGAGACTGGTACTAGCTGTGAGGCTACTGCAATAGTCCAAGTTCAGTTTAAAACAGTCTGTATTCTATTGGTACTTACGGGACCAAAAAAAAAAAAAAAAGGGAAAATATGCAAGGTCAGAAGCAACAGGACTTAGGGAACACTTAGAAAAAGACAAGACAGTGCAAAAAATCAGAGGCTTCTGAAATTTTGAGTCTGAGAGTCTGAAAAAATGATCATGTCAAGAAACAGAAAAAGAAAGGCTGATGTTCAGTTTGAGGCACTCACTGGACACCCACATGTATGTGTCAAGCCTGACGCGGGCACAGGCAATGAGGCCTATGGACTGGGAAAGAGCGTGGGAAGGAAGACACTGATGTGAGACCCATTCTTGTTGATGTGGGCATTGAAAATGCAGCTTGAGAGTGAAGTCACCAAGGTAGAGTGTGTAGAAACAGGAGAAACCCAAGGACAAGTGCCATAAAATAGCCATCACTATGGGAGTACCTGATCTCATATTAAGAGCATAGAACAATCCAGAGCTGCAGAGATAAAACCACGGCTGGGTTTGGATCATGGCTTCAGCACTTTTTGGCTCTGTGACTGGGGAGGTTTCTTTACTTTTCACAGCTCAGCTTTCTCTTTAGTAAAGTCAGCTCAATCTCCTAGGGTCGTTGTGAGAAGTTATTGAACGAGTGTGGGAAGGACCCAACATAGCAGATAGCCCATTGCAGACCCCAGAAACACCAGCTAATGCAATGTTGGTGTGAAAACCAACTATTGGTTTTACTGGTGCTTGGAAACCGCTGTACCTGCATGCTGTATATATTTCTTCTTCTAATCCTTACTACAACAGTAGATATAGGATTCATGTGATTGCCTCCATCACATGTTTGTCTCCATCACATTGTTTGGAGAAATTAGGTTCCGAAATTAGGTTCACTTGTCTGTACTCAATGTAACTAATAGGTATAATGAGCAACCCCCAAATCTCAGCCACAGAGCACAACAAAATTTTATTTCTTGCACAAATGACAGACAACATTGCTGGAGCAGCACTTCCGGGTAAGTGTTTTCCAGGGAGAGAATTGGAGATTCAGGCTCTTTCCAGCATGTGATAGCCCGATCTTTATTTTTTGAAGTTTATTTATTTATTTTGAGAGAGACAGACAGACAGAGAAAGAGACAGAGAGAGCCCAAATGCCGTAGCAGCAGAGAGAGAGAGAGAGAGAGAGAGAGAGAGAGAATCCCCAGCAAGCTCCACACTGTCCAGTGCAGGGCCCTGTGGGGCTCGAACTCACGAACTGTGATCATGACCTGAGACAAAGTCAAACACAACAAACTGAACCCACCCAGGTGTCCCAGACCCATCCTTAATACTTGTCCTGTATGGTCATTCATGTCAGAAGAAGAGAGCAAGGAGGATGATCAAGCCAAGAATTAATAGCTAGGTCTGAAAGGAGCCCACACAACTCTCAAACACAGTTTGAGAGGCCAGAACTTAGGCATGTGTCCATCCCCAAATCAGTTTCAACGAAAGCTTGGAAATGTAGTGTTCTTGCTCAGGAAAAGAATGGAATTGGTAAGCAAGACTGTGCCCTGTCTCATAACTGGTGAAGGTGGGATGTGAAAGAAGTCCTAAATTTGGAGATTGGAGGAAAAAGAAAGATAGTAAAGGGAAAATCTGACAAGTGGAAAAAGGCCTAACATCTTTTTCATGTTCTGCAAGCCAAGGGAAGAGTCTACTTATTAAACCCCTACTATGTACCAGGCACTGTGCGGTTTCAGTGTTGACTCATAAAGACACAATATCAGGAGGAGGATTTGGAAGAGTCCACTGGGTTTAGCAATTGGACATATATTTCAGGAGAGATGGGTAAGGCTCGAGGAAGAAGGAGACAAGATTTTTTTTTTTGGTTGTCAAATTTTGTCATTGCCAGAGGCATGTCACATAGTCCTCTTGACATTATCACTGGAAACTTGACTTTCTCTGTGTTTGAGGAAGAACTCTGTGAGACACTGACGACTTCTCAGAGAACAGCAATGATTTGCCCCCACGGGAAGAAGATATGACAGGACTAAAAGTAGGATGTGGTGTGGGAGGAACAAAGAAAGTACCACATGCATACTTCATCTCCTTGTGCTTTTATGTTTCTTCGCCCATTTGGGGAGTGGCCCTTGAAGGAAAAGAATAAACAACAAAGAAAGAAAAATGAAATGAAAAAAAAAAATCAAGAAACAAAATACAAGCCTGGGATCTAGGGCTGGGGGCATCTTTGATTGGAAGTGCTTTGACACAGAAGATTTGAGAGAAATGAGGTAGCCAGCAGAACTGGCCAGAGCCCCAAAGACCCCTCCTCTGCTATACATAGGACTTCACGATCTCTAAAGTAAGCAAAAGCAGGACCTCCCTCAGTCTCCCGAATGTCTCGGGACTTTTTCCCATTGGTCGGTTTCAAACTCTCAGCCTCTGACAGCCATCAGTTTCTACTTCCTTGCCTTTTAATCTCACCTTCCCTCTTACTTTATTTATTTAGTTTTTAAAGAATGTTCTTAATGTTTATTTTTATTCTTCAGGGAGAGAGAGTGTGTGAGTGAAGAAGGGGCAGAGAGAGAGGGAGACACAGAATCTGAAGCATCACCCTCCCTTTTCCATTCATGTGAGCTAATGAACCCTTTAGATTGTTTACCTGACTTCAGACTCAGAATGTCTCGATTGCTACCCCTCCAGACCTCTCCACAGCCTACTAAACACTGATGTGCTGCACCCGTACCACACCCAGAGTCCAAGATACTTCATTCCAGATTGTAACCCAGTACCCATCCCCTAAGCCATCTCACGTGGTGAGGGAACCTCAGGTAGATGTGGCCCAAGAGAGATGGCAAGAGAATGTTCTAGATGAATATGGCTGCCTCTGCTCTGGGCTTCAGGAAAGAAATGAAGAAGGCCTTATAGCTTCTAGGTCATGCAGCCTAGCTCTCTTAAAAGGAAGCAAATTAACTGGTTCTTTCAAGAAACTCACGTACGTACCAGAAACTTTGCAGACAATTCAGATACTGCCTGCAAGGAGCTCAGGGTACGGGGCGCCTGGGGGGCTCAGTCGGTCAAGCACCCGACTTCGGCTCAGGTCATGATCTCACGGTTCATGAGTTCGAGCCCCGTGTCGGGCTCTGTGGTGACAGTTTGGAGGCCTGGAGCCTGCTTCAGATTCTGTGTCTCCCCCTCTCTCTGCCCCCCCCCCCATGCTCATGCTCTGTCTCTCTCTGTCTCTCAATAATAAATAAACACTTAAAAAAAAAAGAATCTCAGTCTACAAGAAGGAGATGGGTGCCCATGCAAGCAATCACAGCACGTTTGCAACGCTAGAGGCCATAGTGGGTGAGGGGGTGGCCCAGACTCCTGCCCCAGCCAAGGGGAGAAAGCTCAGGAAATGTACATGTACAAGGAGGTGAGGTGAAAAGTCTTAAGGCAAAAGCACCACTGGAAAAAAATGGAATCACCTCTGAAATAACTCTGAAACCTGGCTGGGGGAGGGGGGATAGACAAGCAAACAAACAAAAGCAAAAGAAAAATAAAATAGTGGCAAGTATCTATGTAGCAACCCAGGAAGAGGAAATCCTAACAGCTTGAAAGCATAAGAAAGGGGAGGAGTGCTGACTTCATGCAGGAAATAGAGCCTGTGGAAGGTCTCGGTGAAGGAAAATGAAAACTGAACGTATATGTGAGATAAAGGCAAGAACTCACTGAGGAGAGAGATGCTAACAATGCCACAGAGTTGCGAGAGGTCAGGAACAAAGGCCCTAAATCTGCTGACTGGACCGTCAGATAATTTCTTCCACATTTTCTTCCACGTGGGAGCAGTTGTCAGGAAGTGAGAGGCCGAGTGGTAGCATAGACAGTACTTCCAAAGGCTTGAAGACCATGAATGTGCATAATCATTGCTACCACTCTGGCGAAGTGGAAGAGGCATTATATTCAGAGTCAGAAGATCTGATTCTGCCACAGGCGGAGTCTAGGAATTTTCAGAATTTTCTGAGTTTCTCTATCTTGTCTTGCAAAACGAGAGTATTGGAAAGAAGAATACTATGGTTCATCTTGAGAGGCCAAAATGGATAGCCCTTTCCCCCCTTCAGATGTTCCTAGAGGAAGCAGTTCTTCTAGGCAAGCTCACATCTAGAAACAATTGATTCTTGATCATCTATGAGACTCCAAATAACACATAGGCATTTTAAGCCAAGTGGCATGCCTAATCCAGAATTATCCCATCAGGCATTCCATGCATCCACTTAGGTTGGATCAACAAAATTCTAGATTCCAAAATTCCCCAGTCTATTAAAGAAACAAATGGCTTTTTGTTTGTTCCATTATAGTGATCATTTTCATCCTAAGTTTTAAAAATGCCAACACAGAGTTCTATAAACGCTCATCTTGGCACTCAAGGGACCCAGTGAAACTGGCATTTTGTTCTGTTGGCTGTTGAAAGTGAAGTCTGTTGACTGGGAAAATGTTGACTTCTGTTCCTCTGAGTAAAGGTGTGTGTATATGTGTGTGTGCACTCCCAGTTCGGCAGGTAATAAAAAGATTAAATCTGAAAATGGTTCCACTCTACAAGATATGGTATTTCACATTGAGCTGTATTTTACAACATTTTCAGGTAGAATTTGATTACTTTGAACGATTGACTATTGATTCATGTTTCTCAGAACTCAGCAGGGCATGGGGAGAAGTCTCAGCCAATTGCCAATGCTTGGAAAGTGTTCTCAGGCAACATAGCTTACAATCAAAAGTAGTGATAATTTAAGCAAGATCTTAACATTTCTCCCCTACCTCCTATTGATGAAATATTTCACTTCTCCAGGTTGAGTTTCCCTGGGTCAAGTATAACTCACTCCTCCTACGTTAAATGACACAATCATATAAAATGTATTCAGTGTAACTCTGGCATCTTCAATAATTAAAGTCCAAGCTGAAAAAAAATATATGTATCTAATATATATATATACACATTACATTTATTTTTAATGTTTATTTATTTATTTTGAGGGAGAGAGAGTGAGAGCATGCGTGTGCACACGAGTTGGGGAGGGGCAGAGAGAGAGGGAGAGAAAATCCCAAGCAGGCTCCACACTGTCAATGCAGAGCCCAACGTGGGGCTCAATCTCATGAAACATGAGATCATGACGTGAGCCAAAATCAAGAGTCAGACGCTTAATCAACTGAGCCACCCAGGCACCCTTTGGCTCACGATGTTCTGACTATGAGCATTTACCAAGTACTCTATGAGTTTTCACTTATGTAATCCTTACAGTAATCCTATGAGTTTGATATTATTATCATTCCCATCGGTAATAGACAAGTACTATCTATAAAATAACTGAATCCAAGAGAGGTTAGGAAACTTACCAAAATAAGTGATCATTTTAAGCTTTGAATATGCCAGAGCCTAAGTCCTTAAATATCATGTTATATACTGGCATTTTATTATAATCCTATGAACTTGATCCCAGAATACACTTATATATAAATGTATATAAATACACAAATCCTTGCCTGGTTCCTATGCTAGATTGGGTGACTATCCTTTCTATTTACTCCAATTATATTTAGATATTTACTTAATATTTTTAATAATCTAACTACCTAATGACAACCCCAAATGGAAAAACAAACTGGAACCTTGACAGTAACTTACAACTCAGGGCAAGGTTCTCCCATAAGCCCAGATCTCTGCTTCTACTAACAAGATATAAATATCAGTAGGAATCCTGTATTAGTAATTCCCTTGCTCTCCTTTTTATATAGCCCCACTTGCCTGGATTCCAAAATTTTATATGCAAAACATACACAGGCACATTTAAAAAATTAAAGTTGTAATACTGATTCGTTCACAAAGGCTTCTTCCATCTCTGTTCTTTTTTTCACATATTTACTAGATATGTGTTTCCTCGTCTATGAAATACATCCTCGTGTCTCTTGCATATTTTTTTTCTTTGGGTAATCAGCATTCTTACTGTATAATCATGATACAAATCCTTTGTTATAGTTAAAGATATTTCTACCTTCTCTCAGTGTGTAACTTGGGTTTCCACACTCTTCTAGCAATCTTTTGATTGAAGCCTTGATTTTCTTACTTGTAAAATGTACAACTCACTGTGTGGTCTGCCTACTGCTGATTGCTCCCAAATGGATATATATGCATTTTAATGCGAAGGAAGACTTAATACCATAAATAATCAAAGAAAATCCAAGTTGATTGACACATACAAAGCATTCAAATGAAAAAATATAACAGGAAGAGAGAACTGGAAGAGGAGACATAATATCAGTACTCTAAAGCTCCAATTAAGTACTGTATGTGTAAAGTTCCAATTAAGACAGCATGTGGTACTGTTGCAGGTGGAGAAATCTGACCAGTGAGGAGCACCTGGGTGGCTCAGTCAGTTAAGCATCCGAATTCTGCTCAGGTCATGATACTGCAGTTCATGAGTTTGAGCCCCGCACCAGTCTCTGTGCTGATAGTGCAGAGCCTGCTTGAGATTCTCTCTCTCTCTCAACCCCTCTCTCTCTACCCTGTCCTGCTTGTACTCTCTCTCTCTCTCTCTCTCAGGATAAATAAACTTTTAAAAAATATTTTTTTCAGAGAAATTTGACCAATGAAATAGACTGGGGGTCCAGGAACACACGTTTATTTACATATTGAAACTTAGTATATGACAGATGTAATATGCCACATTAGTGATGAATAATAGAACTGTTCAATAGTTGGAGTTGGAAAAAAGTACACCCACTAAGAAAAAAATCCCTGGCTTACACCCTATGCTAAAATCTCATTTATTCATGTATATACCACTTGCCTAGAATTCTTTATTTATAATATCCCATTATTTCCCTATCCAGTCTCCTGTATCACTAGCTAAGTCATCTGTTCAATATTGAGAATCGACGTAGATATATAGCATTTTAATAATGACCCTCACTCTGCAGGACAGAGAACTAATATGAAGACTGTTGGCTATTAAATTTACCACTCTTACTATGCACTCAGAATCCAGGGATATAACACAGCTAGGTCTGCAGACTCATTAGACACAATAGGAAATGGATTAATGGAGAAAATTCCATTTTTGCTTGGTTTCTATAAGTTCCCAATCTAACCAGAGGAACATGAGGACACTTCCAGATTGGGTGAGCACAAATATCATGCAAACTCTATACCCTATAGTCTTAAAAATCTGAATATTCTCAGAGAACAGTTTCCTTGGAAGTTAAAAGGGCTTTTGTGAAATTATGAGACAAATATTTACTATATATTTTTGATAGCATCATAGGGTCTTGTCTTAAAGGGCTCCAGCTCTGATTTCAATCAGTTGGTTTTGGGCCTATGAACCAGCTTCCATATGGAAACTGGATGAAAAACAATAATTGTTCATTGCGTTAGTTGATGTTAGCCTTTGTCACTCGCCATTAACTTCCATTGGTCAAAATTATACTCATAGAGTTTTAACTGTTCTGCACTTCCAGTTTGGGTGGGCATTGAGTCATCTCTGACATCTCAGCAGGAACATGGAAACCTCAGGTCAGAAGGTAAAAAGCATCCGGTGCTATCATGAGATGGTATGCCTGCAGGCTGTGCCTATATGAATCACTTGCCATAGAGTCTGGAATAAAGCAAGGGTCCTAGAAATAGGTGTGACCAAGAGACTATAAAAATGATCATAAGAAGCCAATAATACAAACAGCTATTAAATCAACGATGAATGGAAATCCTCTTTGTAGGCAAAATTGTGAGCAACACATCTGTTTTTCCCCCCACTTTTTCCATTAAGAGATATGATGTGATGAGTCTACATCACCTTATGGGTAGTGGCCAGTTGGTTGGCTTGCTACTTTCAGGTAATGTAAAAGACCAAAACTGCAAGATTAGTAACAAGAAGGTCTGGGGAAAAGGTGTGTGCGTAGATTTCTTGGATTTTGTAGTACATTTTGGATAATATGTAGTATGTATTTTGTACTACATAAATGCCCACAGGAAGTCATCCACTCTGGAAGGGGTTTTTAGCATGATGAAATCATCCATACTGTGGATGTCAGCCCCTTTCCCAAGATATACTGATACTTTTCCTGTGTCTCCTTATTCAGTCTTGGCAGGAAGAAACCCATGCACGAGCACAAATACATGACTTAAGCCCCACCAAGCCTGATCCAGGTACTGAAACAACTGAATTCCTATCTTGACAACAGTGGATTCTAATATTAAAACCAAAAATAATAAAACCAATGGCTAGTTAATACATTGGATACCTTCCATCATGAGATGACAGTAATTTGTATTCTTGGGAATAGATATTCGAGAGTCCCATTCTGGATAACGATGACTGCCTACCATACTCTGTCAGAACAACCATTTGTGGACTTACAGAATACCACTGTCATCATCTCAGCGTCCTAGATAGCATCTCTTCCAAGTAAGAAACTATATGGGAAATCAAATAAAACAAAGCTTTTGTATATGCAATGTGTTTTTCTTATCAGTAATCCTTCATCCATAAATGTATAGTTCAATAGAATTGTAGAAATCATACACAGCTTCCTTCCCTGCTGCCAAGGCTACTATTTAAAGCTTACTTACAGCATTGGCTAGAAGAAAACACCCTCAAGTATTAATGTTGTCTTACACGGAGTAATATGTAATTTAAACCAACAACCAGCCCATGGTATCATTTCCCTCAAAGCCAGAATACATGGGTCTGGGAATAAAGAAGCAGAAGTAGAAGGGACCAATCTCACTGGTATGTCACATAACTCACTTAGAGGATTTCTAAATTCCAGTGATTATATTTCTTAAGAAAATAATGTTTCCCTTAGGGAGAATAGCAACACTTCTATTAACTTACAAGCAAGAAAATACCCTGGTCATTTGGGTTCCTCTGCTACTGCACTGACAGAGAAGTGATGACTACAGGGGCTTGATTTTATTTACTAAGAAGAAATTAGGTTGCTTCTACCCAATGGAGAAAATAAGTAATCTATTAGTAATCAATGAAGTCATTAGGGTAACTTTATCACTCTCTTGACAGTGGTCCTAGTCAATGGAAAAGACAGCTCAATGAAGATAGAATATTGGGGAATAAACATTTAGGTCTCCGTACAAAAGGTTTATCCACAGGGTTCACAGAGAACAGGGGTAACATGGACTGTGGTCTGAAAAGGAAATCGTGATTATATATGTTTATGCATAACTTATTATATTATTTCTTCTACCTTACCCCTTACGATATCTTTTCTTTTGAAAACTAGTGCTGACGATTTATATGCATTTATAAGGATTCAGTATGACAGAGGGCATCACTGCCACCAGAACTAAGACAACATTGAGAAAAGGGTTTCCTAAATTACAAAATCAAGGAGTTACTCACTCTCAAGGGTGTGCATGTTAGGGTACCATCTGGATTGAATTATAGTTCCTGCTGTGTCTTTCCTGATACATGTCCAGTGCTTAACTTCTATAATAGACTGATCATATTCTTTGTCTCCTTACATGTATTTGAGCTCTTGAAGATAACTCTATCTTTTTTTTTAAAGCTCACAATCTTTTTTTTATTTTAAAAATTTTTAAATGTTTTTATTTATTTTTGAGACAGAGAGAGACAGAGCATGAGCAGGGGAGGGGCAGAGAGAGATGTAGACACAGAATCTGAAGCAGGCTCCAGGCTCTGAGCTGTCAGCACAGAGCCTCACTTGGGGCTCGAACCCACGGATGGTGAGATCATGACCTGAACTGAAGTTGGATGCTTAACCGACTGAGCCACCCAGACGCCCCAAGATAACTCTATCTTGTTTAACACTATATTCTGAAGACTTTTAGCACATTGTAGATGCTAACTAGAAGTTTGTTTAATGGAAGCATGTTGTCTCACAGGTAAATTTTTGTTTTATTTTGATTTTTGTATTTTTACACAGGTTTTTATTACACAATGTTCATAAACCAAGACCAATACTACTGTATTCTTTCATTCTTGGCAGGGGATGGGAAACATTGCGGGTGATAAATTAATAAGCCAAACATTTTAAGCTAAGGTGTAGACAAAATATTACAGAAGGGCCATATAAAAAAAGAAGGTATAGAGTGGGAAATGCAGATAGTAAAACTTAGTTTTCAGAACTAAAGCTCTTATTTACTAGCTCTGAGAACTGAGATAACTTATTTGATCTCACTGAGTGTCAGTGTCTCCTATTTGTAAAATAGTGTATGATATCTAGAATATAGACCTTACAGAGCCATTATAAAGATTTAAAATTAAGTTAAAAGTATAGGTGAAAATAACATGTAAGCTTTAACATGATATAAAATTGTAAAAGATTCCTAGTTAGCAACTTCACTGCTTTTCTAACTTATCTAAATGAGTGATTTTCTCTGTGTATGTGTGTGTGTGTGTGTGTGTGTGTATTTTATTTTTGAGAGTGAGAAACAGAATGTGAGCGAGAGAGGGGCAGAGAGAGAGGGAGAAAGAATCCGAAGTAGGCCCCAGGCTCCAAGCTGTCAGAAGAGCCAGACTTGGGACTTGAATGCACCAACTGTGAGATCATGACATGACCCGAAGTTGGACGCTTAACTGAACTACCCAGGTGCCCCTACATGAGTGCTTTTATACCACTAATCACAGATTATCCAGTATGATAGATAATTCTATGTATTTCAATCTTATCTTTGGTAATGTTTCCTGCTGTCAGTGGAGATTGAATTTATTTCTCTTCTCTCTCTCGCTTCCTCCATCCCCTCATTAGCTTCCCTCCTTTTCCATGTTCTCCTTCCTTCCATTCTTCCTTTCTTCCTTCCTCTCTCTCTATCCTTCTTCTTTCCTTCTTTCCTCTTCTTCTCCTGCTCCCTTTTCTTTTCCTCTTTCCCCACTTCCTCCATCTCCTTCTTCCTCTCCTCCTCCTCTTCCTTCTCCTTGTCCTCATTCTCCTTCTTTCTTCTCTTCTTCTTCTCCTCCTCCTCCTCATCCTCCTCCCTTCCCCTTGTCCTCCTCCTCCTCTCTTCATTCTTCTTCTTCTTCTTCTTTCTTCTTTCTTCTCTTCTTCTTCTTCCCTTCTCACCTCTCCCTCGCCACCTCTCTCCTCAGCCTCCTCCTCTTATCATCTTCCCTTAGAACTCAATAATGTCTATTTAATTAAATATTACTTATTGCCAACTCATTTAGTGTTTTTCCTGCAAGATTTGTACATATTTTTTACCTAACAGTTATGATCCAGCAATTTTTTAAAGTATAGAACATAAACAATAAAACACAAACATGTGCAATGGAGTTGATAAGACTGCATTAAACTATATTTTTGTGGTCTCAAGAGGTAAGCTTGAGGGCATACACACTAAGATTTTGTGTAAGAAGAGAACTAGATTGAACAAAGAATGAGATGAGTGAGGTAAACTGGCTCAACACAACTAAATGTGAGGGCAGGGAAGTGGAGTGTGGCGCTGTCCATGGTTCTGGCCATGTATTAAACTTGGGAAACAAATAATTCCTGTCCAGTTTCTCCCAAAATTTCCTAGTCAGCTAGAGATGAAACCACAAATGGAAGACAAGAGTTATTAACCAGATAAAATGGGTAGATACTGTCAGTGATGCAAG
The DNA here is from genome assembly GCF_007474595.2 of Lynx canadensis. NCBI lineage: Eukaryota > Metazoa > Chordata > Mammalia > Carnivora > Felidae > Lynx > Lynx canadensis. The sequence goes on from NC_044306.2 coordinate 195,854,637, forward strand.
GTATTGATTCCCTAGTTTATAAATGAGGGAAAGCTAAGTAAAATAAAAAGAAATATTGTTATTTTATCATCATATTAAGAAATCCAAGGTTACTGAGCGAGAAACCACAAAATAATATTATTTGAATGTGAAACAACTATAGAATAAGAAATATGTGAACCAAGAAAATAATACCTGTGTTTGTGTTAACAAAACCCAGCCTGCCTGATACCAAGACTGAAGTTACAACATCAATGATAAGTTTTTCTTTGTTTTTATTTTCTATCTTGATTTTTTAAAGTTATGTTTTCTATCATATTGCAGAATATATTAAATCATGACTTATGTTTTATAATATTTGCCAGTGATTTTTATTTAGTTTGATAATTTTGTCATATTCTTAATTTCTATAATTCCTTATAAATCTATAACTTATTTATATTTGCATGGAGTATATCAGGAATCATGGCTTTTCTTCTTCCACCTCCTGCCTGATGCTCTGTGAGCATTGCTATCAATAAATTGTCCTGCTTCCAGCATCTATTATTTTCAACCACAGGCAAGAAAGCAAAAGGTCATCTTCAACTTCTCCTTCCATTGAATTTGTTTCTTGCAATCATTTCAGCTACATATAACTATCTCTTCTATTGGATATAGGTTACATTCTTTACAATGAAAAGAATGTCCAACTTAATTTGGTCTAGATCTGTATTACATTCTTATCAGTCACTACTCTGATCAAACAACTCTACTTATGGTTCCAAAAATATCCATACCTTTCATATCTCCAGCTCTTTCTTTGCTGATGCTGTTTTCTATGTTCATGATCTCCTGCCTGGTTTTCTCCAATCAAAAGTCTGTTCTTGGGGCACCTTGGTGGCTCAGTTGGTTAAGTGTCTGACTCTTGATTTTGACTCAGGTCATGATTTCAAGGGTCGTGAGATACAGCCCCACATAAGGCTTTCTAATAAATAAATAAATAAATAAATAAATAAACATTAAAAAGTCTGTTCATTCTCTAAACACATCAAAATATCTCAAAAGATACCAATCAGAAACACTCTTTCATTGATAATTCCACTACATTGTGAACGTTTTTGGATAGACTGGAGAATTACAGCATGTAATACGGACTGATGTACACTGGGAGGAAGAATGAACCACGGAATTAAAAAGATTTGACTTTCAAATAAATATTCATTTATTCAGCAAATACTTACTAAAGTCCTATCAGGTCTGGACACATTCATAAGCATTGGAACAAATGGAAAGAATAGAAAGTCTTTGCTTACAAAGAACCAAATCCCTAGTCAGAGGTGGTAGACAATAATCAAGTAAATAAAAAAAAATACATTTAATATTTGCAGATAATGAAAATATTATGAATATAATAAGCCCGAATTATAGCTTAGAGAAAGGTAATTAGAGAAGGCTTCCTTGAGAAAAAAATCCCTCTCTCTCTCTCTCTCTCTCTCTGTCACTTCTCCTCCCTGCCTCCCTCCCTCCGTCTCTTTGGGAACCTGAATATTATGAAGGAGCCAATGATGCAAAGATTATAGATGATGATGAGAAAGACAAGGAAGAGAAGGAGGATAACAATTATAATAACCGGCATTGATTAAACCCTTATGTCTTGTGGCCACTTATTTAAAATAACACAGTTCTATGAACTGGGTACTAACACTATCTCCATTTTGCAAATGAGAGAGAAAATAGGTTTACAAAGACTGAAAATTCAACGTCAGTTAAAAAGCACAATAAGACTCTTTAAAAAGCTATTTAGTCTCAGGATGCCCATAGGGCCAGACGAAGGAGTTAATGTCCTAGTCCTCCTATGTTTCTCATTTATAACCAAGATCTTTATAAACAATCGTTGACAGGTGATCTTAGCATAAAGGATAAAAATAGGAAATAAATGCAAAGATATCAACAAGCATTCAAGGTATAAATATTATTATAAATTACTTAAGGTTGGATCTACATATCCTTTTAAAAGTACATATCCTTTTATATGCAAAAAAGGACTTAAGTGCATGTACAGAAAAATAGAATTAAATAAGAAAACAAAAATAATTAAATAAAAGGTTAGACTGAAGAAGTTTATAATAATGGATCCAATAAAGCAAGATATTTAAGTAATAAATAGAAATTTAAAAGAAGGGATAATGCATAGCAAAATAAAAGGCACAGTCAAGAAGGAGTAGGGTGTGTGTGTGTGAACAGCTTTTTTACATGTTGTGCATTTTAAAGAATTATCTGTCTGAACTTGATGGTGCTACACCATCAATAAATGGTGCTACACAGATAACCTTAGCAGAATTTTTTTTTTTTAAGTTTTCTATCAGTCTTGAATATTACTGTCCTAAACCTAAGGAAAGTTATTTTCAAATCCTAAAGTGTCCCAAGGTTTCTTTTTAAAGAATTGCTTCTCCTGTGAGTCATTACCCAAGGATTCCATTTCTCAGCAAGTCCTTTAGCCCAGTTTCTCAGTCTCTGGTGGCTATTACTTACGTTTAACAGTTACATGATTGATGAACAGATATATTTTTGAGATTTTCTTGCATAGTCTTAAAAGTTGTTGAAAACAAAGTGTTATCTTTTTCATTTGTTAGTTTTTCTTTTTATTTTGAGAGAGAAAGCACAAAAGGAGGGGCAAGAGGGAGAGAAGACAAAGAATCCCAAGCAGGCTCCCCGCAGTCTGCACAGAGCCCAGTAGGGAGCTCAATCTCTTAAACTATGAGATCATGACCTGAGCCCAGATAAAGAGTTGGATGCTTCACCAACTGAACCACCCAGGTGCCGAATTTTTTTTAATTGAATTGCTTTGAGGTGTTTTTTGTTTGTGTAACTTTTCTTCTCAATTTTGAACAATTGGTTTAAAATCATGCAAAACCATCATGATCTTGTAGTCAACTTTCATATCAAAACGTAAACATAGTTCAGCGCATTATGCTTTATTATGCCCCCCAGGATGGAAAAATCCAGAATAAACAAAATTACTTGACATTTCAAAGTCAGAATTATATAGTAATTCCACCGACTGATATGGCTGTTGGCCCATGTGATTGAACAGAGCTGCAAATCTTAAATTGATCATGTGTTAAGTGGTACCTTTGACTATCATGCTTTCCACATATAGTAGGAATATACTTTATCCCCAGTTTGTTCCCATCCAGAAAGCAAAATCAAATACCTTTAGATTTGTCACTCTATTTCTGAATCTACTATGTCAGAAATAGATACAGAGATAGTTTAAGGAAAGGAAAGAGCCACAGTCTTTAGCTGCAAAGATTGAGATTTTTGAGTTCAAGAAGCACTCAAAACAATGCACAGAAAGGCTGATATTAAAGAGGATTGTAGGAAACAACATTAACATTTGTACTAAGGGTGTCCCATGGCTTCGCCTATACCAGCCAGGCTAGACTGGAATATGTGGCAAGAACAAATGACCATCAAATCTCAATATTTAAAATAACAAACATGTGTTTCTTACTCACACTGACTACACTGCACATCAACATGGGGGGGATGTGGAATCACTCAAAAGCCTCATTGGAATCACTCAAAATCTTGGGCCAATAAGCAGCCACCATCTCAAACATTACTGGTAAACAAACTGGATAGAAAAAAAGAGCTGGAGGGTCTTGCACTAATAATCGAATCATTGTCCCTCCATTGGCCAAAGATATTTATTTATTCCCACCTAAATTCAAAGGCAACAGAAGTTCTATTCTTTCATGTACCCAAAAAGAAGAGAGCCAAAAATATCCAGAAAATAGAACTAGACCCTACCACAGCTTCCATGCTTTGCTTTTGTGAACACTCCATTTTTACCTATAAATAAACTGCTCCTCTGATTTGAATTAAAGCTTTTGTGTGGCAGCACTCATTCCGCAAATGAAAGGAAGTGGTCTTTCTTTGTTAACATTTATATTTAGCAACGCAATATAAGACATCTTTGCTAGCACTCTTGTCTTTATTTTCTATTCTATCCAGAGTCTGATCCAATTATCAATGATATTAGCAGAACCAAAAAGAAAAAGACCAGCTTTTGTAATTATATAAAGCTTACCCCTTGGTTTTCACTGCTGTCTGCCATCAATCTGCACAATGACATACATTTAGGGAGAAAAGGGGAATTTAGTCTTTGTCCTGAGACGTGACATTGCAGTATTCCCTGAGTCCCAGGAACAACTTCCTCTTGTACTACATGAACTTCTCTGGGGCTGGCTGTGTTGGGTGGTGGGATGAAGGTTAACAGAGCCCGAATTTGGGGGCACCTGGGTAGCTCAGTTAGTAAAGCACCTGACTTGTGATTTCAGCTCAGGTCATGATCTCATAGTCATGAAATGGAGCCCCATGTCAGGCTCATGTTGACAGTGTGGAGCCTGCTTGGGATTCTCTCTCTCCCTCTCTCTGCCCTCTCACCCCTTCTAAATAAATAAATAAATATATAAATAAATAAACCATTAGAAAAAAGAGGGCCTGAATTTCATTCCTGACTGTATCACTTCCTAGCTATAAAATCTTGAGCAAAAGGGTTTACCTTTCTGCGTCTTCTCTTTCTGCAAAGTCACAACAAACACCATGTTCCATGCGTACAAGACTTGCAATTCATCTCTGTCTTCCTTCCTTTCTTCCTTAACTTGCCTCCAACTACCATTGTACTTTACATGTTTTCATTGTATTTTTAACTTTATCATAGTAATTTAGGCATATGTACAGATGATATTACATTGGACCAGAAGTAAATTCTGCTACTTATGATAGCATATGGCAATCCTGTATGAGATACTGTACCAAATGGGAATCCACTCCCCAAATGAGGAAACTGAGAATCTCCAAAGTAGGCAGATAACACCTGTTCTAGGCTACCTCACAAGGTGGTTGGGATGATGAAATTTGATAGTATAAGCCATATTTTTTGGCCATATTTTTGCCATGTATTTTTTGGCATAGCACTAGTACACGGTAAAGTGCGGTCTCGTTACACATTATAAAACTCTTGAAGGCAGGATCTGTGTCTGTTTTGTTTTTTCCTTCACAACGGCAAATCCAATGCCTGACAATGGTAGGAGCTCAAGGAATGGTTGTTACCTTTACACCAAACCCTAAGAGCCCTTTCCCATGCTCAAGAAGACCTATGAGATGAAGATACATACAACCATGTTTTAACTGTCTCCACACTGATAAGGATTACAGTGAGCCAATGTGACTGAAGGAAATAGAAATCTTTAGTCACATACACACTTGTGGTCAAATTTTAGCTCTGCCCATAAAATCCAAGTGTCCTTGAGTAACACGATCTGATTTCAGGTTTAGAAGAGTGAATTAAAACATGTATATAAAATTTTTTGCATAGCCCCTTGCACATAATAGGAGATCAGTAATAGTGGAATTCATCGTTTACACAGTTATTTCAAAATTGCTTAATATATGAAAAAAAGGATTAATATAAGGCATTGAAATAAGGTATTCATAAATGATGACACAGCCACAAGTATAACTGTATTGGAATTAGTGATTATTTCCTATCTTCCTGACCCAGGATATCTATATTCTTGCATTTGCTATGTAAGTATTGATAGCTTTTATATATTTATCTCAGGCAGTTGAGGAGAAAGATTTATATAATTGTCATAGCCGAAATATAGTCATAGAGATTAAGGAAACTACTTCTAGGACCACCTGACTTCCATTAACCAAGAAAAGCTCAAACAGGAAAGAGAGAAAGCCTCACTTTTGAGGCGTCCACTTCGTAGAGTAGTGACCTGTGGAAATTCATTCTAGAGAGAACACTTCTGTATTAACTTGTTTCAGGTCTGTCTAAAAATCTGTATCACCTACATTCTCCCTTGATTTTCCCTTTAGTGAGTCCTCTCCCTTCTCAAAGAGACACAGTACCTACAAAGGGTGGGATACAAGTGCTAAAGGTATTTCGGGTCAGGCCTTTGCGTGGCGGCAAGCATTGCACTGAAGTCCTCTATCCAACATCCAAATCACACTTTTCTAAACAAAACTATTTCTTTCCAGTTACCTTTATGTCTTTGTTGATTTTGTTGGCTGACAATGGAGAGCATTGAGCATTGAGGTGTGAGGACACAAGCATTAGGTCAGAACTCAAGAGGGGATGACTTTGCCCTGCCTTCAGTGCGGGGACTAGATCTAGTCCCCGGTGCAAATTTTCCTGGAGCAGCTCCTCCATTTGTGTCCAGATGAGAGGAGGTTTTAATAAAGACCCAAGATTCAGGTGGCCTAGGGGCAAGCGCAGAGATTCTGGAGTCAGTGGGCCCCTGCTTCAATCCCAATTTTGCCCATCACTATGTTAATGACTTTGGAAAAGTCACCCAACTTCTGTAAACGATCGGGCCATAACCTTGTTAAGGGGGGTGTCTTTGTCTGACTTATTACCAACTCTCTCTAAATTTTGTGCTTTTCCTGAAATAGGACAGTGCCAGTTAGCTACTTTTTGACATAGTAAATGAGTAAGTGAACCTCATTTTTTTCTCTCCGTGATGTGGATCAATATGTACCCCTTCTGTATAGGAAACAAGAGGGGTGAGAGGTACTGTGTAAGGCACCCTGAACAAGGGAGAAGAAAGAAGGATGCGGCTCTGTGCTAGATGTGAAGCTTGCAAGTTGAAGCAGTGGTGATTCTTCCGGCACAGCAGTGGATTATAAACTGTAGGCTTAGTGTTCCTCCACATAGCAATGAAACTTCAATTTTATCATCTTTAAAGTGGGGCTAATAATAACAGCTTTGTTGCAAGTTAATTATGGTAATTTAAGAAAAAGAGAATTCTGGCAAAGTTACTTGAATTCATGACTATACAAACACGTAGTGAGCTCTCAATATTACCATCGTGCCATGCTTCAAGACTGTCCCAGAAGGCAGTCTCACCCACTGGCTCCCTAAAGGAATTGCCTCCACTAGAGAGGGCACCTGCCCAAACTCACATCACCTTCCTGGGGCTGTCTGCACCCATGACTACTCAATATGACGGTATGAACTGGACTTGGGACCCTTCACTCTCAACTTGGGGCAACTCTGCAGGGTCATCCCAGCCTCAGAAGGTTGGCTCAGGCTTCTGATGGGACTGTGTCACTAACCATCTTCTCCCTCTGCCAAATTCTGCTTCCGTCCCTACTTGCCATAGGTGTGGGCCCTAACAGCACACCTGATAAAATCTCCTGTATCTAATCTCCACCTCAGTCTGCTTCTTGGGGGATCCAATGTAGGGCATCGTTATACTGCCAAGGTGCCCATCACTTTTACATCAGCCGCCAGCAGAAACCAGGTTTAGAAAATGCAAACCTCACCCAAGGCCGACAGAATCAGCCACTTACCCTCACGTTCTGCTTTCTGGCCTATTCCCTACATCTTTGTACCTTGGGAACTGCCTTCCCTCCTGCTTCCAATCCACAACACAGCACTTAGACATGATTCTGGACCAACAATGTTGAAGTTTATTCATTTATTTCTGTTCCTGTCCCCACAGTTTGTTGCTACGAATATAATAGAAAAAAAAAGTGTTCATTAATGAAATAGCCGTGTATACAGTGAGTCGCTATACACACGTCACTGCTCTAACACGAGCATTCATCTTGATCTATTGTATCAGTGCCCTGTTGGTTAGACTTTCAGGGAGTGCCGGACTGGTATAAATGCATCCATCGCTTTGTTGTCGTAGTCCCAGCTTGAAGAATACGACGCAAAGTAATTGCGCAGGAATGGCAACATTTCCAAACAATTTCATTAAATTGATGGAGGTTATAAGACCCATCTCGGAAAAGGTCCAAATTCTCCCGTAAAACCGCTGATGGTCCAGAAGGTGGCCGTTAAATCGGTTAACAATTAAAGAAAAGACAAACTCAAAATACCCTATTGCATTTCAAGAGTGAATAATTTGATTAGCAAAAAAAGCCAGAAGAACACTTGGACAATGAACAAAATAATATATATTTTTCAAAACAGTACTTTCTTTAAGGTCAGGCTATGAAGGACTATTGGAAAGTGAAGGATAGATTGTCCTGATGCCATACGTTTATAATAAAAACCATGCACCCACCACCAAAACGATGAAATCCACTTGATCCATTTTTTTTGTTCATTCTAAGAATTAGATCACAATTACATTTTAGCTAATATTGTTAAATAGAAGATAAAATGAACTGGGGCACCTGGGTGGCTCAGTCGGTTGGGCGTCCGACTTCACCTCAGGTCATGATCTCACGGTTTGTGAGTTCGAGCCCTGCGACAGCCTCTGCGCGGACAGCTCGGAGCCTGGAGCCTGCTTCTGATTCTGTGTCTCCCTCTCTCTCTGCCCCTCCCCCACTTGTGCTCTGTCTCTATCAAAAATAAATAAATGTAAAAAAAATTTTTTTAGAAGAAGGTAAAATGAACTTATTTTTTTATAATTGTTAAGTTTCATTTGTCATACATTATCCCAGTCAAACTGATTTTTTAATTTTCTCCAAAATATGTGTCCCATTTTTGTGGATTCACTTTAAGTGGTCTTATCTCAGTGTGAAAGTGTCCTGAGATAATGAGGCCTTCCCCGCCTGCTGCCCTGGAGATGACTTCTGACCTCCCTGGAATGTCCCTGTCCCTACTTCACCTGTGGCCCCTACCTTACTTCTATTTATGGACTCCGTGCACCTTTCCACCTGGGTACACAGCATCCTAATAACCCCAGACCCTGACTATCAATGCTCCTCTCAGCAAATGAAGCTGGGCACCAGGATCTAGATCTCCCCTTTTTAGAATAAGCAAAGGACATCATTATTTTCATAAACATGAATAAATTGCAGAAGTATATCATCGAAATACACATACATACATAGGTACCCTCATGTATATACATGTACCTGCCTTCCTATGTGTACACATGTATGTATATACATAAAAAACCAAAAATCACTGCTATTTTTAACATTTAAGAATTTGTTATAGAGATGCATTCGCATGGGTATGTGAAAATGTTATAGCTTACAAATTTAATGAATGTAATCAAAGTGGTTTTACTTCCTCCAAATCCTGGGCTTTACATAACAAGACTAAATGACTATAGTAACTGTGGGAACGTGGGAGTTACCAGAGTTGGCTAGAAAAATATTCTGCCAGCAAGATCTTGCTTGCATGACAAACAACCAGAACATCCATCAAATTAAAATCATGTTTGAAGCGAAATCCTATTTGCATGACAAACAGCAGAGCATCCGTCAGAACAAACACCAGTGTTTAGGACTTGGTAAAAATTCCGCAGGAAAAAAAAGCAGCAAAGGACAACGAGTACCAAATTAGGGCTGAAAAATGGAAGCCAGAGGCACAAGACTTTTGCATAGAACGAGCCCTGTCTACAAGTTTCAGCAAAAAGCACACAAAAGAGGTTTTGTTTCTTTTTTATTATTATTATCACTTTTTATAAAATGAGGACAAGGTCCACCCAAAAAGAGAGAGGGAAAGGAAAGGTGAGGGAGAGAGAAAGAGAGGAGGTGGGAGGGAGAGAGAAAGAGAGGAGGTGGGAGGGAGAGAGAAAGCGAAAGATGAAAGGCGGAAGAGGAGAGAGAGAGAGAGAGATGTTCTTCTTTCCATGGAAAGAGAGTGGAGCATGAAGGCATGGGGTCTGAAGGGAGATAATCGCGCAGCCCAGCAGCCAGCAGCTAAAGGGTTTGGCAGGCTGCGAGAGCAGGTGTGCTTGGCTGTAAAACAAGCATTGCCTGCCAGGCCCTGGCATCTTCCCAGACTCATGTGTACCACACAGGCATATGGGGCATAAATAGCGACAGGACAGGAAACGCAAGGCTAGAATCAGGGCGGGAAGCAGAACCCAGCCTTCTCGCACATCCTCAGGCTCTCTCGGACCCTCTCCTCTGAGTGCATTTCATCCACACCTGGGCTCAATTTGAGGGCGTGTTGTTTATTGTCCCGGTGAGAACGTGAGCTCTAGATTCGGGCAGAAGGGAGCCCGTTATTCACCAGCTCTATGGCATTGGTCGTATTGGGTCTCGGTGTTCTCATCTAAAAATGAGGGCCAGGGTAGATTTCGGAGAGAATTGGAAGAAAGAAAAGATGTGCGAGCATGCGCGGTACGCCTTGCTGAGCACCTGGCAGGCCATGCCCCTTCCCTCCGTTATTGTGGGGACACTTTTCCCTCCTCTGTCTAGGAAGGGTCGTGGCTGCCGGAGTTAGAGCCCACCCATCTTGTAAAAAAAAAGACTCCCGAACTGCATTTCCTTCTTCTTACCTATGAAGTTAGTGTTTATTACTGGGAGGCAGGTGGAGTGAAGAATTCTGCAGGAGGGGCTTGGAACCAGGAGCCAGGAGAGCTGGAAATTACTTGTCTATGCCCTTGGGCACTAACATAACCTTGGAGAGATGCCATGACTGTACTTGAGCATCCTCAACTCTGTTTTGGGGATTCTCCAGAGATCGAGAACTGGTTTTACTATATGCTGTGTAACTATAATATATAATATATGTTCTGTAACTATACTTGATTTTTGAACTGCATGGGTTTGTTGTTTTGATAAATACAGTACAATAGTAATCATGTATGTTCTCTTCCCTATGATTTTCATGATAACATTTTCTTTTCTCTAGTTTACTTTACCGTAAGGATACTGCACATAATACATACAACACACAAACTATGTGTTAACTGTTTCGGTTATCAGTACAGCTTCTGGTCAACAGTTGGCCAATAGTAGTTACGTTTTTCAGGAGTCAAAAGTTATCATATAACTATAGTAATATAGTGATTAATTTATATTAATATATGATTAATCATGAATGTACAATTTAAGTAATGATTAACACACAATTATATACCTTAATATAATTATTTTAAGACAGATATATAAGTATAATTTTTCTAGTACATTACAGTTATATGGCTTCATTCCATGATTATAGTATATATTATATACAAGTATACATATATCACTATATATGTAACTAGAATGTAATTATTTATATATAATTATGATGAGGTATATATTTTTCGTGTGTGTTATATATAGATACATATTGTAAAGAATTGGTTCACGTAAGATGGTGGCTGAGAAGTCCCGAGATCTGCAGTCAGCAAGCTGGAGACTGACAATTCATGAGACTGAGTTCTAGTTCAAGCCTGGAGGCCTGAGAAACAGGAAAGCCAATGGTGTAAGTTCTAGTCCAAAGGCCAACAGGCTTGAGAACCAAAAATGGATATTTTAGTTCAAGTCCAAAAGCAGGAAAAAAACTGATGTCCCATCTCCAGAGAGAGTCAAGTGGACTTATCTGGAACTTTGAGATCAATCTTTTTCTTCTATTTAGGCTTTCAACTGATTAGCTGGGGCCCACCCACACTGGGAGGGCAATCTGCTTCCCTCAGTTACTGATTCAAATGTTAATCTCATCCAAAAGCACCCTCACAGACACACCCAGAATAACATTCGATTACGTGTTTGGGCACCATGTGGCCCACTCAAGTTGGCACACGGAATTAACCATCACATCAACCATACCTTTCTTGAAAAGAAAGGAGGAGGAGAAGGGTAAGTAGAGCCCAGAAATACAGAATTGAAAACTCAAGAAATCCAGGTTTCTTCATATTTAGCATCTTCCAGGAAACAAGATGAAATAGCTAGATTCTATGAATTTTAGGAGACACGGAGGAAGATGGTACCTTATCACATCATGAAGAGAACGCATGATTTCTAAGGAGAATGAAATCCTTAATAATGCATAGAAATAGCGTTACTATTTAAATATGCATCTACCATGAGCCAGGCATCTTACATGCATTATCTTACTACTCCTCACATTAACCCTCAGAGCTGGGCTTCATTAAGACCATATCAGGTAGGGGCAGAGGCTGAGAGGGGTTAAGTAACATGTCCAAGGTCACTTAGCTAGTCGGTGACAATGCTGGGATTTTCTTATCCCCAAACTTCTGCTCCTTCTAAATTGTCCTTTTGTTCCCTGCTGGACACACTGTGCCCTGGTGCCTAGGACACTGCCTGGCATGTAGCAGGGACCCAACAACTATCTGCAGAATGAGTAATGAGAGACGCCCAGACAACCTGCCTTCTCCTGCCATTGTTTTTACCAGACCTCTCTCACCGGAAAGCCTGGTGGACCCCACCCACCTATCCACATTGCCCTGTTCCTGAGTCAATCAGTCCTAAATAGAGAAAGAAGACAATTCTTCACCTCCACTGCTTCAGATGAGGAGGACTGAATACTTCCTTTCCACAGATTGTGTTTTCTCTATGATAGAAAAGGACCCTGGAAGTTTTGGTGCCTCAAATTCATCTCCCCGTAGAGCACTACAAAATCATCCACACACGTTCTCTGGTGCTCCTTTCTGAAGAAGCACACCACACGCTATTAGGTACTCGGATCCATGATACACAGTAACGATGTGCCATCACGTGGGTCTGATTTTGCATTCTGATCCGATTTGGCCACTTCGGGCTTATGAATCGGGGCAAAGAAACCACATTTTTAGCGTGTTTCCCCTTCTGTAAATTCTGTATGATTTTCCCCGGCATGTAGGGATGCTATGGGCATTTAATGTACTAATTCAGACAAAGTACTTAGCACAGTACCTGGCTTATGGGTAAGGAGGATGAAGGATGACGTATTAGGTATTATTACTGCCCAACCTCAACCTCCAGTTTTATTCTACAGTAGACTGTGTGTCCCAATGGAGAGAAATCCCCAGTGCTAATACTATCCGAAATGCTACCTGAGTCGGGTACGGTTTCTGGCCTCTGCACTAGAATGGCTGCCCTTGCCAGGGCCCATTTCCCCAGTTGAGTTGGTTTTCCCCACCTCATCCCCCTCTTCATGGCTTCTTATGCTCGGTGACGCAACAAAGTACTCAACTCCTTTGGCTCCCCCAACTCACTGCCCACACTGTCTGCCAGCCTTCGAAGCCGTCTTCTCCAAATTTAAAGATGTGTCACTTTCTCTTTTAAAAAGTTCCCTTTTATTTGGATTAACAGCCCCATCGTCCTGTTTGCCACTTCCGACGTGATTCCAATAACTAGAAACCAGAACATTTGGAAATTGCCTCGAGCCCTCTCTATGCTAGTCTCACTTGGAAATCTCCAGCAGCTGCGTGTTTTCCTAACGACCTTCAGTTGCTCAGAGAATGTATAATTCATTCCCCACCTATCTTCACTAATCCCACTTTCCTAAAATAAATATTAACTGAACTTATCTGCTAAAACAAGCCCAAATCAAGTCTCTTATCAAATGAACTCAGAGGCAGAACAAAAAGCTGAGAATCTGGTGGAGAGGTAATTGTCTTTATTGGGAAGGCAGATCTAAAACTCCCTCTGGCCTGCCGTTGCGTTCAATCCTGTTCGGCAAACCTTTATTGAACACTCTCTATGCAGGCAGCAACAGGGCTGGAGAGCACAGAAAATTGGATTCAGAGTTAGAAGGCCTGATATCAGAGGAATTGGATCCGAATTCCATCTTTACTCTTGACCAATTGTGAACATCATGAAAATCGCTCTGAGGCTCATTTGCGGTAGAATAGTAACACGATTCCTATTACCGGAATCCCTCAACACCTCTCCCCACCTCCTAACACACACAACTTTCAGCAAAGTCTCCCTGGATTTGTCGGGGATAAGACAGTGAGTGTCTTGTCAAATATTAGAAAAGAATATTGACTTCCTGATGCATGGATGGATCATGGGAGTAGAAGTTGCAATATCTGTAGCTCAATTCAAAGGAGAAAGTTATTTGTTTTATTTCATGAAAATTTATAAATCCCATTGCCCATGAAAATATCTTTCCCAATCCAATTCTATGTAAGCCCCGTGCAGTCCTAGTATCCTTATCCTAACAGCACCTTTGCTTGCTGCTAGCATGGGAGATTGAGGAATAATCTAGAAATGTGTCTTGAACTTTCATTGCAGAGGCTGTTGTTCCCAAAGGCCTTATCTGACGATGTCACTTTTTTGTTTGAGCTCTTGGATGGGACCATCCTTGGAAGCCTCTCTCCTTCTGAATTAGACTGGTCATCATAGCACCGGGGATGCTGGGTTGGGTCCAAATATGACCCATCATCTAGCATCAATAGGTGAGGGGACCACAGGATCACATAGATGAAACATAGCAAATAACCAGACTTGTGCTACCAAGCAGCAGCTACAAAAGGCAATTTTAAAATCTCCTATCAGAAAAGGGTATTGTCTCAATGGGTAACGGATTCTTTCTGAGAAACAAAATAGGAGATGGAAGTAAAGGTTTACGACGAATGCTGATCGACGTTTACTTCCAAACTGGCTTCACGATATTGCTCCAAAATCTTGGCTTCCCACTCTTTCCCCCCTCCAACAAAATCCCCTCCTGCTTCTTTCCCAGGGCTGCAATGATGGACTGAGCAATGGTGTTGAAAGCACCGGGTAGACTATCGAATCCTGAACGTGCCAGAGGTTGTCACTGTTCTGAGCCACTGGGATAGGTGCTCTGAGGGGCAAGCAGATGAAAATCTCACGGGCCCCAACACTCTTGAGCGCACAGCCCAGGGAGAACTATTAATAGACTCCCCAGTAAGAGAGTCCACTGAGGGCTGGGCAAGAGGAAGTGTGGTGAGCGAAACAGGCACACGTTTAGGAATGCCTTTTGCTCTTAAAAGAACGTCAAAGCCAAATGGGGCAATTACAGAGAAAGGGTTACAATTGCCCGAGAAATCTTCAAGGAAAATAATTCCTTGTCCTCTGAGGGGACCTTCCAGGGCACCCTCAGGAAAGCATCCTTAAACCCGCATGGGCCTAATGAGGTAGGCCAGTTATCAAACACACAAAAAACTCCGCTCTTATTTCTGAGCGAGCTCTCTAACCCACACGCCTTCTTTGAGTTCAAATCAAGAAATTAAATATTCTAAATTTTTTTGCACCAGTCTGTGTTCCTGTCTTTAATTTATAGAGCCAGGGACAGAAAAGGGAAGAAAGGGGCATGCTAATGAGGTTATTTCTCTTGTTGGCATTTGCCTACTAATATTTCTTTTCAAAAGAAGGATATGAACTAGAAACACAGCTCATTGTTCTAAACACCTTGAGAGTAAGATGACTTAGTAGAAATATAGTAAGGGGGAAAAAAGGCTGGAGAGAAAAACACAAAGTTTCATCTCATGTACCTCTCGTGTTACAAATGTTTTCCCCTCCGTCATTTGCTATCATTTTTTTTTTTTTTTTACATTTCATCTACATGAAAATGTGTTACCATAAAAAATACTCTCCAAAAGAGTTTTCAGTGGGGAATTGGACCATACATGTGTGGCCACTTGGATTCTAAATTGAGGACACTGATGTGTGAAGGTTTATTCCTGGCATCTTGTAATGAACAAGAACCAAAAAAGACAAGGACGTAGGAAGGTTTTATCCAAGCTCATTGGAAGTTTTCACAGGGTCTCAGTCTCATGTTGTAACTTCAGCGGAACTAAACGCGAGAGACAGAAGACACAGTGAATTCAGCCGCATGCCCTGTCCTTTCTCCCTCCCCTGTTCCTTTCTCTGGAGATAGAAACTATTTTTTTCTTAAGCCCTTGTCATGATTGCAGCTTCCTGAGGGCTGTCTCTATCCCCCTGCTCCCCCTTGAGCACAAGAGAGATACCATAGCTACTACTGTCAGTCCAAATTCGTGAAATCAAAGTCCTCCAAATAAGCAAACAGCGAAAGCTACCGATTTAAATTCTACCTGCAGGAGCCCTTTATTTCGTCCACTTTTCCCGCATTTGTTTATTTTGTTCTAGACATCTTTGGGGGATCACATTTGTCCTGGGAATTTCAAGTTGGCCTTCTGCTGCCTGAATGTAGCATTCCTGTGCATTCCACGAGGGCCGATGGATACAAAGTCACAACAAAATGGAAACTATTACCTTGAGCCAAGCTAGCCCTTGAGAAGTCCTTAACTTGAAAGTTTCGTTCTGCCCAAATGTTCAGTCAGGGACTAAGTGCTGAGAAGATGGCCTTCTAGAAAGCATGACTTGGAGGAGACAGGCTGCACTGTGTGCTGAAGTCTGCGAACTCAGGCTGGAAACCAGTCACACTTGGTAGGGAGAGTCAGTTGAACGCACCTCTTCCGATTCCCCTCTGCCGTGGATCCTGGATCGCAGCTTAAAATTCGCCGCGGGGGAGTATTTACATCCCTGAAATCAGCAAACGCTACAAATCTGAGGGTAATGTTTTTCTGTTTCGTTTTGTCCCAGAGAGGCAGTTAATAAACTTTTTTCTAGCACAGCACTAACTACAGGCCTGTGAAAGGTCAATGTTTCAAAGAGCCCGTCTGGATCTGAAATGCCTTAAGGGGAAGGCCTCTCATTTCTGCGATTTCTCAAGGAAGTGCCAGGAAGAAATGAAAATCTGTCTCTGTGACTTTTTCTTTCAGTGCTTTGAAATAACCCACACCAGGGGCACCCGAGTGGCTCGGTCAGCTGAGCGTCCGAGTTCGGCTCAGGTCATGATCTCACAGCTCGTGGGTTCGATCTCGGCGTCGGGCTCCGTGCGGACAGCTCAGAGCCTGGAGCCTGCTTTGGATTCTGTGTCTCCCTCTCTCCCTGCCCCTAACCCATTTGCATTCTATCTCTGTCTCTCTCAAAAATAAATAAACATTAAAAATATTCTTTTTTAAATAACCCGCACCGGAGCTCCGGCCAGTGACTTCCTGCCCTCCCCTTGTGTTGTGCGTGACTTGAAAGTCCTTCCATCGCTCAGGCCATGCAGTTTTTACACCTGTATTGTGTTATATAAGCCAGCCTGTCTAGTTCTGGAACCATCCTGTAAATATGTCAGCTTAGATTTTCCTTTTCTTCTGCTTCACCCTCAGGCGGTAACTTTCATCCCCTTCCAAACAAATCCTTCCTGCAGTGGTTTGCTGCCCTGCCTACACTGTCTCATGTTCAGTCACTTTTCACTGCCCGCCACCCGCCTGCTGTGCCCTCGGCTCAAGAGCTCCAGTGCCGGTCCGCAATGCGGGCTCCTGAATGCTACACACCCCTTCTCTCTCCCTCTGAGCATGTGCCCCTGTCAGCAGGGCCATGTCCCTAAAATGCCTCCCTCGGCTGCCACAGCTACTCCAGATCGTGGGACTCAGGCTTCATCTCTGACTAGTCTTCTGTCTCTTCTTGGTGGGATTGTTCTCCTCCTACAGGCAGGGCTTTTGAGGAGTCTGAGGTGGGTACAAGCCATTGGGTCCACACAGGGCTTGGAACCCTTTTTACAGCCATCGCTATTTTATTGTGTTGTTACATATGTAAATATGGCATTTCCTCTAGTAGAATAGACAGGCCTTAGGAGCCAAGAGGGGGCCTTATTGAACACTGGATTCTTTACAGATGCTTTTCAGGTGAGACGTGTTAGGCAGAAAATGGACTTCCATAGCTGGACCTCCCCAATGTCCTAAGTTATCTGATATAAACACAGGAACGACAATGGTTCTCAAGCAAGGGTGATTGGTCCCTTACACATTTGGTAAAGTCTGGAGGGTTTTTTTGTTTTTATTTTTGTTTTTTCATTTTCACAACAGTGAGGGCATGCTACGCGCTACGGGTGGTTAGACGACATGCACCCAGCTAAATGTTCTATAGTGCATAGTACGATTCCCACAAAAAGGAATCATCAGACCCCAAATTTCAATAGTGCTGAGGTAGAGAACCCCTGCCTTATAGTGTGACCATCCTAAAGCTTTTCACCAGCTAATGGGGGGGTAAGAGTTGGGTTGTGGGTCTGGTCACACTTGCTTAACCACCCAATAACTGAGTGTCATAAGGGTTGCTGCACCCATCTGCTTATCTGAACCTGGCAACAGGATGGCCCCCTCCTGGCTTTCCACAAGGTCTTTGTTCTGACCCTCAGTCGCCACTGAATACACAGCAGAGCCCCTCACTTTCAATCCTTGGATGTGTCTCTAACACGCAATAAACAAGCCATAGCATCAGGATGATCTGTGTGTGAGTCTCAGCAACCTGCATCGTTCACAAGCACGTCACATATTCAAAAACTTACACTTGACAATCACGAGTTTGGGGAAAGTGTAAGTTAGTGGCTAGAAGCTCAGAGACCCAAGGTCAGAGGACAGTTATGCTCATGATAACTTGAGTATTGAGTCTTTGCTAATCTTCACTCCGTTTTCTAGTCTGTAAAATGAGGACATAAGTGAGACACCCCTCATGGAGTTGTGACAACTATGCAATGATGCAACCACAGTGTTGAGAAAAACGCCCCGCAGCGACTAACCACTTAGCAAATAGGCGGTGTCAGTAAAACAACATTAGATTCTTTATGGGTAGGAAAAAAAGAGAAGCCGGGTGTTTCTGAATATTAGGGGGATTATGGATTATCATCAAATTAATAACCTACTTTCTATAAGTAACTCCTTCGATCTTTATTGTGTTGAATTGAAGTGAACTGATTTCACTAAGATGCACGTGTATCCCATCGTTTGTTACCGAGCAACAATTCAAATAGAATAGAATGTTTGAAAGGAATAATTCATGGAGCCTGCAAACAGTGAGGAAGGGGGGAGGGGAGAATACAGTACATAGAATACAAGATGCATTGCCGTGAGCCAGGTCTTGAATATCTTCTATTTTTCTACATTAGTTTGTGCCTCAAGGGTCCAAAGCGTCTTGCTAATCTGATGACTCTCCACAACATCCTGGTATTATCATTCCAGTTTTTTTTTTCAACCTGAGCGAACTGAACTGCAGAAAAATTGAGTGATTTGCTCAAGGTCACACAGAAGACAAGCCCAGAATAGAACTGCATCTGCTGGCTTCCCGTTCAGCCGGGACCCTTCCCAATACACCTTACTTGAAGCAGTCTGGTGAGAGTGGCTAATGGCTTTGCTATTCTTAAACCACCAGTACCTTTTTTTTTTTTTTCCTGAGTAATACTCTTGGCAAACTTGTTTATTTTCTAGAGTGAGAGATATTTCTGAAAATAGAGCCTCTGGGCAAAGTTGATTGTCATTCTAAAAAGAATAGTCAGTCTCAAAGCAGCAAATTAATTTGTTAAAAACGTGGGTTTGGGGACTGTAATCAAAGAGGAAGATCCTATACCAATGTCAAGACTCTGGAAAGATGGAGAAATTGAATGAAAGATATTGACTATCAAAGGAAGAGTTTTGCAAAGGCTCGAAAACGTGGATTCAGAGTAATAGCAGGCATTTAGCAGTGAGCTTGAGTTCTGGCCAAGAAATGTGGTGCACCTTGGCACCTTTCCCTGACCTCACAATCCTGCAGGCAACTCATTTCCTCCAGCCAAATCGATGGCTTTCTAATAGCGGAGCGTCCCGCTCTGAATCACTTGCAAACCACTAAGATATACTTTCACTGTTTATTTTCTAACTTGAGACGGAGAAGAGCAAGGTCAGTTGATTCTTTCAATGATTGCTCTTAAAATAAAAACTCTCACTGCCATCTTTTGAACTTTTGAAAACCAATGTCCAATAACACAGCCATTTTAGCCAATTCAGTTGTTTATGACCATAGTTTTCCATAACTTTATTATCTCTGTCTATAGCATATGTATTTAATGCACTGGCATTATTAATGGCATGTGCTTTTACATTTGTCAAGGATGGTGCCTTGTGCCTACTGTGTACTCAGCTAACATTGGAAACAAAAAAATATATACAAAGATATTAAATGGTTCCATTTAATTAGGGCTTATTTTTCCTGTGAGATAGAGCCCTCCTATTAGAAGAATAAGTGTATATTGACCATATGATGATGTGGAGGAAAGGCTTACTGGTGGGAAAGGTGCATGTCCAGGAGCTGTAGAAAATAAAATTGAATGGGTGTGTCAATTAGGCAGAGAACACAGGCTTCATGTCGGGTGGGCATAATAGTGTGGACAGTATGAGCCAAAGAGTACAGGGATTCCAACCACAAGATGAAAGCTCTAGAATGAATAACTTCTAGGAGGCAATACATTTGCTACCTGCATTCCACTTGGTAGCCAACATGCTCATAAGAAGCTGCATCACCATCACTACTACCGCCATCATCATCACCACCATCACCATCATCATCATCACCATCACCACCATCATCACCATCATCATCATCACCATCACCACCACCATCACCATCATCACCATCACCATCATCACCATCACTATCACCATCATCATCACCACCATCACCACCATCATCACCATCATCATCACCATCACCATCATCATCATCATTGTCATCCTCTCTTATGACTACAAGTCAAAGAAAGAAATTCATCAAAGTCTGGAAGCCAGAATATAAATATTATTGTTAATCATTACTGTTAGAATACTCATGTTCTTTTAGTGTTTATCTGAAACTACTTTACATTTTTACACAACTGAAACAAGATTGCTTAGTTTCTCAGGACTGGAAGAATTATAAAGCATATGGCAGAGAATTCACTTTTTTTGGTCCACATCCAGATTTTTGTACTCTTGCTGTACCTTATTTGAATATAATGAATCAACAGACAGAGGCTAGAGGCTAGATTAGATTGCTGACTGACTGTCAAGGCAATGGAGAGTTATGCGGTGAAACCAGCTTATATCTCTCTTGTAATTATGTCGTCTTTGCCTTCATTCTGTTTGAAATGAAAGATGCTTCTTCTAGATGCTGGCCCCTTTGAAAAAGTGGCCTGAAAAATACAACATGTTTCTTCCTCAAACTCCAAATTCTATTTCAGATGTTAGATGCTAGTTGCTAAGGGAACCATTACAGGGCAATTATCATTAAAACAGTCTGAAACTAGATACCTGAAGGAGGGGATTGTTCTCTGGTCTTTTAAGTGCAATGGTTGGGCAAACCCTTTCTCCCATTAGTAAAGCCCGTTCACGGACAGACTACTTTTCCTTTTTACCCACTTCCTGGGAAAAGAGTGAAAGAAATTGTATTAAATCCTTGGAGAAGAGAAGACTCATATATGGATGAATGTTGAAATCAGATTGAACCCAGACTCATGATAGCTGTGCTATAAGGAAATTGTATTTAAACTTGGGAAGCGGCTTTTTTTCTTCTACCTTTTTTATAAATAGGAGTACAAATTGCATACAATAAAATGCAGATTTTATGTACATGTTGATGAGTTTTGGCCAACGTATACCTTTGTTCAAATGCCACCCCCAAAATGATACAGAACATTTTCATCTTTCCACAAAGTGCCCCCCTTATACCACATTCCAGGCATTTCTTCGCCCTGGACACAACTATGCTGGTACCAGTCACCATAATTTAGTGTCTCCTATCCTGGAACTTCATATAAATGGAGTAACATTATACTTAATCTTATTTTCTGGCCTCTATTGCCCAAATGTAAGGCTTATAAGATTAATCCATGGTATTCTATTTACCAATAGTCCTTTCCTTTTCATGGCTGAGTCGTATTCCACTGAATGAATAAAGCTGTTATGAGTGTTCTTTCAGATATCTGTCTGTGGGCCGGTATTTTCATTCCAACTTTAGTGTTGCCAGTCACAGATTTGACTTACTAACTCTATATAGAAGAAGCCACCGTGGGAGTAGATTGTTCTGAACAGAAGGGCCTTTTATGCACTTTTAGCTCTTTGGTCATCTCAGCCCAGGGTTGTGGACCCACTGTCTACCACCATCACCCATCCCCAATCTTCAATACCCATTGAAAGTATTCTCAAATTCCGTATGTCTTGAATACCACAGCCAAACAGTGTAATAAAGTCAAGACCCCTTCCACATTCCCATTCTCACTTAAATAATTGGGACTTCCTTCTAACATGTCAACACCTTGTAGCTCGTGAGGAGACGCACAGTAGCTATGCCTCTGTTTAGATTGAAAAGCAGCCTGGGGTGCGTGGGTGACTCAGTCTGTTAAGTGTCTGACTCTTGGTTTCAGCTCAGGTCATCGTCTCACTGTTCCTGAGATCGAGCCCCCATCTGGCTCGCTTGGGGTTCTCTCTCTGTTCCTCTCACTCTCAAAATAAGTAAATAAACATTAAAAAACCAAGCAGTCTAACATTTTCAGAGTAATTGCTTCAGAAACTCACCTGACCAACCCACAAGCCCGCTCGGGTAGTGACTTTGAATGCATGCGTTACCACTTTGCATGAATTTTGCACACATAGTGAAAAATAAGTCAGGTTTCAACAATGCACTTTCTTTTTTTATATATTAAATATAATGTGTTGTCAAATTGATTTCCATACAACACCCAGTGCTCATCCCAACAAGTGCCCTCCTCAATGCCCATCATCCACTTTCCCGTCTTCCCCACCCCCCATCAACCCTCAGTTTGTTCTCTGTATTTAAGAGTCTCTTATGGTTTGCCTCCCTCCCTCTCTGTAACTTTTAACTTTTATTTCCCTTCCCCTCCTCCCTGGTCTTCTGTTAAGTTTCTCAGGATCCACATATGAGTGAAAACAAATGATATCTGTCTTTCTTTGCCTGACTTATTTCACTTAGCATCACACTCTCCAGTTCCATCCACGTTGCTACAAATGGCCAGATTTCACTCTTTCTCATTGCCAAGTAGTATTCCATTGTGTATATAAACCACAATTTCTTTACCCATTCATCAGCTGATGGACATTGAGGCTCTTTCCACAATTTGGCTATTGTTGAAAGCACTGCTATAAACATTGGGGTACAAGTGCCCCTATGCATCAGCACTCCTGTATCCCTTGGGTAAATTCCTAGCAGTGTTATTGCTGGGTCATAGGGTAGGTCTATTTTTAATTTTTTGAGGAACCTCCACACTGTTTTCCAGAGTGGCTGCACCAATTTGCATTCCCACCAACGGTGCAAGAGGGTTCCCGTTTCTCCACATCCTCACCAGCACCTATAGTCTCCTGATTTGTTCATTTTAGCCACTCTGACCAGCATGAAGTGGTATCTCAGTGTGGTTTTGATTTGTATTTCCCTGATGAGGAGTGACGTTGAGCATCTTTTCATGAACAATGCACTTTCTAAGAGGACTTTTAGTGCCTCCTACGTTTTCTGAGCTATAGGAAAGGATATGTTAATAAGACCATATTTAAAATTCACCCCAGTGGTGCTTCAACATCCTTTCTGAGAAAGATGTACTGAGATGTTTGCTATAATCCATGCTAAGACCTTTCTAACACTTTAAGGACTGTGTTACAGCGGAGAATGCTTTATTAGAAAACGGTGGTCTGGCTGTGGGATCCCTGGAGCGTTTGCTTTAGCCCATGGGGTAGTGAGCCTGTTATCCGTGCTTTGATTCAAGTTATGCCTGAAGCTCTCACACATTTCCAATGCTTCTAAGAGGTGACACGTCTCTAGGTGATTTAATCCCATCAACTGATTCTTTGTTTTTTCTTTTGGAGATGAGCTGATGTGCAGGGAACACCATTTAAACACGAGTGTTTCCAACTCCTGATTTTTTTGGGGGGGAGGGGCGGTTTCTTCTCAAGGTTATATGATTTCCCAACCGCTTTCTTTTGGATTCTGTTAGCCAAATAGGCATTAAATACCGTGCCCATTTTACAGATGGTAAGAATGGAGCAGGTTAAGTGGTTTTTGCCCGTAGGGGCGTGTGTATGGTGTGCCTGGAACCATTGTGATCCCCAGCCACGCCTTCAAGGTGACCGAGTGGGAGATGGTGCAACCTGCATCACAGAGACCCCTGACATCAAAACCCCTGGGGAAGTGGAGCACCAATGACGTGCAGATGAGTGCCGTCTCCTTGAAGGATTACATTGCGGTGAAGCAGAATGTGCCAAAGTACCTGTCCCGCAGCACAGGGCACTATGCGGCCAAATGCTTCTTAAAAGCCTGGCGCCTTGCTGTGGAGGGCCTCACCAACTCGATGACGTTGCACGGCCATAACAACGGCAAGCAGCTCATGACCATGCCCGTTGCCAAGTGTACCTTGGAGATCATCTATCTGCTCACTGGTGAGAAACAACACATCATCCCCCCCCGACTGCACAGGTCCTGGTGCATGTGATTATTCACAGGTTCTGGGAGGACTCAACCCGAACTGGGCGAACCAGAACAGGGAAGCATCAGGCCACCGATGTGTCCCCACTACGCCGTGGGAATCAGGCCATCTGTCTGCTGTGCACAGGTGCCCGTGGGGCCGCCCTCTGGAACATCAAGACCATTGCTGAGTAGCCAGCAGATGAGCTCATCAGTCAAGCCCAGGGTCCTTCCAATTCCTATGCTATCAAGAAGCACGAGCTGGAAAGTGTACTCAGGTCCAACCATTGGTCCCCTGGCTGTGGCCCCGATAAACCTGACTGCCCACCCCAGTCTGGGTGGAAGCAAAACCTCGTCTCTGTTCTGAGAGAAATCCCTGAAGTAATTCTAAATTTTTGTAAATGAAAGACAAGTGGATACTTACTGTAGGGGAGGGGCGTGGCAAGGTAGCCCCTCCAAATCCCCCTAAATGTACCCAGCTAGCCCTGAAGGATGGGGGGAGAGTCAGTAAATCTGCACACGAATGAAGAAACCTGAGAGGAAAAGGATCTAGATTCTGAATGCTTTCTCTTTCAGGGGCCAGTATTTGAGAGTGTGCCTGGTGAATCAGGATGGTGGGAACTGAAGGTCATGAGGCACGAAGAACCCCAAAGAGGAAAACGTTATGGCGGAAGTAGGGGTTCACCAAGTAATCTGAAAACACCCAAAAACTTAACTCACAAAATCCACTAGAAAAACATGCAAATCATGTACATAGTTTTAATGCTCTAGTTACTACCTTTAAAAAAATTAAAGGACAGGCACCTGGGTGTCTCAGTCAGTTAAGCAAAAGACTTCAGGCCAGGTCCTGATAGCATCTGACTTTGGCTCAGGTCATGATCTCGTGGTTCATGAGTTCCAGTCCCGTGTCGGGCTCTGTGCTAACAACTCAGAGCCTGGAGCTGCTTCAGATTCTGTGTCTCCCTCTCTCTGCCCCTCCCCTTCTTGCTCTCTCTCTCTCAAATAAACATTTTAAAAAGTAAAAAGAAACCTACATAATTTTAATCCATTTTTTATTTATTTAACCTAATATATCCAAAATGTTATTGTCTTAAATAATTAATATAAAAATAATGAGATACTTTATATCTTTTTTTATGTATTAAATCTTGAAATCAAGGGTGTATTTTCTAATTATGGCGCACCTCAATTGGGACAAGTCACATTTCAAGTGCTCTTGCTTTTATTTTTTTATATTAAACATAATTTATTGTCAAATTGGTTTCCATACAACACCCAGTGCTCATCCCAACAGGTGTCCTCCTCAATGCCCGTCACCCACCCTCCCTCCCTCCCACCCCCCATCGACCCTCAGATTGTTCTCAGTATTTAAGAGTCTCTTACGGTTTGCCTCCTTCCCCCTCTGTAACTTTTTTGTCCCCCTTCCCCTCCCCCATGGTCTTCTGTTAAGTTTCTCAGGATCCACATAGGAGTGAAAACAGATGGGATCTTTCTCTGCCTGACTTATTTCACTTTCAAGTGCTCTTGCTTTTAAGTAGCTTCCATGTTGGATGGTGCGAGGCTTGATGTTCATGGGAGAAAGACAAGAAACGCCCTCTTAGCAGTCACTCTCCCAAGAATTCTGAACAGGAGTGTGAGCTAGAGCTGTAACCATAAGGTGTGATGAGCTATATCTCAGGACACAGAGGGTAGTGAGGATGACACCGGGGGGGGGGGGGGGCAGCAATATAACCACAGCCCCACACTGTGGGCCACAAGTGGACCCAGCATTTTGCTTTACCCACTCCCTATTGTTTGGAAAAAGAGTCAATCCCAAAATTCCCGGCCAGTTGGTGTAAGGAGAAGAACCCAAGAGAGAATTTGGTCTTATGTCAAGTTGCAGCAAAGGAGACTTCAGCCAAGAATCTGAAAAGAGAAATATAATGTCCTCTGTTTTGGAAGTCTGTGACATGGGTCAGACCAGTAACAATTCTTTAGTTGTGCATCAGCCTTCCCACCCCACGCCAATATGGCACAAGGGCCTTGAGGGGAGGAATTAGGATATTCTCTTTTATAATAGTTGCTGAAATTTCTGTGGCACCACAGTTGTGGTAAACTGGGTAAGCGTGGTCTTCTTCAACCTCTTCCCAGCACCTAGAATAGGACTCGCCATGGAGTCATATGCATTAAAAAGTCGTTGAAAGACTGACCAGAGAAACCTGAGCTCCTTTCCTTCCTGCTTGCAGCTCCCTCCTTCCAAAATGGACATAACCAGAAGGTTCACACTGCTCGTGTCTCAAGTAAATTGTTTTTGAAGTTTATTTGTTTGAGAGTGACAGAGACAGCACGAGTGGGGGGAGGGGGTAGAGAGGAAGGGAGAGAAAGAGAATCCCAAACAGACTCCGCGCTGTCAGTACAGAACCCGATGTGGGGCTCGAACTCACCAAGTTGTGCATGACCTGAATTGAAGCCAAGAGTCGCATGCCTAACTGACTTAGCTGCCCCTCAGGTAAATTTCTGTAGGCGTTACTATCCTTACCTACCTACATAAGTCAATGGGAAGAAAAAACTATAAGAAAAATTATTGGAATAAAAGATGTTACATTTGCATGATGTTCTAGATCATATAGAAGGCTCTCGTATGCAAATCTCATTTAAGCCTTCACATTTTACATGTTCAGAGAAGGTAAGACCCTCGGTTCACTCAAGTGGCTAACAAATCATTCGGCTGGAAACTGATCCTACAACACCTGACTCCAAATCCAGCTAATTTTAGTCTTCCTTTCCCTGCATTATGGCTGCCTTCAAATGCAGGACCACCTTGTACTGATAATAAAACGCTCTGCACAAATTCATGATATTTTTACCATGTTGTTATCAGGAGTACTCAGTTAGCCCTAAGAAAATATTATTATATGAAACTGCCTTTGACCTATCTTTACATATATTAAATACAACTATTGACCCACCAGAAAACCCAGAGTGGCTCTAAATAAAGATTTTCATTTTCCAGGTTATACCATGATAGTTTGTCTTCCAGAATAAAATGACTTCTTTGGAAGCAGGGGAGAATTGATTTCTTAAATCTGACCCAGACGTCAGATTGGTGTGCTTTATTGTAGGAGTCTAACTGAATGTTTTCTTAGCAGGATCTCCTGTTACTGGAACAAGGAGATTTTGCACAATTTATTCATCGAAGCAATGGGGGAAAACAGGCCAGACCACACAGCTGGCTTAGAAAACAATGTAAATGCCTTTTTGTTCAGTAAACAATTGAAGAGGGAAAATAATTTCCTCCCAAGCCAACTGAAAGTGGGAAAGGACAAACATTTGCTTTTGCCAAATTCAGTCTGAATTATTTATCACCTGCTACAGAACAGGGTATGTGAATAATATTGTAAGAAGCAGTAAAGCTCTGACACCTTCTCAAGAAATAGTTTGTAAGTATTTTGTAAATAGTTTGTGAATTGTCAATAAATTACCACGTATCAGTCCATGTAAGGAGTGGGTCATGGGCAGTTGTGGCCATCATTATACTCTCCTCGGTTCTACATCTTGGCCGAAAAAAATCTTAACACTTCTCAACACGCTGTTGAGAAATGAGTGGACTTGAAGCCCAGAGACCTGGCTTCATTCTGTAGCTGCATTGTCTTCTTCGAGTCACCGAAAATTTCTGAGCTTCCTCTCTCCTGTTGTTAAGCATGCTAAAAATATCTACTTTGTAGGGTTGTGCTGAGAATTAAGTGAGCTAATAGGAGTGAAATGTCCTTGTGCAATACCTGATCCACAATATTAACACCCACAGATCAGTGATCTGTAGGGGGAACATACACTCAGAAATATAATTTTCCTGATTTAAATATGGCTGCAAAATTGGTGTTGCCTGTCTACTAAGCTGATAATCATACCTGCTCTTACAGTGAACTTGAGATGATATAAGAGTAATGCATCACTCATTCATGTATTCTTTCACTGCATCATCATTTTTAAAAAAAGTTAATTTATTATCTACTGTGCGTGTGGCACCATACCAGACCCAAGGCAGACAATATATCTATTCCCCATAGACTACAACCTATAGCCTACTATTGACGGGGAATGGCAGGTGGTAAATGTCATTATACAGGAAGGGCCTTGGCTCCCTAATGTGAGACTGATGGTTTCAATGTCAACCATGCACAGCAAAAGACGTTCTCAGAAGGGTGTTTAAGACACCCATCTCATTATTCCAGCTTGCAGTCACAGGGTACCAGGCTGAGATACAGAGAAACAGCCTTCCCTTCTGAGGAGCACACAGGTAAACTCTTATGCTAAGGAGAAGCAAGAGTTCATTGGCAAACAAATTATAAGAATTCCGCACTTAAACAAGTGTTCTTCAAACAAAAATCAAAGGAAAGTATAAGATCTCACTTCTATTGATAATACTCTGCAGCAGAAACCAGATCTGAGAACACAGTGATCAGGACAAACTTCAGACCAAGATAGAGTTTTAAATACATGGTGTTAGGAGAACTGGGCAAATCATTTTGGAAAAGAAAGGCAAAAATTAGATTTATATCACACCATACACAAGAATAAATTCTGAATGGATTAGAAACCTAAATACAAAAAATGGGACCATATATATACTATATGGGTGAATTCCTTTTTAACTTCAGAGTAGAGACAGGCTTCCTAAATATGACCCAAAATCCAGAGGCAATAAAGAAAAGTTGATAAAATTGACTGCAGAAAAATATGCAAAAATGCATCACACAAAACATCATAATCAAAATCAAAAGACAGCTGGGGAAAAAAGCAACATGTACCATAGCCAAAGGTTTAAGATGCCTAATAAGCAAGGAATTCTTAAAATTTTAAGGACAAAGGACAAAAATAATAGAAAAATAGAAAAAAAATATATATGGACATACAATTCGGAAGAGCATATAAACATCTCTCTACATATATTAAAAAGTTCAAATTAGTTAAATAAATGCAAGTTATAATAATGCTTGAGTTATTTTTCACCTCTCAGATTGACAAATGATTTAAAAGAAAACAAATGGTACTGAAACGACTGGATATCCACACGCAGAGATAGAATCTAGACACAAGCCTCACACCCTTCACAAAAAATGGACTGAAAGTGGATTCTAAACATAATTTAAAGTACAAAACTGTTGGGGTGCCTGGATGGCTCAGTCAGTTGAGTGTCCGACTTCAGCTCAGGTCATGATCTCAGTTCGTGAGTTCGAGCCCTGCATCAGGCTCTGTGCTGACAGCTCAGAGCCTGGAGCCTGCTTCAGATTCTGTGTCTCCCTCTCTCTCTCTCTGCCCCTACCCCACTCATGCTCTGTCTTAAAAATAAGGCATTAATTTTTTTAAAAAAAGTACAAAACTGTAAAGTTCCTAGACGATAACATAGGAGGAAACCCACCCAATCTTGGACAAAGTAATGACTTTGTAGATACAACACAAAGGCATGACCCATGGAAGAAATCATTGATGAGCTAGACTTCATGAAAATTAAAATTTTATGCTCTGGGGAAGACACTATAAACAGAATGAAAGACAAGCCACCGACTTGGAGGACACATTTGCAAAAGACATGTCTGATAAGGGACTGTTATTCAAAAATATAGTCTTAAGTGAGAAAACGAATGGCATAATTTTCAAAACTGGGTTCAAGACCTGAACAGACACCCCACCAGAGAAGATAGAAAATATACAGATGGCACATAGCATATGAATGGATGCTCAGCATCATATGTTATTAGGGAATTGCAAATTAAAACAAGATGCTACTACTCACCTATTAAAATGGCCAAAATCTAAAACACTGACAACACCAAATGCTGGAAATTGAGGATGTGGAACAGCAGGAGCTCCCCTTCATTGCTGGTGAGAATACAAAATGGTACCACCACTTGGAAGACAGTTGGGTATTTTTTTTTTTTTTACAAAACTAAATATACTCTTACCCTTATGACACAGGAGTCATGTTTCTCAGTATTTACCAAAGGAACTGAAAGCTTGCACCCATACAACAACCTAAGCACGGATGTTTATAGCAGCTTTGTTCTCATTTGCTGAAACTCAGAAGCATCCAAGATATTCTTCGGTAGGTAAATGGATTGAAAGAAAGAAGAAAGAAAGAAAGAAAGAAAGAAAGAAAGAAAGAAAGAAAGAAAGAAACGAAAGAAGGAAGGAAGAAAACTATATCCAGACAATGGAATATTATTCAATACTCAAAAAGGTGAGCTATGAAGCCATGAAAAGACATGGAGGAACTTTGAACTCATATTATGAAAGGAAAGAAGTCAATCTGAAAGGCTAAATACGATATGATTCCAACTATATGACATCCAGGAAAAGACAAAACTATGGAGACAGCAAAAAGATCAGTGGTCAGCAGGGCCTAGGGAAGAGTGATGGATGAACAGGGACAGCATGGAGAATTTATAGGGCAGTGAAACTGTTCTATATAATATTAGAATGGCAGATATATGTCATTATATATGTCATTATTTGTCAAAACCCATACAGTGTATAACACCAAGGTTGAGCCCTAATGGAAAGTATGAACTTTGGTTATGATGTGTCAGAGTGGGTTCATCAATTGCAGCAACTATAGCACCCTGACCAGGGATACTGATGGTGGCGAAGGACACCCATGTGCGGGGCGGTGAATATACAGGAACTCTCTACTCTCCACTCAATTTTTCGGTGAACCTAAAACTACTCTAATATACAAAATCTCTTACAAAAATAGAACAACATATCCTGTTGGTAAAACTGTGAGACAACACATTCTCTTCAAACATTACTGGTAGACACGCGAACCAATACAACCCTTCTGGAGGGGAACTCCAGACCCAACAAAACTACCTACATGCTTACCTTTTGACTCCACAATTCAATTCCTAGGAATCTACGGCATGACATACAGATATGCACAAGGTTATTCGTGGCAGCATTGCTTGTTATTTCAAAATATCAGAAACTACTTAAATACTCAAAGCAGAATTATTGAAAATAAATGTGGCATGTCCACACAAGGTAATAGTATGTAGCTTTAGCAAAAATCAAGGAAGATCTCCTTTGGTTAATATGATGTGATTTTTCAGAATATACTATCACATGAAAAAAGCAAAGTGCAAAGTCGTGTCTACGGTATGCTACCCTTCATGTAAGAAAGAAAAGGATATAAGAAAATGCACCACACATAATTTTTGCAAAAGTTGAACAGGGAGGATAAACCAAAAACTAAAGAGATTGGTTATATGCAAAGGATAGCTAGGAAAAGGCTGGACAGGAGCAGAGAGTAGGGCCAAGTGGTCTTATAAGGAGAGAGGGCCGCTTCTCCGAGTGGACTTCTTTAGATAGCCCTCACTCTTAACGTCACAGGAATATTTCACAAACCCCCCCACATGAATCATTAAAATCAACCAGAATGCAGGGGAATCCAACGTGGAGAATAAAAGACACAAAATGAACTTCATCACATCGTTGCGAATATCGAAAGCGCACCGAAGGGGTTGGGGAAGCAAAGAACTGACCTAAACCACCTTGAAACACTGGCATTTGGATAAAATATCTGGTAAAGCACAAGACAATAAGAACTGCGTGCAAATGCTGTCATTCAGTAAAGTCATTTCTCATAGAGATACGGGTTAGCAGTTCTAAAACTATTTGACGTGTGTAATAGGATTATGTGAGGATTATATACTGTGCATGATGCGAGCAGGATTTCTTGCAGCCACAGAATGGGGGTGAGGGTGGGTACAGGGCACCTCTCTGAATTATCTTTGCAGTTTCCTATGAATCTATAATTATTTCCAAAAAAGAAAAAGAAAAAAGAAGGGCAAGGGCAGCAGGTAGCTGGAAGGACCGGGTCGAGATGTCTAGTCTGGTCAGTCCACGGGGCTCCAAGGCATTTGTAAATCTACTGCATATGCTCTCATAAGGGAATGTGTGTGAGCGTGTGCATGTGTGGGCATGTGCACACACTTTTACATAGGCATAAGTATGTATAAATAGAAAGGTGATGATTTTAGAAGAGATTTTTTTTCCTGATGTTTCTTATTTTTCTACCATGAACATATATTATCTCTAATGGAAGAAAAGAGAGGCATTTGTAATAATGTTAGAAAAAAAAATTGGAATTACTTGTCCAACCTAAACAATTCATCTATGGGGAAACCGAGGCCCAGAGGGATCGCATGTCAGGGCCAAGCTCCCCCAGTGACCCCATGGCAAGGTGAAGGCCACTGCCATCTATCTGTCCAAGGCTTCATCCACAGAGCCTGTGACATCCTTCTCTCTGGAGGAATCGACGCTTTTCTTCTCCCAGAGTCCAAGTTTCTATAGGAAATGTCAACAGCAGGGCCAAAGAAATTTCACAAAGCGAATAATAGACATATAATTAGTACTGCAGAAAGCAATTTGATTGTTGATGAAAAAGCGAAGTTGTCAACCAGAGGTATGCAAACAGGCTTTCTGTGCCAATAAAATTCCAGCAGACTTGTTTAAAATTCTCTACTGATGAACATCCTTTTCACATAAGGCAAACAGTAATTGTAAAAACACAGAACCACCAAAGTCTTTTAAAAGTCTCTGGCATAATTTCATTTATGTAAGACTTTTTTTTTCCCTTAAAACTAAAATTATCTTAAATATCAATTCCTAAAATTAAATTTAAAAAATAAAAGGCCACTCTTTCTTTGAAATTCTTTAAGTAAAAGATCTGGGTTATTCCTTGAATGCAGGAACAAAGAATTTTGGAAATAAAGAAAGATTTTTAGGCAGTTCGAAAACCCCAGTTTT
The DNA here is from genome assembly GCF_007474595.2 of Lynx canadensis. Lineage (NCBI taxonomy): Eukaryota > Metazoa > Chordata > Mammalia > Carnivora > Felidae > Lynx > Lynx canadensis. The sequence goes on from NC_044306.2 coordinate 195,887,319, forward strand.
CTTTAGAAATGACTAAGACTATTACCATTTTAGGATAAAACACACATAAAAGTGTGATTGGAAAATAGCTTATTTTCACTGTGTAAAGAAAATGCCTATTTGATAAAAACTAGTGAGTAGGGAATTTTCTGAAAAAGTTGTTTTGCTTTCAGATTCCATTTATCAATACGTGTTTCAACAAAAATCCATTAAGCACCTGCTTTAGACTGGCCCCACTCCCATTTGGGTTCCGAACATACATCCGTGAATGAGATCAGTAGAGCTTAAACTGTAAGAAATTCGTACGGCTCCAGCCCTAGGAATTTGGAAAATAGCCACATGTTTTTCCCATCGTGAGAAAGGATTGTGATGGACGTGAGAAGAGGCATCACCCTACTTCATTCTGCACACAAGGGAAAGGGTACCAGCAGTGGCTAAAGATTCAAGCACTTCCCAGACAGCACTTTGCCATAATCACGACCACCCACTGTGGTAAGTCATTTCTCTATGTTCCAGCCCTGGGAACTATGATTCAGAAGCTTAAGTAACTAAATGGGGGTAAGACAGAGGTAGCGATAGAGACATTTAAAGAAGGACAAGCTTGAGCAGGTATGGAATACATCCTTTACTCCCATTATCATGTTGAAGAATTTTTGTTAAGGTAGGGAGTGAATGAATGAATGAATGAAGAGAAGGACATAGGGATTCTCATTCTACAGCTATCCCTTACCTACGCATGGGTTAAGTTTCATGTTCTACTTTATTTTTTTTAAGTTTATTGATTTATGGGGGGGGGGGAAGGGCAGAGAGAAGAGAGAGAGAGAATCCCAAGCAGGCTCTGTTCTTTCAGCACAGAGCCCAACATGGGCCTCGATCCCATGAGATCGTGACCTGAGCTGAAATCAAGAGTTGGTTGCTTAACTGATTGAGCCACCCAGGTGCCCCCATGTTCTAATTTAGAGAGTAAATGGTGGCCCCTTAATTTCTGGGAAGGGCATTCTCTGGAGGCGCTGAGCATAGAAGGAATTAGAAAGAAAGGACAGGACTGTGGCCCAGCTCTGATGAGGTGGCAAGAAGGCAAAGAACCTGGGTCACTGCCCCCTTCTTCTTTCCAGTTGGTACCTTCATCAGCTTGGTTGAATAACAGCTAACACCTAGGACTTCAAAACCTCATCCCATAAAATAAAAACAGTGAAACGTGTCTCACTGTCCAGTTGTGAGAAGGAAACAAAACAAGCACATTGCGTGCAATTGCGTGGGAGGTTCTTGGCTCCTGGTTAACAGAACCTTCTTTCACAAGCGCCCACCTGAGACCAGGATGGGACCAGCAGAAACAGACTTGGTTGTGGGTTGCGGGGCACGAAACATGTCTGCTGGCTGAGGGAGCTGTGGAGGGAAGAAGGCGAGGGGGTAGGAGCTGGGTGGGCAGAGGCCACACAGTCAGGGTTTTTGAACAGCACCACAGATGTCACCATGGAATGTTGGAGTCGTCCTCCGAAGGTCTTCAAAAGTCAAGCTGAATCCAATCCAGTGAGGCTCCACCTAAAAAGAGCATACGGTCTGGATGGTTTTTCAAGCCCCTTCTAGCCCTCAGGTTCTGTGACAGAATCATCCTTAAAATAACCAGCCTTTAATTTTTTTTTTTTCAAGTACCTTCTTTTGTAAAGTCAGAGAGTTCAACCGATTGCTTACCTTCCATTGCCTCTCGGTGGGGTTTATTTATAGAATAATCACATGACAGACAGAAATACCTTCAGACCAGGAGGGACACCGGCCATCTGTTCCTCTGATGAGGCGCTTCCAGTGAGTTCTCCGGGATGCTGGTACTTAACAAAATGTTGCTACGGCATCATCCAATCTGTGTATTTATAGGGAAGGAGAATGTGTGTACGTTACATATTTGGACTTGTTTCTTTCAGCGGGAGAAATATAGCTTCTGCCATATGTTTGCCACACACATAATTACCTCAGCACTCCATACATCTAATTTTAAATATTTTACCATCCGCAGAGCAGCAGGTTAGAATCTTCCCCTTGAGTCCAGAGACACTTAAACCCATCATCCTGGAACAGAAGCCCTTTGTGGGAGGGTCATTAATCAGATAATTACTAACTTTCAAGCTGATTCTCTAAATAAACACTCCCCATTTTGAGGTATCTTCTGGAGCTCGGAGAGGAAGGCCATGGTTCCCAGGTGGGTCCAAGGCATGCGCCTTCACTCCCTCTGACTTCCGCCACCCCCCACAGCTCCTCTTGCGTGCATGAAGGGCCTGTTGGTAAGAATGAGACCTGTAGCTTCGCTTAGTATGCTTGTACCTCATGCCGCACTGTGCTACACATGGTATGTGAGGTACCTGATTTTGCTTCTCACAGCAGCTCTGAAGGGTGGGGCTCATAACCCCACCTTACAAGTGGTCAGACTGAGGCGTACAGAAGATAAGTATCTAGTGAAGGACAGAGCTGGCCCTCAAGCACAGACCTAGCTCTCTAAAGGGGACGCCATTTTGTTAAATACTTCAAACACGGGTTCAACCAAGATTACCCAAAGCCCTCCCAGCACCTGCTTTGACCTTGGGAATACGGTGCTCCACAGAGAAGGCAGAGTCCTCTCTCTCACGGGACTGGGAATTCTGACAGCAGAGGACGGACAAACAGCAGGGGAGAAAATGGCAGGTACTCAGGAAGCTATGATGAAAACAATGCAGGACAATACACAGGGAGAGCCCCGAGGTCACTTCGACTTTAGCTTTGTGGAATGAGCTGAGACCCGAAAGAGACGAGGCTGGGCAAGGGAAGCTCCTGAGGCAGAACATTCTGGGCAGAAGGAACATCTGTAAGCTCATCCCCTTTACAAGTTCAGATGGAAGATAGGTGGAACCAGATCCTCTGTGCAGGTGGGGATCCAAGTATAGAGAGGAGTCTCAGAGGCAGACAGGGACATGTTTTATAGAAGCTTCCAGACCAGGGCAGGGAGATTGACTTTTCTTGAGGTGTCTGAGTGGCTACTTGTGGAGCTGGACGTGTTTAAGGGGAGATTTTCATCATCTGGTTTACACCTTTCAGAACTCAGAATTGTACGTGGACGGGGGTGGGGTTGGTGAGCACAGAAGCAAGAGGAACCATTAGGTCACCACCACAGCAACACCCAGCCCAGCAGGTGGGTGGAGTGTTGCTGCCACCCGTGTGAGGGGTGGCCGGGAAGGGGGACAGGGCATCCTTCCCATATGAGCTCTATCTAGAAAGATAACCAAGATCTCATTAGGCAGGGGAATGGAGAAGAATATTTCATTTAGAGGGAACAGTGATTGCAAATATATGGAAGTCTCTAAGTACAGGGTAAGTTAGGGAAGCAGTAAATATTTGTCCCCAGACTATGGTGGGACCCAAACTGTTAGGAACAGGCGGTGAGGGGCCTTGAGCATATATAAGGGCTTCTCCACAACGAGAATGAGAGTCCCTTCCTCTAGGTGGACAGAGCCCACACCAGAGCTCATGGGAAGGAAAAGTGGGAACAGCGATCACTTCAGCTCCTCCTTCCTGATGACACCCTGAGCTACATCTAGAGCAGTGTGCAGAAATGTCTAATGTCCCTTCTCTACTCCCTCACCCCACTCCTGCCACCCTCTTACAAGGTCTATTCTGGGTTCTTGCTCAGTTCTGTAGTGCTTATGCATAGGACTGCCTGGTGGGAACAGTATGTGCCCCACATAGGAAATGGTGGTCCACACCCAGGACTGGTGCCAGGACTCTCATCCTGGAAGGTTCCATACTAGATGTTTGCAATAGACCCTTGATCCTCTAAGTGGAACAGCAGTATCAGAATTTCCTGGCGTATGTTAGAAATGCAGAATCTGGGGGCCCCTGGGTGGTTCAATCGGTTAAGCATCTGACTTTGGCTCAGGTCACCATCTCACGGTTTGTGAGTTGGAGCCCCACAGAGGGCTCACTGCTGTCAGCCTGTCAGCCCCGAGCCTGCTTGGTATCCTCTGTCCCCCTCATTCTGCCCCTCCCCCACTTGTGCTCTCCCCAAAAATCAATATAGAAAAAAAGAAATGCAGGATCTCCAGCTTACCCTAGAGTAATTGAATCAGGCTCTGCATTTTAGCAAGATTCCCAGGTAAGTTGCGTGCACATCTGAATCTGAGAAACACTAGTCCAGATAAAACATGTTCTGCCAAAGATAAGTCATGGCCGAGAAAGCCAGAAAGGGTCCAGAACTGTGCAGAAACCCACCGCGTGATGCTAGCTGAGGCCTGGGATCGGCAAATCCTGTGTCGAGGGCATGGGTGGGCACTGAATGTTTCGATTCCCATTGCCAGCTATGCTTCTGACACAGAGTTAGAGGCAGACATGTGTTCTTAGGGCCATGCCTTCCCTTGCTTCCTTGTGTCTACCAGTGAAGATACATCTTTTAATGGATACAAAGACAAGGTTGAAAGGTTCTCCTAATAAATAAATTTCCCTGAAGAAAAACAGAATATTTTCCCTTGACTGCCATCAGAAGAACTTAAAGTGCTCAGGAGAAGAAGAAGAAGAAGAAGAAGAAGAAGAAGAAGAAGAAGAAGAAGAAGAAAAGGAGGAGAAAGAGGAGGAGGAGGAGGACAAGGACGAGGGGGAGGAGGAGGAGGAGGAGAAAAGTGGGAAAAAGAAATCTATAAAGAAAATGAAAAACTGTATAAATTGCTTTATGACCACAAGAAATGTCCAATGAGTTATCTGTTCGTATGGAGCATTAGGTGCTCTCGTTCATCGGGGGAATCTACTCTTTTACTATGCTACATTATTGATACACAAGCAGACATTCTCTTTCCTTGCATTATTTTTTTATAAACTTACCACCTTTTAACACTACATAATCTCTTAGTTTTAATGTTTGGGTCTGAATCCTTAGGGTGATCTCAGTCTGAGGTGACTCTGGTTTGAGGTGTCGGGTCAAAGGGAGGAAGATCAAAAAACCCTAAAATATTAAATTACCACTCAGTATATGTGAAATGTGTCTTTGAAGCTCATGCAACTTTTTTTTTAGCTTAATGCTCGATGGCATGTCACTCTGTCTTAAATCTCTGCAAGAAAAAAATCAATTAGCATCGTCGAGCTGGTAATTCTACACCATATTCCGCAACAAGGAGAATGACAGAGAAAGAGCAATTTAGGCTGATAGCTACATCAAGCACAGTACAGTTGATTAAAAATTTAACAGTTTTTTTCTGATGAATGTCCTAGCTCAGATTTGGAAAACACTGACGGATTTAATTTTCCACTGACTAAATAATCATTTTATAAGCCATGTATAATTCATGTAATGGCAATGTTATGGGCTTGTTAAAAATCACTGCTACTAAACAGTTAACGCTCTCTAGCAAGCAGAGACTTATAAAGGATTATTATTGGAATTAGTTGGCACCCTTTCACTGAGAAAGGGGTTTTGCCTTCTGAATCTTTAAAATGAAATAGGTTCAACCTATTAGCACAAGTAACACCCCACCCCACCCCCTGACCAAAAAAAAAAAAAAAAAAAAAATCCATAAGTATGTACTGGGGAAAGCATGGGATCTGTTTACCTCTGTGTTTCCCAACCAGATAACCCTGAACAAGATGTTCAGCTTTCCCAAGGTCAGTTTCCTTACCCAGAAAACCAGAAAATGGTGATAATCATGCCTATGAGACAGTGTTAGTAGGGGAAGAAAGCGAAGCGATGCTTTTCTTTTTAAAACCACTTAATGGCGGGGCGCATGGGTGGCTCAGTCGGTTGGTTAAGCGTCTGACTTCAGCTCAGGTTAAGATTTCACAGTCGTGGGTTCTAGCCCCGTGTCAGGCTCTGTGCTGACAGCTCAGAGCCTGGAGCCTGCTTCGGATTCTGTGTCTACCCTCTCTCTGCCCCTCCCCTTCTCATACCTCTGTCTCTCTCAAAAGTAAATAAACATTTAAAAAATTAAATGTTCTGGCATTTAATGGCATTTTTTAGAGAAATAGAAATAGAAATAGAAATAGAAATAGAAATAGAAAATCAACTCTAAAATTCATATGGCACCACAAAAGACCCCAAATAGCCAAAGGAATATTGAACAAAAAAGAACAAAGCGGGATGCCTCACAATGTCGGATTCCAAAACGTATTTCAAAGCTACAGTTATACAAACAGCATGGAACAGAATAGAGCCCAGAAAGAAATCCTTACATCCATAGTCTACTGATCTTCCACAAGAAAGTCAAGAATACACAATGTACAATGCATAATACACAATTTTCCTTGTTAAATATATTAACCAGCCCCCCTGGAGACTTTAAGGGAGCTACTACTTGGTCGTAAAGTTCAAAGATTTCTCTTTCTCGTCTGGGAAAAAAAAAATCTGGTTTCTAGTTTAACTGGACCCATAAAACTGGTATAACCAGACAACTCAAGCTTGTGCTGAAAAATCCGTTAGCTTTGAGGTCCTGTATTTCTCTTCCATTCCCTGAGGTATAAAGAAAAAGACACGTAAGAAACTCATGGCATGTCAGATAATAAAACTAACTTGCTTGGGGCGCCTGGGTGGCTAACTCAGCCGACCTCAACTCAAGCTATCTTCTCACGGTTTGTGAGTTCGAGCCCCACATCAGGCTCTTTGCTGTCAGCATGGAGCCCACTTCAGATCCTCTGCCTCCCTCTCTCTCTGCCCCTCCCCCACCTCCCAAAAATTTAAAAAAAAAAAAAACTTAAAAATAAAGTCGTTCAATTGAAATTTTCATCTATCATGTGCAGAGAAACCACAGAAGAGAAAGATTTCATCTTTCTTTCGTTCCAGGAAGGCTTCCCAGAAGAAGGGACCTTGTGTTGGCCATTACAAGATGCATGAGGGTTCTGCATGTACAGAGAAAGGAGGGTGCATGGTAGCTTGCACAGAGAGAAAAGCACAGTGGCAATGAAAATCTTCACGTTGCCCCAGCACAGTGGGAATGCTTGTTGAAATTTTTCTCATTATCACGCATTGAAGGAGCACTACCACGTATCAGGAACTGTTCCCAAGAAACAAAAGGGTAAAGTCAGTTTTGATCTGTGCCCTGGAGTTCACGGTTGAGGCAGATAGAAAGTCACACATGCACATAGAGTGTGGAATGAAAAATGCAGTCCCAGCAGTGGGCATGCGTTGCCATGGGAACACAGAGACACTGAGTGACTCTGCCAGAAGAAGGGAGAGAAAAGTTGTGCAGAGAATTACCCATGAGCTGTGATGAGATCACCAGCAAGGGAAGAAGGAGGCAGGGACATCCCAAGCAGATGGGACATCATGTGGCACCAGAGCCTGGAGGTGGGGCAGTCCGTGGCTTCATAAGCCATAAAGGATTGCTAAAAAATTAAGAATTACAAGACAATGACAAAGGGCATTCAACCAAGGACAGGGCTCTTCTGAGTGTGACCCTTGTGACCACACAGGCTGCACACCCACGAGGTCACCCTGCCTATGGAGGAATGTGCACGAAATTTACCCTCCTGTTTCATCTCAGAGCCCTTTGTCCCAGTCCACCTCCAGGTCACTGAAAGTGACCACAAGGTTGTTACTTTTCCTCACAATGAAACTCTGATGTTGGAAAATCTTCACTCCGACCATTCTTCATTGCTACAAAACCGGTCTAGGTAAATGCCATTGAAACTGACTGCAATAAACAATAGAGAAACACAAAGGAAATGAAAACCACCACAGAGAATGCAAAAGAAACCAAGAGGGTAAAAACCCAAGCAGAGGAACTCCTGTCATGCAGAGCGATTTGTCTAAGATCAGAGGAGCTAAATGCCTCCTTGAGTCCCAGAATTCACTCACCATAATTGAAAAGCACTTTAGACTTTCCTGAAATCATTGCATTTTTCCCCCCAAACATGGCTTGAAAGTAGATTGCAGGATAAACAGAAATACCATGAAAAATTGTCTAGGGATTAGAAACATAAAACCTTTTATGTTTCAGAAATAAAGGCCATAAAAACAAAGTATCTATATTTAACTATTCCTGTGGATGGTAATGAGATATTTTTAGGAGAGAAAAAGCTTATATGGCATATGTGCATTGCCTTGTTTAGATCAGGTTAGATTACAACGTAATGACTAACCAACTTCAGATTTTATGGTTAAACAAAGCTTCATCTTATTTATGTGTGTGTTCTCTTTATTGCTTTGCAGAATTTCTGCTTCCTACCATTGAATATGGACTGAGGACTTGTCTATCGAAGATTCAGGGAAGCCAGGTCAGTTTTTTAAGGGATGTAGTGTATCAGTTAAAATAAAGTGGCATGACAGAGTAGTCTTGAGGGTGTCAGAAGAGGGTCCAGTCTTCTCATTCCGCCTCCTGGGGGATGCGTTCATTAGCTAAGCCACAGAATAGCTATCTGAGCAGGGCTCCGTTTCTCTTTGATTCTGTGCAGTGCCCTACCCCCCTCTCCCAGGCTCCTCTCAGCATGTCTGTGGGTGAGCACCACTGGCGCTTTGATGCACCTACCCCAACGGAGTGAGCCCTCCATTCGGTGGTACTTCGATTACGAAGCAGCAGCTGATGACCTGGTAGCTATGTGATTAATAATAACGATCATTTGCGGAACATGCACAGGTGTCTGATGTGGGGTGTAGCATTTTGCATGGATCACGTCTCATATTTCACTTACTCGTAGAGCAGCCCCATGATGTAGGTTCTGTTATTAGTCCCATTTTTAATGAAGGAAATTGAAGTCCAGACAGCCGTTTCCCAAACTCGCTCAACTGGTTTGTGTCTGAACCAAAAGGAAAACCAAGCCAATGAAGCTCTTCAGTTTGAATTGTCAACCACTGGGTCAGGACTTCCCCAACTTTCATCAGTTTTGTACCACTGTTAAAGGTGGTGGTCTGTAAACATAAAAAAAATATTCATCTATCCGTTTAATTGACATCTTTCCTAAAATATTACACATTAATATATTAAAATATCAATTGTTCATCCACATACCCCCTATGATCATCTTGTCCACGACCTGGATTCATTTGACAAATATTTATTGGGTCTATGCCATCGTGCCAGGCCAGAGAAAGCAACAACCTTTTGAGAAAGATGTGACTGTCAAAGAACAAAAGATTCTCCTGACATCCCAGGAGACAGTCGCTCCATCCTCAAGGAGATAGTCGCTGAGGACAGCATGGCTGTGTTGGGGTGCAGATAGGCTTTAGGGAGACTGAGAAGGTACCATCACAGCTGTGTTCTGACTGGTTAGGCCTTTTGAGGACAGGACACCAGAAACCCAGAGCAAGACTCACTCGGCGCCAGTGTAAGGAGTGAGCAGCTGGGACAAGGTAGGGTCCTGTGCTCAGCTCACTGGTGGACATGGGAATCTGGACTCCCCTTCAAGTCTCTCTTCTAGTAACTGGATGGATAGCAGGTCCCAGGAGGAAGCTGAGATTCATCTATTTTGATATCAGAAAATATCCAAAGGCAACAAATGTGTGCAGAGGCTTAAAGTCCTCACCACTCAGAGAAAACGAAACCCACTTTCCATTCTCCAGCAATTCCACGACAGACAGGAAGCTCAGAAATGAACATTAGCAAGTATTCAAGTGAATCCCACTAGAATGGAATTCTAGAATGGAAGCTCCTTGAGGGAAGAGAATTCTGCCTACTGTATCTCAATGCTTGGAACAGTGCAAGGCATAGGGGTGATACTCAGTAACTATTTGTTGTATAAATAGATAAATTAGAACAGGTACCTGCCTTCCTTTGGGACCATAAGTTGGAGAGTGAACAGGAATCTGGGTAGCAGCGTCACTAATGTATTGTAAAGCCTTATTGTCATGTGGAAAAGTCCAGACATTTCCTGTAGACCCTGAAGATGTTGATATATGTATCTTAAGAGCATGAGATCCAATCTACTTTTATGCCAGTGCAAGTTATTGTCTTTTCCCAGAATGTCTCATCTACTAAAGTGCCTCCCCCATAAAAATTACAAAAAATTATTGGGGTTTTGCTGAATGAATCACATATATTACATAATTATTCTAAATAAAGACTGGGACTTTTTTAAAGTTTAAAAAGTTCTAGTTTAACCTAGAACTTTCTTTTTACAAAAATCCATGAAGTAAGTACTATATTATCTCAATTTACAGAAGAGAAGTGAAGATAGTTTCACAATTTCTTTTCAAATCAAGCAGCTGGTGAGTGACAGAGAAAAGATTCAAACCCAGGCAGTCTGTGCTCTTAAACCATTGTATTTTATTTCCCTTCCAATGCCAAGGAAGATGAGTCCAGAGCAAAATTATAAGTTTGGCCTCATTTACCTTCAGGAACTCATCCTCTTTTGCCTGTTACCTTGTCCATTTCAGCCCTTAATATCTTTTATCACTCTCAGGGTTTTGTCTAGAAACAGTCCTACCAGCCTATGCTTATTTTCAAACAGAGAGACATTCCAAACAAAGCATACAATTTTCTGGGTCATGATTTCCCAGGTTTCCTGCCATGTATCAGCTGATAAGTGTAATGAAATGGATCTTTTTTTTTTTTTGATTAACGATTTCTATCCCCTTATTCCTCCTGTCCTAAGCACTGCATTGTGAAGATAGAAACGCCACATATGGAATAAACTAGGACTTTTCAGTTATACTGGTCACGTGGGATCAAAGTCATGTCCACTAGATCCTGTCTTGACCACTTCCTTTCATGCTCTGTCACAATGGTGTCCCATTTGATACTAAGCCCTGACCTGGTCAGTCTTATGGCTTGGGTCCTATCCTAGCAGTCTTTTTATTTCTATTGGTTTGCCATCCGAGATAATGGCTCTCCTTTCTGGCTTAGGTCTCTGGTCCTGGCAGAGTTGACCAATTTGGCTTGAGGCCTTCATTCTCCCCGGAAACTAATGCATCGAGGCCTCATGACCTAGTTCCCCTCCTGAGTCAACCAGCTTTCCAAGATTATGACTAATTAGCTGAGATCACAACTGGTGCCTTATCCCTTTTTTTAGGGTGTCTCATTCTACCCACCAAGGGACACCTGTTGAAAGGTTACCAATTTGTCACTTCATTATCTGGATAATCAGAAGCAGCAATGAGTCAATGAAAAGGTCACTGAGATCGAAATCAAAAGAGCTAAATTTGAATTTCCACTTTATTACATCAAGCACCTCAGTTTCAGTCGTCTCATCTATGTAAATGATAATAAAAATTAATTTCCTAATATTTTAAGTCTTCAGTAAGATAATGTGCCTGGAGGTAAGTGTTAATTATTATAAGCTACAAAAATGTCAAATATGTTTTTCTTATTCTCAGCTTCATCCTGTGCTAATAACATTTTCCAAGAACCATTTGAGCTAAGAAAGAGGTTAATTTCAAATCAACCCGCATTTCTTGGTTGCCTGCTTCTAAGCGGGCACGGCATTTGGTGCTGGGTACGAAGGTCAATGAGCACACTGGAAACACCCAGTTTGTCCAGCACCACAAAGATTGCAAATGACCTGCGTCAAGGTTTGGAACATACCAAACTATGTGTGAAGAGCAGTGAAGATTCATTGGTCATTTGGAGAAGCAAGCCAGGCATGAGTATCCCAAAATAAAAATTAATTCATTCATTCATTAATTTCAAAAAAACAAAAAACAAAAAACCTTTTTAATCTGTGTAAACCACCTTTAGGAAAAAGTCCTTCTCTCTGCGAAGTCTGAGCTTACTTGGTGAAGATCTGGTTTGTAGGGAGCCCTCTAGAGGTCAGTTGACATTATCGCTTGCATTTTCTGACAGGAGCCCTTGGGTCCTGCTTTAATATTTAATTTCCAGATGTGGATTGCTGAGCCCCAGAGAATGTAGCACTAAACGTCAGCTTTTAAAGAAAGACATTATTGTTATTAGAATTGTGGAAATATTAATGAGTTTGCGATATTTACATTGATATTATCAGGGAAAAAAAATCCTGAAGCAAAATTTAAAGTATAATTTTTGTATCTTCTGGTACTTTCATCCCTAACTTGCAGCTGTTTTCATTCCTTGTCTAACTAAACCTTTATTCCCACACTTACTACTTAGGAAAGATATATTTTTTGTGGACTTTGAAGTCTGCGAGAGAACAGTGTTTGTTAGATGTTTGTGGATGTTCTTGATAGACTCATATATAAATGTTCTTTCACAGTTCAGGAATAATCTTTTCTTAATTTCTTGAGTTTGCATAATACTGAGACCCTTTTTGCATTTTCTTTAATACCCTATAAATTCCAGTGTTACTGTTTGTGTTTATTGTGCTACAGGTAAAATTTTGCACAAGGAAGTTGGTTGTTTTTTGTTTGTTTGTTTGTTTGTTTGTTTTTAGTTCTCTCCTCTATCCTGATATATTGATCATGTAACTCATCTGGAAGTTGATCCTGGGCCATCTTGCAATGTTCTTATTTTGTGCTCTTAAATATCTTTTTGAAAATATGTGTATAAGTGAAAATTAATTTTACTCTGAGATAAATCATGTTTTATGTATGGTAGAAAGTCAATGGATATTTGTTGGTTGAGTTGACATAATTCTAGTTTCTTAACTGCTCTCCTGGTTGCAAACAGCACAAAAGATAAAAAGGTTTTAGTGATTCCCATATTGACAGGATGGATTGCCAGTGATAACCATAGACTTCCTCTCATCCCGATGGTTTTGAACCTATTTAGTAATTATAGCTATGTTGGGATAAAGGGTGTTTGAACTGGCAATGATAGATAGGCTTGATATCTTTGCCAGTTTCTGCTTTGATTTTTAAATGTCACTTGTCCCAGAAAGAGAACAAAGGTATTAAGACACTGGGACAGAAATCCAAAGCCAAGCAAAATAGGAAAGAAAGGAGTTTCCCATAGAGTGGAATGGGGTTGGGGGAGATTGAGGTTTGCTATTGATGCTACTCAAAGGAGTAACCAGATCAGAGCTGGTTTTGTCCTGTTATTTTTCTCTGGCAGATTTTTTGTTGTTTTCTTCCTCCCTCCCTCCATTTCTTTCTTTACACCTGTTAGGGAAGGGTTTCCATCCCCCGTAAGCCTTGGTGTCCAAGTGGAGAGACTTGTAGTAGACAAAGAGTGTTGATCTCCCTTCTGACTCTCACTGTTTCCCAGGAGAAAAGGAGTGATTTACCTTAATGGAGGACGTGTGAGAAGAAATTGAGAAGGCTGTGCTCAGCCCCCTCCAGGGGATGCCTGTCGTTGGTCATCTGCAGCGATGGCCAGGTTGACAAGTGTGTGAAACTATCAGGTGAAGTATAAGCAAGTCATATTCTACCCCAGACTTCCTACTGCACCTTACTCTCAGTGGCCCTTAAATTCAGGATGGAAAAGGAGGTATTATTTATGGCCACTTGAAATCCCAGTAATTCCTGTCCTTGCCCTTTTGAGTTGAGGTGGATTTCAAAATCATATACAAAACAAGATAAAATACTAGTAAGGAAAGAGAAGAATAAAATAGTAGGAAAAAATAGAAAACAAGGCAGCCGCTTACCCGTTTGTTCAGTCAACACACATTTACTGAGGTTCCAGGGTACCAGGTTCTATTTTTTTCTTTTATTTATTTATTTTGAGAGAGAGAGAGAGAGAGGCAGAGATAGAGCGAGACAGAAAATCCCAAACGGGCCCCACACTGACAGCACAGAGACCAGTGCAGGGCTCAAATCCATGAACTGTGAGATCATGACCTAAGCTTAACCGACTGAGCCATCCGAGCACCCCAGTGCCAGGTTCTATTCTAGATGGGGGTGTGTAATGACGAGCAAGAAAGGCAGGCTTCCTGCTGCATGAACTTTACAGAGCTCACCAATTTCACACCATGCCGTCTTTACTTTTTTCTCTGGAGGAAACAAGCACAGTAGGAGCTAATCTTATTAACAGGAAGAAAAAAAAAAGTGGGAAATCCATCTTCAATTACACGATGAACAGGAGTGTTTGCCTACCCAAAGGAGTGCCTCCCACCCCAGATTGCTGTGAGATATTATAATTCACCTCTTGGTAACCACAAAGAGAAATGGACATTGCGTTTCTCAGGATCCCTGACTTTCAGCTCCAATGGTTCAACCAGGAGGACGTATCTAATCCAGACCAGATCATTCAGAGCCCTGACCCAGTATTTTTAGCTATCTGAGGCAGGGAATCCAGGTAATCTCTTGAAAGTGAATGAAACTCAAGAGCTGTCAGCAGCCACGATTCAGGGTCGGCAGCAAAGACAGAAAAGTAAATGGGAGAAAATAATTTGCTTTCTTCCAGTTGGGCCCAATACTATGTCCACAGCTTGACAGCTGAACACCTCTCAAGCATGTCTGCATTCTTTTACTAAGACGCTGAGGTTTAAAAGAGTCAAACTGCAGTCATAGAAAGGGAGAACATAGTTATACACAAGCTCTATGCTCGACTTTCACATGACATTTTCTCCACATCTACCTGTCTTTTCTTTTCTTGTCTTGTGTTAATTTAAGATGTGATTTCCATTTATGTGTTCCTCAGCTATTCATCCTGGACCCTCTCAAAAAGTTACCAACTGATGCAAGGCAGTAATTTAACTTTTCAGAACACATCAAGGGCTTAGAATTTCATCTTGCTGTGTCCCATTTCTGACTGTAGTTAATGTTTTGATTCTGAATGATCCCTCCTTACCCCCCAACAATCTTCAGCATTTGGCATAATAAGTATTTCTTGCTGGTGTAATTTAAACCTCACTGGAGCCCAGAGATGAAATGTGGTCAATGGATCCCACAACTTGGAAGGAGAAAAAAGATGTTTATATCAGATACGACGTTATCATTCACCCTGTTGGTGCCACTGTAGATAAAACAACATTCTTTTTTAAAATTTTTTTGAAAGAAAGAGAGCTTGAGAGTGAGAATGGGGAAGAGAGAGAGAATCCCAAGCAGGTTCCACACTGTCGGCACAGAGCCTGACACGGGGCTTGAACTCACAAACCGTGAGATCATGACCTGAGCTGAAATCAAGAGTCGGAGGCTTAACTGACTGTCCAGGCACCTGAAAAGAACATTCTTGATAAGAGAATGAAGCAGGCTGTGAAATCCAGGTTCTTCTCCCACTCTGGAATGCTACATTTCCATGGCAACACAGGGACTATTTCACAATGAGTATCTAAAGTGCTGATGGTGGCTTTTGAATGTTTTCATTGTAAACCTTCTAGGGTTATTAGGAGACCAAGTAACTTTTGTCATGTCTACGATTACGGAAACTGAAACTAAGCAAAATAGAGAATAGATACCTTCCTTAGATTGAAAGCAAACAACAGAAAGGAAAAAACAGATTCTGAACCCAGAGGAAGTGGTGAGGTCTAGGGCACAGCTCTGGCAGAACATCTAGGATGCCCAAAAGCTCTCAATAGGTAGCAGTATGAGAACGTTCAAATACAGAGCAGTCAGCATTTTACAATGCTCACTTTTACAATTGACAATTTTACAATTCCTCAATAGTGATGATCAGATGCCTTGGCAATTCAACAAAATTATAGGGATTTACTACAAACGTACATTCTTTTGTCAATGGTAGCTCTCTTGCTCAAAAACCCTCATGAAATTTTGATCAACTGCAATGGAATGTAGGAGGCGATTAGCTGTTTAAATGCATAGATTTTGTGGGAGTAGTACAAAGACAGTCTACATAACCCTAGACAATCTTATTCTCAGAAGAATGTGCTTGTTCTAAGGACTCATTGATTGTCCTTGAACAATTTTGATCAAGTCAATCAGAATACAGTTACTGAAAATGACATATTCTGTGAGCCACCAATACCGTGCTCATTCCAAGACTGTGTCACTGAAGGTGACTCAAAGTCCCCACTTCAGTCACTTCATGAAAGGAGATACGTTCTCACAAAGCCCAATAGGCCCAATGTTTCAGAATCTGTTCACATAATTACAAATTGTTGGATATCCCTGAGACTGTTGTACCCATCTCCCAAATTCTTGGGCTACATCACCTTCTTGGCAGCCATATTTTGCTTATGGTCCAATGAGATTTTCTAGAAGCTCAACCTTAAAGATGAGGCAGATCCTAAATGACTGAATCATCCTGAGAGTTGGAGTCTAAACATCGGGCATAATTCATGTCCGTCAGACCTACGAGTTCTTTCTGAAATCAGGTTTCCAGTGATTTCAGGGTGAGCAATGGGAATCGGGTAGAGCCTCAAGTCTCCTTGTACTCAATCCACATGTTCAGCTTGCTCCTGAGTGCCTGTATTTCCTCAAGAAAAGCATCCAAGTTGAATATATTCTCCTTTTACCTCCTCAAGTTGGTGAATCCATATCTCTACCATAACCATGTAAATATGCAATAGAGGGTTTGAAGACTTGGGTTCTTCAAAGTCATCTGAATCCCTCAACTCTTTAATCTGAAAGAGCAGTTCAATAAACCTCTTCCAACGTTCCTCCTGACGTAGTCATCCATCTACACGAAACAAACAAAATTGTTTCCACTTCTTTCCCAGTGAATAGTCCCAAGCATGCATAAAATCCAGTCTCAATCAGTCCCTCCATTAAAACCTGCAGTGGAGAAGACTTACAATATTTAGAGCCCTAACTGTCTTGACGTTTGGTATAATAGAGACCAAGTCCATCAGTGTAGGTCTGGGATCCACATTCACTTAACAAATCTTCTCTTTCTCCGTGGATTCCCCTGTAACAACTAGGCTTAGCTTGTTATTCCTCAGTCCCCAAAGCTCCGATTCCTTGGAGGAAGATGAGTTCACATATTCTAGATCAGTACGTAACTATGTATGTTTTGTAGCATCCTCAAGACGAATGCCCTTGGCCTCATGGTGACCATCCCTCCGGGGTGATCAGATAACTGAATAGGGAAGAACTAGTTATTGACACTGCAATTCCCAGAAGTCAGTTTGGCCCACAGTATACAAGACATTGAGAACAGCTCCTTTATGAGAGGGGCCCTAAGGGCTACAATGAAGCCAGACGTCATTCGCAAGTGGCCTCTCAAAGGGCCCCTCCTTGTTTCGGTAGCATCCTATCTTCATCAACACTTGCAAGCCTGGATCTCTGGCCTGTGTTTCGATACCTGTTATCTCTGGCCTGCGTTCATGTTAGGTAATTCACATGTCACCTGATTCCCCATCCTCCACTCCCTACCTGTTTTTGGTCACTGAATGTAGGTTGTTCTTGGCGAATTGCTTCAAATCCCCTTGTGACTGAAACAAGCTGTACCCCATTTGGAACTTTGCTGTTCCCACGTGCACACGGCTGGTCAGTGCCCCGTTCTTCCACCCAGAAGAAGCTGTGATTGTCACAGTTGCATCACGGAGAAGAGCATGAGCTGGAGGGAAAAAGTATGTGAGATCCAGGCTCGGTTCGCTGCTTGCTATGGAAACTCAGTTTTGTTGTTTCTTTGCTTGTTTATTAGCTTCTATTTTACTACTCTCTGAAGGATCACATTGAAATAAACACTCTGAAGTGATATTCACTTTTTCCATCTGATATTAAGCGAAAATAGATTGTCTTCTTTTATCTAAACTAATACAACATGTTAAACGAGATGAGGAGAGGGGCAACGAGGCTTTGGAGTGAGACAGGCCTTGCCCAAATGGGCCCTCGTCCCTTCTCCTATTCTTCTGAAGCCATGAGCACTTGAGAAAGTTTCTAGGCCCCCTGTGTCCATTTTCTCAGCTGTAAAATGGGGATAAAAAAAAACTTACTTATGAGCATTAACAGTGAAACGACATACAGAACCTCAAGCCTGAAATAATTTTGTCCACAGAAACCTACCACATTCCTTGTGTAACCATTTACCAGGCTCTCTATTCTCTAAAAGTTTATTTAAATTGTCTCATTTAATCCTCAGGGGTTCTATTTTTATCTGCATTTAATAGGTGAAGAGACTGATATTCAGGGAGGTTGAGCTTCCCAAGATCATGAAGCCAGTAAGGGAGGAGGTTGGTCTTTGAAACGAGATCCCTTGGTTTCATTTGTTATGCTCCAAAGATGACTCTTCAGAACAGAAGGATTAGACATCTGGAAGACTTCTATTTTAGGTGGGACACCTGAAAATGGCAGACCACTGACAAGAATTGTGTTTGAAAACCAGCGCTCAGATTATTGTGCTTTAGAGTGGACTGAGAAGGGAGTTGAAAAACGAATGGTAAGATCCCTGATTCCTCAGAATAATCTCTGATATTCAGTAGACTTGAGGCTATGTGCAATTTCATGCAATTGTAGAGCAGTTATTGAGTGTGTACTTGGTACCAGAGAGTATAAGGTGCTAAGGATACAAACAGGAATAACTGTGGTTCCCACCCTCACTCTCACTGGCCCCGCTCTCTGAAACACATCCTTTATCATGGCCTTTCAGTGAAGCCCATCAGTATTAGTTAGAAAGCAGTTTCTCAGAATGATAGGGTGGGAAGAAATTCATTTGTATCTGGGTCTGGCAGCAGATCGACCAGTGAAACCTGATATTGAAAACCCTAAGCCTTGGTTCTTAGTTATAAAATCTAGACAACTTCCATACGGGGAAGCAGTGATCATCACATCTATGAACTGGGCTGTTAGGAATTGAAGTGTGTTCTCCAAAAAAGAGATATGTTGAAGGCCTGACACTCAGTACCTCTAAGGTAACCTTCTTGGAAAATAGGGTCTTTCACAGATATCATATATTTTCACTCATATGTGGAATTTGAGAAACTTAACAGAAGACCATGGGGGAAGGGAAAGAAAAAAAATAGTTACAGAGAGGGAGGCAAACCATTAGAGACTCTTAAATACAGAGAACAAACTGAGGGTTGATGGGGGTGGGGGAGTGACGGGACGGGGAAAATGGGTGATGGGCATTGAGGAGGACACATGTTGGGATGAGCACTGGGTGTTGTATGTAAGTGATGAATCACGGGAATCTATCCCCAAAGCCACTATGCTGCATGTTAGCTAACTTGACAATAAATTGTATATTAAAAAAAAGAAAATAGGGCCTTTCAGATTTAAGCAAGTTGATAAGGTCATTAGAGTGCGCCTTAATCAAATATGACTGGTGACCTTATACGAGGAGGGAAATTCAGGCAGGGACACACAGGGAGAACACCACGTGAAGACATGGGACACACAGAGGGAAGACAGCCACGTGACGATGGAGGGAGTCATTGGAGTGATACGTCTACGAAGCACAGCAGGTGAAGGCGAGGAGAGAGGCATGGAACAGATTATCCCTCACAGCCTCCAGAAGGCTCCAACCTCACCAACATCTCGACTGGAGGCTGCGAGCTGACACAAGCGTGAGACGGTGCTTCTGTTTTGTAAGCCATCAGGTTTGTGGTTTTGCTACAGCAGCCCGAGGAAAGAAACGCATCTGCCAAGTGACAAAGTTGGGGAATAATTCTCTAGGGAGTCTAACATTCCATGAGCAGGCAGAGAGCACCCACGTCAAGTAACAGAAGCCAATCCTGGTACACTGAAGTCCAGGATTTAGTGGGGATATTAGATCCTGAACCACCACCATCCTTCCGGATAATTCATCGCTTACCAGAGGAACGCAGCCCTCACACCCACTAGCCCAGTGATCCCGGCTTTGTCAATATGCACAGATGTCTGTACTCACTGACTCTTTCTCAGAGTTTTCTTTTTACCTTTATAGCCATCACTTTAAATCCAGCTGCACTCTCAACCAAACTTTGTCTATTTCACACTATCCCTCGTCACTTTCACTTGTTCACAAATGGGCTACTGCTGTAGTGAAAAATTCATTTTATTCTTTTCTCTTTGTCCTTTCTTTTTTAAAATTACCTTTTTAAAGCTTATTTATTTATTTTGAGAGAGAGAAAGTGAGAGCATGAGTGAGGGGCAGAGAGAGAGAGAGAGAGAGAGAGAGAGAATCCCAAGCAGGCTCTGCGTGGTCAGCATGGAGCCTGTCTTGGGGTTCGAGCTCACGAACTGTGAGATCAGGACCTGAGCCGAAATCAAGCGTTGAACACTTAACCGACTGAGACACCCAGGTGCCCCTCTATTCGTCCTTCCAAATCTCATGTCCAGGGTCCCACCAACTCTCATATTCCACTCCCTCCTAGAAATGCCTCTTTCAATACTTTCTAGACACAGGGAAGCCAGCCGTTGGCTTTCTTTGATATCTAATGTGTTTTAAACAATCCCTGGATATTTCTGTCCTTGCTGAGGAAAGAAATTAAAAGAAAGGGGAAAAGGAAGCTTCTTCACATATTAGGTATGGACTGAACTTTGATGAGCCCAAGACTCCTTAATGAGAACAACAGTAGAACTCAGACAGCCTGGCTTTGAATCCCTGCTCTGCACTGACGAGCTCAGTATCCTTGGATGGATTACGTAACTTCCACACGTCCTGACTGCCTGTAAGATGGGGTCAAGGTATTGTTGAAATTAAAAACAAAACAAAACAAAACAAACACAGTTGTGAAGATAAATGAATTAATAATGCACATGTACCTTATGCCTGATGCTTAATAAATAATAAGGACCCAGTAAACATTAGCTCTTCTTATTCGTTGCCTCTATTTGGGGTAAATATTTCATTTTTACAATGATGCATTCACAGATTTGTGTCTATTTGTTGTTTAAACTGAGACCTTTGCATAAAGACTTATTTTTATGCGATCTCTTAATAAGAAATTGAAGTGGTGAAATTGAAGTATAAATGTAATGAAAAATAAAATAAATCACATCAAATCAATGCCAGTAAATCTTGGTGGAGTGCTTCTTTAAAAAACCTGGCTTATGGCAATTGATCCTACACCTGCATTTTATGAAGCATATTTCATTTTTTAAGTATTCAATTACACGGAATAGGTGTGCTAGTATAGGCTGATAGCTGTGTCATGACTAGAGATCGCAGTAAATCTACATTTAAGAAAGCTTTCAAAGTGACTGTTGAAGCATTTCCTTCTTGACTGGGATTTTGCATCTCAGGAAGAAAGGGAATAAAAACTCTGAGGAGTATATTGGAGGGCAGCTGTATTCATTGGCATGAAATATACAATATAAGAATGCCAAAAAGAAAAGCAGTCCAATATGCCAAGGTAATTCTAGTTGTGGTCACTATTCAAACTGAACATATATTATGGATATAAATTTGTTGAACGAGTAGCTGTCTTCTACTCAGATGAAGAAAGCATAAATGGGAGAAATAAGCTCTCAAGAAGATAATTCTTAGTCTTATTTGAATATATTAAGCCCAGACAGGTTTTACTTGTTTGTTTGTTGAGGTTTCTATTTTTTTTTTCTCCTTTATTTTCTTTGTTTGAAGGGGGGCCTTATTGCATATGATTTAGCACTTAAATGACTTAAACTGATTGATAATTGGATGAGTGGATGGCTAAATGGACGATCGGATGGGGTCTGGGTAGGTGGTGGACAGATGTATTGATAAAAGTCTGATTGCTCCAAATACTCTTAAAGGCAATCACCAGATGCCCAGCACATAGTAGGCACTCCGTAAAATATTTTGACTGACTCAGTCTTAGAGGTCCTTTTATCTTCCCAGAAGCATAGTCAGTTCTGCACCAAATAGGCAAAGTTGGCTGCTTGTTGAGTGGGGTCTGGCATAGATCTGTCTTCTGTGAAGACAGGATGACAGGAGCCAGTGTCAGTGTGGACAGCTTCTGCTCATCAAGGTCAACTCCCAAGAAGAATTGAAAAGGAGACAGAAGTACCAAAAGAAAGAGG
Organism: Lynx canadensis; assembly: GCF_007474595.2. NCBI lineage: Eukaryota > Metazoa > Chordata > Mammalia > Carnivora > Felidae > Lynx > Lynx canadensis. Next base: position 195,908,905 of record NC_044306.2, read on the forward strand.
AAGTTCTCCCTTTATGCCAAAGGCACGTTAAAGGAGTTAAGACGAATATGGGATTTGGAATGAGAAGCCATGAGCTGAGTGTCCATGTCTATCACCTGCATGTTCTGTGATGTTAGGTGACCTTAGCTGTGATGTCTGTGACCTTAGCTACCCTGCATCTCATCTTTCTTGCTCGGAAACTGGGCAACATGCCCCCTCAGAAGGTTTTCATCAGGATTTAATAAAAAAAAAAAAATGCTTGTGCATTAAACCTTAAAATCCTCCACAGATTGACTCAGCATCCATATCGGATGCAGTAGGGAAGGTCAACTTTGTAAACTGTAAAAGGATGAGAGGTGAGACCTTCCACAGATAGCCGAGGTCTAGAGACAATGGTCCTGCTGAACAAATCTTCCGATCTTTGGTTCCTGAAGCAGTTTGTATAAAGTAAAATTCAGCAGCAAAGCTTGAGAGCACAAGTCAGAACAAAGGTATATTTCAACATATCTAACATCTTGCGAAGTCATTCGTACAATCCAAAATTGTATTTTCAGGAGGTAAAGGGGGAGGCGATTTTTTTTTCCCCTAGAACAACAACAACAACACTAGAACCACAGTCTGGACTGTGCCTGCAATCTCAGATGCTGTGTAAGACATAAATACATTATAAAACATGAGCTTGCCTCCCCTCAGTGCAGCTTTATTGCATATTTATGCCTGTGGCTTCAGTGTGCTTCTGAGACAGGAGATACGCTAGTTTGCTGTTTGGACGGGCTCCATTGCCCCTCACCTGTGCTGTGCTTAATCTGGCAGCCCCCTTCTGAGCCCAGAAAGCATTTTTTTTTTTTTTTTTTTTTTTTTTTTCTGAGTCAGGAGACTGGGGAGTCTGCATAAATCCAAAGACTCCACATCAGGCATCGGCAGGATGAACGTGCTGAGCTCTGAGGCCTTTTCAGAGCTTGCAAGATCAAAAACAGGAGGACAGCATTGCAGGTGCCTAACGTCACAAAAGACAGTCGCCAAATCACACGGGCTAATCAGAATGCCTGAAGGGTCGCAGAATGCGGACAGCAATTTCTCTTCTGCCGATCTCCACTCGACTTTTCTTGGGAACCAACAGGGAGATGTTGGATCTGACTATTAATGAATCAGGACACACTTTATTGGTCTTAAAGCACATTTGTCATGGCAATTTACATGAGTTAGCACCATGTTTCCAAAGCTTGCTACAGAATCTAGCAAGTATTCATTTTAATGAGCTAACACACCCAGAACGACTTCTACTTTTTTATGGTATTTATTACATATTGTCATAAACACTATTAAATTAAATTATGGGACCATTTGCAAGCTGAAAAAAAATAAATTGTTCATCATTAAAGCAAGAAAGAATCTTAAGAGACACCCACTCGACCAGTTCTCATTCCATTGGATACAGAAGAAATTGTGGCAGTATTCTTTGCCTCATCCTAGCTAAACGAAAAATCCGGAGGTTAGCACCTCGGCCATGGTACTAGAAGTCTGGGGGAAGAAGGAGGGCGGAGCCCAAAGGAAAAACCAACTTTGATAAACTTGTCACCACGTTATTAACCCTTTGGAGCTAGGAAGGAGAAGCAAGGTCATGGGCAGAATTGAGGATAATGCACCAGCACAAAAGGATTCTGCACAAAGAATGGGTGGAAGGCTTTGGATCACTTGAGCAGGTGAAACACAGCATTAGGCACAATTTATACTAGATTGAACCCTTGGATATGTGGCAGGAAGCCTCAGATGTGGACTTTAGCTTTATGTAATAATCATCAATAATACCTTGGCGTCTCAATATACGGGAGTGGTTTTATAAGCCCTTCTTTGATGTGAGGTGTTCTCTCTCTAGGACTTTTTGGAATGCTGATATTTGCCCTCCTCCAGATTTGCCCTGATTTCCCATACTCTGAGCTCCTTCCTGAGGATGCTGCCTCTCTCAACATTAGTATCGATGGTACTTTGAGAACATGGACTCTTGGTTCAAATCACAGACCTACACTTACTAGTTATCTTCCTTGGGAGACTTCCTCAGCCTTTCCGAAGTGTACAATTATGATATGGGAATAACGATAATAAAAATCTTTAGAGTTAGTGTAAGGACTGAGGAAAAATATGCCAGGTCCTTAAAACAGTGCCTGGTACCTAATGAATGCTCTCTAATACTGATCATTTTTCATGATGAATCTTCCCTTCCCTTCCCCTCCTCTAGTTGTCTGGGGTTAGCCTTCTGAGGGAAGGCAAGAACAACAGGCTGCGATTTTCTTTTAAGTTAATATAATTTCCAGATGAATACCGATGGGTTTTTTTTTTTTTAATATGTGGCATTTTGAAATAAGGGATAATGAGGCACATTGGTATAAATAGGTAGAATCCTTTTTAATGCAGGCGGATACAGGTATGCTAGAGACAAATCATACGAACAACACTGTCATCATTAATGTGATTTTTCAAACTGTGATCAGACTGGCTACTCAGAGCAAAGTCCAGAAAAAAAGAAAAATACAGTTACTTATGGATTTACACACTCATCGCATTCCTGGGAATCCAAAGTATACCAAAAGTGAACACAAAATCCCTTGGGATTTTATGGAAAACAAGCATATATCCTGGGTCCACACAATGACAATACGTTTTTTTGTTTTGTTTTGTTTTGTTTTGTTTTGTTTACTTACATGAATGGCAGAATGGACATCCAAATCATGCAGAACTTAGAATGATTCTTTATTATGTGGGCGGAACCATCTAGTGCGTTGCAGGATGTCTAGCCTTCCTGGGTCTTGCCTTCTAAATACCAGTAGCTCTCTTCCCTCACTCATCATGAAATTCAAAAATATCCTCACACAGTTTCAAAATGTCTCACAGGGTAAACCATTGACCTCGTGAGTGACCAGACCCGGAGGCAGTTTATTGGTGGAGTGAAAGCCACAAGCATTTTTTCCAGGGAATTCAGACCAATCATTAAGGGACCAGGGACAAAATCCAGAGCAATACAGTTAATGACAGGAAAGCATGAGAAGGAGGCCACAAGGACGGGGAACGGGCAGAAAGAGGACCATGACTATGGGCACAAGAGGAGCATGAAAGAAAAGAGAAAATACAGTTTCCTGAAGAAGAGAACCCTCAACAGGGTTGGACGGAGTAGGCGAATTTGGCAAAATGGGGGGCTGACGTAAGTCAACTGAATTTGAAAATTAAGGGGTCATTTCTGAATTACCTCCAAAGCCATCAGGGCTGCCTTTGTGGGTAGAGACTCTATTGCAGCCAACTTAAAACTGGACACCGAGAACCAGGGTCAGTAATGTTGCCAACTCTTTCTGAGTGCCTCAATGAGAGGGGAGCAAGATGGGGAATAACGACCGACATGGCCCATGGATGGAAGCACCTGGGTTTTAACTCACACCCCTCCACATTTCCTTCTAGAATACTGTACTTTTCCATGTTTGTATAAAATGTACAGGCCAAGAAAACCCAGAGGATCCATTTGGGTTTGTTTGTTTTTAAAACTAATGGCATTTTTTATTTGTTTGTTTATTTATTTATTTTGAGAGAGAGAGAGAGAGAGAGCAGTGGAGGGTCAGAGAGAGGGAAAGAGGATCCCAAGCAGGCTCCGTGCTGCCAACACAGAGCCTGACACTGGGCTAGATCTCACGAACTGTGAGATCATGAGCTGAGCCAAACCAAGAGTCAGATTCTTTTTTTTTTTTTTAATTTTTTAATGTTTTTATTTATTTTTGAGACAGAGAGAGACAGAGCATGAGCAGAGGAGGGGCAGAGAGAGAGGGAGACACAGAATTTGAAGCGGGCCCCAGGCTCTGGGCTGTCAGCACAGAGTCGGATGTGAGGCTCGAACTCACGGACCCTGATATCATGACCTGAGCTGAAGTCGGACGCCCAACCGACTGAGCCACCCAGGCGCCCCCCTAAGAGTCAGATTCTTAAGCAACTGAGCCACTCAGGCACCGACACTTCAGATTGAAACAAGGGAGACTTTTTCTTGCACAAGTTCTGAGGGAAACATCCATCGGCCTTCTTTTGAAATTCCCACCAGTACCTTTAAGCATGTTCTGTGTACAACCACAGATCACGCAAACAGTAACCCGTTCCTTTCTATTTCTCCACCATCTGCCAATCTGGCACGTTTATTCTTTCTTCCTGAGAGAAAAAAAGGTTAATATTGCTGTATCTAAAACCAGTAGGGCTCCCCCAGATAACTGTACCTCCCTTCAAAAATGTCAACAATTTCTGGGCTGTGGATTACCCAGTTACCAAAATTTGTCTTCAGTCTTGCAGCTGAAGCAGTGGAGAAGAGCGTCTTTAGGATTTCGTTTCTAGCGTGGGAAAGGCTTGAGCACGTTTATATCCTGATGAGGGCAAGGTAAGGAAGGAGCGGCTCATAGAAAGAGACAGAAAGTGCGAATTGAGGGAATAAGAACCTTAGCAAGGTTCTAGAGGGAAGGTATGCAAAATACTCATCTTGGACAGATGGAGGGACTCTCTCACAGTTAATAAGAGGACAGAAAAAAGTGTAGTTGTGCCTATGTTAAGTGTGGAATGGAGGGCGAAATGAGACTTTCTAGAAGCTCATAGACAGGCCTGTGTTACTTCAGATACTTCTAACAGATATCCCAGGTAAATCTGAGTTACACAATGAAGATATATATAATCTGATTTAAGAAAAAAAAAAATTCAGATTTGGCGGGGGGCGGGGGGAGGGGGCAGGGCGCCTAGGTGGCTCAGTCTATTAAGCGTCTGACTCTTGATCTCAGCCCAGGTCATGACCTCCCAGTTCATGAGTTCAAGTCCCTGGGCCGGGCTCTGCACTGACAGTATGGAGCCTGCTTGGGATTCTGTCTCTCCCTCTCTCCGCCCCTTCCCCTCTCTCTCTCTCTCTCTCAAAATAAATAAGTAAACTTAAAAATATATCCAGATTTGGATAATAATAATAATGTGAGGCAGTGAATAGAATTGTGTGGAGACAACCCTAAACCCTCACTCTGAACTGCTAGGTACACAGGCTGGCTGGGATGAGCAAATGAGGAGCGGTTGCTAGCTTCTCGATGTGGGAGAAGCATTATCTAAGCTAAGCACCCTGTAGGGATGCTGACGTACTGGTCCACGGGCCATGGATCATCTATTGAAAGCCACTGGTGTGTAGCAATTGGCCCCCTTCCCCTAGCATTCCCAGCCAATTTCTGCAAACCAGTGGTTTTCAATAGATGATCCATGGCCCGTGGACCAGTAGCATCGGCATCACCTGGGAACACGTTAGACAAGCCAAGTCTCGCACCCCCATCTCAGACTCCTGAATTAGACACCCTGGGAGTCGGGCAATTTGTATTCTAACAAACACCACGGGTCGCCACTAATGTCTGAGAACCACCGTTGTAAACAGCTGACAGCCCAAGTCTAGATGAAGGGACCAGACCATTGAACATTTCAAAGGCAATTATAAAGATTTTATAGAGATAAGCAGGAGGAGAGCTCTGTGTGATGCTCACACCATGTTTCTAGTAGCCACTCTCCTGGAGCCATTTCAAATGAATCCTCAAATTGAATTAAGAGAGTGGAAGTTTCTGGTTTTCAGCAAATGTAGCACAAATTTGATCAACCACAAGGCATTCACTAGAGTATTGCAGAGACAATGTTCCAAAGTTCATGCTGATTCAGGCTAACCTGATTATTTACTCCAACATTCAAAGCTCAGACATTTACTACAGTAGGAGAATATGAGATGGACTGAGGCTGGCATCCCAGCTCTGCCCTTGGCAAGCTGTGGGGCCTGGTGTATCTCAACCACTATGAATGGCATTCTCCTCGTAAAGCTCTTACAGTTACTGTGAGAAAAACAGGATAAATATACTACACTTAGCACATGTTTGAGGTCTCCTAACAACTCAGATAACGATACCCTAATAACTCATTGCCGTGTGTTTTTTGTTGAGCATCTTGTGGTGGTTCGTTCCTACTCTGGGTGTTGATGGCAATGGGTGAAGGGGGAGCACAGAGAATGGGTAAGAGAGATAGCATGGGAAAGAAGGACCACAAAAAGGCTTCCAAGAACATGATGTTTGAGGTCAATCTCGACACATGAGTGAGAGAGAGAAGAAGGATGAGGAAAGGGGCCTCAGAGCTGAGGGCACACGTGGATGAAGGCTGAAGACAGCTCTGCCTTTTCAGGAATGTTCAAGAATTGCAGCTCGGCTGAGGAGTAGGATTCATGCCCAAATGAGGGATGAGATAAAGCTGCAAAAAAGACAGAGACCCTACCATGGAGACCCTATTTGGCCTACCTGAGAAATGGGCATCTTTGGAGACAATGGGAAGAGATTGATGGGCTTTCAGAGGGGAGTGAGACCTACTGGAAAAACACAACCCCGTGATACCTGGGTGGCTCGGTCGGCTCAGGTCATGATCTCATGGTTCATGGAATTGAGCCCTGCGTCAAGCTCCATGCTGCCAGCACTGAGCCTGCTTGGGGTTCTCTCTCTCTACCTTTCTCTCTTCCCCATCCCCCACTTGCAACTCTCTCTCTCTCCTTCAAAATAAATAAAGACATTAAAAAAAACAAAACCTACCCAGCGATGGGCATTAAGGAGGGCACTTGTTGTGATGAGCACTGGGTGTTGCATGTAAGTGATACTTGGCAATCAAAAAGAATGAAATCTTGCCATTTGCAACGACGTGGATGGAACTGGAGGGTATTATGCTAAGTGAAATTAGTCAGTCAGAGAAAGACAAAAATCATATGACTTCACTCATATGAGGACTGTAAGAGACAAAACAGATGAACATAAGGGAAGGGAAACAAAAATAATATAAAAACAGGGAGGGGGACAAAACAGAAGAGATTCATAAATGTGGAGAACAAACTGAGGGTTACTGGAGGGGTTGTGGGATGAGGGATGGGCTAAATGGGTCAGGGGCATTAAGGAATCTATTCCTAAAATCATTGTTTCACTATATGCTACCTAATTTGGATGTAAATTTTAAAAAATAAAATTTAAATACATAAATAAATAAATAAATTCGTCTCCTGAAATCAATGTTACATCATATGTTAACACACTTGAATCAAAATTTTGAAAAATAGTAGAGCAAAGAGGGTCACCTGGCTGGCTTCGTTGGTGGAGCATGCAAACTCTTCATTTCAGGGTCATGAGTTCGAGTCCTATGCCGGGTAGAGATGACTTCAAAAAAAAAAAAAAAAAACTTAAAAAAGTAGAGCAACGAGTCTCAATTTCACTAGGAAATAAAAAAAAAAAAGGAAAATGAATCAAATATTAAGTACTATTCTATACCCACTTTTAAAAACAAAACAGCAGACCCAAAATGAAGAGGCTTATGCTAATCCTCGCATCACCAAACTTAATTAGTTTCAGCTCTCCCAAGAATGGAATCTTAAACCAGTCAGGAATTGCTTGATCACCACTAGTTAGCTAACTGCCTGGGAGACCACTGCCATCCTCCACAGGAAAGTAACCTTGCAATAACCAATCTGCTTTTTTGTCTAGTATAACTTCCTTGTTCCCACTCCCTTCTACCCAGGAAAGTATTTCGTTTTGTACAGTTTCCTGGAGCTCCTTTCTATCTGCTAGACTGGATGCTGCCTGTTGCATGAATTGTTGTACAAAGTCAGTAAGATCTTTAAAATTTAATAATAATAATAATAATAAACCTACTCAAACTACAGGGAGGAGAATGTATTGAATTGGAAAATAATTTGGAGTCAAGGGATTTGTTCGGAGCTTATGACCATAAATCAGGAGAACACAGATGAGGGCTTGGATGAGGCCATTCAAGGAGAGAGAGAGCTCACTCTATGAGATTGCAGTAGAAAAAAAAAATGTGTTTATGGTGATAATGGGATCCTCGTGGCCAATACTTTCCATGTTAAGAAAAAGGATACATGGAGCGGACCCTTTGAGCACATCTTAATGTGACCAGGGGTGTGCCAGGAGTCTGAGACCTCATAGCATCACAGGGAGAATGTCACGATGTGTGGGACCCTGCTGGAGGGCATTGAGGAACACAGTATAAATGCTGGAGGGTGTGGGTGCTTTACCCAAGTAAAGCAAGGTCTTGAGGAAACCTCTCCTGACTCCAAACCCAAAACCCCCAAATCACTCTATGAGGAAAGTGATATTCAGACGAGTTAAGATACATTACCTTCACAGGTGGTGATCATGAGAAAATCACTCCCTCTTTCTGGCCTTAGTTTTCTTCTCTATATAAATGATGAGATTGGAATTGACGATGTCAGGAAATGACCCAAGGCCGTGATCCTCCAATGGAAGCTTATGCCTGCAACCTGGCATACTGAAAGTTGTTGGATAAACAAGGTGCCTCTTCCCAGAAAAGCCTTTTTTCCTGATCATAAATAATTCAAAACCATTACCCTTCTGTTAAAATAAGCAAAGACATGATTTGCCATAAACTGCACATAGGCATAGATTTTAAAGATAAAACACAAAGCTTCCAAAGCACATCTGGCTTGCAGTGCATGATTGGTAGACTTCTGAGATGGTTCTCCATGATCCCCACCTCCTGGTGTTTACATCTTGTGTAATCCCCTCCTAGACCTCGTGACTTTCCTTTAAAGAATGGAATGCAGCAGAGGCAATGGGATAAAAATTTCTGAGGTTAGAGGATAAGACACTGTGACTTTCCTTCTCTCTCTCCTCACGTAATCACTCCGGTGAAGCCTGTTGCCATGGTCAGCTGCCGTCCAGAGATGTGCACTTGGCAAGCAGCAGCCAGCAAGGAGCTGAAGCGCTCAGTCATACCAGCCACAAGGGATGGAGGAATGAGGGGCAGAGGGAAAGGCGAATGAGTCTGGAAGCACAGTGGAGTCTGGACGTGATTGAAACCCTAACTGACCCCTTAATTACGAGAGATCGGATGACCCCAGCTGAGACGAACCTAGATTTCAGGCCCACAGAAACGATGAGATAATAAAAGTTGGTTGTTGACATAATTTGTAATGCGGCAAAGAGTAACTAATACACAAAATACGGCTTTGGGCTGTAACCGGAAACACCTGCCAAAGGAGTCTCTCTCTTACCTCTCTGCCTTTAGCAGTGCTTGGTGGAAATATCTCTGAAACATCCTCAGAAAGAACAACCTTTAATGAGGTGAAAGCCCGTGGAAGGCTTTTCCACTATAAGAGTAAAGCTTCATGGAAACCAATTTGACAATAAATTTCAGATATTGAAAAAAAAAAAAGAGTAAACCTTCAGACTTCAGCTCTCTAGAACGTAAAGTTCTCCGGGTCAGAGGAATGGAAAGGAAGCTCAACTATTTGCCCAAGTCTTCCTGGCTGGTTAATGCTGAGCTGGAATGAGCTCCAGGTCTTTCAATACCCAGGTAGCGTTCTACTAAATGACTCTGAGCTCCAAAATTGTAAATCTATTTGCATATGCATTATTACAAGAAGTATTAATATTTTATATGGTATATACATATAATCATAGTCATTATCCTTACCGGGTCCACAAAATTGTTTTCTAAACCTTTGCTGGCTTACTTGTTAGTTCAAGGCATCTGCATGCAAGGTTGTTTCGTTTTCTTTTTTTTTTCTTTTTTTTTTCCTGTTTGTATTCAGTGACTCCTAAAGGACACTATCAAGAATCTTTGGACAATGATCCCAGAATGTCGAACTGAAAACATTTCCCAAAGCCCCAAGACATATTTCAACACTCACCTCCAGATACCATTGTTGCATGGCTGCCCAAGATAAGGCTGGCCCTATTTGATAATTCAACTTCACTCCAGGGCAGAGGGAGTGAGGCAGAGCATCATAAACCCAGCCAATGGAATGTGTTAATAAAAGCCCTTGTTCTTCTTCCACCCTAAGGACAAGCTGCCGAGAAATGATACAGTAAATGTGGATAGACAGTCCCGGCTTTTAGAGAACAGTGAGTTGGAAAAGCTCATGCGTCCCTCGCCGTGGCTCTAATTGCCATGGATGCCCAGAGAGCAGGGGGGTAGAGCTTCCACTGTTTTTGTTGCTCCCACGCTTCTTGCTGCATCGCTGTTTTGGTTGTTGTCCCTTTAGTGTCCCTGTGCCCTTGGCGTGGTGTCCTTCAACCAGGTTGGAAGTCTCTCAATAATGGGGAGCCCAGTGCTCTCTATTTGCGGGTTGCATGCGTCAGGATGATCCAGATTATGTGGCAGTAACAAACACTCCCCAGATCCCAACAGGTGAAAACAACGAAAATATATTTCTTGTTCACATTAAATTCCCACCACGGATTAGCTGGAGATGGCTCTGGCTTGTTCTCCCTCCAGAGCCCAGGCTGTCAAAGGAGCCTTTTCTAAACCATTGAGGATTACCGGTGGCAGAGGGAAAGGCGACGTGGCAATTTTGAACTGCTTCTACAGTGTTTTCCCAGAAGTGATACGCTAACATTTCATTGGCCAGAGCAAGCCACACAGCCATTCCTGACCGCCAGGGGAGACAGAAGTGCAATCATAGCTCATGCTCAGGAGGAAGAGAGCTACGACGCTTACAGCAGTCTGAGGGAACATCAGACACATACTCTCAAGGTACGGTTATATTAGAGGCTAACGAGTGGGAAAGTATATGACATGACACGTCAACACAAAAACTGCAGATTTTATACCAAGGCTTGGTAGCTTGCACATTCCCATTCTTTTTGATCGAATGAGATTCTCTCCAGTCTCAACCACACTTAGCGGCGAGAATGCAAGCAAAGCAGTAAGGTTTCAGTTCATGGGTGATCTCTTCTGTCCTCTCAGCCCAGCCTCTTATCCCACCTCCATCAGGACCTAGGTTTCATCAAGTGTCCTCTGCCTTCTGTGTCTCTAGATACATCCCATATGCGGGTTCACTCCTTCTCTCCATGTTTTTTTATTTGTGTGTGTGTGTGTGTGTGTGTGTGTGAGAGAGAGAGAGAGAGAGAGAGAGAGAGAGAATGCACATAAGCAGGGGAGGGACAGAGGGGAGAAAGAATCCCAAGTAGGCTGTGTGCTATCAACACAAAGCCCGACATTGGGCTTGATCTCATGAACCATGAGGTCATAACCTGAGCTAAAATCAAGAGTTGGACACTTAACTGACTGAGTCACCTAGGCACCCCTCTTCTCTCCGTCTTTTCACAACCAAGAATCTCAAGAGTGGTCAGTGTCCGCCCCCCTCCCCCCCCATCTAACCTCACCTTCATCAGATGTATAGGTTCTGCCCACACTCAAAGAGAAGGAGGCTCACAAGGGCAAGGGTCCCTGGGATCATCTTACAATCCTGTCCGCCCCTGCTAACAAAGAGCCAAAGATCAAGGAAGGCCAACTACAGGTGGGAACCATTTCTTACTTGCTTAACACTTCTAATCCTGTAGGCTAACGTCTGTCAAATGAAAAAATGGGTGAATCACAGAGGCCACTGGATCATCTTCTACACACCTGTCACTATGACTAACTGGTACTACCATCATGGATGAATTGATTATCTGAAGCAGCCCCAAAGCCGAAGAGTGTCCTCAGAATAGGGTCTTTCTTTGTCCTCAGAATAGCGTCATGCATGGCCAACAAAAGCCTCCCCAGGTAAACCAGATGGCCCAGGTTCAAGTCTCCCCTTCTCCTTTTACCGTGTTGCCATTTTACTCATGCCTCAGCCAAGCTAAGCCTCCTTCTGTAAAGAGAACAATAATAGTGCCTCACAAGGTTTTCACAAGGATTAACCAACATATGTAAAGCACACACCTAGTCACACACCAAGTCTTCAGCCAGTGTCGATTATTGTTGTTGTCATTGCCTTCACCTGATCCTTTATGCCATGGACATCTTTCTCTCTACTTTCCCATTTCCCTCTCTCTAGTGTTCTCCTTTCAGAGAAGCAGCCAGAAGGCTGTTTCCTTTGCCAAAGTACTGACAACGGCAACACAGAAAACACCCTTAACTGATAATGCCCTCCTCCCAAGAGGTGATAGGATTATCGTTCCCTCCCTGCCACCTCTCGCCTGGGCCTGGACAATGGCTAGAGGGCAGGAAGTTGAGAGTTTAAAACAAGGGGTCTGAGTATCCTTTTTTTTTTTTCTCCCTCTGTTTGAATACAGTGATGTGGATGGAAGAGTCCTAAAGACAGGCTAAAGGTCTAGCAAAGCAAAACACAGATGGCTGATTAGAAATGGCTTTTCCATTAGCCATCTGCGTGACCTTGGGCACGTTGCATTTCACCACCGCAAACCTGTGTGCCCTCCTTGCAAAAAGAGTAGCTTGGCCCGGGAGATCTGATTTCCCTCGCTGACATTCTGACATTTCTGATCCGAGTACAGCACTGCAATCAGCCAGAGCCTCCTGTGCAGGAACCAAGGACACACAGTGCTGACGGCTGAAGCAGACTCAGCTCGTTCACTTGACTGGCCGGGGGCTGCCAGCAGAGGAATATGGAGCCTCTGGGAGATAAGGCTGAACATCAAGGGGCAGAAAGGCTGCAGAAATGGAAACTCACATCAATACTCTGTAGGTCTGTATATTACATTGAATTTTATAAAGTGTTTCCAGGTTCGTTGTCAATGTGGATTTCAGAAACAATATCATGGGTAGGCAGGGCGGTTATTTTTATCTACGTTTGTGAAAGGGCTGTTAGGTTCAGGCTCTGCCCCAAATGAGAAAGCAAGGTCTACAACCAGATATGGCATGGTAAACGAATTAAGACGATTTCAGGTCTACAGATTTATGTCTGTTGTCCTTCTGACCTTGGAACACGGTCATTAACAGATTCTCCGCTCTGAACTTTACACTCTCTTGACACATAAAAAAGGAGTAACAATGATAACGATGATTCAAATGTCAGAGGATGGTTTGCGGGGCCCACGGCGGATCACGTATATGACTTCACTTAATAAACCACGAAAGGTGTTTTTGGCTGGTTGTGTTGAGTTGTTCTGGCATCTGAGCTGAGGTACTACTCACTCACCCACGCATGATCACTGAGAAACAGGCAACATATTCTCCATAACCCTTGGGGCAGCTGCACGTTCCCGAGACTGTCTCTCCATCTAGGACTTTCTGGGTGTCACGGCACCTGCTTTGCACGCCCGTGTCACTCTTCGTCCCAAACCTGTGTCCATTTCTTAAAAGCTGTCACAACCTTCTACCTCACCAAGGACCCTTCTAGGATTACACTCTCCTAACTCAGCCACTGACCCCTGCTCTGAGCTCAGAAATGGCTGGCCCCCTCCTCAGTCTGGCCAGTTGGGCACTACTTGTCCTTGGCGGGACATAGAAGCAGAAAGAACACAGAACTGGTGCAGCTAACTTGACATCCCAGCTCAGCTGGATGACTCTGAAGAACTCCCAGAATCCACAGTTTGCTCATCTGCAAAGTTGAGAAAACAATCCCTGCCCTTCAACCCCACAGAATTCCCAACATCAAGAAAGGAGAGGTTGTAAAGTGATTGATTACCTCTGCAGAGCTGGAGAGATAGTTCTCACTCTCATTATTTCAAAATCCTCATTTTAATTCACCTGTTGTTAAAATCCTACCTAAAAATTCCCATGTGCAAATGATCTCTGACTCAGTGAACCTTCACGCTGCTTTTTAAAGACAAAGACAGAAGGATTTTCTCAGGGCTTAGTGAAAGCCAGGCGACGCGTTGGGTGAATCTGTGCGCGCTTACCCCATTTTATTCCCACCACAGCCCCCTGGGGAGCATGTCCCCGTCCCCTCACAGATGACAAGCCGCTCTCCTGGGTTTCTGGCCGGTGTGGCAGTATGTATAGTCATGCCTGTGACAGACGTAGAACTTCAGGTCTTGGCTCATCTGCAAGGAGGGAAGGGAGGTCGGACGTGTGAACTGTGATCAGCCAGGAGAAATGAATAGGCTGAAATGTGGGAACCGTGATGGAGAGCGGGGAGCTCACGTTTCAAACACGGCCTGAAAAAGAAGGCAGGGTGGGGGCGACCCCGGAGGGGGCAGGAGGCGGGTGAGGAGGGACGGCACACTGCTGCAGGATTCAGAGGAGGAGAGGGTTGCCATTGGGAGCAAACGCTCAGCAATGCTTAAGGTTGTTTAATACCTGTAACCCAAGGACGGGAAAGGGCCCGGTGAACTTGGCCAAACAGTTCTTTGTAAGTCACAGGGAGGCCATTTTCGGTGGTGTCCGGAGGGAAGGGGTGGGGACGCCTCCCTCTCTTGTGGCAGGGTGACAGGGCAGCGAGGAGGGTGCAGACAGCGAGCGCTGACAGCTCGGTGGGAAAGCAAAGGCAGAGGAGTGACGACGGGGGAGGGCGGACCGCAGCTCCAGGGAGGGGATTCGGGCCACGAAGGGGCCCATAAACTGGCCGAAACCAGAAGGATCAGCGATTCCCTCATTCAGCCAGGGCTCCTGCCATGCCATCTTCTGCGCTGCTCAGAGATCTCTGCAGGAATGTCGTCCCACCAGGCCCCGAGGCTGAAGAGATACACAGAGAAGCTCGAGCTCACTCACCCCTGGTGAGCAGCGGAAGAAAGCGCAGATGCCACATTCCCCATGACGTGCGCACACAGCATGCGGGGCCACTCACGTAGCCCACGTGCCCGGCACATCACACGCACAAAACGTACAACACGGGTCCTGCGCCTAACACCCCCCACACTTGGCAGACAATACACGCGTGGCACACGCGCGTGCTAACACAGCCTCCACACGGGCACACACACCACGCTGAAAACACAATAAGCACGTAGATGACACGTATCAAACGCACATCACACGCGCCACGCAAAGAACAGCGCACACGTCGCTTGCACGGCACGCGACGCGTACAAATGCTCGTCGCACCTACAAACGTGCGATACACATGCACAGGCACACAGCACGTGCTTTAGGCGCCCAGCACAGTCTGTATTCACACCTGCCACACGGACAGCGCACGCCTGTGAACGCACACACGCGCACCGCGGTCGAGTCGCCTAGCAACCCAAGGCTGTATACACCACAGGCCTGTGAATGGCATTGGGAGGGGGGAAGGGAAGCAGGTGTGCCAGTCCTCAAAGGGCCACAAGATCAAATATTTAACCAAGTAGAGAGGAGAAGAAAAGGAAACCAAGGGAAAAGGGCAGGGGCGCAAGGATGTGCCCTCCTCCACTCCGCGGATGCAAACCCCACGGCTCCTTTGCAAGCAGAAACTGTGATCCACTGACCGCGGCTGCGGACGTCCAGCCCCTGAGTCTGAGCAGGTGCCTCCGGGGAGGCTTTGAAGGACAGAACCTCCACCGCCACCCCTTTTTTCCTCCCTGCCTGGCGATGAATGAGTGGCCTCTTTCTTTGAAACTCACACACTTTGGGCCTCAGAGCGGCTCTTTGAAATGCTGATGGCAGAGAAAAGGCAGGGGAGACTGAGGGAGCTTAGTTCTGCTGGTGGGAAAGAGGAGCTCAGAGAATGGGCCGACCTGAGCTAGAAAGAGCAAGGTTTTCTCTCTCAACAGGCACCTTCATTTTGCGCTCAAGTGATCCCGCCATGAGCAGACTGAAAAAGTGTTTTTGGTTTTTCTAACTGATTCTTTTATGTAGGAAGAATCCCAGCCAAATGGGACTGTCTACTGTCTTTTCTGCCTCCGGTAAAAGTGAATGGGAGTAGGGAAGAAAGTTACCTTCCCTGGAAGGTTTTTCTTCTCTCCTATTTACCTCTAGGGTAGAAAATTCCAGAAAGCATCTCCAGGCTCTCAGCAGTGATATTCTGGTTCTACTTCTTCACTGCTCCCCAGGTCTCTTCTGACATTGCCAAGCTGCCTGCTGAGCTGTCATAAAATGTTCTGAAGCCTTGCAAAAGGAACAGGCAAAAAAAAAAAAAAAAAAAAAATCTCTTAGCCTGCTTAAATTAGTCATTGTCTCTAGCAGGGGTATTCATTCCCTCTCACTTTTCTTGTCTGGCTTCTTTTTCTTCTTCTCCTTCTTTTATTTTTCCTCTCTGCAGTTATTCTGATGTGAGTTCAGTATATACATCCACCCCAGAAAGGCCCCAGATGCCAAGAAAGATCCCACCAACTCACCCTCTTATCACGCTCCTCCTGAGGTGGAGGCTTGCTGTTCTCTGGCAGGCTGCAGAACGCCTAGTCTCACACCCGTCTGTCTCCTGCTGGGTTTCTGCACAGCACAATAATAAGGTGTTCCAACTGACACAGAATAGAGTCACAATGCCCTCAGCCATCAACACCGGTGGGCGGACTCAGTGACCGTCTCAGGGTCTGCCCTGAGCTCAAAGAATGGGCCTAAAATCCATTCATTTTGTGAACACTCATTTATTGAGCAAGGCTTCCTCGAATTGCGGGCCCGGATGAGGCATACGGTCCAGGGGCAAATGGTGACAACACCTGTTTCACTCTCAAGGTCGTTTCTGCTTGCAGGTTCGTGTCCCAGCCATTCCACTGCAACGAGACTAAACCAGGCAGACGCCACGATGCAAAGAGCAGGGTCCTCGCCTTGGAGGAACTCAGCCTCCTGAAAGGCAGGCAAACAGACAGTTAAAATAAGACACGAGAGCTAGGACAAAGGAATGCACAGAGCCATGTGCCTGCGTCCCTGTGTCCAACACGGTATCTAGAACAGTGAGCTCTGAGACACCTCTTGTTGTTGCTGTTTTGTTTCAAGCAGTGACAGCGTTCTGTAGATAGCACGTTCCCCACAGTGATCTACTCTTTCTTCCTCTTCACATCTTCTTTCCTTGCTGCCTCCCCCTCTTCCAAGAGTCCGGAATCTCCTGGACACATATACTCAGGGAGATGGTCAAGGGAGTGGGTGATGATCAAAGGTAACGAACATACGTTCCCCTGTGTCCCTCCTCAACCCCTGCGGCAAAATCACAGAGACCGATGTTGCCCCCCGTCCCCCACACATTTTCTTTTTCTACTAGATACTGGATGTTTACGGGGAAGCTCTTTTGGCTGGGTCTAATCGGTTTGCTGCTGCGTCCCTGTGTGCCAAGGTCCAGCCCCTCCTGATGGCGCCAATTCAGAGCCCTTTCCCCACCATTTCTGCTCCTGTGGGTCTGTCTGTGCTAACATAAGCAGGTCTTGCTACCAAGTGCTCAGGACCAATCCTGCTGGTTTATCCCAACAAGGTCAACCTGGTGACCTAATGGTCCCCGTTACCCCCAGGGAAGGTTGATTGCTGCAGATATCACTGAGTATGGCCTCGCCCTTCGGTGGTCACTCTTGGGGCCCTTGCTGAGGTGAGGCGGCAGGTTCTCCCCCACCTCATCTTCTGCTCTTATTCTCTGAAGATCGTGATTTCACCCACCGTTTTCTTCTAAGAGTCTTTTTTTCCAGACTTCTCACATATGACTCCCACAAATGAATCACACAAGCTGGGAGTTTCCATGTGAGTAAAAATGCAGCTTCCATCCACAAATGTTCAGTGTTCCTGGGCTTATTGTGTATGTTTGATTTCTGTCAACGTTTTAATTAAAATGTCACCACAAATTTAAGAGAGAAAGAAAGGGCAAGGGAGAGGCCAGGACGACAGAGGTGTGCTAGGACGAATCAAGCTCCATAAGCAGTTTCTCCATTTCCTTGTCCTCCAAGTGCTCTGAATTTCTGACATTTCTGTATTTTTAGTAGCTTCCAGTCCTGAAGTTTATGGGTTGAAAAGCGTGAGGCATTGCCTTGCCAAGTGGCAAGGATATAAAAACAAGCGATAAACAGAAAAGTTAACTGAACAAGCGCATTGCGTCGAGATGAAAGCTGAGATGACAGGAGGGTCTCTGAGAACCCGGGGTACAGGGCCACGCCAAATGAGGACGGAAGCAGGAAAGAATGCAGAACATAATCATTGCTCTTCGCTCTTCCGTGCTGGTCCCCTGAGACATCTTGTCTCCTGCGATTGTGACTTCTTCTGGGGGAAGGCCGATGTTTGATTTTTCTGCTGCATTTGCCCACATTTCATAGCAAGGTACTTAGCACTCTGTGAGAGGAAATGGGATCATCTAGAAAGGTCCAAAACCGGCAGACTCCTGTCCCCAAATCTGCAGGTAAATCTCCATGTGACCTTGAAGAATCACTTACCTCCCATTTTCTTCAGCTGTAAAATAAGTATGGCCGGATAATCACCAAGCTGCAGACTGGCTTTAAAACTTTGTGAGTCCATAATCGTGACTGTTGGATCAAGTTAGGGGAGAAACTCTGGGGCTCGATGATGAGTATGTAGAAGTTGTTTCAAAGCGTGGACTTGGATCTCAGTTTCTCTCGTGCAAATCAAGGACATTAGAATAGATGATAGTCTTCATTCTATTTCTCTCTAAAATGCAAGAAGTATCTGAATCAAATGCTGAGCCTTCATCCTCAAAGATCAAGCCCCAAATGGCTCTTCATCGGGGCTCAGTAGAAAGAGGAGGAATAGACCTTATCCACATATAATTCACTGGCCCGTTGATAAGAACCTGTATTTTCCATGGGTTCACTTTTATCTCAGCCATAAAATCTCAATCCTGTTTCAAACATGATATTTTCCCTTTCAATATAAGAAGCAATTTATTTTATTGTTACTTGAAACTAAAGAATCCAATAAACTGGTTTGGAGCCAAAGAAGACCATAATGACAAAATGATTGATCTTTTTATAACGCATCGCACCGCTATCCTCAAATTGGAGAAACGCAATATAGAAGATACTCATTTATACCACCGGCTGGTATTTATTTCTGTAATAGAATGCAACACTCCTTTGTATTTATTAAGGATCTGTCACCACTAGAAATACAAAGTAAAAGGGCTTCACTGTGAATTCTCAGGCACGGTCAACTATCGGTTGTTATGCCCCACTGACGTCAAAGATCCATATGGGAGCTTAAGGCAGAAATATCAGAAGTATTGCATAGTGTGAAAAATATAAGTGCTGCAACCAGTATCCATTGGTAGCAGTGGAAGGTAAGTAAACAGAGGCTATTCAACAGGACAAAGAAAAACATGTTTTCAACCACTGGAGCTGTTCAACAATGGAGCTGACAAAAGGGTATTAACACAAGAAGTCCTGCTCTGGGCTGGATGCATTGCCTACCACCTTCCTACACCCTCAGAGTACCCTCTGAGACACATCTTATTACTTCATCACACAAATGAAAAGGCAGGGGGTTCAAGAAAGGTAAACCATTGTCATTGGGCCATTGAGCGGTTACATGTTTGAACAAAGACTTGAAATGCATTTTGGCTGATTCCAAAGCCCACGTGTATCACTGTATCACAGTGCATGTTCATGAAGTATGTTCTCATACTAAATTTATGTTCTCATGACTTGTCTCATGGCCAAAGAAAGGCCAGCTGGTAACAACATATTGAATAGTGACTATTTGCTGAGTTCTTAATGTCTGTCATATTTTGTCAAGAATAGTCTTGGATGAAGTTGTACTTGAACTACATGAGGTCTTAGGGAACACATCCCTCCTCAGTACCCTATACTAACCCAATGGGGTAGATGTAACCGTTGAGAATTGTCACAAGGTTTTATGAATCCTGCGGGTGGAGAGCTTATCATGGAAGACTGCCTGACTTCCTAGTCCTTATACCAAAAGTTGTCCGCTATTCCAAACCTCCACTGAGATTCAGTAAGATTCTGTGATTCTTAAACTCCTCCCTGCCACCTACACAGCCAATGAGAGGGAAACTTGTCTGATTTTTCCCACAAGTGCTCATGCATTTCTGGAATCTTTGCAGTGAGAGAGGACTCACCACTTCTCCAAAACTGCCTACTAAATTTTGAACAATGGTGACCCATTCCATCTTTGTACAGCTCTAACTCCCAGAAAATGTTTCCACAGACATCAATTGTCTCTTTTATAGCTTCCACATTTTGGTTCTCTTTGTCATTTTGAGTCAAACAGAACAAATTCACACAAGCCTGTAATGTATCCCCTTGGTGTGTGACAGTGAAGATGGTGACAGTGTCACCAGGAGTCACAAGTCCACTCTTAGTTCTGCTTCTCACTTGTGCTTTGAGCACTTGATCGAGGTTGGGTTATTTCACCTCCCAAACCCTCCACTATACAGTTCACGCTCCCCTCTGAAAAATGAGTAACTTGTATGTGATGAGTTTCTAAAACTTCCTGCACCTTGGATTCTAAGTGATTTTCTGAGCCCTCAGAATAAACACTGATAGTTATTCTATGTCCTTCTCGAACTGGTCTCCCAGAATTTCACTGGGGGACTTTCCATGGGTGAAGGAGTTCAGTGCTGGTATATTTTTCCCGTATAACCCGAAGATCTTTCTAGAAATGCCTTCCCGTTTGGTTCTCACTATCTGACCTCAAGGATCTGAGACAATGAAATCTCCTCTCCTCCCACAAAGATACAGCATTTAGAAATGTGCTAAACCCTAAACACATATTATCACCATTACATCACCATTGCAATCAACTGTATCACATCACAGCCACCAGCCTGGGCCTGCAACTTTCACAAATAGTTCCAAATTCTTATCAGAGTCCCTTGCAAAGATTGATCCTTCCGTGAGCTTTACATTGAAAAATACTCTGCTTACTACCCAAAATGCAAAAATATGCATTTTAGATAATAATACTTAATTTCTGGATTGCTATTTGTATTAATCAATGGCCCATGTCACTGCTCCTTGGAAATTCTGATCTGCCCGAAGGATGTACACACCTGGAAACTGCTACAATTTCAACCACAAGCTGAGGCAACCATTCATTATGTGCAATCACCATTTTTTTTACTTTGGCGTTGGCTCATGTCGGATTTCTGTAGCACTTTTTGATGCATTTAATGCTTAGCAAGCCTTCACGTGTTCCTTTGCAGATGGTCCAGGAACTGAGGACCCCAGATGGGGAGCTTCTGTGCAAAGCCCTCCATACCCCACTTTGAGTTCCAACCTTATACTAACTTTGTCTTATGAAGGCTTGGACTTAAACCACTAAAGCAAATCACAGGCGGGTGTGGAAGAGAGTGGGGAGGGGTCACTGGATGAGGCAAGAACTCGTCGTTGATAGAGACCAAGAAAGACAAAACGCTCAGTGTAATTTTTGCCCCATGGAGGGAATCACTCTTGGATACTAAATCAAGCAGACTGCACTTTTCCCGATTGCCCACAAAAGTCGAAAGTTGGTTTGATTCCCAAGAAACACCAATGTGGATGAGGCTCTGGTTTGCAAGGGGAACTGGTTTGTCCCTGTCCTGTACTGACTGGCCTCTGGACATAGTTGCAGGAGCCTGATTCTGCTCATTCGAGATGTGACTCTGTGAGGGTCAGCCTGGTCTTCTCAGAAGCCAAACTCGGGTGCCGCACTGCCCAGAGAAACTTGCTCCTTAAAACTGTTGACTGCTTCTACTTGCCTTGCCATTCATGGTTATTTGAAACAGAATTCAGCCTCCATTCACAACTGTGCTGATTTTCTTGAAATTTGCTTTTCTTCTGTGTGATGAAAGACATTATGATTTTTTTTCTTCCCATCAATTTTCTGACGGCTGGGATACGCCTGGGACTTGTTTTGGTAAATATGCCTCAGACGAACTGATAAGGAAGCATCCAATTTTGATCGATGAGAAGCGGAGACTCGCACTTTGAATTTTACTAAATCTTCCTTTGGTGGATATCCAATAATTTAAGATAACCACCACCTCCTTTCTCTGGTGAGAGATCTCTTTCCGTTTTTCCCTCTTCCCCCCAAATGGACTCATGGTCTAAAATGGGGTGATGGTTGTACTTCACTTTTCAGGTAACAAGAATCAGTCTGTGGAGTCAGGCCAACCCCAATCCTCCCACAGTAGGAAAGGAGTTCTTTCCTCTCAGGTGGTGAAGGCGGGAGACATTCTCAGAAACTTCTGGAAGTTGGGGGTCCAGCTTTACAGAGAAAGTTTGCAAGAGGAAAGATTGAAGCTAGATGAGAGAGAAGCAAAGGTAAGTGTAGAGGAGAAATCCCCATCATAGCCTTCAGTCACAACCGGGTCCTTCCCACTACAGAGGTCAATAAATGGCCCTATTCATTTCAACTAATTTAAGTTTGGGTTCTCTCTCTGGCTACTGAAGAGAGTCCTGAATAGCACGATTCTTGGACAAGAGATGTTTTTGATACAAAGCAAAGGGGATAACTGTTGCTGACAGAGGCTGCCCACAGTGGGTTAGAGAGGAATCCAGAAGTCTGAATTCCACTGCTTTTCTCTTTCTTGCTGTTGGAGCCTCATCAAGCCATTTAACCTCTCAGAACCACGTCTTCCTGGGCAGAAAAATATAAATAAGCACCACCCTGTATTTATTGTTCATGCCTTTTCATTTTCTGCATTTTCAATGATCTAACATCTCGGGGCCTTGCTGACTCTACAACGACCACCCTTCCCAGGGCCGGCCAGTTCCTAGAGACAGTAAAGGGCTTTCCTAGGAGCATGCTTTTGATATGCAGGCCAACCCATCCAGAATGTGTGCACCCAACTTCCTCTGCTCTCAAGACCTCACACGCTAGGCCACTATGTCCTGCTCTATTCGCCCCAAGGCCAAGTGCCAGATGGCTAGGAATAGCTCCAATGTCCCAGAGTGCCCTGACATTACTCCAACTCACCAATCCTAAATCAGCTTGCCTTGCCTGTTCCTTCGCAAGGAAACCACTGTAAAGGCTCCTGCACACCTTTTCCCCTCAGTCCCTCTGCTTCCTGACTAACCCTAATGCTGCCCTGCATGGGTCCCTGTGGTGTGATGTCCCCCTCTTCTTGGGAAACGTGAGTAACTACCTTTCCAATGGCAATCGTCTCCTGGCCCGTGAGCCTCATCCTAACTGAATAATAACAAAGCCTGTATTTAAAAACCCTACCTCCCAAGGTTTGTGAGATAAAGCTGCTCATGTGGCACTAGGCGAGATGGGCCTGCACGATTTGGCGGTTCAATCAATGCTAGAAAAGACTCATTTACCGATGTTAAGATTGGAGGGCATTTTGAGGGTGACTAAGGCTGCCACACGTTGGGCCAATGGTCGACACCCAAAGTCTTTCCTTGCAAACCTCCAGAGAAGCAGATTCTGGGAGAAGTGTGCATGATCATTTTTCATCTCACTCATTCTGCGGACATCCGTGAAGCACCTGTGACCTGCAAAAGTGGTGAGCAAATCAGGTATCGTTTCTGCCCTCATGGAACTTAATCTTATAGATAAAAGATATTGAACAGGAACAAAGCTACAGCCATGATACACACTGTGGACATGAAATACATATTGTATATGACACATGCAACTTCCTATCAGCCTACTTTTAGAGGGAAGGGGAATAAATAATTGCTTAAAATTAATTCTTCTACTTTAGATAGACCAATTTCCTATTTATCCTATATTTTCCTACTATTTCGATGATCATAATACTTATATAAATAATATCACAGTGACTGAAGTAATACTAACCTAGACATATTCTAAATGATAAGGCCTTGGGCACCTGGGGTACTCAGTCAGTTAAGCAAGCAATTCTTGATTTTGGCTCAAGTCGTGATCTCACAGTTCATGGGATCGAGCCCCACATCGGGCCCCACGTACCGACACTGTGGAGCCTGCTTGGGATTCTCTCTCTCCCTCTCTCTCTCTCTCTCTCTCTCTGCCCTTCTCACATTCTCTCTCTCTCTCTCAAAATAAATAAACATTAGAAAAGTAATAAAGGATAATGCCTCAAATGTGTACAGTACCTTACAATTTACAACCTACCCACATATATTAATAACTACGTGTGTGGAATGTTCGTCTCCAAGGTGCTTCCTTCTGGCCCTCCCCTAAAAGCTTGGTGCTCAGATCAGAGAGAATCAACCCAGAGCTGGTTAGAGCCAAGGCTCTGAGTGCCTCTGACTCCAAATACAGAATGACTGGGGTTTGGGGGGGGGGGGGAGGGTTGCCCTGTTGCTGTTGTTGAATTAGTAGATGACAAACAGTGACATCCTGGTTTAGATGCTTCTGAAAATGAGTTCAGTGACGCCTACAGCCATGCAACATTCTCTTTCTCCCTCACCTGCTATGACCTTGGGGATGTTACACCCCACGCAGTCCAGAACCAGTTTTGCTCCAGGGAGGGGAACTGGTAAAATCCGGGTGCTGCAGCGGCTATCTTGTGAAAATCGGGGTCCTGGAAGGTGAGAACTTCTCACTTGCAAAATCAAATTCCTTTACAGATTAAGGACTCACGGTGACAATATGAAACTTCTGCTAGAAGCAGCATCTTTTGAACAGCCACCCAGAGTGGGGAACAGCCACTTTTGAAGAGCCGGAAGGGAAATTTCACCTGTGAGCCAACTCCTGACAGGCTGCTCGGTCTGAAAGCAGCACGGAATTGCACTGTCAACCTGCACAGAAGGAGCCCTGAATACTAGGAACAAAATGCCTGGGGCCCCCCTTGACCTGAGTCCCTGGGGTTGATTCTGACTGCTTCCACCTTGAGTCCTAAGAGTGTATTTCCCCCTCGAAGAGGGAGGCTGGCCAACCAGCAGAGCAGGGCCCGAGGGATACAGCTGGAGGAAATGCCTGCAGTGGCTCAGAACGGGAAAGCCAGGACTTCGGAAAATCTTCATAACCAACACATTTTCAAACAGGGAAGCTTCACGCACATCGAGCTCAAGTTATTTGAAGGAAAAAAAAAAAAGTGCTGATACCGAGCCACTTAAGCAATACTTGACGGCCCCATGCTTGATTGAAAAATAAAATATGGTGTCTCCCGTGGGCACGCTGTGCTGACTTCACAAGATTGCTGCAGCTGGAAGCCCGGGGAGCCTTGCAGCTCAGTGATGGGTGAATCTCCCGAGGTTTAGAGTTCAAGTTCAGTTCGGGTAACAGCTGAGCTGCTTTTATGTTTCCAGAAGCTTAATAGAGTCTGGGGGAGGAAGGAAGAGGTTGGAAAAAGGGAATTGCTTTGAGCGGCTGATTGCAAATGCACAGATCAGAAAAACAGGAAGGACAGCTGGGGAGGCGTGATCTCAGCCCAGACACGGCACGTGGGGGGTACCAGGAGGACAAGCCCTCAGTGGCATGAAGGGACAGTGGGAATGAAACGGTGTCTGTTCCCTTGTTTCTTATTCTGAGGTCTCGAGTTGGCTTAGAAAGACGAAGGTCAAGTGTGTAGTTTCCTTTGATCCGCCCACATCAGCTCTAAATGCGCTCATCATTTCTGCCTGCACAGTACTGAGTGGATTTGTCTAGAATAGTATTGGCTTATGACGCTGAATCCACTCGACAAACATATGTTTAAGATCCACCATGGTGGGTCCGTATGCAGAAGTCAGGGATGGGGTCAGGATGTGAGCCTCAAACAGTCACATTCAAAAGCCAGCACCTGGAACACCAACAGTGCATATGAAGAGTGGTAATTCCCAGGGACCTGGGGCAGGTTATCTCAGGCCCTCGTTGGTAAAACGGAGGTAATAACAAAACCTACTTCATAGGGCTGTCGAGAGGATGAAGGTGAGGTAATATATGTAAAGTGCTTAGAAGAGTGCTAGGCACATAATCAAGGCTGCATTGGTGGAGAAAACAGACATTAATCAAATAATCACCAAGAAAATGGATAATTAGAGAAACTGATGTGTGTTATGAAAGAAAGGCATGTAGGTAAATGAGACCCGGATGAATCCAGGAGAGGGAGAATCAAAGGTTATTTAAAAGTGGTGACATTGGAAGGGAGAGAACCAGTCGAGCGAGACTTTACTGGAAGGAGAAGAAGGATTTGGGAGAGCATTCCAAGCTCTTCCAAAACAATCCACCTTCCAGTAGATCCACGATTGGCAACCTTTTTCGGCAGAGGGCCAGACCACATGGCCATGAAGTCTCTGTTGCAAATACTCAACTCTGGTGACAGGCAATATGGATTGCCAACCCCTTCACTGAACGGTAAGCCTTCCCAGGCCACCGACCACGTCATCCTTTGGGGCAGCAGTCTCTGAAACTTACAAGGTGCTCAGCAGATGCTTGTTGAAGGAATAAAAGTAAAGAAGAAATGCTACAAGTATCTACTCAGGAGAACACCCTTCACCTTAGGATTCTGTTAGGTATCTAGAGGGATCAAGATATAATATAACTCAAATCCCACCTATTAGAGGATGCTTTCCCTGGTAAATCCACCCTGAAGTGCTCATTTTTAAGTTAATCTTCTCTTTAAGGGCCCCATCTCCAAATACAGTCACATTCTAAGGTGCTAGAGGTAAAGGCTTTAACATATGAACTTGATGGGGACACATTTCAGCCCATAACAGACAGAGAAAGCACCTGGGGTTACAAAGGGTGTATCACTGCCTAGCTTTGGGTCCAAGACTCTGATGAAAGCCCATGCTCTTCGGCAGGACAGCTCACTGGTCCAGTCCGTGGGTGCTCCCAATAGGGACGCCACCCCTTCATCCCTGGCACCCTATACCCTGCAGTTTTTCCTGAGACGTCGCCCCAAGCTCTAATTGCCACACCACCACTGCTCTCCCTAGGCCTCGTTGCAGAAGCTCCTGCTGGGCTAATCTCCCAGAGTGTTCTGTGGTAGAACTGGGTATGCCTTTTCTGTGCTTATGCTCTCCTTCCGGGGGGAAAAAAAAATCTGGTCCTCCGGGGAACAGATAGCTCATCTAATTGTCTCAGCAACATCACGCCTAGAGAACAGCCCCTTGGAGCCTTTCAAACAACAAACACAGAAGGTCTCATATGTGCATTCCAGACCCAGGCTTTTTATGTTTTTCCTCTGTCACTTCTGAGTCATGTGTCTGCTGCTGTGCTCAGGCCCCTTTTCTCATATCTTAGAGCAGCAAACGGTTCCTCCAGGTGTCCCTTAGCTCAAGATGAGATGACACTACTCCAGAAACGTATGTCAAGATGTTCCTTTCTTTTCCAACCCTGTGGCCTCTGATTTCATTAGACCTTCCTCTCTGGGTGACTTCCAGCTGACCTCTCCCACAGTCTCTTCCCATCCAACCCACCATTCCCTTGGGTCATCAGACTAATTGGTTTACAACTCAAATCTCTCCATGTGATTCCCACATCTGATAGTGCTCACTTCCCCAGGTAGTTGAGGAGGTGAGGATTATTACCTCCCTACCTGGACCCACCCCGTCCCTCACAGCTCACTCCCCCACCCGCCGTCAGGAACTTCTCACATCATTGCTCCACCCTAGGTTTGCTCAACTCCAGTCTTGCTTCCCTTGCTTCCCTTACTCGTGATGCTTCTGCTTATCTCCTTGTCAGCCTTGAACCCAGTTTGGCATCATCTCTCAAGGAGGCCTTCCCTGGCCCCTCCCATACCGGGTTAGGTCCTGTCTGCCGCCATGACCCCTTATTCATATCTCTATCATTTAGTCACTAGAGTCGATCATATTTCCCTGTTGTGTATCCATCTTCATGACAACATCATGAGCTTCTCAAGAACAGAAGCTGCAAGAGTCACTGTTAAAGTCCCAGTGCTCAGGAGAATCACTTAACCAAAGCAGCCGACACTGAACTGAGCTCCTTGGGTTTGCAGCCCTCACCCCACGTCTCCGGCCCACAAACACAGGGGACACTGGGCTGGACGCCATCACGCCTTCTCAACAGTCTTCCCACCAAGATTTGCAAGGAACCTGGCAATAGTCCCAAATCCTTCCTCATTTGTCATATCTTTTGGCTCAGGAGCACAAATGCAAATCAGGTCTTAGGAACAACTCAAGGTAGTTCATCATTCCCCAAGGTAAGCGTGTAAATTAAGCTCAACTAATGTCTCTGGATTTTGCCAACCGTGGAATTATGTTGAAAAGACAGAGAAGGACATGCAACACTCTCTTCTTGCAATTGGCCTCCCTTGACAGTTGGTACAGATTCTGGAGAAGCCCCACACCTCAGTCTACCTTTTACCCAAACATCACCTCTATTTCCTGAGCTTCGGCTTGGACTCACCTGAGAAATGAGGTGGAAATTTGTGACCCAAATGCACTTTGGATGGAGGCCTTGTTCTCTCCCTGTTTGTGAAACCCTGAGCTCTAAGAAGGAAAGTCGCCCTTTTAGACAGAAATGTACTATTAAAATTCGCCTCTGTTGAACATGTCTACATTATGACCATAAAAGAGTGAGGTCTCCCTTTTGCAGCCAGTGCAACGTAGTTACCCTGATATTCCAGCTTCCCCTTGCCTCCCTGGGAAGATGATTTTCTTACACAGGTAATATGGGCTTTGAAATTAGAGAGAGAACGTATGTTGCTTCTCAAGCAGCTGTGCAGATGAGATTTGCTTCTTTGGAAGCCAGAAAAGTCCCTAAATACCTACAGCCAAGGCATCACCAGAGAAGGTTCTTGCTATAGACTAAATGTTTGTGTCCTCCCCAAATTCGTACGTTGAAATCCTAACCCCCGGTATTTGGAGGTGGGGCCTTTGGGAGGAGGTCAGGTCCTGAGGGTAGACCCCTCATGAATAAGATTAGTGCCTTATAAAGGGACCTCAGAGAACTCTGTCTACTTCCCCCCATGTGAGGATTCGACATGAAGTTGGCAGTCTGCAACCTCGAAAAGGGCCCTCATCAGAACCTGCCCAGGCCGACGCCTTGATCTCAGGCTTGCAGCCTCCACAACTGTGAGAAATAAATCTCTGTTGTACTTTTCTTACAGCATCCTGAGCTGACTTAGACAGCTCTGGATGCCAGAGGTTCTCCGGGCTGTCTAGAGACTCAGGGAACTGCCCGATCGCCTCAGGTGTCTGGGCACGCGTGGAGTGGCAAAGTCACCTCATCACCTACGGCACCAGCTCTCCAGCCTACAAGCCGTCTTGCACTCCAATCGTGTCGGAGCCAGGAGATGGGTCTGCCTTCAGGGCACAGCTGTGACATCCATTCGGCCTGGGGCAAGTCACTTTCTTCCCCTGGGCTTTATCTTCCTCACCTCTAAATGGCAAGGTGTATACTCAATGCCAGCCAGCACTTTCATTAGAGGGAGATTGCGGGCAAGTACAGTATCACAGACTTGTCTGAGCATCAGAGAAAACCATACACTCAAGAAATGCCCATTCTGTGGGGCGCCCGGGTGGCTCAGTCGGTTGAGCATCCGACTTCGGCTCAGGTCATGATCTCACAGTCTGTGGGTTCAAGCCCCGTGTCGGGCTGTGTGCTGACAGCTCAGAGCCTGGAGCCTGCTTCCGATCCTGTGTCTCCCTCCATCTCTGCCCCTCCCCCACTCTCACTTTGTCTCACTCTTTCTCTCAAAAACAAATAAATGTAAAAAGAAATGCCCATTCTGCGGGCCGTACCACTGGGGAACAGATTTCCTAAACCTAGACATCAGTCCCATGGCTACCCCTGGGATCCTGGCACAGCACCCCCATCTGGCAGGAAAACTCGCTGGCCCGAAGGAGAAGGGCGAGATTGCAGAGTTAAGCAATAACAACAATTAACAAAACGCTGGGAAAGCTGCAACACAAGCCCATGTTTCAAAAGTCTCTTGATTTCTGAGCAGAACGATGGGCTTTCATTTGCGTTCAATTTCCAAATATGTTCCCCAGTATCAATTCTGAGTGACTTGATGGGTAGTGATCTTCCCAGTGTCTGCCCGTCCTTCTCCGTAGCTCCTTGTAACGTCCTGTCTGCTCTCCAGCAGCCCCTCCCTGTTCCAGCTTCTATAGTGCAGGGGTGGGGGCAGCTGTGGGAGGTACAGGACAGCAGACCTGGCCCATTTCCTCCTAAGCTCTCCAGACCTCACCGTCACCCACCTTCCCTTCTCCCCATCTCCACCGCCATTCAATGTCTGCTAAGCAGGTAGTCTCTCATTCTTAAAACTTACTCATCTTACTTATTTCTTACCTCTGTCTGTCAGAAACATACTGGGAGTGACTTTAAAGATTTGAGAAAATTCTAAATATATTCTGAGCATAGAAAAGCAAACTCAAGATTAAGAAAGATGGAGAAGGGAAACATTTGAACCACGAGTGCCAAAAATGTTGCTTTAAGTATGTGTCAGATTTGGCTTTGCAATTCCTTGCAGTCAGGACACGAAAGAAAATCTAACATCGTCCTCTTTATAAGAAAAATAGAAATGAACAAATTCCTCCTGGGACAAAATTATATGTTTTTTAGCCTGCTACTAAATTCTAAAAGAGATTTCTCATGTGAGCCCTTTGGAAAATGCATAGCATAATAGGCATCGTTGTTGGAATATTAACAATTACATGCACACACATTTCCTGGACTTGTATCGAGCGCCTGACAAGCTGCTGGTTTCTAGGGATCCAAAGTGAAAAGGGGTTCCTGGCCTCCATGAGATTCATGAGTGAGAAGGATTGGAAACTGACCAATTCTAGAACAGTAAGTGCAGAGGAGGGAGGGGAAGAGTCCACAGAGGATGGTACATTTCATTCAGTCATTCAGTCATTCACAAAATACATGCTGACCTCCCAGCATGGGCCAAGCTTTGCTCAAAGCCCTTAGGATGCATCAGTGAAGAAGATGGACAAAACCCTTGCCCTCTGGGAATTTACCTTATGGTGTGGGAGACAGACATAAAACAACGAACGTGCGTGTATCCATGAGATCAATGATGAAAAATCAAGATAAAGCAAAGAGAGAGAGAGGAAAAAAGACCAGAGCTGCTATTTTAACAATGATGATCAGATAATTCCTCCAAGGGGAATATTTGAGCAGAGGCTTAAGATGAAGTGAGGGGCAAGGCATGTAAATATCTGAGGCATGACTGTTCCAGGCAAAAAGATCAGAAATCACAAATCCTGTGATGGGCTGAGTTGTGTCCCCCCATCTCATATATTGAAGTCCTGGCCCCCAGTATATCAGAATGAGACTGTGCTTGGAGACAGGGTCTTTAAAGAAGTAATGAAGTTGGGGCACCTGGGTAGCTCAGTTGGTTAAGCATCTGACTTTGATTCAGGTCACAATCTCATGTCTTGTGAGTTCAAGCCCCAGATCGGGCTCTGTGCTGACAGCTCAGAGCCTGGAGCCTGCTTCAGATTCTGTCTCCCTCTCTCTCTCTCTGCCCCTCCCCCCATCCGTGCTCTGTCTCTCTGTCTCTCTCTGTCTCTCTCTCAAAAATAAATAAACATTAAAAAAAAAAGTAATGAAGTTAAAATGAAATCATTAAGTTGGGCCTTAATCCAATATGACTGGTATCCTTACAATAGAGATTAGGACATGAACACAGAGGACAGATCCGGTGAGGACACAAGGGGAAGAGGCCATCTGCAAGCCAAGGAAAGAGGTGTCCGAAGAAATCAGCCCTGTGACACTTTGATCTTGGACTCCTAGCTTCCAGAACAATACATACAGAAATAATACATTTCTGTTGTTTTACCTGCCCATCTGTGGCATTTTGTTCTGACAGCCCCCGCGACCAGACTGGCCTGCTGTGGGGATTTATTTGGCATTTTTCTAAGTTGATATATTTTGAGAAAGAGAGAGAGAATGAACGGGGAAGGATTAGAGAGACAGGGAGAGAGAATCCCAAGCAAACTCCACACTGTCAGCGCAGAGCCTGATGTGGCTCGATCTCGTGAACCATAAGATCGTGACCTGAGCTGAAGTCGAGAATCAGAGATTTAACTGACTGAGCCACCCAGATGCTCCTTACTTGCATTTTTAATGAAGAGCTTGGTCTGCACAAAAATCAGGCAGTTTTTGAGGGCCTAAGCCACGACTTGCCCTTGTCTTTCTTCTCTTCCACCTAGTTCAGGTCCACGCCAGCCGCTCAGAAATACTGACTGACAGGTGAATGACCGAATGAAGGAATGACCACGTTGGACACAAGGATCCCAGGCCACTCGCCATTTCTCCATACCACCTTGACGTTTGCCAAAGTTCCAAATGTTTGTTGTCTTCTCTGGCCACCCCTCCTCTCATGCTTTATTTGGAGCCCTCCAACCACGGAAGTATAGCGCAGAGGCGCTCCTTCCAGAAGGAGACCGTGCAGTCTCACGGTGCAGATAACGCGTCCTGGAGTTGTTCCCAGTACTTACTTGCCCGACCTTCCTCGGTCCTCCACAGCTGCGAGATAAAGGGGCCCCACCACCACGATGGTAAGGAACCCGCTCAAGGACACAGAACACAAACAACAGAGCTTAGAATCGTGAAGCAGTGTGTCCGCCTCCAAAGATCCATTGGGTCCACACCCGCACGTACACTCACGCTCTCCCTCACCCCCACGCTGAGAACAAAGTTTCAGCTGAACAAAGACCGTGCTGCCTGCATTCGGGCATCTGGCAGCTGGCAAGTGGAGGGCAGGTCCACAGAGGGCAGAGGGCAAGGCTAGGAGCAGGCAGCCAAGACTCCAGCCCAAGTGCCTCCTGCTTCCAGAATAAGACGATGGACAAGTGACTTCAGTCCTCTGGATCTTTGCTTTCTTTCTTTTTTTTAAATTTATTTTTATATATTTATTTTGAGAGAGAGAGAGAAAAACAAACAAACAAACAAACATGTGAGTAGGGGGAGGGAATCCTAAGCAGGCGCTGCATGGTCACAGCAGAGCCTGACTTCAGACTCGAGTTCACTAACCGTGAGATCGAGACCTGAGCCAAAGTCAGATGCTTGACCGACTGAGTAACCCAGGTGCCCCTGAACCTTTGTGTTCTAATCTGGAAATGGGACCTGCAATACCTGCTTTAACCTTACAGTCAGATGGTGCTGACCAGCTAATGCGGTGCACACGCGACCGCTTTGCTCCTCACGAGGCAGCCCCTAGCTAGACACGGGGGTCCCCTTGTTGCTTACCGGACACTGTGCTCGGCCACTGGTTAAAAGACCCCGCTCCCTCCTGCAAAGATCCGTCTCACCGAGGGACAAATCGGAGCCTGTTTGGAAGGTCCTTCTGCTACTGAACCGGTTTGTCTCTATCATCCATACACCTGTCCTCTTGGTTTTTCTTTTTTGTGTTTGGACAAAATTAGCCGTGTTGCCTTCAGGATATACATCGCAGCCTTTCCGCGCTACAGTTTTCTCACGTGTAAAAGGAGTGTTTGCTGAGGCGTTCTCCAAGTGTCCTATCAGCTCTGAAAGTCTGCAGATCTACGGACAGAGAAAGAAAGGGGAAAAGTTACCTTTGAGTGACATGGCTGTCCCAGTCTTGCGTCCACCATTAATCAGGATGGTCAGAGGTGCAAGTGGCCTCCATGGCTGAGAGGCAGTTTCATTATCTGTCAGTGGACAGTGGGTCCTGGCACTTCCTCAGAGGGTAGCTCAGGGGTATTGATATATTGATAGAAGTTCTAGTTCGTAAAAAAGCAATTCATGAATATTCTGAACATGGTCTCGTCAAACCCAGCCTCCTTCCTGCCACTATCCCAACATTTCCAGGCAAATGGAACTCTTGATTGCTCTCATACGTGGAGACAGCATCAGAATGGAAGGAAGGAACACCCGAGACTTCATGAATTCACTTAAATGGTGCCTGACACATAGCGGACTCTGGATCATCTCCCTGGGCTTCAGTTTTGTCATCTATAAAGCGGGACCATGATCCTGACTGGCCGGCCTCACCCAGCTGCCAGTTGGTTATAATTGCCCAAGTTTGCAGCTGTATCTCATGGCTCCTGGTACAAATGAAACAATCCGCTAGTCTTCTGGCTGGTGTTCAATGGCCCATGACCTTCATGTGATGAATGTACTGGAGGGCTGATGGGCAAGGGGAAGAATCAACATTTGAAGCGTTCATCAGTCATTGCCACCCTAGTGAGAGTAAGAAGCTGATTGTTCCTTACAAGAAGATGAGGTCACAGCAGCAAGAGGTGAGGTCTAAGGGAGGGAGGGAAAAAAGGGAAGTGCAGGCAAGATGTGGAACAGAGCCCTCTTTCTCAGAGAGGCAGCCTTGCATCATCGTAGGGTTTCAGAGTTGGACTAGACCTTGACTGAGATGCCAGTTCCACTGTTGCAGGATGTGCATTGTGGCTACGTACATAACTCTCCTGAGCCTCGATGTCCCCACCTGTCTAACAGGGCTGTCCAGAGGGCGGGTGGGAAGATGAAATGAGTTGATGGGGACGGCATGCTGCCCAGGGCTGGCAGAGAAGTGCTACGACCTGCCCCTCTCGCCTGCCTGGGGCGTTGCCTGGGGCTCCCTGGGCTGCTGTAAGTCACCTTGTTTCTAGATGGCCAGAGGACTAGAAGCCAGGCAGGAATTCCAACATCACACGCTCTTCTTGTATGTAATTCTACCCCTGGGTTTAAACCTTGCATCCTGGACCCAGTCTTGTTCATAACTTGCTCTGTGCTCTGGGCAAGTAGCATCCTCTCTCTGGACCTCCGTTTCTCCATCTCCAACAATGGAGGCTGGATAATTTCCCCCACTAAGATCCTATTTACGTTAACAACACAGAAGACGCTGTGTGTGCTAACGCTGCCTTGTAAGAGCAAATGTTTATTTGGTGTTCATCACACTATGCTCCAAAACTTGATGCGTTTAAACGTATTTAGTCCTCACAAAACCCCATGAGACAGCCCCTCTTACCATGTCCGTTTCACAGAAGGAAAACAGAAGCACAGAGAAGTTAAATAACCAGGCTTAGGTCACAAGAACGGGGAGCCTTCCAAATTCAAAACGAGGCAATCGTTCTAGGGCTCAGACTCCCTTTTGCATAAATGCTCCCTTTGAGACAGACGTTCATCTGGCCTCATTTCACAGATCACAAAACTGAGTCTCAGACATTCTCCCAGGGTCTCAGACAAGGGTCCCAGAACCTTCACCTAAGACCTCCTGCTACTGACGCCTGCCCTCCTGGGCGCTGTGCGAAAAGATGTCCTCGCCAGGAATTCTGCCCCGGCTGAGATCCCTAGTGTCTCCTGGAGTCTGGCCTCTCATCTCCTGCCTTAGACCTATGGGGTTTTTTCTTGCTTGGGCAGCTTGTCCTCATCCCCAGCTCCCGAGCTGGCTGAGAGGGAGGGTTGTCTGCCTGGTGAGCAAGCACATGCCTCCATTTTAGATTTATGAGATTCCGGATCAAGTCCCTAAAGAAGCAGATTAATCACAAGAAGTTATTTTTCCTTTTAATTAAAAAATATTATCTACCGTGGCTCTGGCCCTGCTGATTCTCAGAGCAGACAATAAGGGAGAGCATAGCGAGGGAGCAATATTAATTTTCCCCAACTAATTTAAAGATAATATCCCTCGCATGTGCCAACGGCTAACAAGTTTGTTTGTGCACCAGGTCGTCTGTTACCGCTGGGCTCTGAGTTTTCTCTGCCTTTTTATTGACTTTGGAGGCATCCCCGAGGAAGGAGACATGCCGAGCACATAGAGAGGGATCAGACGAGATACGAGCATCCTTTTCAGGAACAACAGTCATCTGGGAAGCAGAAGGAATGCCATTTTCAGCTAAAAGCCAAGAGGCTACATGTTCATGGAGAAAAGATTCCAGATTCAACTCCAGTAGCGCGTACCCATGGTGTCATGGGTGAATTATACCCTCTAAAATTCACGTGTTGAAACCCGAACTCCTAGTACCTCAGAATGTGTGTGTATTTGGAGATAGAGCTTTTTAAAAAAAAAAAAAATTTTTTTTTCAACGTTTATTCATTTTTGGGACAGAGAGAGACAGAGCATGAACGGGGGAGGGGCAGAGAGAGAGGGAGACACAGAATCGGAAACAGGCTCCAGGCTCTGAGCCATCAGCCCAGAGCCCGACGCGGGGCTCGAACCCACGGACCATGAGATCGTGACCTGGCTGAAGTCGGACGCTCAACCGACTGCGCCACCCAGGTGCCCCTGGAGATAGAGCTTTTAAAAACGTGATTAATTTAGGGATGCCTAGATGGTTCAGTCGGTTAAAGATCCAGCTCTTGACTTCAGCTAAGGTCATGATCTCACATTTCATGGGTTCAAGCCCCATGTCAGGCTCTGTGCTGAAGTGTGGAGCCTGCTTGGGATTCTCTCTCTCTCTCTCTCTCTCTCTCTCTCTCTCTCTCCCCCTCCTCTGCTCAGTGCTCTGTCTCTCTCTCAAAATATATACATAAACTTTTTTTTAAAAAAGGTGATTAATTTAAAATGAGGTGCTTAGGGTGGGCCCTAATCCAATCTGGCTTCTATCCTTAGAAGAAGAGGAGATTAGGACACGGACTCGCACAGAGGGACAACCACATGAGAACACAGGGAGAAGATGGCCATCTATAAGCTGAAGAGAGAGGTCTCAGAAGAAAGAAACCCTGCTGACATTTTGATCACTTTTAGCCTCCAGAACTGTAAGACAAGAAGTTACTGTTGTTTAAGCCTCCTAGTCTGGTATTTTAGTATGACAGCCCTACCCGACTAATGTACAAGAGCAGACCTATCTGCCCTATAGGAAGACTGTAAGCATTCATCTTCAAGTTCCATGGTTGTTGTGGTTTTTTTTCAGCTGGGACATCAGGTAGCAAGCCTAACCAGGAATAAGAGATAAAGACCTTGAATAACTTTGTACACTTCAAGGCAGCACCACTGGTTTCTTTCTGGTTTCCATGCAGGCTCAGAAGCTAACCCATTCTCAGGATCCACACCCGGGCGAAGCTTTCCCTGATCCCTTCTCATGCCACTTCCCATTTCTCATCCCTTCTGGATGCCTCGGGGTTCATAAAGTATCTTTCCTCTGCACCCCACAGCCCATCGCAATGACCACCCTGCACTGACATTGGTTGGCACCTTTAATGGATGGATTGTATGGTGACCAAAAATAATAGTCGTTCTGTATCCCTGCCTTTTGCAGTGTGATTTTGTACCTTCTCCCATCAAAACTTAGAGTCTATTTATTTCCTGACCTCTTGAATCTTGGCTGGCCTCGTAACTTGCTTTTCCCAACAGAGAGCAGCAGAATTGACTTTGTGCCAGTTTCAAGTCTATGCTACGAGAGGTGACATGATGGAGAGCCCAGATGCCCCAGCCAAGGTTATTCTAGACTAGCCTACAGCTTGTCAACCTCAAAACAAGTAAGGAACCCCAGACGAGATCAGCAAAGCCGCCTATCTGACTAAAGCTGACCACTGACATCTGAGCGAGCATGACACAAGCTGGAAGAATAACCCAGCAGAACCCAGCCTAAATCAACAACTCACAGAATCATGAGCCAAAGAAACAGTTCTTTGTAGGCCACCAGATTTTGAAGTGTTTTGTTACACAGCACATCCTGACTAATAAGCCACTTCTCTTGCCTCTCCGGCTAGAATGCTGCACCTTAAAAGCAGGAAGCATGCCTTAGTCACTTGCGTAATGCATACAATATAGGAGGCACTTAAAGAAAATGTATTCAATGAAGGAAAGAAGAAATTTTTGTTTTCACACATTCAGTTGCTCCCTTTAGGGTTTGTGGCAGGTTATATTTTCCAAATTGGATACAACAGTATTTCCCATGCCACACATCTTATGCAAGGTAATTTTTCCACACCCTCATCTAAAGGTATAGTCTATTTCTTCAACCCCTTGGGTCTAGATGAGCCATATGACTGCTTTGACCAGTAGAATACAGCAGAAGTGACACTGTGGCAGATCTGAACACCGCCTTTAACTGCCTTGATGTTACCTCTTAGGAGTCAAATGAAACAGAAGAGATAATACCATGCTTGGACAAGCCCAAGTCATGAGAGAATCCCTGCAGGATGGCAGGAGACATGGAGAGAGATAGACACCAAAGAGCCCCAAGTCACCAGACATGAGAGGGATATGCCATTCAGAAGTGGATGCTGTAGCCTTAACTGTCACAGCCGGTGCCATGACATGAGCTGCTTAGTTCCGCCCTCCCCCAAAATTTGACTCACACAACTGTGGGCAAAATAAATGGTTCTTTTAGTCCATTAAAATTTTGATTGTTTATTTTGTAACAATGTTTTAGTTCATTCAGCCTGCTATAAACAGAATACCATAGACTGGGTGGTTGATAAGCAACCAGATTTTATTCCCCATAGTTCTAGAGGCTGGAAATCCAAGATCAAGGCACCAGAGTATTCATTCATCAGATGGCCACTTCCTAGCTCCTACATGGCCATCTTTTTGCCGTCTACTCACAATGGCATAAGGGGCAAGAGAGCTCTCTGGGTCTCTTTTATAAAGGCACTAATACCGCTCAAAGATCTCATCTTCTAATACAATCGCATTGGGAATTAGCATATGACTTTGAGGGGGACACATTCAATCCACAGTAAACAGTTAAACAAAACATGTTTAGCATGTTGCAGTAAAAAACCCAGTTCTTGTGCCATTAAATACAGATTAATACCCTGCCTTGAATTCTTACAACTATGTAATTATGGGAAGCTCACTTAAATTTTCTGGTTCTCAGTGTCCTCCTGTGTACGATACAGATGCATTGGCTCACTCAATAAAGCTCTATTGAGAGTATAGGGGGAACACAGTGAATGATCCACAGTCTCTGCCTTGAGGGAATTAATAGTCTGTTTCAGGAAACAAGGCAAAAGGCCAGCAATTCACAGGGCAGGTCTATCAGTTCTCCTATTGCACTAAATACAGCAAACCCTGGAATACTTCAGGGTGGGGGGAGGGACAGCAGATTCACTTCTAGGACTGGTAGGATCAAGGATAGATGAAGTAGACTATAAACTACGACTAATGATGCAGGGTGTTGATCAAGTGAAGGAGGCAGGATTGCTCAGTATAGGTTGTTGAAAGAAGGGAGCAGCATGTGTTTGGAGTTCAGAGAGAAGACAGGCGTGGGGTCTTCATAAGAAATAACAGCAGGATTGGGAGTAGCAGTGAGTGCGTGGGGTGTGTATTTCCATTTCAAGTCCATTATCAGAAATTGGACCAGTCTAGGAGAACCTAAAATGAACTTCTCAGAAATGAATTGTGCAGTCAATTTTAACCTTTAGGGAGGACACAACTTGATGAATGTGTCATGAAAAAGGGTTATTTTAAGCATTCCTGGGAGAAAAAAAAAAACAATTCTAGAAGAGCAGTTTTAACAATTCAGAGAAATGTTGGGGGAGAACGTACAAGGAGATTAAGAAACACAAACTTTTGTTTCATTTTAAACAGCAAAACTACAACCAAATAGTGCCCCAAAGGAAGGATTCTGTTTGAATTGGAAAGTGTAGCTCCTTGAAACCACTATCAAAGGGAATGAACATTATTTGATGTTGTTTCAAGCTCTGTGCAAATTATATCAGCTTCTGCATTACACACATTTAATAGAGGGACAGAGAATAAAACAGTGGAACATTAATTGAACCAGAGGTCAGGAGGTACCAATAAAAAGTTCCAAGCACAAGAAGTCTGATGTCCAAACCAAGGGTGTGAGATGAATGTCTCATCTAAGTGGCCAGGGTTCTAGCTCTAGAAAAGCAGGGTCCTCTGCCCCAGGAATGTAAGGTCAGGGGGAACCTCTCCCCCTTTACTTGAAGGCCTTGTGTCAGGCAGGTGGATAAGAGTACTAGCATATCATCAGCACAGCAATGCTGGGAAGTTGCCTGGGCCCCTGCCTTGGGTCAACTATAAACCTCTCAGGAGGGGAATAAACACTGCAAGTAAATGATCTTTAAGAAATCAGTATTCCTCTTCCAGACATGTGGGTTCCCTGCCTGCATGCTCTCTTCTAGACCACCCTGTCAGTTCCAGACTCGTGGAGTTCCATTCACAACCGCCCTGAGCCTACTTTCGGGGCCTGCACAGTCCTCTTGCTTTGGTCTGTCCTAATAGAAATACTCAGCAGCTAAAAGTGCTTCACGAGGGTGTTTTAATCTCACATCCTCTGGGATTATACCATCTACTCCACAATCAGCCACTGACTGCAAAAGAGAAAGTGCAGGAGGTGTCCCCTAATCTCTGAATACTCCAAATACGGACTGGTCCCAGAAAAATTCAAGGGGGTGTTAATACTGAAGACCCTAAGTATTAAGGAAGTTGCTCAGAATTTAGAAAGAATCCATGCATAGAATAACTGAACCTCTTTGGGAAGGAGAAACACAGAACAAGTACTGTTGTTTAGGTATGCATTTTCACGAATGTGTGAGAAGTGAGCAGAGCAGTAATTCTTTGCAAAGCGCATTCGGCACATAAAAAACTAGCAATAGTTTACCATGCACAAAGAAGCAACAATCATATCACCCTTCCAAACGCTTGGGTCACCCTTTGAGGATGAAATTTGGGAAACTGCAATCAATGCGGCCAGCTCTAAAAGGAACTGATGATTAACAGTCAGGTTCCCCAAGAGATTTAGGGAGTCTCGGGTTGAGACTTGGAGAAATGTGACTGGAATGTGATTATTCCTGAGAGACCTTGAGCTTCACCAAGTGAAAAATTCTGGTTCTGAACTAACAAATGAAGCAACAGAGAAAGGGCTTTCAGGGCAAAGGAGAGAAACGAAGAGATGAGAAGGGCAATTGACACAGATAAAGCACTTATTATGTGCTGGGCACAGCCACCCAACAATTCAGGGAGGTGGGTGATAGGATTCTCATTTCATAAGTGGAAGCTCAGGAAGTTTAGGACACCAGCCTGAGATCACACATGAGTAATTAGCACAATTGAGACTTTAACACAAATGACATGAAACAAGAGTTGAGAGGTGTCACTCAGAGAAAAGGGCATCTAGATGAGGGCCTTTGACATAAGGTAGCTGGAATAGGCACATGGAAAAGAATGCTCTACACTTCACAGCTTGAAGACATTGGCC
Organism: Lynx canadensis; assembly: GCF_007474595.2. NCBI lineage: Eukaryota > Metazoa > Chordata > Mammalia > Carnivora > Felidae > Lynx > Lynx canadensis. The sequence goes on from NC_044306.2 coordinate 195,949,389, forward strand.
GTTATCGTCATCTCTCTCCCATTTCTTGGATTTCATGATTACTCACCAAATAACGATCTGAAGGTCATTTGGATGTCCATAGACTAGCCAGGAGGGAAAGAACTGTCTGCTCAGTGAAAGTGACTATAGAAGACACAGCCAAAGTTGACCCCCAATGAATTGTACATTCATTGTACATTGCCTTGTACAATGCCCTTGTACATTGCCTGCCTTTGGGTGCAAGCTTATGATCAAGACTTGTAGCTTGCTTACCATCAATGGACTATGGTGGAAATAATGGATGTCCTTCTTACGATGAAGTTTTGGTATCTAACACTCTGCCTTGGCACTAGACTAGAATTCCCCTGCTGTCCTTGGAAAAGCCAACAGTCATATTGTGAATTGCCTCTGGAGTGGCCCAATGGCAGGGAACCATGGGCAGCCTCTAGAGGTGGAGCATGGTCCCCGGCCAACAGCTATTAAGATTTAGGGTCTTGATAACCTGTAAGAGTCTGATAACCTCAATGAAATGAATTCTGCCGTCAACTTGAGTGCACCCAAAAACAGTTTCTTCCCCAGTCAAGTCTCCAGATGAAAACACGGACTGGGCTGACATCTTGATGGCAGGCTGATGAGACCCTAGGTCAGAGGACCTCTAGCTGTTCCAGACTCTTGACCCCCAGACACTGTGAAATAGTAAATACGTGTCATGTTAGTTGGTAACTTGTTATGCAGCAATACAAAACAAATACACTGAGTTTCCAGTCTACTTGTTAGAGCAAAGAGCAGAAAGTATACGCTCTCTGTGTACTCGTAACTGCAATTGGCGAGTGAAGTATGTGTGCGGGCACGAACATGTGTATACCGACGAGCTACGCACACAGACTACATGAGGGCCTAGTACCTAGAGAAGCCGAGAGGATAGAGAAATGCATGTCAAGAAATTAAAGTAAGGTAAATGAAGGTGAGCCCTTGGCATTCATGAATCTCTGATCCTTTCCACCCTGATACTATATGCATCTTAGGGCAATGCTTAAGAGCCTCGTGTCAGAAAATCAATTATTTTTTCTGCTGTGTGACTTTAGGAAAATTATTTAAACTCGATGGCTCATTTTTCTAATCCACAAAATGAAAATGATCATAGTACCTACTTCGCAGAGTTGATGAGCACATTAAATGAGATAATATAGGCTAACTACTTAGAAGCAGGCCTGCCACAAAGTGAACCCTATGTAAACATTTGCTCTTGGGAATCCACTGCTAAAAAGTAAGGAGTCCATAATTTGGCTATTGTTGTGGTTTATATACACAATGGAATACTACTTGGCAATGAGAAAAAATGAAATCTGGCCCTTTGTAGCAACGTGGATAGAACTGGAGAGTGTTATGCTAAGTGAAATAAGTCACACAGAGAAAGACAGATACCATATGTTTCACTCTTATGTGGATCCTGAGAAACTTAACAGAAGACCATTTGGGGAGGCAAAGGGGAAAAAAAAAAGTTACAGAGAAGGAAGGAGGCAAACCATAAGAGACTCTTAAAAACTGAGAATAAACTGAGGGTTTATGGGGGGTGGGGGGGGAGGGGAAAGTGGGTGATGGGCATCGAGGAGGGCACCTGTTGGGATGAGCACTGGGTGTTGTATGAAAACCAATCTGACAGGGGCGCCTGGGTGGCGCAGTCGGTTAAGCGTCCGACTTCAGCCAGGTCACGATCTCGCGGTCCGTGAGTTCGAGCCCCGCGTCGGGCTCTGGGCTGATGGCTCGGAGCCTGGAGCCTGCTTCCGATTCTGTGTCTCCCTCTCTCTCTGCCCCTCCCCCGTTCATGCTCTGTCTCTCTCTGTCCCAAAAATAAATAAACGTTGAAAAAAAAATTAAAAAAAAAAAACAATCTGACAATAAATTTCATACTAAAAAAAAAAAAGTAAGCAGTCAGTTGTGAAGCAGGAGTAGGACAAGCACTCTCCATAGTCAACCTCTATATCCCAATGCCTGCAAGAAGGTCCAGGAAGAGGCCCCCACGCTACAATATTATGGGTGGAGAAATTGGTCCTTGGTGCACAAACCCAGATGTACAGCCACACATCTATCACATCTATCACCATTGAGATCTGTTTCCTAACTTGTCTGCTGTGTACCAGCGAACAGCAAATAAAAACCAAAATAATGTAAGAATAAAACAACTTTGTCTTCCATGCATAATAGATGGTAATAAATCATTCATCAGCAGAAAACCAAGTGAGTGGTCATGCATTTCAGCAAATAAATCACCAGCAACATTTCTGGAAAGTGAAACAAGAAACATCTGCAGGGAATCAAGCAAACCTACCAAGATGGATAACTCAGATGCACCATTAGTCTGAATTAGAGTCTCACTGATTTTAGGGTAAAGTCCATCTCCCAGCTGATGACTCTAATCTCAGGTGTTACTGTATAATTTGACCTTGTCTGACCGAAATTAGAGCCCTAAATAATCTGCTCTCTGGCATGTTGATGGAATTTCTAACCGATTGAAAAATGAAGTTTCTTGGTCACCAGCTAGGAAACTGGAATCTCAAAATCCATTTGGGCCAGAGATGTGCTGCTGACACATTTTGATACAAGTTGAAAATCACGAAAGTGATTCTGACAAACCAAACACAATTTTAACGATGAAATCTCTCACCCTAAGGGAAAGATTTAAGAAATTGCCTATCAAAGAAAGTCATAAAATCTTGAAACTGAAAAGGACTTTAGAAATTAATGAGCTCAGTATTGGTGTGGTAAGATTAAGGTGGTTTTTCTCAAGATCAAAGCTAGTGAGAGTGAAAGCTATGAATAAGGCTCAAGTCTGTAACTTCTGAGCCCAGGATAAGATGGGAGCCTAGTTCTGGGTGTATGAGAGGTAAAGCCCCATGAAAAACGAGGAAACTGAGATTCAGGGTGGTTAGGTAACTGACCCCTGTTTTCAGCCCACTCATTGAATCAGAGACCTTTAATATGGCTTTGTGTCACCAGTAGGAAGGAAACAATGTGGGACGGAGTGGCCCCATATCATCATTCCCAATGACCTCCTGGTAGAAATCATACTTCCTCGATCCACAGCTCTGGGCTCTACAGCATTTGAAGCCCTCTTCTTCAAAGAGGTGCAAGGATCACAAAGAACTCCAAGATGCCACTGGCTCTTGTATACTTTGTGTTCCTGGGTCTAGGGCTCATCAGACAAAAAGGAGTCACCATATTATCACAGGACATTGACACTGTTCAGCAAGAGGAGGTAGGACTGCCGCTAAGTGACAGAGGCAGAGAACATCTGTCCATCTTGCGTGATCCACTTGGACATCCCTTGGTACTCCCTTACCAGATGGTGACAATTATTGGGCAAGTGGAGCAATTCTGGCCCAAGAAGGCAATGGTCACCAGGATCTGAGGCTTCCTGAGGAATGAGGGTTTGAGTTGTAAATATGTAACCCACCAAAACCCACCAAAATCGCAGAGGCAACTACTGAGGGGAAGAGAGACTTAGAATGGATAGTGGAAGAAGGAGACGACAAATACTAGTTCCGGTCCTACAAGGACTTGCGGCAAAAAGGTCTGCAAACCATCCCACTAAACTCCCTATCATAAGTTTCTCCTCAGATTGACAAGGCCATCCCAATAAAATCAAAGAGTAACACGGTGCCTGTCAGGGACTGGGGAGAGGGGGGAACGGGGAATTCCTAGTCAGTAGGTGCAAAGTTTCAGTTAAGCAAGATGAGTTACATTATACCTGTAGTTAACAATACTGTGTCCTACACTTAAAAATTTGTTTAAGAGGGTAAACCTCATGTTAAACGTTCTTACCAAAATTAAACAAAATAAATGTAAAAGACTAAGAGAGAGAGAGAGCTACCAGAGCCCTTAAGAAGTTGTTCTTCACATATGTAGTGAGAAGTGGGTTTGCCAAGTACAGGGGTGGACTGTCACAGACCCAGATATGGACTGCTCAGGTGACCCTTCAAGAATGAACTTGCTGCCCAGATGCTGCCAGCTGTTAGTCCCTCAGTGTCCACTTCAGCTAAGCTCAGGCTCTTTTCAGAGCTGTCCCCAGACAGTGACTGATCTTAGGTATGGTAGTCAAGACTACACTCTTCTGGGGAGTGATTAGCAAATGGCTGAGGAGGACAGTGATGCTAGGGTCTCCCATGTTCATCCAATGTGAGACACCTTCTATAGGAAGTCTCTGCTCTGGTGCTTGCCTTTGGGCCATTGAGGACTTTGTCAGATCTGGGTCAGACTCTGATAGCTTCTCCTGCCCAGTCCTGCCTCTTCCTCTTTTCCTTTCATAAACCTTTTTCAGCCCCACCTCCTTCTCTCCACCTGCTTCTCAGAGAACCCAACCCATGACTCCTGAAAATTTACCAGGAAAGACTTGAGACTTTGCTTTCAATAGTATTTATAAATTCATCCCCAAATGTGTGAACTCTGTCTCCACCCTAGATTAGTTGATTTTATTCTTAGCTAAATGTCCATTCACCTCAGTCTAACCTACTTTCCTTCACGTGCCTTACACTCTTGTGAGGCTTGCAAATAACCTAAATCACTCAGAGGATATGCAGAGAGAGTCAAAATTCCAGCATTTATATCAGTGACACTTATAAATAAATATGCGTATGAGCTACAGAATCTATGTTTATATTTATGTTTCATAGTTATATTCTTCTATATATGAGAATGCTGTAGAAATAGTACATTTGGGCGCCTGAGTGGCTCAGTCGGTGAAGTGTCCAACTCTTGGTTTCAGCCCAAGTCACGATCTCACAGTTTGAGGGTTCAAGCCCCGCATCAGGCTCTGCACTGTCAGCTTGGGATTCTGTCTCTCTCTCTCTCTCTCTTTGCCTCTCCCCTGCTCCTTCCCTATCTCCCTCTCTCTCTCTCTCTCTCTCTCTCTCAAAAATAAATAAACATTAAAAAAAAAAAAGAAATGGAACATTTGACCAATCACTTCCATCATAAAATGATCCAAAACCAGTGAGCGATGGGCTCATTCTAAATAGACAACTGTTTCATGAGAACTTGATATATTCCTTATCATACCATTGGTCACTGGGAGAACAATGATAATAAGAGAGAGTCCATACCTTAAATAGTTCACAAGCCAGGGGAGAGAGGTGTGCTAACAGATTGTTGCTGTTAACTAAACAGCTTATTTGGGTTTGGGAACTATTTGGCAGAGGGAGATTCCATTTTATTTTCATGCACACCTTCCTCTAGGTTCATCATTCGGTTATGCCTGCACCGATGGGAGAGCTAGCAAAATCTGAATGAAATGTGAAACAAACTTTGCTTTCAGGCATTATTTAGTTACCCATATTTTGTCATCCTCGTTGATCAAACACTTGTTTTAGCCCAGTCAGCTTTCAAGACAGAGCCCTCTTCCCCGAACTACGTGTGTCTAAGCAGCAAAAATGACTGATATCTGAGATGATGAAACTTGAGATAGCTCCCCGAAGTAAGGTGGACTGGAGTTGCCTAGGTTTTTGTGTTTGTTTGTTTATTTTAATTTTGGCCTAGAATAGAAGAATTGGGCCCAGAAGGGCTAAACAGTCCGTTCCTGAGTCACGTGGGTCAGTGGTCTAAGGGTATTATTTCGCATCATAAACAACAGGGCCCCCAGACCAACATCATTCTCCCGCTGCAGGCGTTGCATGGGTCCCAGGAAGCTCTTAGCTGGCTTCCAAGGGAGCACACAGGTTTTGCTGAAGTCTGGGCCCCTTTTGTTTTGTTTTTCCCCCTCAGGCAGGAAACTTGCCTCTGAGTGGCGAGTTATTGGAGCTCTGTTGTTTCCAATTTTTGCATTCATGTGATCTCGTGGGGTTGATGGGGTTTGTTATGAGACTTGTTCAATGAAATGCAAAACGAAGCCCCTTTAGCAACAGCCATCCTTTTTGATAGAGTCAAATAAATATTTTCCTAGTTTCTTTCTTCTCTCAACTTTGTAAATGAGGCAGAGATGCCTGGGGGAGGCATATGACATTACTCATACATTCCCCACTCACTACAATTTTTCAAAGGAGGAAATGAGGAGGAGAGTGAAGCAGGGGGAAGTTAAAGAAGAGAAAAGAAGGATGCATGATAATGTGACTCCAGCAGTTGCCCCAAGGACATACCCACCATGCTGTGGAGGCTCTAAGGCCAAAATCTAACCTAAGGGGGGGGGGTTCCATTTCATCAGGTATATGAGTTTCATTATTACCGTTAGGACGCTGCTCCGTTTTTAAACAATTGCCTTTGAAAAACCATATTCGGAACAAATGATATAAGGAATGTTGCAATTGTCCAACCCTCAGAAAACAAATAAGCAATCTATTACATTTCCATTCCAGTAGAATCTCCAGGAAAGTTTCACAAGTAAATCAACACTCCCAAGAAACCTTTACATCACTTAGAAAAAGGAATTAAAAAGAAAGCAATGAAATGGTTTCACTCATATGTGGAATTTAAGAAACGCAGTAGATGAAGGTAGAGGCAGGGAAGGACAAATAAGATAAAAACAGAATGGGAGGCTAACCCTAAGAGACTCTTCAATACACAGAACAACCTGAGGGTTGCTGGAGGGGAGGTGGGGGGGGGGGACGGGCTAAATGGGCGATGGGCATCAAGGAGGGCACTTGTTGGGATGAGCACTGGCTGTTGTGTGTAAGTGATGAATCACTGGGTTCTACTCCTGAAGCCAAGACTACACTGTATGTTAACTCACTTGAATTTAAGTAAATACATTTAAAAGAAAGAAAGAAAGAAAGAAAGAAAGAAAGAAAGAAAGAAAGAAAGGTCATCATTATCTTTTTTTCAGCTATACCTCCAAATTTTAAGGTAACAGCAGCTCCCTTTCCCAGTGACTGGGCTGAAATAGGACTGGAGGGGATCTGGGTGGAAAAGAATTGCAAAGAAGAGATCATGGGGCGAGGGTCCAGGAAAGCTGAAATGTAACAGCAGTGGGGGGCATCCAGGTAGAGGAAAAGCATCGAGGTAGAGGAAAGCTTGTCCTGAGCTATCCTCCCTCAGAGCTCCTTACCACCTGTCGCTTGGGTAACTCACCCAAGGCTAAGCTATTTCTTGCAAACCTTGGCAGCTCCCTCCGCCAGCCTCAGTTTGCAGGCCTGACCTGGTATTTCTGCGTCATCTTGTGTCGTCTGCAACGGCTGGTGCGAGGCCGGGTCTGGAGCCCAACTTCGGATCCCCAGTCCCATCATTGTCCCTGCTTCCAGGTCTCCCCGCCACAGGAGGTGCCCTCAGGCTCATACCGGCAAACAAAATATGATTTCTCCTAGAAAGGGGCGATTATTCAGTAATTACAATGTGCTGCTGGGCTCCTAGGGTCAGGGGAAACCAAACGCTGTGGTTTCCTAGGGCTGCCTTAACAAACTACCACAGACTGAGTGGCTTAAAAACAGCAGAAATCTAATTGTTCTGGAGGCTAAAAGGTTGGGATTAAGGTGTCAGTAAGGCTGGTTTCTTCTTAGGGCCCATTCTCCTTGGCTTGTGGATGGCCATCTTCTTCCCAAGTCTGCACATGGCCCGCCCTCTGTGCATGTCTGTGTCCTATCTCCCCTTATGAGGACACTAGTCAGATTGGATTAGGACCCACCCACCCCAGTAACCTCATCTGGCCATCATCACCTCTTTAGTGGCCCTATATTGTTACTCAGTCACATTCTGAGACACTGCAGGCCATGATCTCAACACATGGATGTTGAGAGAACACAACCCAGCCCGTCAGACCAGGCTCAGACTTGAGCATCGAAGTGGGACTTCCACGCATATGACTCAATGGTTAGATCTACTTGGCCAACTCTGGGTCCACATATACGGTCTCCACCATATGGACCAGAAGCTGAAGGGAAAGAGCTAGAAGCTTGCCTCTACCAACGGGCAAGTCTTGCCCGATTGCCCGACCTAGAGGCTAGAATCTAAGATCTTGTCCCATGTGAACAGGTCCAGGTCATCAAAATGGGGAGTAAAGCGAGGCCATGTGCCTTTTGAAGGGTAACATCCTACCCGCTAGTAAAGGGAAGCTGAAGTTAAATCCCAAGTTCTGAACTACCTGATGAGCAACTTTGCCCCTGGGAAGGAAGAGCTGGAGGCTAAAGGCGGGCTGCGAAAACAAAAACAAAACCAAAAAACTTTATTAGAAGCCCTCTCTTCTACAGTCAGAGGCTACGTCCATGTGGGGAATAGGACAGGAATCACCTTCCCTGCTCTGCTCTTTGCTTCCTGGCCATGACCCTCATGCCCGGAGAGCGTCTGCATTCTCCTCCTGTCTCCACCTTGGCTCTGCAGCCCAGCACCTGCCAGCAGGGCCTGGCTGTCCTCGCTCACTGCCCAGCAGGATATTCTCTGCCTGTTTCACAGTGTAGGAGCAAAGGATCCTTATCAGCTCCTCGAGACCCAAGCTCTGCCAGGAACTCGCTCTACATGAAATGTATAGATCAAAACCCCAAGGAGTTTGACATTTATATTTTTAATAGATTTCTTTCCCCCTTCTTAAAACACCCACGGGCTGTGACTGAAGTGGAAATGTGTTTGCTTTTAATTGCAGCCTGTGCTCCATCGGCTCCAGGGCTGGGAGTCCTCCCTCTCCTCAGAAGCACAGCGCTTCTATCAAGCAGAGCTGAGAATGAGGAGAAGAACAAAAGGTCTGAAATGCCATGCGATCAGAAACTTCTTTTAAAACTCTTCAATAACAGAAATCTGGAGAGAGTTTGATTCATAGAGGAAGATCATTTAGAGGACAGGGCCACTAGAAATTCTTTTATAACTGTTTCCTGCAACCCCAAACCCCCATTGGGAGACGGGTTGCATTTCCCCTCATCGAAACGGTGAATATCGCCAAGTCTCTGAGAGCATCTTTCTGTAATAAACACTTATCGGATGCCTGGTAGTTTCCAAGGGGCCCGCAGACACAAATGACTACGGCTATGCTTCAAGTTGCTCAGAACCTGGTGTATCCAAAGTGGTTCTTCAGACAGCATAGATGCCCCAGAGGGACAAAACGAGAAACCTTTGCTCCTCCTGAGTCCAGGTGGCCTCAGGACCAAAGTTCTCCTGAAAGTATCACTTAGAACATTTTCAAGCAACCTCAGATTCAGATTCGCACATCTGAATCTCATACTCTGTTCTGTGTTGTGAATCAGGATTAGTTACAAATATTAAGAATCCTGCTTTCTCAAATAAGAGGATTATAAGCCTCCTTTAGAGGTCTCAGAGTTCAATTACTAACATCTCTGCATAATAATCAGGGGTTTTCCTTCAGCTGGGATATGTCATCATGATGAGGGAGGCTGGGTGGGAGGCTGTTCAGAAGATATATATTCCCAGTCCCAACCGTTGCAAATAATCAGACTCTGAGCAGTGCTCGCAAAAGGAGCCCAAGGCAGGCAAGAGACTCCCTCACCCCTGCCTCTCCCTCCCACGAAGCTTCAGACCTTAGTGCTTCCGGTTGCTTTGCCCCTCCACCCTGATGCCAGAGAATAAATTAGAGTCTTTTTGTATCAGAGAAGACCGAGCATATATCCACAGAGCAAGGCTGGTCCTGCCCTACATCCAGACCAACTAAGCCCTAACTTGCAATGACACGGCCACCCCAGTTGGGCAAGAGCTGACGCTTATTTCCCCGCAAGGCAGGTCCATTTGGTTCCAAATGTGCCTGTAGCCCATCCTCATCCCACCTGAATACAAGTAGAAATAAGTTCTCTCTCCCCTCAACCGCATCCTGTAGCTCTGTCACACAGTGCACCCTGTCACACAGAGACATCTGGCTCCTTCCTTTCCAAATCCTAACATTTGCTCTCTCCCCCTCCCCATGGCCCCCACCTAACCCCCACCAGACGTTCTTTGCTAACACCGTAAGACAGATCCCCTTGCGTGTGAGAATATTGTGTGTAAGCATACTGTTGCCATTTTAGAGATGAGAACACTGAGGCACAGAGCATATAAGGGAATTATTTGTATGCATACTCACAGTGAGTAGTGGAAATAGTCAATTCATGGCCTTTCCTCTATACAGAGGACCAATGGTGTAATAGCAATACCCTACAATTTTGAGCTTTGTGGGAAATATATATATATATATATATATATATATATATATATATATACATATTAGGAATATTGTTTTATTTTGCTGTCCCCATCACTGCTGTCTGGGAAAGGCAGTATGGCCCTCCCATAGGAGATATCCACGTACGGGCACTGGAATCCAGCATTCCAGGATCCGATCTGAACTCTATCCCTGACTAGCTGAGAATACTTGGATGATCCCTTCTTGTATCTGAGACCGCTTTTCTTGTCTAAAAGTGAGGGAGGTGGGGCATAATCCATAATCCTGATATGCTGACCTACCGAGTAAGCTAGAGTGGACAGGAGGCACATTACCTGGCATTTGATAGTGGCCCCATTGAGTTCAACTCTCTTTTCACCTGCCTTAATTCCACACTGGGTTAAGTTGAATTAGGTCATCTATAAGGGGTGTTTGTTTGTTTGTTTGTTTTTTAAGGTTTAAAATTTGATTTAAAATGTCCTTAGCCATTTCTTATTCCCTTCCTCCTTGTAGCTATGTTGACAATGTTTTATTCACAGGCGAGTTCTTCAGGGAATTTGATCGAGATTGATAGGCTGGGGTTTTAATCCAAGCATGCATCCGTGGGCTACAATTGTGCTGATTCTAGATGAGTCTAAGTGACATCAGAGGGAACTTCCCTCTCCCCATCCTCCTCCGCCTCCCAGGCTAATATTATTAACATCAGCCAGAGGCAAGGAAGTGATAGGTACAAGCAACAGACAGGGTAAATGAATTATCTCAAGCTACTTATTCCTTGGCAGTGAGGCAAGCGACCTAGCAATCCATCATCAGTGAAACTCCCAGTTTTCCCGAATGAGTTGGCATAGTGCCCCCACTGGCTTGCATTTTCAGCCTAGTTTCTAAAGAAAAATTGAGGACATTCTGTTCACAGTTTCTTTCTCCTTGCTACTTTCTTTCCATTGAAAAATAAGTGCTTATTAATTTCGAGATCAATGAAAGAGTAGACAGGAAGCTTGATAGTTAGGAATAGAGAGAACCCGAGGTTAACAACAAAGTCTGCACTAGATCTGCTTTTAAATATTGATGCCAAAGTCACCGGAGGTTACGCGAGGTTAACAGTTGATGATGTTGCTGCTCAGCTCTGTCCAACTTGCAGATTAATTCTCTCCTTTGCAAAGAACCCCACCATTTCGTTAGGGCTTCACTCTACCAGCTTGTTTTCTCTCTTTTCATTTCATCTAATTTGATGAACCAAATCCTTTGCACGGAAACACCTGTATCGCCCACCGCCCCAACCCCACAGAAAAGGAAAAATAACAATAGTTGAAAAATGTATCCAATCGACCAGAAGCAAATGCATTTCTAATTAAAGATTATAAATGTGGGTCACCCTTCAGAACAAGCAAACACAAGTCAAGCATCATTCTTCTTGATTTGTTCCGGGTCATTGTTTCTCCTCTGCCTGGCTGCAGAGCATTAATGGATCCTCTTGATAAAAATTCATTTTTTCATCCATCTGTTATATTGTACTTTTAATGTCAATTTCTCCTAATGTATCTTGATGTCACCCCAGCCCCAGCTGCAAACACCCCACACTTTATTCGAATAAAGTCTCACGTCTCCAGTTCTCTAAATGAGGGAAGTAGCTCCAAGACCATTTTCTCCTCCTGCGTTTGCAGTTTCAAGTTTCAGCATATGTTAGCGTAACGCTTTCATTCGATACCACTTCCAAAGGCAGACGCCCTTCTGAATCAATTTCTGGATTCAGAACCAGGTCAAATCAAATAAACAATTTATAGACTTAAAGGGGGGGGAGGAGATCTGATAGCAACAAATGTCAAAGGCAACAGAGAAGAGAATATTGCATTTGGGACACAATTCTTAAACCATAGAAAGTTCTGTTCTACCCTAATTAAACGGGGAAATGCAAGGGGAAAAGTCCCCCAATCCTTCCATGCTGTCTTGACAAGTGAGGAGAGCTTTTAAAGTAAGAAATGTGCACCCAGATCACTTCCCAAACTCGTGTGTGAATTACAAAGTTACATACTAGAAAGGTGAGGGTGGCTAGAAGCAAACCCAAACCTCCACATCCCTGCTCTGATTGTGACTCCAGATGCTAGAAGCAAGACTAGGGGCCATCGGGGAAAGTGTCACAAGATGATGCGACTGAAATGTTAAGGACAAACAGTGATGTGAGAGGAGGAGCAGGGAAGCTGAATGGGGCACAGCTTCCAGATGAAGCACTGAAGCACAGGGGATTCAAATGATTTGTTAGAGATTAATGTCAGCGGTCACAACCCCAAAATCAGACTGTTGCAGTTGGGTCATAACTTGCAGACTTTGCAGTATATTGAAAGCTTTTAAAGGGCACATGATGACTGTGTAAAGCAGTGTTTTAGGACAAGGAGTGAGTATATTAGTCAAGGTTCTCTGAAGAAACAGAACCAATAGGATAGATAGATGATAGATGATAATTAGATAGATGATATATAGATATATAGGTAGATAGATAGATAGATAGATGACAGATGATGATGATAGATAGGTAGGTGGTGATACCTAATAGATGACAGATGGATAGATAACTAATAGGTAAATGATAGATGGTTAGATAGAGATAGATGGATGATAGATGATAGATAATAGATGATAGATAAATAGATAATAGACAATGGATAGATGGATAGATAAATAGATAGATAGAAGATAGATCTTTAGATCCATATAAACAGATATTTCTAGATATAAAGGTAAATAATAGATGATAGATAGATAGATAATGATGATGATAGATCGGTAGATAGATGATACATAATAGATAGATGACAGATGGATAGATAGATAATAGGTAAATGATAGATGGATAAATAGATGATAGATGGATGATAGATAGATGACAGATAAATAGATAATAGATGATGGATGGATGGATAGATAGAAGATAGATCTTTAGATCTATATAGACAGGTATTTATGGATAGATAGACAGCTAGATAATAGATAATAGATGATGATGATGATGATGATGATGATGATAGGTAGGTAGGTAGATAGATGATACATAATAGAAAGATGACAGATGGATAGATAGATGATAGATGGATGATAGATAGATGATAGATAATAGATATATGATAGACAAATAGATAATAGATGATGGATGGATGGATGGATGGATAGAAGATAGATCTTTAGATCTATATAGAGATATTTCTAGATAGATAGATAGATAGATGGATGGATTTGGATATATCCTTTATTTGTGGGAGTTGGCTCACATGGTTATGGAGGCTAAGAAGTTCCACGAGCTACCATCTACAAGCTGGAGACCCAGGGGAGCCAATGGTGCAGCTCCAGTCCAAGTCTGAAGGCCTGAGAACCAGGAGAACCAGTGATACTAAGCTCGAGGCTAAGTGCGGGAGAAGACCAATGTCCAAGCTCAAGAATGCCCAGGCAAGAGAGAGTGAATTCTCCCTTACTTCACCTTTGGCTCTGTTCAGGCCTCCAGTGACTTGGATGAAGCCCATCCACACTGGGAAGAGCGATCTGCTTTACTTAGTCTACTGATTCCATTGTTTGTCTCATCTAGAAACACCCTCACAGGCACACCAGAATCTTGCTTAACTAAGTATCCAAGCCCTCCGTATCCCAGTCAAGTTGACCCACACAATTTACCATCACAGTTAGTATATAGCTCATTGGTTCTCCAAGGGCCTGAGTCATGTTGACTTAGTACTTATGTATCAGAAAACTAGCCTATCAGTTGCTGTTCATCCTGGGATCTGAAGAGCCCCTAAATTATAAACCTAAAAATAATTCCATTTTCTTTTTGTTTCCTAGAATACAGTTTCCACACCTTCCAACGGTCTACAAACCCCCTGAGACGCTGGCCCCTCCCCTTGCACTTCCCACTGCCCACCCCCTCCCCATTGCTATGCCGCCAGTATCAGCCGTTTCTCCACCAGAGGATTCTAGCTATCCCACCAGCCTTTCCTCCTGAGCTTTGCGGGGTGAGTGTCTTCTCATCATTCACATCTCTTCCAAATGTCTCCTCCTCGAATAGATCTATCCTGATCACCTGATGTATCACTTTTCGCTTGGGAGTCGTTCCTCGCACTGGGCTTAACGCTATCTGGTATGTTCTTGTGTATTTGCTCGCTGGTCCTTGCTCCACACAAAAACACACTCATCCCAAAGCCTCCTAGACCAAAAAGCATATGACTGATGCCTGGCACATAATAGGATTTTCATAAATGTTTGCTAAATGAATGAATGAACTCACTAGAGTCAAGGAAGGTGAGCACCGGAAAAGGTGCAGCACAAAGACCAGCTGATTGGGAAGGCAACATCCTCCTTCAAGTGCTGGTGCACATCCTGACTGCAAGAAAAGGGATGAAAACACATTCTTCCCTTCCCAGTATCTTCCTACCATCCCCACTCCCATTATATGCCCTCTCCTCCAATGTGGTCAATGTTCACCTTTTCGTTTGCATGTGTCCTTGCAAACAGTAGCTTCTTTTAAAAAAAAAAGTTCATTTATTTTGAGAGAGAGAGAGAGAGAGAGAGAGAGGATTCATGCCTAAGTGGGGGAGGGATGGAGAGAGAGGGAGAGAAAGAGTCCCAAGCAGGCCCCACATTGTCAACGCAGAGTCTGACATGGGGCTCCGTCACAGGAAACTTGAGATCATGACCTAAACAGAAATCAGGAGTCCGGTGCTTAACCAACTGAGCGACCCAGGTGCCTCGCGAACAGTAGCTTTATTTTACATTTAAATGTCTCTGAATGATATAGCGTTATTTATCTCATTCTATTTTTTACTTCTTTCATTCAGTGTTATTTTGTTAAGATATGTTCCTTTTTATAATCGCATATCTAGTTCCTTGATTTCGGCAGCTGCGAGGTATTTCATAGCCTGCTTGCACAATATCTTACATCCCCATCCCTTGGGCTGGCTAAGTCCTTTTTGCTGTAGACAATACTGAGACAGATCTCCTCCAAGATGTTCTGTTTGGGGCCTGAAAGGGAAATTCTCTGGGACACTTGTCCAGGAGTGGAATTTGGAGTTCATATGGCTTATGCTTAATTTGACTAAGTTCTACATGACCGCTGGGTTTCTGAGTGCTGACTTGCCTAGTACACCCGGAATTATTAGTTTTCTAATTTTTGCCAATCCGATAACTATAAAGTAATGTATCTTGCTACCATAATTTTTAGCTTCTATTTACAAATAAGTTGAACCATTTTGTTATGTCCTTTGTACATGCGACCTTTATATTTTAGTTCTAATTTTGTATCTGTTAGTATTCTTGCTTTTTCTAAGCCAGTGATTCAATCATCTAATGGAAAGACATTCTTATCCCTTGCTTATGATTCCTATTGCTCTGATTTAGTTTCTTATGATGAGTGGCAAAACCTCTGGTCTATGCAAACAGTCATTGTAATAACTTGTTCTGAACTTAGGAGGAATACATCACACTTTGAACATCTTTAGTGGGTTTTTTTTTTAATTTTTTAAATACTTATTTATTTTTGAGAGAAAAAGAGAGAGAGAGAAAGGAGTGAGAGAGAGAAGGAGAGTGGGGAAGGGGCAGAGAGAGAAGGAGACACAGACTCTGAAGCATGATCCAGGCTCTGAGCTGTCAGCACAGAGCCCAACGTTGGGCTCAAACCCACGAACTGTGAGATCATGGCCTGAGTTAACCGACTGAACCACCCAGGCGCCCCTCGAACCTCTTTAGTTTTAAAGTTAGTTTGTTTGTTGCTAATCTTTCCAGTTTTCTATAAATGCGTTTAATGTTTTAATACTATAAAAAAGTTTATATACGCTTTAGCTGTGTCCTCCTACTTTTGACATGCGTTGTTTTCATTGCCAGTTATTCCCAAGCATTTTATGACTTCTTATCATTTCCTTTATAATCCAAATTATTTAGTAGTGTGCTACTTATTTGGGGCCCCTATGGTATTTTAAGCTGTATTTACACTATCGATTTCTAATTTCATTGCATTATGACCATGGAACATGGTCTATTTAATATCAATATTTAGTGACCTAGTACTTGGTCTCTTTCAGTTAGGATTGGACATGCTTGCTGTGGTAACAAACTGACCCAACATCTCATTGATTTAGCAGAACAGAAATCCATTTCTTGTTCGGGTCAACAGAAGCTCTCCGGCATCTGATCACTCGTGGATCTCCTTTATCTCACACCTCTTCTATCAACAAATGACCTTAGTGCTCCCTTTGGTTGTTAAAATCTACATATACTTTGAATCACTTTTTTTTAAATTTTTTTTTTTTCAACGCTTATTTATTTTGGGGACAGAGAGAGACAGAGCATGAACGGGGGAGGGGCAGAGAGAGAGGGAGACACAGAATCGGAAACAGGCTCCAGGCTCTGAGCCATCAGCCCAGAGCCTGATGCGGGGCTCGAACTCACGGACCGCGAGATCGTGACCTGGCTGAAGTCGGACGTTTAACCGACTGCGCCACCCAGGCGCCCCTGAATCACTTTTTTTTTAAAAATCACCAAGCTTCAGATAGAACTTGTGATCAAAACCAGCTCTGTAGGGTTGAGTCTGTAATTTGGAGTCAAGCCAATCAGACCTTCAGGATGGCTCCTCCATGACAAGTTTATGTTGAAGATAATTCTGTGTGGTATATAAAACATTTTCTCTATCCCTTGTGGTCCTTTCTTCTGAATCTCTTAACTCTCCGAACACTCTAATCCTCATGAATGTCCCAACTGGCGTTTGACATCTCCTGTCGGACTCAACCAGCCTCAGGTTTTGATCCACCATGAACCTTCTTGTTTTGGTGACCGTCCGGGCTCTCGCTCCTGCTCTGTTCCCACTTAAGTCTTGACTTCCATCTACTTCCTTTTCCTCTCATGATTCTGAGACAGGAAGCTCTGTGAGAAAAGTCTGTTAACATACTTCACATACCTTGCTTAAGGATGAGGACTTCTTGTGCTCTCCAGTTTGCCTTCAAATCACTGCAGAGTATAAACACTGTTTATTTATCACTTGCTCCTGTATCTCCCAGCCACCTTTTGACGTGATATGAAAATGGTAACATTGTATGACTTGATTTATGATGGATGTAGCAAGATTATGTGCTAACAGAGGGAAGTATCTATGTGATTAAATCATTCATTCAACCAACGTTTATTGAGTCTGCTCTCTTCCTGGCCTTGATAATAGGAATTCAAGGAGGAATAAGATACAGTGTGAAAGAACTCTCAATCTACAAGAGAAAGACCTATAAACAGCCGCTGATGGAAGCCCGATAACAGATGCTTGCACACGGTGCTATGAGAACCTATCCAAGAACACCTACTTCATAAGGGAAGTGGTAACCAAAACGGACTTTAAAGATGGCTTTGTTGGGTGAGCCCATTGTAGAAAAAGGAAAGAGCATGAGCAAAGACATCAGGATGAGGATGAGAAATAGTATGGCATAAGCAGGGACTATTCAGCATTAGGTAGTATTATATGAAGGTTAAGCAAGAAGGAAGGACTGATGGCGAGTGATGCTGGAGATGTTAGATCCACATCATTTGGGACCTTGAATGCCATGCTAAGGATCTTGGACTTGAGCAGACAGGGGCTGTGGATCCCTTAAAAAGAGTTCGGCAGAAGGCTGATCCAGACAAGAAGGGACACAGATAAACACTTTGCCCTTCACTCTTCTTACTACACGTGTGTGGAACATTTATTTTCAGGAACAGTGCTTTTCAGAAATCATTTCCTCAGTACCCCTCTGTGTTAATATTATCCGCTCACATTCATCAGCCAAACCAGAGAAGAGTTCCACTCCAAGTGAACAAGCAACCAGGGCTGCCTGATGATGAAAAGACTGTCTGGAGCATCCTTCTCACACCTGCAGCACATCAGTCAGGCCAAATCACCTGAAAAGAACAAGAGAAAAGCTCCTCTCTGTCAGACTGCTCGTGGCGACTCCAGCTCGGGATCTGATATACATACATCACGCCTACCCGGAGTAAAGGCAGGCACTTGGGTATTTGCCAAGTTTCTACATATGAATATGTTCTGAGGTTCCAATTCATTTATTCCACAAGAATTGGAGAATTTGCTAAGCCCCTATTATGCCCTGGAAGACTAAGATGAATAAAAGAATGCAGAGCTTTGTCAAATTCTCCAGGGGCACACCCTGAGACAGGATTCCCGTGCATGTGATTCTTAAGGAAATGCTCTCGGGAGAAACGAGTAAGGGAGTAAAAGAAAGAGAAGGGAAAGGAATGAAGTCGAGCAAGGATGTGACTTCAGGCAAAGTCCCACAGGAGGCAGCTACAGCCTGCCTGGAGTCTATGTCAAGTTCCAGAGCTGATTCCCCATTCAGAGCAAGGGAGCTGGTCTTTCACACTCCTGTGCAAGTCAGTCATCGACAAAGCCCTTCCTCAGGGAGCCGTACGCTCCCAGGGACTTCAGGCTTTCTGTGCTACACGCAAACCGGCACCAGTAACCTAGTGTCTCAGGCGTAAGTGCTTAGTGGCAAAAGCACGCAGAAGCTGGGGCAAAGAGGAAAACCGTGTAAGAAGGATCTGAGTGGATCTGGGCAGAACGGGGTCCTCTAGCACTCATAACCTAGCGGGGAAGACAGACAGGATCAGAGAAGTGTAATCATACATCTTAGATACTCTGAATAGAAATGAGTTTACTGTACCACGTGACCAACACTGAAGTGATCAGTGTTCCCCGCATATTTGAAGAAAGCCTTCATTACAGTGGAGGTATTGGTTTGCCCTCTGTGCCTCTGTGTTTTATTTTTCCACGTTTGCGCCCCACGAGACTTGATCATTTTATTGAATACTTATTTTAATTTATAGTGAGGCATGCTACAGAGGATCTCCTGATATTTGGATGATCTGCTATCAATGCGACCAGCAGGTGTTAATTATCTGTCTCTTTCTTCACTTGCTAGAGCCTTTCTGTCACCACAAACCTTCAGGTGCTGCAAATAACAATTGGTCGTCAACATTCAGGTTTCTCTGCAAAGCCACTTTGAATAGTGCTCTTATAAACGAAGATTTCAGAACCTGCAGTAGGACCAAAGCCTTTCCTTTATCCTTGTTTCATGTTTATCAATGTCAAATTCAATTTGCTGATCATAACGAAAATAAATCCTTATTGACTTTCACTGGTTTATGGGTGTGTTTTCAACCTGGTCGAGAATTTCTTATCAGGTGTGTATAGCAACATGGTTAAAGATGAAATACTTGTTTACATGTCTAATATGAACATCACAATAATGCTATTTTCTTTTCCAGTTAATTGACTCTGTCCCAAATAGAACCAGACAAGATTGAGTTACTCTCCCCAAATAGTACCTACTTTAATTGTGTACCTTTAAAAAAAAGACTTTAGAGAGAGAAAGAGAGAGAGAGAGAGAGAGAGAGAGAGAGAGTAGGGGCAGAGAGAGAAGGAGAGAAAGAATCCCAAGCCAGCTCTGTGCTGTCAGCTGGGAGCCTGACATGGGGCTCAATCCCACAAACCGTGAGATCATGACCTGAGCTGAAATCAAGAGTCGGATGCTTAACCAACTGAGCCACCTAGGCGCCCCAATTGTGTCTTTGACTTATAAATCCGAGGAAATAAGAGGAAGGAAATAAAAATTGTATTACATTTATCATCATCTATCACAGAACACAGAAATTTCAGTCCCTCAGAAATTCTAGAACATTTGAGAAATTTAGACTAATACTTGTTACAACGAAAATTTAATATATCTCTTCAGTTAATATCATTCCTTCACACGGTGACTTTCCATGGGCCAAATATGCTTATCAGCTTGCTTGGATGCAATTATGATTCTATGTACCCAATGGCGATAACATATTTATTGCCAATCCATAAATTTCTCAGTTCACCAAAAACATCACATATGTATGGTACTATATCCCATCAATATTTGTAGTCACATTATCAACCACATTTTTCTTTTTACGGTCATTAACAGTAGCACTTAAAATAATGTCGGCTGTGTCATTGTTGGTGGTAGGAAATTCCCAAAGCTTTACCCTGATTTACTGAATAAACAATGGAGCAATTATTGGGATGATCTTAACTGATTTTTGTTTTGATTGAAAGATCAGGTGATGTCACTTAACTGTCCACAAAGATCTCTGAGCCAACACATTTACGCTAGACTTTCATTTGTGTGGTGGTGGTGGTGGTGGGGGGATGATTCCACATGCAAGAAACAAATCAAAAGCAAGAGAATAAATTTGGAACAATACTCAGTTGATCTAAATAAAAAGCCATGTCACATACGTGTGTAGTTACAGTGTCAATTTGTCGTGTCCGGCAGAGTGTGCAGTCAGGGGTATCGCTCTGGCCTTCTTGATTGGAAGGTTTAAATGTTAAATATTTTGAATAAGTTCCTCCATCATCACCACTTCCTAAAGAAATGAAAATCTAGCACTTAATTTCTCATCAAACATGGATTTTTGCTCTCTGAGCTCATTGCTACCAAAATTAAAAAAAAAAAAGTGGTTCATTGGCAAAACAAAAACAGACAGAAAACAAGAAATTATCAAACAATAAAATAAATGAGGTTAAAAAAACGTACACCACAAAATAAATGACAAAGCCACTGTAGCGAGAGACTCTACAGGTTCTATGTCCTCGGGCAGAACTATTCAGTCGCTGTAGCCCGAAGATACTGGAGGAACAGGCAGCCTAGAATTTCCCATGTTCCCCACTGACCCTGCTGACTGGTGAACCAAGCGATTGTCGGGGGAAGCAGCAACAAATACTTCTCCCACCTCTACCAGAGAGCAGAACAAATTAACTACCACTTCCAGCACTCACATCCAAACACCATTTCACCAGCAGAGGCCCCGAATGCCGCCCTTGGAAGACAAGTGCTATTTTTGTGACTGGAAAGGACCGAGGGAAGAGGGATAGGTTATCGCTGCTTGTCACTCAAATTTAACCATGTGTTAAGGGGAGAACTCTGTTTGCCGCAGGTAGTATCAGTCGTCATGGCAGAACATATAATTGTTCACGTCAGCTCAGCATGACTATCCGGAGGTTCATAGAGTGACTGATATACTTACAATGTAACCTTTCTGGGGCCAAGGACCCCCTTGAAACGGAATGCAGCTGTAAGCACAAGATCCTCTGTCCCTTCCCAGAAGCTGCTAACCTAATGGAACGATGGGATAGTTTCTTAAAGATGGAGTTGACAGTCCAACTTGGAGATGATACTCTGAAAAGATGTAGCACGTGCCTTAAATCACCAGTATATGGTGTTTTGTGCTCTCCAATAGCTACAAACCACTGGTCCGGCTCTTAAATACAGATAACAAACTGAGGGCTGTGTGGGTGGGGGGTGGGCTAAATGGGCAAGGGGCATTAAAGGAGACACTTGTTGGGATGAGCACTGGGTGTCATATGTAGGGGATGAGTCACTGGATTCTACTCCTGAAATCATTATTGCACTGTATGCTAACGAACTTGGATGTCAAATGTAAAAAATAAAAAAATTAAATAAATAAATAAATAAGAAATAAATAAGAATCTACTGGTCCGGGAACCTGGCACGGAGGGAGATCTCTTCCTTGTCGGCATTCTCAGTGGTCCAGTTGGTAATTCATGCTTCCTCTCCTCACAAAGCTTTGGCTCTATGGGTGTAGACTCTCTCGTTCCGGGAGGGGGAAGAGTTTCACGGGGCACATCAGAAATATCACACCCAACTGAAAGCCTCTTGTCACCTTGGGGTCCTCATGCCTGTACATAGCAGGCAAGGAAAGGGATTCCCATGCTGGCAGGGCAAAGGATCCTGATCAGCCCAAGGAGATAAGACTGCTGCTACGTAGAGAAATAGGGGACAGAAATATCAGGTGACTCACTGGTACCTCCATGCCCAGTTTCATTGTAATTGGGCAAATAGAGCCCCCAAGACTGACACCTCAGAGCAAGGGCAGGAAAGGAATGAATAATTGTGAACTATTAATACCATCTATCACAGCAAGTTAAACCAAAAAATCACTTGGATTTGCTCTGGATTGGAGCAAATTTCCTCCAAGTTCGACTTTGGGCTTTTAATTACTTTCCATTATCATTAATAGTCGCCTCACCAGAAGCATTAATTCCCACTTATCCTCTTCTAATGCTAGGACAATGCCAGATAATGCTGCCCAGGCTTCACATAACATTGTAGAAGGAGATTAGAATGCTGCACAGATTATTATTTTTTACAGAATTACTTTCAAGACAAATTGAATTTCAATGCCTGAAATGAATTTTTATGTTTTTGCAGAGAGGGGACAAATGGGTGTCAGCCATTACAAAGTACATGGCAATGACATAATTGAAAGAAATCAAACAGATTTTTATACATGAAGTTTAATGCTACCTTTGAATGAGCTTTAGGAGGTTTGTGTCAAGGTCCAAACACATGATTCATCACTGCAAAGTACAAGTGACAAAATTAAGATTACTGTGTTTCAATAGAGAGATAAAGAGGCCAATTCTCATCATCACAGCTATTTTTCAAACTCAAACGCCAAGACTGCCTTGAAGGCAAGGGAATTGAGACGTCTCCAGCAATGATTCCACCCTGGAATCCATATGTGTTTCGACAAATCAGTTATTACCAATATCAAACAGGGTGTTGTGAAAATATAATAAGATTGATGAAGATATACATCATAAAAAATAGGAAGTGTCTTTCCACTGCAGAGGCTGAACATGTCAGGTTATGTGGGGTTAGTCCTCTCTGGATCCTTCTACAGCCTGGGGGCCACTAAGAATGGTTGAATATTTCTCACTAAGACAAATCAGACTCTCTCAGCCCTGCCAGTATTGGGATTGATTGCGGTGATGAAGGAAAAGAAGAAATCGAGAATTTCTCCCAGGTTTTTGGCTTGAGCTGGGGAGTGGATGTGATGCCATGTGCTCAGATAAAAAGGGCTGGGGGGAGAAGAGAAATCATAAATGCCTTCTTAAAAGCATCACAGATTCACCTTCCTACTTCTTACTCTATTGAGAGCTACCGGTTATACTTACAGTCAGGTTTTGAAGACAGACTGTTGGGAAAAACAACCACTTGTCTTTCTCTTCTGCATTTTTTGATGGGGCTGTCCAGCTGAAGCACTCCAGACAGCGATTTCCGAGGCTCGTTTTTTCCCTTCTCTGCTGCCTTCCCCAGTGTCTCTCAGACTATTTTGTGGGGTTCTAATTTTTTTTTCCCTTTGAAGAAACTTGCTCTGATACTGTTATTCAATTTGAACTAACTCCTCAAGCTGAAGTGGGTGCATAAACTTGAAAATGGTGTTTCAAAGGCTAGACTTACTCACGGAAGACAGAAGACAAAACAGAAGGTTTATCTTCATACAAGAGAAGTCATACATTAGAGGTGACATACCCAGTACCAATGGCTTTACGAATGGCCAGGGAAAACAGAATATAATTAGTAGATAATTGCAACATCTGACTTTTAATTCCCCAAATCAATCCTATTTCTTGCCCTTCATTCACTTCAGTTTTGTTCCTTTTGATCTTCAAAGTTGCTCTTCGGTAAATGGGATTTTTCTCTTCCTCGATAATCTCTTCAAGCTTATGGTCCAGGAAACTGAACACACTTGCCTTGGAGCATAAAGTTAGGCCAGAAGATAGAACCTGACCTTTCCTCCTTATTGCCTTAAAACAGTGCCAGGAATAGACTACTCAGAGTGAAGGCGACACTCAAGATCAGGCAAACAAGAACTGTGATCTGACCATGAAGGTATTATTGAAATTGGTCTTAAAAGATTTCACTCGTCCCAGGAATCGACAGCCCCTTCACATTCTTCTGAGGATTGGTAGGACTTCAAGAATAAGAAAGGGAGGGAAGAAAGCAAATATTACAATATCCTAACAAAGCAACAGAGGCCAATATGGTTCAAAAAGTCCTTTCATATATGTCAACTCATTTAAGTTTGACAACAACACTTTGCAGAAGGCATTAGAGAAAGATCACAGAGGCTGAAAAAGTCACATGTTTAGTAGTGGGGTAGGTGAAATTAAGACCCAGAGCTCTCAATATCTGAAGATCATTCTGCTATCACTGTCTTAAGAGGAGAGAATGAGTCACAGACCCTGATCTTAAAACTATTGAACTACAACTAGTTTCGTAAGAGAAGGTAAATCAATTTCAGATTTGAGAACTA
Organism: Lynx canadensis; assembly: GCF_007474595.2. Classification (NCBI taxonomy): domain Eukaryota; kingdom Metazoa; phylum Chordata; class Mammalia; order Carnivora; family Felidae; genus Lynx; species Lynx canadensis. The sequence goes on from NC_044306.2 coordinate 195,973,582, forward strand.
ACCCCTTACCTACAAAAAACATTTAATGAGAATATATTAGGATTCTCCAAAGAAAGAGAACCAATAGGATGTGTGTGTGTGTGTGTGTGTGTGTGTGTGTGTGTGATTTATGATAGGGAATTGCTTTTGGTATTATGGAGACTACCAAGTCCAAACTATGCAGCAGGTTGAAGACCCAGGAGACAGGAAAGCCAATGGTACAGTTGAAGTCTGAAGGCCATCTGTTGGAAAATTCTTTCCTGCTCAGGGAGGTCAGTCATTTTGTTCTATTCAAGCCTTCCGCTAATTGGAGGAAGCCCATGCACATACAAGGCAGTCTGCTTCACTCAAGTCCACGGATTTAAATTTCCATCTCATCCGAAAATACTCTCATAGACACACCCAGAATAATGTCTCACCAGTTATCTGGGTACCCTGTAGCCTAAGCATTTTTTTTTCTCTTTTTGACTTTCCAAAACTCAAGGAGATTAACATCTTAAGAAATCTCATAAAGCATGACTCAGATTGTTAATTAATTGTTCAGATTTCATGGGATGTAAAACAAAAGGGTTAGTGGGAAACATGGATCCAAAAACTGAGAACTTGTAAACCGCCATGCAAATGAATTTGGAAATTGTTTGCATGACAATAAGTTGTCATCGAGGGGTTTTGGCCCTCTGGTGATACTAGAAAGTATGGAAGGGAGATGAGTAAAGCTGGAGGCAGAGAGACCAATCAGGAGGCTTCATCTTTGACTGGAACCAGAAGATAGCACATCACAGGCTACATTCCAGGCACGGCAAGCCTTCTCATACGTTGATTCATTTAACCTGCAATAACCTTGTGAAGTAGGTTCTGTTACTTTAATTTTCCCTATTTCACAGAAAACAAAGCACAAAAAGTTCAGTAGCTTGTTCAAATAACAAGGCTAAAATGCCGTAGATCCAGAATTTCAATGCTGGTAGCGTAACTGCAGAAACCACACTTGTAACCATTAAGCTGTGTTAAATCCCGGTAGTTCTGATGATGATGGAAAGGAGGTAGAGACAGATTAAGATAGTGAGGGAGGGACAGAGGACCTTGGTTGAGACCCCAGGGTTCTAGGTTCAGTGTCTTACAGAATTAGTGTCATTAACCTAAAGAGACTAAGGGAGAGGCAAAGACACTGTTGGGGTGGCCGAAAAGGAAATAATGAGCTCAGTTTTGAAAACTGAGTATTCAGTGGAATATCAAAGTAGAGATGTACCAAAGGCAGATTGGTATACAATTCCCAACTAGTGAAAGCATCAACAGGGGGACACTTGGGCTTAGAAAGAACATAATCTTCGCATGTAAATTGACTCTTGGTAAGGCTGTTTAGTTGGTCTTTCAACTTGATGACCATTTGTTAATTTATCAGGAGAAATAGAACCATCAGGTAGAGCAAACTTATGAATGCCGATTAGCACTTTCTTTCCCTGTAGACTTGCTCCATGGGAAGCTATTCCATACTCAAAAGCTTGCTTGGTGAGCATAGGTTTAGAACAAAAGGAATTATTTACAAAATATCTATTTATTAAAATACCCCAAACTAGTAAGTTTCCAAGTAAAGGTATTTTATCAGGCCCTGGATTCTGACAGATCTCAGTTTGAATTTCAGTATCGACACATACTAGTTGAGTCAAAGTAGAAAAGCTACACCAGTTTCCTTCTATGTTTAGTGGCAATGATAACGATATCTGTAGGGTTTTTTGTGATGATGAACAGAGCTACTATATGTAAAAACACCTAGCCAAAGTCTGATGGAAAGTATCGAATAATGTATGTTGACCATTATTATGATAATGATTAAGAAATTATTACCCATCTCTAGAAGGAGCATGTTGAAGGACCACAGCCTTTTCTCCCCAAGACCATGTTCCAGGAAGATCTGGAAAGCACTCCTATGCCTACTTACTATTGGATATCTCTCTCCTTCAAAACGCTGAGAATTTTAGCCGAAATCAAGAGACGAGCTTGGCATGAAATACTCTGCAACCATCAAAAATGATGCAAGTGTAGAATTGTTTTCACAAAATAACATGTTGTTCCAGTAAAAAAGAAATGAGAAACAGCTTTCATTCTTAATTACATTATTGTGTATTCTCTAATCTTTCCAAATTAACCAATATCAATTATGATTCAAAATTAAGGTGGAACCATAGAACTCCAAGCTGTACTTAATAAAATACCAGTGGTAGGGCTGTTTGTGTATTGATAAAGTTCTGTGCATGAATATCGTGTGCAAAATTATGGACTATCACTTTATTTGGAAACTATCCAGAGGAAACATTCCAGTGTACTGAATGGTTATTTGTGACAGGCGTGTTTTGCACACCTCAACTTGATTTCTCTTTGTGACAATCACGTGACTTAGACACCATTATTACCTCAATTTTATGATGAAACTAAGCACGGAGAATTAGTATAACTTTCCCATGAATACACACACCACCGGCAAAAGCTGTTCAATACCAGTACTCACCTTCAGCCTTCATGCTAGGTAGCTTCTCAATAAAGCATGCATAAAACTGGGGTGCCTGGGTGGCTCAGTTGGTGAAGTGTCCGACTTCGGCTTAGGTCATGATCTCGCAGTTGGTGAGTTTTGAGTCCTGCATTGGGCTCTGTGCCGACAGCTCAGAGCCTGGAGCTTGCTTCAGACTCTGTGACTCCCTCTCTCTCTGCCCTTCCTCCACACACGCTCTGTCTCTCAAAAAATAAATAAATGTTTTAAAAAATTAAATAAAAAAAACATGCGTCAAACCAAAATGGTGAAATATTAGTACACATGTAATGAGTTGACGGTCTTCATCCTTTTCCCAGCCTCCCTGAGCCTGATTCCATCCTGGAACGACAGTCATAGCTTGGTATACGGAAAAGAAAGGCAGAAGGAAGCCAAAAACAAAACAAAACAAAACAAAAAAAAAAAAAAAAACAGGGAAGAATATGAGGAAGGATCTTCCTCAAAGCTGCCTGTGGCTTCCCAGAAGGAGAGGAGGAAAACAAAAGCCTCCTCTCCTCATTAGCAGTCAAATTACTCTGCTGATATTAACTGGAAACATTTGTTAAATTTCACAGACTCACAAAGATAAATAAATAAAGCGCTGGAGAGAGGATTCTGGGAAGATGAGGAAGCAAGAAGCAACAGAAATCCGACCCTACAATTGCACCAGCAGAATCTGTCTGATGTAAGGATCTTGGAACTCTGGAGTCTACTGAAAGCGGTAACTTCCAGGGGAAGGCTTTGATGGTAAATTGCAGTTCGTGTGGTCAATTTCATCTCCTAGCCCGGTGGCCGGTGCCCATCGCCCACCCTTCAGCCCTGCCACAGGCAGCTGCACATAGGTTCCTGGGGCAGCTTATACACAGCTTGCAGGAGCCGGGTGGGCGGTAAGGATTCAGTCTTCCAAATATCAGTGATCTGTGCTCTGATTTCCGATTGCCTATTCTGATCACAAAAGGGTAGTTAAAGGGGCAATGGTCATTGTTACTGTCCCTCTTCCCGTTGTTGCAAGCCCCTACACCTGTAGCTGAAGTGACAGCCAAGGCATGAAAAGGTCAGAACTTTTACTTTGCCCCCCCCCTTTATTCTACTCTTTGTCTCCTTTTGAGAGACATACATGAAGAACTACGACATTCAAAGCAATTTCATATCGCGGGGGGGGGGGGGGGGGGGTGGGGATTATAAAGTCACCACGCATGCCCAGAAGGCATAAAATCAGAAAAGACCTCAGAAGATGTAGAAGTTCTTAGGTTTACACCTTAGGCTGATCCTTGGGACAGAGAGCCTATGACCATCAAACAAACAAACTAAATAGCACACCCTTGGGGGGCAGGGGAGAACTGAGTTTCCGGAATTATATCATTAGGTATAAAGATCCAGGTTTAAAAAAATCACAAAGCGTGCCAAAAAAACAAACAAGCAAGGGGCGCCCGGGTGGCTTCGTGGGTTAAGCGTCTAACTGTAGCTAAGGTCATGATCTCACAGTTCATGAATTCCAGCCCCATATTGGGCTCTGTGCTGACAGCCCAGAGCCTGGAGCCTGCTTTGGATCCTATGTCCCCCTCTCTCTCTGCCTCTCCCATTTGCACTCTCTGTCTCTCTCTCTCTCATAAATAAATAAACGTTTTAAAAAAATTTAAAAAAAAGCAAACAAACATTTGGCCTATTCAAAGGAAAAAAAAAATCCAACAGAAACTGCCTCTGGAAAAGACCTAATGGAAGAAGTACTAAACAACATTTTTAAATAACTGGTTTGTTTATTTATTTATGTATTTATTTATTTATTTAAATTCCAGTTGCTTAGCAAGCAGTGTAATACTAGTTTCAGGTGTACAATACAGTGATTCAACACTTCCGTACGTCACCCTGTGCTCCTCACAAGTGCCCTCCTTCATCCCCATCACCTATTTTGCCCATTCCCCCACCCACCTCTCTTCTGGTAACTACTAGTTTGTTCTCTATAGTTAACAGTCTGTTTCTTGATTTGCCTCCCTCTCTCCCCTTTGTTTTCTTCTGCTCATTTGCTTTGATTCTTAAATTACACCTATGAGTGGGTATCATATTGCACTGTTCTGTAGCTGACTTATTTCATTTAGCATTATACTCTAGCTCCCTCCATGTTATTGCAAATGGCAAGATTCCATCCTTTTTATGGCTGCATAATATTCCATTGTATATCTATACCATATCTTCTTCCTCTATTCATCAGTTGATGGATACCTGAGCTGCCTCCATATCTTGGCTATTGTAAATAATTTTACTATAAACACAGAGGTGCATGTATCCCTTTGAATTAGTTTCTTTTTTTTCTATTTTTGGGTAAATACCTGGTAGTGCAATTACTGGATCACAGGATAGTTCTATTTTTAACTTTTTGAGGCACCTTCCTAATATTTTCCACAATGGCTACACCAGTTTGCATTCCTGCCAACAGTGCATGAGTGTTCCTTTTTCTTCACACCCTCACCAACACTTGTTTTTTGTGTTTTTTATTTTAGTCATTCTGACAGGTGTGAGGTGATATCTCATTGTGGTTTTGATTTGCATTTCCTTGAATGATGAACAATGTTGAGCATCTTTTCATGTGTCTGTTGGTCATCTGGCTGTCTTCTTTGGAGAAACGTCTGTTCATGTCTTCAACAAATGGTGGTGGGGAAAAGAAAGAATGAAACTGAACCACTTTCTTACACCATACACAAAAATAAACTCCAAATGGATTAAAGATTTAAACGTCAGATCTAAAACCATAAAAATCCTAGAAGAGAGCACAGGCAGTAATGTCAACATTTTTCTAGATATATCCTATGAGGCAAGGGAAATAAAAGCAAAAGTAAACTATTGGATCTATATAAAAATAAAAATCTTCTGCACACAGAAGGAAACAACCAACAAAATTAAAGGCAATATACTGAATAAGAGAAGCTGTTTGCAAATGACATGTCTGAGAAAAAGTTAGTATATAAAAATATAAAAAAACTTATACAACAGAAGGCACAAAAACAAACAAGCCAAATGAAATAACTATCTTTGGGCACCCGGGTGGCTCAATCAGTTAAGCATGCGGCTCTTGGTTTCGGCTCAGGTCATGATCTCACAGTTCGTGAGTTCAAGCCCCACATCAGGCTCTGTGCTGACAGCACAAAGCCTGCTTGGGATTCTCTGTCTCCCTCTTGCCCTGCTCCCAATCCTTTCCTCTCTCTCAAAAATAAATAAGTAAACTTTAAAAGTAAATAAAATAAATAAAATAATTGTCTAATGATGCTCAAAGAACTAAAGGAATATATGGATATAGTCAAGAAGATGATGTATGAACAAAATGGAAATATGAAGCAATAGAAAACCTAAAAAGAAACCTAATACAAATGCTAGAAATGCAAAGTATAATTGCTGAAATGAATGTTCACTAGAGAGATGCAAAGGAAGATTTGAGCTGTCAAAATAAAGAATCAGTAGACTTCAAGATAGGACAATGGAATGTATCATCTAAAGAATATAAAGAAAAGAAGATTGAAGAAGGGTGAATACGGCCTAAGGTACCCATGGGTACTGGAACAACATATACATTTTGGGAGTGCCAGAAAGAGAAGAGAGAGGGAAAAGGATGGCAGAGTGAATATTTGAAGAGATAATGGCTGTAAACTTGCCAAACTTGATGGAAGGCATGAATATAAATATCCAGAGTCTCATTAAACTCCAATTCGGATGAATTCAGAGATCCACAGCAAGATACATTATAAGAACTGTGAAAGCCAAAGAGAAAGGAACATTTTTAGATTTTTTTTAACATTTAATATTTATTTATTATGAGAGAGAGAGACAGAGCATGAGCAGGGGAGGGGCAGAGACAGAGGGAGAGACAGAATCCCAAGCAGCCTCCAGGCTCCGAGCTGTCAGCACGGAGCCCGGAGAAAGGGAACTTTGAAAGCAGCAAGGAGAAGCAACTCATCATACCCAAAGTAGCTTCAATAAGATTATTAGAAAATTTTTCATCAGAAACTTCAGAGGCCAGGAGGCAGTGGGCTGATATATTCAAAGTCTAAACAAAGACAAACTAATACACAAAACACAAAAAACTGTCAACAAGAATCCTTGGTAGAACTGCCCTTCACATTGAGGGCGAAACTGAGATAATCCCAGGTAAAGACAAACTGGGGATATTCATTACCACTACGTCTGCCCCACTACTATGCTCAAAGGAGGCTTGCAGGTTGAAATGGAAAGGACACTGGACAGTAACCCAAAGCCCTGTGGAAAATAAAAACTATAGTAGAGATGAATACGCAGGCGATTTTAAAAGCTAATATTAGGATAACAATGGTGGGCAACTCTACCTTGTGTTTTCTACATGTTAAATTGAAAAGACTAACGTATTTTTTAAATAACTTGACTTGGAACTCCATACTTTATTTTCTGTATACTATAAGAGACTAATTCATTAGGAATTATTAATCTCTGGTTTTGGACCTGTCATGTTAAAGGTGTAATTTTGCAGCATCAACCACTGAAAGTGGTGAGGACAGAGCTGTGAAAAGAGTGGATATTTTGTATGTTATTGAAGATAATCTGGTACAAATTAAAATTAGAGTGTTATAACTTTAAGATGTTAAATGAAATTCCATGGTAACCACAAAGAAAGTAATTAAAAAATATACAAGGAAGGAAATGAAAAAGAACTTTAAACATTTCACCACAAAAAAATCAATTGAACACAAAAGAAGACACTAATGCAGAAATTTGGAGACAAAAAACTATTAAGTATGTAGAAAAAAATACCAAAATGACAGAAGGAAGTCTCTTCTTGTCAATAATTACTTCAAATTTAAATAGATTAAACTCTTCAATTAAAAGGCAGGGGTTTCAGAATGGATGAAAACATTATCCAGCTATAACAGCCATCTGGGAGAGGCTCGTTTTATTTTATTTTTTATTTTTTAAATGTCTGTTTATTTTCGAGAGAGAGAGAGAGTGGGGGTAAGGAGGGGCAGAGAGAGAAGGAGACAGAGGATCCAAGGTGGGCTATGTGCTGATAGCAGCAAGCCCATTGTGGAACTTGAACTCATGAACTGTGAGGTCATGACCTGAACTGAAGTCTGATGCTCAACCGACTGAGACACCCAGGCACCCATATAAGAGATTCATTTTAGACCCAAAGACACAAAATAGGTGCAAAGTGAAAAGACAGTAACCAAAATTGATCAGGGGTGGCTACAATAATGTCAGATGAAAGAGGCTTTAGGTCCACAAGATTATGAGCGCTTTAAAAAAGGCATTTTATGTTAATAAAATGTTACTTAATATAACAAGCAGATAAATCAATTATAAACATTTACACATCTAATAACAGACCATCAAACTATATAAATGAAAAATGGACAGCATTGAAGGGAGAAAACAGGACAGTTCTACCAATAATCATTGAGAGTTCAATACCCCACTCTCAATAATGGATATAACAGCCAGACAGAACATTTGTAACGAAGCAGAGGACTTGGAAAACATAACCAAGTAGACACCATATACAGAACACTCTCCCCAACAACAACAGAATGCACATTCTTCTCAAGCGCATGTATAAAAAACTCCAAGGTATACTATAGGCTACTTCACAAATTAAGTCTCAATAGATTTTTCAAAAATAGATATCAACCACAGCATCTTCTCCTACCACAAATGGATGAAGTTACAAATCAGTAATCAGAAAATTCAAAAATTTGGGAAAAATTATACAACACACTTGTAAACAACCAAGGATCAAAGAAGAAATAACAAGGGAAATTAGAAACTGGTTAGAGATGAATGAAAACCAAACAACGACATGCCAAAACTACAGGACACGTGAACGCAGTGTTGAGGGGAAATTCAATTACAAACACTTACATTAAAAAAAACAAGAAATATCTCAAAATAACAGCCTACTTTTTCAACATAAAGAGCTAGAAAAAAGAAAATACAAACTAAAGCCAAATCTAGAGAAATGAAAAAAAAATAATAAAGAATATAGTTGAGTGCAACAGAGAATAGAAAAATCATAGAGAAAATCAACAAAGCCAAAAGATGGTTCTATGAAAAGATTAAAAAAAAAAATGGCAAGCCTTTAGCTAGATAGACTAAGAAAAGAGAGGAGACTCAAATTACTAAAATCAGAAATGAAAGTCGGACATAACTACTGATTCTACAGAATAAAGGAATTACAAGAAGGTACAAGAAGGCAATTGTAAGCCAACAAATTGAATAACCCAGATGAAATGGGCAAATCCCTAGAAACACAAAACTTACAAAGACCAAACCATGAAGAAATAGAAAATCTAAATGACCTATAACTAGTGAGGAGATTGAAGCAGTAATCAAAAATCTCCCAACAAAAAAAAAAAAGTTCTGAACCTGATGGTTTCACTGGTGAATTTTACCAAAACTTTAGAGAATAGTCATGAACACCAATTCTTCTCAAACTTTCCCAAAATTAAAGAGGAGGTAACACTCCCTAACTCCCTTTTATGAGGCTATCTGTGCTATCTGTACCCAAAGGCACTACAAAGACCCCATATCCTTATAAACATTGATGAAAAAATCCTTAACAAAAATATTAACAAACTGAATTCAGCAGCATATTAAAAATGACTCATAACATATCGATATTGAGTATGATTATCTTCCTGGAATGTAAAGATGTATCAATATATGAAAATCAATCGATATAATACACCAGATTAATAGAATAAAAGCAAAAAGAACACGACCATCTGAATGCAGTAAGAGCATTTGACAAAATTTGACAAATGATTTAAAAAACATGCAACAAACCAGGAAAAGAAGGAAACTACCCCCAACGTATTAAAATCCATGTATAAAAACACCCACAGCGCACATCATACTGAACGGTGAGAAATTTAGGAAGGAAATTCTCATACGTGCTACATGCTGCTACGTGGGGGAGGAAGCTTGAGGACATTCTGCTGAGAGAGCCAGTCGCAGAAAGACAAATACTGCATGATTCCACTTTCATGAGATACCTAACGTGGTCTTCATCATAGCACAGAAAGTAGAGAGGTCATTACCAAGGGCCAGGGAAGGGAGGAATGGAGAGCTGTTATTTAGTGGGTATAGAGTTCCCATACTACAAATTGAAAAAGTTCTAGAGATGAATGGCGTTGGCGGTACAACAGTGTGAATGTACTTGACATCGCTGAACCGTGCACTCAAATACCGAAGAAAGCAAAAAGGCTAACATTTGCAGACCTGAGAGGGGTCATGAACAAGTGAACTAATATTCCCAGTTGAAACATCGGAAATGACTCTTATTCAGCTGTTATAAAATACTTATTGAGACCCCGCAACAACACTAGAGTTGTGGAGATGCCTTCAAAGGGCTCGCAGCCCACGGTGTAAACCCAGAAATCATGGTGGAGCAAGAATGATAATGGGAGTCTGTACAAAGTACAACGGGAGAGGTGAGATCATTCTGATTTGGAGATGAGGAAAGGGGGGTCAAGAAGGTTCTCATGGAAGAGTGTCACAGCGAGGGCTGGGCTCAAATGCATCTAGCCCTAAATGCAAGAAGACCAAGTGGGAAGGGGCACTCAAAGCCAAGAGCATGGTCAGTGCTAAGGACTGCAGCATCGAAGGTCCATTCTAGCTACCTGCATGTAAGAGAGGGCTCCACCGTGTGGCACAAACTGAAGGAATCCCACCTGGAGTGGGGACTGTGTATTGTCTGGTGAGCTGCTTAATCTCTCTAAAAGTTACCCTCGTCATCAGCAAAATGGAGATAATAATCCCTACCTTATAAGAGTATTATGAAAATTAGCCGTGCTTAGGGATGTTTATAGTTTGACACACATGGGGGCCCATGGGAAGTACCCACTGACTTACAGCCCCTTATGGCGACTGTTCATTCCTCACAGAATACACACCAGACGAGCCTCCTGGCTGGACCTCACAACACGCCCATTGAGCATGGGGACCACGGCTGACAGAGAGGATGCTGAAATGGGCTGTCAAAGAGCCGCTCTCCAGACCATCCAAGTGAAAAGTTGGTGAAGGCTGCTAAGGCCAGCGAGGCATGACCCTGAGAACTTTCCCTCACCCAGCAGACTTCTCCAGAGCCATAAATCAACTCCCAGCACTCCAGCCATGGAAACTTTAGGAGGCTGGAGGGCTGTTTTTCTTTCTCCAAATCAGCACCCCGCCCTCAATCCCGGACATGGAAATAAGTTACTGATTCCAACTGGTGCAGGGCCAGGTCAGATGACCTCTCACACTGCAGGGGGCACCCGCCTGGAGGGGAATGTGCATTCACGGGAGAAATTCTTAGTCATGATGCAGGAAGTGAGCTAAAAAAATTAAAAAATAAAAAAAAAATAACAAGACTTCCAGAGTCTCGGACTTCTCCTTCGGGATGAAAATCCCTCCAATACCAGCCGCCCCACCCTAGTCTTGGTGTGAACCCTGCAATCATCTTGACCCCATCTCTCCCTTTCACACCATCCATTTAAAACTGATTCTGGTTCCTCCCTATTTACCTCTATTTCACAGCGTCAAATGTTTGCACAAGAGAATCCCTTGGCATAGCTGAACACCTTTCCACTCCTTTCAGCTAATTACTTCTATGTACTCTTCCAAAAAAAAAAAAAAAAAAAGGCTCAGCTCAAACTTGATTTCCTCCCCCAACTAAGTTTCCTTGGCCGCTCCCTTCCCACTCAGGTTCCAATACTCCACATCTGAGGCCCATGTTCATTCAACAAATACTTGGCCATCACCCATGGGCTGACAAGCCCTACATTTTCATAGTATTCTGTGGATGTTCACTTATCAGATAGTATCACGCTATTTTCCATCATTTATTTATCCATCTTTCCCACTTGAAGGAACGTTGCTTAATAGCAGGGACCGAGTTTCATTCTTGTCCATTTCTCAGTGCCTAGTGTAATATATTCAATATGTTTTTAGTGAAATAAGGAAGGAATGGAGAGATGAAAGGAAGGAGCTAGATGGATAGCCTGGAAGGATGGAGGGAGAGAGAGAGATAGAAAAAGGAGGAGAGGGAGAGGGAGGGAGGAAGGGATGGAGGGAGGGAAGGTGGGAGAGAAGGATGAATCTCCCAAATCTTCCCTCGCTCTCACCACCTACCCCCACAGGGACACATCTAGTTTCCTAGGCAGTTTCTCCTTTGTGCTGAAGCGATCTGTACCTTGTTTTCGGTGCCCCTCGACTGGAATCCTTCTCAAGCCCGCAATTTGCTCTAAACGAGCACCTCTTAGACACCTTTTGATATGATATTGCCGAAGAGCATGTGTTTTGGACGCCTCCCAACACCTGTTTACTCCCCTCTGTTACAATCCCTCTGATGTTAGGAAAGTTATTTTACGTCTTTGCCTCATTTTGCTCATCTGTAAAAACAGTATTTATTATACCCACCTTGGAGGTAAGAGTAAGAGGACATGAGGAATGTTTGAGTTGCGGGGACTTTTATTAGAGCCTAAAGCAGTCAGCAGGGGATCTCTCAACTCTCAGAGTTATTATGAGGTTTTTTCTCAGTTTCATTCACTTCTTGAAAACCCAAGGAAGTTTTCTAAGTAAACATCATAAAAATGTCTCCTTCTGCTTCTCACAATCGCACACCGAGTGCGCTAATAAAATCCGACTTCCTCCTGGCTCAAACATATGACTCCCTCAGCTTAAATATTCCCTGCTAAATGGATGTCTTAAAAGTCCTTGGGAAAAATATTTTGCATTAAATGTGCCAAGAAAATAAATACATACCTACAGCATAACAGGAGTAAATTCAGATTAGTGAGAAAAACATCAAGTTCACAGCAAATAAATAGGCAATGCTAATTTCTGCTAGAAGACAGGCAATGCACAGAGAGGTCAACCACAGCAGACTTCCAAACTTGGTTACACCTTCACTCACTCTCTGACCCTTAGAAATCTACTGAATGTCTCTAGGCCTCACTTTCCGATCCACAGCCTAGATGCAACAACAATATCTTTGTAAGAAAGGTACCGGGTGGATTAAATGAATACTAACACTAGACTCAGGACCGACTGCCTAGAACATAGTAAATGCCCAGTAAATTGTAGCTTTCTTATTTTCATAGAAATGATACATTTTCCTCGGATCCAAAGATAGGCAAATTTCAATATTAAGAGATGTCATTTATACCTTCTATACCAGAAAATTTATTACGGTGACAATACCCACCACAGGCAGTGCAGTTAAGAAGCTGATCTGTTTATACTCTTCTCGTATATTGTTTCAAGCCTTAAAAAAAAAAGTACACAGGTTGAGAGTCATGCAGAGACTTCGAGAAGTATAACAGCGTTTTCGCCCGAAACTCAACACCTGGCTATTTATCCTAAAGAAGGAATTTCCAGGGGTGCTTGGTGGTTCAGTTGGTGAAGCGTCCAACTTCAGCTCAGGTCATGATCTCACGGTTTGTGAGTTCGAGTCCCACATCAGGCTCTGTGCTGACAGCTCAGAGCCTGGAGCCTGCTTTGGATTCTGTGTGTGTGTCTCTCTCTCTCTACCCCTCCCCCACTCTCACTCTCTCTCTAAAAAACAAATAAACATTTAAAAAATTTTAAAGAAGGAATTTCCAGCTCTCCTGAGGACCTCTGTGGTTGGCATCTTGGAAGTAGAGGAACAAGTAAGCTTTGTTGTTGACCATTCTACATCTACTAAGTATATGCAATATTTTTGGCAGAAAGGAGGGTCGGTTTTCCTTCCTAAATAAATAAGCGAGCATATCATTTGGAAACTGGTGTTCAAAGGCCATGGTCCAAAATAAAAAGGTTATAAACACAATGAATTTTAATTAAGCATAATGAATTTTTAATTCTAAATAAGATCGAAAGAAAAGTAGACTAAATATCCAACAGGGTGTAAAAAAATTTTTAAATGGACTGTTCACTTGATGAATGGCTAGCAATTTTAAAAAACATAATCACTATAAAGACTAAATTCTAACAGAATAACAGAAATAAAGAAGGAGCTGTGGAAGGAAAGCCTACACCTCAGCGTTGTTGCTGATTATTCACCAGACTCAGAACTGCACATTCACGGAGAACATGGGAAAAGACTGCAGCGTCCATTGTGTGAAAAGGAACAGAATTCAATACCCTCTATACCCATCATGGTGATGACGTGAACCTAACTCTTTGTGTTCACGGTCAGGGATGTTAAGAGAAGGTTAAAATGAACAACAACAAAATTTGGTTATCGGAGATGGACAAGTGAATTGTTTTCTTTTTGTCTTCTGGATTTTTTTTCTTTCCTCTTTTCTCTTTTCTCTTCCCTTCTCTTCCCTTCCCTTCCTTCCCTTTATTTTTCCTTTTCTTTTTGTTCGTTTCTTTCATATTAGTCTTGTAATAAAAGAAAAACTAAACCCTAGTCTGAGAATAAATGTGTCATAAAATGCCATCATTTCCAGTTTGAAAGAGAACAACCAAAGGGCTCTCCAGTTGAAAAAAAAAAAAAAAAAAAGCCTCATAAGCAGATTGCTGAAATAAACCATTTTATAGTAAAAATTCTTTTGGTGGCTGTTATTTTTTAAATTAATAGAAGCACACCAATTCCAAGGCTCCAAATAGAAACTGAGAATTCCAGCAGCCTCCCAGCCACGACTGTGCCTGGCTCCTCCTCCGACTGGTTTTACTCCGCAGCTAGAGTGATCTTTCGAAAACATATCAGGTTGTGTTACTCCCTTGATAAAAAAAAAAAAAAAAAAAAAAAAAAAGTCCAGGGGCTTCTCACCGCACTTAACAAAATACAGTAAAACCTTGGATTGCAAGTAACTTGTTCTGCGAGTGTTCCTCAAGACGAGCAAACATTTCTAATAAATTTTAACTTGATTACCAAGCAATGTCTTGCCATACAAGCAGTACGTGAGGCCAAAGTCACATGACCACAACTGAGCCAATGGTTCTTCTCTCTCTCTCTCTCTCTCTCTCTCTCTGCGGGATTGTGGGTGATCATCTCCCATGCTCGGATGCTCAGTCTCAGGCCACGGTGTTTGGCAGAAATCAGGGATTTTTTCAGAACGTTGGAAGGTGCCCACAACTGGCACTGGTGGATTTTTTTTTGTCACTTCAAAGCACCTCTGGACAGTTCTTTCCTTTTCCATACAAGAGGAAGCTTAGGAATGCTTTGCTTCTCTGTAGGTCAGGCTGCCTGCAGGTATAGACCCTTCCTCTGCTGCCTTATGGCCAGTTACATTCACTACAGAATATGACAAGAGTTTATTAATACTGAACTGTAGTCAGCATCCGTGCGAGCATATACAATGGGCCCCATGCAGAAAAAGAATTCCATGCAGAAAGGAGCCCATAGATAGCAGTGATTCTGTTAGTGATAATGAAAATTGTCCTACACAATAACCCTCCTCTCTATTGCTTCCTTCACACCAGTCATGAATGTTTTCAAGGTAAGTGCAGGTGAATTTGTTTATTTTTACTTATATTGGCATTTTCTTTATGATTTCTATTATATTACAGTATCATAATCATTTTTATGTGAATATTTTTGCGGTTGTGGAATGAATCAATCTGAGTTTCCATTATTTCTTATGGGGAAATTCTCTTTGATATACAAGTGCTTTGGAATGCACGCATGTTTCCAGAACGAATTGTGCTCACAAACCAAGGTTTTACTGTACTCCAGACTCCTTACCATTCCCGTGTATCTCTGCCAGGGTCTTTGTACACGCTGTCCATTGCTTTGATAACATTTGCTGCTCACTTTTTCTCCAAACGGGGGTCCTTTTCAATTCGCGGTTCTCCCTACAAATTATCAGCAAACTGTTGAACCCCTGCAACGTACCAGGCCCCGACCACCATGAAAGTGGTCAGCCCCCGCATCCACAGAGCTGACGGTTTCCCGGAGCCCTCAGGAAGTAAAACAGACAAGCACAAGTCACTGGGACATGTGTGGTGGGTGCTGGAGAGACGGATGTAGCAGGGGCCCCGGAGTTACAGAACCAAGTCGTGCAGGAACCCCGGGGAAGGAATTTCAGACGAAGAGGCATCTAAGCTGAAAGATGGCCAAGGGCTAGCTGCGGAAGTGCTAGGCAAATTGCTCCAGCCACAGGGACCGGGGAAGAGCGTGTCTCATCTGGGAACTGAAAGTGGTTGCTCTAGTTGCTACAGCCTACTGGGTTCATCCAGAACGCTGCATACACAGTGAAGATCTTAGTTATCATCTGATTCAGATGAATCCAGGGATCTTACCAAGAGCACTGCATACACATAAGGGTCACTGGCCAAAAAACAGTTATGCACTGCTTTCCTCACAGCTCTATAGACACCCAATGCCGACCTCACTTCCGTCCTTCCTGGTTCCTCAGGAAAGAGGTGGTGGATCCTCAGGCCTCTGAATGCAATCCTGACAGACCCCTTCTCTTTCTAGACTACTCAAGAGTGTCTGGGTCAACCCAGTCACCCAAACTGCCTCTGGAATAAGGAAGCCCAGAAGCCTCAAGGAGATTAGATTCTATGCTTAACCTACAAGACCTCAAGGGGCAAGAGAACAAAGGCAATGGTCATGAACTTTGAAAAGCTCTGCCTTCCACCCCACCTTCCAGGTGTGGCCTCTGAGCTGTGCACAGAGAGAGATTGTGTGTAGGACTGAATGTGTTTTCTCATGTTCTCACCCCTGTGACTAATACTAAAATGAGGGGCAGGTTGGGATGACGTAGAGGGCAGAAATCGCTCGCATTCTCAATAATAAGCAGCCCTTGGGGTACCTGGTGGTTCAGTCAGTTGAGCGTCCGACCTCGGCTCAGGTCATGATCTCATGGTTCGTGAGTTCGAGCCACGCTTTGGGCTCTGTGTTGACAGCTCAGAGCCTGGAGCCTGTTTCAGATTCAGTGTCTCCCTCTCTTGCTGCCCCTTCCCTGCTCATTCTCTGTCTTTTTCTCTCTCTTTCTCTCTCCAAGATAAATAAACATAAAAAATTAAAAAAAATATATATATATATATAAGCAGCCCCTAGGAAGAGCCTGAGATGCCAAGCAACTTGGTCCCTACCCTGCTCTTAGTTCAGCTGCTGTAACAAAATACCACAGATTGGGTGGATTAAACCACAGACATTTAAGAAAGGACGACTAGGTTTGGGAGACCCCCACTGAAAGGAGGAGGGTGTTGCTGGCAGGAGAAGGCAGTGCCGAGGGGTGAAGCCACGGGGAGGCACTGGTGGAGAGCAAGGGTGAGCTGAGCAGCCCAGCCCTCCCCTCCTGTGATGGCACATCTCATCACAGTGCCTTGTACAGACTCAGCACGTCCATGCACAAGGGATCGGCGTCACCAGTTGTGAGATCCAAACTCTGCCTTTGGATTTCAAAGCTCTTTGAGGAGGGTCTGTGCTTCTGTGTCCCCAAAATAATTTTCTCTCATGTCACATGGAAAAGTATCTGAAAAGAGAAACCCATTTAAAGAAAAAAATGAATCAGGAGGAAAACCAGTCCAACTCGAAGCTCTGTTCCAGGGAAAACTCCGTGCTTTTTCCATTCAATTTTGGGGGTGAACTCACACTTGTGGAAGGAAATTGGGTAGCAGCAGAACTGGGAATTGTTGCTGTTTTCTGAAACATGGTAATTGGCAAAGGAGCATTGTGTGAACATTGTTCCAAACAGGACTGTCAGGGGAGGAGCCCCTGCCACTATGGCCACTGTAGATAAAGGGTCTATGTTCAGAGACATCATTGTGAAGATTCAGATGAAGGGGTAGAATTAGTGAAATAATAGAAGTTAATTTCTGTTTTCCTTTTTCTCAGCGAATGAGGCATATAATTAAGTCAAATCATCTTCACCCACTCACACGTATGCAGAGCACATGTGCACATGTGCAAGCACCTACACACACACACACACACACCACACACACAGCCTCCTTCGGGTCTCTGTTCACAAACACTCACACTGCAAGAGCAGTGAGCAGTGACACAAAAATAACCAGTTCTGCATCGAACAGAATCACCATCTCTCATCCCACACTCACCACTGTTTGTGACATTGGCCCAGTTGCTTTGTTGGGAACTCCTTTGTTGTAAAGGATTTACAACAGGTGGTGATTTAGATAGCAAATGTGGATTCCAGTCCCAGATACCTCAGAGCGCGCTGTGTGAGCTCACCCTGGCCCTCAGTCCCCCCACCATGCACCTGCAATGACAATAGGGAACGGGGCAGTGTTCTTACCTTACGGATGTTGATTTTCCCCGATGGAGAAACTAACAGCTAGTGCAAATGGAAACACCCTCTCTCTGTGCTGTGGAATTGCCGAGGACTAACACGCTTGCCCCCTGGAGAACATTTGCTTCTTGTCTGCACTCTTGTTCAGCTGGATGATCAGCCCCAGCGCACTCACGAACCAAAGTGTCTGGGGAAGGCTGCTGGATCCTGAGCCCCAAGAGGCTGAGACCAAGAGCTCTGTCAGGGCCTTCCATTTTATACCCTGGGTGCCTCACTCCCCTTTCCTGGTCTCAGCCCTGGTCTTGCTCCAAGTTCTGAAAGTTTGAGAACTTGAGTCATGTTTCCTACTGCAACAACCCCCTTCTGCTCCGGGAGGACAGGCCACTAACATATCACTTCCCTCTACAGGCGCCCCCCCCCCCGCCCTTTCCAGAACACTCGGCTAAGTTTCCAGCATATTAGCCCACATCCTGCATAGCTGCCTTTTCTTCCCTTAAACTATTAGGGCCGGCACAGTTTGCGGGATATGAGTGCCTTCCTTTCTCTGTGTTGCCAACTTCAGAGATTTCTGGGAGAACTAATGGCACATTTTGGGCTCAGGAGGATACATCATGGTCAAGATTAGTATTAGGGCAGTGCTTCTCAACTTATTTTTCATTTTTATTATCATCTTCTGGGCCAGCTTCCTAACACATACATTCTCAATGAGGGCCAATATAGCCTCCCCCAGGAGTTTTAGAGACACTGTTTTGTCCCACTTGACTCTCCATGGAATTTTAATACCAAAGATATGCTGTATAACTGCTTATTTTGTCAGGTAGTGTTCAGCTTTCGGGGCTTACAAGCTATTATAATACCTAAGATGTTTTCAACCTCCTCACCTCAAGAATCACCTTGAGGGGTGATATTCTCCCCCCTGAAAATTAAGGTATTAGGGAGCTGGCCTAGGAAGATGGTAGCCAGACTCCCTTCTGTGCCATTGATCTCCATCAAGCAAGACAATGTGAGTCTTGGTTGATTACAGGCTTAGTGGTTGAGTCCAGTAGGTTAAGAGAATGAAAAATTCAGAGAGGTTTTAGGAGAAGCAGGTGGATTTCACTCTTTCTTACTTTCCCCCCATCTCATGGTGCCCTGTGGAAGCTTGCCTGGTTTATCCTCCCAGCAGGTCAAGGAGATCATGAGGGCTTAGCAGTCACTGGTCCACATTTATTTCTTGATGTATTTCATCGGCTAAGAATCTGCAAGCCAGGGAGGTTCATTCTCCCATTTCCTATCTATGGAGATCTGGTGTGAGGTCATGATCCCACTTGGCTGTGTCTGCCTGGCAGACCTAGACTTCCTTCCCAGACATGAGGCAGAAAATATTACAAGGTCCTCTGGCCACCGTTCTAAAACCACACTCTCCAATCATTCCCCAGCAAGTAGTAAAAGTGACCATTTGAACTCCATCTCTTTCACTTTACTTTCTCACTTGGTTCTAAATTCAGGAAGGGAAAAAAGAGGTGTTATTTATATGTCCCCTAACACTCCAACATGTATAAGTCCTCGTGTAGGTTGTAAGCTTTCAAGTGAACGCATTGTGAGTATATTTCATCCACTATCCTGGAATCTAATAACAATATATTATAGATGGTTCCATTAAATGTTTTTGGATGATTAATAGTATGATGAGTCAAATATCTCTTTGCCCTTTGAACTGTCATTTTAAGATGTTCATTTCAATCTTGAATCTGAGATAAATTTGCTGTGTACTCTGAATGGCACTTCTTCTTCCCCCGTCCTCAGTTTCTTCATGTGAAAGATAGAGAGCTCTGAAGGTCCCTTCTAAGATGCTGGCCCAGATGCATAGATATGATGTGACCAAAATGTTTGAGGGGATGGGGTATCAGGCAGGGAAAGAGATCCCATGGAATGTCTATGGTCCTGAACCATAATTGTCCAGTGTGGCAATATTGCTTCTCAACTTCTCTGGACCTGGGTGCCAGCCTCTGAATCTTTTCCAGGTATCCTGACATAACTCAGAAAGAACAAGGTGGAACAGAAGGGATGAAAGAGAGAGGGAGGGAAGGAGAGAGTATGAGGCACATACAGGGAGATGGTGCAGAGAGACAGAGGCAGAGAGAGAGTGACGGAGAACTGGAGAAATAGAAACATAGAAGCAAACTGAGTCAGAGAGAGGGGCAGAGCGGATAGGGGAAGAGAGAGAGTCACAGAGAGTCTGAGAGACATAAACAGAGACAGAGACACATGTAGAAACAGGAAGGGAGGAAAAAAATTGACCAACACATAGCCTCAGAAGGAGATAAAAGTGAAGAGAGAATCACAGAATCAGAGACAGAGGAGATAACAGAGATCAAAATAAACAAAAGAAGATTGGAGCTCAAGAGTGGCTGACCAGGCAAAGCCACGGGAGATTTCCAGGGAAATCTAGCGGTCAGGAAAAAGGGGGGGAAAAAAAAGAGGGCCTTTTTATGACCTTCCCAATTATCACCATTATGGAAATTTTTCCCATTCAGGTATCTTGGGTGGGGGCCAGAGCCTCCCGTCTCTTTCCTCTTCTCCCTCCTCCAATTCTCTGCTTGTGCATAAAAGACAAAGTTATTTGAGTCCGCGGTGCTGTTAAATGCTCTCTTGCCTTCATTTACAATGTGCTAGAACATGATGTTCCTCGGGGACTTCGTGTGGGAGAGAAAGTCCCGCAGCCAAAGAATAGCAGGGGCTGCCAGCCATCCCCCCAGAACCACGGCACAGCCAAGAGGGGATGTGTTCACACGTCAGCTTCATAAGCTGACAACTTCAGTTTCATAGGCCCAGCAGTGCCGACACCAAACAAATCCCTCCCCGGCCCAGAAGCAACCCTACTCCCAGGCGGAGCCCCTAGGAAAACACTTGCTTAAATATGAAGCCTGAAGCGTCACAGGAGTCCACGTGCTGTGGGTGTCTGTTGATTTGTGTGATCCTTCTAGGAGTCTACAAAGGCTTTATTCATCCCACCTCTCTGGACTGCGGGGGGCTTGCAATCGGAAAGGGACCTTCAGTCATTTGCCTCGGTGGTGTTCAGATCGACATCAGGACTGACCCCACTTGTCCCTGCGTTTTTAGCCCCATCCTATTTCCCAATCTTTTCTCCATTTCAGGCCCTACTCTCCTGTTGGTGGAGATAGGGAAAAAGAAAATTAAATTAAAATACCACCACCTTCGATGCACTGACTTTTATATATGCGCATGCCATGAACATGGATAGTATTATTACACAGTGTCACATTTTTACCCCAAGTGATATCGGGCTATACGTTGCATTCTACTCATGTGTCTCATTGTGGTCTCTGTAGTAAAAAATCCCAGCGTGGTGATGGCCACTTTGTCGGTGCTGCACAAATACGTTTAATAAAGTAGTAAGCTTTGACCTCCACTTGACCATTTTCCTTTACAACCTATGGCCATGAGTGGAGTAGTCCCATACAGATTTCAGTGGGCTTCCTACAAGAATTGGGGAAATATAAACTCCCCTTTTGACTTTGGGCATACTCAAGGAGGAGGTAAATCAATCTGGGACCATCTACAGTAAAATGAAAGACCATGGGATTTGGAATCTGGAGATCTGGGATCATCCGCTAGTGTCTACAACATTTGTTACTTGAGGGACCTTGGTTTCGCCTTTTCTAAAACATAGGGTGTCAAAACCCAACATGCTTACCTCTCATGACGGTGAAATAAATGAACTACAACATAGAAAGGTTTTTGGAAATGCAAGAACTTAGTTACTTACCCTTTTTTTAGGTTGTCTATAGTGTCATTAGGTTCAGAGCCATTGAAAATGAGTTTAAGCTCCATGGGGAACAGTGCGTGGCTACACAGTAGGCACTTAATCAATATTTACTGAAGAATGGAAGGTTCTCGAATCTCTCTCTCAGCTCTCTATTTTACTCTTTCTTCTATACTTACCTGACTTCTGGATGTACAGCTTTGTCTTCTGTTTCAAGTCAGACCCTGTGCCCCTGGCCTAGAGGACAGAAGAGTTTAGTTTCTTCCTTTCTCATGTCTCCATTGGACATGGGTGGTAATCATCCTCTGATCTCACCAACATCACTGTCTCTAGAACCCAAGTTTCTTTTGGGGATTTTGATCACAGTATCTTTCTCACTACAATTCTCATGTTTACGTCAAATCAATAGCCAATCAAAAAAAAAAACTCTCTCTGTGGAACAGGCCATGAAAAAGGAAGGCATTTCTAATCACATTGGTATCAGAGATTTCTAAGGGTAACCACTCTGCCCCTGGGATCTTGGAGGGGTGGGAGGAAGGTTAGATGACTGGCCCCCAAAGGATGGGGACAGAGCTGAGGTCACCTGGCCAATTCTCTCTTTTCACCTAATAGTGCCCCTTCCAGTCCTTTTTTTTTTTTTTTTTTTTTTTTTGAGAGAGAGAGGGCGGGTGGTGGGAAGGGGCAGAGAGACAGGGAGATACAGAATTTGAGGCAGTTTCCAGGCTCTGAGCTGTCAGCATAGAGCCCAACTCCAGGCTTGAACCCATGAACCGCGAGATCATGACCTGAGCCCAAGCCGGACACTTAACCGACTGAGCCACCCAGGTACCCCCCTTTTCCAGTTCTTTTTAAACCCCACACGTGGGGCTCGGAGGTTCAACCCTTTACACTCTATAAAGCCAGCGGTCATCCATCCCTGATGATGAAGAGGCCTTCTAAATATCTGGGAGATATTCCAGTAGAGATGGAGATATTCAGTAGAGATATTCTCCGTAGAGAAGGAAAACAGCATTGGTTTTGCATGCACTGCCATCGGCCTAGCTTGCTAATCAAAACAGCCTCAAAATTCAGGCCACATCTAAGTCCAAATTTTCAAGCCTTCACTGTTAATCCTTTTTTAATTTGACATGGGATGTATTCCCAATTATTAATGGAAAGTGTGCTTTTCTGGAGTCTAATTAAATGCTCTAATCACATTCCTACCATTAAAAAATGTTTTCAGGTTGTTGTTTGTTTGTTGTGTGTTCTGCAATGAGCTGTTTACTCTGCTACTAACTACAGTGTGGACAGAAGGGAGGATTCCAAAACAGCTCCAATACTCAAAAAGAAATAGCTCTGCTATTGGTAAAAATAACAGCCCCATGTTACAGCAGGGGGTGGTAAGAAAGCCGAGATTTATTGCTGCTGTGTTGAATGTGCAAATGTCACTTCCTTCAAGAGGGGAAAAATTAGTTTTAAGCCTGGTTTAGCAGCCAGAATCTCTGGCTTGTCTGCATAATATTGGATTTTTCAAGGTTTCTATGATGCCCCGGGGGTGGGGTGTTTGCATGCAAATTGCAAATTATATAATGCTAAAGATGTTATATAAGGAAAAGATGAAGACTGGGTTCTCATTCTTTTTTTTTTTTTTTTCCACTTTCCTCCTCAACCTTTCCGATCCTTTGACTTCAGCTAACATTTATTGAGCACCTAGTATGACTTAGGTGCTTTAGGTCATAGAAAACTTGTGGCATTGATTCAGAAGACATAGAATTATTTCATTTTTGTGGATGAGGAAACTGGGACTCCAAGAGTTTAAATGATGGAGCCATCCCATAAGGAAGAGATATTGGTCACTGCTCAATACCAGAGCCTCTCAACTCGGGCACATATCAGAATCCCCCCAGGGGCCTGTTATAAACCTGCTGCGTGGGGCCCGAGAAGGTACATTTCTAACAAGTTCCCAGGTGATGCTGAGGCTGCTGCTGGTCGGGGACCCCACTACCGAGAAGTACAGCATGTGTTGAGCATGGGACCTCTTTGACTCATCAATCTAAGAGGAAGAAGGCAGTCCGAAGGTCATACAAGGCGTTTCTCTGCTTTCGAGAGGTAAAATATTAATCATGCCTGTTTCACAGAGGAGTCCAGTGTTTGGATGTGATTGCATCAAAAAGGGGGGAGTTCAAATCCATCTCTAACAGAAACAGAAGTACTTTTAAAAGATAAATGGGGGCGCCTGGATGGTTCAGTCAGTTTTAAGCGTACCGACTTCAGCTCAGGTCATGATCTTCGGGTTTGTGGAGTTCAAGTCTTGCGTTGGGCTCTGTGATGACAGCTCAGAGCCTGAGCCTGTTTCTGATTCTGTGTCTCTCTCTCTCTCTCTCTCTCTCTGTCTGCCCTCCCCTTCTCGTGCTCTGTCTCTGTCTCTCTCTCAAAAGTAAACATTAAAAATTTATAAATAAATAAATTAATTAATAAATAAAATAAAATAAAATAAAACAAATGAAAGTAAATGAAGTCCCAGGACTCTTCCCTACCTGTTCATTGAGTTTATACTTGCACCTTTATAAATGCTAGCACATCGTAGATGAGAAAATGCTTAATACAGACAGAGACTTGTACCTTCTAGAAAACGGGAAGAGAGGCATCTATCAGGAAGGTCATAGCTGGGAAGCTGGGATCCACCCCGAGATCCCTCTCATTTCAGGCCTAATGCCACAGCACAGGTGGGCAAGGAGCCAGTGATGGCAGGAGGTCTCCGAAAAGCCAGGACCAGGGTCAGTGCCCCCACCATCCACAGTAAACCCACTGTCCTGAACTCACTGAACTAACTCGGTCAGTGGTTATCCAAGTTTGGGCCTCAAACTCCTTATCCTTTTGTTTGCTCGGACTCTGAAATTCTGGTTCATAAATCCATTGGTCTTTCTTCATCCATATAGACCTCAAAGGATGCAAAAATATATATATATATTTTTTTTAATTCTTAAAGATCTAAAACACAGATCAATTCTTCCAATTTTGTTTTGCGTTTCTCTCTCCTTCTCTTTCTCTGTCCTTTCTTATTTTTCTTCCATTTTTGCCTCTTCTGCTCTCCCTTCTCTCCCTTTGCATTCTGTGCACGGCGTCTCCTCCCACTCCCTGCCCCTCAGATGGCTAAGTGGACAGACCTTGCTCAGGCAAATGTCACAAGGATGCTGGGTGATCTAGGAAAGACCATGTGTCCTTCTGGGTCTCTGTCTTCATCTATTAATTGTGAATTTGGGACCAAATGATCTTTTAGATTCTTTTTTCCATATGACTATCAGCCTATTTGCCCCCTCCCAGAAGATAGAAGACAATTGATGTCCCATCCGATGCTCCTACCCACCTTCCCCAGTGCCACCTTCTCTTTTGTCTCCAATCTCTCTCTGTAGGAAATGTGACATTTCCTCGGACTGCAGAGTGCCCGCACTCTGCCTGGGACAAGAGGAGACAGAGGGCCTCACACACTTCCTGGCAAGTAAGCGACCAGCTAAACGTGCCAACAGTGACTGATGATCAGGTTCCGATTCAGCAACCTGAGGAGCTTAAGGGCACTTGGACAGTTTCTCAGATGATGGACTCAAGAGCGTGAGCGAAACGAATCCACTAACGACCAACCATGTCATGGAAAATGGATAAGAGTTTGGGATGAGCTTTATAACGAGGGCATGAAAAGGGGACAGAGTGGCTCTGATGTTGTGAACCTGAGGGACGCGTCTGCCGAGAACGGTTTAAAATCAGGGGATGGGCAGGCAGCACTTAAAGGAGAACACAGTTATGTGGTGGAGACATACTTGTGCAAAAAATACAATTAGGCACAAGCTCAGATCAGAAGTGCTGTCTGCTCATGTCTCTTTTACTGCTTGTGTGCGGAATAATTCTTGGTGACCGTGTTCCCTACCTAGAGCCTTGGCAAGTTCTTTGCTGAGCAACAGCCCCATTAGTGGTGGAAGGGCTAGGCGGTGTCTGTCCTGATTCAGAGTGGGTAGAATATGAAACGTGAAGCCTCGGATCACAGCATGAACCCTCTGGTCCTTGCTCCCTTCTCAGACCTCATCTCTCTTTATGTCGATCTGCACGTATTAAACGGCCAGGCACTGATTTGGCCATGCCAGTTGCCAGCAATTAAAATACTTCTCTATTGTTTGCCAAATAGTCATGGCCTGAGCCCAGGGTGCCCCCACCACCTCCCTTAAAATTCCCAGCATATCCCAAAGCCTTTCCTGGAGGGCTTCTCCTGCTCCCGTGCCATGCCTGCCTCTGTCCCAACTGGCTGGACCTTATGGCAGACAGAAATGGACTGCTCAGATCCGCCTTCAATGAAAGACTTACCATTCCATTGGAAGCAGACACTGTCATCGCTTCTCGGCCTTTTGGCTAAGATCAAGTGTGGAAGCCGACACCATCCAGGGTTGGATTTGGCTGCAGAGAGCCATGCACTTCCATATCAAAGAAATGAACAAGATGTAGTCTGAGGCCATTTCAGCTCAACGGGACTTTTCCGACAGGCAATATTTTCTCTAGAGCTCCCTTGTGGGGTTGGCCATCTCCCCCTGCCCAACCCTGCTCCTTCTCTTTTCCTGTCACGAGTCGACACTTAATAAACCTTTGGCACGTCTCACTGTCTCAGGGTCCGCTTCCAGAGAAACCCAGGCTGCCACAATAGTAGAGTTTAGGGGTTGTAAATATTTTTACTGCCAGCCCTGTTTACATAAACTGAGTTGTCTTTATTTTCCAAGGCACTTAGGAGTCTCTCACGCTTCTCAACCTTACCACTCACTGTCCCTTCATCTTGCTATAACGCCTAGGTCATGATTCTTCGCTTGGATTATTTGGCTCACCCCCATAGTTAGGAATTATCAATCCTGGAAAGCTGCTCTTGACTACATTAGAGTGCTATTGCTGTGTAAACAACTACCACAAACTTAGTGACTGAAAACATCACAGATTGACTATCTCAAGAGTTCCTTATGATTCACTGGATTGACTGGATTCTCTGCTCAAAATTTCACGGGGATAAAATCAAGGTGTGAACCAAGGCTTAGAGTCTTCTTCAAGGCTCACTTTTTTTTTTCTTTCTTTTTTTTTTTTTTTTTGGAGAATTTAGCTCCTTGTGTTTCAATGGTCGATGCCCCAATTATCTTGTGTGCTTTCTTTCAGGCCAACAGGAAGGTGTCTCTTCTGACATCACCTTTTTAAAAATGGATCCTCTGATTAGGTCAGGCTCACCCAGGGTAACCTCCGTTTTGATTGAATTGAAGGGGATTGATTAGGGATATGATCACAGGAGGCATGTCCTATCATAGTCACAGGCTCCATTTACACTCAAGGGGAGCTGTCTCTATCTCCAGTACAGTCAGCCACCATCGCAAAGGAAATAAAGAGTTTTGTACTAACAATGGGATGTTCTAGCCTTGAATGATACAAGCATTTTTGTTCAAACTCATTGGCCAGGACTAGCCTCATGACTCACCCAACCATATGGCATCCCGGAAGTGCCTAGAGGGGGACAATTGGATATAATTGACAGCCATCACTGAAGACTATCACAGAGCATAATCGTCCTATTTCTTGATCTCTACTTGCACAGTGAGTAACTGAAACACGGCAACAAATATGGATCTCAAGAAAGAACATTTCCAGGGCGCCTGGGTGGCTCAGTTAGTTGAGCGTCCGGCTTTGGCTCAGGTCATGATCTCACAGTTTGTGGATTCGAGCCCCGCATAGGGCTCTGTACTGACAGCTCAGAGCCTGGAGCCTGCTTCGAATTCTGTGTCTCCCTCTCTCTCTGCTCCTCCCCCCCTCAGGCTCTCTCTTTCTCTCTCCTTCAAAATTAAATAAAAACGTATTTAAAAATTTTAAAGGGGGCCCCTGGGTGGCTCAGTTGGTTAAGCGTCCGACTTCGGCTCAGGTCATGATCTCACGGCTGGTGAGTTCGAGCCCCGCGTCGGGCTCTGTGCTGACTGCTCAGAGCCTGGAGCCTGTTTCAGATTCTGTGTCCCCCTCTCTCTCTGACCCTCCCCCGTTCATGCTCCGTCTCTCTCTGTCTCAAAAGTAAATAAATGTTAAAAAAATTTTTTTTTAAATTTAAAAAAAGAAAGAACATTTCCGAGATTACCTTTATAAGCCATCTTTTCCTTTCTTCTTCTCCAAGCTTGAAACTCAGAAAATGACAATTCATTCACTATGTTTTTGTGGCAGTTTTGTATTTATTATTGGCTTGACAAAGAATTGTTATTGAAATTAAGGAAAACGGACTCCGTATTTTTGAAATAGAGAAGCATAAAAGTACTTCAGTGTTATTATATTTAAGGGAAATATGGATCTCTAGTATATATATGATCCTTATCAATGGCTTTTGGTTCTTGGCAGCCTTCAGGGACTGTCACCTTGCCCTTGTGCTGAGGGTAGCTGTTCTTCTACAATTCTGAAAAGAGATTGTTAACATCGGGTTAGAAATTAAGTGTTGGTGTGAGTTAAATATTCGTAGTGAACATTTTCATTATCCTTGTAAGAAAATGCCCTGGAAGAAGCAAATTCAGAACATTCCCTACATTGTAGTATTTTTAAATCTTGTTATCGGTATGATACAGATAAACTCCAGAGCAGCAATGCACAAACCTTCATTCAAGCAGCCGGAGCATTGGAAGGATGCATTTGGGAGGAACAATAAACACACTGAAGCTGCATCAGCTTTTTTGCCCAAACCACTGGTTTAAAATAGAACACGGTAGTTCGTCCAATATTTTGTATGCCTAAAGAATCATCATCAGGGACTTCACTTTGATTCTTCTGTACAGTCAGAGATTTTAGACCAATATCAAAGTAATGATTTTAATACTCTGCAGAGATGGCCAGAGGGGACAGTAGATAAGTAGACGTGGAAAGTGTGAGCCTTCTTGTACTGGTAGCCAAGAGTCCAGTCTCTCATTGGCAGCCCAATTCTTGGTCCTGCAAAAGGGATTCCAGGGATGGTGATGGGTACAGGATTAAGGGGCTGTCAAAAACAAAAAACAAAACAAACAAACAAACAAAAAAAACGACCTGTCTGTCCAGTGCCCATCCCTTGGTATCGAAGCAACAGAAATAAATGTCATTACCCAAGTTCCACATGACACAGGAGGAAGGTTGCTGCAGGCATTCAGATTCTAAAACTTAGAGATATCAGTTCCAGGCGAGGCAGGGAGGAGAGATGAGTCAAGTTCATCAGCACAGGGCCTTTGGGTGAGTAACCCAAACCCAGGCTTGTAGGAGGCCTGGGGTAGGTACTCACCTAGCACTCCATAGCAATAACCAAAACCATGTGTGGCAGGTTAGACTCTGGATCTGGACAGCTGTGGGCAGAGTAAGACAGACTATGGGAATAAGAATAAACTGATGTAGGGTCAGGGCTCAGCGAGTGGACCAGAGACAGAGAAGCTTATAAACAGCTAAGGAGAAAGAGGAGAAGAGAAAGAAGTTTAGTATAAAGACCTCTAATGTTATGAGGAATGATGAACAGGTATGCCATGCATGTCATAGGACCTAAGATTCTACCTAGCCAGGTATATTTCCTGCCTAGCATATTTCCCTATGTTTTCCTTTTTGAAGATTTGGGGATTCTCTGCCCTTTTATTTGTCGTAAGGCTGAAGATTGTGTCTAAATGTTGTGCAAGAAACAACGCACGGTATAAAACACTATAGAGTCTGAGGCTAGACCACCGTTGCTACCTGGGGAACAAGGGAACATGGCACCATGATAACTGCTGGAAGAGGGAAGACACCTGAGGAGGGCAGGCCCTCCCTGCATGCCATTAGCAGTGTTTCTGGGCATCACTTACTAACCATCCTGTGTGAAGGGCCTAAAGAACAAGCTCAAAGGATTATAGTAGGTACTCAAATAATACTTTTTGAATGAAAACGTAGACAGTATGCCTCCAGGAGCTTACACGCTAATAGAACAGAAAGCACAGCATGAGGATATGAAGCATTAGCTGTCTGTTCCACAGAACAGGTTCCTAACACAGAATAAGGTGGAAACCATTTCGGTGGGGTTCTCTCAGCTTTGCTAATGTGAAGCAGGAGTCACTGGGCAGTTGCCAGCAAGATTGGTGACCCCGTTGCAATGACAGGGAGATTTTGACAGAAGTATGGAAGTTTCCTAAAGTATTACAAATTTCTTCGATGTGACACTGAGGGAGGCTTTCGGGGAGGAACCCAAGATCACGCATTCAAAAGAGAGCAAACCGCATCTCTCCAACACTCCTGGATCTCACAAGGGAGAAGTCCCCCAGGGTAGCAGCTAATGCTTATTTCAGCAGGATGATGGAGGCACTGCAGACAACCCAGCAGAAATTTGAGGAAGCAGTGAAAACAGGCTGTACAGAGCGGCGGGCTGTTTGGCAGGTGGTTCCTTTAAGGGAAGGATATCCATGAAATTGGAGAGGAAAGGACTTTCTTCCACTCAACTTCCCTTGAAAAGAAATTCACTTGTTGACCAATACAGGCTATACAAAGCTTCCTTTGTTCTCAGTTTCCTAACAGCCCAAGAGGCTTGAGTGAGGGCTTAGCACAAACAGAAGAGTTCACAGCCCCACCTAATACTGGTCCCTTGGCCCCAAATTCAGGTTACCTTTTCTCTACTGGTTGCTAATATGGAAGCACAAACAAACCATTATCCAAGGACCTGCTGAAGTCCAGGCTCTATTGTCAGGGCCATGGGGCATGTGACCTGACCTGCGGGGCATACCATGAGTGCTGGTCAAGAAAGGGGAAAGAGATGAAATCCAGGACCAGAGAATCTGGGTGATAGGAAAGTCAGCAGTTTGAACCATCAAATGCCAGAGAGGTAAAGCACCCGATGCTCCACCTGAACCAGCAGTAGCACCTTCGGGGAATCATCACATGGTAAGACTGGAGAATCACTTTAAGTAGTAATGGCTCTCAATATCAAGGTGAGGATGTCACGCCCGTCAGAGTGGCTAAAATGAACAAATCAGGAGACTATAGATGCTGGTGGGATGTGGAGAAACGGGAACCCTCTGCACTGTGGATGGGAACGCAAACTGGTGCAGCCACGCTGGAAACCAGTGTGGAGGTTCCTCAAAAAATTAAAAATAGATCTACCCTATGACCCAGCAATAGCACTGCTAGGAATTCACCCAAGGGATACAGGAGTGCTGATGCATAGGGCACTCGCACCCCAATGTTTATAGTAGCACTTTCAACAATAGCCAAATTGTGGAAAGAGCCTCAATGTCATCAGCTGATGAATGGATAAAGAAATTGTGGTCTATACACAATGGAATACTACATGGCAATGAGAAAGAATGAAATCTGGCCCTTTGTAGCAACGTGGATGGAACTGGAGAGTGTTATGCTAAGTGAAATAAGCCATACAGAGAAGACAGATACCATATGTTTTCACTCTTATGTGGATCCTGAAAAACTTAAAAGAAGACTGTGCGGGAGGGGAAGGAAAAAAAAAGTTAGAGAGGGAGGGAGCCAAAGCATAAGAGACTCTTAAAACTGAGAATAAACTGAGGATTGATGCGGGGTGGGAGGGTGGGTGATGGGCATTGAGGAGGGCACCTGTTGGGATGAGCAATGGGTGTCGTATGGAAACCAGTTTGACAATAAATTTCATATTAAAACAAAAAACAAACAAAAAAAAAAACAAGGTGAGGGTGGAAGACCGGACACCATGCAATGGTCAGTAAGCCAACAAGACTCATGACTCCAATTTTGAGGGAGGGGCCAGTGGAAACACAAATAGATTTCAAGAAGCTCAGAGAGTTAATGAGAACAGAGAGTAATGAGAATTGAATTCTCATCATAAGCTGTTACAATTAAAGTCTGGGGCAGTAGCAGGCCTTTCCCAGAGCTGGTACTACCAGCAAGTAGAAAATCAACTCTGACTGCCATCCCTTTGTAGACTCTGATTCTTGTCTAAAGAGACCAAATCTAGGGAAGATTAGCCTGCAGATATCCCTGTATGGTGACGCCCTCGACTTATGTATCTTGCTTCCTCCCTGGAACTCTGGTACCTGACTTGTGATCTGTCCATCAGGAACTACTCATGATGAATAAACCATCTTCTCTGACCCTGGTTCCTTTGCTTGCGCTGCTCGTGATTTTCCAATCTTTGACCTGGGTTACTCCTGTGTATCCTTCAAAAATCTGCCTGAAAGTTTTCTCTCTGGTTACACCTCCCTGATCCTCTAGGATACTAAGGGTCCCTTCTTGGTTTTCTGGAACACCTTGGACTTGCTCCCCTGTACACATTTTCATCCTTTGTTATTGATGTTTACTTATCGGTACCCCCAAGGTGCCAGCTCCTCCAGGCTGGACTGTGGCATCTCTCTTCAAGCCACAGTGTCGTGAGTAAAGTCTGACACGTTATTAAATTCTGAATAAATATTTGTTGGGGGTGTAAATGAAAGAATGAATGAAGAGCTCCTGAGGCTGAGATCTTTGAAACATCACAACATTTGGATATAAAAAATATTTTTTAAAATCCTTCATTTTACTGTCGAGAAAGTCTGATAATAAAATTAAGGATTTTTTAATCACTTCATATATTTGAGCTCACAATGCAGTTCATCAGAGTTGTCATTACTGACATAAGCCCTCAGATTCTCACTTGGAAGAACTACATACATTTGGATGTTTGTGCTTTTTAAAACCAGTTTCATTTTTTAGACACTCTCTTTTCTATGAGTTTGTTTTGTTTCAGCTCCCATATAAGCAGTAAATAGGATCTGAGATCTCCAAAATTATAGAACTACTGGCCACTGGTGTCATACTCTAATAAGCAAAGGAAGAGACTTCCACAGCCAAGGACATGCCCTAAGAGATAGATGTATCTCATCACTATTTTTGTGTCGTTACGTACTTTGAACTTTTAAAAGTGATGTATAATCGGGGCGCCTGGGTGGCGCAGTCGGTTAAGCGTCCGACTTCAGCCAGGTCACGATCTCGCGGTCCGTGAGTTCGAGCCCCACGTCAGGCTCTGGGCTGATGGCTCGGAGCCTGGAGCCTGTTTCTGATTCTGTGTCTCCCTCTCTCTCTGCCCCTCCCCCGTTCATGCTCTGTCTCTCTCTGTCCCAAAAATAAATAAACGTTGAAAAAAAATTTAAAAAAAAAAAAAAAAGTGATGTATAAGCAACATAGACGGGGGAAAATGGCACGGATACCATGCTGTATATAACTTCTATAAAGCTCTCTCAACCATTTCCTCATCAAAGAGTCCATTGCCTTTGGGTCCAGCCAATCTTGCAGACTCCCCAGGAGACCAAAGTTTCATCATGGAAACAGTCAATAATGTGTCCCAAGGTTCAGAACCTCAATTTTTACCCAAGGTCCCAGGCACAATTTCTTGTGACTTCCATGACTTCCATTTACTTGTGACTTGGGATTAGAGAACCAAGTTCAAGTTCTTTCTAAACATACTCTCAGAATATTTTCCTGACACATCCAGGTCTAAAGCCCAAATTATTTCTCTAAATATTTCCTTCTAATGTGAAATTTTGAAACTTGAAAAAAATTATCTCTTAACTAGCCATGTTAGTAGAGGATACGATGGAGAAAATAGTATAAATGAGCAGAAAACCCACAAATAAGTTTATTTTTCTCTTCTTATTCCCTAGCAACCAGGCTTCATATTCAAGTTTGGCTGACACTTATATCAGCATGAGTTTGTATTTGTTGCCTGCATGGAACTCGGGAGCAGGAGAGTGGGGAAGAGGTTCTAAAACATGTTCATAAAGATGATGATGTTCATGCAGAATACTTAAGGAGATTTTAGAATTCATACATGTTTTCATGTTTTCATTTCCTTTAACTCTTACAACAGGCCTGTAAGAGTTGTGTGAGTGGATAAGCAAGATCGTTTCCTGGAAAGAGTAAAAATTGCAAAAAAGCAGACAACCTAACCTTTCACTAGCTATATGATCTTCATCTGGTGGCATTATGTGCCTCAGAACGAGTTTCCTTATAGCTCAGATAATGATACCAATTATGTGCCTACATCATTCATTCAAAAACCACATTCTGAGCATCTGCCATGTTCCAGGTGTCTATGTAGGTTTGAGGATGCCATGATAAAAAAATAACTTCATAAAAACCAAATAAGAGCAAACAAACTAACCTATATGAAGTGCCCTAGCATACGATTGATGCTCAATGATTGTGATGATTTTCTACAACTCTATTTTAGAGAAGAAGATATTAAGGTCAGAAAACTATATGATGCACCCTTGGTCACACACCTAGCAAGTGACAAAAAGCATCACTTGAAACAAGGCCTATCAGTCAAGGTCCTGGGTAGGAAATCAAAACCTCAACTTTTGAGAGATTTTGGAAGAGTTTTTGTAGAGATATAATTATTTACGGAAGTGTTGGTCTGGTTAAGGAAGTCCAAAAGGAATGTTGAGCACTCAGAGACTAACATTGGCTGGAGGTCTTTAACAGCCCTAGTCCTGAAGGGAAAAGAAAGGGGGTGTGTAAAAGAAAGTCTATTTACAGAGCTATAGCTAAGGAACACTGCCCCTGCCCAAAGCACTCTGAATCAGGGAGGGGGCAGAAAGGGGAAAGCCTTCGTCTCCCTCTTCTGTTCTCTGGTCTCCTACTGGCACCTCCCAATGGCCAAATTTAAGGAAAGCCAGAAGACAAGGGACCCCTGCTGCTGCAATCTGCAAAGTTCAGCCTCCTGATGTTCAGAGAAGTATGGAGAAAAGCAGAATTTGCCCCTTTGCCCCAGTGACTCGTAACCCCTAACATACAAACTATACCTAGCCTCCTTCGAGACTCCCTAAATCCCATCTGTCATGTCATCTGCCTTGATGGGATCCACGATCCCATGCTCTGTCTCAAGTCTAGATGTGGACACGGTTACGTAGGGACAGACCCTCATGTGAAGGCCCTCTTGAACCAAAGATCCATACACTAAAAAGGTAAGTCACCTGTTCCCCAATCACCCAATATGCAATGGCGAGACAATGCATTAGTCCATTCAGGCTACTATAACAAAAACACCATAAGCCAGGTAGCTAATAAATAATAACAGTTTATGTCTCAGAGTTCTGGACTCTGGGAAGTCCAAGATCAAGGCCCCATCAGACTAAGTGTTTGGTGAGATCTGCTTCCTAGACCCCTGTCTTTTTGCTGTAGCCTGATCTGGTGGAATGGACAAGAGATCTCTCTGGGATTTCTTTTAGAAGGACATGAATCCCGTAGCCCCACTTCCAAATAACACTAACATTAGGCATTAGGTTACAAATTCATAAATGTGAATTTGCGGGAGGCACACATGCTCAGTCCCTAGCAGACAGAACAAATAATTGCAATAAGCACATTCAAAAGGGAGGGAGACCAGGTGCATGGTAGTCACTGGTCCATAGCAATTCTAAAATCCATCTGGGCAATGGGAAGTCCTCTGTTCTAGGACCGAGGAATTTTCTTTGCCTAGGAAATTAATTTTGAAACCTGAGAGTGATTTCCTAGTCCACTGATATTTTCAATTCTTGTCTCTGCCCCTTTCAATGGGTGAAAATGAGAGTGACTTCTCTCACTGTAACTCCTAATGAGCCAAGAAAAATTGTGTCTTCCTGTGTCACCACCTTGAACACAAATGGTTCAGAGGCGTCAATTCTCCAGAGATGACACCTTTCTCAGGCAATACAAGTATGACGCCACTAAACAGGAAGCTGAAACTGCTACCTGGCCATTTGGGGTTCCTCATACCGCTGAAACTATCAGTGACTGATTCCAACTATCAAAGAAATATTGGCTAACAGGAACCCAGGGATCAGGGAGGTGTATGTCTGGAATGCAGTAGCCCCTCTGGGGCACTTTCTATATTCCGATGTGTTGTGATAAAAGTTAATAAAAAAAAAAAAAAAACTACAACAACCCAATATACACAGAAGAGAAAATAGTATAGACCCTCAGGAATAAGGTCTTGAAGAAAGAAGGCAAGGGATCATGATTACTTGAGGTGCTTACTGAGAGCAAAAGGAATATGAAATGAGGTGGTGGAAGAAGTTATACATACTAGCTATGAAGCACGTGACCATTTGTGGGTCTGAGGGCAGTCCAGTTTCTTTTTCGCTTTGATTTAAATACATTTATTCGATAATCAATCATTATTTTGTTCTTTTGATTTTCCCTGCCCTATGATCCTTCTATCTGACACACAATATTAATAGTAGTTAACCTTATATCTCAGTATTTAAGTTATCAGATACCAAAGGGAGAATGTGATTCAGCTAGGAGAACAATGAGCACCACCAAAAGGAAGATAACATAGTACAAGAGACTTTTGCTTCCTATTTAGGGGATAAAATTAACGTATTTTCAGTTGTACAAGAGATAGCTACATTACACAAAGTTGAAATATTATTTTGCACTTACTTAACTTCAAAAGTCAGTATGGTTTAAAAAATTCAATATGATTGTTTAAATGTATTTATTTAAAGTCAAGCCAGTTACCATACAGTGTAGTATTGGTTTCAGGAGTAGAACCCAGTGATTCATCTCTTCCATGAGATGAAACCCAGTGCTCATCCCAACAAGTGCCCTCCTTAAGGCCCATCGCCCATTTAGCCCATCCCCCCACCCACCTCCCCTCCAGCACCCCTCAGTTTGTTCTCTGTGTTTAAGAGTCTTTTATGGGTTGATAGGGGGTGGGAGGGAGGGGGGGGTGGGTGATGGCTATTGAAGAGGGCATCTTTTGGGATGAGCACTGGGTGCTGTATGGAAACCAATTTGACAATAAATTTAATACATTAAAAAAAAAAAGAGTCTCTTATGGTTTGCCTCCCTCTCTGTTTTCATCTTATTTTTTCCTTCCTTTCCCCTATGTTCATCTCCTGTGTTTCCTAAATTTGGTGTATGACTGAAATCATGATATTTGTCTTTTTCTGCCTGAGTTATTTCCCTTAGCATGATATACAACATCCACATTGTTACGATCAAGTTGGCAAGGGATGGACTGTGCCACATTTTGTTCCATCAATTAAGCTAGGAACTATGTGTGTTCAAATCACCTTCTCTGTCAAGAATTGTGTTAGAATTGGCCACAAGAGGAGCTCGTGTGAGATTTGAAAGACCATGGCTTTTGAAACTCTCTGTGGTCAGATGCAGAGATGGTTGGTGGGTTCCATGCTGTCCTTACTCTCTTCTCCATATCTCACCCTTCTTTCTGTCTGCTGGTCTAGCTAAAGTCCACGTCAATGGCTAGATATTTGAGGCCTTAGACCACCCAGTGTATATCAAGTGTGCAGGTGACTGCTGTTTTATGAGTGGCCTCAAGTCAGACCAGAAGAAGATCCTTCGATATTGACCCAGACAAAATTGCAGATACACCAGATTTGTAAGTAGAAAACAGGTCTCTGTTTTCATGTTTAAACCACTAAGTTTTGGTAGATAAATAATACAGTTGGTATTAATAATTGCAGGTGTTACTAAATAGATATTTAAATATATAAAGTAAATATTTATATATATTTTAAATGTGCTTCTGAGCTAGTGAAATAAGTAACTAGATTTATGACACTTTAAGCTCCAAAGGATCTTTTCCCCCAACTTACTGATGGCCTCACATTAGGCAGGCTATGTGAGTGTGTATGTGTGTGTGCGCACAAGTACGTGCACATGCAGGGGTGTGTTGGTGTATTTCCAACACCTATCACAAACTATGGCATACACCGGGAAGTCAAAAAATGTTTTGAATTGGATTGGATTGGATTGGATTGGATTGGATTAGATTGAATTCCTTGAAAATATTGTAAGCCCATGGAATAATTTAAGGTATGGAAGCTTTGTATTGGAATGTTCCATCATGTAGCAATTCTGTGCCTTCTGGTAAATTGGTGCCAAATATAGTACAGTGATGAAGCAAGTGTACTATAGAGACAGATTATTTGGGTTTAATCCCCATCTCATCCATTTACTAGTTATTTCACATTGCTCAGGTTTCCTGGATTCTTCTGCCCCATTTTTTTTTTTTATAATTTACCCATCTCTAAAGCTATTGTGAAAACTGAGTGAATGCAAAAAGTATCCAACAAGTCCTTAGAACAGTAAGTGTTCAATAAGTATGTGCATTGTACGTTATGTAATTATCCTCAGCCTCGATTTCTTCATCTGTGAAAATGGTAAGCATAAACCTCCTAAGGCTCTGAATATTGCAGAAAAATTATGTGCCAAGGTCTATCACAAGGTCCAGCTCACAGGAAACTTTAATCTTGTTTTCCTCCCCCATCACAAGCTTGAGAGCCCCTTGGCCTCACAACCAAGGGACGTCCATTCACATCAAGGTTACGTGAGTTTCAAATGAGAATATATATACATTCCCCATGGAATGTTCTTCACATGACAAAGGCCCCGCAAGTGTTTGTTTTTCTTCTTACTCTTCCAAACTTAACCAAAGCAGAGACCTGGATACTCCTGAAAAAGAAGGCAAGGCACTCTCTAAAACATCCATCTTTAAGGCAAAGCGTTAGTTTAACCGCCTGGTCTCTCTGTGCCTTGATTTGCTCATCACAAAGTGAGAGGTCTAGAAGACCAATTACACTGGGTGATCCTGGATGAATTTGATTGGCATGAGTATCACAGAAGCAGAGATGCAGAAGGGGAATGCAGAAGCTGAGCTCTGATCATGTCACCCCTATGCTCCAAACTCCTCGGAGTCCACTCCTTGGGTAAGGGCAGGGGACAAACTCCTGAAAGCTGATCCCCCAGTGCCTTTTGCAATCTAGAAGAACTGCATGGTCAACCCAGACTCTTCCCAAGTACTACATTCTTCATCAGCACCAAAACATCTGCTCTGTTCTCAATATGTGCTGGAGTTCCAGTCTTCCAGGTCTTGGCTTTTGTCTTTATTCTTTGAAGACTTTTCCCCGAGATTGTTCTCCTGTGGAAAATCTTCTGTTGAAGTCTCCCCCACACCCCAGTTAAAAGATTGCGACATCCTTCTATTTACTCCCATTGTACCTGGTTTGTGCCATCATCTTAACACAAATTGTACTCTAGCTCAGCTGAAACTGTAAGGGAGCTTCTCCCCTAGTTATCCAGATCTCCTCTGAGGGCAAGGACGATAGCTTATTCATTTCTGACATTCTCTGGTGGAGCTAGCAGCATGGACTTGCACATATGATATGTTTCATATATTTTTTCTCTATGAATAGATGAACCAATGAGTGGGTTTGAAGAGAGAGAGCTCACATACAAAAGATAGGTGTGTTTAGGGATGAAAACTTAAATCATACACAACTTCAGAACTTGTTTTAAAAGGGCTAAGGTCTAGGGGTGCCTGGGTAGCTAAGTCGGTTAAGCATCTGACTTTGGCTCAGGTCATGATCTCACGGTTCATGAGTTCGAGCCCCGCATCAGGCTCTGGGCTGATAGCTTGGAACCTGGAGCCTGCTTTGGATTCTGTGTCTCCCTCTCTCTCTGCCCCTCCCCTGCTCACGGTCTGTCTCTCAAAACAAATAAACATTTAAAAATTTTTTAAATAAAAGGGCTAAGATCAAGAACCTGCCCCTATAATACAATTGTAGAAAAATAAATGCAACTGAAAAAAAAATGATAAAACAAGGGCTTTAATTTTGTTTTCAGATTGTGTGGCTGCAACTTGACTATAATGGACAAATAAACAATTACTGTCATCCTTGGTAAGATGTGAATGCTAACTGAGTGTAGCAATTTGAATGAGATTGCACTATGTAATAGTATTGATTTTTTTGTTTGTATTAGAGTAAATCACTGTTAGAAAATAGGCTTCCAAGTCAACTGTTCTAATTTAAACTTAATTATTTTAATTATTCCCCAAAGCAATCACATTATATTTTTCCCATATATCCCCAGAGAGTATACCAAGCATATGTCCATACACATGCACCCTAAATCCCAGACACAGAGTTTGCAGCTTATCTCCCTCGCTGGCATGAACCCTCCTCAGGTCAAACCCCACTCGCTCTTGGAACCCCCTGCCCATCCCCACTCAAGTCCTTTTCCAGAACATTTCTTGTCACTACCACAGGATGGACCCAATATCTAGATTTGATTATTTGATTAATGTGATTGACGTGAATTAATTCTTGGTTCAAGCAAAGGTGAGGAAAAGTAATGGTGACAGACCTGGACAGCTTGCCTGTGTGTATTAAGGGTCCCAAGTGGGGCTCAGACTGGGTCAAGTGTATCTGAGCAGATGGGTGTGGCAGAAAGAAACAACCCCAATAAGCAAAACAAGAAAAATAATTTTGCACATGCATTTGGGGAGAGTAGAGGCAAGAAGGAGTGTTCTTTGCTGTTATTGGTCCCCTAGCGCCATGGATGCTTGTCAGCCATGAGAAGAGGGAGATCGCCACCATTTAATATTGAGACCCAACTTCACTGCCTTGGAGCCTAGGAAATATGGCGGAGTAGGGCCTCCACAAGGGGCTCT
Organism: Lynx canadensis; assembly: GCF_007474595.2. Taxonomy (NCBI): domain Eukaryota; kingdom Metazoa; phylum Chordata; class Mammalia; order Carnivora; family Felidae; genus Lynx; species Lynx canadensis. The sequence goes on from NC_044306.2 coordinate 196,013,457, forward strand.
GAGTGCTTTGATGCTCTGAGACAGAAACACGTGTCTCATAGCCCCCACAGTTCTGGAAGTTGCTGGAGAGGCAGCAGCCTTTGCCAAGAATCAGTGTTCTGTACTCAGCTCTAGCAGAAGAAGGTGCAACCCTTGCTGGTTTTCCACAGTGGGCACTTGACAAGGGACAGCCAGAGCCGATGAAGGATAAAGAAAAAGTTGAAGAGCTCGTGTGACACAAAGGTCTTGGGGTGTCCAAGAATGCGGGGCTGGGAATGAGCCAGAGAAACTATCACTGCACGCCTTTGGCTTTATTTGGACAGATCAAATGATGGATCCTGGAGACATTCTTCACAGAAGGAGCAGTTGAAGGAACAATCGACCTGGAGAAGACAGGAGGAATGACTCTCTTTTGTCATCACAAAGCCCATTTCTAGAAGGGGAGCTGGAATTGTAAGCAACTCTAGGGGAGGCCGGTGGATGCAAGCACAAGGAAAGGCCAATGAGTTTGGCTGCAGGAAGAATTTGTAACCATCAGAGGTGACCAGCGAAGGAGAGGAGGAAATTTTCCCCCGTCCAAGGTTCTTCTACTGGACTAAGAATTAAATTGACATGAGATTGATTAACAGAAGACAACAAAGTTTAATTACACGTGTACAGAGGCCTGATAATGAAATTGAGACCTTAAAGAGATGACCGAGGCAGGCAGTGTTTATACTTTGTAGACAAAGAGACAATACATCTGTGCGGAATTGACAGGACAACGAAAACTTAATTTTGGGAGCTTCAATTAGTAAGAAATGCTAAAAGGAATCTGGGCTTGGGTAGTAAATTAGTAAAAAGTAACAAGAGCTGTTTTTACACCTTCTAGGCTCTAAATTTCCCACCTCTGGTGATGAGACTAGTCGTCGCCTTCCAGTTCATGGAGGGCCCCTTTCACAGGGGAGATTTATTTTCTGCTTTCAAAGGGACAGAGGGTCTGAGTGTCCTTCTTGCACACACTGTCTCTTAAGTAAGTTTTACTTCAAGTAATCAATAGGCCAAAGTGGCACATTTTGGGCAGCCTGCCCTTGGCCCCTAATTTTACAGCCAGGCCAGCTGCCTCAGGAGGTAGTGAGCTCATTCCCCCTGGAAGCATGTAAGCCCAGAGACTGGATCCCAGCCGTGATGTTGTGCTAATTCTTGGGCCAAGTGAAAGACTAGCTGTCCTAGGGAAGTATAAGAGATTAATTCTGCATGATTCCAGAGAGGAGGAAAAGGGCTAGCTGGTTGGAGCTACAAGGAAATAGATTTTAGCTCATTAGCAAGAGCTTATTACCAACAAAGCGGGCGGCCAGGCATTTGATGAACTAGCTCTTTATCACCAGGCATGTTCAAGCAGAGTTTCGCTGACTACATTGCAGGATTTCTTAGCACCGGCTCAACTTAGAAAAATACCAGAGTGTTTGTATAAAGTTTTTTTTTTTTTAACAGTTAAACACTCCTATCAACCGATATGTAGAAGTTCAGTGGCAATGATGATGTAGACACTATTGGTAATAAGAGACTTGCGTAGCACTTGCCATATGATTTCCACTATTGTAAGCACTTTAAATATATTAGCTCATTTAATTCCCACACAACCTTATGAAGTAAACATGACGAGGAGGACGAGGAGGAGGAGGAGGATTTTATTTCCATTTTACAGATGAGTAACTGGGGCACTGAGAGGTTAAGTAAGTCTACGTAGGTCTCACAGCTAATAACCAGAATCACACCTCGCAAACCCAGCTCTGCCATCCATGCCCATGACTGACCCACCCTGTTGGCTAAAGTGGGGCCGCAGAACTCCAAGACCCACCCGTCAGCCTCGGCAGCCTTGGGGCATCTCCAGGAACCTTGTTCCCCTTCGAGGGAATTCTGGAAAAGCACTGAGCCTAACGGACTGGAAGCACTGTTATCTTTTTTTTAATTATTTATTTATTTACACTGAGAAAGAGAGAGAGAGAGAGAGAGAGAGAGAGAGAGAATGTGAGCAGGGGAGGGTCAGAGAGAGAGAGAGAGAGAGAGGGAGAGAGAATGTGAGCAGGGGAGGGTCAGAGAGAGAGAGAGAGAGGGAGAGAGAGAATCCCAAGCAGTCTCTGCACAGTGAGCCAGCAGAGCCTGATGCGGGAGTTGAACTCAAGAACCTGTGAGATCACAACCTGAGCCAAAATCAAGTCAGACGCTTAACCGACTGAGCTACCCCGGTGCCCCAGACTGTACGGTCCGTCCGGACCTTAATTTCTATACAGAGGAATTCACAAATGGAGAGCCCAGAGGACTTCGGCTCTGCTGAGCGAAATGAATTTGTTCTCTTTGTTTCCTGGATGGTGTGCGCCAGGAGGGACATTCCTCAGCCGAGCGTGAGCTCTGGCCTGGCTACAGAGAGAGCCGCGTTACTTGTGGCCTCTCTTCTCTTCAAGACTTTCCAGTAAATAGGAATTTGTCTCACAGAAAACTCTCTCTTTATCTGGCTGTCACAGATCACCCCCAAGGACCTCATTAGCAAAAAACAGAGGAAGGGAATAAAAGAAGGAGAGAGCGGCAGAGGGACCCGGAAAGGAAGGGCACTAGAAAGAAAGACGCGAAGAAAGAAAGGAGGGCACAGGGAAAGAAACTGAGACAGACAGAAACAAAGGAAACAACGTGATGAAGTTCCTGAATGCTAAATATCACCTCCCTCTGCAGGTGGAGAGAAAAAACTCCACTTAGGTAACGCCCCTGACTAGAATAGACCCAGTATTCTCCACTCTCTTCTGTCATTTGCTAGAACTGGGAAGACAATGAGCCAAGGATGTTAACAAGGATCTGAACTTTATTCCAGAGCTGCCATATGCTAGGCTTGAAACCAAAGTCTGTAGCATATGTGCCCAAACAGCAACTGAATGCGAACAATTTCACAGAAACGTCAAGTACAGAGTGGCTTCGTGCGTTTGTCTTCAGGAATTCCAGAGCCTTTCTAAGCATGGCAAATCCTACAGCTTGCCTTGGTCCTCTCTGGGACACATCTCGGTTCATGGACTCTAGAGCCAAAATGCTTCAAACTCTCTAGGAATGCCTGATAAATTAATTCAACCCACCCACTTTACCAACACGACACCAACGCATTAGAGACACTGGCATGATGTGAGAGATGAAGGGAGGGGTTTCAGAGACCATCAGATGTAATTGTGTCATTTTCAGATGAGTAAACTAAGCCTCATGATACAAAGTCAGGACGAGAGCTTGAATTTCTGGTCTCTAATCGAGCATTTTGCATTGAGCAGCCCCCCCCACCCCTGCCTCGTTTCATTCCTCCACATCATATGAGTCTTGCCAAAGCATTGCACGTCTCCTGTTTTCATTAACCCCTCCTGCCTCTACAGGCTTGCAAGAGATTGAGTCAACGTTGCAGGACAGCCCTCTGTCCCACCTGTTCTGAAAGGACAAAATCTGTACAAGGTCTATTTGGCCAGAGATAAATTTATCAGAAAGGAATCCCCAGTATGGTCACTGTATGTTACCAAATTTTTGCTAAAGGAAAGGGTCTTTGATGCATGCCTCTACTCAGCAGTTCTGGATGGAGCCAACCCTGTTCTCTGCCCTTCTGGGTTCCATGTGACTCTTCGGTGCTCTCTCTCTTTCTCTCTCTCTCTCTCTCTCTCTCTCTGTGTGTGTGTGTCTCTGTATCTCAAATTCTTATGCTCTGTGCTTTATTTCAGTATCCACAAGCAGACCTGAATATGCTGGTATAAACATTTCAATGCATAATGGGGAGAGAAGTCTCAGCTTAGAACGGCCCTCCAATCACCCTTTCCTGTACTCTTTCCAATGCAACCAGGGCAACTGTGAAGAGAGTACTTCTATTTACAAGATAAAAATGGTAGTATTGAATTTTAATCCACAGAGTTGCATAAATACCCATGAGTTCTGTTGGTATAATGGAATCAACCAATCAGTCAATCAATCAGTAAGAGATAGCTCTGCCAGGGCACGTGGGTGGCTCAGTCGGTTAAGTGTCAGACTCTTGATTTCAGCTCAGGTCACGATCTCATGGTTTGTGAGTTCAAGCCCCACATCAGGCTCAGCGCTGACAGTACAAAGCCTGCTGGGGATTCTCTCTCTCTCTCCCTCTGTCTCTGCCCCTCCCTCCCTCTCTGTCTCTCAGAAATAAATAAATAAACATTTAAAAAGAGACAGAGAGAGAGAGAGCACTTCTGCACAGAATTCCAATCAATAAATGGAGGAGAACAGAAGGAAATCTAGAATCACCAGTCAGCAAACGCCACAGTAAAAAGCATTACGGATAAGATCCACAGGATAGAGAGTAAGAGTCTGAGCAAAAAATATTATTTCTATAATCTCAGAACATCTCATCTGAATATTTGTCAACAACAGAGGAAAAGACAGTCACTTTACAATGGAGAAACTTGGAGAACAGATGTTACCTTAAGCAAGTGATCAAGGTGCATCACCAGCGATAAGACACTGACATCATGAACCCCTTGTTAAGATGCACAGAAGACACTACATGATTTTCGCACCATTCTTGGCAAAAGTGCATCACCAATGGTAAGAAAACATGGCACAAATCCAAATTGAGGGATATTCTACAAAATAACACATCAGTGCTCTTCAGAAGGGTCAAGCTCATGAATGTGGTCAGAAAGACTGAGGAACTGTTATGGAGGTGAGGCAATTAGGGGCAAAATAGGAGAGAAATGCAGTGTGGGATCTGGAATTGGATCTTAAAGGGGAAAAATCATGTTATTGGAAAACTTGGTGAATTTCGTGGTGAATTACTTCAGTTAATAATATTGCACAGTGTGAATTCCCTGGTCTTGATAATTGTACTATAGTTACAGAAGATGTTAAACATTGTTAACATTTGGGAAAGCAGGGGACAGGCATACAAGGGACCTTTTGTACTACTTTTGCAATTTTTATTTAAGCCCCACATTAGTCCAAATAAAACGTTAAAGAAAAGAGCAGGCTGCATTTTTCGTTCTGCTTGTACCTGACGTGTGTCTTCCCGAAGTGTGACTGTCTCTGGCATGATTCTAACAAAATAACAACCAAGCCCAACGTTGATTCCCTGGAGAATTCATAGCAACAACAACAACAGAAGGGTTCATTCAGATCGTTCACCCAATCTGCTCTTAATAGACGCCATGGAGCAAATGAAACACATAGTAGACCTTACGCTCTGCCTCGCTAAACCTCTGTTTCCTCACCAATATGATTGCGATAAAGCAGTGTCTGTAGAGGGAATGGCGAGATTTTAGCCTTGACAAACCGATTGTGCTTATTGTTATTTTGGAGTTAGGTGTCCTCTATAACATTTATTTGCTTTTAAAATACGCCTAATGCCATTTTTATTGTTTATCTCTTAAACTTACATTTTTTTTGTTATATCTTGATTACACTAATAACAATCTTTTTCTTTCTTTCTTTCTTTCTTTCTTTCTTTCTTTCTTTCTTTCTTTCTTTTTTCAATATATGAAGTTTATTGTCAAATTGGTTTCCATACAACACCCAGTGCTCATCCCAAAAGGTGCCCTCCTCAATACCCATCACCCACCCTCCCCGCCCTCCCACCCCCCATCAACCCTCAGTTTGTTCTCAGTTTTCAAGAATCTCTTATACTTTGGCTCTCTCCCACTCTTACCTCTTTTTTTTTTTTCCTTCCCCTCCCCCACGGGTTTTCTGTTAAGTTTCTCAGGATCCACCTAAGAGTGAAAACATATGGTATCTGTCTTTCTCTGTACGGCTTATTTCACTTAGCATCACACTCTCCAGTTCCATCCATGTTGCTACAAAGGCCATAGTTCATTCTTTCTCATTGCCACATAGTACTCCATTGTGTATATAAACCACAATTTCTTTATCCATTCATCGGTTTGATGGACATTTAGGCTCTTTCCATAATTTGGCTATTGTTGAGAGTGCTGCTACACTAATGACAATCTTTACCAACTGTAGCATTTTCCAGAAATGTAATCCTTGTGGTCGGTAAGAGTTATAATTTCCAGAAAGATGGATTAGCGTGTGCAGATGGACCATTTCAATGATAAGCTAGACTCGGGATCATTTTGCAAAAAGAGGTGTTATGTGTGAGTGATGAGAATTAAACTGTCATTTCTTAGAAAGGGGCCCTAGAATGTTCTATGAGGATAGACAACCTTTAATAACTACTGTTCATTGAGTGTCTTCTGGATCCCAGGGACATGCTTGATACTCGACCTGCATTATCTTAGTTAATCATATGTCAGCCCTTCAAGGAAGCTTTTGTTATATTCATTTTTAAAAAATAGTAAAATCGAGATTCAGTTTTCACACAGCTAATAAGTAGTGGGAACCCAGAGTCAAATCCTGGTTCCCCTGCCGCTAATGCCACACAAGTTTTCTTTTCTTGTAACAGGCAGCCCAACATACCAAGAGTTGAGTATCTTCAGAGAGAGGAGTAAGATGATTCGGTCAAGTGAATACCTTAAATATATCCAGAAACTTCTTGCATGAGAGCATTGATGATGTTTTTGTGCTGGCTGTTTCAGAATGATCTGAGCATGTGTTGTTCTCTGGCTAAGGTGACAGTGAGCAGTTCTGCTTCCTGTCCAAGAAATACCAAGGGGATCAAGAAGGCAAACTTAACCAGCCCTCCATACAAACAGCCCCCTTCCAGAGGAGGTGACATTTAAACTTGGTCTTTAGAAATGAGTTATACAGCCAGATAAGTGTGGGAACTGGGTTCCCAGCAGAGAAAACAACATGTACAAAGGCACAAAAGCATGAACTGGGAAGAAGTGCAAAGTATAGCTGGAGGAAAGGAATACTTTACATGGTGCCCATGTACACATAAGAAGCACAAAGAGAGTTCGATCACATTTGGTACCTTAATAGAACTTGCAGTCTAGCCAGGGAGACCCAACTTCCCCACAAGCAGCAGATGAGTCTTCGAATGAGTAGTAAAATTCATCTCTTCATACCCTGTAAAATGCCTCTCAAACACCTTACCTTCTTCTCTCTCTCACTACCTCAACAACACGTGAAAATTCTACTTAAAAGTAGGACGAGGGAAAGCTGCCTACTTCTTAATATTTATTACTTGGGAAACCCAGTGGTAGACTTAATGCTTTTGGGGGAAGATAGCACATAAAATTCTTATGCTTGCAAGTCAAGTCCCTTAATAAAGAAGTTTGATTCAGGTGAGTGAAGTTGCTAACTTTATAATAAAAGCTATCATGGCACCTTACCCATGCATGATGTCACCTTATGCAATGACAGAACAAATACCAACCAGTGGGAAATGAGATCGCTATTTATCATCAACTGCCGTGTCTTAGGAACTGAGCCCATTAACAGTGGATGTTTAGTGAATGTTCACTCTGTGTCAGACAGAGAGATAATGCCTTTACAGGAATCTGCTTGTTTAATCTTCACTACAACCCAAGGAAGGTCTTAGAATATTGTCCTTAATTTGGTGCGCCTGAGTGGCTCAGTTGATTGGGCATCTGACTCTTGATCTAAGCTCAGGTCATGATCTCATGGTTCATGAGTTCAAGCCCTGCATCTGGCTCTGTGCTGATCCCAATCCCCTGCTTGGGGGATTGTCTCCCTCTTGGGATTCTGTCTCTGCTTGGGATTCTGTCTCTCCCTCTTTCTCTGCCCCTCCCCTGTTCATTCTCTCTCTCTCTCTCTCTCTCTCGCTCTGTCTCTCTCAAAATAAATAAATAAACTTAAAAAAATAATATTGTCCTCAGTTTGGAAGAAGAAACTGAGACTTGGGGTGGTTAAGTAAGCTGGCCAAGTACACCAATGAGTAAGTAGCAGAACGAAGAATTTGCCCCAATCGTATCTGACACCATAGAGACTCATTTTATCTATCTAAAAGGCCTACAGTCTAGTGAATGATTCTCCTGAGGCAGAGGTGTGACCCTTGACTCCCCAGACCTCACTGCTTATAGGCAACATTGAAGATCACCATTACAAACACACCATACTCTAGCTAGCCCCATCCAATTTTGTTGTGAGTACTCCAACTTTCTGCATGAAGAAATGTGGTCAGGAACAGCCATGGGTAATTTGAGCTTTTGCATAAAAAGAGAACTAGGTGCTCTCGTGGCACATCTTTCCATATGCAGAGGCCATCTGGCTGGTGGCAAAAGCCATCTGGGACCCAGGCATCTTCACACTCTGGGAAGGAAAGCTGGATCTCATGCTTCCCAAAGATATCACAGGAGGCGTGCTGTGGGGGAGCAAACTGAATGTGGGGCAAAAGAGACACTTCAAGCGAAGTGCCTTCATTTTATTTATCTTTCACTGAGTGTCCAACTTTCACATTCTCACACTCCCATGGTGTTGTCTAAGAAGGAGCTTGACTACTGGCCCAGGATACACGCCGTTGGTAAGTAACAGAACCAGTGCTCCAAAAAGGTTTCTGTTTCCTAGTCTGTCATTCTATCTGAGTTGTGTCAACTTTCAATTATTGTTTGCAACTGCCTGGGAGGGATACTTAGGAACCATCTTGTCTTGAGCAAGATCCAACATGATCCAAACTTCAGCTTCTCTCCCACTCTTTCTTCTCATAATAAGGACATCATAATCTCTCTTTCTAAAATGTTTGATGAGATTAAATGAGGTGATGTATGCGTTAGCATGATAAACATTGCAGAGCAAGTTCAGGGCAAAAGGGGCTCAAATTGAGGATCAGATTTCAGTAGAGCCAAATATCCCTCCCAGTATCCCTTGTCTTCTGCGTGGAGAGAGGACAAAAGGCTGGTAATAGAAAGATGAGGACAAAGACAAGGATAGAAGGTGGGGGGAGATTGCAAGGAGAAAAATTAAGTCCATTGACTAAGGAACACCCAACCAGCCGAAGCTCTCCTAGACCTGTCACCCTCCTTATTCATCATTCATATTCATTATGCTCCTCTCCCCTCTGTGGAGCAAATCTAAAACCAGTTCTCGAGGGAGTTACAACAGCCATCTTTGCTAATTGCATGAAGCAGTTAAGTAAAGTATTGTTGAAATCATGGTTTAGCAAATGTATGGAAGCTATGGGTTATACTCTGACAATATATGGTTTCAAAAAGGGGGAGTGGGCCAGAAGCTGGATTGCTTGAAGACAGACCATGTGGCAACACTGTGAAGCTGCTTGGCATACAATATCGTTGGAATACTGGATCAGTGAGCGTTCTCAGCTATAAGAGTGACAGAAATAGACTCTGGTTGATTAAAGTGGAAAATGGATTTATTAAAAAGTTATTGGGAAGATCAGAGGATTGCCAGGAGGTTATACAACCAGAGTGTGAAAATGGATAAGAACAAAAGATGGCAGTTCTCATCACTGTCATTAGAAGTCTGGTGAGTGAAACTGAGAATAAACTGAGAGTGGCTGGGGGGTGGGAGGGCGGGGGGGGTGGGTGATGGGCATTGAGGAGGGCACCTGTTGGGATGAGCACTCGGTGTTGTGTGGAAACCAATTTGACAATACATTTCATATTAAAAAAAATAAGTCTGGTGAGTGAGAACCTGGTTGCCAGGAAGCCATATGGACCTGACCAAAGAATTTTAAAGATAGGGAAGTGGGATATCCAGTTCAGACCAGTTTCCAGCTTCATTTCCTTTGACTCAGGTTGGAACCAAAAATGGCAGCTGCCCTTGGTGTGATACCCTCTATCTTCCTTTTTTTTTCTTTTCTTTTTTTGAATTCAAGTTAATTAACATACAGTGTATTATTGGTTTCAGGAGTAGAACCCAGTGATTCATCACTTACATACAACAGCCAGTGCTTATCCCAACAAGTGCCCTCCTTGATGCCCATCGCCCATTTACCCCGTCCCCCCCACCTCCCCCTTAGCAATCCTCAGTTTGTTCTCTGTATTGAAGAGTCTCATGGTTTGCTTCCCTCTCTGTTTGTATCTTATTTTTCCTTTCCTCCCCCCCATGTTCATCTGTTGTGATACGCTTTATCTTCTAAAGCGCAAGTCACAAGGCTCCAGCTATGGAAACAAAACTCCTGAGTTCCAGGGGCATATCAGTCACTCGCCAGTTGGCTGGTGACCACGGGAATCACATAAGCTCCCTCCAGTTCAGCTCCTGCATTTGCCAGGTTGAGATAGTAAACCCCGATCTGAACCACGCACAGGACTGCTGTGAGAAGTACGTGTGTGGTCTTGGAAACTCTTAAGTCCTTGTAAAGTGTTAAGAATCCTCTTTGTCATCAGTAATTTTAATTATTCCTGGAAGGTGAAGTAGCACATGTAAAAAAGCAGTACCTGGAGATAATTACCCCAGAGTCAAACACCTTTTACCATCGTTATGGCCTGAGAAAAGCCCGGTTGACTTTCCAAGCCTGCTTATTCACTTATGAGATGGGGATAAAGTTGTCTATCTCTGAGAATTAGTGTAAAGTTCAAAAGAGATGTCAGATGCACTGACGAGTACCTAGAACTTAAAAAAAAATGGTAGATAGGAATAATTAAAATAAGCACCAGTAATGGTAGTAATAACAGGTCATGCTTCATTTTCCCCTGGACACTAACTTTCTCATCGCCGATAGCAATTCATCTCCTATAATTTCACAACATCTCTGGCATTACTATTATTTGGAAGTGATCGTTAAAATTTTATTTACATTTTTATTGTTGCTGTTGTCGACATGTCATCTCTTACAAGTCCATTTGATTGAACTCACGTTAACCTCGGCCAAGAAAGCTAAAACTCTTTCAAGAACCCCTGTTTTTTTCTATGTATCAGCCACAGTAAGGAAGAGGTTACTGAGGATTTGGAGCACTTGCTGAAGCATAAGGCATCCGACCTTGTCAGGAGCCCTCGGGTTTTTGCCAACACTTCTGCTCTTCCCTGAACACAGCCCTCAGTGGAAAAGTACTGCCCAGATTCTGTGAATTATTCATCTCTTCATGACATCAAATACCCAGTGGATGAAAAGAACTAATGGCCTTCGCAGTGAGGATCTCCGTGAAGAAAACCAAGGGCCAGTGATATCCTTTGGACCACAGTCAGGATTTTCCCTGTTCCCCTCCTGGATGGGAGACACCCTCACTCATTCTCATACACATAACTTGAACACCATCAGGCTGAATAAAACTGCTTTTTTCTTGGGGGGCTGATATGCAGGAAAAGGCTTTAAACGATGCCTCATTCAGTCGATGATGTCGCACCAATTTTAAGTGAATTTATGTTTTGGGTTCATGAGAACTGGAGAATAAGAAAGGGTTCAAGGTCTTTTCAGTTTTGTGTTTTCCCTTCAAGGATCAGTCACCAAATCCAGCCAGATCACAATCACTGGAGGGTAGAAAATTATTGACACATGGAAAATTCCAGAAGTAAAAGGTCCATAGGAAATACATCTGGCATTTTCTACATTACTTGACAAGGCTTTGATCCAAGTCCTTAATAAGGCTAACCTCTGGAAGAATGGATTTATTTTGAAGTCAGAGAGAGAAAATGGCAGGACAGAAAGATCATGGCTCAAGAGATTTGAGTTGTGTACCCTTGAGCTTTCTTTCAAAAGCATTTACTGAACACATTATGTCTGGAGCGTACAGACATATCCACCAGTGGAAACCATCTACCATTTATGCAACACCTAGTATATATCAGACCGTCTGCCAGGCGATTTATTCATAATAGCTAATTTACCCTCACAACAATCAAAGGATACATCATTTTGTGCTCCTTTGGAGGAAATTGATGCTGAATGAAATACACATACTAAGGTTGGCAGAGTTGAAATTCAAACCCAGGTTTATCTGGATCTAAAATCCTTAAAAAAAACCCATGCAATTTAGCAGGAGATCTTTATAAGTAAACAGCTAATGACAGAGCAATACACAATTAGCAAGACAGAATTAAATCTGTAATAGTTAGAGAGTACCTAAAGCCTTGGGGAGGTCGTGAATAACTGCCCTGGTTTGTTCAGGATGAGGAGTTTCTCAAGATACAGCAATTTCAGTGTTAAGACCGGGGGCGGTCTGGGACAAACCATGACAACTAACTTCCCCACAGGTAAGTAAGGATCAGATACCAAAGGACAATTTATTCCAAAGTGAGGAGCTTGACCTTTGTCCTACAAAGAACAAGATGACAAAGACGCATGCCTGTTATAAATAGAAGAGGGGAACAGAGAGAGAACTCTGGCTGCTGGGCGAATAATGGATTACAGTTGGCAAGAATGGTGGCCAGGAAGCTTAGAATAAGTGAAAGATGGAGGAAAGGGTCATAAATAGGGAAGAAGTGAAATAAACTTCATATTTCCTTTTAGCTCTAAGGCTGCTGTTCCAGGATTGGACTTCTAGGACAGCGAAGTCTAATCTAATCTAAACAGAAGTTTGTATGATATATTGACTAAATAGACTGGAATATTTGAGAATAAAATTTAGTACTTACTTGTTATGGGTTGCATTGAGCTCCCTACCTGCCCCCCCCCACCCCCACCCTAAAGATATATGTTGAAGCCCTAACCCCTTAGTACTTTGGAATGTGGCCTTGTTTGGAAATGGGATCGTTGCAGATGTAATTAGTTTAGATGAGGGTATACAGGGAGGCATAAGGTGAACCCCTGTTCCAATATGACTAGGGCTCTTGCAAAAAGACTGCCACGGGAAGACAGAGAGACACAGGGAGAATGTCCTGTGACGACAAAAGCAGACACTAGAGTTGACCCAGCTGCCGGCCAAGGAATGCCAATGATTGCTGGCAAACTACCAGAAGCTAGGAAGAGGCAAGGAAGGGTTCCCTTACAGGTTTCACAGGGAACACAGCTGTGCGGACACCTTGATTTAGGACCCCTGGCCTCTAAACTCTGAGACAATCAATTTCTGTTGTTTCAAGATCCATCTTGTGGTACTTTTGTATGGCATCCCTGGGAAGCTAAGACACTAGCCAAAATATATCGAAACTTTCTTTTTCCCAAAAAGAAATAGAATGTAGATGGGGAAGATATAAATCCTCAGCTTAGAAACTTCTAGGAAGCAGGCACCAAGCTGAGTGCTTTCTTGGGACTCTTTCAGAGAATCATCTCAACAATCCTATTCCATTCCAGGCATAGGTGAGACACTGAGATTCAGAAGGAGGTCACAGCTCCACCCACTAGTCCACAGCTAAGAAGAGGCAGACCCAGGGTTTGAACTCATGTCTACCTGAATTCAAAATACAGATTCTTAGCTTTTCCTCCCTTAGATTTCCTGAAAGGAGTGACAGGAAAGCCAAGACAGTGGGCCAGATGAAACTGGAGAACCTGCCAGAACTCTCAGAAATTTACAAGACATGAGAAAGCACAATCTTGAAGCTACTGGGTTTGGGGAGGGAGAGAAAAGTGGAAGAATGACTTCTTGCCCCACAACCCTGAGACACCGTAATGTGATGGGGTCTTTCCTTATCAGCAGGACTTGCCTCTCATCTTTGCTTTGGGGTCTGGAACACAAGAGGAGGTAAAGACAACGTGTGTTCAGAGAGTCAGAGTGAGGAAGTCTTTTTAGAAGTCTCTGGGGCCTTAAAGGGAAGGCACTTTCCTAAAGTTAATTACTTTCTGGATGAATATCTGATTAGAAATATCATTTGCAAGCCCCACCTGCTGCGGATGTCTCCTGTTTTTAAAGTAGATGTTCAAAAAATGTTAAAATCCTAATATATATCTTCATCTCCCATGGAAAACAGAACAGTGCTTATTTTGGTCCCCAGGGAGTTGGGATCCAGTCACGGAATTCATCTTATACCCTTATGTAATCTAGGAGAACAGGGAACAGATCGGATGAGAAATCTCAAAGGAAAACATGCCGCCCACAAAATTAGCCTGAGTCATGGCTCCAAGCGAGAGGCTGGGTTTAAATCAGAAGTAAGTTTGAAAATTTCAACCGATGACCCCTTGACCCTGACGGTGAGGGTCTTTGGAAATGAGCCAGTGTGTTTTCATCTGCGTTTTAAAGATGTACTTGCTGCAATATTCATGATATAGACAAAAGGCACAGAGCCAGAAGCCACGAAACAAGATTCCAGTCTCCAGTATGTGATTTAGATACTCTGAGTCTCAATCTCTTCACCTAATAAAAGAGGTTTCGATTCTGATGTGTTTCTTTCTTCCTGGTTACTCTTCCTTGTCACTTCCTCCTCAGCCATCTGCCTTCCTTCTCAACTCCACACTTACCTATTGCCATGAGGAAAAGAGAAAGTAAGTTGAAGGAGGGTGAGTGTACTTGAACAAGGCACCGGAAGGGCCCATACCACGATTCCTTCATTCGTTTGTCCATTCACACTCCCTCATTTCACTAAGCATCCACTCAACGTCTCAATCAAGTGCTAGGAGTTAAGGCTAAGAGGATAGGATATCACGCCTGGATCCCAGAGTCCTGGCGAAGAGAGAGAAAAATAAATGGTTACTTTGAATGTTAACAAATGAATGTTACAGACCAGAAACACTGCAGATTGAATGCAAGCAGATATTAGAGGGCCTTTTCAAGTTTTCCTCTGGAGAGAGGATATGGAAAGATTTCCAGAGGGGGAAAATCTGGTGGGGACGGGGTGGGGGGGAGGGCGGAACATAAGAGAATATTATAGAAAGAAGGGGTACCGAGCATAAGCAGAAGTTCAGATGGTTATGTATAGCTGCAATTTTAGGGCATGTGGCCAAAGCAGAAGACGAAGAGCCAGGGCCTTATGGGCCTTGTGGAGGGAAACGATTGACTTACTGATCATGGCCGCACGGGGAGCTGGAAGGGGCCATAATCGCTTTGCTGGTAGTAGCATATCTAGCAGTGAGTCCACAAGTGTTCTATCCCCATGCACGAAGGACACCGCTTAGAAGAAGGATGCAAACCATGGTATGGAGCTCCAGAGGATGTGAACCGAAGGGCAGAAACTACAGAAAATCACAAACTCTTAGAGTCAGTGCTATTAAACTGGAAGAAGATCCGAGGGCAGCAGTAAATTCCCCATCAATTGTTGGCCTACCACTTGCTAGAAATGTATCGTAGTTGGAAACCATAGGCTTTAAAATATCTTCTAAACCAGCAAGGCTTAATTGGTGCTCCCTTTTCCTCCCAATCCACACCCATTGGGTCATCTGTAAAAGAGAGCACAACACCCAATTGTTGATATTTCTGAGATTTTTTTTTACCACTAATCGTCATCTTGTGAAGCTTTCTATTAGACAAATTGTACCTATCAAGTAATAATCGTCCAACTTATATTTCAGTGGTACAAACCAAACAAACTGTACTCTGATTTAACCAGAGATTTTTGAATATGAAACTACCTGAAGTCGGCCACCTGGCGACTCAAGGTTAGAAACCTGCAGAGGAAACATTCTCCAAAGTTCCCTCCAGCAACGACAGCCTATGACCCTAAAGATCAGAATGACAAAAAGGAGGGAGAGGTTGCATCCTCTCAGATTCTGAAGACAAGCTCTGAGAGGAGAAAGCAAAGGTGAGCAGTGAGGAGAGAAAGCCATTGAGAAGGAAAATGCCATGAGGAAGCCTAGAGTAGCAGAGAAGCACGTACCACGCATGGGTTTGAAGATCTGGTGTCCAAGTCCATGGGTCTATGAGTTGGCTACTCATCGACTTTATTATGGGCAAATACCCTAGGGCAAATCACCCACTCTGAGTCTTTAGTTTTGTATAGCGGGCCAGTGATTCTTAGCTTGAAGTGTCATTTGCAAAGATTAAATGAAACAGTATGTAAAGCAACTAACCTTAGCACACAGTAGGTTTTCAAAGGCAGTTGTAATCATAAGGCAATGATGTTTTAATCAGGAGGTTTAGACACCAAAGAGCAGTTTGTTTGTTTACTGTGCAGAAAGATGCAAGTCTTTATTGCTCTAATGACAGTTAGATGACTTTAGACGCTGCCTAGGGATAGTGCACAGTTGTCATTGTAGATAATAAAAGCAGAAATGAGAGGAAATTAATGAGGAAACCAGACAAATCCAAAACGCTGGGCCATCATCCGTCTGGACCGCATCAATGCAGGGGAGGAAAGGGATGACGTAAGTGTTTATTTCTAACTCTCCCTCTCTGAGAATGCTGAGTGTTTTCAGTCTGACTTCCGCTTTTAGAACTCCTAACACACCTGGACTCCAAACAGCATTCATTTTAAATCGTGTGTTGCTATTGTTGCTGTTGTCGTTGGCCTGATCCGTAAAGCACCTGTATGCATAATTATGTTCTTGGCACATGGCTAGGGAGGTAACAGTGATATGCTCCCCAAGAACTAGAAATGCGGCAGAAAGATTGTCCTCCCCGATAGTTAAACCAGGAGTTAATCCAGTTAACATGAGATATGCAAAGTCACCTCCCAAAGACGGTAGGCCCCAGGCCAGCAGGTCTGGAGCTAGCCTCAGTGCAGATATTAAGGTATCTACAGAAAAGCTTTTTGGGAAAGGGGTGGGGGGGCACCTGGGTGGGTCAGTCAGATAAGCATCTGACTCTTGATCTCAGTGCAGGTCTTGATCTCAGGGTCGTTTAGGAGTTCAAACCCCATGTTGGGCCCCCTACTGGGCATGAAGCCTACTTAAAGAAAAGAAAAAATGTTTTTTGGAAATTGGAAACTGACCAGCATAAAAAACATAGAAACATAGAAAAAGAGAACCAAGTCCTGTCCAAGGTCATGCCCCTTGTCCAGTGCATTGGAGTCTGTCAGGGACACAGATCGACTACAGGATAACCCCCCAAATCCGTCGCATGGCTGGTAGGATCCTATATGATTTACCCCTGCACCTCTCTCCCTCATTCAGTCCATCCTCCCCTGGCCTTCTTGTTGCTTATACAATGTCTGTTCTCCTGGCCTGAGATTCCTTTGCCCCGAATTTTCCGTGGCACTCTCCCTCACTTCATTGTTCCAACGTGACTCCACACGGAAGTCTTTCCGGATTACTTTGTCTAAAATCCCTCCAGCAGAGAGCCAGGGTCCCATAATATGTAACTTGTGAAATGGCCAGACCTTTGTCCTAAGACCTATGAAAGCCTTGCAAAAAAACGCAGTTCAAGTGGAAAAGTCCATAAATATTCATGGTAGGAAAAGCCGATTTAAAAAGTTGAGAGAGCTACACTCCACACAACATAAAGCTGGTGAAATATTCCGTCCTGTGGATCGCAATGCTGCAACAATATTTTCTGAACAAGGAGGAAAGCCCTCCTGAGAGAAGTTCATTTATTGGCGCAAGGTTTCATTGTCATGAATCTGGCTTGCTAAAGCAAGTGAATGTCTTCTAGAATACTACTCACTCTGCCATTTAAATGTATTTGGTGAAATTTTTAAATTGTTTCCCCAACCCTCGTTTTTCTGAGACCTTAGGCTTACCAGCTGCGGTTTATGAAATCATGCATCTTAAGAAAGGGAAAAAAGATCACTCTTTGTCATTCCAAATTGGCAAAAAGCAATTCCAAATGAAAGATGGAGATGTCAGACTATTTTATGATATCACTACACTCTCAACCCACTTCATGTCCTTTGCTCTGATTGCATTCACATTGAGCAACGTTCTGATTATGACTTGTCTTTTCATGTAGGTCCACTAGGAAAAGAACTAGAAATGTGAACCAGAACTTTCTGTCTTCCTGTGTCCATTGTATTTCTCACTGTCAATCAATATAGAGCACAAATGGCCCACTGAGGACTTAACTGTGCCTTGTATTTGCTATGTGTGTCTTTTGTACTGTAGCAAGATGCTGACTTGAGCGCTGTGATGAGGCTGGGAGGGGACAGGTCCTGCAGGTGTTTACATCAGGGAAGAATGGAAGGAGAGGAAAGGATGAGGGGTCTTGGTTACCAGCTTCTGGGCCCTTCCTAATTACTATCTGGTCCTGTATGGACCATCTGGAGAAATGGAGAGTGTGTGTGTGTGTGTGTGTGTGGTGGTAACTGGTTAAGAACTTTTGCAGAGGAGCCAGGGGTGGGAGGAAAATGTGGTAGAAACCTGATGGTTCCCTTTGAACTTGGAGAAGAAAAAAGGTAGTCCATGTTCCAACATGGTGCCCAGGAGGAAGTGGGGTTTTGGGGACAATGGCCTGAAGAACCAGAGTCTTGGACCCAAAGCCCAGGATACCCATGGGCCAGCATGTTGTGTGGGGAACAACATCTTCTAAAGGACTCCCAGAATCCGAACCAAGTTGCTGGGCAAGTGCAACACTCGCTCCCAGTGGGTAAAGCTTGAGTCAGTTCTAATGATTTGAAGATCAAAAGTGGACGGTGATGCAACCATCCTGAGATTCTAAAGACCTTTACTCCTGTTACAAATGAAGGGTACAAATGTCCCCTTCTCTGCCCTCACTCAGCATGCAGGACAAATCAGGATTCTGATTTTGCACAGTGCAAGACCGGTGCTATGGTGATGAACACCAAACGGGGAGATCATTTTGCCAAGTGCTGTCCAGCCTCTGGGATACCATGCACCACTCTGTAGTTTCTTCTTTATTTTTTTTTATTTTAGAGAGAGAGAAAGAGAGCATGAGCTGGGAAGAGGGGCAGAAGGAAAAGAGAGGCGAGAGAGAGAAAGAGAGAGAGAGAGAGAAAATATCTTAATCAGGTTTCACATTCAGGGTGGAGCCCAGTGTGGGCCTCCAGCTCACGACCCTGGATCATGACCTGAGCCAAAACCAAGAGTCAGATGCTTAAACCGACTGAGCCACCAGGCGCCCACTCTGTAGTTGCTTCTTTGAAACTTCAGCTGCAAATTGGGGCTGATCTTAGAACTTACACAAGTGATATAGTTTTATACGAGTCACGCCTCAAATTTACCTCCCTATTTACTCTGGATATGCTTTTATTGGGCAAAAAGGATCTTGTCTGCAAATACAATAAATCATGAAGTAGATGTTATGTCTCTACTTCACAAGTGAGAAAACTAAGGCTCAGAAAATTTAAGAAACGGACACCTGGGTGGCTCAGTCAGTTGAAAGCCCAACATTGACTCAGGTCATGATCTCCCAGTTCGTGAGTTCAAAACCCTGTATCCCATCTCGCTGCTGTCAGTGCAGAGCCTGCTTCGGATGCTCTGTCCCCCTCTCTCTACCCCTCCCACACTCATTCTCTCTCTCCCTCTCTGTCTCTCTCTCTCTCTGTCTCTCTCTCTCACAAAAAAAGAAAGAAAGAGAAAGAAAGAAAGAATAAAAGAACAGAAAGAAAGAAAGAAAGAAAGAAAGAAAGAAAATCATCACTGCCACTCAGATAATAGAGGAAAGATCTGACACAACCTGAGTGCCCAAGTCCGGCTGTTCTTATAAAACTAAGTCATTTTGCAGTCATGAGAAAACTTGAATGTTACACAAAGAACAATCCATTTACCTCTTTAAAAGTAGGCACTTAACAGTGTACCAGACATCACGTTAGGTCTTCTTAATTCGCAGTCCCAGTCCTGAATAAGGTAATTGTTCTCAAGTAGAGGCAAGCACATGCATGGGCTTACTCAGAACAGGTGTTATGGATTCCTCCATGGGGATGGGAAAATGGGAAGGAAAGAATGGGAAGCTTCTTCAAGAAAAGAAGCTTCGTTTCAAACAAAGACATTCAAGCAAATACAGGCATAGAGATTTGGAATAGGACTGCAAGCTGCTTATTTTACTTAAAGAATAAGGGGCAAGTTTCAGGAGTGAAGAGGTAGGGGAAGATTATGTACAACTTGGGGAATAAAAATAGTGCCAAGTCCTTGGGAATTCCAGGAACATACCAGATTGAAGGCAGAGTCTAAATATCAAAACTAAACTCTTAAGTCTAAAATTCTAGAACCTTAATTACTTCCTTACTGTTGGGACCCTCATTATTTCCATAACTTCCTTGTAGGGAGTGAAGTTAAAATCTTTCATTCAAAAAAAAAAAAAAAAACCACAAAAAAAACGTCCTGTGGACTCATCCTTAGCAACACACACACACACAACACACACACACACACGAAACCAGGGAGCTGAATAGACGTTCGCTGATTTGAAAAAGCAAATGATGCATGGTGTGACCATTTTGAGGTCAGAAAGAAATGGAGTCTCTGGGGCCTGGGATCAAAACCCAACATGAGCACAAGAAATATATCTGGCTTGAGAGGGAGCCTGGGGATGAAGATGGAACAGCGGATAACCCCTATCCAGGGGCTCCTGCGTAATAAAAGACTCCCACCAAGTGCCACTTCTAGAGCACTATAGAGCTCTGAAGAGATAGGGAGTGAAATCACAACCCATGTGCGTTGACGATGTTCGCTCCTGGGCTCTGCGTAGGGACGCGGGAATCCTGCCATCAAACTCCCACTTCTGGATGTTCTTGCTTTGTTTCTAATCCAACATTCCTAAAGCCTTTCATGTGTGTTTCTGGACTCAGCCTATTGCTGTAGCCGAACCTCGTTGGCTGTTTAATGATAGTCTAATGTGGTCTCGGAGTGTCCTAAGGAACGGTTCTGGCCCGCAGCTTTCCCTTAAGGAGAGTCCTTTGAATCTAGTCCGCATTAAGTATAAATCAACTCTCTGTGCGTGTCTGGTTCGCACATGGGTGAAATCCACCTCCATATCAGTCGTTCCTGGAGGGGATTTTCTCTCTGCATTACACCTGCAGAATGCCATCCTCTTTTCTCTGGCAAGCCTGGATACATGATTAATATTTTAAGCCTCCCTCGTTCCGCTTTTCCCTAGTTTCGAAAGTGCCTGCATGTTGGACTTTGAAAACTGTATTTATCTCCCCATCCAGACCACTGAGGAGGAATTGCAAATAGAAGGTGCAGCCACGGGGGCCAAAACAAATCCGGGCAAATCTTTAAATTGCTTCTGCAGTCATCTGGGTTTTCTTTCATTAGCATCTCAGATGCTACTTCTCTCCCCTGCTGACCTTCATTTTGGAAAGGAAGAGAGAACAATTTTAAGAGGGTATTATATCTTTTCCTTCCAAATGTCGACTTAAAATGTGGGGTGAGTGTTCTCAGCTCGGTTCAGAGAGAAATCTGTCTGGCTTCTCCTCCTGTCCTGGGCACCACCATCTACCCCTCCCCCCCACCATCCCCCAAGCTCAACTCCCAGATTTCTCTGATTTCCCCTCTGTTTCTCTCCCAGCAGCTCTGCCGAAGTTTCCCCCACCAGGCTTCTTGCATTCTCCTCACGACTGGCTGCAGGCACCTGGTTCACCTCCCCATCTGCAGTCTCCTTACAGCTCGGGCTCGATGGTTCCAGAAGCAGAAGAGCCTTAGATATGGAGGGCAGGGAGTGCTGACCACACATTCCAGAACCGGGACCTGAGGGTTTAGTCCAATTTCAGCTCTGACACTAATTCCTAAGCCAGGGCACATATGCTGATCACATTAAGCTTCAATTTTCTTTACCTGTGAAATCAGGGATGGTAATAATAGTGAGTAATAAAGAGTAAATAAATGATGAATGAGATTACAGGCAAGATTCAAATGTCACAAAACACGTGCAACCTCTTCCACAGATCTATCGTGTGCATCTTTTGCACAGATGGCTGGCATTTGGGCGACGTGAGTCCAGAAAGATGCTCACTCGGTACCCTTGCATCTCTAAATTCCTAAGCATTGACCCATATAATAGATAACTATTTATTGGGCGACCGGTCTGTGTTGGGGAGTAGAGGCACAAAGAAAAATGAGGAGCAGTGTTTGGTTCTGTGGTGATGAGTCTAGTGAGACTAAGTCACAAATGCTACGGGAGAAGCTCTGGTCTCCCACTTAGCTACTTAGCCGAGTAGCCAGGACAATAGAAGCTCATTTCTCATTGGGAACCATAGGCTGACTCATTTCCAGACACGCTGAATGTTTCCTCTCTAGATTCCTCTCTATACACTGTGTGCCTCTGCCCCCACCAGCTTTTGATGGAATGCCGTTGTCCTGACCTCATCGAAGTAAAGATCTCTATGCACTGACATGTATTATGAGGACTTGGAAATGGTGCAACAGGTGCAAAGTAGCAAGACACCTGCCTTCAAAGATCAGTGCTACAGAGCAGACAATAACAGGACTTGAAAGCAAAGGACCCGAGGGCACCTGCGTGGCTCAGTCGGTTGAGTGTCAGACTTCGGCTCAGCTCATGATTTGTGAGTTTGAGCCCCACATCGGGCTCACTGCTGTCGGTTGCAGAACTTGCTTCTGTCTCCCTTTCTCTCTACCCTTCCCCCCTTGTGCATGAGTGCTCTCACTCTCTCTCTCTCTCTTTCTCAAAAAAAAAAAAAAAACTGAAAGAAAAAGAAAGCCAAGGACCCAGTATGAGGTCACAGCATCCCTGGTTCTGTTGATTTGGGCAATGCACTTGACCTATTTCAGTCCATATCTCCATTGTAAGACGGATAAAATTCTACCCGCCTGTCAACAGTGGTGTGAGAAATAAATGAGATAGCATATGTGCAAATGTTGTTTAGATTATAACCTTATAGTGTTAGTTTCAGAACCTGGCATAAAGAAGAAGCTTAATGCAAATTCATGGAAAAAATAAGGAAGATGAGGAGAGCGGAAGAGACAAGATACACAGGTAGATTTTTTTAAAACTCTGAAACAGAAAAATATCTTGCCGAGGGCTGATAGGCTCTAGGAATTCTGGATAAGAATTGATGACAGAAGCATATAAATTACCCTCGTAAATGTAAGTAAGGTAGATCCATGAGGGGCAATACCAGAAATAAAAAGACCCAGCTAAACACAGCTGCAATAGTTAATAACAAACTAAGGTAGTTTGGAATGGACGTGGAATGGACTCAATATATTGCAACGGACTCAATAGATTGAAGGAGACTGAGGCAAAAGACATTTCAAGACATGAGGAAGAATGGACATGTGAGAAATTAATTTTCAGATTTCCCACTGGGCAGTTGGCGGGATGAGCATGTCATTTAACCAGGACAGGAAATATTTGAGAGGAAGAAGGCTTGGGGAGGTAACGGGGAATGAAGCCTAGACATGTTGAGTGACAGCTTCTACAGGACCGTCAGGTGAAGACATCAGCAAGTAGCCGGATACAGAGGTCAGAAGCTCAGACTCACACATGGGGGGTTGATTCGGGAGGGAAATGACTGAGGTTATCCTTGGCAGCTGTGTAGAGTGAAAATAATAAAAATGGGCTCAAGACAGAACCACGAAGGGATCCAATAGTTTCATATGTTCCAGACAGCCGTCATCCACCAAAGCTAGACAATTGATACGCAATTGTCAAAGGTAGTTTAGAAGCACCAATCTGGAGTCAGGCGCACTGGTCTCCAATCCCAGCTCCACCACATACGAGACTGGGCGAGTCCATTCAGCTCTCTGAACCTCAGTTTTGCCATTGTAAAATGGGAACACGAGAGGAGGCAGCTATCAGCAGCATGAACCAAGATAATGTGGGTGAGGTGTTTTAGCTCTGTGCTAATCCATAAACACATAAACACGTTCAAAATGCTTTAAGAGACGTCGGGAGCTAGGCTTTCATTGTGTTTCAGGTTGGTTCTATTCTCTGCAATCAGAGTGTTTCCAAGGCCACCCGTCTAGGAAAGAACACTGAAAGGGTCGTTTGTCCTTTCCTCCCAGATTGGTCTCTGAACAGCCTCCAGCCTCCCTGCCTCCCTTCCCCCTCTCTCTGCAACCCTCCACCCTACTCAGGCCTCAACAATTGTACTTGCTATGACTCTCAGTGCTCTTGGCTTCTATGTAGACTGATTCTGAGGCCCAAGGTGGTGCCACTGGAGCCCCAAGTAGGAGTGTCTACTGCCTGCTGCATAGAGGCCTGTTGTCAAGCCCGCCCCCCGCCCCCGCTGCCCACCGCAACCACCACAGACGCCTGGTCCCCAGCAAAGCAGAGGTCCACCCCTCCTGTGCAGGGTACTTTGCCCCTTCCTGCTGCTGGCACTCCATCTCTGCCCAGCTGCCACTTCTTGCACGCAGTAGCCCTATTAGCATTGCCTCCGACTGCCAACCCTTCTAGAATTGAGAATCACCCACTCAAGAAATGTTTATTGAGTTCCCATTATGAGCCACTGCAATAGGCATCGGAGATACCAAGGAGAGAAAAGCTTTCTCTTACGGAGCTTATCACCTGAGAAAAAATGTAGGGTAGAGTAGGCTAGAGTAAGATAGCGTAGGGTAGGGTAGGGTAGGGTAGAACAAGACAAGCTAGGATAGGGTAGCATAGGGTAAGGTGGGTAGGGTGGGTAGTGCCACCTGGGTGGCTCAGTCAGTTGAGTGGTCTAACTCTTGATTTGGGCTCACATTGAGCATGGAACCTGCTTAAGTTTCTCTCTTTCTCACTCTGCCCCTCCCCCCATGCATGCTATGTCCTCTCTCTCAAAAAAAAAAAAAAAAAAAAAAAAAAAAAAGATAGGGGTTAGGTAAGATGGGGTAGGATAGAATAAGTTTGAGATGGATTTTTTACATTTTTTAAACAGAGATATTTTTTAAAGTTTTTTATTTATTTTGAAAGAGAGAGAGAGAGAGAGAGCAAGAGCAGGCGAGGGGCAGAGATATAGGGGAGAGACAGGATCCAAGCAGTCTCTGAGCTATCAGCAGGGAGCCTGATGTGGGGATCAAACCCATGAACCATGAGATCATGACCTCGGCCAAAGTCAGACACTTAACCGACTGAGCCACTCAGGTGCCCCTGACACAGTGACATTTAACTGAAACCTGGACCCTAATTATAGTGTGTGTGTGTGTGTGTGTGTGTGTGTGTGTGTGTGTGTGATGGATGGAGAGGAGAGAAATAGAGATTTTCTTATCTGAGCAATTATTAAAGCCGAGCACATTGCTGGATATCTTTAGATTTGCATTTCTCATTTGCAACTCTCTTTCTCCCTCTTGAATTAAGCAAGCTCAACAAAAGAAATGTTCTCCACCCCCTTTCCAATAAAAGGAGGGTGCTTTGATTAGATGATAGATTTTTCTGTTTCTGCCACTTTAGGCGCTTCCATATTTTAAGGTGTTTGATGAGTGAGACATGAAGTTCAAAAGATGCTACCACGTAGAACATGAACTAGAAGAATTTCTTCTCACCCCCTAAAATCCACAGTAGCACCAACTAGTTGGAAATCATATAACAGCCTCTCAAACCTGTGCAGGACTTGACCGTTTGCAAAGTGCTTTTGTAGACTTGATTCATTTGAGATCCACGGTACCATGAGAAATGTATTTCTCTCGCTTTACCGATGAAGAAACTGAGGCTCAGAGAATCATGTGACTCCAATATGCCACTTGTAAGTGATGAAGCTGAGGTTTGAAGTGTTGCCCATCCGTCCTTTGGGCACCTCTCCTACCACTGTTACTGCAGGGGCTTCTGAAATAATTTTGGGTCAATTTCCGACATGGAAATGTCCTAAATTGCTATGGTTAGTTTTACTCGGCCATAATTTATGTTTGTGTCCTGTAGTTTTGTCTCCCTGGGGGTTTAAAGGACAGACACCACTGCTTTTTCTGGTTCACTGACATGTTGAAAGACAGGACATAACTAAAAGCGTCTTCCCTGCTCTCCAGGCAGTCCCAAGAGGATGTCTGAGCCTCTCCCAAAGCAATATGTCTGCTGTCCTCGAGACTTCCGTGGGCAATTTATTCTTGCCCCCCACATGTGAAAGTTGGCTCCATCGATCCCTTCCCTGCTGGCCTGGAGAATGCAGTGGCTTCCAGAAGCACTACCATCGCTCTCGGCTCTGGTATTGTCCACTGAAACTTCCCCTCCATGCCCACCTCAGGTCCCACGAGGTCAAGACACCTTACCCTGGAGTGGAGAGAACATCATTTCATGTAGGTCCCCCGTCTACTCTCTGGTATGTTCTCCCTCTGAGCATCTTCGTGTTAGAGGTGAGGAAGCCAAGACACAGAGAGGTTAAGCCACTTGTTCAAATCCATATGGGTAGGAAGGTCTACGGTAGAAGTGGGATTTGAACCCAGGCATACCTGGCTGCAGAAGTCACATGATGAACTCGTGTGCCCCTAAAGGAAAGCACTGAGCCTTAGAGAACAGAGCTAGCTCACAGGTTTTGTCTAGCAAGCCTCTGCCATCTCATAAGGCACTTGGCTCAGACCTGTCCCTTGCCCCTCCTCAAGGACCTCGGCCAAAATGCTGGAATAAAGAGGTTGCAGATACATAGTCAAATGCAATAAAGGCCCTGAGTCATCAAACATCGAGGGATCGTCTTCACCTACACACACGCACACATGCACGCGTGCATGAGCACATACACATCAATGGGATATTTGGAGCACAGAAAACAGAATTTCAGCACTCAGGCACACACTGCCCCACTCTGAAACCTGACAGTATTCAGAGAGCCGAATCTCTCCAGTCATAGTACACTGGAAGATAGGAGTCTGCCCCAAAATTTCTTTTGAGTGGAGGAATAGATAGCCTTGAGTGTCTAGATATTGTCGCCTTATTATTGAAACTTATGAACAATTATTTTGTAATCACACGTATTCCAATAGGAAAGCAGTGAGGTTTAGAAGCAAGAACAGATTTAGCATACACCTAGGTTTTCAGTGAGACCTTGTCCAAGCTATTTAATTTTCTGAAGTGCAACATACCGAGCTGCAGTACACGCTGGTAATGGATGATACAAATGCAGCTAAGCCTCCCAGCCCAGGGCCCACAAAGGCAAAGCGGCGACTGGACAAATTGCTTATTCCCATCTTTCAACTTTGTCATTGGTATAGGTCTCTTCAACCCTCCGTGACTGCTTCTTATCTGACCTTCAAGGTGTGAACAAAGGGAAATGGTCCTAGAAGTCAAGACACTTGATCTTTGTATGAAACCTCTGGGAAGTCAGCTAAGCCTATTCAGAGTTGCCTCAACCCACATTCTAATCCATCACATAAGACAAGACTAGGTTTCTTAGCACGTATTTGTGAGGATGAAATTAGACTGTCCTATGGAGAAGGAGATACAACAAGTCCCATTTCTCAACCTCAGCACTATTGACATTTGGGGGGCTGGAAACTTTCTTGATGGGAGGCTGACCTGTGCATTAGCAGCACCCCCGGTCTCTACCCCGTCGATGACAGTAGCATCTCTCCTTCCAGTTGTGACAACCAGAAATGCCCCCGGTTGAGAACTACCGACTAAATAGATAGGAGGTATTGTAATTGGCCTTTTTACAACATAGAATTAGAATAGGGGTGTGTGACCACCCTGTGGAAATAAGTGACGTTCTCCTGCGTGGACCACAGCTGCTTTTTAGGTCACTTTCACCCTGTTACAGGTGGGTTTAGGACAGGAATTCCTAATTAAAAAAAAAAAATAGGCTTCACACCCAGTGCAGAGCCTAATCTGGAGCTTGAACTTAGGACCCTGAGATCAAGACCTGAGTCGAGATTAAAGTTCGATGCTTAACCAACTGAGTCACCCAGGCACCCCAGGAATTCCTTACTTCTGATACGTGTGTGATAGACCCTGGTTTTCAGAGTGAACAATATATGGCTTGACCTCTCCTCTCCTTATGTTAACAAAAGGTCTTGTAAATCTTTATCCTTACCTCTCACCAATAAGCAAGTATACTCCATTTAGACAAAGAATTACACCAAAACATACTCCTGGCTACAGATTGATTCCTCCTCCTATTGTGTCCCTTTCCATCTGAGGACAGACAGGAATCCCCCTCCTACTCCCCCCACCCACCCAAAGCCCCAGGCTCCGTCTGTAGTCTCTAGAGGCTATAGGATTACGAGAACCACACTGCCTCCCCTATGACTCTTCCCTGTGGCCCTTAAAACCTGACCACTGTCTTTAACCCCTTGGAAGGCAGCCTTTCAATCCTGCCAGACCCAGAAAGCATCTTTCCTCTACACACCTGTAGATTTCTGGTCCTCCCCCCTCTGTTTTATCTTCTTCAAAGCATCGAGCCTGTCCTTTCTCGAAGTTGAGAGACCCTGACCCAGCATTTTCACTTCTGTGTAGATGTCCAAAACAACTGGAAGCAAAGTGTCAAAGAATGATTTGTACACCTATGTTCACAGTGGCATTATTCACAATAACCAAAGATAAAGTAACATAAATGGACATCTATGGATGAATGAATAAGCAAAATGTGGCATATACAAAAAATAAATAGACTCAGCCTTCAAAAAAAAAAAGAGAGAGAATTCTGACACAGGCTACAACATGGACAATTTTGTAGGACATTATGTGAAGTTAAGTAAGCTAGTCACACACACACAAAAAAATTGTAGGATTCCACTTATATGAAGTCCCTAGAAGATTCAAATTCATAGAGACAGAGAACAGAATTTGTGGTTGTCAGGAGCTGGGGAAAGGGGACAAGGGGGAGTTAGTGCTTTTATAATTTGAGTTTTGCAAAGTGAAAAAGTTATGGACACTGGTTGGCACAACAATAGGAATCCACTTTACATTAGTGAACGGGACACTGAAAAGTGGTTAACGAGGTAAATTGCATGCTATGTATATTTTGCACAATGTAAAATAAAATGTAATCACTCTCGGCCTTTTGGCTAAGATCAAGTGTAATATAAAATTTAAAACACACACACACACAAAACACACACACGAAGAAAAACCCCAAGGCCGATTCCTCTCCCCTTTCTGCATCGTGGATCCCACCGCCTCCCAGAGGCTCCACACATCTGTGCTTCCTCGTCTCGTCTGTCTGGAAGGTAGAGGGAATCTTCTCTTCCTCTGCATGATCCTGCCTTATCCTTTAAAATAAGGAAGCTCAGGAGCGCCTGGGTGGCTCAGTTGGTGAAGCGTCCAACTCTTGATTTCTGCTCAGATCTTGACCTCACATTTCATGAGTTCAAGCCCTTGAGTCAGGCTCTGTGCTGACAGCATGAAGCCTGCTTGGGAGTCTCTCTCTCCCTCTCTCTCTCTCTCTCTCTCTCTCTGCCCCTCTCCCACTAGCATGCTCTCTCTCTCTCTCTCTCTCTCTTTCTCTCTCTCAAAATCAATAAATAAACTTTTAAATAAGAAGATTCATCCCTCCATTCCACTTCTCATGAGGAGGTGAGCCTTCTCTCACTAGCCGGCTACACAGTGCCACCTCTTCTCCCTCCCTCTCTTCTGATCTTAACTCTCTTGTCTATTTCCATCTTCATCTGGGTCTCACTTGCTCTATTTCCTACATCTTGCCCCACGAGACGTGAATTTTCCAGGCCTTCCAGGAGAGCTTAGTTCATCTGAGACACTTGAGTCAAGTTCCAGTGTCCAACTCAAGGACTGACTGCAATAAGGCTGTCTTTGTGATCATTACCTGGCTCCTGGGTTGTTTTTCAGTTGATTCAGAAGCCACGGAGGAGGGCCTATGATTCAGTGGTGTCCCCCAACTCAATCCGAAGGTCCAGGGAACATTTTTTTTCTTTTGTTTTGTGTCAACCTTGAATGGCATGCAGATCCAAGACCCAAACTTGATCCCCAAATTGTATGATATGCTCCACCATATATGGCTATATATAAGGCCCTTATTCCACAGTTCTGCAGGCGGGTACTCACTGTGTTAGCATCGTTACAAGGAGTCACCTCACTGAGAACATTGTGGGTCCCTTTCACAGCTCCGAACTCCGTGTCAGGTGCAGAGTGGAGCTGCTCCTGCTTGTTTACTGATTGACTGATATGACAACACAAAGGGAGATGACTCTCCAACACTGTTCATGTGGATCATTCTTGACTTGGACAGATGTCACTCTCGGTAGCTAGTAACACAAGAGGGCAAAAACAACGGATGACTGGGGATAAGGAATATCTCATTTTACTAATTTAGATGAGACATAAACGTAAATTCGAGGAATTTGGGCATCAAACTTCTTGGCAAATTGCTTGCCTTTTGAGTCTCTCTTCCCTTGTCTATAAAATCAGGGTCTTCCCACTGATGGCTAAGCTCCCTTCTATTTCAAACACACACTCAGCTCTATGGTTCAGTTGTATTTTAGCCCAGTATTAAGAGGTTAAGGCAGAAACACCACACCCTTCCCTCCCTACTGACTCTGGCCTGCCAAAGTGTCCAGCAAGCATTTTCCTTTTTGCAGACTTGGGAGGATCCAGAAGGCTGGTGAACCACAATATCAAACTCCGGTCAGATAATCCCCCACTGGGTTTTTAAATCAACATGGAATGGTTCTGACCCAGTGTGAGGGCGGCTGAAATGGACAATCCAAGGGTGGCTATGGCAGGTAGCCCAAGGAGCACTCTAGATAATCAAAAGGAACCAAGTTATTCCTTTCATCAAGGTATCAAAAATAAATCTAAGCCATGGGCTGTTTCTGGAAGAACACCATCCAACCCTAATCTTATTCATCCCCACAGTCCAATGTTCTTCCCTCCCTGGCTTGGCAGCTTGCCACAGGGGGAGGTGAGCTGCCTTGGGTTATAAGCTGTCAGACTCTGCATTTAAATATTACTCGCCCAGCTCAGTTCAGGTACAGGTCAGCTCATAGTGTTAAGTTAAGTACACTGGGAAATACATTATCTTTCGGGTCACAAGGGTACAATTCAGTGAACAGCAACAGGCTTTCCTGGTTGATAGATGATTCCACAAGAGGTTATAGCTCACCTGCCCTAGAAATAATAGCAATAATCCTCTGCATTCATATTCTGCTCTGGAGTCTGTGAAGGATTTTCACATCTATTATCAAACAAGATATTCTCAGTAGAGTCAACGTGGCCTGGGAGGGGGCAGGGGTGTAAACGTAGGCCAGAGCACTTGTTTTCCGCTGTCCGTGCTGTGTGGCCTTGGGTAGTCACTCACCTCTCAGAGCCGAGATTCACTAGCTATAATCAGGAAATGCCAATAACGTCTGCCTTCCAGGGGAATCAAAGCGATCAAATGAGGTGCTGTTCATGCATACATTTTTTATTCAAATGTCACAGAAAAGAACCTATCAGACATGCCCTATAGAAGCAAAATGTACAATTATGAAAATAAGCCCCAATTTACCTCTAAAGCCTTAAAAAACACAAACACAATAGAGCTAACATAGTTTTTTTTTGTTTTTTTAAATTTTTTTAATGATGGATCCTTAATTTTATTTTTTTTTCATTTTTTTTTCATTTTTTTTATTTTTCAATATATGAAATTTATTGTCAAATTGGTTTCCATACAACACCCAGTGCTCATCCCAAAAGGTGCCCTCATCAATAACCATCACCCACCCTCCTTTCCCTCCCACCCCCCATCAACCCTCAGTTTGTTCTCACATAGTTTTAAAATGGTCCTTTTTTGGGGCGCCTGGGTGGCGCAGTCGGTTAAGCGTCCGACTTCAGCCAGGTCACGATCTCACGGTCCGTGAGTTCGAGCCCCGCGTCAGGCTCTGGGCTGATGGCTCGGAGCCTGGAGCCTGTTTCCGATTCTGTGTCTCCCTCTCTCTCTGCCCCTCCCCCGTTCATGCTCTGTCTCTCTCTGTCCCAAAAATAAATAAAAAAAAAAACGTTGAAGAAAAAAATTAAAAAAAATAAAATGGTCCTTTTATTTTTTTCTTTCGGTTGGCATTCATTCATTGGGTACCTTTGTACAATAGCTATAAAGCTTAATCACTGCCTTCAGGAACTTGGAAAATTAAGATATACATAGATATAGATATAGCTACAGTTGTGGCTTTAGGTAAAGACTAGAAATGGAGAAGAAAAGTCACTCTCACAAAGCTAGTTATCAATGACCGCAACTGATACGATGCCATTAAAAGACTCCCAAGGAACAAGATTGCACTGGACCATAGAAATGACATAAAGGAGATATCAATTGTCAATGTCGTACAACGTGGCAGCTGCTAGACATATCTTCTCTTTAATTCTGACCACCACCCGACAAGGTATCGTCATCATCATCATCAACATCAAGGACATCCCCAGCTGAGGGAAGGAATAACTAGCTCAGGAAGGTCAAGTAATGTGTCTGAATCTAGTAAAGCATCAGAGCATGGGTGTCTTGACCCAAATCCTATGTCTCTTGCCCTGTACTGCAGATTTTCTTCTCAGAAATCAGAGAATGTGGGACCCCTGAAATCAATTGTTTTGCTGGACCCTAAAAGACCAAGAGAGGGAGAACGTATGAGGAAAGCCATTGCAGAAGGAGGTCACAGCATGAACCAACTATGAACGTGTACTTTTGGAGATAGTGAGGAGTCCAGTCTGGCCAGTCCATTTGGCAGGGGCCGGATCATTACCAGAATTGCTCGTACAACTTGAATCCCAGCTTCTAAAGACCAAGTGCCTTTAGGATCCTTCTGCAGATGACTTCTTAAGATCCTCAAAGAACACCCAGCTCCCTGCCTCTACAGCCCTATCTGCCGTCACTTCAAGCACTCTGTTGCTTCGTATCGCCCCTTCCTTCTGCAGAATAAGCCCCAACACAGATTCCAGATTTAGAAAAAGCACTTGATTATTCATTAGATGGTGAAGGAAACCACGTTATGGCATACCAGCACTCTGACTTGGCTTGGTTTGGTCGGATTTCCAAGTCTACCTCTAGGGTAGAAGTGGCAAGTTCAAATGCCAATGTTGGCAGACCCTTGTGATCTCCCACCAAAAAAAAAAAAATGTTAAGGAGACCATCGTGCTTCCAGGCTAGCACTGACTGAGAACCAGCAGATTTTTCATTTTCAGTTTTTGATGTTGACTTTGATGCCCTGGGGATTATTACGTTTGCAACATCCATATGTGATTGCAAAATACAATTCTGGAAAATTCAACTGAAATGGACAAATAAGGATAAAGCATGATAGGAGGATACAAAGGCTCTAACAAATAGCAAATACAGGCACACTTATACCTCCTTTTTTTCTTAAAAAGAAATGCACTATCAATAAGTAGGGTCAATGACATCTGCTTGTATCACTTAGGTACCCCCACTGGAAACAGGTGACATTTATTTCTCCCAATTTAATGGAAGTATTCTAGGAGCTCAGAGAATCAAATGAAGATTTGACTACTCAAGCTTCAGGCAATACACGAACCAGGGACCTCGGAGCATTCTTCATTCGTTCATTCCACAAATATTGTTGAGCACCTGCTTTCCATGGAATTGCTCTCAGTGCTAAAAGCGTTGTGGAGATGGAATCTAAATGTGATTGCAAAAGCTAATGAACACGTGTTCCAGACACAGATGCTAAATGTTCAAATTCCAGTGCCTGCTTTCCATGTAAGGTTTTGCTCAGGTTTCAGTTCCTGGGAAAGAGCCCAAATAACCTAGCTTGCATCAGTAATCCACCTCCTTGGTCAGTGTTGAAGGGGTGGGGGAGGGGTTTTTGAAGAGCCTTGATGAACAGCTTCCCCATGAGCATGTCCACAAACCATGGAAAAAAAAAATCTCACCCAAAAGAAAATACTGGTGCTTTCACAAGAAGGGGATGCTAAGAAGGAAAATGAAAAATTGTCTAATCTTCTGCCTCACAGGACAGAATGAGACCATGAATACGAAGACACTGTCACAGACCCTGGCGAAAATAAGTATATGCTGGGTAAACAAATGACAACAGGAAAGGTAATTTCAAAAGTCCATCTTCGATATGACTAGACATCAGAACATGGGAAGTAATTATGCAGGTTTTTAAAATACAACAACACAGTCAATGTGTCAGAAGTAAGATATCAGATTTAAATAACTTATGAAATTTGTAGAGCATTACTAAAAGTGTTTTAAATGAGGAAGTGTTAGTCCGACTTTCCCTGTGCTTGTCAGACTTCACCTCAATTTCATTGAACACTTAATTAAACACATGCTATTTTCCAAATCCTTGGAGAAATTACAGATTTTAAGAGAGATCTCAGCACACATATCCTACAGGAGAAACAATAAATTACAAACAGATCTGATAACGATGACATAGTGAAGTGTTTAAATGGATGAGGCATCTGACCTAACTCATAGCATCATGCCCATCAAATTGTATACAACTCTAGGTGGGGCAGAGCCCTCCTCCAGCAAAGGAGAGAGAGTTTCTGGTGACTATCTTGTGA
This sequence comes from Lynx canadensis, assembly GCF_007474595.2. Lineage (NCBI taxonomy): Eukaryota > Metazoa > Chordata > Mammalia > Carnivora > Felidae > Lynx > Lynx canadensis. The sequence goes on from NC_044306.2 coordinate 196,047,290, forward strand.
TGTCTGGAAGAGGAGTCTTTGAAACCAGGGTAGGACAGTAACTCAGGCATGGCTACTTTTGCCATTAGCTAAAACATCAACTGTGCTGTATCTTTCACAGAAGAGCCCCAGTGTATGTTGTCTTTGAAAAGGCAAGAAGAGGGGCGCCTGGGTGGTTCGGTCAGTTAGGTGTCTAACTTCAGCTCAGGTCATGATCTCTCGGTTCATGAGTTTGGGCCCCGCATCGGGCTCTGTGCTGACAGCTCAGAGCCTGGAGCCTGCCTCGCATTCTGTGTCTCCCTCACTCTCTGCCCTTTCCTACTCACGCTCTGTCTCTCTCTGTCTCTCAAAAAAATTTTTTTTAAAAAGGAAAGGCAAAAAGAAAAACTCTTTCCTAGAATCTCCATTGCTCTCCAAGAACACAGGAGTGAGTTTCCTTCAAAGCTGGAAACAGAGAAGAGAAAATTCCAAGGACAAATGTGGGCAAAACACTTTTCTGTGTCTCTCCATGTGACGGGGCTTTCTCACAACATGGCGGCCGGGTTCAAGGGCAAGAATACCAAAAGACAGCCGTTGCAATTTGTGATCTAGTATTGGAGGGCATGGAGTACCACTGCTTTCACACTCTGTTGTCAGAATGGCATCACACAGACCAGCCCACGTTCAAGGAAAGAGTAATCAGACCCCACATTCCAATGAGAGAACTACCAAAAACTTTTCCAGATCTGTTTTTAAAACCACCACAGTCCATACTCTAGTGGCACATGTTAGATTCCTTTCCATGAAAATTACCTTCATCCTCTCCTGAGACATCTCCTTCCTCCGAGTTTTGTTATAAATCAGGCTCAAGCTGATCTAATCACCAAATTCCATAAAGTAGGAATGACCCTTCTCCAACGCATCAAGAAGAATCATGTTAAGTATATGTGTATACACACAAACATACAATACACACACACACACACAATTATGATGCCTTTTTCAAAACACAGAGTGTTAAATATACATAAAACATCTCCATTTGTGCAGTTTTAATGTCCTCTCCCAGGTAATTAATTTCATGAAATTTACAATCCATGTTCTCCCTGTAACAACCCCCTCCCCACACACACTACACTCCTCACACTCTTGGGAATACTGGACAAACACTCTCACCAAGAAATTACATCAAGAAGTTAAATTAACATTAAACATTGTATGACACATGCATCAAACAAGAAGTGTTGTTTTTAGACACTGAGATTTTCTGGACAACCTCCAAGTGCTAATATGTTTAACCTCAACCATCGATTCCTTGTTCTGAGATGGCATTTAAGACATTCAGATATGTCTCCTTCTGAATTCACCCTCCTGGCAGTTCTGGGAGGCTGTATTTTGCTGAATTTGGCCATTAGCCAGGAAAATGTCTCCTATGAGACAAAGATGGCTGTTATTTCCCCAGTATCTATTCTCCCCTTTACCTCAATAATAAAGATTTTAGCTGGGCACATGGCCACGTAGCTAAAGAGTTTACTTCCCAATTTCCCTTGAAGCTAGGGGTATCTATGTAATTATATTCTGGTCAATAGTATGTGAGTGGACGTGGCAAGTTGTTACTTCTGGGTCAGACCCCTTAACATACAGTAAGCATATACTTCCTTTCTTCTCTCTACCTCCTGGTTTTTAGAATGTGGATGTGACAGTGAGAGCCACAGCAGCCATTTTAAACCACGAGGTAGAAGCAACATGTTGAGGATGGCAAGGAATAAGAAAGTCCGTATCAGCTTGACTTGATATGGTTGACTGCTTATACTCAGAGTTACTTTGGAGAGGAAGAGCTTTTATCTGGCCTGATTGTGTTATAGGGGGAAAAAGGAATGTTAACTAGTAGACTCTCAGATCCAGGCTTGCAGTCATCTCTCAGATATGCCCAGCATTGGCCCTACCTCCATTCCTTCACTACCTCTTCTTCTCTAAGAAGTCATGGCCATCCAGTGTCTGCTTCCTATAGCCAGTAGCTTCTGTCTACTCGACTTGACCCACATTTGCCACCAGACCTCTCTCCGATTCCCCCACAGGCAAGAAGTTTAATAACCTTTGTCTGTTAACCCTTTGCTTCCAGTCTTCCCGCGTCTAATGGATCCTCCAAAGTGTTGTTGACAGGAATAAGAGTGCAAATACTTCCAACTGGAAGGTTGCAGGCAGTGAACAATCAGAATCAATACTACCCATAAGCGACCACGTGAGCTGCTGTCCTAAGCAGCAGCAACAGACATCTGGCTTCTTCCTGATGATTCCTGTCTCCTGGCCTGCTCAGTCCTGCAATACCCATCCCACTCCACAGCATAACACTAGAGTGGAGAATGGCTGCGCGCGCGCTCGCGCGCACACACACACACAGACATTACAATTAGAAGATGGATGTCATCCTTCATCAAAAATCAAAAAGTGCGTGACCTTAAAATGGATGACAAGCCGGAATATCCCTTCTTGGCTTTCACCTATACCTGTGGGGTCCCAGATGCATTTTAGCATGTGTGTATATACTCAGACTTGCTACAGACCGCTAACTACATCTCTTGCACTCCTGGTTTTAAATTGTGACTGGCACAGCCAGAAACCAGACATGGTGGACACAAGCAATCCTTCAATTAGCCAAATATTTCAACATTGAAATGGGAACTGCTGTGTTTGCACAAATGAGGCACATTGGTATTCTGGACGGTTACTGTCACAACAAAACAAAGAGACCAGTATCATAAGGAACGGATATTTCAGCCTCAATGACATGAGAGCTGTTTCGAGTGCCTCAGTTTAATGCAACTAAATATTCACTGAGTGTTTTATCCTGCGCCTGGTGCTGACTGCACCAGGGGTTGAGGAGACAAAGGCAATGAAGACAAGGTCCCAACTCAAATGAACAAATTGATAAACAAAAAGCCTGCAAGTGTCTGTAAGTACCAGAATAGGAAATGTCTAGAAGAGTGTTACGAGAACATAAATGAGGCAGGAACCACCTCTGTCTGGCATCAGGCTGCCTAGAAGTGTTCAGAAAGGTCACACGAGTCAGGTCATAAAGAATGAATTGATGCTCACCAGGCAGACAAAACAGGGAGGGGACGCCAGGCAGAGGCAAGGGCTTTGCAGGCAGGAAGAGGCACAGCCTCTGGGGCAGGTGATGAGGCTGCAAAATGTCATTCTCAAATACTGGTGCAGGTTAGAACCCCCGAGAAGCTTATGGGAACCATGCCAGGATCCACCAAGAATATTAAATCAGCATGTCCAGGGATGGATCTGGGCACCAGGACTTGTCAAAACTCCCCAGGGGATGCTACTGTGCAACCAAGGTTAACAACCACTGCCCTGGTCAAGACCAAGAAGGCCTCCAATGTCACCCTGAAGAACTATACTTCCATCCAGGTCATGGGAATCCTAGGCTAGTCCTGTCTTCAGCTCCTGAAGACTTTCAGTGGCAACACCTGTGTGAGGTCCTGTACCATAGGGCTGGGGGCAGCAGGTGAATAGCTATTCATTTCTTAGAAGAAAAAAAATACAGGTATCTCAGTTACAGGCAGAACCAAATTCCACTAGAGGGGATAGATGCTCCAGCCCAGTCCTGTGAGCCTGCCCTACTTCTATCAGAGTAGAGCACACGCACCTTAGATTTACCTGCAATGTACACGTCTTTCCTGTAGCTTAGTCAGTTTCCCCTCTTCTCCTAAGTCTACACTTCTGAGCAAGTTCCTGTGATTTGAGAAGTCATAGATGGAAGGGTGTAGTTAGCCTGCAGACGAGCTCAGGTCCAGGAGACAAGAAGCAACGTGCCTCCCCGAAGGTCCCAAATTCCCATAGTCGGCAGCTCTCACTAGCATACCTCACTGCTGGGCTCAGTGTGCTGGAACAAATCTAGAAGACACTGCTTTCTCTCTGCTGATCTACAGCTTTTTTCAAAAATACCCTAAATAATGTAACAGCAGCTCACAACACACACACACACACACACACACACACACACGCACGCACGCACACACTTTTTTAGATATGCTTAGGACACTGCTGTCACTAGGCATATTCAACACATGGCATCAACAGCTTGGAGGAGGTGTTTCAAATACACCGATTCCCTTGCAGATGTTTTGAAAACTGCTGGGTTCCAAAATTTAAAAGCAGCAGAATTTCTTTTTTGTTGTATGTTTCATGGAACTCCAAAATCTCAGTCCTCGAGGCTGAAGGCTGTATAGCTCAGTGGTAGGACTTCGCTGATCTGACCAATTTCTACTGAGCACCTACCATGTGCCAGCAGAATTATAGGCACTTAGGAAGGAAAATCAATGAGCAAACACGTTTTCAAAATCCCTACCTCTGTGCAACTTCCATTCTTGCAGACCCTGAGAGAATGTCAACTTTGGGAAGTTATGAACTGAGCACAAATCACGTATCTGCTGTGACACCCTGGGTACCTGACCAAACCGACGCGAGCCTGTTTCATCGTTTTGAAATGGAGCTAATAATACCCACCTCCTGGGATATTGTGAAAATAAATTCCACAACCACAGCAAAGCAGCGAGAACAATTCGGGCTTATAGAGGCTGCTGGATGCATTTGGGTCCTCTTGTCCTTCTATCATTTACATCTAAGACCCCATGCTATCTCAGATATAAAACCCAGGATGAGAAGGCACGATTCGATAGATACTAGATTAATTAGAGACACTAAGTGCTCATCACTACAAACTCAGAAATAAAGTCTCACTCTAGCGTTTCCACAGGATACGTGCTGCTTCACCTTCCCTTTTACAAACTTAAAGAAGGCAGTGCAGGGTAAGAGAAATACTACGGGCCACGGTCAGGAGCCTAGATTTTGATCAAGCTCCTCCAACAACGGCTATGTGTCTTTGGGCAACTCACTTTTCCCTCTCGGAGGTCTCCACTCCTGGAGCTGCACAGTGAGGGGCCTCTACTGTATCAGTGTCTCAATCCGGCCTCCATAGCAGAATCCCCTGAGGAGCTCTTACCACATATTAATGTCCAGAAAATTAAACCAGAATCCCTGGAGAGATTTTTTTTTTTTTTTTCATTTAATTCTCGTGATGTGAAGCCAGGGATTAAGAATGTCTCGGCTCCTCTTTCAACTCTAACATCCTAGGACAGGGCTTGCGATAAATGAAGCCAGGCATCAGGTGACCCTGCCAGACCACCATTTCCCTATGGAGCTGGATGTGGCTGGATGGAGCTGGACTGGGGGTCCAGGGCTGCATATTTCATTATTCAAGAGGAAATGATATTGGGTGTGTGTGCATATGTGCATATGTGCTCCCAGAAAATCTCTAAAACTTAAAATGGTAAACCAACTGGGATTTTCCTTTCAGTTTCATGTTAATGTGGCATAAGCAATAATAATAATAATAATAATAGTAATAATAACAATCAAAGCCAAAAAGCATTGTATACCAATGCTAGACTCCTGTTCTCTAAGGCTTTTGACCAATTCAATTCTTGGAACACAGAAGCCATGATAAAAACATGGAGTTTAGAGATTCCTTTTCTTCCTCTTCTTTGTATCCTTTAAACATTTTTTTTCATTATTTTCTTCCCTTCCAGGAGCCATTTTAGACATTTTTCCTCCATTCGCCTGTCACTAAATTTTAACAACACAGATATGCCGTGTATCTGCTTATGTGCTTATATATGAAGAGAATATATTTCTTCACCCCTCCCTCTGCCCTGCCCCAGAGACTCACTTTTACAAATTGCCCCCATTGAGAACACATGACTTTTCTAAAGAGTTGAGGCGTCTTGACTGCCTATCTGATCAAGCTCAAGTCTGGTTTTTGATCCTGTGTTCTCTACCATGCACCCCATGCACACCTTCTAGGAGAAGCTGAGCGAGGCAGGATTGCTAAGTGCCCAAGTGATCGGTAAGGCAGGTGTGCAGCCTTCCACAAACCTCCTACCCTCCCTGATCCAGTCCTCCCCCCTGAACTGACTTCAGAATTGTTTTAAGCATGCAGTGAACCCAGGACTTGACTGAGACGGGGAGCTGGTGAACACTGTGCTGTACTATCCAGATCGTTCATCTGTGAAGACCTTGTCACTGGTTGGCGGACAGCTTTGAGGTGTTGGCCCCTCTGGGACAGCCTCTGGTACCCACACTCAATGATCAGTGGGGGAGTATAAAGGGCTGGTATCTCAGTCCAACAGGGAACAATTGGACCTGCTACTCTAGCTAGCTCCAGGCTGCCCTTGGGTCTGGCCAACGTTGTCACGGGGCCATCACCCTAACCTCACCTGCCCCATTGCCGCTCCCGCTCCTTATTCTGTGTATGGGAGCCCAAAGGACACACCCGCACAAATATCAAACCCGCACACAAAGCTCCATGTCAGAATCGCTTCCAGGAAGGCCACCAATACAACGGGCAGTACAGGAGCCAGTGCAATATGGTGCCATTGTTTAAGATAACTTTCTGAAACTTTCAGCATTTCCCCCATGAAACTGTCAACTGCGGTTGCAGCTAGAATTTATGCCAGGCTTCCTGGCATCGGGGATGCTGTGAAACAAAAGGACCACAATGAGGAGCTCACAGTCCTGATATCCCAAAAACCTGAACTCAGAGCAGGACCTTATTTAATACGCTCTCCCCATTTCTTGTGATCGATTCAGCCCATTTCCTTTCTGCTCTGGGAGATCTGCACAATTCTCACCTAAGGGATGTGACCCTCCTTTGTCGGACAAGTAAATAAATGTAGCTTTGTGCTCGATCAGTTTGGTGATCTTTGTTCCTTACTGTCGACATCACGAATCACTCTTTACAAGACCATTGCCTCGTGGCACCCTTGGGTTCTCCAGGGTTTCTTGCTGGGGAGCCCATGGGACCCTTCCCAATACCTCACCCCAGGTGTCCTATCCCACCTCCACAGTAATCATAACCAGAATGATAGTTATGGTTTTAAACTAATTATAAAGCTTCCTAGATTCTTTATGCGTGTGACCTCATTTAACCCTCAAAGATGTAGCTATTACTATCCCTAGGATACAGGTTAGGAAAAGCGAGATCGATGGCCATGCTTTATGACACATCTGGTGGGTGGTACAGCTGGAATTTGAACACTTTAGGACTAATGCCCAAGCTTAGGAACTACTACGCTACAAATCATCTCTCTCCTAGTTAGTTGCTGTCAAGATCGTTCTGTAAATAATGGCAAATAAAGTCTCAAACTTGATACAAAAACAAAACAAAACTTAAACCTTTTTACCAATGAGTAGCAGCAGTGGCCAAGAGCTGGGTACGGCTGGTCAACAGCAGCAGCCCCAGCCTGTAGGGCATGGGAGAGCTCTGTCTGAGGATGAACTACCCTCTGTTCCTTCTTCCACTGGGCATCCTTCCTGCCCCTCCCCTTGGTGATTCTGAACCCAATTTGACTTTCTGACTTAGTTCCTGGTACTCCCTAGACCAGGCTTGCTTTTTTCCTAATGTTTATTTATTTATTTTTAGGAGGAAGGGGCAGAGAAAGAGAGAGAAAGAGAGAATCCCAAGCAGGCTCCATGCTGTCAGGGCAGAGCCCAATGCAGGGCTCGATCCCACCAACCGTGAGACCATGACCTGAGCCTAAACCAAGAGTCAAATGCTGAACTGACTGAGCCACCCAGGCGCCCCTAGACCAGGGTTTCCTAACCTCAGCACTGTTGACACACTTGGAACCGGGTTATTCTTCATTGTAGGGGCTGTTCTGTGCATGGTAGAATGTTAGTAGCATCTCTGGCCTCTACCAGATAGATGCCAACAGCACATCACTTCTTCCGTCTGTCATAACAACCCCAAACATCTCCAAAAATTTCCAGAAGTTTCCTAGGAGAAGTAAAACCATCCCAGGTTGAGCGCTTCCCCTGACTGGCTTCTGGAACAGGTTTGACTTTGGGCTGATGACTCAGCAACCCCATCTGAGCAGGCACCCCCTGATTAATTGGATTAATTGTTCATCTTGGCATCTTCCTCGGGAGGTTGGCCTCTTGACATCCCAGAAACAAACTGCAGTATTCTTAGCGAAGAATTCGCTCCTGGTGAAAGAGTGTGTCGTCTGCCCCAGACCAGCCCTACATCTTAACAGGTGCCTCCTATCCAGTGCTGGTGGGTAGGAGCTCCACCCGATTCTCAGAGAAACCCCAGTCAGAGGATGGAATTGAACATAAACCTGCAATACTCAGTGTATCCCTGTGCCAAACCCACTACTTTCTGTCTGACTTCAGCTTTTCATTTTTAAGAATGCTTCAGACATGTGGATGGATATTCATTGTTTTATTCCTATGGTGTCTGATAAGGACTTTTTAAAAAGCCAGCACCAAGGGCCAAATAACAGACTTAACTTTGTAAAGGGTCATGTAAATGGCTCATTGACACATCTCCCAGGCCTGGCAAAGCCGGTAGCCAAGCTCCAACAGAGCCTGAAAATGAATGTCCCAGTACGTAGGTTCCAGGGCCGTGAGCCACTATTTTCCCCCTTGGCAATCAAGCTACTCCCTAAGCCCAGCCCCTGTCTTTCTGCACCAATTCCCTCATCTAAAGGATAAGGAAGGACAAGCAACACTTCAGCCTTTGGCTTTCTCAAGGTGTGACTGTTGATAAGACTCTTGGCCATCCATTCTTCACTTGTTAACCCTCGTTATACATCAGCTCCCATGGTGTGCAGAGTGGAAAGGGAAAATGCACTTTGCAATCACGTAGACCTCGGTTTCACTTCTGCTGTGTGTCCTCAGCAAATTTCTTAACTTCTCAAGACATGCTTTTCTCTTCTATATGTGGAAATATTATAAAAACTGTCTTTTCTGTGTGTGTCATTGAAAAAGATTAAGTTAACACGTACAAGGTGTCTGGAAGGTTCTCATTGACTGATGGCTACTGGAGGGGCAGGTGATGTTGGTATTAAAATGATGATGGAAATATTGATGCACATGAGTTCCTTTCTCCCTTGGACAGAGAAGCTACCGTAAATTTCTTAATCCTTTCTGACTTATGGGAACTCAGTCCTCCTTTGAAAAAAAGAAAAAAACAACTGTACACTTTAATTAGCTCTCCTTCTTGAGATTAGAGTTCTTCTTTTGAACCCGTTTTGAGCATCTGGTTGCTGGAAGCTCCCAAGAAGAAAGTACTCCCAAGAGCACTTAGAGATTTAACGTGGAAGGCTGCAACAATGGCCTTGAAACGGACTTCCAAAATGGGTGTGTGTCTCTCTCTCACACACACACAAACCACATTCACAACAAAAAAAAAATAAATAGCTCCATTTCTTTCTTGCTCCTAGAAAGGGTTCTGCCTTTGCTTTGGGATGGGAGGGGTTGGATAGTTTCACTATCTCCTCTGAATACCTTCAACATTATTAAGAACTTAGCTGAAAATGAGAAGTAAAACATTAACTGAGAAACTATTACTGTCATTTTACCTTTTACTATACATTTTACAGTACACTATTAATCCACACAAAACCCATGTGAGTTAAAGATTATTATTATTCTCATTCGAGGTCCATATTGAAAAAATTCAGGCTCAGAGCAACAAGGGGGTGTCAAAATGCTTACTCCAATATTAGCCCCTAATTGAAAATCCAATATTCGTTCCATAATGCCATACTGCTTCTCAACTTTGTTTCTCTGAAATCTCTTTCACATCAATTTAACAGAGGTTAAGAACGGAGAGCCCTGCAAGGTGCAATGGGCGGGGGGTGGGGGTGGTTGTCACATAGTGGGTGGGAGATAAGATGTCAAGTATTGTGACGCCTGCCCCAAAATAATTAGGGTTTTTTTAAAGACATTGTAGGAACAACGTTCACAAAAGAAAAACCAGAAAACATAGTTAAAAGACTAGTAAATTCTATTCCCTGGTCAAAATACAGCCAAACCTCTTCCCAACCCATTGGCCTTGCATCCTTTGCCAGCACCTGATTTTTACTTCATTCCTTTGGTTGTACATCGCTTTCCCCTTTCTTTCGGAGACTTACTTGGCTTTGATTTGCAAGTGTCCAATACCCAACCAGAGTAGTTGAAGTGAAAATGGACTTCTCTTGTTTCACATGGCTAGGAAGCCCAGGCATGATAGGTCCTGGGTTTTGCCTTTCTCTCCATGTCTCAACCTTACTTGGGGCTATCTGAAGAAAGGTCCTTAAATGCCTACCCCCATCTCTAAATCCACATCCTCCTAGTTTGACAATAACATTGGATAGGGGGAAATAAAAACTCTACTCCAAAATTCTCCATATTAATTCCAGGAAAGGCACTGGCTTATCCTGCTTGGGTCATGCATACACACATGTAGACAGTAACTCTACCAGAGGGATGAGGTGTTCTGCCCAGCCAGGGTCATATGCCCCTTCTTTAGCTAGGGGTATGAGCAGAATGGTTGCCATATCTTAACAAGCCACATAGACTGAGGGAGGGTTCTCTAAAGGAATCAGAATAAAGGGGATTGGAAAGCATGCCAGATACACATAAAAATGTGTGACTACCATGGTCTACTATAACAGTAAATTAGAACAACTTCAGGATCTTTACGGCTTACCTAAGCACTCTAAAACTCTCAAAGATGTTGCCATTGGTGGGACACAGAGAAGTTTTCTCTAGAGTACAGTGTTGTCCTGGTGACATTCTGCTGATATTCTGTCCCCTGGCAGTCCTTTCTGTCCCTAACAACCTCCCTGTTGTCTGTGAACATTTGGAAGCCTGGGAACATTCCCATTCCTTATTCCCACTGTCCATGAGCAAATTACTGCCAGATACTATTTCCTATTGTGTCTGCCCCACCCTTGACCCAATGTGAATCTATCAGACACGAATTTTGTGGGATGCTACCGCTTACTCATGAAGCTTCTACAGCGGGCTTTCTGGATGGTACGACACAACAAAGCCTCTTCCCCAGGTCTCCATTTCATTTTGTGGTTTAAAATAATCACAAAATAGATCCGAAATCCTTTGTCCAAAACAAGTTGACTTGACGCTGAATAATAAACTGGAAAATCAAAGAAGCATTGCTGTATAAAGGCTTGTTCATTCCCTTAGAGTGAGATATACTAGACAAAGTTAGTTCAGTATTTATCATGGTGAGCAGGATACGGGGGCTGGAGTGATGTGATATAGAAGAATCCAATTATTGTAGAAAGAAAATGAGGGGAAAGTCAGTCCTACTGCTCTGAGAAAGAAATGTTGGTTAACGGGACCGTGTAAAAGAACCTATCCATCCCATCGCTAGGTGTTCCATTCGAGCCTTTCAGCTCAAGCTTCTCAAGTACTCGCAAAATATGATACCCAAGTAACAGGAAAGATACCACCCAATGGAGTTTCAGTTGCATGGTTGCACTTAATTCCAGGACAAATTCGGTTCAAATGGCTACGTCCATTATCTCAATCTTCTCTACAAACCTAAGGTATGGGTCCTCAGCTGAATGTACAGATGCAGAACCGGGGATTCGGAGTGATGAAGACCCAGTGATGGCAGAGCCACGGCTAGATTCTGGTCTGGTAGACTCCAGTTCTGGTGCTCTCTCCTTGAAACCTCTATGCTGAGCCTTATGTGAGTTGGCCTCTGCCCTAACCTCCTGGATCAGCCATACTAGATTGGACTACCGCGTGGAGGAATATCAACGGGCTACCACACTGAACCAACAATTTTGGAGGGTTGGTTTTTTTTTAATTTTTTTTTTTTAGCATCAGTGATGTACTGTGTTGTTCAAGTACTAAGCAACCTTCCACTTGTTAAAAAGCTCCATGTTTAGGGGCGCCTGGGTGGCGCAGTCGGTTAAGCGGCCGACTTCAGCCAGGTCCCGATCTCGCGGTCCGGGAGTTCGAGCCCCGCGTCGGGCTCCGGGCGGATGGCTCGGAGCCTGGAGCCTGGTTCCGATGCTGTGTCTCCCTCTCTCTGCCCCTCCCCGTTCGTGCTCTGTCTCTCTCTGTCCCAAAATAAATAAACGTTGAAAAAAAAAAAAATTTAAAAAAAAAAAAAAAAAAAAAAGCTCCATGTTTCAATTCAATTCAGCCTTCCGAACATTTGTTCCATTGGACAAATAGGCCTAACTCATGTTTTTCTGGAATATGGGTTTTATGTCACTAGTATTGGAGGCTCAAAAGCAGCTCCAAAATTAGTGCTGGGGGGAGGTCAAAGAAATGACTCTTTGGACACTGTGCCAATTCCACGTCATTACCATACTAATGTTGCCCAGGCAAGGCCTTCAGTGGCATCCTCCAACATATGCAAATATGCATTGGGAAAAATGGAAATGTATGTAAATGACACAGAAGTTATACTGGCCCATTAACATCACAAATCCCCATTTACAGCCCACTCTTAATTTAGGTGATCTTTCTATTAGGAGGACCACTTATGAAGTTAATCTGGAACGAAATCGCAGCATGTCAATTAAAATGGTGTGACAGTGAGACCACCATCAGTTGGTAACTCTTAGCAGATGTCTTAATTAGGCTTCTCAGTGGCAGGTTGACCGACGACACTCTGTGAAAGTCATTTTCAAGTTTGCATCTGGGGCTTTCTTCTCCAAACTTCTCTTTTTCTTCTTTCCATTTAAATCTTAGCTATTACGAGGTCTCCCTTTGTGCACGTTTTTCCCAAAGACTTGATTCTTTTTCTCTTTTCTTTTGACTGTGAGTAAGAGTATTCCAGAGAGAACATTCTACTCCTAGGGGTTGGGGCACTGCAAGCCTTAATTTATTTGAAGTCTTTTGTTTTATCTTACGTATTCATTTGAACTTTGCATTCTCCTTCTTAAAATATCCAGGCTTGTTTTAATATAAAAATCTGTCTAGGGGCGCCTGGGTGGCGCAGTTGGTTGAGCGTCCAACTTCAGCCAGGTCGCGATCTCGCAGTCCGTGAGTTCGAGCCCGCGTCAGGCTCTGGGCTGATGGCTCGGAGCTGGAGCCTGTTTCCGATTCTGTGTTCCCCTTCTCTCTGCCCCTCCCCGTTCATGCTCTGTCTCTCTCTGTCCCAAATATATAAAAAACGTTGAAAAAAAATTAAAAAAAAAAAATCTGTCTAAAATCATACACCATCTATTAAAATTGAAGCCATGTTACTCTGCATCTTTGTACTTTCTTGGCTCATGCCGCTGCACATCCTTAAGTGTGGAAAACACAAATATCATGTAAAGAGAGCTTTGGAACTATCCAGACCTGAGTTTAAAACCTCACACTATTTATTTAAGTGTATGACTTGAAGCAACTTTTGCAATTCAGACGGAGCTCTCTGAGGCTAGGGACACTTTCTCCCCGCTGCCCCCACGCCTTCATGGAGATAATTGACAATATCATTGCAAATGATAAATGATAAATCATTGCAAATGATTAACACCATGGCATTAGCTAACACCTGTGTCACATAATAATTACTATTTCCTTTTGTGGTAAGAACATTTAAGATCTACTCCTTAACAGCCTTAAGAATTTACTACAGGGGCACCTGGGTGGCTCAGTCAGTTAGGCGTCTGACTTTAGCTCAGGTCATGATCTGCAAGTTCAAGCCCCACAGCGGGCTCTGTGCTGACAGCTCAGAGCCTGGAGCCTGCTTCGGATTCTGTGGCTCCCTCTCTCTCTGCCCCTCCCCCACCCACGCTCTGTCTCCCTCTGTCTCAATAAACATAAATAAACATTAAAAAAATTTTTTTAAAGAATTTCCTACATTACTATTAACTCTAATCACTATGCTGTACATTAGATGTCTCAGGACTTATTCAACGTACAACCCAAATCTCCCCATTTTCCCCACGTCCAGCTCCAGGTAACAACCATTCTCCCCTTTGTTTCTGAGTTTGGCTTTTTTTAGATTCCACATGTAAGTGATATCCTACAGTATTTTTTTGTCTGTCGGATTCTTTTACTCAGCAGAATGCCCTCAAGTTCCATCCATGTTGTCATAAATGTCAGGATATCTTTCCTTCTTGTGGCTGAGTAATATTGCATTGTGTATATATACCGTATCTTCTTATCCATTCGTGTGTTGATGGACATTGAGGTTGTTACCATATCGTGGCTATTGTGAATAATGCGGCAGTGGATATGGGAGTGTAGATATCTCTTCAAATTATTGATTTCATTTCTTTTAACATATACCCGTAAGTGGGAATGCTGGATCATATAGTAGTTCTATTTTCAATCTCCATACTGTTTTCCATAGTGGCTACATCAATGTACATTCCCACCAACAGTGCAAAAGGGTATTCTTTTTTTACATCTTTGCGAACACTTGTTATCTCTTGTCTTTCTGACAAAAGCCATTCTAACAGGTAGGAGGTAATATCTTATTATCATTTGATTGGCATTTCCTCATCAGTAGTGATGTTGAGCATCTTCTCATGTACTGTTGACCAATTGTATGCATTCTTAGGAAATGTTATCCAGGAGTGCCTGGGTGGCTCAGTTGGTTAAGCATCCAACTCTTGTAATCAGTTCAGGTTGTGATCTCATCATGGGATCAAGTCCTGCATCAACCAAGAAATGCTTATCCAGATCTTCTGCTCATTTCAAAACCTAAATCAATTTTTTTGGCTGTTGAGTTGCAGGAGATTTTTATATTTTGGGGATTAACAGGTTATCAGATATATGATTTGCAAATATTTTTCCCATTCCAAAGGTTACCTTTTCATTTTATTGATTGTTCTTTTGCTGTACAGAAAGAAATGGTGCTGGGACTCTCCTTTTCCCAGTAAATATGTTGACTCTCTTGTCAAATACTAGTGACCATGTATCCTAGGGTTTATCTCTAGGTTCTCAATTCTGTTCTGTTTGTCTGTGTATGTATTTTTCTGCGAGCACCCTACTGTTTGGTTACTTCAGGAATCCTGTCTACGCTGAGCCCTTCTCATTTCTATCATCTAACTCAGCCCTTGACATTAAAATAGGTACTCAGGCTTTTTGTTTTTTTAATGAATATTGTCTCTATGCTTAAATATTTCCTTTCCAAAGCAGAGAGAACAAGTACATCAAAGTATTTGGTGAGAATTTTAAAGAAATATTTCCACTTCTTCGGACAAAATAAGTTCCCTATGAAAGTCAATACATATTTTGTGGTGGAGGAGTGTCTACGCAAATGTAGATGCTATAAACAGGAGTTTTACAGTTTCTCTTGAAACAGACAGGATGAAGTGCCATGTATAGAACCCTAATTAGGAATGTAAGATTGAAGTATTTCCTGCTATCACGAGCAGGAGTTGGCAAATATTTACCGAATAGGATCATATAGTAAATATTTTCAGTTTTGTGGGCTATACTATCTTTGTTCCAACTCTCAGCTCTGCCACATATCACAAAAATAGCCACAGACTATACTAAATGAATAGATGTAGGCAGCTGTGTTTCAATAAAACTTTATTTACATAATAGATGGTGAGTTTGATTTGGCCCAAGGCCAAATATACTGTATAGACCCTTGTATAGACTATGCAAATGTTATGAAATTGTATTAGACCTATATGTTTTTTAACTTTTAAAATTAACATAGCAGACAAAACTGTGTTTAAAAGTAAATGTAGAGCATAAAGCAAAATCCAGAACACATAGTAGGTTATCTCTAATACTGATGACAATATTTTGTGCCTGTAATATACGGTATTCAGCCTTCTCTCCAAATAAATTTGATCCCAGAATAGTTGCATCGACTAAATCACGTCTAGTGTGAGGCTTAAGGACAGTTCCTGTGGATTTGAAGCCCTAAACCAAAGTGAGTTTGGAGCTCTTGCCTGATGGTGAGGAGAGACATCCCGACTTGGGAAAGGCTTGGCACACGGGTGATCTTGGTTAAGTCACCAACCCATCATCCCTAACAGAAGACAGTAGCAATGATAGAATAAAAAATATCTTGGGCCTTCAGAGAGCCAGGGTAGAAAATGGTTTTTTGTCAGGGAAAAAAACAACGATCTTAATTTTCCTGTAGTGATGTAATGTCCCAGTAGAAATCACAGTCAGCAGTTTGGTGGAATAGAAAAAGCATGGACTTTGGAGACAATCCAATGCAAGTCTCATTTTTTTTCCACTTAACTTGTGAGAAGGACAAAGTTCCCTATCCCTGTAAACCTCGGTTCTTCACCTGTAGATGATACAACCTGTCTTAGAAGGATGTGGTCAGTTAAGAGGTTTCAAGAGTGCATGTATGAGTTAATGCTATAGGTTGTTAGCATAGTGAAAATGCACAATATGAGCTCCATAAATGTTCATTTCTTTGCTTTTACCGTCTCCTTTCCCCAACAACACAAAAAATAAGACCTTTCCACTGCTCTCAACTAGCACCATCCACTTCCCCTGCTAATAAATGACCATTTATCACACCATTTTACCTTGAATTGTTACAGTGTTCTGCCCCCCCACCTCCTACTCTCCCTAGCTTACTGCAAAGTCATGAGTCAATTATTTTCAAATATTATTGTTTCTAATAATAGCACCTGTTCTCAAAACATCACAATGGCCCTCACCTCATCATAATGTACTGTTTTTAAATCATTTAGCTGTTTGCAATTGTCCTTTTCTTTACAAGTAGTGATTCACTTGAAAGCTTCAGTGCTGTATGTGCACACACACACACACATACAAACACAGTGCATATTTTTTCTACTTTTCTGAGATTTTGTTTTTGCAATTAAATTATTAGCAAACAAGATCTGAGAGAAACGCATTAATATATTTAAGACACTGCAAACTCTAAGGCACGGTGAAAAGCGTTTTTTAGCAACACCCATCTGCATTCCCTTGATGTTTTAAATTCCAATTGCTTCTCATCTATTCATGAAAGCAGATCAAATAAGACTTGTTTTTTTAGCAAGTTTTGACTTTCTTACTTCATTCACAGCACACAATAAAAGCTCCAATTCTGAGGATTTCACCTTCAAGGCTGATATCTTATACAAGCATAAATTTGAATCCAGCAGGCTAAAGACCTGAAACGTCAAGAGGATCTCTCAGCTGAGGTATGAGATTAGTTGACTGACACATTCAATTTTGAACATGTAGGGACTCACACAGGTGATCAGAAATATCTGGAATATGTGTCAAGAGTCCACTGAATTCTTAGAAATGGTGACTACCCCATGCGAGGACTAAGAAGAGACTGGAGAGGGACCACACCTCAATAAAATAGTTATCTCTGCAAAGAACAATTTCAGTTCTAGCTTCTCCTTCTTTCCAAGCCACAATTCCATGAGAGAGGGACATTAGAATGAGTGACCTCTTGTTTAAGAGCAATGTCCAAGGTGGACAGCCTGGGGAAGATTCCTAGTCTCGAATTATTTACATGCAATAAAATGGATGCAAAAATGTAAGTTTTTGAAGCGTCTCATGCTCCTGAAAACATCAGCTTGGAGCGGAGCAGAATCATTGACCTGGTTTTTCAAGGCGGAAACACAGACACCATTCTGAAGTCCCTCTGTTCTCTCTTCTCCCACACTCAATCTCTTACGAATTTTTGCCAAGTGGTTATGTTAATGCCAATCTCTCCAATCTACTTCTGCTGCTAAGTCAGGTGCCCCTCTGGTCCAGCTGCCTCCAGTTCTACCCCGTCTTGTACATTTTTTCCTACTGTGGCCAGAATTATCCTTACAAATGTCTAATGTGGTCTTGTTGTTTCTTTGAATAACGTAGTTCAATTATCCCTTATTATAGGCAGCAAGACATTCAACTCCTTTAGGGTGACTTATAAATGTCATTAACCCTGCCTGTGTTTCTAACTTCCTCTCCTAATATCCCTTACATGTAGAGTTCCCGAATTAGGAAAGAAAGAAAGAAAGAAAGAAAGAAAGAAAAGAAAGGAAAAGAAAAGAAGAAAGAAAGACAAGGAAGAAAGAAAAAGAAAGAAAGAAAAAAAGGAAAGGAAAGAGAAGAAAGGGGAGAAGGAGCGGTGAGGAGGAAGGGGGAAAGAGAAAGAAAAAGAAAAAAGAAAGAAAGAAAAGAAAGAAAGAAAGAAAGAAAGAAAGAGAAAAAGAAAGAAAGAAGAAAGAAGAGAAAGAAAGAAAGAAAATGAAAGGAAAAAAAGACACTCGGTAATAATTTTTGTGTATATATGTCCCGTGCATTATTTGAATGTACTTATACTAAAAATATTTCTTTATCTGAAATTCAAGTTTAATAGATGTTCTGCATTTTCTCCGGCAAGGTCACTTAAACAGATACCATAATCCAGCCAAACCAGATACTCTTGCACCGTGTTGAATGTACTTTTCCCCCTTTCTCAGCTATAACCTTTGTGAGGTCAGGGCCATGTATTCGGTCCCAAATGCTTAGCATGTTATTGATACAGACACTCAAGAAGTATTTGCTGAAGGGAGAAAGACAAGGAATGAAGGAAACAAAGGAAGGAAGACAGAGAGAGAGGTAAGTAAAGTACCTTTAAATATCACAGGACCAATATTTTTCCCTAAAGTGAAAGTCTTCTACTTCTGAATTCTTCTGGAAATCCTTACCTGTCCCCTCCTGATGGAGTTTCTTTTTCCAAACATCTATAGCATCACGTAAAAGCAGCTGTGAAAGTCTGCTTTGTAACCCTGCTATTATTATTTACTCATCTGAGCTTCTAACTAAACCTGAGTTCATCAATAGCAGAGAGTAAATTTTCTTTATCAGTTACCCTCTCAGGGTACTGGAACATGGGAGGCATTCATTCAAACACATGTTTGGTTGTTGGTTAAATAAAGAATAAGCTAAACTAAATAGTAAGACCTATGATTTTTTTGTACTATGTCTAGAAAAATTTTGAGCTACTTTTGAAAAGATCCAGGAACAATTGAGGAGACTTTGCCTACAAAGATCCTTCAAGGTCAAAATGGATATTGATAAACCTTCCTGGTCCTACTCCATGGAAAGCAGGTACTTTGGGAAATTCATACCACAGATCCCAGCAAGGATGGCCCTACTTTGAATGATTCTTCATAAGAGTATCAAATAAGGCCACCAGGTGCCCTCTGTATCAGATGTTCTCATGTCAACAGCATTTAGATGTGTTTCACAGAATCCAGCCAGTATCACATGGAGACTACCATCTGGAAATATAAGTACATCTCATAGAGTTTCCCATGAGAGATTTTTTATACAGGGGGCAATAGCTCCTCTTGAGGTGTTGTGAGTGACCTGATTCCTGAGGCCTTTCTCCCGTGAACAGCTCTTCGCATGTAATTTATGGCCATCTGGAGCCCCAAGCCCTGTCGTTGGACTCAGCCTGAAGCTGAGGGATAGGGTACTTCCTATATCTACATGTGCAGTAGAGATAGCACCACATGGTCCTAAATGAGCAGTTGCCAGATGGATCCTGTTAAGTGTGAGTCTGACTTTATCAGTCCTTTACTCAACACCCTCTTGTGAATCTCCATCTCCCCAAAATAAAACCAAGGTCTTTTTTTATGAATATAATTTATTGTCCAATTGGCTAAATAAAACACCCAGTGCTCATCCCAACAAGTGCCCTCCTCAATGCCCATCACCCATTTTCCCTCTCCCCCACCCCCCATCCTCCCTCAGTTTGCTCTCAGTATTTAAGAGTCTCTTGTGGTTTGCTTCCTTCCCTCTGTTTGTAACTATTTTTTCATCTTCCCTTCCCCCATGGTCTTCTGTTAAGTTTCTTAAGATCCACATATGAGTAAAAACATGATATCTGTCCTCTGACTGACTTATTTCACTCAGCATTATACCTTCCAGTTCCACCCACGTTGCTGCAAATGGCAGGATTTCATTCTTTCTGATTGCCAAGTAGTGTTCCATTGTATATATAAACCACATCTTCTTTATCCATTCATCAGTTGGTAGACATTTAGGCTCTTTCCATAATTTGGCTATTGTTGATAGTGCTGCTCTAAACATTGGGATACATGTGCCCCTATGCATCAGCACTCCTGTATCTCGTGGGTAAATTCATTGTAGTGCTATTGCTGGGTCATAGGGTAGTTCTATTTTTAATTTTTTGAGGCACCTCCACACTGTTTTCCAGAGCAGCTGCACCAGTTTGCATTCCCACCAACAGTACGAGAGGATTCCCGTTTCTCCACATCCTTGCCAGCATCTGTAGTTTCCTCATCTGTTCATTTTAGCCACTCTGACCAGTGAGAGGTGGTATTTCAGTGTGGCTTTGATGTGTATTTCCCTGATGATGAGTGACCTTGAGCATCTTATCATGTGTCTGGTGAATGAAACTTAAGGACATACAAGATCTGGCACCCCGCTATCTCTCCATGTCCCATCGTCACACTGTTCCAACCACAGTGGTCTCCTCCTGTTTCTGAAATTCTCCAGCATCTCCAGCATGTTCCCATTTCAGGGCCTTTAAAGTGGCTGCTCTCTGGGTCTGAGACACTTCTCCCCAGGAAGTCCACAGGTTTTCTTCAAATGTCATCTTCTCAATGAGGCCCCTTCCTTTTTATTTTCTCCCCCTCCCTCTTTATTTTCTACATAGCCATTTTCACTTCCTATCATACTATGTCATATAATACATTTTATTTTTGTCTTCTTCCTTTGGAATGCAAGCTCTGCAGGGGTGGGATTTTTGTCAGCTTTATTTACTGCTGAAGTCCCAGAGTCTAGAATACCTGGCCAAAAAAGAAAGATGAAAGAAAGAAAGAAAGAAAAGAAAGAAAGAAGAAAGAAAGAAAGAAAGAAAGAAAGAAAGAATCAGAAAAGAAAAGAAAAGAAAGAAAAGAAAAAAGAAAAGAAAAGAAAAAAAAAAAAAAAAAAAAAAAAAAAAAGAAAGAAAAAAGAGAGAAGACGATAGTTATCAAAATGCAGAGAGAAATCAGATCTTCTTGCCTTTGCCTCTCAAGTTAAGTCTCCAAAGCCTTTGTAAGTCTCAATTTCCTCCTGAGTAAAACAAGAACTCTTCTCGCTCTACCTACTTTAGTTACAGCTCTGCCTGTCCCAGCATTTCCAAGTTGTAGGTATTGACAATTCTCACGCTAGGTTCTGAAGCAGGTCTCAGTCTTGGAGTGGGATCTTCCCAGCAGGTGGCATCTGTGCGTGATCTGGCAGCCACTAGCAGAGTGACTAACACGGCTGAGGCTACTTACTGGGATCCACGAGGTTGAAAACTTCCTCAGCCTCCTCTTTGTAAGAGTTGGCATCAGTCACAGTAAATAGACCTCAGGCCCATGGGGCACAGAGCCTGATATCCCACCCAGCTGCGTCAAATTTCTCTATCCAGAAACTAAAGCTGATCCTACGAATCCAGTTACTTGACAATTTCCATCCGAAAGGCACCAAGATGCCTCTGTACTCGTAGGGAGGAGTGGAATACGAGGTGGTGTCAGAGGCCCTTCAGTGCAAGGGTTGGCCTCTTCATTTCCCATCAAGATCACCCTGACCTTGTCACCCCTCTAGCTTTTTGTTTCCTCAGTTATTAATGGAAGTACTCCCCAGATCTCAGGGTGATCTGCTTCCTCCTAAGCTGCCATGTTATCCCATCAAACCTTCCGACAGGTTCTGCTACCTGAGGAATTTTGTGAGAAATCAAGAGAGGATGTGTGAGATTGGGTTGCAAACTTGAAAGCACTGACTGCATCAAATATGAAAGACGATTATTGTTAACGTACATTTTTAATCCTGCAGATAAAGGCAAAGAGAGAAGAAATTCCCATGTATCAGAGTGCCCTAATAGTCACTGTGAGAAGCTCCTTACCATACTTTACTTCATTCACAATGACACTCAGTTCAACATTAGCCTCCACATTTTAAAAACGGGGAGATTGAGGCCCAGACAATTTAATGCCTGCGATTACATGGCAAATCTGGAGTGAAAACAGGTCTGACTCTCTAGATCATGCTTTTTGAAACTCACCAGGCTTATTTGAAAAAATTAATGCTTTTATTATTTATTTTTGAGAGGGAGAGAGACAGAATGTGAGAGAGGGAGACACAGAATCCGAAGCATCCTCCAGGCTCTGAGCTGTCAGCACAGAGCCTGATGTGAGGTTCGAACTCAGGAACCGCGAGATCACAGCGTTGGCTGAAGTTGGATGCTTAACCCACTGAGCCACCCAGGCACCACTAATCTCACCAGGCTTCTTGAAAGGATATGTTTAATATGCCAGATATTATTTCAAGCCAATTCCAACTGACCAAAGAGCTCATCATACAGAGATTCTCTATCAGTGAGAAGCGATGCCTCTCATTCCTTATGTTTATTTGGCAATTAAGAAAATAATAGTTCAGGGCGCCTGGGTGGCGCAGTCGGTTGAGCGTCCGACTTCAGCCAGGTCACGATCTCAAGGTCCGTGAGTTCGAGCCCCGCGTCGGGCTCTGGGCTGATGGCTCAGAGCCTGGAGCCTGTTTCCGATTCTGTGTCTCCCTCTCTCTCTGCCCCTCCCCGTTCATGCTCTGTCTCTCTCTGTCCCAAAAAAAATAAATAAACGTTGGAAGAAAATAATAGTTCGAGGCGCCTGGGTGTCTCAGTCGCTTGAGTGACCGACTTCAGCTCAGATCATGATCTCACAGTTCGTGAGTTCGAGCCCCGAGTCGGGCTCTGTGCTGACAGCTCAGAGCCTGGAACCTGCTTCGGATTCTTGTCTCCCTCTCTCTCGCCCCTCCCCCACTCATGCTCTGTCTCTCTCTGTCTCAGAAATAAATAAACATTAAAAAAATTTTTTTAAAAAGAAAACAATAGTTCATGAGAATGGAAACTCCTGGAATAAAGTGTCAGGCCTCATTCATGTATATCATCACCGTGATCCCATCACACAATAGGCTATAACAAAATTTTTGTTGAATGCACTCGTTATATTCAAAATCTTGATTGTTTTTTTATAAATAAAAATCATAAGGCTCTTTATAACACATAGAAAAAAAAAACAAAACCACTCCTATTTTTCCTCCACAGATATAACTAGTGTTAATATTTGGGGGTATTTTCTTCTAGTTTGAAATGGAAATGTTTTTAATTATTATGTTATGACATATTAAAATGAAATGTAGCTATTTTTACTACTCTTACTTCTTTTCATTTGAAGAGAGCAAATTTCATTCTGTAGAAAATTTGAAAATTTAAAAAGCTCAAAGAAGGAATAAGATAAACAATGTGACTGTTCAAAAATGATAATCAAGCATAAACTAATGACAACCAGAAATAGTTTCTTTTGTTTATGTCTTCCACTTTTTCCGTGTATTTTAATGTGCTTGAAATAATGGCATATATACTGCTTTTAAGCATAAAGAACTCAGACATGTTCATAGTTCCTGAATGGGAGACAAAATGAAAAGTGGCTTAATGACAGATAATATCTGCCAGTGGGTGGTATATTCCTTTCCAAAAACTCAGGCTCTTCATATAAATTTTAAAGATGCAGAAAATCACTACTCAGGTTCTGAGGTATTGAAAACGGTCATATGTCACTCTCTGCAGCTCTACGCTTATAAAGACAAAATGGATTTTTTGTTGTTGTTTATTTATCTTCTCAGAGGTATATTAAACATTTCAGTATTTTGGCAATAATTGCCCAGTCTTTGAACAGAATGGCAGGAATTATTATTCAAAGTGGGCATCAATCATGGACAGATTCTACGTGAATGATGCTTTTGAATGGGGCTGAGAACAAGAAAAAGCTCTGGAATAGGTCCAGACTTCTGTGCAAGCCACTCTGCCATTTGGACCATATGATCCAGCATATCGAATGGTGCTTGAAGTGTCAGTGGCAGGTAGGGATGCAGTATGGAACCTTCGGTAGGTCTCTGTAGGTGGATCATGGCGCAGGCCTTAGGATTTTGGAGCAAAGCCTTCTATCCTCTGCAGATAACTACGCTTTTTTTGAGAAACAGCTCTTGACTTGCTCTGGACCATTAATAGAGACTAAATGCTTAACCATGGGCCACCAAGTTATTATGCCACCTGAGTGCTCATCACAAATCGGGTATTATCATCTGACCCACCATGTCATAACGTTGGGATTACACAGCAGCACTCCATCAACAAAAGAGAGTGAATTATATATAATTCAGGCCACAGGAGTTCCTGAAGGGCACAAGTAAATCATATGAAATGGGACCCAAATGCCCAAGGTCTCTATTCCTTACACTGCCTTCTTTCTCCTAGTCTGAATATAAAGCCTCCTGGGGAGTTGCCTACAATCAGTTAACAAAGGGAGAGAAGACCCAGACCTAGTTTACAGATGGTTCTCCACAAAGTGCAGGCCCCACTCAAAACTGGACAGCTATAGCACTACAGTCAATTTCTGTGATGTCCCTGAGGACAGTCGTAACAGAAAATCTTCCCAGTGGGAAGAACTCTAAGCAATGCACCTGGCTGTTCACTTTGCTTGGAAAGAGAAACAGCCAGATATGCAATCACATACCAACTAATGGACTGTGGACAATCGTTTGGCTGGATGGTTAGGGACTTGGAAGAAACATGATTAGAGGAAATTTGTGGAAGAAGGATATGGGTAGACCCCCATGAATGGGCAAAAATGTGAAGATATTTGTGTCTTATGTGACTGCTCACCAAAGGATGACCTCAGCAGACAAGAATTTTAATAATCAAGTGGATAAGATAACCCAGTTCTGTGACTATCAGTCAGCCTCTTTCCTCAGCCACCATTGTCATCGCCCCATGGGTTCATGAACAAAGTGGCCCTGGTCTCGCGGGTGAAAGAATATGCACGGGCTCACACCATGGTGTTCTACTTACCACGGTCAACCTGTATATGACCCCTTCTGAGAGCCCAATCTTCCACTGGTGCAGCACCATTCCCCTGGAGTGATCAGCCAGCTATCTGGTGGCAGGTTGATTACTTGGACGGTCTCGGTCATGCAAGGGGCAACATTTTGTTCTTGCTAGAATAGATGCTGTTATGGATGCAGATTTGCCTTCCCTGCACTCAATATCTTCCAAAACTACCATCTGCGGACTCACAGAATCCTTTATGCATTGTCATGGTATTCCACACTGCACTGTTTCTGACCAAGAAATTTACTTCATAGCAAGCCCATGGTCGTAGAATTCACTGGTCTAACAATGTCCCCCACCATCCTGAAGTAGCTGGCTTGATAGGATGGCTCAATAGCCTTTTGAAGACTCAGTGGCAACGCCAGGTGATAGTGCCTTTCAGGGCTGAAGCAAGATTTCTCTAGAAGTCCATCTATGGTCTGAATTACGGTTCCATATAGAGTACTGTTTCTCCTATAGCCAAGATTCATGGATCCAGGAATCAAAGGTTAGAGATGTGAGTGATATCAGTCACTGTTATCCTTAGTAACCCACTAGAAAAAGTTTTGCTTCCTGTTCCTATAGCCTTATGTTCTGCTGGCCTAGACATCTTAGTTGCAAAGGGAGAGATGCTGCCGCCAGGAGAAACAATAGTGATTTCACTGAAATGGAAGTGCAGATGGCCACCCAGACACTTTGGTCTCTCCCTCAGTCTGAATCAACAAAGAGTAAAAGGGAGTTCCTATGCTGGCTGGAGTGATTGATCCTCACTACCAACAGGAAATTGGACTACTTCTCCACAGTGGAGCAAAGAGGAATATGTCTGGATTATAAAACATCCCCTATAGTGTCTCTTAGTATTACCATGCTCTATGATTAAGTTCAAAAGAAGATGACAACAATCCAAATCAGGCAGGACTAATCATGGCCCAAACCCTAATGGAATGAAAATTTGGGTCGCCCCACCAGGTAAAGACCACAACTGGCTGAGGTGTTTGCAGAAAGCAAAGGGCAGGCAGAATGGATAGTAAGAGACCGTAGTTATAAATACCAGCTACAACCATGTGACCAGTTACAGAAACTAGGACTGGAATTGTCATGAGTATTCCTCCTTATTTTGCTATGAATGTGTGTGTGTGTGTGTGTGTGTGTAAGACCATTTGCTCAATATATATTATATGTATAAATATATATCAATTGCTATGTTTTCTTTCCTTTTTTACTCCCTTATCATGTAATGTAAGATATATTGACTTTAGTCATAGTATTTAAGCTTTGCTAATTTTACGTTACAGTATTTAAGTTATGGGATATCAAGGAGAAGAGTTAATATCATGCAAGGACTTTACTCCTCTTCTGGAGAAGAAGTTAGTGCATTTTTGGTTGCGCTCAGGGTGGTTATTTCATGTTAGGCAGAATTATGATCTCACTACTGCCTTTATTTGGAAATTAAGTATGGTTGAAGGAGTGTACATGAATGCCAATCTGACAAAGAGTGGGCTTGTGTTAGTTAATTGTATGCATCAATTTGACAGGGATGTGGAGTCCCCAGATTAAATACTATTCCTCGGTGTGTCTGTGAAGGCATTTCGGGATGAGATTAGTATTTGGATGAATTAACTGAGTAAAGCAGACGACCCTCCCCAGTGTGGATGAGCATCATCTAATCTGTCAAGGGCCTGAATAGAACAAAAAGGCAGAGGACACGGGAACTGGCTTCTGCCTGACTCCTTGAGCTGGAATATGGATCTCCTCTTGCCCTTGCCTGGGACATGCATCACTGAGCATCCAGTTCTCAGAACCATACCGAGATATTCCTGGGTCCCCAGCTTGCGGATGGCAGATGTGGCCACTTCTCAGCTTCTGTAATCACGTGGGCCAGTTTCTTAAAATATTTCATATATATACGTATATACATCCTATTAGTTCTGTTTCTGTGGAGAACCCTGACAAATATAGTGCATTTTATTTTTTCCACTTAAAATATGCAAATGCAATTCTGGTCAAAGACACTTTGACATTCAATGCATCAGAATTTCCAAAATGTATCTCATATCACACTGATTTTCTGTAATCTCAATTATGTTCTTAACTGCTTCTTAAAGCTAACTGTTAGTGCTAATTCTACCGTTGAACCTTTAGCGTTGTAGAAACTCTTCCTTATCTCATCCAGCCCCTTTTACATAACACTCTCTATTTCTTTATGACATCTGTCCTATTTTTAAGAGGCTATTGTTCCTTGCATCTCATCTAAGGATGCAAATAATCTCCTAAAAAAAAGCAAAAGCCATTTCCTGCTGCAGATCTTTGGCAAAGGTTTGTTCTTCCTCTGAACTTCCATAATAATCTTTCATAACCATTGTTCCAAGTTCCTGCACTGTGATTGTTGTCACTGCTGGGGTATATCCTTCATGTGTTATGGCTTTCTCATCTTTAAATAAAAGATGTATCAAAACCCTGTATTTGCCAGAAAACTTCCAGTATGAATGTTCCTTGACCTCACTTCCTTCTGGCCAGTTCCTCTTTTCTAAGGTATAACTACATACCAGTTGAATGTTCACAGCTCCTAAATAAGTTCCACATTCTAACAGACTTTATTAACCGTGGATCTAATAGACTGAAGTGAAATTCTTCCCAAGTTATTTCTGGATTTCCGCTGACATGAACAGTTGTTGAGCATGAAAATAGCCATCAGTCCCCCACATGTCCTGCTACCAGGGTCATCCCGTATTTCTTTCCCCCAGCAAAGGTGCAGAAATTCTATTTTTCTACCTCAAGATGCTTTGCATTCCTGCCATTAAAGCCGTCCTCCTGTCCTCCAGGCCCTGCCCAGGAGGTGGCAAGCTGGCTGCCCACAGAGGAATCTGACTCAGAGGCATTTGAAATAGCACCATTTTTAAAATAAAATCGATGCAATTCTAAAATAAATAAATAAATAAATAAATGCACAGAAATAAAATCCAGATTTCCAGCTCCTCTTGAATTATGGAAAGATTTGGCAAATCTCTATCTGTGTTCTTGCAAAACAATTTGTTGTCTTTTTTTTTTTTTAAGTTTATTTTTACCTATTTTGAGAAAGATACCGAGAGCAAGTGAGAGAGGGGCAAAGAGAGAAAGAGACAGGATCCCAAGCAGGCTCCGCATTGTCAGTGCAGAGCCCGATGCAAGGGTTAAGCTGATGAGCTGTGAGGTCATGACCTAAGCTGAAATTAAGAGTCAGGTGCTTAGCCTACTGAGCCACCCAGGCGCCCCAACAATTTGTTGTCTTTACATAAAGCATATCTTCTCTGGTTTGCTTCAGTCTCCTCCCTGGACAACCCACTCATTTTGTTACCTTAAGTGTTGGCATTTTTTTAAATTGAAGTTGACATATTAAATTAGTTTTGTGTACAACATAGTTGTTTAGCAACTATATACATACAAAATGCTCACCATGATAAGTGTATTATTGACTATATTCTCTATGTTGTACTTTTCATCCCCATGACTTATTTATTTCACCTACACCAAAAAAGCCAGATTGATAAATACAGATAACACACTGGAGGTTGGGGAGGTGTTGGGGGACGGACAAAATTTGTGTTTGAATTCAACCCTAGTATAAACTTGTTTCCCACTGTATTTGTTTCCCAGGGCTTTCACAACAAATTACCAAAAATGTGGCAGCCTAAAACAACAGACAGTTATTCTCTCACAGTTGTGGAGATGAGAAGTCCAAAATCAAGAGGAAGCCTTCCATGCCTCTTCCAGCTTCTGGGGGCTCCTTGCATTCTTAGCTTGTGGCCACATCACTTCATTCTCTGCCTCAGTAGTCACATGACCATATTTTCTTTATGTGTCCCTTTCTGTACCTTATAAGAATACTCTCATTGGACTTAGAACCTACCTGAATCTAGTATGGTCTCGTCCTGACCCTCACCTTAATTATGTCTGCAGAGATCCTATTTCCAAATAAGGTCACATTCTGAGGTTCTGGGTAGACAAGAATTTCCACCAGGGGATCCTTCCCAGGGATACAACACAATCCCAGAATGTGGACAACGAAAGAAAGACAATGATCCTTCCCATCTCTTTCCTGTAGAACAATTCCCAAAGAGCACACCCAAGCCAATGGACCGTGTTTTTCACTTCAGTTTCATTGACCTTAAAGTTGGCCAAAAAGCAAAAAACAAAAAATACCCACCTCCCTGATCCAGCCTTTAGTTGATTGTCAGTCCAAGTTTATGGCTGTATTTTGAGTTTATATCTTCTTCTAAGCCTTCTTAGGTATTTTACTGCACATGACGGAGAAAGCTGTACCAGAGGCTGTTCACAGACACCATTTTAAACCAGCAGTCAGTGAATCAACTTTATAAGCTGCAATTTAGAAAATAAGGAAAGGATGAGCTTTTCCCCCCCTCCAAGTATACTCTTCATTTCCTCCACACTCCCTCTGCTCCCAGCTCCTCTCGCCAAATGCATCAATCACATTGCTGACTTTAGAGGAACAGAGGAAGAAGGATAGCATTGTTGTGCAAGTGTAGAATGAAAGATGCCATGGGGCCAAGTGAGATACCATAATACTGCTGCTGAGACCTTTACAGTCTGAGCTCTGAAACTTCCATTTGTTAATGCTGATTAAATAATGAAAACAATTCTAGGTTAGGAAAATGTTACTAATCAGCTCCACACAGTAGCTATTGTCATTGATTTGTATATTTAATGAAAAAACTAATTAGTACATATTTGTTATTGTATTATGATTAACATACCATATCAAATGTGTCAGAAAAAAATCCTTTAAGAACAAGAAGAGTGTCTTATCCTGGGAAAATTGAAGCAAAAGAAAAAAAAAAAGAAGAAGAAGAGGAAAGAGCAAGTGCCTTAAAATTTTCAAAGCCCAGCTCTGGAAGCCAAGGTCTGGAGTGGCGAAAGAAAGTGGCCCTAAGTTACACCGCTAATTGGCAAGGAAACTGGAACTGTATTCCAGGCCTCCTGCCTTCTAGGTCACTGTTCTCTGCAGGTACAACCAGTTAAGTCATTTAAGCAAGTTGAGAATATACCATTTTCCGACTGCTCCATTCATTCATATACATTGCTTTGCAGTTTCCAGCTACTTTTACAAAGGACATTATGCCATTGGGTTCCCACAATAATCCTCTGATATGGAAGCAGGAGGTGTCCTTTCATAGGGAAGAAAATAGAAGATCAAACTTTTCCACTCGACACCTTTATTCACTGAACACCACTCACCTATCCCACACTAGGCCTCCAAAGGCGAAGATGGTTCAGAATCCCGAAGGGTGTGCAGTCTGGAGAAGGAGAGAGAATTCACCAGACACTACTGGCAAAGGGTCCTAACAGAGGCGCCCGAGATGCTGAGGAAGTGGAGAAGCAGGTGACGAGAAAGCAGAAGTTAGAAGAGATTTATATTTGGACAGAGGCTAAAGGATAAAGTACACCAGCTGCAGAAGAAAGAAATGGCATCCCACCTGAAAGGAAAAATCACAGTAGACAGAAGAAGACACAGACGTACAACACGGCGCAGCCATTCAGCATGACTTCTGAGAAGGGCATGAGTCACAAAGGACATCCACAGAGAGCACGAGACCAGGTGAAGAAGTCCTTTCTGTGCTACGGTGAAGAGTTTGAACTTCATCTGCCAGACCAACAGGTGCAGGTTTTTTAAATAAGAGTGTCACGTGATCAGATTTCTGTTTGGAATTCACATGCACCCCAGATTCAGGCAGGTAAAAAAAGGAAAGGTACAGAACCACAGCGAGGAAGAGAGGTGATGACAAACCGGAGAGACGTCTGACGCCTGAGCGAGAAGAGAGGACCCCTATTGGGTTTCGTGCACCGGTTGCTCTGGCTGAACCATGTGGTCCAGATCAACTGAGTTTTCAAGAGAAACCAGGAATGGGTATTTTTATGTAAACACATCTAATTTTTCTATCCAGACATCTTATTCTAAAAAAGTGTTTTGGACAGAAAAGAAAAGGAAAGGCACCGTGGGCTGCTTTTATCCAAGAAGCCCCGTTTTGACATTGGACCTGTGTGCAATGTAAGAATCTGGAGGCAGGGAGAACATTTAAGGATCAATTGCAAAAGTATAAACCTAAGGCAGGGCCCGTGAGGAAAGAAAAGAAGGGCGGGATGGCTGACATCAGAATATAGAATCTAGAAGAAATCCACCGAGTGGTAGAGGGAGCAATGTGACTGGGCATTCGGACTCTGGTCTCTGATTTAGTCCTTTGTGAGACTGTTGTGATTGCGGGTATAGGCTTTACTAAAAACCAGAAACAAAAACAAAACAAAGTATAGAAAGAAGCAGCAAAGAATGAGTTCTACAAACAAGCCTCCAACCATCAAACCAACTTCCCATGAGTCCTCCAAGTTCAAAACGGTGTTTGCATTCAGAGCCAGGTTGACAAAGAAGACTGGTGTTCTCTTTGTTTCTTTGCTTCAGCCTCTGAGGTATTCAGTTAATGTTCTCTGCCATAAAGAAAGAAATGGTTGGTCTCCTTTCCCTAACTACGCTGTCTCTCTGATTTAAGTACTTTTCACCTGTGAATGTCCTTGGTTACTCCTAAACTGTATTCTGTCCTATAAAAGGCACTAAATTAAAGACTGCTTTGACTCTGGGTTTTAGTGAAGTGATTTTGAAGAGTGCTATAAGGTTGCTCCTCCCTTCGGAGAGCCAGTCAAGTTCCCCTTAAATGTCACCTCCTTTCTGCAATTGCTTTAAAAAGCCACCCCTTTAAGACACAGCTCAGATGACCTCTCCCCCATGAAGCCTTTTTGTTCCACACCCGCAGCCCCTGGCAACCCCAGATTAGGTCAATGCGCCTTGACTGTGTAAATCATCATCTGTCACCATCTAATTAATTTCCACTCTTGAAAACCTATAAGCCGTGCCCAGTGCAGCAGCTAGAGCGGTCTTCTTAAAATACGTCAAATCGTATCACTGTCCAACTTAAATTCGCCACTGTCTTTCCTCTGCAGTTAGAATAAAGTATAAACTCCTTGAAATGATGTACAAAATCCTGGATTATCATCTTGTCTATAACTTCTGCCACTCTTCTTTGTTCTGGTTACATTCACTGGCCTTCTGAGGGACCCTTAGATACCGCCACAGGGCCTTTGCACTCGCTCTTCCCTCTCTACTTACAATACTTTTTCCAGGCTTTACATATAGCTGGATTTTTCTCATCCTTCTAGTCTTAGGTTAAATGCCATTTCCCCGAGAGGCCATCCATCCATTGCTAATTCATCTGAATGCTCACTTTCCTAGGTTATTGTCTCTCAGCATCTGGATTACTTGCCTCATAGTTGTGGTAGCCATAAGAATCACCTTGTAGGCCACCTAATGCTGAAGCACAATTGTGTAAGGGCCTAGGTTGTTACTCTCTGAAGTCCACCCATATGCACACTCTCAAGCCACACTTCCCATGGGCTGCTCCTAGCCTTTGGCTGAACAGGAAAGGGATGCTAAGGCAGTCTGATCCTGGGGACATGGGAATCCTCTGGCCAGCAATTTTGACTTGGGGACCCACCATTAGCTGACACTCTCTTATGCTGCGTGGCAGTATATTTTCCTACGTGCCTGCCTACCTTCCCTCTCCCCTCCATTCCATGAGGAAGGGCTCCCCCAGTCCCATCCAGTGCCTTTCCCCATATTCCTTCAAAGTCCTATGTCTTACTTTTGCTTCTCCTAGAACCTAAGCTAACACAACAGTACTTAACTAAATCTTTGTGTGTGTTTTTTTTTTTTTTTTTAATGTTTATTTTATTTTTGAGAGCGAGAGACAGAGAGTGAGCAGGAAAGGGGCAGAGGGAGAGGGAGACACAGAATCCAAAGCAGGCTCCAGGCTCCAAGCTGTCAGCACAGAGCCCGACCCAGGGCTTGAACTCAGGAGCTGTGAGATCACGACCTGAGCTGAAGTGGGACGCTTAACCGACTGCGCCACCCAGGCGCCCCAATCTTTGTGTGTTTTTTTTTTTTTAATTTTTTTTTTCAACGTTTATTTATTTTTGGGACAGAGAGAGACAGAGCATGAACGGGGGAGGGGCAGAAAGAGAGGGAGACACAGAATCGGAAACAGGCTCCAGGCTCCGAGCCATCAGCCCAGAGCCCGACGCGGGGCTCGAACTCACAGACCGCGAGATCGTGACCTGGCTGAAGTGGGACGCTTAACCGACTGAGCCACCCAGGCGCCCCAATCTTTGTGTGTTTTTATGTGTGTATGTATTGAGTTTCCCCAATGAAATGTCATCTCCTTGAAGGTAAGGCTCCTGGTAGGTTCACTCACTGCCACGTGCATAGCACTAGCACGATCCTGGCATTCACTAGGTCCTTGTCAATACTTGTCCAATCTCATATATAGGTCTCTCAACACATTGACACATTATATTGACATCATCCGTGTGCCCGCTTTAATCTCTCACTGGGCTGCAGAATTTCTTAAAAATAATCTATTGATGGCGTTTGGTCCCAGCATGTTGGCCAGATCCTGAGGCAGACTAGCAGCCCAATTTGTGTTTGAGTTGAGATAACAATTCCTCCTTCCTCGCTCACACTCTGCCTATGCAGTACTCCCCATGCACCCCAGGCAGCACAGGGTAAATCTCTAACTGTCTTCCATAGTGCTATCTAGTTTACCCCCAAGCAGGCCCTCGCCCCGTGTCCTACATCTCTGTGATGCGTGAATGTCCCCACCACTCCCCCAGGTTCTGTGAATTCTTCTCCTTCTCTGGCCTTCTACATCCCTGTCGGCATTCCAGACTGCTCAAACAGTCACCAACTTCAATCCTTTTCACTTCCTAGGTATCTGCTCATTGAATGAGCTTTTCTCCATTTTTACTGCAAGCACCTGGGTCTAGGCCAACATCACCTCTCTCCTTAACCAAACAAATCACCTCTTAATAGGTTCTTCTTCCTCCACATTTACATCCCTCCTATACATTTCCTCTCCAGGAGCAACACGTCCTTCCTAAAAAGCATATCTGATCAGGCCACACCCTGCTTACAGCCCTTCCAGTTTCGAAGTCTTTTGAAGACTTTCAGGGAAGATCCACTCAATCCTGCCCGGCCTATCCACAGTCTGTAATAGTTCTTATTACACAGACTTGTTTACGGTACCTTCAAGAAGGTGTGTGACTCATGTTTTGAAAACAAAGATCTGCCCAAGTTACCCCGTTTTGTTCAAATCCTTTAAAGATTCCCCATTGCCTCCAGATGCTGTGAGTGTGCCCTCCTACATCTCCAGCCTCCTCTGTCTACGCCATCCAATGCCCTTAGCCTTCCCAGCTGTAGACAGAGCACCCATGCACCCATGAAGCAGCTCACAAATCTTCGCCGATGTTGCTTCTTTTGCCTGAACCACCTTGCCTCATCTACATGCTGGTAGGCGCGTCCCCATCCTTCAATACCCATCTTGATTACCTCTCCTCCATGAAGTCTTCGGACACCTCTCTCCTCTTGGTAGACTTCACCACCTCTTCTGCTGTGGCCCCACATCATTTGTACAAATTTCTATCACTTCACAGCATTTCTTGGTTTATAATTCTGATTTTGTGTCTGCCACTGGACTACAAACTTTTCAAGGGTGGTGTCAAGGTCTTATTCAGCTTTCGTTTCCAAGTACCTGCCGCATACAAAGAAGGTGTCAATACAAATACACCGAGCGTACAAATGAATGAACAACTTCATCCAATCTACAGAGAGCTACAATTTTTTCCTCTCCGGTTATTCTACCTCCTGTGAACTACAATAGATGAGATTGCCTTATTTTCTGAGCTCTATACATATATAGCTATACAATCTTTCTTAGTAGGTTCTAAACATCTAAAGAGCAGGGGAAAAGCCTCACAGTTTCTTTGTTTCCTTGCCTTGCACATGGAGGAGCTCAATCTCCTTTTGCTGATTGATTGTTATTGCTAGATCTACTATTCCTTTTTGATTCGGCAAGTTACTGAAAAAGAATTTAAAAAGAAAGCCTGCTCAGAAATCAAACAACAAAATCACAAAATGTTCTTTTCTAAAAATAACACATCCCCAAAACACTCAAGGCAAAAGCTGTGTGTTTTCTCTCTCCCATTAATGAGAGAAAGATACGACTTCCTCAGTTTTCATTTTGTCTGCGTCATGTCTGTGTTGCCTGGAGATTTGCGGCTGTTGTTTGCAAAAAAGATCAAATGACAACGGGAGACGGATGGTCTCCTTGATTAAAAAGTGGCACTCAGATACATCAGCTTCCTCAAATTCAAGGAGGAGAGGTTTATTTCACAGCTAGTGCCCACTTCAGAGGCACGAATCCCTGGGAGCAGCTGAGGCTCCCCTCCCCGCCCCCCACCCCGCCCTGTCCAGATCTGCTCACACAGGAACTTTAACGCAATGACACGTAGAGCAGAATCACAAAGGCTTAGAGTTTCCTGTTCATTGATTCAAGATCATCTTTCCAGAGACAATTCAATAAGTGGCATGGCAGAGTCAAACCAACCTGTATTCCAATCCCAGCTCTGACAGTCAGTAGCTGTGTGACCCTGGTCAAGTTACATGGCCTCTCTAAGCTTCAGTTTCATCATTTGGAGAATGGGGGTGATAATAACATACCTAACACCATGCTGCTGATGTGGTTGAATGAGATAACACAAAGATATCCCTGCCTGTTCCTCAGTGCTCGTCAATGGTGGCCGTTATCATTTATTCGCCAGAACCTCATGTGTCAGAATAGCCACCAAATGTTGAAGACTTACATAGTGCTCTAGACACTATGCTAGTTGTTTTTATGCTGATTAGTTTACTTATAAATCTCAAAACAGTCTTTAATCAGGTATTATCCTCATTTTATAGTTGGGGAAACTACATGCGCGTGAGGATAAGTCACTTACCCAATATCACACACCTCTTACAGTCACCTTTATGGCAGAATGAGTCGTCGCCTTTTCCACAGCCCTATGTTTCTGTTTCCTCTCTTAAATGGGAGGGCAGTACTCAGAACCCCGAGTGCCATCCAACTCCCACAACTTCCGGAAGAATTTGCGACATGCAGTCAGGGGGACCCAGTGGATTTTCAATAGTACTACTACTAATTTAATAGTAATTTAGCCAGATGTTTCTCCTACACTGGAGCCACATTTGAGCTTCAATGGCCCTTTTAATCAAGTTTTTAACTTTTTTTTTTAATTTTTGATAGAGAGAGAGTGGAAGGGGGAGAGGGGCAGAGAGAAAGGGAGACAAAGGATTGGAGGCAGGCTCCAGCTCTGAGCTGTCAGCACAGAGCCTGATGCGGGGCTTGAACCCATGAACTTTGAGATCATGACCTGAGCCAAAGTCAGACGCCTAACCAACTGAGCACCCAGGCACACCCCCCCACCTTTAATCACTTTTGTTGAAGAGTATGGGCCTTCAGATCTTTCAGATCTTTCCACTCTAAGGGAGAAAAAAAAAACAAAACAGAAGAGAAAATTTTTGCCCATCACCAAGGACCTAGAAAGAAACAGGCCTCAGCTGTCCTCCCTTTATTTCTCTGCCTGTGGACAACGTGTTGCCCATAGAGACAAAACCGCTCACCAAGCAAGAAAGATCTCTCAACCTTGTTTTGTCCCTACTGGACTCATAAAGAATAAACCACTGGCCCTCCCTCTCTCTCCCCTGTCCCCCAAAACATCTAACCATTCTTTTTTCCTTCCTACTAAATATTCCCATCCACCGAGCACTGTAGCTTTTATATATTTGTCAATCAGTGCTTAATCTATCAGAGCATCCTCTTTGGGCAGTAGTTGCCTTTGGACAGGAAAAGGCCTTGAGCTCCCTCTAGAGGTTGCTATAATTTGACCAACCCACAGGACCCTCACCTTGACTTTACACAGCTACAGGTGGTAGCCAGGGGCAGTGTCACATTTGTCTGTGTTTGCCAAGAGCGCTACAGGAATGAATTCAAACCAGAATATTCTCCACTGGAAAAGTGAACCAGGGCCAAAGTGACAATGTCAACAACTCCCTCCAAGTGAGCAATACAGAGACAACGGCTTTCTCCAACATGAAGACAGGTCGTTTTGGTCCCCAGAGCCTGTTGAGTCTCAGCAGAAAAATCTGAGCAGAGAGCAACATAGGGGCCAGCCATCTCCCCCCCAGGTTGTGAGCTCTGAGGCCCTACCAGGCCTCCAGAGACAGGAACAGAGAGACAAAGCTGTTTCCTCCTGGCACTGAATGCTGACCAGTGAGAGGCACCCAAGATGATGGCCTGCCTAGTGCCAAGCCCTGGAATGTGCAAAAAGGCCGCCTGCCTCAGACAGACAAAAAGCCAGGCACTGCATAAAGCGGGCAAGTGTCTGGAGCATCACTGGCGACATTTCCTGCTCTGGTGTCCAGCCCATGCGTGGGAAATGTCTGGTACTGGCTAAACACATTTTTGGAATGATGTTGAATAAGCACACACCTAACAGCTGTCCTATGGCTGCTTCCCCTAACTGGTGTAGGGTGCATTTGTTGTGGGTAGAATCATGTCCCCCCCACAAAAATATATTTCATTTTTAACTCACAATGCCTATTAATGTGACCTCATTTGGAAACAGGGTCTTTGTAGATCAAATAAAAGTTAAGAGGAAGTCATGCTAGCTTCAGGTTACCCTTAATCCAGTGACAGGTGTCCTTGGAAGAAGAGGAATATTTAAAGGCAAACACACAGTGATAGAAGCACATCATGTGATGACAGAGGCAAAGATGGGGGTCGTGTGTCCGAAAGCCAAAGGACACCACAGATTTCTGGCAACCGTGAGAAGCTAGGAGAGAGGCATCACATGAGCCTTCCCTGGGGTCTTCTGAGGGAACCTGGCCCTGCTGACACCTTGACTTCAGACTTCTAGCTTCCATTTCTGCGAGAGAATACATTTCTGTTGTTTTAAGTCATCCAGTTTACGGTAATTAGATATGGCCCTAGCAAACAGCACTTTACTCTTCCCAGCACAGTGAAATGAAAATCTCAGGGCCCCCGCAGAGGAAGTGTTATACCTCTTATTCCTTCAAAAAGCCAGACGACACCCAGTCACTCTTTTCACTGCTTCCAGGTCTCTGCCTGAAGACGAGGCTTCCCCATGATGGAAACAGCGTGGGCCTCAAAATTCAATGCCACACCATGGAGGGGTTGCTGGTAGCTTCAGCTAAAGCTCTATAGGTCTCACAGGGCTTCTGTTCTAAACAATAGGAGAAAAGAAAAAGCAGAAATTATGGACACGCTTCAATTCCTTCATGTGGAACACTGGGCAGCAGCTTTCCCCCTAATCTCTTTGTACAAATATATTTTGGAAAAGAGGATGTATTTTCTCACAATACAGGGCATTTCAGACAGTATAGGCTCCCTGACCTATTTGCAGAAATAGCTTATCCTCTGCTTACAGACAATAAACAATCATTATATGTGTTAATCTCATATGCTTCTCAGGAGAAGGGAAAATCATCACATGGAAGTAACAGAGGGTTTCAACACCTTCCTTCCTCCAAAAAAGGGATTGTTCTCAGAGTGCTCCCTTCCAAGGACACTGTCCCACTAGATTGCGAGCTTTCTCAGGAGAGGAACAGTCCCATTTAATCTTCCAATCCGTGATCCCTGGCACCAGGTGGGTATCTTGCAGGCTTTCTGAAAAAAACTGGAGTGGAAGGGCTGGAGATGGACAGAGCCCTCCCCACTGGAGGGATCTGAAGCCTCAAAGGTTCCCTGCTCCGTCCTCTTCCTACCAAAGTCTGTAAAGACACGAAGAGAACCTTTCATCTGAATTTTCTTTGCCAGTTAACATTAATTCGGGGTTAAATCTTCCATAAAGACCCATTCGTGCAATGACTGGGTTTCAATCACGCCAGCTGTACTGCCCAAGACGACATGTTTAAAATCCCTTCCGTTTAAGTAGACAAGGCAAGGTGAACACAGCATTGTTCAAGCCTACCTCGTTCCAGGATGGTTGCTTCTAATCAGCCTGACTCCTTGCAATCTCTTCTGTCAGCACTGACCTTGGGTCTCCGTATCTGCTGACTCTCTAGACAGCTTGCTATGTTTTCTTCCCAACAGGGCTCCTGGAAAGCCCCCATTTGGCCCAAGTCCCAAAATTCCTTCTGATCAGCTCTCTTGGAACGCATCCTGCTTAAGCGGGATGTCTGCCCCTACCCATCCTGATTCTGGGAGTTGGAGTGTCTGCTTTGACTACAGCGTGAGGGTCCTGAGAGGGCAGCTCTCCCTGAGCTATGAGTTCTCCGACAGGCTGCCCGTCATAGGCTTGTCTACCAGCCATGCAAGCAGTGAAGCTCGGATCGCTATTCAGAAACAGGGTCTCCTCTCGTTGCATTGTTTAGGTGTTTTAGGCAATATGAGCCTTTAAGAGAACAGACAGGGCCAGACTCTAAACGTTTTATATTATCTTGACTACACTTGGTGATGGTTAGAAGAAGAGGGAATAAGAATGAAAAAAAAAGGAGGAAAAATGGGTAGGAATATAGGAACAGCTGATCTTGCAAATCTGCTTTAGGAAAGATCCAAAAGCTACATTTCTATCAATTAGGGAGAGAAAAGTTCAGATACTAGTAGGGAGGGGGGCAGGTGGTGGAAAGTCCAAATATCCTGAGGTACTATCATGGAAACTTCAAGATACACACACACACACACACACACACACACACACACACAAATATTTCCCTAGCATAAGCATCTAAGTATTTGGATCTCTAGGGTCTAGAAGAGGGGAGTCAACCCAGCGATTTGGAAAGGAGACTGAGCTAAGGTTAGCAGTGGGAACCCCCCTGGGAGAAATGCAGATAGACATGATGAAGACATTTTTTAAGGGTGAGAGGTTCATAGAGCTCACCAACAGCTTACACATACTGTTACCATGATGGCAACATCAAGGTCCCAGAAGAATCTTGGGTTAGGTCACTCCTGAATCTAACTCAATTTACCTACAAAGTGAGAGTAATGACAACGTCTCTATATACTGCAAGGAGACTTAGAAGGGTTACATGAGACAATAATTATTAAGAACCTTTGCAATTTCTTACAATATGCCCATGACAAATTCCTCCTCATCTACCAAAGGCACAGAGCCTGCTTATGGGAGAAATTGGGGCGTTAAAACTTTGAGATTTGGTGTGGGTTGACCAAGGGGCCTGTAGGGTGAATCACCTCACAATCAGGTGACCTTGCTATATAACTTCAGGTGACAATGTATTTGGTGATACTGGGCGGAATTTCCCTTGAATCTGGGGACTGGAAGCAAGAACATGCAGTGAAATCTGAGTCACAGCAGGGTCAAGTGAAGAGCCCTCAGTGGGAAATCAGGACAATTGGATTCTCATACCAGGTATAGCTAAGCATGGACCAGTGTCATCAACTGTCACTGTGCCACTTTGCTCACTTGTAAAATAAAGGCATCATCTCCTAGTTGTTTCCATGCTGTAATAGTGTGTGTGTGTGTGTGTGTGTGTGTGTGTGTGTGTGTGTGTATACACATGTTGTAATGCTAATGAAAGAAGCATTAAACTAACTAGTGCTAAGCCCTGGATTTTTCTCTACACTTTCCCCAAAACAAGACTTTTTTTTTGAAAGGGGTGGGGTGAGGGACAGAGGGGAGAAGGAGAGAACCCCAAGCAGGCTCCATGCTTAATGAGGAGCCCGTCTCGGGGCTTGACCTTACAATCATGAGATCGTGACCAGAGCCAAAATTAAGAGTCAGACACTCAACCAACTGAGCCACCTAGGCACCCACCCAAAACAAGATATTTTATGCAATTCTTAGAACATATCTGGGTGTAAAAGAGCATATCTGGGTTTACAAAAGCAGGTGCCAGCCCAATGAAGAGCAACTCTACATGAATGCCTTCATTCGCAAATACTCCTGTGCTCATTAAATTCATACTGATTGATTATCCCTATTACCTTATCCAGACCTACTGGCATCTCACTGTACATTCTCTGCCCAAACAGGAAGGAGTGTGCACTAGAGGCCCAGAGTCCTGTGCTGGAGGAAAAGTGTGAACCTCCATTTGGTTTCCAGTGACCCCTAACTGGCTCATGACAGACCAGTCCTGGGGCTCAGGGCTCATCCTTTATCTCCCTGAAAGGCATGTGTTGGGTGAGGGTGGGGCTCCCCCACCTGTAGGGAAGGCTATGAAGACACAGAAGTAAGAGGACATTTAGGGTCTTCAGCGTTTCGAGAAGGAGCCCAGAGTGGCTTGGGAGGGAAATGGGTTCAAGTAGACCTGATGGGACTCCTTGAATCTCCTTTAGACTCAAAATTGCTTCTTGCTCTACCCAGAAAATTTTTATAATCAGATTTCATAGCAAAACCAGCTGGAAACAAGATACACCAGAAAGGGCACATGTGTGTGTTTATGTGTGTGTTACAAGGTCCTGCCTTATGCCAAAAAAATACCCGGGAAAGATTTCCTTTCACAACATACATTGAGACTCACTCAGCTCCCTAATCTCTGCAGCTCCGAGGTACGCTCAAAGGGATAGGAAGCATAGAGGCATCATCCTGATTCTCCGGGGCTGGGTAGGGCAGCCCTTCCCCTCCCGTATGTTCCACCAGTATGGGCCATGTAACCTCGGGCAAGTTACTAACTCTCTTGGGGTCTCAGTATCTTCATTTGTGAGACAGAGATGCTAACTGTGCCTGTCTATGGGGTTAGGAAGAGAATTCAACAGGATACTTCATGTAAATCATTTACTGTAGTGCCTGAGTTTTAAAAAGGGCTAAAACATTATCCTGGCCATAAATAATAGCACTATTTCACTGTGCTTCTCACTGCTACTACTCTTGTAGAATTACACAGTGCCAAATTGCAGTTGTGGATTTACCTATGGGACCCTCCCTCTGAACAGAGAACCCCCTGAAGGCCAGACCTGGTCCTGTGTCATCATCGCTCTCTGGCCAGCACTCCACTGAGTGCCTGATTTACGACAGGTGCTTGGGGGGCACCTGGGTGGCTCAGTCGGTTGCACTCTCGACTCTTGATTTCGACTCAGGTCATGATCTCAAGGTTCGTGGGATCGAGGCCGGCGTCTGGCTCTCCAGTGACAGCGTGGAGCCTGCTTGGGATTCTCTCTCCCTCTCTCTCTGCCCTTCTCCTTCTCTCTCTCTTTCTTTCTCTCTCTCTCCCTCAAAATTAATAAGTAAACATTAAAAAAGATACAAACAGGTGCTTGGTATGTGTCCTGCTGAATGAACAAAGGGTTAAAGCAGTGAATCTCAGCCCCGGCTGCCGCTGGCATCACCCAGCCAGGTAGCTTTAAAAATCTTGCCGTCCAGCCCCAACTCCAGAAATTCTGAGTAAACTGATCACAACTGAGGCTCCGACGTGAACAGTCTGTGAAATCTCCCCAGGGTTGGAGGTGCTCTGGGAGACAGCAGGAGTTGGGGACTACTTCGGGGTCTCAAAGATCAGCCAGGCCAAGCCAGCCCTGAGGCTCTCCCTCCAATCGCCCATCTCCGAGGCAGTTGGCAAGGCCCAGGAGCCCCTGGAGACACAACTTGCTGGGATTCGAAGTGTCCTGTCCTGACTGCTGAGCAGTGTCTTCTCATGACACAGCACCGCTGGCCCCACTGCCTCCCCACGGAACAAAACACAATCCTCATCCTGAAACTTGGCCCAAGACAAACTACAACTGCTTTTCTTTTATAGCCAAATTCAGGCACTCTCGGCTCTCAGTGAAAATCATTTGCAGGCCTTGTGGATAGAGGAGAGAAAATAACGTCTAAAATATTAAATAATTCAGGGCTGAGTTTATTCATGACGCCGT
Organism: Lynx canadensis; assembly: GCF_007474595.2. Classification (NCBI taxonomy): domain Eukaryota; kingdom Metazoa; phylum Chordata; class Mammalia; order Carnivora; family Felidae; genus Lynx; species Lynx canadensis. The sequence continues at coordinate 196,089,662 of NC_044306.2, forward strand.
GTTTTCTCCGAGCTGTGGTTTGTATAATCTTTCTTACACTGCCAGTTGGGCCTGCCTCCATAGCATTTATTACTGCAGACAACCCGTTAGAAGCTGTTTTGATTTATGCATCTACATTCTATTACGGAGGTAAGTTTATAGCACGCTGCGGTTTCTGCTGCTGACATTGTAGGAAGAGAAAACACACACACCACACACACACACACACACACACGACTGGAGGAAAGAATGGGGAATAGTCATGCTGCCAGTCTAAAAAGGTCAAGAGAAATGGGCCTATGTGCTCTTATGTACCATTTAAAGTTATCTGGTACACACACTCACACTCACCTACCTGCATAAGACAAAAAAATGTCAATCCAACATCTTCTAAGGGCCAGCTCACTCTTCTAGGTGATCCGGATACATTGGTGAATGAAGTAGAGAGAATCCGTCCTCTAAGGACACACTCTTGTTCCACCAACAGCCTCCTGGGGAAAATGATGCTACTCTCATCTCTGTCTCCCCAACAATGCTTAGCACAAGGTTGACACACAGTGGGCACTCCATATCTGTGGAACGAATGAGTCAATCCCAGATGAGGAATAAAATGAAGTTACACTGTCAAGATCACTTTTCAGTTCTCTCTCCTCCTGGCAAGGTTCCATAAGAAAAACCACACAAAACCTCACCCAATAAGCATTTATTGCTCGGGTCTCAAGGATGTTAGGCTGGACGGCTCTGTTACCTTTGCTTGGCTGACTTTCGGAGCTCAGATGTGGCTGGCTGCCCACTGACCAGGTCAGCCTCTGCTGGGACAGTTGGGGTGACTTGGCTTTGCTCCATGTGTCTCTCATTCTCCAGTAAGTTACAAACCATGTCCTTGTGGCCATGGCAGAAGAACAGAGAGTAGCTAGAGACACGCAGGTCTCTTGAGACTTCAGTTAGGAACTAGGAAACCATTACTTTTTAAGGATTCTATTGGCTGAAGCAAGTCACAAGGCCAGAGCAGATTCAAGGCATGAAAGATTCAATATTTAGTGGGGAGGATCTCGAAAGTCACAGAACAAAAGTCAAGGCTCAAGAGGTTAAAAAATCAAAGCCACCATTGCAATCTGCCACAGGTACCCAGCAAATTAGCGAAAAGCTATCCCTGGAACCAGCCTGTAAGTTAAGTCTACTTTCCTTCTCAGTAACATCCAGGCACATTCCCCGCCACCCGATGCTGAACATGGATCCTTGATGAGTTTACAGAGAAAGTATGTTGTGTCTGAAAATAGTTCCATGTTTCCAGAGTATCCCCCACCCTGATCTTTTTACCGGGGCCCCACGGGGTTTCACCTGCCTCTGGTCCCCTGCCCTTGTTCCCACAAGTTCTTCCTGCACCCTTCTTAACCTACCACTGTAGGAGACATGATGTGTTTATACTAAGATCACGAGACAGAATTTTAGCTACAATGTACTGAGTGCTTACCACATTCCAAGTCCTGCGCTGAAGGACTTTGTACGTGCTAACTCATTTAATCCTCACACTGACTCTATGAGCATGTTAAAATGATCTCTCATTTACCATTGGCAGTGGGGGGGGTATAAATACCAGGGGAGACGAAGTCACTTGTCTAAGGTTCTAGAAATAGTAAGTAATCAAGTCAGGTTTCAAATCTAGTGTGTCTCAATCGGAGCCCATGTTTCTAACCACTATACCATGTCTGTCTTCCTTGAACCCATAGGGTCTCCTTCACTAAACCATGACACCCACCTTGGTAAAGAATGTCCACTTTCTTGAAGCAAAAGACCATGATCTTCTGCTATCAGACACTGCAAAGGAAGAATCCAAGTTCACACAACAACAGCTTGGATTATTTTCCTTTGGGGACAAGGATTGGAGACAGGTTGTGAAACTTCCTGTCTGGTATAATTTCCCCCAGCTCCCACAAGAATATCCCAGGCTTTGTTAGTCAGAGTGACTGCAAATGAGGCCATAGATTTAGTTTCTCCTTGGGCCAGTTGGAGTCAACATAATGCATGATGTAATTTGCTTGCCCACATGAGCACCAATAATTCTTTGTGTAATTTCCTATTGTTGGTTGGAAAGAAGTCTGGTTCTGAACTAGAGAGAAAGTATGGGAATCCTACGCACATTATTGCAAAAGCATTGGATCCCTACAGCAGTGCCTTGATGTGGACAGTGGGAGAGTGTGAGCCCGGGAAATGTGGCAGCTCATTCCAAAGTCGAGCTATGAAAAGAAACAGAGTCCTCCACAAGTGGACTGTCTATCCAATCCTCATTTACCTTCTCTTTCAACGTCCGTTTAATACTGACACCCAAAGAGCAATAGACAAATGGAAACCTACCACCTGATCCATAGGTTTCCAGGCTGATGAAAGTTCCAATGCAGAATTCTGATGAAAGCTGAATTCAAGATGATTGGTTAGGTTTAAGACCCTGAGAGGAAGAGGAACACGCCCAGGGTTACTGGAAGGGGGGAAAAACATATATATATATATATATATATATATATATATATATGTGTGTGTGTGTGTGTGTGTGTGTGTGGTGTGTGTGTGTGGGTGTTCAACAAGGCTTTTGGTGTATTTAACCAGCCAACTACATAGGTAAGGATGACAGTGTGCTTCACTCCACTGGTCAAGGGGAGTTTGGTGAGCACCAACCTGCATTAGGGAGGAAGGACACAGTCTTCAATAGGGGGGCTTATCATATTAGAGAAAAAGGTGGAAGAAGGCCTACTATGCCCAAACACAAGAAATACTGGAAATCAGAACACTGTCTTTAAGGCACAGTGACCCCATCCGCTAGTAAGCATATAAGTGAGGGTTAAGCTGGGATCAACCACAGTGGTCATTTCTCTCCCCTTGGAACATAGTAAAAGAGGGATGGGGAGAGGGATATGCTCTGCTTCCCTAGCATTTCCCACATGGGAAGAATGGACAGAAGTCACTTAATCTTTGAAAAGGTTTAATATAAAAATGGACATCAACATGCCTTCTCTCAGCCAAGCCAGTGGAGAGTGGCTAATTTTTAAGACTAGTCAAAAAAGCAGCAGGGAGTGTGAGAATGTGGATAGAGAGAAGCTAAAAGGATGGAGAGGCAGCCTGCTCATTGCAGCCTTTGCTCCTGGGAAGCAGGCCCGTCCCTCGGGCACAGCTGTGATGTGTGGGGTAGAGTTGGGTCCACGAGAGAATGCGGAGGCATCATCCAAGGAGCAGATGCTAAATGGTTCTTAGAATGAGGCAGGAGCTGAGGTTTGAGCCAAATGGGAGGCAGGGAACCAGAAAAAGAAGGAAGGAGACCACCAGAGAGGACAAAAGGGAGATGGCAGGAACCCACTCTGGACAGAGCCATCTTCCCTTGCAGGTGGACGGCTACCTCCCCCTGAGGGCTCAGGCTAGGGCTGGATGGATGCTGTCCAAGGGGGGCTTAATGACCTCTTCATGTTGCTTTCTTTGTTCTATAAAGGCATGTACAACTGCATTAGTATGCTCAGCAAAGGGCCTCCTTTTGTTGTGGCAGGTGCTGTAAGAATTCAGAACAGCTGATGTTTCATAAAATCATGAGCCTGCAGAGAGCCCTGGGAGGTCAGAAAGCCCAAGCCCCTGCCCCTCACATCTGGTCCCTCTGTTGAATGGTGCTGCAGCTCAGAAATATTTTTAAAATCATGTTTATTGTACTTCATCTTATTTCAAGAGTGATACACTTTCATTGGGAAAAAAAAAAGCGGAGCATGCAGCAAAGCAGAGAAGAAAACAAAATAATTTCTAATCTTACCACCGCCCAACGAGAGCCACTGTTGACATTTCAGTGGAGAACCCATTGCTGTCTCTCAATCTTTTACCTGTAGGGCACAGGTGTGTGTGTGTGTGTGTGTGTGTGTGTCTGCATGTGTCTTTGTGTGTATCTGTCTGTATTGTAAATGTACAAAAAGTAAGTGGCACTTTTCCTATTACTCCAGAATTATCGAAGAAAGATGTGAAGAAAGAGGCATTAAGTGCCACGCATTTCAAATAGAGCCAAACGCCTCTCTCAAGCCATGCCAAAAAGTGAGCAAACTGGCAGTGATACCTTCAACCATCACCCAGCACCACCAGCACCTATCTATGAAAGAAGACCAAGGAGAAGAGAAAGGGGAATCCTATGAGTGCCGAGTGGAAATGCTGGGCCATAGCATGTGAAGGTCTAAACAGGGACTCTATGCGGTGTGGAAGGGGCTTTCCAAGACAATAAATCCTAAATATATGCAACACTGGCAAGAAGCTAACACTGACACCTCATTCTCTGCCACCTGAGTAGACAGCGGTCTTGTTGATCTACACGGTTCCTGCTTAAGTAGGAAAATAAAACGTTGAGAGAGAGGGGGGAGGGGATGCAGGGGGTGCATCCACATAGCAGCCTGTCCCATCAGATGTTCTGGCAAAGACACACCAACTTGCAGGAGGTCCAGTGGATGCTGTACAAGATGGTCTTGACCCACCTGGTCATCCCGTAAGATAGTGGGTTGCCAAGGAAGAGCTGAGAAGCAGGAGACTGTGGGTGAACCCCCCAGGGAGCATCTGGGGGAGAGTCAAACTTGTCAACCGGAGTTAGATCTCTGCACCTGAGAGTCCCCTGAAGAGGAACCGGAGAAAACGGACAATAGGCCCACCAGGAAAGAGCCACGGAGAGGGGAGTCTGCCACGGAGAGTGCCCTGAGGTCCCACCAGTGGGAACCAAAGAAACCATGACTGCTGACCAAGTGAACCTCAACAGCAGGCAGTTCAGTAAGCAGTGCTGTCCTTGACCTCTTTCTCCCCACGCCCAAATACACCAGAGGCCATCGCCTCGCCTCCTAGAGGGAGTGAAGAGACTGCTCCCAGAGAACAGAAGGGGGAGGAAGAGTAAGGAGTAGGCTGGGCCTCTCCCACTCATGTGCCCCAGGTCTCAAACCCTGATAGCACTGGAGGCAGAAGAGGGGATGAGGTTGGTCTCTTATACTGGAAAGGCTTGTTACAACCAAAGGAAATAGGAAATTAGGAAATCTGCTACCTGTCAGGTAAGAGATTTAACACCACATCATTGGGAACATGCCCAAGGGCACAGTGACTGAGGGAAAATCCTGATATTTGTAACCCAGCATGTTAGCATATCTCTAAAACTTAAAACACACATATACATGAACATACAATATATATGCATATATACACATTTGCATATACATACATGATGTGCGCATATACATGCATATGCACAGACATATGTGACACATAATACATATGCATGCACATACACACGTGTGTAGATACACATGGACACATTCACGCATATGAACACATATACATATGTGCGTGCATATATGCACATACAATGCATATGTACATATATACACATGCATACACACATACATGAGCACACGCATACACACCTGATACACGCACATACACACGCACTCATACATACATACACACATACACATACACTCGTACAGGCATATACACATACATGCACACACACATCTATGCATATACACATATACACATGTGTGTGCACACATACATAAATATACATGCACACATATGTACCTATATTTTTTAACCCAGACAGAATAAAACACAGCCAAAAGCAACTTTATTTTTTCACACCCCTGCCTTTTGTCCCTGATTCTGTGACCCTCCCTTCCTTCTCAGCACCTGCATGAAATCTCATGCAGTTTCCATCATTTCTCTGTCTACTGTCACACAGAACGAAGTCTGGTCTTGCCTCATACAATCTCGCGTCCTATTTAAAGCTCCTCCCTCCCCCCCCCCACAGCTTGCACCTGCTTCAAGCTGGGGAACCCGGGTGAGGAAAGACATCGTGGTGTCAAGGCCAGCAGCTCTGTATGTTGTGGAACCACTATGTTGTACTCCTAAAGCTAATGTAACATTGTGTCAGCCGTACTCAAATAAAAAAAAACAAAAAAAATTTAATATAACACCCAATACTTGTGAAGCTGTAAAAAAAACAAATAATCTACTTAGTGCTACTGGCCATAAGCATACTCTTTTATGATGACCAAATAACAAAATGTACGAAAAGTCAAAAAAAAAAATGAAATATACAAAGAGATTAGAGGGGATGGTGGCTTTGGTATGTGGGAAGTTAATTCCCAGAATTGCATATCTGTGAGGTTCCCAGGGTGGGGAGAATATAAGAAGTTTCCATGAAATATAAGAGCCTGTAGTGAAGCAGCGGCCAGGTTTTACACCTTCAGGTTTGGCCCAGGACACCTGGGACTCTGATGGCTTGTGTGTGTGATCACTGATCCTCCACACCCTCGTTGTGTGGAGTAGAACCAGGGCCCACAGCTCCTCTAGCCCCTGCTGGATTTCTGCTTTCAGCTTCTCCAAGTCCGGAGTCAAGAACATGTCCAACTCCACTGGCGAAGGGCACCCACTGACCCTGCATATCTCCAGGTCATCAAGGTGGGAAGTGGTGAGAGATACACAAAGGTTCCAGTATATTCTTGTAGGATCCGGTGCACACTCATGTGTTCCAGTTTACCCTTGTTCTCCCCACATCCTGCTCATTTCTCCTCCCAACGGCTAGCCACGCTGACCTGTAGTGACTTCAGGCTCCACACCAGACGCAGAGTAGCAGCATTTAATGACTTCTACCCCAGCTCCCACAATGGAGTAGAGTCTTACCCCTTATTCTCGATCACCCATAGTGGTTCTGCTTCGCTGAGTAAACTTCGACTAATAGAGAAAAAAAGAATCAATTCCTAGTGCCTCGATGCCCTCACTAGCTGGCCATGTATTCCTGTCCTTCGATGCATGGCTTCTCTCTACTTACACTTTATCTCTTTTGCTCACCTCATCTGTCCACATAGTCCTCTTCTCTGATACCTCTTTCAAGGCAGCCCATGGCTTCCTCCCTTCTATGGAGTTCATTTCCGGCCCACAGGAAACACACATAAAACTTAGACCTACCAAACTCCAGAACTACAGTCTCTTTTCAATGAGACCCTCTATAAACAGTTTCAAGCATGGATCAGATACTGGTCCTTATGTTCCCAAAACACTGAGGGAAACATATCAAGTTCTCCAGTTGATTTTCCCCAACACATTGCTTTTATTGAGTCAATACACCTTCCCCACAAGATGGAGTGTATTTCTCCACCCCTGCTGGTTTGGAGTTTGGCCATATGACTGGTTTTGGCCAATCGCAAAAGTGATATTGTGTTCATTCTAAGCCAAAATCTTAAAAGGCATTAACGTTTCTTCAGCTAATTCTTGTACTTCTGCCATCACTATTAAAACTTGTCCTGGGCAACCGCTGGTTCAAGAATGATGAGATATATGGAAGGATTCAGATCCATCTACAGCTGAAAAGAAACCTACTCAAACCACAGTCTGAAGTAGCACTTCCCACAAGAGTCCAGCTTCGATCATCCAAATTGTCATCAATCTGCAAATCCATGAAAATAAATATTTGTGGTTATAACCTAATGAGGTTATGAGAGTTATTTCTTATGCAGTTTTATTATGGCAATAGCTGACTGGTACACTTGGCTTATAGTGAAAAGGAAATATCTGCCTTCAGTAATTCCCTCCAAAACACTTCCCCATGCATCCAGCCTCCTAATAATTCTTAGCATCCTTTACATAAAGGTGGGTGATGGGCTAATGCTGACAGACCAGCTTTGAGATGTTTCCTTTGCAAGTGCTCAACTGATAGCTGAGCATATCATTTTAGAAACTGGGGGTACCCAGCAATTGCACTACTAGGTATTTATCCAAAGTATACAAAAATGTTGATTCGAAGGGGCGCAGGCATCCCAATGTTTATAGCAGTGCTATCAACAACAAATTATGGAAAGAACCCAAATGTCCGTTGATTGATGAATGGATAAAGACAATGTCACACACACACACACACACACACACACACACACGCACAAATGGAAAATTACTTGGTGATCAAAAAGAATGACACCTGGACACTTACTGTTTATTCTAGGAATTGGAGTAAACGTGTCATGTTTACTATTCCACTTTATCCCTGTATATACAAAATTTGGATCATACCCTACGTGTAGATTTGTGATCTGCTTTCTTTGGCTTAAAAAGATTTTAACGTTTGTCCATGTCAGTTATTTTCCCTCCATGGTCGTACAATCACTTTGAAACAATATCAGAGCGTGAAGAAGAGTATCCAAAGGAGCAGGGGGCCCGGCAGATGCCACGCTGGGGCCTCTTCCACCTGCATCTGTGTGGTTTGCCCCATCGCTGTGAAGGCTCCTGCCAAACAGTGGAGCCTATGTGCTCCCCAGGGAGGCCCTCAGTCTACCAAGCATTGAGACTGGGTTACATCCTTCATTGTGGCTAAGATTGTCTGGGTGCGTATACATCCTTGATGAATAAGAAATAAAATCCAGTTATATTAAATTAAACTGAAAGAAGACATATTGAATTGAATCGATGGACCACAGAGAAAACAAACAAACAGAAAGAGTCCACACTGATTCCGGCATGAAGTCTCCCCCAACACCAAATGTGGCAGGAGATGTTTTTATTTTTTTTTTTATTTTTTATTTTTTTTTATTTTTTATTTTTTTATTTTTGGGACAGAGAGAGACAAAGCATGAACGGGGGAGGGGCAGAGAGAGAGGGAGACACAGAATCGGAAACAGGCTCCAGGCTCTGAGCCATCAGCCCAGAGCCTGACGCGGGGCTCGAACTCACGGACCGCGAGATCGTGACCTGGCTGAAGTCGGACGCTTAACCGACTGCGCCACCCAGGCGCCCCCAGGAGATGTTTTTAAATGACATTTTCAAATTTTTCAACAAAAGCAGTTAAAAAAAAAAATGTCCTTCCTCCAACTGTTTAGAGGTTTCTCTCCAAAGGTTTTAGAGCTTTTACTCCCAAGCCAGGTCTTCAGATCTCCAAAGAAAAAGAACGAACAAAACAAGTTACATGACAAATGAATTACTTCGCTAAACAGTAAAATCAATTTTGATCTCTAAAGGGCATTACAAATACAGTTGCTAAATTTCTATTTTCCCAAAATGTGCATTCCCCTTCTCATTCTACCTTTATCACCAAAGGAAAACACTTGTCTTAAAATTTTGTCAAAATGCCTTATTTCCCTATCTTTGTCCTTTGTTTTCTCCAAACCCACAAGGCTCTTCAGGCTCCAGACTGTCTACATGAAAATGCATGGCTATTAACTCATACGCAGTGTTTAAGAACCAAAACAACTGAACAAAGCAAAAAAAAAAAAAAAAAAAAAAAAGAGAGAGAGAGAGGAGAGAGAGAGAGAGAGAAACAAAAACACCCTTAAATACAGAGAACAAACTGGTGATTGCCAGCGGGGAGGTAGGTGCTGGGATGGGTGAAATAGATAAAAGGAATTACGAGTACAATTATCTTGATGAGCACTGAGAAATGTATAATTGTTGAATCATATCATACAACTAAAATTAATATAGTATTATATATTAGTTACACTCCAATTAAAAAAGAAAAAGAAAATGTATGGCTTTTCTCAAAGGATTTTTTTTGTCTAAGCTGCATATAGCTGGCCAGAGAGTATCCCAGAACCCTCTGGAATTACCATGTAAATAGAATTGATGGTCTTCAATGTTTGCCTTTCTACATTGAGTTTTAGTAATGACGGTAGGAGAAGCTTCCTTCAACAACTACTACACAATTATGATTAATATTAATAATAAAAGCCATCGATGATTGATCAATTAGGCAAGCTAGGTATGGTTCTATCATTTCACCCTTATGGCTAAAAGCACTCTATGAGAGACGCTCTCAATATCTGCACCTTGTAGATGAAGAGACAGGATCAAGAGGGTTTAGTGACTTGCCCTAGAGGCCCCAGATGGTAAGTGATGAGGCCTGTTTTTGCCCTGATCCCAGGACACACACTCTTAACTGAGTTGTATGTCGCACACCCTATCTGGCTCTCAGAAAGAATAAAAACAGCATTGGCTGCCTTTCACTGAGTTCTGCTGATTATGCCCTGCCTTGCTTGGTGCTGATAAATGTGTACAGTGTGAATTTATTCCACACTAGTGTACAAAAAAATGTCCCCTAGTTATATTCGTCTAAATCAAGTTCAGTCTACCTGTGAGCCCCCAGTGGACAGATGGGCAGGGCTCAATAGCAGCTATTAATGGGGTGACCCTCCTTTTCTCTAGTATTGTACAAGTGCTCCATTCTACTTCCTGGACTAGAACATTTGCAGACGGCCCCTCTAATCTTCATTCTGTCTATGTGATCCCTAAACTGGGCCACCCAGCGTCTAGCCTCCCTCGGTTTGTAACTGACCACACTCCATCCAGGATAATACATCAAACAGCAACCAAGCCTCTGCCATTTCCAGAAGCCCCCAACTCTTTTTCTTCACCATGTTTTAGAAATATGCAATGCTGCTGGATGAGCCAGTGTTTGGGAATCATTCTTCCAGGGTTGATGCTAAAAAGCTAATACCCTCCACTCTGAGGATCTCAAAGAGCCGTTTCAGGAGGCTGGACACACCAGGGGGATCGTCAATCGACTATGGATGGAGAAAGAAAACAAACATGTCAGGCAGCTACACTGTGTCAGACAATATTCTGGTGTCTAATGTCTATTCTACACTGTGCCGTATAATATTCTATTTCCCTAAAAAACTACAAGGCAGAAACTGTTATTATAATTGGTTTTTAAGATGAGTAAGCAAAAGATCAGGGATGTTTTTTAAAGTGTCCAAATCATACAGCTATTTTACTCTTCAGAGATGGAAACTGGTAGCGAATCTTAATGATAGTTACCAGTTCTTAAGTTTTCACCCTATCTAGGCATTGCATAGACACTTCACAGCCACGTGTGCCCGTAACAACTCGTAACTTATTTATTTCACCCTCCCTGCCTGAGGGAACCGCTGGGGCTCAGAGAAGCCAAGTCCTTTGCCCAGGGTCACACATCTGCAGAATGATGGAGCCTGGGTGTGTCGCTGCCATATTAAAACCCAAAGCCTGATGATTCTCAACCCGTGCAGCACACAGCTCTCCTCCACTCTTTAAAATGGAGGTGCAGCCCCCCAGGGGGTGCTGGAAACTGTGGAAGAGGCGAGTGGATGAGGCAGGCAGGGAGAGGAGAGCAAAGAGCACTGACTGGTATTCCTGGGGCTCTTCTGCCTTCCTGCTGAGTGGTTTGCAGGATTGAATCACAGAACAAAAGGGCAGAGGTCTTGCTTTGTTTTACAAACCACACGCTGCAGAAATGAGAATAATTATTAGTCATCTGTGAGGCTTGTGATGCTGCCGGCTTAGTCATTCGAGAAGTATTACAGATCACGCATCCGTAAGCCTCTAGGTAGAGCTGCAAGCCACCTACAGAATCCTTAAACAGGCACCAGCCTCTCAGACTCCTTGGGGCAGGGGGTAGTTACAGACACACTCTGCAAGAAGCTGTGCTATCTTCCTATTAAGAGATCTTTTGGTCAATAGTGTTGTGAGTTCAGCAGAATGCACAGGAGTCCCTCTCCTGCTTCCAACAAATTTCCTTCTGGGCCAGACAAGATACTCTAAGCAGTTTTATGTCTCCCTATGGACGCCGGAGTTTCAATCTCAATTATGTTTGCTTGGCATTTATGAGAGATGCTATACATGTGAAAGGGGCAGGAGAGGAAAATACAACAGGCAGAGAAGTGGGTAAAGGAACCCAAAAAAGCCCTGAAGTTGCCTTTATGATGGAAGAGCTGAAAGGTACATGTGACCTTTAACTTGGTAGCACAGCTCCAGGAAATCCATCCTCTGGAAACCATTTAAACTGTCAGAAAATCTTTAAGCACAAGGACGCTCATCAAAATGTTAACTTATCAACAGCAAAAGCACAATACATAGCGGGCTCTAAGGCCTTGTTTATGAAGAATGTGCTAGATCCAAATAGTGGACTTAATGATTATGAAAGTGTGTGTTTTTAAAAGCCTTCTAACTTCTGGGGTGCCTGGGTGGCTCAGTCGGTTAGGCGGCTGACTTCGGCTCAGGTTATGATCTCGTGGTCTATGGGTTCGAGCCCCGCGTCGGGCTCTGTGCTGGCAGCTCAGAGCCTGGAGCCTGCTTCCGATTCTGTGTCTCCCTCTCCCTCTGCCCCTCCCCTGTTTGCTCTCTGTCTCTTTCTCAAATAATAAACATTAAAAAAAAAAAACCTTCTAACTTGTACTAAGTGAAAAACAGTACTGAATTTTACACACAATACTCATAATTATATAAACCGAACAACCCAGTTTTTTGAAGGGAAGGGAAAAAGACAGAAAACAAACAGGCCAACTGTGCACAGTGGTTCCTTTGGGAACTGACCCAGAGGTTAATTCTTTTTCTTTCTGTTTTTTCTTTGCATCTTCCCAAATGTTTATAATGAGCGTGCATTGCTCTTATAATGGAGAAAGGCAATAAAAATCGCTGATGGATTATTTGATTGATTATCCTTATCAAATCAGATCTACCTATAATTAATCCATATTATGGTTGGTGACAGCAATAATCCAAATGCTTAAATGAACCCCTTTGGCATAGCTTGGTATTCCAAGCCTTGTTTCTTATCAAGCCCACCTCCCAATCCAAAGTTCTCTCCTGTTATGGCCCCCAAACAATGACACACATATCTTCGCAGAACCCCCCTGGTCTCGCTGCCTCTCTGCCTTTGTCATCCGGATTCCTCTTCCCAATATGCCTCTACCCCTTCACACCATCCCTCCATGGCAGCCAATCAAAAAACTCAACCCAAACACCTCATCCCTTCCAGAGTGATCTCAGGCTCTTAGGCAAATTATTTCACTTCTTAGAGTTTCAATTTCCACGTCTGTATAGAATGGAAATCATTTCTACCTTAATTCATCTTGTTAATCTTACATAAAAGTATCTATGTCAATAAGAGACTCTTAAATATGGAGAACAAACAGAGGGTTACTGGAGGGGTTGTGGGAGGGGGGAGGGGCTAACTGGGTAAGGGGCATTAAGGGATCCACTCCTGAAATCATTGTTGCACTGTATGCTAACTAATTTGGATGTAAATTAAAAAAAAAATTAAATTAAAAAAATTTAAAAAAAAAATCTGTGTCAAGCGCCTGGCTCATAATAAGCACACAAAATATATTTACATGGTAGCTATTATTGTGTTCGCTTTTCCTCTGAATCCTGTCCCTAACCTGCAGCTAGCTCAGTGTCAGGCATGGGGAAATCACTTGATTCACGGTTACTGGACTGATAGGTACCACTGGAAATGAAGCAGACCCTGGCAGATAAGCATCTGTGGCTGGATGACTTGGGAGGCTTTATCTTCATAAGAAAGCACAAATTAAAAAACTAGTCCAAAAGAGAACATTCTTCCTACACAGAGGATGAGTTTTATCAACTTTGATCAGAAAGAGGCTTTGGAAAATCGCCTGCAGGCATCACGGGAAGTTTTCACTCCCAAAGCAAAGAATATCAGAAAATAAGATGGAAAATTTCCTCATCCTTTTCCTCTCTACCCCCACGCGAGGCCCCTATCTCAAAAGGAGGGTTTGGTTGTTTTTAAATGAGCTTTCGCATTTTTTTTTTCAAAAATCAGCTAGATACCAATGCATCCCCACAGCTGAATAAGCACAATTAAGATGAAAGATGTATCCTGGGGACAACATAAACTGTGATCCAGCCGCCCCTCGGGCTTATGTAACTTCTCCCGTTTGATGAGAACAGAAGATGAGTGGAGTGTCTGTATCCTACGTCATGCAGGGTTAGGAGCCTCAAAGTTCATTTTGAAAGGAGAGCTTCAATGCCTGGGGACTGAATTTCATCTGGATCTTGTCTACTCGGGAAATCCATGGCCGTAACGGTGGCGAAACTCCTTCAGCTCAGCCCTTATAGAGAAACTAGCCTGATCCACGGGCAAGCAAAAGAATCTTCTCCAATCTGCGAAAGCTTGAAGCAGCTCCTTAGCATAAGGTAGTCACTCTTAAAAGAAATAAAAACAGGGGTGCCTGGGTGGCTCAGGCGGTTAAGCTCAGGTCATGATCTCACGGTTTCGTGGGTTCAAGCCCCACGTCAGGCTCTGCGCTGACAGCTCAGAGCCTGGAGCCTGTTTCAGATTCTGTTTCCCTCTCTCTCTGTCCCTCCCCTGCTCATGCTCTGGCTCTCTCTGGCTCTCAAAAATAAATAATAAAAAAAAAAAAAGTTAAAAAAATTTTTTTTAATTAAAAAAAAAGAAATAAAAAAATTGTACAAGCTATACCATCTTGTTGGTAGAAGACTCTAAGGGAGGGGTGCTTAAGGGGTTGGTGAGTTGAGGAGAACACAGACGTTCCAGCAGAACATTTGTAAAACACTTTCTGGTTCAGTGAAAAGCAGTGCACTGAACCAGTTTTCTCCCAAATCCATTAAATTATTAATCCATTCAACAAACACTCAACACAGACTACTTCCCGTTTGCTTTTTCATTTATTCATTAAATAAACATTTACTGAGCACAGAATGGATACCATGAACTGTCCTGCGTGTTATGGAGAATATAAGTAGTAAATGCTGACATTTGTTGAATGATTACAATATGCCAGCAATTGTCTAAGATAACGCAGCTGGTTAGTCGTAGACCCAGTTTGTATCTAGGAGCCTGACCTGGAAGCCATGTGGGCTTGACCTCATGCTCTATTGCCTCTCAAAGATATAAAATATACATATGTTAAGATGCAAATCCTGACCTCAAGAAGTTTAGATTTTAGGAGAGCTGAGACATGTAAGTGCTTTAAGAGAAGTTCAGGAAAAAGTGTCAGGGACATTTGGAGAAAAAAAATGATTTCTTCTTTGCTAGAGAAAGAGAGATGGCTCCTTAAAAGTGGTAAGACTCTTGATGGACAAGCAGGATTTGAACAAACATCACTGGGCAGCAAAGCTATTCCAAACTAATGAAACAGCATCAGCAAATTACAAGGAAGGAAACCACGAGGTGTAGGAGAATGCAAGTATCTCGGTTTGATCAGAGCACCAGTGCACGTGAACAGCCACAGTGGAGAAAAGGCTGCCGCTGGAGATTGAGGCAAGTGCGTGAGCCATATTGGCTTTTTCTTGGTACCTGCCCAGATAACATTCTTCTACTAAAATGTATCCTGCAAGCAGCTACTAACCCCTGATGAGGGTATTTGCTCCAAGAGAGTGAATATTAAGGCACTCCTCTAAAAAGCGAGGAAGAGTTCCATCTTCAAAACTAACTACCACACTCAAGCAAGACAGTCATTCTGTAGTTTCTAAGGCATCCTGTCCATCTTGGGAAACTGCTGATATGATAACAGCTTTGCAAGGTTGGACAAGGAATATGAGGAAAGGCTCCTCTTTCACTCATATATTTGTCTGTAGGGTCTGACCCAGGGGAAGTATCTGTTGGGTTCATTCAAAGAGCAGAGAAGGGAAATAGTGCTGTTTGCAATGGGTACGCAGTCCATTTCGTTCTTCCTTTGTGCTCATTGAGCAACATTCTGAGACCTATCTGATCCCTCCTAGAGCTGTTATGTGGGACAAGAGAGACATGCTCAGAGTATCTGGATTTTATTTATCAACATACATGAGAAAATTGGCCTTTGAGTTTGCTCAGCATGGGTCAGTCCCCACCTGGTGCCATGCTGTCCAATCTCCGCTCTTACTCTAAAATGGGGGGAGGGGATTTTAGATGAGGAAGGAATGCACATCCAATTATATGAGTATGAGAGAAGACTAGAGAGGGCCAAGAGGTGTCTTCACATGTTTAAAAACATGATTATGGGGGTGCCTGGGTGGCTCAGTCGGTTGAGCATCTGACTTCAGCTCAGGTCATGATCTCACCGCTCGTGAGTTCGAGCCCCGCATCAGGCTCTGTGCTGACAGCTTGGAGCCTGGAGCCTGCTTCAGATTCTGTGCCTCCCTCTCTCTCTCTGCCCCAACCCACTCACATTCTGTCTCAAAAATCAATAAGCATTAAGAAAAAACATGATTATGTATAAAGAAGGACAGAACTGAAACTAATAGGTGGGCTGAAAATCATATGTATTAGGTATTGGCATTGTGGTAAATACTTATGTACACAATGTTATCTAGCTCTCACAAAACCTGTACACTTTATGGGTATTGACATTCTCATTTTTCAGCTAAAAGTTCACATTATTTAGGAGTCTCAGAAAGATTGGAAACTCATTTGAGGTCCCACAAATAACAAGTGGTAGTGTTGGAGCTCAAACCCATATCAGCCTAATTCTGTCTTCTAGCTCGCCAGGTTGTGTCCTCACGATAATATGCTTTACGGATCTTTTCTGTTAATTACTACAGAGGACAAACAGGCAGGAACTACAGGGAGCAAATTTCAGGTCATTGTAAGTACCTCTGTCACAGTCAACAGAATCACTTTGGGCCAGAATATGTCCACTCTCTAGACCTCAGATTTCCCTCCTAAAAAATAAAGTGGTACCAATGGGTTCATTTTTTCTTGTAGTAGCTATCCATAATCTGAGATGCTATTGAACAGACAGACATCTACCTCCCTAGTAGTGCTCATATCTATAGGACTCTATTGGGATCAAGAGAAACTTTACAAAGCATTAAGGCACCTTCCTGACCCAGCCCCTTCCCATCTCTCCTCCTTACCTTCCACTCATCCTAAGCTCACATCTTTCTCCCAACTACTGAACCACCTGTTAGTCTCCAAATGGAGGGCCACACCTCTTGGACTTCACACGTCTTATTCACTCCACTGGGATGAAACTAGGCAGTTGGCCATCCTACAAGTTAATATTCTTAACCATTTTTTCAATATTCACTTGGCATCAATGGGGAGAAAATACTTTTCTATTAATTAAAATATCAAGTCCATTCTTCCTTAGGTCGGTAAATAATGTATTACTTAACCACTTCATCTTCTTCTTTGAGTTCCTTTAAAATAAGATGCCACTTGTATAAGCACATTAATGACTAAGGAGAATCTCCTCAACATTTCCTAAAGAAGATGAAAAGGGCATTTATATGACATAGAACCCAGCATGTCATGGAAAAGAACATTATCTCACAAGTCTTTCCTTTCAGGCATCTTCCTCTGCCATAGCAATTCTGGGTCTTATCCCAACTTTTCCCCTTAGTCCCCATTGCTGTGTCCACAGCAGGCTCTCTCTCTCTTACCAATGCAAAGCAATGAACACTGTCCACCTGCTACCCTCCAAATGCCCTCATCCCCTATTTCTTAGTACTCTTAAGAAAAGAGTCAAAGCTACTATATTAAGGATGAAAATTGTGTATTTGACTGGCAAAGAGGAATTTTAATTTTTGTTATGTATAAAATCCAAAATAAGGGTTTTCTTATATGCATCAAATACAGGAGAGACCAAGTTACGTTCCCTTAAACCCCAGAGGAACCACATGTAGAAATCTAATCAACAGTCACCTTATTCCATGTTTTTCTAAAGCAATTTTGTGTCCCTCACAGAGTAGGGCCCCAGTTTGCTGCCCACTGCCCTGTATCTTTGCGCCAGGCTGTGCCTGGTGAGTTCCTGTTCATCTTGCAAGATTTAGCTGAAGGCAGCACTGCCTCTCTGTAAAGTCTGTCCTCACTCCACTCACCTTCTTTCAATGTTCTTCAAATTTCTTAGACCTTAGGACTCCAGTTATTATACAGGATCTACCAACATTTAGCATTTATCAATTATCTCTCTCCCCCCCACTAGACTGTGAGGTCCTCGGCATGAAGACTTTGCTTAATCACCTTCCAATTCTGCGTAGTCCCAGATTAGAGAGTACAATAGATCCTGTTTTTCAAAAAATGTTGCTCTTTTAAATTGGACAATCAAGTTTCTTCCAACTGCTTTTTTACATAGATGCATGCGTGCCTACCTTCACAAATAAATACACATACATAGGCATGTATATACGAGTACACACACATACAGTCTTGATTCCAGGCCAAGTCAACAGTCAATGGAAGGAAAAGCCTACCCAGTACTCCTCACTTTTACCCAGGAAAAAAGAAGTTGGTCTTGACCTAGTCCCAAGCACAGAATCTCTGTGGGTGGGAGGAATATGAAGGCAAAGAAACAGGAGGCGACTTGCAAAAGAAAATGAAACACACGGCAAGCTAGATTCCCCAAGGTTCTTAAACTGGTAGTTAATTGAATCCAGTGTTCCAAGACCTTAATTTCAAACCAGATCTTTGGGAGAACAGTCAGTCACTCTCCCTCAGGCAAAATGAAAATCTTTTCCTTAACTCTGAGGCCTAACAAAGCTCCCAGCTCCTGCCTTAATCCTCGTGCTCATGGGGTAAGGATGTACTTTCCAAGGCAGGCTCTGAGCCTCCCTTCTTCCTGTCTCTCCCGCACACCAGCTTCTCAGCAAAACCCTCTAGGCATTATTTAATCCACAGACCTCTGCACAAAAGCACCACACTTCCCAACATGAGTCCTTGCCAACCTGACCCAGGCCTTGATTCAGAGCCAGCATCCAGAATGAAATCTCTCCAACTCTTACAGCGGTTCGGTGTGTCCTTCCCATCATGTCCTTGTTCCCTCTTGCATGACATCTACTCATTCACTCAAAGTTGACTTGTTGAATATTCAATATGTGTTAGGGCTGAAGATACACAGAATAATTAATAACGACAATCACAACAACAGTAGCTGTCATGTATTGAATTTAGTGTTCACTGTAACAAAAATTAGAAAGAGAAGACAAAATCTGGATCACTTTCTCTCTCACTTAATTCTCACAAAGATCCTAGGAGTAGGTACCGTTAGCAATGCCACTTCACAAAGAGAGACGAGCTTTGCAAGAGCAAAACTGATGTGCTCCATCTGTTTAGAATAATTTTATCTGTAAGCAACAGAAAATCAACTCAGTGTGGCTTAAACAATGAGAGAAATGTGTTATCGAGCACAACAGACAAAACAGACGAGGCAGCCCGGGATTGGTGAACTCAGTGACTTCATACCTGCCAGCCCCCTTGTCCTCAGGTGGGGTCTCCTCAGAACTGCAAAAAGGCTGGAATAGTTGCAAGAGAAACATCCAAACACAATAATCCAAAGGAAGAGAGCAAGGACACATATTTTCTTAGGGTCTATGTTAGTTTCTTAGGGCTACTGTACCTAAGTACACAAATTGGGTGACTTAAAACAATAGAAATGTAATTTCCTCATCGTTCTAAAGGCCAAAAGTCTGAACTAAGGGTGTTCACAGGGCCATGCGCTTTCTGAACGTTCTAGAAAAGGATACTCCCTGCATCTTCCCAGCTTCTGGGAATTCCAGCCATCCTTGGCATTCCTTGCCTTGTAGATGCCTCACTCCAATCTCTGCCTCTGAGACACTATTTTCCCTATGTATTCCCCCTGTGTCTTCTTCCTTTTCTTATGAGGTCATTAGTCATCAGATTTAGGGACCACCTAATCAGTGAGACCTCATCTTTAATTTTTTTTTTTATGTCTACTTATTTTTGAGAGAGAGAGACAGAGCATGAGAGATAGAAGGGCAGAGAAAGCGGGAGACACAGAATCCAAAGCAGGCTCCAGGCTCTGAGCTGTCAGCACAGAGCCCAACACGGGGCTCGAACTCACGAGCCATGAGATCATGACCTGAGCTGAAGTTGGATGTTTAACCGACTGAGCCATCCAGGCATCCCTGTATGACCTCACCTTAACTTGATTACATCTGCAAAGATCCTATTTCCAAAATAAGGTCATATTCGTAGGTAGTAGAGGTTAGGATTAAACATATCTTTTGGGGGCACAAATTCAGCTCGTAACAATGTCTTATTGTAACAGCTAGAAAACCTTCCCTGAAAGCCTCCTAGTCAGCTTCTTACATCTCATGGGCCAGAGGTACATCAAGTGTCCAAGCCTCATATTATCACTGCCTAGGAGAATTAAAGTCAACCGTGATCAACTTAGACCAATAGCAACCCACCCTAGGGCCTGGGACACAACCTCTCCCAAAGAAGTATGTGGCTGAAAGAGACTAGATACTTGAACATCATATTAAGGAAGAAGGAAGGGAAAATTGATGAAACTAACGTCTCCAGGAAAAGCAACCAACAGTGTCTTCTGTACTTGCCTATGGTCCCACATGGGTGTCTGATTCTAGTGCCTGAGTTATGTGAGTTCTCAAACCTCCATTTCAAAATCTGCTATGGTACCATTCCTTATATTCTCCAAGGCTCTGTTGCTATGGGATTTGTAGATGTCTTCTCCTTTAACTCATACCGCAATCCAATAAGATACACTCCATAATTACCCTTATTTTAGAGATGATAAACTGAGGCATTAAGCACAAGGTTGCACAGCTCTTGGAGGTGGATGCTTATGAAATGCAACAGCCTACCCCCAGACTGTGAGCAAGTCATGGCCAAAAACTCTATCAAACTAATTTTTATGAACTCAGGACCCAGTATCATGCCTGGTATAGAAAAAAGCATTTGGTAATGGCACCTGAGTAGCTCAGTTGGTTAAGCGTCCACCCTTTGATTTCAGCTCAGGACGTGATATCATGGTTCATGGGATCGAGTCCAGTGTGGGCTCTGTGTTGATGGCACAGAGCCTGCTTGGAATTCTCTCTCTCCTCTCTCTGCCCCTACCCCGCTTGCATGCATTTTCTTTCTCTCTTTCTCTCTCTCTCAAAATAAATTTTACAAAAACGAAAAAAAGGGTAAATATGAAAATCCTGTGTCTTCCTTCTCAGAAAGTCTTTGTGAATTTTCAAGAGGGCATTTGAATCTAATTTCTGCAAACCATTCATTTCTCTTTTATCAGGTCCACAATCATGACTAAGAAATACTTCTTTGCACACCTAAACGGAACTCGGTAATTTTGACCAGTGGGAGGTAACATAGAAGGCAAGGTCTCTTATTCATCTTGGCTTAATTGAGCCTAAAGAACAGATACCTGACCAAAAAGACATACAGGAGTCAAATAAGTATAGAGAATTGCAAATTAAAATGCTAGAAGCCACTGTATAAAATACCTACATTCTAATTAGAAGGGCTACAATCTAAAATACTGACATTTGTAGCATGGGTGGACCTAGAGGGTGTTATACTAAATGACCTAAGTCAGATAGAGAAAGACAAATCCATATGATTTCCTTTGTATATAAAATCTAAAAGGCAAAACAAATGAACAAACACCCAAAACACACAAACTCTTAGATACAGAGAACAAACTGCTGGTTGCCAGAGAGGAGGTGGGCAGGGATATGGGCAAAATAGATAAAGGGGATTGAGAGGTACAAACGTCCAAATATAAAATAAATTGTGGAGATGAAAAGTACAGTAGTCCATAGCCAATAATATTGTAATAATGTTGCACAGCGACAGATGGTGACTACACATGTGGTGAGCACTGAGTGATGCACAGAATTGTCAAATCACTATGCTGCACACCTGCAACTAATGTAACACTGTATGTCAACTGTGCATCAATAACAAATTATAAAATAAATAAATGAATGAATAAGATACTAACAATATCAAATGTTGATGAGAATGCAGAGCAATGGGAATTCTCATTCATTGCTGGTGGGAATGCAGAGGGAAACTGCCGCTTTGGAAGACAGTTGTGGCAGTTTTTAAATCTAATCATAGACTTATGATACAAGCCAGCCGTTATGCTTCTAGGTATTTCCCCAGATGCGTGAAAACTTACGTCTTCACATCCCTGCCCATGGATGTTTATAGCACTTAATTCATAATTGCCCCAAACCGGAAGCAACCAAGGTGTCTTGAATAGGTGAATGGATAAATAAACTGTGGTCTGTCCAGACTCTGGAATATTATTCAGCACTTAAAAGAAATGAGCTATCAAGTCAGGAAAAGATATGGAAGAAAGTGAAAGACATATTGCTAATTAAGAAGCCAATCGGAAAAGGCAACCTAGGGACGCCTGGGTGGCTCAGTCGATTGAGTGTCCGACTTTTGATTTTGGCTCAGGTTATCTCAGGGTTGTGAGATGGAGCCCCATGTTGGGCTCTGCACTGGGCGTGGAACCTACCTAAGATTCTCTCTCTCCCCCCCCCCCCCGGCCTCCGTTCTCTCGGGGCGCCTGGGTGGCTCAGTCGGTTAAGTGTCCTCCTTCAGCTCAGCCCATGATCTCATGGCCCCGTGAGTTCAAGCCCCATGTTGGGCTCTGTGCTGACAGCCCAGAGCCTGGAGCCTGCTTTGGATTCCATGTCTCCCTTTCTCTCTCTGCCCTTTCCCCACTTGCGTTCTGTCTCTTTCTCTCAAAAATAAATAAACATTAAAATATTAAAAATATCCTCTCTCTCTCCCTCTACCCCTCTCCCCTTATTACATGCTCGCTCTCTCAGGAAGGAAGGAAGGAAGGAAGGAAGGAAGGAAGGAAGGAAGGGCAACCTACTGTATGATTCCAACTCTAAGGTATTCTGGAGAAGGCAAAACTGTAGAGACAATAAAAAGATCTATAATTGCCAGGAGTTCAGAGAGAGAGGGAAAGGGATGAATATGTGGACTGCAGGGAATTTTTAGAGCAGTGAATCTATTCTATATGAGACTGTAATGGCAGATACATGATAATATGCATTTGTCAAAGTCCATAGACTATACAACGCCAAGAGTAAATCCTAACACAAAGAAAGGATGGACTTCAGTTAATAACAATGTACCAATACCGGTTCATCAATTTTAACAAAGGCACCACACGAATGCAAGATGTTAATTACAGGGGAAACTATACTGAGGCAGGAGGGGAGAAGGTAGTTAATGTGCTCTGGGGTGTTCTAGCTGAAACTGCATGCATCCATGTTTTGAAATCTTGACAGCTACAAGTGTGCCCCTGACATTTGAAAGCTACCAGCAATTCTGACTCCCCGGAGGTAGAGGCTTGAGTTTCTCCATGAGGGAAGACAGCACCTTTGTTAAGGAAAAAACACTTACAGGACATTTTAATTAGACCAAGGTAAAGGAAGACCTCTTCCGAAATAGACCCAAAGCAATGAGAAGCCAGTCTCCTCTGTGAGACATGTTCTCACACCAAGGGTTTACAGGGAGCATTGGTGATTCTCCCTCAGTGTGTCCCGAGGGTTGGGGGCTGGATCTGAGTGCAGAGAAATTTCCCTCTCAGGGCGGTAAACCGGGTCTTACATGTGGACACACAAAGGGCAAAGGAGGCGGCACAATGCAGGTCCCCACCAGGGAGGGGCTTGGATCAAGGAAGCTGGGGGGGGGCTGTCAGACCTGGGAACATTCACCTGCACTGCCATTCTTTTCTCATTTCACAGGGCTTCAGGGACATTTGAGAAAGAGCATTATGAGTAATTAAAGAACAAACCTAGTTTGTGCTTAAGGAAAGGCAGCATGGAGGGAGTCACAGCCCTGAGGAAAGGCAGACTTGAGGAAGCCAGAGGCAACCTGAAAATTCACAAGACCCCATAAAGGCAGCATCCTGTGTGTTTTAAATGGCACAGATGATGGGGCTATGGAGGTTCTGAAAAGGGGAACAATGGTCTGTGAGCTGGAGGGATGGGGAAGAGCTCCTAGCCACATGCTGAAATGTGGGGGGCAGAGAGGGCTTTCCTGGCAGAGCTCATGTGAGCAAATGTCACAGAAGCACCCACTTCATAAAAAGTAAGTTCCAACCAGAAACATCATTAGATACATTTTTCTGGTTATTTGGGTAGCAAAGAAATTGACTCCTCGTGCGAAGTTTGGAACCAGTTTGTCAGCCAGAAGATGACACCCTACACACACACACACACACACACACACATACACACACACGCTCACTCAACATATGCTGTGTAGCTGTTGAAGGAGTCACAAAGTATGTCTGGCTCAGTCTGAAGTTATTTTTCCTTCCCAAGCTTGAATGCAAAATTGTGTTTTCCTATTTCTTTCTTTTTTTTTTTTTTCAACGTTTATTTATTTTTGGGACAGAGAGAGACAGAGCATGAACGGGGAGGGGCAGAGAGAGAGGGAGACACAGAATCGGAAACAGGCTCCAGGCTCCGAGCCATCAGCCCGGAGCCCGACGCGGGGCTCGAACTCACGGACCGCGAGATCGTGACCTGGCTGAAGTCGGACGCTTAACCGACTGCGCCACCCAGGCGCCCCTCCTATTTCTTTCAACCCAAGTCCTGTGGATCCGCTTAATAAGAGTCAGACTTTCAGTCTTTCGATCTCAGGACCTGAGGAAAGAGAAGTCTCCAGGGGTCAGCCCTGCTTGAATTCTCAGCAGACTCGACAATGCAAAAGTTCAAACATTATGGTCTCCCGTCATTTTCTAAAACAAACAAAACCAAAGCAAGCCTCGTAGGCTCTTTCATGGTTTACATGACTAAAACGCTCTCTCTCTCTCGTTTTTTCCTCGGTTTAATTTTTTTTCCTCCCTCCTCCACATAGTCTTCAAAAACATGTGAGTCATGCATACACTTGGACCTTAACTGACAATTCCCCACGTATCAGTGTGAAATGTCAGTAAGCAAATTAAGCAAAAGTTCTGGCTGGGGAGATAACTCGAGGTGGAGGGCTGCTGGAACCACTTTTTCAGTTCTAATTTCTCCAGAGGAGGGAGGGCGGGTGGGAGGCTGGGACCAGAGGAACGAGGCAGCTGTCAAGGACAAAGCTCATGGCCAAATCCAGAAGATGATCCAAAAATTCAGGAAGCTGGGGCAAAGCCAAAGCCATTGGCCCTCCCCAGCATGTTGAGACCGTGGTGGTGAAGGGAGGAGAGCACCAGAGATGAGGCAGGCAGCCATTATGGGGACTAATCTAGCTAAGGTCATGGTCTGGGCAATCTTTGCAGTGTGGTTAACCAACTCCCACACATCCATGACCTCTTCCCTGAGTAGCCCTCCACTTCCCTGAGGATTGGCTTTCCTCTGGTAATACCTCTGGTGTCACCTCTGGTAATTTCCTCTGGTATTACCTCTGGTAATACCAATTCCTTTGCAGTCACCTCACGTGGAATCTGCCCATCCTCAACACATCCTTCCACATTGCTCAGAGTTGTTATCATCATGCTGGTGCCCAGTGCCACTCCCAGCTCCCTGTGCTCTTGTGTTAAAATCCCTTTCCTCCTGAGCCTCAGTTCCCCAGCCATCACCCCAGTCTCTCCTACCATTACCATGGTTTCCAACCACCACCTGGCCTTTATTCATTCTGTCAATGGCCTAAATGATGGTTTGATGTTGATGGCTGTTGCGTCTGGCCCACAGCTTCCCCATTCATCCCGATCACCCCACGGGACTGCAGCATTCACAAGGGCCAGGACTACAATCGCCAGACTTCTCAGGTCCATGATCCTGCATGCCAAGTCTCTCTTCTCTTTGCATATAGCACTCGCTTCTATGCAACATTCAACAAACAGTAACCAGCATCTACCAGAGCCTACCATTCACTGTGCACTGGGAATGGTGCGGGGATACTCAAGTGAACAAATTCCCTGCCCTTGAGTTTATAATGTGAGAGGGTCACAGAGAAGAAGAACACGGAGAAACCCAATCTTGTGCGAAGAGTGGGGCAACAGAGCGCCTTCTCAGTGAAAAGCGTGGCCTGCGGTGTTGAGATGGTAGGTAACCCATCCGGGCTAGAGAAGGACCCATCAGTGGAGCCCATCAGAGGGATCCAACTCCAGTAGAAGACTAGGGGAAATTAGCATTAGCTACATAGTGTCTCACAAACCCTTTTAAGGGTTCTGATTAAGTCTTCAGATGAAGAAAACAGATTACCAACCAGTAATCAAGCTAGAAGCCCAGTCCTAAGCATAGGATCTTGCTCATCTCTGTAACCTGGCATCTAATATTATACAAGCTCACAGGAGGTGCAGGATAAATGTTTCCACAAAGAATTCATCCACGATGAACATAATGGCAGGATAAGAGATAGAAGGGAAAGCTACAGCACATCATTTACAGGGCAGCAAGCAGGGAGGCTAGATTCCTAAGTAAGACCAATTCTAGGTCCCACTTACCCTTGTTCATGTGCTCCTAAAATACTCTACTCTTGGTTTTCCAGGGACCAGGCCTGGCTGAGACTACAGGGGGGAAGTGATAGCATCAGGAGCTAGATGGGCACGAGACAATCATGGCTCACTCCAGCTCAGCCTAGCTCAGAAGCAGTATGTGGCAGTAAGAGGAACCTGAAGCCAATCCACCTTCCCAATGAAGCCTCTTCTACACGTTTTGTTGTGATGAGAACTGACCTTATCGGAATATGGACCACCAGACCCTAAAGCAGCACCTGCCCAACCTGGATCCCCGGCAGAATCCCCAGACCCACAGGAGTCTTCAGAGGTGACCAGGGAACTCGTGGGGGCGTTTTTATCATCCTTAAGTTTCAACATAATTTAAGGCTGTGCAGGCTAACCCAAGTGTCCTTGTTTTCAACTCAAATTAGAACCAACTCAGTGTGCTAACACCAGTCATGTAGATCAGAAACTTTGATTAGAGGTTATATGTGCATTTGATTAAATTTAAATGGAAAAATGAATCAAATATTTATCATTAGGTATAGTTTGCTTGACAGAATCTTTCAAAACATGTTGTACTTTGCAGGGAGTTAATAAAAGAGGTCCTTTTGGTGCAGAAAAGTTGAAATCATTTGACAAGAAGCAAGAAAATGCTTAGATATTTCATCAGCTTTTTACATGAGGCCAGAAGCATCTCATTCCTTGCCTGAGGAGGTGCTGAAATGTGTGTTAATCCCAGCCTCTTCTTCAGAGAACAGCGCAGCTTAGAGGAAGAGGCCGGTTTACAAATCAAGATGTACCTGACTTTCCTATACAAGCATGTCTGAAGGTAATCAAAGAGTTAATGAAGTGTCTTCTTCATAGAAATATTCAGCTGTAGCCCTTGCCCACCATTCTCCGTATCATTTAGTAAGAGAACACAAGCTTCAGATGTTAACAAACCTGGAGTTGAGACCCAGGTCTCCTATACGATGAGTACCTGACTTTGGACAAACGTAGCACGGAAAACATGCAGCTGCAAATATCAAAAATGGAACTTGAGAAACTCAACAGAAGACCATGGGAGGAAGGCCAGGGGGAAAAATAGATACAGACAGAGAGGGAGGAAGGCAAACCATAAGAGACTCTTAAATACAGAGAACAAACTGAGGGTTGATGAAGGGTGTGGGAGAGGGGAAAATTGATGATGGGCATTGAGGAGAACACTTGGGGATGAGCACTGGGTGTTGTATGGAAGCGATGAATCAAGGGATCTACCCCCAAAACCAAGAGCACATTGTACACACTTGTACGTTGGCCATTTGACAATAATTATATTTTTAAAAATGCCAATAGGGGCACTTGTACCCCAATGTTCATAGCAGCACTGTCAACAATAGCCAAATTATGGAAAGAGCCTAAATGTCCATCAACCGATGAATGGATAAAGAAATTGTGGTTTATATACACAATAGAATACTACGTGGCAATGAGAAAAAATGAAATATGGTCTTTTGTAGCAACGTGGATGGAACTGGAGAGTGTTATGCTAAGTGAAATAAGCCATACAGAGAAAGACAGATACCATATGGTTTCACTCTTATGTGGATCCTGAGAAACTTAACAGGAACCCATGGGGGAGGGGAAGGAAAAAAAAAAAAAGAGGTTAGAGTGGGAGAGAGCCAAAGCATAAGAGACTGTTAAAACTGAGAACAAACTGAGGGTTGATGGGGGTGGGAGGGAGAGGAGGGTGGGTGATGGGTATTGAGGAGGGCACCTTTTGGGATGAGCACTGGGTGTTGTATGGAAACCAATTTGTCAATAAATTTCATATATATAAAAAAAAATAAATAAATAAATAAAAATAAAAAAAATAAAAGCGCAAAAAAAAATGCCAATAAATGGTGGCTTAAAAACTGTTTTTTTTCTCAAATAACAGTAAGTCAGCTACAATAATCTCAAAACGGAACAATTCCATAAGAGCATCATCAAAAACTAGGCGCCAATGCAATTTCTGCTCCTATCTGAGTATGCATAGAAGTGTTCATCTTTTTGGTATGATCACTGTTACTCCTCTAGCCTTTGCATCCACATCCCAGGCAGGGAAAACAGGGTAGGGAAAGGGCAGAAAGGATGCACCAGCTGAATCTATTTTTATCAGGAAAACATTAGCTTATCTGGAAGCCTCATTCAGCAGATTTCTGCTTATGTGTATGTATTGGCACATTGCAGGGAGAGTCTGGATAATAGCCAACTGGAAAAGAATTAACATTTACTGAAGGCATATAATCAGTACATATACATAAGGATTTTCTTCAAATAGAAATAAAGACCTAAAATTATAAATTAATGACTCCTATCAAAACCCATCACATGTGTTAAAAACTAGTTCAGATGTTTGTTATAAATATAGTTAACAATACATTTAAATGGGTTAATAGGGGGGGAAGGAAGGCTAGAATGAAGGAAGGAAAAGGAGTTGGAGAAGAAATAAGGAGATGAAAGGAGAAAGGTAAGGAGAAAATCTCCTTGATCTCTTGTGTTGCTTTGAAATTGGTAAATAAAAGTAAAAGGAATCAAGCATTTTATCTGCCTTTTCTGTACAAAGCATATCTGAGCGTATTCAAAGCCATAATGAGGGGGTTCTCTCTATAGCAGTCTCCCAACTTCCAAGAGAAGTGAAGAGTGATAAAATTACGACCTAACATTTTGTGAACTCGAAAGATAATGGATCCAGGCAATGATGATGAAGTACTGCTCACATCACAGAAAGCCCATTAGATGCGAGGGAAAAATACACCACCATCTACAGACTGCGTTATTCTTGCCCAAAACTCCAACCTGAATCTATCAAGCTTCTAGATCTAACTACCAATTTACCAGAGATAGAGAGGCAGTGGAACATATTAAATGATGCCACAGGGAATCAACCAGCAAAGTCCAGAACATGAAAGGCAAGGTACAGGCCAAACAGTAGTTTTGCCACAAGTAAATTACAAGGGGAATAAAGACTAGTGAAAGACATGGAAGAGTTTCTTTTTAAAATTGAGGCATATCCAATAATAATTATGATACATTTATTTGACTGCCAATAGAAAGAACTATAAAAGAATATAAACTGGACGCCTGGGTGGTTCAGTGAGTTGCACGGCTGACTTCAGCTCAGGTCATTATCTCATGGTTAGTGAGTTCAAGCCCTGCATCAGTCTCGCTGCTGTCAGCATGGAGCCCACTTCAGATCCTCTGGCCCCTTCTCTCTCTGCCCCTCCCCCAGTCATACCCCTCTCTCCTCTCTTAAAAATGCATAAACATTTTTTTAAAGAACATATACTAATTGGAAGAATTTGAGCACTGACTCAGTATTTCATGGTTATAAGCAATTATTTTTAATTATGTAGATGTAAAAATAGTATTGTCATTATGTTTCCTTAAAGAGTACTTCCTTCTTAAAAACTTGCTGAAAATCTATATGGATTAAATTATATAATGTCCAGGATTTGCTCTACAATAATTCGGGGGACAGGGGGAGGATGGAGGAGGTGGTTGGAGGCACACGCGATATAACATTGGCCATGAGTTGATAACTTGAAATTGCCTCATGGGTACATGGAAGTCATTTATTATATTATGCTCTCTACTTTTTATATGTCTGAAATTTTCCATAATAGTTTTTAAAATGCTAAACCAACCTCAGAATGAATAGCATTAGGCAAAAACACCACTGAACTTAGCCCAAAGTGAAGAAGCCATTCCGAGCCAGTCATTTCCCTCAGAACTGATGACAATTTCTCCCCAATGCCCTATTTGAGGATCCTACAGTTAACATCAGAACCAGAGAGCCCTTAAGCAGAAAGCAAAAGTATAACAAAACCTATGATTTCCATGCAAGAACTCTCCTTATATCTTTTCTGTGTATCATCTTCACAAAACCCTGAATTTTAAAAATCTCTTTAGATGTTATTATAAATACATAAACTGTATGATCCTACCTTACCACAAAAATAAATGTATAATGTCCCTAAATGATCAAAGACAGGTAAATAGCTCCTGAGGGATGTTGACTTTACAGAGCTTCTTTTTTTCTCTCCAGGGAAGCTCCAGGTTTACACATTCACATATATTTTCACATAATTATGAGATGTTAAAGAAAAGAAAATGTGACCACAGAGAAGTAAGAGCATTTTCAATATATTCCAAATTAAATTTGTCCATTCACTTAGTCAACAAATATTCGAGTTGCCTACACTCCACTGAGCATTGTCCCAGGGTCTAAGAAATGGTGCTGAGGAAAAACAAAAGGTACATCTTTTGCCAGGTAGAATTCCCAGCATGGAGAGACCTCAGGAGACAGAGCATAACCAAAAACACCTATGAGTTAGTGTAAATGGCAAACGAAGTTCATAGTAGTACTGTTCTCAATATCAAAGAGGCAGAATGAGCCCAACTGTCTATCAACAGGTGAATGTAAAAAATAATGTGGTAAATACATATCATGGAATATTATTTGACCTTAAGAAGAAAGGACAAGGACACCCTGGCACCTGGTACAGATAGATGGATGAACCTTAAGAACATTATACTAAATGAAATAAGCCAATCACAAAAGGACAAATACCGTATGAGTCCACATATATGAGGTATTTCGAATAGTCAAGTACATGGAGATGGAAACTAGAACAATGGTTGCCAGCGCTCTTGGGACACTCATTCTAGGGGAAGCCAGACCTTATAAGTGGTCCAACAAGTCTGAGCCCACCAAACTGGGGAGGTCACTTATAGGTACTCTGGTTGTCAGATTTCATTGAGCTCCTGGTCAACAGTCAGTGCTAACGTGGCAGCCAGGTGCGGGAGCCATCTTGGAAATGCATCTTCTGGCTCCATTCTGGTCACCAGCACTGTCACCATGAGGAGCAGAAATAAGTCATCCCCATTGAGTCCTGCCCCAAAGAAAATAATAGCTAATTGAGCAAAATAACTGATTACCATTGCTCTCTTATGGCACTAAGTTTTGGTGGGGTTTATACGACTCTGCCCACCATCACATCAGTGGAGAAATGAAGACTGACAGAGATTAATGCAACTTGCCTAGGGTCACAGAGCTAGTGAGCACAGCAGCTGGAATTAAAACCAAATCTCTCTGGCCCAGAACCTGGGCTGATTCTTAAATCTCATTGCTGCCACACTTCTGGTCACATCCCAAAATTAAACTGCTGTTTCTATTTCAAATCTTGCACCTTATCCCAAAACATGTCTGCAAACCCAACCTCAAACACATGCAATTTGAAAGTAATCTATTTTGCTTAAAAGCAGCAATTTGCCAGTAAAACATGGAGATTTGCAAGCGCTTGCAAAGTTGTGTGTGTGTGTGTGTGTGTGTGTGTGTCCCATCCCTCTTCCCAAGCGGTAGGGAATTGATAGGAAATTAAAAGAGACAACTTCCATTTTCTTTCAAGAGAGATTTATGACCACTGTCTACAGAATTTCAAGCTGTGAAGTGAACTGTAAAACAAAATGTTTTAAAATAATATGTTTAAAGCAAAGCA
This sequence comes from Lynx canadensis, assembly GCF_007474595.2. Lineage (NCBI taxonomy): Eukaryota > Metazoa > Chordata > Mammalia > Carnivora > Felidae > Lynx > Lynx canadensis. The sequence continues at coordinate 196,121,085 of NC_044306.2, forward strand.
GTGTTATGTGCAATTAATGTAAAAAATATCAGAAGTGATAGTTGCTGAGAAAAAGTAAAAGTAGAGAAATACGACTTACAAGGGTACTGGCATTTCGTGAAGCACTAATCCATCAGCAAGGAGCATGAATCAAGGAGATAATCAGGTATATTAAGGACTTCAGAGCAACTTCTTACTAATCAGACATCTCAAAGTGGAACTCAATCCCTTTGTCACTGCCTTCAGCCAGCCCTTAGGATTGTGCCCTTACCCCCCCCCCCGAACCCCTCCTTAGCTGGTCACTCTGTCCCCAGCCTCACCACCAATTTTACACCAACATCCCACACTCCAACCCATACCCCATTCCCTCTGCTAGGAATGCCCATCATCTGCCCCTGGCCAGGATAAATCTTGCTCATGCTACGGATTTCCACTTACGTGCTAGCTCCTCACTGCATCCCCTGGGGTGTTTTCCAATCAGAAACAGGGTACTTTTCTATGAACTCCCACAAAACAGCAAACTTAATTCAGGCAGCTCTCCGGCCAGCTTGTCAACCCGCATTTACCCAGCATACACTACATAAACACATCATTCTAGGCACTGGAGATATTATAGAGAACGAGGCAGGATATTTCTGCTTTGAGAGATAGACCTGAAATCAGTGCTTCTCACCTGGGGATGATTTTCCCCTGGGGGACACTTGGCATGTCTGGAGACATACTTTATTGTCATGCCTGGGAGGGGTGCTCCCGGCTTCTAGTGGGTACAGCCCAGGGATATTGCTAAACATCCTAGAGCTCACAGGATGGCCCACAACAGAATACGATCTGGTCCAAAATGTCAGTAGTGCTGAGGTTGAGAAGACCTATTCTAAACAACCAATCAATAAATATGATCATTTCAGGGACTGCTGAGACACAGAAAAAATAAATAGGAAAATATGGTAGAGAACTGGGGAAGAGAGGAGGAAGCTGCCTAGAGAGGGGGGTGAGGGAGATGGAGAAGCCGAGATTCCAACTCAACCAGTCTGGCTTGAGCCCATGGTCTATCTACTGCCTCTCCTGATGTTACAATAAACCTGCTGGCTGAGTGCCTGCTGAGTGCCAGGACTGGCCCAGAAACACACATTCTACTCACCATCTCATCTCATTTGATCAGCCTCTTGATGTGAATTCCTCATTTCCCTAAACTGAAGGTAACTTGGGAACATGCGTTTCTTATAAAATGCTCAGCACAGCCATGCACATGAAGGAAGGAAGGAAGGAAGGAAGGAAGGAAGGAAGGAAGAAGGAAGGAAGGAAGAAGGAAGGAAGGAAAGAAGGAAGGATAGAAGGAAGGAAGGAAAGAAGGAAGGAAGGAAGGAAGGAGGGAAGGAAGGAAGGAAGGAAGGAAGGAAGGAAAGAAGGAAGGAAGGAAGGAAGGAAGGAGGAAGGAAGGAAGGAAGGAAAGAAGGAAGGAAGGAAGGAAGGAAAGAAGGAAGGAAGGAAGGATGGAAGGAAGGAAGGAAGAAGGAAGAGGAAGGAAGGAAGAAGGAAGGAAGGAAAGGAAGGAAGGAAGGAAGGAAGGAAGGAAAGAAGGAAGGAAGGAAGGAAGGAAGGAAGGAAGGAAGGAAGGATAGAAGGAAGGAAGGAAAGAAGGAAGGATAGAAGGAAGGAAGGATAGAAGGAAGGAAGGATAGAAGGAAGGAAGGAAAGAAGGAAGGAAGGAAAGAAGGAAGGAAAGAAGGAAGGAAGGAAGGAAGGAAGATGGATGGAAGGAAGGAAAGAAAGAAGGAAGGAAGGAGGGAAGGAGAGAGGGGGTAAGGAAGGAGGGAGACAGAGAAGGAAGGAAGGAAGGATGGAAGGAAGGAAGGAAGGAAGGAAGGAAGGAAGGGGTGATCTTTGCAGAGCATGGATGAGACACTCAGGAGCTGACCTCTGCCAGCCTGAAGGTGATGGAGGGTAACGCATGCACTTCTTGTGGCTGCTGTAACAAAGTGCCACAAGCTGGGTGGCTTTACGCAACAGAAATGTATTCTTTCACAGTTCGAGACAGCAGAACTCCAAAATCAAGGTATCAGCAAGGCTATGCTCTCTCTCTAGGAAGCGCTGGGTAGAATTTTTCTTTGCCTCTTTTCTGGTTTCTGGCAGTGGCTGGTGACCCTTGCTGTCTCTGGCTTGCCGGTGCGTCACCCCCATCTCTGCCTGTGTTGTCACATGGCGTTCTCCCTGAATGTCTCTGTCTCTTCTTATAAGGACACCCATCATGTGGGAAAGAGCCTACACCAACTACCTCGTTTTAACCTCATCACATCTGCTAAGACCCTACATATCCAACTAGGGTCACATGCACAGAGACTGGGGGGTTAGGGCTTCAATATATCGTTTGCGGGGATACCGATCAGTCCGTAACAAGTAGAAGGGGCAAGAGGGAGGGAACACCAACTTTCATAGGCCTGAAGTGGTCCGGCTGCAAGTGAGAACCACAGCAGCCAAGGCCAATCTCATAAAAGTGGCCGTAAGGCACTTCATAAAATCAGAGCCAGCTGCAGCGGGGAAGAAGCACCAGCATTATGACATCGGTGACCCTGACACTGCAACTGGCCAGCCCAGGCAGACAGAGCACATCCCTCACCTCCTCTCTGCTTTGGTCCCTCATCCAGATAGTAAAAACTGGCAATAAACCCTTGCATTTTCCCAGGGCTCGCATGACCAAGCACCCTCCACAGACATGAGCTGCCCGCTAACCTGTGAGGAGGCAGGACCAGGGTTGTTGCCCCAACTCTGAAAGCCTCAGCTTCCTCATCTGTCAGGCATTAACTACAATACCAATCCTTACCTGCTGGGCTAGGATCCTGTGAGGTAACGTATGGAAAAATCTGAATCATAGTGGGGACTCAATGAATCTTTTGTGACCAAATCAGTAAACGACCTGGCACAAATATAATTTAAGTCTCTCCTTCTGGACTCACAGGTTTCCTGAATTTTTTAAGGTTTTTTTTTTTTTAATGTTTATTTATTTTTGAAAGAGAGAGAGAGGGGCAGAGCACAAGTGGGGGAGGGGCAGAGAGAGAGAGACAGAGACAGAGAGACAGAGAGAGACAGAATCTGAAGCAGGTTCCAAGCTCTGAACTGTCAGCACAGAGCCCGATGCAGGGCTCGAACTCACAAGCCGTGAGATCATGACCTGAGCAGAAGTCGGACGCTTAACTGACTGAGCCACCCAGGTGTCCCCTGAGTTTTAAATACAGTGACACAAGTCCACATCCTACATGTTTCTGCATGAAAGGCAGGCCCCCTGTATACGTCTGTGGATTGGATTGGGGGAGAAGGAATTTCTGGTGCATGTAGCCTCCCATGTGTGGCCTCTCTCCTCCTGTTCCAAATGCCTCCTCCCAGGTTCCTCCAGCCTGTGTTGGCATCATGCATATATTCCTGCTGGCTGACTTCTGTTCTCTCTACATCTCCTCACCCCACGGAAGATGGAGACAAAGCATCCAAACACAATGCTGTTCTGTGAGGCTGGTGGTCCTGAGAACTTCACGAACATGCAAAGTCCTTGCAGTATGAGGTAGAAGAGAAATTCGCTCTAGGGCATCCATCACTGCTTCTAAAGCTCATCGGTCAAGACTTCCCAGGCCCTCTCTCTCCCGGGTGTACGCCTCCTGCCATGTTGTCGGGACCTGGATTCTCCCAACAGATCACCTCGCCCATCACCTGTACCCCACCCACCCCAGTTGGGCGGGTGCCAACTCTCGTCCTCACCCGGTTCGCTGACTCCCACCCCCCGAGTCTCTAAGATCCCTATTAAGAACCTGAAAAATCCTATTGCTGTGTGATATGAAAAGGTTTTAGATCCCTCTGGTCAATCTCCCCACTCCAAAGTATCCTCAGGGTCCTTATCTTTTGTAGCCAAAGAGTTCATTGAATAACAATAAAGCAGAAATTCTGCTAGGAAATGTAACTGGAGAGGTGGGGCTGGGGCAGAGTGGCAGAGGGACAGGGCTGAGGGCAGTGTGGAACACACTCGGGTAGAGAAAACTGTGGCACTATCAGTGAGCATGTCCATCATGTAGATGGGCTACAGCTAAGGGGAGACATTGGAAACAGTACACAGGATGGGTAAGAGTGTACTGGTGTTCAAAGCCATTACATGAGTCTACCCAAAGAGCACTCATGGAGAATAAAAGCGGATCAATGCCAGAACTGGGGTGGCATGACATTTTCCAGGTTTTAATTTTTTTTTTAAGTTTATTTATTTTTGAGACAGAGAGAGACAGAGCATGAACGGGGGAGGGTCAGAGAGAGAGGGAGACACAGAATCGGAAGCAGGCTCCAGGCTCCGAGCCATCAGCCCAGAGCCCGACACGGGGCTCGAACTCACGGACCGCGAGATCGTGACCTGAGCTGAAGTCGGCTGCTTAACCGACTGAGCCACCCAGGCGCCCCCCAGGTTTTGGAACTAAACATCCCACGTTACAGAAAACGCCTCGATCCCAGGCAGTTCAGAACCCACCGTGCAGGCAGCAGGAAATAAGGGGGAGATGATTTGCCCAAGGTCATCTAGCCAGTTGGCTGAGAAACCGTGCCCAGAACCCAGACTTCCTAACTCCCAGGTACTTCCTTCACCATCTGCAGGACAAAAACTAAATTGAAGGAAACAAGTAGGAAAGTGAAGGCCTAGGGTCCAAATCCTAGACATCTGACTTACTAGGTATATGACTTCGGCAAACGGTGACTCTCTCTGAGCGTTACTTCCCCACCTAAGAACACAAAGGTAATCCATGTCTATTCCCTAATCCCAGGAAGAAACGTAAGATCAAATAAAAACACAGAGGTGATGAAACGTGAAGACTCTGTAGGCAAGCTGATGAAAGAGGGAAAGAACCGTGGGCGAATGTACCTTCCCCTGACTTGGGAATCTAAGCCCAGGGGAGCTGGACTCTCTTGGCCCAGACTTCACACCGGTTTGAAAAGTTGAACCCTCACTAGAGTGTCCTCGCCACTCCTTGGAAAAATATGGTCCCACTACTAAAACTGTCTGGAGTAAAATATGTTTCTCCCAGAAAATGCCAGTGGATTTATCACGACCGGGCCATTCATCTGTGAAAAAGCAGAATGGCATTTATTGCCAATCGCTCCCTTTATGGGAGAAAAGAAACAGGGAGCCTAATAAGCTTGGTTAATTTTTTTCTTTTATGGCTCCAGCAACTGCACTAAATATTCCATCTGCTTTCCTTATGCAGTTTGGAGGTGGCTCTGAACTTCGGAAGTGTTTCGAGGAAGATTCCAGCAGAGCCACATGCTGCAGCCTCAGGAGGAGACGTTGGGTAGAAAGGGGCTCTGAGAAGCAACCCCAGTAAACACGTCTGCTGGCAGTTACAGGATCACTGATCAGTTTACAGCAAGATGCCACTTTCAAAGATCCGTCGGTCAATGGGCAAGCTATCTGTAGTGATTTGGCGGAAATAATTCTGAAATACCTTGGGCTTTGTAGTGAAATAGAAAAGCAGTGTAGGTTTCTGAAGGAAAGGGCTCTGAAGGTACACGGAGGTCTGAGCCCCAACACTAGTTAATTGTGTTCACTTGGTTGACATCAGGGGACCTCACAAGGCCTATTGCAAGTGTCCTCCCTTCAACATCCCACCACACCCAAATATCCACCCTGATGCTTCTGCTAATTTCATTCACCCCCCACCCCCACTTAAGGAGTTAGAGAGCATCTGCTATAGATGACTTTCTCTGGAGCACAGCACTGCACAAACAAACAAACAAACAAAAAATCAAAGGTGTTGTTTTTAGATCCCAGCTCTACCATTTAAATGAACTTCCTGAGATGATGGGAATATTCTCATATGCACCTTCCAATATGGTAGCCGTGAGCCACGTGTAGCGAATGAGCACTTGAAATGTGGCTGGGGTGACTGGTGAATTGAATTTTTAAGTTTATTCCATTTTAATTAGCGCAAATGTAAATCTAAATACCCATACGTGGCTAGTGGCTATCACATTGGGCAGTTCACATCTAGCTTGTTTGAGCCTCAGCAACTTCATCTGTAAAGTATATCCTGTGCCAGGTCGCCTTGAGGATCATATGTTATAATGTATGGAAAGCCCCTAGACTTGTGCCCAGCATGGAGTGAAGGCTGGTAAGACAGTAAAGTGGGACCCTTCATGGATCTGTCTTTATTTGGCCGTGGAATCGTACTTTGAGGTGTGATATTAACTGGGGGTGTCAGGCAGCATACAGATTCCGACCAGCAGTTGTCCTGAGGCCACAAGAAAGCAATCCATCTTTTAGAGACCTTTTCCATCGGTGGCCAAGAATGTTCTGCATGAGGAAACCTACTAGCTGCTCCATGTGAGCGAATATTTACAGGAAGTTAGAAAATGCTGACTTTAGCTAAGGAAAATGCCCCTCTGTGGAGTTTCATGGCCAATTAATGCTCTGGGATTTCCTTGAGGGGGTTTATAGATAAAGGCTACTAACTAACTATACAAGTGCATTCTTAATCATGTTCTCACAAACTGGAGGTTCTATTCGAGATATGGCACTGGAGAGCTTCCAATGGGCAAAGGCGAGCTCTTTTACGTGTGATATTGTTAGAAAGAACTTCCCCATGGTGCGCCAAAATCCAGAGGAGAAACATGGTATCTCAGAAGAGTTTTGAGCTCTGATGTTTTCAACTCCGAGCTTCAGACTCTTCAGACATAAAAGGGGGATGGTGAAAATGTAGTGTAGGGTTGTTGGGAAGACTAAGCTAGACAGAGATGCGGTGTCGTGTGTTCCATTCCGTTCCTCCCACTGGCTCTGCTTCTTCAGCTCTGGAAGCAAGCTAAAGGTGGCTAATTTCTCACAGTGTCTGTCCCCACAGTGGTGATAGCGGTGGTAGCAGAAGTAGTCACACAACTATCGTCGTAACTTGTGTTTTTACTAATATTATCACTCCTAATAATTCTTCCACAGACTTGTGAATACATAGACACGGGCCATCTTCCTTTGCCAGCCTCGGCGACCTTGCCTCCATTGATCCCTCTTGTGTGTTAGAGTTTCAGATGCCCCATGGTCTTAAAAATTCAACGAGCATGAACTGCTGTGCTGGAGACCAGATGACACTTGGAACTGCAATGTAGCTCACATCTGGAACCTGTCCTTCCCTCCAGCTTCACTTTCTATGCGGTTAGTGGTGGCGGTGGTCGTATTACAAGCAACATATAACATTGAGTTTTTAAGATGACCATGAATCAGGCACTATGATAAGTGCTGAGCATAGATGTTTAATCTCCACCAATAGGTGTTTAGTCTCCAAAACCACGTTGGGAGGTAGGTATTATTATTGCCTACAGATAGGAAAACGGAACAAGACAAGTAACCTGTCCAAAAAGATATAAATGAAGTTGGGAATAAATCTCTTTCCTACTGCATAATAGAGGGTATTAAAAGTGTAAACTCCGAAGTCAGCCCTGAAGGGTTTCTATCCCAAAGGCAGAGACACTAGCAAGAGATTATTATATAGTAACAGTCCCAGCAAGAGACAAGGGGACCTCGACCCAAGAGTGGAAAAAGAGAGGATCAGGTGAGTGGATTCACAGGACTCGGGTCTTGATGGGGTGGGAGATGACAAGATCTCTTACTAACAGGAATGCGCTAAAGAAGGATAGGAAGAGATAGAGGAAGGATAGCAAAGCCAGTGCCCGTCATGGGGAATAGGTTCCTGAAAATTTGCAAAATGCTGAAACGTCAAGACCCTGGAGGAGAGAACTCAAATGCTTTTAAAAAGAAAGGATACGAGGGGTGCCTGGGTGGCTCAGTTGGTTAAGTGTCTGACTTCGGCTCAGGTCATGATCTTGTGGTCCATGAGTTTGAGCCCTGCGTTGGGCTCTGTGCTGACAGCTCGGAACCTGAGCCTGTTTCAAATTCTGTGTCTCCCTCTCTCTCTGCCCCTCTCCTGCTCACACTCTCTCTCTCTCTCTCTCTCTCTCTCTCTCTCTCTCTCTCAAAAATAAACATTAAATTTTTTTTTCAAAAAAAAGGATATGAAACTAAACATACTCTTACCATGCTATCCAGCAATCTTGCTCCCTAGCATTTACTCAAAGGAATTGAAAATTTATGTCCGTACAAAAACTTGTACATGGAAGTTTACAGCAGTTTAATGCCTATTTGCCAAAAACTCTGAAGCAACCAAGATGTCCTCTAGTAGGTGAATGGGGTAAATTGTGGAACACTTAGACAATGGCTTAGTACTCAGTACTAAAAAGAAATGAGCTATCAAGCCACAAAAAAGACACAGAGGAACCTTAAATGCATATTACTGAAAGGATGCATACTTTATAATTCCAACTATATGATATTCTAGAAAAGACAGAACTATGGAGACACTAAAAAGATCAGAGGTAGGGGTTTGGGGGAGGGATAGGTAGGGGAGGAAGAGATGAATAGAGCAAAGAGAATTTTAGGGAAGTGAATATACTCTGTATGATATCACAATGATAAATATATGCCATTATACATGTGCCAAACTCATAAAATGTATAACACCGAGAGTAAACCCTGGACTTTGAGTGATTATGATGTGTCAGCGGAGGCTTATACTTGGTTTAAAAAATAAAAAGTACATTTCTGGTGAGTGATGTTGATAAGGTGGAAGGAGATGTATGTGTGGGGTCAGGAGATACACAGGAAATCTTCTCTCGACTGTGTTATAAACCTAAAACTGCTCTTAAAAATTAAGTCTCTAAAAATTAAGAAAACAAAAACAAAGAAAGGACAATCACCTACAGAAAAATAAATTTGACGCTTGGGTCATCAGAATGAGCATTATTCCCAGAGACCTGGCTCTCAGGTCCCTACCTCATTAGCCATTTTTCATTTTGTAGCCTTCCCTCTGCCCTTTAAACATGCTTATCTCCAAGACAAAGTTGCAACCTCTTCTAGTGGTCCAGAGAACTCCATTTTGACCCCCACATCTGGTCCTGTCCTCTGCTCAGTTCCACTTTGGACCTCAGTACCTGAAGTGGATTTTATAAAAACCATGGGTAAACATCAGGGTTCTGCATTTGGCGTGAAAGTGTTTTCCATATTTCTTAACCAGTCAAGAGCCACTGGTATTCACTGAGCACCTACTATGAGCCAGGCACTGCTGTAGCACTTATATTTATTAACTACTTTACTCCTTACTTGACCTGGTGAGATAGGTACTATTAACCACCCCAGTTTTATACATGGGGATACAGAGATCAAGTAACTTGTTAAATACTAAATAGTTAAGCCAGAATTTGAACCCAAGCAGCCTGATGTCAGAACCTATGATTTAAAGCATTTGGTATATTTTTTATTCAGTTCATCAAGATTGTTGAGCACTTAGCATGTGTCTTTCAACGTGTGAGGGACTATAGCTTCCACTTTAAATAAGACAAAGTATCAAAGCATCATAGAAAAGCAGAGTTCAGATCCCACATCAGACAGGTAAATTGACACCCAAGGAAAGACAGTGACTTATCTAAGGTCATTTTGCCATGATAAAACCTAATTCAAGCTTCAGTCTCTCATTTCACTGCACTTTCAATGATACAAAGCAGTACATGAAAATCCTTTGAAAAAAATCTACTCTACAAGTTCACGATATATTTATTACTGTTAACATTCCTCTCCCACAAGGTAAAATGTTTCTCACACAATAGGTGGCCGACAGATATGTTTAGACTATAAAAAAGTGGACCTAGGAACATAATTTAAAATTCAAGGTCTTAGGTAAGAAAGGCCTTTTTGGAAATATATAGAAAGGCATTTTTGCAGGGCCAACATTCCATTAGTACTCCAAATCATTAATCATATTTTGTGCTTCAAGTCAACCCAATGCCTTTGCCTGTAAACTTTTAACAGATTGGAAACAGGTGACCTGCTTCCTGGACTCTCCTTCAGTAGTGAAGCACTTGGGAAAAACTGCAGGGGGTAGAAACTCAGGTCCAGGCTAATGAGGCATTGTGGAATCAGCTGATGTGTCATAGGAGCTCACAGCTCAGACCAAAGAAGCCAATCAGGGAAACAAGATGATAGCTTAACAGAGTAGAAAACTAAAGTTCCCCCAGGGGCTTTGGGCACAGTGGCCGAACAAAGACTAATGGAAGTGGAAACCAAACTCATAATTTACAACCCCCAAATTCTATGGCCTTAACCAAATATCTTCATTCTAAAGAGATGATTCCATTATGAAGGGAAAATAATCCAGAGCTAATCAAAACACATCTATTGATCAACTGCCTTTTCTCCGGAACTAGACTGAGTATCTTGAGATTTCATAATAAGTGTTGGACATGATTTCACCCACTCAGAGTGTCTATCTATGTCGACAATTAGCATTAGAAATATTTTGGAGAAATCTCTAAGGGCCCTTTCAATTCTTGCATGATTCTGCATTGATCCTAAAGCCACATAAAAGAATGGCTAAGAACATGGACTGGGGAACCAGATTCTGGAGCTTCGAATCCTATCTCTGACACTTACTAGCTTGATCTCAGGCAAACTACTATCTTTCTAAGCCTCGATTCCCCCTTCTGTAAAATGGAGCAATATTAGTACCTCAAGCGTTGTTGCAAAGATTAAATGAGTTAGAATCTGTAAAGCCCTATGTGATGGTTGAGCATGCGCTAAGCATTTTGTCCATACTCATTATGTCTCTATAGACTGGAAAACCAAGGCTGACAAGTGTCTTACAGTGTCGGTGTAAGAGTGAGAAGCTCAAGGCCTGTTGCTGTGATCACATGCCAGAAGGGATGCTTCTTCCTTTGACCCCTTCAGGATTGCAGAAGGAATCCTCAAGCTACCCCACCAGCACTGGAAATGGGCAACTCTACTCAACTGCTTGGGGTAGGTACTTGTTTGGATGTAATAATCTGTTTTTAATCTTGTGTGTAAATGAATACAGAGGTTAGTCACTGGGTGCATATTAATCTAAAATAAATGAATACATTTGAATTAATCAGATCTTCAGTCTATGTAAATTGATGATTTATAATGATATTAGCACAAATTGCAACGATAAATCATTTTAAAATTAGAATCACTGTTCCTTAAGGCAGCAAGGACTCTGGAAATTTGAGCATAACTTGTGACAACTTTAAAATGTAGATTGGTCTGGCTGTAGCTTGAGGGCAGAAGCAAGGGGCCAGAAGACCAGAGGGCAATGTTGAAGCACATCCTATGAAGGGGCAATGATAATGGGATCTACAAGGTCACAAAAATAAGAAAAGAGCAAGAGAAAGTCAAGGAAACAGACACATTCTGCATTTCACAGTTTATTTTCTGGCTTGGGACGGAAGACCTTGAGACTTTGATTCAATTCACTGCAACAAGGAGAAAGTAAATTGAGGCAGCCTAATGAAAAAGAAAGATTTCAGGGGGTTCCTCCACTTACTGATGAGTTAGGGCAAACTAACTGCCGAGGCTGGAAATTTCATCTGAAAAGTGGGCTTCATCATCTCAACTTTAAAGTACTGCTACAAGAATTAAATAGCACTGGATGCTAAGTGAAAATCCCAGTTTATAAAGAACTGAGTAGTAATTCAAAAAATGGAGTCAGACTGCCTAGGTACAAATCCTGGCATTGCCACTTGCTGGCTGTAAGACTTTCAGATAACTCTATAGTCTTTCTGAGCCTTTATTTTCTCCATTATGGAATGGGAATAACATTAGAGCCAGTCTCTTAGAATTGGTAAGGGAATTAAATTGTTTTTCACATGTATTTATTTTTGAGAGAGAAAGAGAGACAGAGCACAAGTAGGGGAGGGGTAGAGAGAGAATGAGACACAGAATCCAAAGTGGGCTCCAGGCTCTGAGCTGTCAGCACAGAGCCCGACGCGGGGCTCGAACTCATGGATCATGAGATCATGACCTGAACCAAAGTCAGATGCTTAACTGACTAAGCCACCCAGGTGCCCCAGGATTAGTAAGAGAATTAAGTGTAAACATGCAGGTCCTGTAACTAAGGAGATACTTGGTGAATGTTAGCTGTTAGTATAAATGATTGTCATTGACATTACCATGAATTCTGCGTGGTGATATCGTGGAAAACTGACCTAAGAAGAAAGGAACTATGATGAGCACACCAATGGAAGAGAGAATAAGTGGCCAGAGAATCGAGAGGAGGAGGAAGCAAGTATCTGTACAGCAGGGAGGCAAATGTACAGCATCCAGACTTAATCCTCTCCTCGTGCAAGAAAGACACTGCTGACCACATAGGATATCTCCCCTGTCACCCCCTAGACTGTCACTCTTCTCACATGTACAAGGTTAGAGAACTGCCTAAAGACAGCGTTACCTAAAGGTAAAAAACTGAGCAATATTTTGTACAACAAAGGGGTCAGAATCACTCCGGGCTTCCTCTCGTGGGAATGAGCCATGAATAAAAGATAATTAAGGTCTGTGATGAACTGAAATTTGCCCTAGTGTCCAAAGCTGTGATTCTCATCTGTAACTGTTTCTAAATAAAGTACCAATGCCCTGGAATCCCTTCAGAATTTTTGAACCATCTGGCTGATGGAATCACTTCGGAGCCTTAAAAAGAAGATCCCAAGATGAGTGTAGAACATTGCTCCATAACCATCATAGGTGGGAAAGGAGAGTGAATAAGAAAGAAACTGTGGCAAGAAAGCATCATTAATTACAAGTTTGTGAACCACAAGAAAATCTTTGTACACATGTCACAGAAGGACTTACTGAGGCCATTCTTCTAAGGGCTTGGGATGAGGACGTAACCACTTTTTTATGAGCTGAGTATTTGTGTCCCCTCAAAATTCATATATCGAACTCTTAACCTTCAGCAAAATGGTTTTTGCAGATAGGGTCTCTGGGAGATAATTAGGTTTAGATGATGTGTTATAAGTTTAGGGCCCTCATGATGCAATCAGTGCCCTCATAAGAAGACGAAGTTGTAAGGGGCGCATGGGTGGCTCAGTCGGTTGAGCTTCCGACTCTCGGTTTCGGCTCAGGTCATGGTCTCATGATCTCACAGTTCGTGGGTCTGAGCCCCACATCGGGCCTCACACTGACAGGGCGGAGCCTGCTTGGGATTCTCTCTCTCCCTCTCTCTCTGCTCCTGCTTATTAAAAAATAAGAGGAAGTTGTAAGTGCCCTTATAAGGGAATCTTACCTTGTTCTTGGACTTCCCAGGCTCCAGAGATAAGTAATAAATGTCTGTTGTTGAAGTCACCCAATCTAGCAGCCTGGGCAGACTCACTGTTATTCTATAAACAGCACTTGCCAGAGTTAGGGTAGCAATTGAGGAACATCACACACCATCTTTAAATTACAATCCTCTTGTGTGTATAACTGTGCCTGTATGCACGCAGACACACGCATGCACACACACACACACACACACACACACACACACGCATTCATGACATATGCAAACATATTTGACTGTAAGTTGCAAAATCACAACATTAACCATTTATCCTTTCCCCTTCAAAATCACACTTTCTCAATTATCTTACAATTTACAATACACAAAAATATAATGCTTTCCTCTAGCCAAAAATTTTCTCCCCCTGACAATCAATTTATAGCCAGCCTATCCACCACCAAATTGTTCCTCATAATGCATAACTACTATAACTTTGAGGCACTGATTCTAAATCATCAAATCATCACTAAATAAACTATTTCTAAAAGGGTCAAAGCAGATCATGGAAAGGACACTAGAATTTTCAAAGGCACACAGCACATTTGTTCAAAGATAACCTCTTAGGAAAACACTCAACATGGGTCCAAGGAATCATGCACAAGATGTTCATTACATCACCATTTGAAATGATATCTAAAGTTAGGAAACAACCTATATATCCCTCAACAGGGGAATGGGTGGGCAAAGGTGTTTTGCCTTGTTTTGCTTTTAATGTGGTGGCTTTATAAATGTTAGGTGTCCGAAAAGTATTCTTGACTGAAAAGAAAACCTTGGTGGGTATACAAACATGACATTTTTTATGTCAAATAAAACACAAATATGGGGCTCCTGGGTGGCTCAGTCGGGGAAACATCTGACTTTGGCTCAGGTCATGCATGATCTCCTGGTTCATGGGTTTGAGCCCTGTGTTGGGTTCTGTGCTGACAGCTCAGAGCCTGGAGCCTGCTTCGCATTCTGTGTCTCCCTCTCTCTGCCCCTCTACCACTCGTGCTTTGTCTTGCTCTCTCAAAAGTAAATACACGTTTAAAACTAAATACATAAATACATAAATAAACAAACCACAAACACAAAATAACACTCTGTGTCGTATACATAAATACATAAATAAACAAACCACAAACACAAAATAACACTCTGTGTCGTCTATGGAGACACTTTGGCAAATGCCTCAAAAGAACGGGAAAACTGAATAACAAAGTAACCAAAGTTGTTTACTTTGAGAAGAAGGGAAATTAGGCTAGAGAGGAGATGGAAAAAGGGCATTTCGACCTGTATAAAACTCCAGTTTTAATAAGGATGCATATATATACATATACATATATATGTGTGTATATGTGTATATATACACACATTATTATTAGATAGTAAAAATACCAACTTTTTAAAGAAAGTACATAAAGTCACCCAGGCCACTTGCAATATTGCAGTGCAGTTCTCATGCTAACCGTGCAGAGGAAATGTAGATTCCGCGGGTTAGAGGCACAGTCCCCAACTAGACTGCCCACACTTCAGACACCTGCCACAAATTTGGGAGTTCCCAGGCCACCTGCACTTCTGACCAATTCACTACACATCCAGAGCTTCCCATGACACCCCTCAGTTTTGATAATTTGCTGAAACAACTCACGAACTCTACCCTTATGACTACAGTTTTATTATAGAGGATATAAATCAAGACCAGGCGAATGAAAAAACACAGGGCAAATTCTAGGAGGGTCCTGAAGGCAGAACTTCTTGCTCTCAACCTGTGGAATCAGGATATGTCACCCCTCTGGCACACTGATGTTTTCACCAACCAGAAAGCTGTCGCGTTCAAAAGTTTTACTGGGGACTTGTTACGAGGGCATGCTTGTTGGACTCATTGGCCACATGACTGAAGGCACTCTCCAGCCCCTCACTCCCCCCCCCCCCCCCCCCCCCCGCCGGTTACTGAGAGATCTGGCTCAAAGCCCCAACCCTCTAATTACCCGGTTTGCCTTTCCAACAGGACCAGCCCATGATCTGAGTCACCTCACTAGCATAAACTCAGGTATGTCTGAGAGGCTCATAAATAACAGGCTCTTATTACTGAAGAAATTCCAAGGATTTAGAGTCTCCTTCCCAGAACTAGAACAAAGGCTCGTCACATTCTTTATTATATAGTACCCTTCTTCTGGTGCCAAGCACAACTGCTCCTAACACATTTCGGGCTGCTGGATCTGTAAAGCGTCGAGGAGGCATAACCTATTAAATGTGAGCTCACATGTTACAGAAGAAGGAACATGTTAGATGTGACTAGAGAAACCACTCTGCGTTATCTATGTACATGTTATAAAACTGATTTTGTTCGCATACGTATAAATTTTCTTCTCTATTCTCTTTATTACTCTATTTTATTATTATATTATTATCATATTATTATATATTATTATTATATTATTATTATACTCTACTATCATATTCTCTGTATTACTCATCGTTGTAGTCACATTTTGGTTAAACGTAAGTTTATTCTGTAATACGTTGTGGTATTCCAATCTAATGCAAAAAAAAAAAAAAACAACCACAGAAATTTGTCTTCTATCTTCCCCTAAGTTTTCCGTGTAGCAGTGCTAATGCCACGAGCACCAGCCAAGTGGAGAAGAGCTTTAGTTATCAAGCCAGATCAACCTGGATTCAAATCCCAGGTCCGCCTCACACTCTGACTCAGTCCAGCTCCGCATCTCTCTTACTGGCACAGCATCTACATGTTCTCATTGTGATGATCAGGATACAAGAGATTCAGAACTGGCACACCATTATTCCCACCCCATGCTATTGGTCAAAGAGCACCATATGGCTAAATCTGGACACCTAGTGGAAGACACCAAAAAGTTACATGGAAAAAGGTATCAATACAGAAAGGGAAAAGAATTGGGGCCAGTGTGGAATCTACCACAATCGCTAACTCTTTCTGCGTCTTTATGGGATCCTAGGATATTTTGCTAAGTATTTTGCATGCATTAATACACAACGGCATTTTTAGGATTTTGCAGGTTGAGACCTTTGGGCTTACAAAGCTTAAGTAAATTAAAGGTCACACAACTGCTGAGAGGCAGAATTGGAGTTTCAGCCCACATTGTCTGACTCCAGACTCTAAAGTTCTCAACCCAAAATTATATAGCCTTTATCAATGGCCCATACCTTGATGAAGCCAAGAAAAGTCAGCACAAACCACAGTTAAGTGGCATCAGAATGACCAGCTTCTATGTTGGGATATAACTCCCCTTGGGATCAAGTGTCACATTTCCCTCATTATTAGGTCCTCTTTATCTAGACTGCCTGGTTTTGAATTCCAGTTCTGTAACATCGAACATGGTTGGCTAGGATAAGTTACTTGACCATTCTGTCTTAATTTCCTCATATGTAAAAGGAGAATAAAAGTGAAATATCTCTCTTAGAGGAGTGTTACATAAATGAAATGATCTAATAATTAGTCATTATTTAAAACAAGGCTATCTAACATTTACATAGGGCCTCCTATATGCCACGCATTATTCAAACTCTTTTTTATAAATCACCTCATTTAATTCTCACAGGGACCTATAGGGATGGTACCATTATTTTTCTCAGTTTATATTTAAGAAGGCTGAGACACGAATAATTTAGGCAACTTTTCTCAGGTCACAGAACTAATAAATAGCAGACGTGGGATCCTAACTGGGCAATTTGCCTATCTATTTCAAACCAAGAATACTCTATTGCAAACAATATCAATGACTCTTTTCTTATGGTCAATGCTGTGTTATTTCAGAGAAAGTACTCAGGGATTACACCTACGCAAGGGTTCTACACTGGGCTCTTTAACCCCTGTCTGTGAAAAGACAACCTAATGGCCCAAAAGGAACCCGATAATGAACTTGGAGGACTCCCATTTCTTAAAGAGGACAGCTGAAATACTAGGGCTGCGGGACTCCCACCAGGCTGTTCCTCTCACAGCAGATTAAAAACAAATAACCCTCAAGAGATCCACTTGTGAGGCCTTAAACTGGATCTTCTGACAGAGAGCTGAGGAGGCACTTCACAAAGTCAGGACCCTGAAGTGTGACTGCTTCTATGAAGATTGATCTGAATGACTCCAAATAAATAAAAATGCGCTGAAGATGGTGTCTTCGGCTTTGAGGGCTGAGACATTTAGTGTGAGCACCAGATACGTGCACGCGGGCGCGCGCACACACACACACACACACACACACACACACACACACCACCTACAGTTGCTTTATGGCTTAGATTCCTGTCTTTCCCAAAGCCAAGCCCCATCTTTTCTGGTGATTTTTTTTTTAAATGGAGATTGGAGGGTCATGATAATATGGTTTCCATTTCATCCCATAATCAGAACTGGGTAATACAGCTGGGAACACAGACACACAGAAAGACTGACTAGCCAGCCCAAGGTCTAATTGCCGGATGAGGCAGAACCAATGTGAATCCCATATGTCTCTGCCTTTCTCACCTCTGCCTTCGTCCTCGCAGCTACACTGGTGTTTGGGAAGAGACGGCCTCGGTAAGCGTGATCATCTCTACCCAACTGTGCACCAGAGCCCCTCTGAACCCTTCACGTCATCTCACTTCTATCGATAAAACGAAAAAAAGTAAGGGCAGGATGATAAGAGAACTGGATTCACAAACACAAAACAAACGGTCATTCTTTCAGTCTGTGTCACTTAATACATTTGTAAGAAGTCACCAGTTCATTCTCTAAGCTAAAAAAAGAAAAAGACTCGGGGTTCCTGGGTGGTTCAGTCCGTTAAGCGTCCAACTTTGGCTCAGGTCATGATTTCACGGTTCGTGAGTTCGAGCCCCAAGTCGGGCTCTGTGCTGACCGCTCAGAGCCTGGAGCCTGCTTCGGATTCTGTGTCTCCCTAGCTCTCTCTGCCCCTCCCCCATTCGTGCTCTCTCTCTCTCTCTCTCTCTCTCTCTCTGTTTCAAAAATAAGCACTAAAAATCTTTTTGTAAAAAAAGACTCCAAAAGATTTTGGTTTATTGGTGGTTCTCATGAAATGATATTTACAGATATTAAGTGATATTATAGTGCATGGATTATAGAGGAAGAGTCTCAAGTTACAGAGACGTTAGGGAGTAGCTAGTTGCAAAGGCAATTCTGCATTCGCCATGCCATTTACTCTTCCTGTACATACAAAAAGTCTACATTTCCCAGTCCACCCAGCGATTAGGTTGAAACTACAACTGAGTTCTAGCCAATAGAAGATGGGCAAAAGCGATATAAGACATTTCCAGCCATTCTCTGTGAGCAATTTATTCTAAAGAAATACTTGTAAAAGTTGCCTGAAATTATATCACAAGAATATCAGTGTAGCACTGTTCTTACTAGTGAAAACTCAGAAAGAGACCAGAAGTCCAAGAGGGGACTAAATAATTGGTATATCAGAAACTTGAAATTACGTGCAGCCTTCAAAATGAATAAAATAGTCCCCATAATTATGACCATTTTATGTCATACTAACCCTTCTAGTGAAAACAACCTAAAAACTGGTTAAAATACATTTTAAAAAGATACATTTTGAAACTATCAGAGAGCAACCAAGGCAGGTAAGAATTAAGGGGTCAGAATCCCAAAAAAGAAAATGTACTAAGATGAGCCATACTCCATGGCCATTTCTGCCCGTTAGGGCTTTGCCAATCTGCAGCAAGGGGCACCGAGGATAAATAGAAAGCAAATAGAATTGCAGCAGTCTCGCTGAAACAGAAAGACAAAAATTAGAATTAAAGGTGATGAAGGCAGCCAGGAGTGGAGGGGTCCAGAGAAAAGGGCACCAGAGCAAAGTAAGCCCAAAATTACTCATGCAATTTTGCCCAATTACTCCCTGATTCTTAACTGTGGATTCACGGAGCTAGCTAATGGGAAAAAAAAAAAGTCAAACAAAAAGCAGCTGCTAAGAAGTTTAAAATCTAAGCAAAGATTTAGGCATTCTTATGGTAGTAGGGCAAGATAAACTGGAGCCCAGAATCCATCATGGAAGAAGACCTCAGTAGAAAACCCAGGTTTTAGATTGAGAATGTTACATGGCTATGCCCCCAAAGTAAGGAAACAGCTAAAAAATAAGCCCTGATGAAGCCAGAAACGTAGCTTACTTGGATCAATTCTTATACATTATATAACTGCAAGAAGAAAAGTAAATCCTCTCTCCAGGAAAGTAGTGTCATTCAGAGCCTCTGAAATTTTCCATACACGATATTGGGCATTTAATGAAAAAAATTATAATTCATGCCAGAACAAAATAACAAATGATCAAAACCCAAAAGAAAAAAATAGATGATAGAAACGTCTCCAAAGGTGATCACACAATTGGATTTTCATATAGACATTAAAGAAATTATAGTTAGTGAACTCAATAAGATATAGGATAAGATATAGAGTTTTACTATCTATAAATTGATATCTATAAAAAAATACCCCAGTAGAAATTCTAAAAATAAAAAATATAATAACTAAAATTAGAATACAAAGCAGATTAAAGAAAACGAAGGAGAAAATCAGTGAACTGAAACAAATCATTAAAAAATGTTCATATTGATGCATAGAGTGGAGACATGAATATAGAGAACAAAATGGAAAAAGATGCATGAAATGTGGAGGAAGAAGACAGAAGAGAGATAATTGATCAGAAAATATTTAAAGACTGATTGAGAACTTTCTAAAACATGAAAAACAACAAACCACAAATTCAAGAATATCTCAGAACCCAAACAAGATGAATACAAACACAAAAAATCACAAAAGGAACATCATAGAAAAAAACTGTTGAAAAACATAGACAAAGTGAAAATCTTAAAAACAGAAAGAAGAACAAAAAAGTCTCTTCTGACTTCTCAGCAGGAATTATGGAAGCCAGACAATATAATGAATTTTAAGGTGCTGAACAAGGGGTGCCTGGGTGGCTCGGTCAGTTAAGCATCCAACTGTTGACTTCCGCTCCGGACGTGATCTCACAGCTTGTGGGGTTGAGCCCCATGTCCAGCTCTGTGCTGTCAGGGGACCATGCTTGGGATTCTCTCTCTCCCTGTCTCTCTCTGCACCACCCCTTTTCCCTCTCTCCCTCTCTCTCAAAATAGATACATAAACTTTAAAAATAATAATAATAAAATAAAAAATAAAGTGTTGAACAAAGAAAATTTACCAATCTAGAATACTTTGCTCAGTAAAATTTTAAAAAATTAAAATGAAAGCCAAATACATTTTTAGAAAAGCAGAAATGGCAAGAATATATAATTAGTAGAAAGGAAATACTAAGGGGAATCCTTCAGGCAAAAAGAAGGTAATCCCAACTCACTGCTAACATCATCCTCCATGGTGAATAACTGAGAGCTTTTCCCCTTAAGGTCAGGAACAAGACAGGGATGTCCACTCTCACCACTGTTATTCAACATAGTACTGGTAGTCCTAGCCACAGCAATCATATAACAAAAAGAAATCCAAGTCAGTAAGGAAGAAGTAAAACTTTCACTATTTGCACTTGACACGATACTCCATATAGAAAACCTGAAAGATTCCACCAATAACTGCTAGAACTGATAAACGAACTCAGTAAACTCCCAGGATACAAAATCAATGCACAGAAATTTGTTGCATTTCTATACACCAATAATGAAGCAGCAGGAAGAGAAATCAAGGAATCGATCCCGTTTATAATTATACCAAAAATATTAAGATACTTCGGAATAAACCTAATCAAAGAGGTGAAAGACCTATACTCTGAAAACTATAAAACACTGATGAAAGAAATTGAAGAAGACGCAAAGAAACGGAAAGATGTCCATGCTCATAGATTGGAAGAACAAATACTATTAAAATGTCTATCCTACCCAAAACAACCGACACATTTAAAGTAATCCCTATCAAAATACCAACAGGATTTTCCACAAAACTATAACAAGCAATTCTAACATTTGTATGGGACACACAAGATCCCAAATAGCCAAAGCAATCTTGAAAAAGAAAAGCAAAGCCGGAGACATCACAGTTCCAAACTTCAAGTTATATTACAAAACTGTGGTAATCAAAACAGTTTGATACTGGTACAAAAATGGACGCATAGATCAATGGAACAGAATAGAAAACCCAGAAATAAACCCACAACTATATTGTCAATTAATCTTTGACAAAATAGGAAAGAATATCCGATTGGAAAAGGACAGTCTCTTCAACAAATGGTGTTGGGAAAACTGGACAGCAACATGCTAAAGAAAGAAACTGGGCCACTTTATTACAACATATACAAAAATAAATTCAAACTGGATTAAGGACCTAAATGTGAGACCTGAAGCCATTAAAAATCCTAGAAGACAGGCAGTGACCTTTTTGAATAAAAATTTGGTTACTTTTAAAGATTAATAAAATCTATAAACTTCTTATAACTTTGAGAAAAAGTAATGACGAAAGGTAACAGATTACTAATATCAAAGAGAAAAAGAGCATCCTTACAATTTCTGAAGTTATTACAAAGATAGTAAGAAGACAACATCAACAACTTGTGTGAATAAGCTTGAAAGCTTGGAATAAATAGACAAATTCCTTAAAAGCATACTTTACCAAAACTGGCATAGAATAAATAAAAGACCTGAGTATTTCTGCATCCATTAAAGAAATTTAATCCATAAGTGAAAGTCTTCCCACAAAGAAAATTTCAGTCCATAATAACTTAACCAGCGAATCCTTTCAAATATTTCAACAAGAAATGACAAACATACATGAACTCTTCCCGGGAATAGGAAGAATGATATCTCTTCTTAGGATATTAGCATAACCCAATCCCAATATCTGCCAACGAAATTACAGAACAAAACAGTACAGACCAATCTCTGTAATGAACACACATGCAAGACTCCAAAGCAAAGTAATAGCAAACCAAATGCAGTGATGCATACAAAGCATTTATTCTGCTGACGAAGATTCTTTCATTGGCCAGACATCAGGCAAGCCTCTGTGAGCCCTCTGCTCAACAAGCCCTTGGGCTTCTGCCTCCATCCTGCTGAATCCAGTTTTAGCAAGAATCCTGCTAAGTCAGTTTAGCCAGGATCCGCCACCCGCTCTCATTATCTAAACAAATTTCTCATCTTCCACCATCTCCCACGTAATATCTGATCACCCTGGCCTGCCTTCACAGCAAGAATTCTATTAGGTCAGGTTGGCAAAGAACTGCCCTACACTCTTAGTAATTTTTCATCCACTGGCTCCCTCCCCCAAACCTTGCCCCATGGCTGGCTATAAATCCACACCTTTTAAGTTGTATTCTGAGTTGAGCCTTACCTCTCTTCCTTAAGGCAAAACCCCATCGCAGTGGTCCCTGTACCTATCACGATAGTCCTGAATAAAGCCTGCCTTACTATTTTCACGAGTCATGAATAACTCTTTCATTAGCACTGCTTTCACCTCCTCTATTTATCATTACTCTAGAGGTTTTAACCTGGGCAATAAGACACAAAAAAGAAAAGAAAAGAAAAGAAAAATTACAATTGAAATTAAATAGGGTGTGCCTGGGTGGCTCAGTTGGTTGAGCGTCCAACTCTTGGTTTCAGCTCAGGTCATAATCTCACAGTTCGTGAGATCGAGCCCCATGTTGGGGCTCAGCGTCTACTTGGGATTTTCTCTCTCCTTCTCTCTCTGCCCCTCCTCAACTCATGTTCGCTCGCTCTCTATCTCTCTCACTCAAAATAAGTAAGAAAACATTTAAAAAATTAAATAAAAATGTTATTGGTCCCAAAAAATACAACATGAATAGAAAATGCAAAAAAAAACTACAAATAAATTATGAAAGTAAATAAGTTAGTTTTTTAAGATTTCTGGTTACAAAGTCAACATACAGATATTAATCATATTTCTACATCCCAGCAACAAATAATTAGAAATAAAATTTACAGGGGCATCTGGGTGGCTCAGTCGGTTAAGCGTCCATCTTCAGCATAGGTTATGATCTCATGGTTTGTGAGTTCCAGCCCCACATCAGGCTCTGTGCTGACAGCTCGAAGCCTGGAACCTGCTTCAGATTCTATGTCTCCCTCTCTCTCTGCACCTCCCCACACCAAAAAAAATAAATAGATATTAATTTCTTTAAAAAAAAAGAAATGAAATTTACAGAAATAAAAATAACAATACCTATCATTCAAATATATCAATACTTAGGAATCAATCTAATTGTTTAAATAGCTAGACCTCTGCACCAAAAAATACAAACATTAATAAAAAAGGTTAAAGAAGAACTAAAAAATGAAGAGTTATACAACATCCATGGATTAGAGGACTCAATATCCTAAAGATATCAGTTCCCCAAGTTGATTTATAGATTCAATTCCAACAAAAATTTCATGGAAATTGATGAGATGATTCTAAATGAGATGAATATGGAAATGAAAAGGGTTCTGAATAATGAATATAATCCTGAAGAAGAACAAAGCTGAATGACTTACATTACCAGATACCAACTCTCATAAGACCATAATTCTAAGTGTGATGGTGGAGATAGGATAGACAACAGACAATAAAGGAATAGAATAAAGGCTCCAGAAACTGAAGTATCCACATACATACTTCTGATATAGCACAAAATTTGCCTATGAAATACAGTGGAAGAAGCATGTTATTTTCAGTAAGTGATGCTAAATCAATTAACTTTACCTCTTTCCTCACACCATACACAAAAACTGCTTTCAGATGCATCAGAGGTCTCATTGTGATAAGTGAAACAATAATACTTAAAGGAGATAATATAAGATAATAGATTCTTTGGGATAGGCAAATTTTCCCAAACAGAATGCAGAAAACACTACTCATAAAATAAAATACAGATCAATTGAACTTCATTAAAAGATGCCTCAGAATGAAAAGGCAAAACACAGAGTAAGAGAAGAAATTTGCAATAAATGCATCCAAGAACATACTTACATTGAGAATATACAAAGAACTCCAACAAATATGTAAGAAGGAGAAAAACAATCCAATAAAATAAAGGCAAATACCTGTTCAGACACTTATCAAAAGAAGTTCACCAAGTGTGGATTTAAACATAGGAAATGGTGTCCAGCATCCTAAGTCATAAGGAAAATGCAAGTAGAGCCACAGTGAATTACTATTTGATAGTCACAAAATTGGCTTAAATTTAAATTTAAAAAAATTCTACCAAGTGTTGGCAAAGACACAGAACAACTGGAACCTCAATTGGAACAGCCTGTGGAAATACAAATTCTCACAATTGCTTTCAAAAGCACCTATGTATAAAGGCATTAACACGTAGTAGCCCAAACTACAGACAGTCTGAAAGTCCATCAAAAGCGGAATGAATAAATAAATTATAGCATGGTCATACAATAGAATACATTGCAGCAACAAAAATGAACTAGCTACTACTCCACACAACGGTGGAAGAGTTTCACATAACAAGCAGAAGAACCCAGACACCAAAACAGTTAATGTTAAATGATTCAATTTACATTAATCTCAAGAAAAGGCAAAACTTATCTATGGTAACAGAATTCAGGATAGTGGTTACACTCAGGGAGAATGGGTAAAATGATTTGGAGGGGTATAAGCGAGAATTCAGAGGTAGTGTTATCTGTCTTAATTTAAATGGTGATTATATGGCTATATTCACTTGGTAAAAATCATAAAGATCTACACTAAAGTTCTGCACAATTTATGGCATACTTTAAACAAAAAAAAATTAAGTTTAGATCTGCATACATAGACATAGGAAGATGCCCAAGCTATAATGATAAGTGAAAACAGCAAGTTGTAAAATAGTCCCTATAGTATAGGCCCCTGTTGGACAAATAAACTTGACAAGCATAATGTGTGTGGACCCAGAATTATATGCTACCTAGAGTGAACTGAGTATGGTAGTAAAAGACTTCCCCTCCAAGTTTATAGTTTTTACTATTTTTTTTTTCACAACAAGCATAATTACTTACTGATGGGGATTTTTTTTTTTAAAGAAAGTTCTGAAAAGCAATTGGGAAAATGAAGTCTTGAAGTGAACTATAATTGAAATAAAGACATGGCATCGAGAGACATTTGGTATAAAACATAATTTGAATTTGATCTTTTTTTGCCCTGAAACATGCCTGCGCACAAGAAGCGGGAGAGGAGTCTAGATGTCTGTAATGTTTCAAGCAGAGCATAACCCCTGTATCAAAATCACGTATGTTAACGCAATGCCAAAAATCAAAAGGTTTTCAGGTCTTCTGTCACCCTTCCACACTGCTCTCAAGCCTTTCATATATGCTGTATTTTAACCAACTTTATTTCCCTCCAAAGTCTTCTATATTTTCCCCCTCAGGAGCAGAATGTATTCTGCCATATTACTTTCAATTACCATTTAATAATTTATGAAATTACTCAGCATCATACCTGCAGTATTTCAGTCAGGCCCCATTTCATTGTAATGAGCTTTGATTTAACATGGTCATTATAAATGCTGCTAAAGGTTAACAGGGAAAAAAAGTTTCATTCCAATGCATTTGATTTCAATCATTTAAGAATAAAACAAGCATCTGTCACTGAGATAGAACTTCCTTTTCCTATAATCATCAGGGTATGATTATTTCTATCACAAAAGTTTAGCAGAATATAAAGGACTATGGTCTGGCAGAAAGCCAACCTGTGTGAAGCGTGGTGCAGAGCAGAAATGTCCAAGGATTGTGCCACAGATTTGGGAGTAGAGCCATTCTTTGTTGTGCAGCACTGTCTTTCACTTGGCAGAATATTCACCATTCCTGACCTTTGCCCGCTAAATGCCTATAGCATCACAGTTATTGCTACAGTCAAAACTAGCCCCACAAATCTCCAAATGCCCTCTGGAGGGCAGCACTTCTCCCGTTTCAGTACCACTGGTTTAAAGGGTTAAGCACTAGTTTGTAAATTTAGGGAGTTCTGTTTTGAAAGTCTAATTTGTGCTAGACATAATTTTTGATGTCATCAGAGGGAAAAAAGTAACTGTGATCTCAATCATCCTCTAAGGAGGGTGGATCCTTTGTTTGGTGAGCCCCTAGAGTGACCTGAAGGGCCAGTTTCTATCAGCTCTCAAGAGCTGATCCTGGGCATCTCTGCCCAACCCTATGTTGAGTGACCTCACGTCGGTACTTTGACATCAGCCATGGTGGGAATTTGGGGAGAGTCAGTTGTTAAACACTCCCCAGCATACCTTGTTCTTGATGCATATGACTAAGTTTTGGAAAGGAGGTAGGGACAGAGAAAGAACTTCAGAACATGGATTGAGAAAAGGAACAAAGAGCAGAAAATTGCAGCCTTACTTTGTTGTGACCATTAATTTCCAATAAATTCTTCTCAACTTAAGAAATGCTTGAAGCAAAGGAGCAACCAGTGAGGACACTGGATTTTGCCTGGATGTTGGTCTATTCATTCATTCAACAAATATTTATTGGGCACAAATCAAGTGCTACATACACACTGTTCTCAGCATTCATTGGCATGGCCATTCAAAGACAACATGCACAATTACAGAAACATGAGACAGAGGAGATCATAGTAAAGTAAATTCCAGAGACATTATATACAAATTTTAGGGGGAATTCTGAATATTTCCTTGCAATCAGTGAAACCCCAACAAAACATACCTGATTGTGAAAGGAATTAAGGAACTGAATTTCATATGGAAAAGCCTTATTTAACAGAGGTTTAGTTGGGGCAAAGTAACTGATTTCTTGGCATCCAAGACTGAATTGCTTTCCCTGCCTCAACCCTGAGAGCAATACCTTTCTCCAATCTCTGAACCATGGCACTTGGGAGATGCTAAACTGAAGGGAAACCAGATGGTGACAAGTCTAGAGGCCATGTAACATGAAGAGATTGCTCTTGGAGAAGCTCAGAGTAACATGAGATCTGTCTTCAAATGTCTGAGGGTCATCAGTTTAAAGAGAAGTTAGATGTCGTCTCACTAGCTCTAAGGGCAGCAATAAAAACAATGGACAGAAATAACAGGGTGGCAGATTTCATCTCAAAAAGGGAAAAAACTTTCTTGTAGTTCACAGCTTCCTGGCATTGGAGCAACTAATGACCCTACTCCACCATGTCAACAGGATAAAATCCAAGTTCTTTTACAGCTCCTAGGGTTTTCTCTGGCTGGCCACACCAGCTCCAGCATCTCCCACTCCTGCTTTGCCCCTAATGTCCAATGAAGACCAAACTACTTGCAATTTTGGCACACGCAGAGTCGTTTATTCTCTAAGTTCTTGTTTTCTGCTGAAGTGTCTTGTCACCTCTTCTTGATTTGGCTATATGCTGTCTATGGGCGTGCCCCTCTTCTCTACTCCCATAGCATTCTATATACATCTCCACCATTGGCCTTCTGCATGCATATGAATAAGTTAAACCTCCGTGAGTGTATATGTTACCACAGCAGTTGAAAATAGCTAAATGGATTTTCATATAATTTGGGCACTTAATGGAAGGGTCTGTATTAAAATACAGACTATTCAGCAAATATAAAATTCACTTAAGTGGGCCTTGGTGTCACTCCCAAACAGAAAGACAACCATCATCCAGAGCAGTTAAAGCTGAGGTACAGGGAAGGAGAATAGAACTGACAACTGGGACAGCATGCCATATGGGTGGCAGGTCTACTGATGGCTAGAGAAAAAGAGTGATAGCTTTAAACAGGAATCCCAAATCAAAACTCAAAAAGATAGGTCCCTGAATTGCAAATATGACTTGAAACTGGGCTGCTTTTCACAAGGATAACTTTTACCCAGTGTTGAGAAATTGTTTTGATCATCACTCCATAGAGTAGCTAGTCCTATTTAACGTGTCTGATGACTTCCTTTTTTCTCCTAAGTCAGTGACTTGGTCAAAGTCAGAGATGTTGTATGTTCTGTTCACCATTATGTTTCCCATACTCAGCTGGAGGGAAAGGAATTAAAGTACCTGGTCTATGATTCATTTGTCTTTCAATTACCAGAGAACTTTCTAGGGAAAGAAAAAAAGGAAGATAGCCCAATCTAATCTTCTTTAAACATGCTGATAACTGGACCTTCTGGAAAAGAAATACACGATATTTCCTAGAAGGGGGTCATTATTTACAGAATAATCTTAGCAAGATGTCCCTGGTTTAGAATCTCTTGGGGTAAACAAACCTAGAATCCATGGATTTATGTGGCATAATTTCCCAGAGAATGTCACATAAGTAGTACAAATATCTGAGGGTATAAAATGGAACTGTTTCCTAACCCAAACCCTCTCCTCCGGGTGTAGCAAACCACAAACCTCACTTAGCAACTTCACCTATTAGATTGGGCCAGAAATTCCATGCGTGGTTCAGGAAGGAAAGACCTGGGAAGTCGTATAGAAGATCCCAGACTTCTCTCTGCTTCGCTTGTGCAACTAGATTGCTTGCACCCTGAAATTATTAGTAAATCTTGGTACTGTGTAAGATCTTTGATCCTTATAAGTCTGATTCAAGAATCCAATCCTCTATGTTAGCTAGGGTAGGCATTTATTGAGGTAGCTCAATAAACTGACTAAACCAAATACCTGGATAGAATGTGCCTTCTTATAAGTAAGTTAGTTCCCATTGCTGGAATTATTACAACTGGATATGAAAGACAATCTTTTCAAAGATACCATCTAATGGAATTCTGTGTTTGATGACTGCTTTTACTAGATTAAAGTTTAAAGGCCTCCAATGTTAATATTAGTATTCTATATGTTAATATTCTATAACATAACGATCAGTCTTTGAAAGCTTCAGGGTCTGTGCTCAAATCTCACCCCAGACCTCAGTGAAATGAGAAGCAATCTGTGAAAAGAGAATGCTCAACTTATATGGCTCCTGCTACCACAGGCTGACTTGAGACAGAGCCTAGAATTTTTCATTCTTAACAAAGCCATTAAAAAAAAAACTTAAGATAATTTTGATATATTGATTCTATGATCTTCATAATAACCCTGTGAGATGATAAAGGGAACAAAGCTATTTTTCTACCTAATTAGGAAATAGACTCAGAGAGGAAAAGTGATTTTTCTAAACTCACACAGCTAATATTTACCAGAGATGGGCCTCAAATGTCAGTCCTTGGCCTCCAGAGACAATTTCTGTCCTTCATGTTCTCATACTACCTATCTTGTCCTTTCCACCTGTGGACAAAGAAGGAGCCACAAACCTGTCCAAAGCTCAATTTTCTCTTTGGTAAACATGGCAATTATAATAAGCCCTACCTCCCATAGAACATTGTGAACATTACGAGAGCAAATGTGTGGTTAGTACTCTGATAAAATTCAGAGCACCAAATAGTAGTATAATGATTCTATGTGTCTTCATCACATTTTATAATATCCTATCCCTTTCACATTCATTGTTTCATATTTACTCCAATCATCATTCAAGATGGACAGGGTGGCACAAAAAACAATAAGATACCTAGTAATAAACCTCACCAATGAAGTAACAGATCTGTACTCTGAAAACTATACAACACGTATGAAATAAACTGAAGAGGACGCAAGGAAATGGAAAAGCATTCCATGCTCATGGATTGGAAAAACCAACATTGTTGAAATGTCTATACTATCCAAAGCAATCTACATATTTAATGCATTCCCTATCAAAACACCGCCAGCATTTTTCGTAGCACTAAAACAAAGAATCCTAAAATTTGTATGGAAGCAGAAAAGACCTTAAATAGCCAAAGAAATCCTGAAAAAGAAAAAGAAAACCAGAGGCATCCCCATTCTGGATTTCAAGCCATATTACCAAGCTGCAATCATCAAGACAGTATGGGACTGGCACAAAAACAGACACATAGATCAATGGAACAGAATAGACAACTCAGAAATGGACCCACAACTATATGGTCGACTCATCTTTGACAAAGCAGGAAAGAATATCCAATGAAAAAAAGACAGTCTCTTCAGCAATGGATGATTCCAGGATCGTGCTAGTGCTATGGACGTGGCAGTGAGTGAACCTAACAGGAGCCTTACTTTCAAGGAGATAGCATTTCATTGGGGAAACTCAATACATACACACATACATACATAAAAACACACAAAGATCGGGGCACCTGAGTAGCTCAGGCAGTTAAGCATCCAACTTCAGCTCAGGTCATGATCTCATGGTTCATGGGTTCAAGCCCCACATCAGGCTCTGTGCTGACAGCTCACAGCTTGGAGCCTGCTTCCAATTCTGTGTCTCCCTCTCTCTCTGTCCCTCCCTGCTCATGCTCTGTCTCTCTCTGTCTCTCAAAAGTGAATAAATGTTAAATATTTTTTTTTAAAGAATGTAACCACAACTTAAAAGGTAAAATGAAATGATTAAAGGTGAGAAACTGAAAGTAGAATTCCTTGAGTCACCTAGATGGTTCGGATGGTTCAGTGGGTTGAACGTCTGACTCTTGATTTCCACTCAGGTCATGATCCCAATTCTTTCTCTACCTCTGTCTCTTTCCCCTATTCATATGCTCCCTCTCTCTAAAATAAAAAAAAAAAAAAAAAAAGAACTCCTTATTGTCTGATTCTGAAACCCCATCCTAAATGCTACAAAGATTCTATAAAACATCCAGAAATGTCACTCCCTCTCCTCTTGACAAATTTACAGCTTTGTGAATATGTAGGGCTTTTTAAAATGTCATGTGTATTATACAAAACATTTAACCCATCTAGGAAATAAGGCATGCGACTATGGGTTTCACACAGTGTTTAAAGTTCAAAGGCAAAGAAGCTTCATTCTCCAGTCCGTATGTGCAGAAACCACTCTTCAGTGGGAAAGCCAAGAGAGGCTTTCACCACCAATGAATTCCAAGCACATAATGCAGATGCAGAGGTAGGCGCACTGTAGATGTTCTCTGAATCTTTGGTTTTATAAATAATTACATTTCTGGCAGAAGTTTAAATAGAAAGATGACAAAGTAATCTTGAATTTTTCCTGATCCATGTAGCTAATGTTTCCCCCAAAATTCACCTAACCAGAATTTCACCGTCTTCATCAGTAAAGTAGAGATCAGAGTACCTACCTGTTAGATCTACTGTGTGAAGAATTCCAGCTGTCTGCTAAGATCTATTCTTCCTTTCTGCCTAGGTGCAGAGCTAGATTGCATTTCCCAGCCTCCTGTGCAATTTGGCATGGTTGCACGACTGGGTCTGAACCAATGGGATGCACGTGGACGTGATGTGTACCATGTCAAGCTGGGCCATAAAAACCTCGAGATTCCTCCATGTGCTCTTTCCTGTGGCTACAGACCAATAATGATGACTGGGACAGCCTTGGAAGCCATGTGTTGAAGATGGCAGAGCCACTGTCAACCTAAGTCCCTGGAAGACTTCATGGGGCAGAGGCTGTCTCCCCACCACCAGTCACCTCTGCTGACCTGGGCAACCATTCCTGCTAGACTCAGGTAAGAAGAAAACAAGTTTCCCTGTGTTTGAGCTACTACCTTTCTTAATTTCTTTCTGGCTCCAGTGTAGTCCACATAAACTAATACAAATGTTAATGTACTCCACAATTGTTAAGGATTATTTTTCCTCAGTATCATTATTCTAAGCTTGGCTCTTCCCCAGTTTAATTTTTATGACATATGTCAGCTTTAAAGTCAACCTGTTCATTTTAATTATATGTTGTTCACAATGAAAATATCTCTTTGCTGCCACTCTACAATCTCTCCCAACCGTAGCTTTTATCATGGCAATTCTAAGTCAAGGAAATTCAATGGTTCCTAACACCAATTATTCCAAATTTGGAATGATCTGCTGCAGTAAACAAACTAGTCACACCTTGTGGAAAGAGGTAGTTTATGGAATTGGTTAATTCCCAGTCACAACTAAGTACACTGAAACCCAGAGAAGTGTGTAATACGGTGTGATTTGGGAGCTCCAGGGAGGCTCTTCCCTTCTGGCATGTCTGCGATTTACAGAGCATTGCTGGAGAAAGCAATTTAAACTTTAAGCTGAATTTTTTATTTTTTATTAATTTATATTTTTAAAGAGAGAGGGAGGGAGGAAGGGAGCAGAGGAGAGGGGCAGAAAGAAAGAGAGAGAGACAGAGACAGAGACAGAGACAGAGAGAATCTTAAGCAGCCTCCATGCTCCACACAGAGCCTGAAATGGGCTCAGTCTCACGACCCTGGGATCATGACCTGAGACAAAATTGAGTTGGACACTCAACCTACTGAGCCACCCAGGCATCCCTACACTGAATTTTTTTTCTATTTTTAACTTTTTTTTAATATGAAATTTATTGTCAAATTGGTTTCCATACAACACCCAGGGCTCATCCCAACAGGTGCCCTCCTCAATACCTATCACCCACCCTCCCTCCCTCCCACCCCCCATCGACCCTCAGATTGTTCTCAGTTTTAAAGAGTCTTTTATGATTTGGCTCACTCCCTCTCTAACTTTTTTTTTCTTCCCCTCCCCCATGGTCTTCTGTTAAGTTTCTCAGGATCCACATAAGAGTGAAAACATATGGTATCTGTCTTTCTCTGTATGACTTATTTCACTTCGCATAACACTCTCCAGTGCCATCCACGTTGCTACAAAAGGTCATAGTTCATTCTTTCTCATTGCCACGTAGTATTCAAACAGCAACAACAACAACAAATATGGTGATTTGGACTGCTAATGGGTATAATAAGGGTTTCTAGTCTCCCGAACTTGAATCCATCTCAAACATCACTTTCAAATTATTGTTTGTAAAGCACCACTTTATCTCACTGTTCAAGAACTTGCAATGGCTCCCTATTGTCATTTTCCCTTTCTTTCAAGACTCCCCTCCAGGCTCTGGCCCCACTACCTATAAATTCCCTCCCATGCTCTGCACTCACCAATCTTCTGTGGTCCTCGTACCTCTTCTAGTGACAGCCACCTGTCTCTGCCCCTCTGCCATCTAAGTCCTGCTCACCGTTTCGGGCTCAGTTCATTCTGCCTACACCATGATGAACGTGTTTATGCCAAACACTCCAGCTCACATCAATCTTGATTTCTGAAGTCCATGGCCCTCCAGGCCAGTACTACACACAATAAGCACTTCATTCTTCACTACTTAGGTTCATACGTTTTCCTCCTCTTGTCCATGGTGGGTTCTAAATTCTATAGGAAGAAAAAGTTCACAGTAAGAAACATCATAGTGGAGGTATCAAGGGAGTGGGATTCTACTCAACGAACTTGGCAAAGTTACTTGAAATCCTCAGTTGTACATCATGAAAAATGAGTTTAATGAACTATTCAACTCCAGCAATGAGTAAATGCACTTTGCATCCCTGTATCACTAACTCAACAAAGACTCATTGAGCCTCTGCTAAATGCCACACATGATTCTAGGAGCTGACGATTCAGGGATGATTTCTCTTCTCGAAAAGGTCTCACAGTTGTGGTGAATAAGCTTGCTTTGGAACAGAGTGAGTTCCCTGTTATTAATGGCATGCAAGCAGAAGCTAATGAGGTGTTTGTTGGAAGTGTCTGAAGGACTCCTATAGCCAGCAGAAGCCTAAATAGACTGTCCTGTTAGGGGGCTGGGGGCCACAGCAACTTCCCACCCTCTGGAATCCAACCAGGAAGATATGGTCTCAAGGGTCAGTTTGCAAAAGTCAAACAGGAAGCAAACTATTGATTCATGTAGTGATTTGGTCAGCTTGTCACCAGCTAGACCCCAAGACCTGACATTTACTGCCCACCTGCTTGTACTCACTAACCTTTGTCTTACATTTTTCCTTAAGGTCTTCTTTCCAGGTTACCTGTTAACTCGGGCAAATGAAACCCCAAAACCACCCCTCAGGTGATGGAGACTTCCCTGACAAGACCTCCCACCATCCCAGACCACCCAGAACTTTTGATCTAAACCCCTGACTTGTGGCTGCACAGATGGACCACGGAGTGACCTCTGGAATGATCTATCATTGCCTTTATTCCATTATAATACTAAAATCACCCAAGTAGGGGCCTCAGCCTCATTTACATGTATGTTAATACAATGTATGCATAGGCACGTTTCCTTATGGCACATGTGTGACCTTACACCCACCTCTACAAACCATGACAAGGTTTCCCTATCTAAATATTCACCCTAACCCTAAGCAAAAGGAACCCATTCATCCTCTCTAGGGGAGTCATGGCTTTGGAAGCCATTCCCTGTGGTCTCCTTATTTGCTGCAGATACTTTTTCTTTGTTCAGCACCTCTTCCTGGTGTGGTTTCTGACACACCAAGGAGTGAACTCACATTGGCTGAGTTACAAGCTCACACTGCTATAACAAAATATCACAGACTGAGCAGCTTAAGCCATGACATTTCTCACAGCTCTGGAGGCTGGAAGTCCAAGATCAAGGTGCTGGTTGGTTCAGTTCCTGGTGAGGACCCTGGGGAACAGCTTCTGGGCAGCCTTTCCTAAGCAGCTGCATGAATAAGCCAGGGATCCAACTCAGCCACTGAGTCGCACTTGCAGGAAAGAGGGACCCTGCAAATGTTCCTCGGGTTCCTTCTCCCCTGTGGTTGCCAGACACAGGAAGGGGGCTCACCTGCAACACTGTCAATATTTTTTCAAACATGCAATATTAAGATTCAATCTGTTGTAGCATCTAGCAGCGCAGAGAGCCCTCGTGAGCCATCAGACCATCCCCATGCCAGAATGCCAGCCCCACAAACCACTGGACCTCTTTACCATCCACAGTCCACAGACCTGGCCCCGAATGACCTACAGAAACCTCCCCTTGAACACCACACCCCCACCTGCCAGATCCCGTCATTGTCACTCATCCTACATTCAGTCTTGCCCTGCGCGTTCTATGTTCCCTGACTGCGGGTCGGGTGCCTCTTCCTGAACACAGCTCTGTCTCCCTCCGGCTCTGCCCCCACTGGCCACTCCAGAAAACGCTTCTCCCCCAGTTCCAGCCCTCTCGGCCTTTACAGATCTCACCCAGCATCCAGTCCCATGCCTGCAAGAGGTTCCCACTTCAGAAACCAGGGCGTGTGGGAGGAGCTTGGTACATGTCTGCTGACCTTATCCTTTTGAACAGTTAAGGGTTGAGATGTGTCCCTCTTTACCCCCCTGTTAACTCCTAATGGTAATAATATAATCACTTATTAACTGCTGGCTATGAGTGACATATATGCCAATGAATCTACAAGCATTACGTTCTTTGACTCCCAAAACAGCCTCTGCGGTAAATGCTTCTATTATCAGCCTCGTTTTATAAGGTTTTTTTAGAAGCTTATTTATTTATTGTTGACAGAGAGAGAGAGAGAGAGCAGGGGAGAGGCAGAGAGAGAGGGCGACAGAATCCCAGGCAGGCTTCGCACTGTCAGCACAGAGCCCGATATGAGGCTTGAACTCACAGAACTGTGAGATCATGACCTGAGCCGAAATCAAGATCCAGACGCTTGGCCAACTGAGCCACCCAGGCACCCCGTGTCAACCCCCTTTTATAATCCAGAAGCCAAGGCTCTGAGACGTTGGGACCTTGAGCAAGCTCCCGTGGCTGGTAAGGGGTGGTAGTCTCAGTGTTGCTGTTAGCCAAAGGGCTGTGGCTTTCGAATGCGCTTTGAACAATACCTGGAGGGTTATGGAAAACCTCTCTTTTCGTGTTCTGCTGTTGACTCTGGAGTTCTGCTCCGCCTCTAAGAGTCATCTTTGTCTTTGCACGCTGAGTTCGAGTGGCCTGGACCTGGACATGGGAGGATAATTTCCGGCTCCAGCAGGTTGGGAAGCCCTCAGCCAGTCGTGTAACCTCTATAATCTTTACTTCTCCATCTGCAGAGAGGGGATAACGCCACCAGATTGACCTTTCTTGCCAGCTTTCCAAAATGGCAAGAATCCGGGGAGGTGCCGCATGTGAGAGCATCATGAAAAAATAAAACAGCCAAATCAATACGGTTGAGCAGCAGAATGACCCAGAGGCCTTGTGAAACGCAGATCACTGGAGCCCATCTGCAGATTTCCAGACTCAGCAGTCAGGGGTGGGGCCTGAGAATCAGTGTTTCTACCAAGGTCCCAGGTGATGCTGCTGCCTTGAGGTCCCCATTTTGAGCACCACCGTCCTCTGCTAACTCCTGCCCTAAATCAAGTGGCCCAAGTGTACTCCCAAAGTCATCTTCCTTCTGTGTCAAGAAGGGTGACGGTGCAGGCTGGATTTCAGCCTCTATCAGCCATCCTAGGGACATCACAAACAAAGACACAAAGGCAACGACACAGGAAGCTGTCCTTACTTCCTCAGAGAAGTTATTTGCCAGGTCAGGCTCTTGATGGGTTCCTATGAGGGCAGGGGTGCCCAGCCAAGGATCCGTGGTGACCAGCACAAGACTTACAGGTAAAATTACAGCCGCCACCAAACAGGCGGGGCCCGAGTCACAGCAGCGATATCTGAGTCACGATATTAGGACAGCACGGATTGCAAGGCCACAGATAGCTGGCTTCCGGACGGCCGTCCTGCGCCCAGGAACAAAAGTTCACCGTGCGCCCCAGCAAACCTCCCGGGAATGCTTCAGCCCAGATCTCCTGACAGCCTCGTAGGAGTTTTCCCTTTTCCTGTCACGTGAGCTATTCTCTCCTGATGCCTTTCTGAGTGTGTCTGTGGTTGATAACAGCATAATTTCCCTCGGAAAATGTCCTTTCCTTCTGTCCCTCTCATTCCCCATTCAGTGCCCGCTGCAGGGGAGGGGCAGCGGGGAGAGAATGCATAGCAGGCTTTCTCCGTGTTCCTCCGGCCGGCTGTGGCCCAAGGGTCCAGCACAGGCAGGTCCGGGCCAGGGTACGGACACCTGCCCCTGTCCTGTAGGCACGTACCGAGCTCCCTGGTGAAGCGGGCAGCTGGGCAGCCCCAAACATCCCACCGTGGGCGCTGAGCTGCCACCATCACGGGGATCAAGCCTTCTCTCCTCTCCGTTCGGCCACGGGGAGCCAGTGGAGCTCCTGCTGGATGCCCCTAGGTCACCTGATGGCTGTCTCCTGCCCGGAGTCTCCGTGGGAACCAGGAAGGGGAGGGGCCGTCCTCGATTCCTGCCTTCAGAGTTCTCCAGGGTATCCCATCACCCCCTCGCCTGCAATAGTCTGGGCTCCTCAGATATGTGAGTGACTCATTTTCCATCCATCAGATGAGACTTAAATAAATAAAAAGGTACTTCGTGGGGCGGCTGGGCCTAATGATAAGCAATTATAGGAAGCCAAATGAAGGCAGTGCTTTGTGCGGGGCCTGTGAAATTGGTTAAGCAAAAAGAATAATGGCCCGTTTCAGTGATTCATCCCTTTGCTCATTTCAGAGGGAGCATTATCTCAGTTAAGTGATGCAATTAATATGAAAATGAGGGAATCATTGTTTAAGGAGATGAGAGGAAATCGGGGAGGGGGCCGGATGCCACCGTGGGGAAGAATAAGGGCCACTGAGAGGGAAATTTGCATAGGTCAGGAGCAATGTGAAGCCTTTAGCACATATTCAAAGCTTAGCTTGCATGGTAATACGTGGCCATTAAATTCCCATTATGGTGACCTGTGTCCAACACAATTCAATTTTTCAGAATCTTAATGATAAAAAGTTAATTACGTTAAGGTGAAAACCTTTTGTGCTGGGCCCTAAAATAAAACACCGAAAGGGGACTGTCAGTACCTGAGGGTGCTGCAGGTAGAGCCAGGGGGGCTTAAATTACTGTTTTATTAACCATAACATGATTTGCAGGTTGACTTTTTTGTGTGAGCTTTGCAGATCTTTTGTAACGAAGTCAAGAGTGATAAATAAGGTGTTTGCCTCTTCTCTTTGCTTTTTTTTTTTTTTTTAATCCCCTTCTTGGTTCTCTGGTGGTGTTTTTCCACTCAGCTGCTAGCAGACTGTTCCAAGGACTGGTCTGCATCCTTGGACATGGACAAGGAAGAGAACAGGGATCTAGGACCGGGCAGGTGGCAGACAGCACAGAGGATCAGGAGTCCCTGGACCAAGATCTGCTGCTGGGCTGTCACCAGCTCCCTTGGTGACTTGGACTTGGCGTTTTATAGCCAAGGGCCTCCAAGCAGAGGGGAGGAAAGGAGCGTGATCTGGTGTTTACAGCATGGAGCTTCTGCCGTTTATCTATCCGCTCTCTGTGCTTAAGCCAAGTACCTAACCTCTCGGAGTTTCAGCATCCTCTCAGGCAAGAAATCCTTCCTTGCAGGAATTGTGAGGATTTGGAATCAAGCATCTAGCACATTTCCTGCCCGGGAGGGTGGGGGAGGGGGGAGCACTGCTATTGATGCGGTTTGGGAACTGTGGGGCTGACAGCCAAGAAAGAATTCTTGAGACATATTTGGTGCAAAAGGTGATTTTATCAAAGCAGGGGGACAGGACCCAGAGGGCAGAAAGAGCTGCACTGGGACTGTGATGATGAGTGACCGATAGCTCACTACGGAGTTGGGGGAGGTAGAGGCAAAAGGGAGGCCTCCAGAAGGATTTTCATTTGCTAAAGAGGACTCCTAAGATCCTGGAGGCCTTGCTAAGCTAAAGTTGTTTTCCCTCTGGTAAGGTGTTAACATTAAGGCATGACAGTTGGGAGTTTATTGGAGGAATGTTTTACCCCGCCTATCTCAAATATTTGTCAACGGGCTGCAGATTATAAAGAAATGTAATTGTATTTATGTTTTCATCTTACCTTTGTTCCCCACATCACCCTGGAGGGGAGGGTGGTGTTAGGGCTCCAGGAAATTGAGTCTATGGGTTTCTGGAGGTTAAGCTGTTGATACGATTGCCTTTTTCTTGTAATTTACTAAGACATTTGCACACTGATGATGTAAAACTGCGGTGTTAGAACCTACGCTTCACCAGCAGCGGGAATGCAGTAAACATGAGTTCCCCTCCCAAGGTGAGCCTCCATTTCTTCCATTGTGAAGCCAGAGAGTGAATCATGATTTTAATAGCCTGACAAGATAGAAAAGTAGCAAAGACTGCCTCTCCCCCCTCCCCAACCTCCCCACCCCCGACACAATGCAACACTGGCAACTCCCAAAATAGGGAAAGGAGGGTTGACACATCTCTAGAATTAGGGGAACATCTAGAAGAATCCAAGGAGCCAGAGAAGGTGAGTGGGCCCCCTGGAGATGGAGTGGAGGTGGACATCCCAGAGGAAAAGATGTCCAGGGCAGACCGCTGCAAGCCAACAGTAATAGCCACCGGAAGTGGGAGCACTGAACTACACCTGCAGGGCTGACCAAAGCCTTCCTCCTCCCACACCTCCAAACCCAAAAGCCAGGTATTTGCAACTGAGAGAGAAGAAAAGCTCAGAGAATCAATGCCAGGGCAGAGGTAGGGGCTATAACTGAGATGTGACACTCTCTCTTCCACAGGAAACTCAGCGAAAGAAACAATGGCCAAGACCTTTAATGCTGACAAAAACAAAACAAAAAATATCATCTCAGAGGTGAAAATAACACAATATCCAAGGAGTAAAACGACCCTGGTAATAGTAAAAATTTACCCATCACTGAGCATATGTAAGGCATGGTTCTACATGCCGCAAATATCAGCCTCTTAGAGCCTCACAACTACTCATTATCCCAATTTTAAATGTGAAAGAAGGAAAGCACAGAGAGGTCAAGTGATCTGTCCAAGATCACACAGACCCTGTGTCTGCTGACCTTGGGCAGAACTGGGCTTTGAAGGTAAGCAGTCTGGCTCCAAAGCCTGTGCTTTTACCACCACACTTTACTGCAATTCAGACAGAAATGCAACAAGCTGAATTATCTGTGCCAGATGAAGAAATTTAATATACCAGATAAAACTAAAATTAAAGAACAGTTTATTGAATATCCCCAAAGAGACGAGGAGGATATCCAAGACATAAGCCAGGAACACAAAATTCATTTTCAAAAAATAACACAATAAAGACACTATGCATGAAAAACATGATACTTGTAGCTGAAATAAAGAATTCAATAGATGAATGGAATAACGGAATGAATATAGCTGCAAAATAAATCAATAAATTGAAAAGTTAAGTCAAAGATGCTACCAGTAGCCTCAGGAAGAGAAAAAGGGATAAAAGGTATGAAAAAAAGTCTGTCAGTCCTATCAGCATACACACAATAGGGCCCCTAGAAAGAAAGAAAACATATGAGGGAGAAAGTACACAAATAAATGACTGATAATTTTTTTCAAATTAGAGAAACCTATGCGATTGGAACATTTATAGAATCCAAACTTACAACAGACCACCCATACTTTAACTCAACAGAGAAAAAGAACATCAATAAACACTTGAAAAATGACTTAAAAGCTTCCAAAGAAAAAGGTCACCTGCAATGGAACGAAGATCCAGTTGACATCTGATTTCTTAGAAGCAAGACAAATGCATGGAAAAACTCTGAAGCTAAAATCTTACATCTATCTGAACTTCTGTTTGAATGCCAGAGTAGTTTCAGGTGCATGGGATGTCACTTGAATTACCACACAAAGACTCTCTTTGTTATTTGGGTTTTTTTTTTTAATTTATTTATGCACCTACTTTATTTTTTTTTAATTTTTTAAAATTTTATTTAAATCCAGGTTATTTAACATATAGTATAATAGTTTCAGAAATAGAAGTTAGTGATTCATCACTTGCATATACTACCCAGGGCTCATCCCAATAAGTGTCCTCCTTAATGCCCATCACCCCCTTAGCCCATCCCTCCCACCCAGCACCCCTCCAGCCTCCCTCAGTTTGTTCTCTGTATTTAAGAGTCTCTTATGGTTTGCCTCCCTCTGTTTTTATCTTATTTTGCCTTCCCTTCCCCATGTTCATCTGTTGTATTTCTTAAATTCCACATAAGGATGAAATCATATATTTGTCTTTCTCTGACTGACTTAGTTTGCTTAGCATAATACACTCTAGTTCCATCCACATTGTTGCAAATGGCAAGATTTCATTCTTTTTGATTGCTGAGTAGTATTCCATTGTATATGTATACCACATCTTCTTTATCCATTCATCCATCAATGGACATTTGGGCTCTTTCCATAATTGGGCTATTGTTGATAGTGCTGCTCTAAATCTAGGGGTGCATGTGCCCCCTTTGATTCAGCATTTTTGTATCCTTTGGGTAAATACCTAGTAGTGCAATTACTGGGCTGTAGCATAGCTCTATTTTTAATTTTTTGAGTAAACTCCATACCACTCTTCCAGAGTAGCTACACCAGTTTTACATTCCCACCGACAGTGTGAGAAGGTTCCCCTTTCTCCACATCCTTGCCAACATCTGTTGTTTCCTGAATTGTTAATGTTTGCCATTCTGACAGGTGTGAGGTGGTATCTCATCGTGGTTTTGATTTGTATTTCCCTGATGATGAGTGATATTGAGCATCTTTTCATGTGCCTGTTAGCCATCTGGATGTTTTCTTTGGAGAAGTACAAAGACTGTCTTTGAAACATACTTGGAGAAGTTCTTCTATATGAAAGTTTTATTTCAAACTTTACAAGACATGAGATGTATAGTAAGCTAAAAAAAAAAAAAACCCAGAAAATATGGCTGAAAGATGTTTGAAAATGTGTAATAACTACATTAAATATTAAGAGACTAAACTCACTTCTGGAAAGACAGAGACACATGGATTGGATTTAAAAACAAGATCTAGACAGGGCGTCTGGGTGGCTTAGTCAGTTAAGCCTCCAACTCTTGATTTCAGCTCAGGTCATGATCTCATGGTTTGTGGGATCGATCCCCCATGTGGAGTCAAGTGCTGGAAGCACAGAGCCTGCTTGGTATTCTCTCGCTCTCTTTCAAAATAAATGAATAAACTTAAACAACAAGATACAGGAATTTGTTGTGTACAACAGACCCACTTCAAGGACTGTTTCAAAAAGCTGAAAATAAATAAATGAATGAGCTGTAGCAGGCAAACATGAAATGGAATGATGATTTTGATACCAAAAACTAAATTAATTAATTAAGTAGGAGGCAAAAAGAAATCAGAAGGGGACAAAGCATAACACTATATGCTACTAAAAGAAACAGTAAGTCAAGAAGCTAGATAAGTCATGAATGAACATATCTGTACCCCAAAATATGGCATTTAAAACTCTGTTGATGTTCATGTTATATGTTTAGGTTCTTGCAGTCCTGGAGATAGTAATAAGGTCCCCAAGTGCCACCCCAATACCGCATGCTGTTTTGTTAATCCTGCCCACACCTCTGTTAAAGTCTCTTTAGTTGAACCATCGGAGTTGAATTCCGTTTCTTATCAGACCTTCACCGATTTCACTTTACAGTTTACAACCCTCTGGAAACAAAAGTCTATATTTGTATCCAGAACAGGGCAGAAAAAAAGGGGTAATATATGGGTTCTGGAGTCTGACAGACCAGGGATGAGGAATTCTAGCTCTACTGCTTACCATTTGTGTGACCCTAGGCAAAAGGTGCCCAAATTCTCTGAGCCACAGTTTCCACAAATATAAATATTATGCAGTAATACCTGCTTCATAATGTTTTCTGAGAATTCCCAACATAGCAATCACTCAATAAATTTTGGGGATGATAGAAATACTAGAAATGGTAATATTAATACTACCACGGATGCAATGCTAACAATAACAAAAGTTGTGGTTCTTAATATTATTACTGGGCTTTTTTTATAGTGCAAGTAGTCCTCCATGATCAATTATACTACGTGCACAAAAGCAAGGGATATATTCTTTCTTCAATAGTAAGAAAACCCAATTTATAATTATGATATTTTGATGAGTGTTTAAAATACCC
Organism: Lynx canadensis; assembly: GCF_007474595.2. Taxonomy (NCBI): domain Eukaryota; kingdom Metazoa; phylum Chordata; class Mammalia; order Carnivora; family Felidae; genus Lynx; species Lynx canadensis. The sequence continues at coordinate 196,163,892 of NC_044306.2, forward strand.
ATAGTTACCTACCCTGATGTATTGCTTAATCTGCCTTTGAGGTGAACTATTTAATATATGAAACAACACACCGGGTAGATCTTACTCGGAATACACTCAGATGAGGTTTCACAGAATTGGCTACACTGGATGACAGCTGGATGTTGAGGAAAATGCCAAGACTGGGGTAACAATGGATCAAAGAGAGAAAGCAGGAGGAAGGAGATGTGTTCATCAAACAAGTGGGTTGACGGCATTTGGAGGATAAATAAGGGATATGCAAACATGACAGGCAGTAAAAAATCAACAAGACTCAGGAAATCAGAAGGATGAGGTGAGGAATCAGGAACTCGGGAGAAGTCAAAATAGTGAGGAGATTGAAATTGAAGCATCCTCCTGTCCCCATCCGGAAGCCACTTATTCTTCCTGGTGGGACACAACACTCCAGAATCTGTTTGTAAACCTCAGGGATTCATGACTAAGAAGAGTATCCAAAAATAGTAGTCCCAGTCTCATGAATGAATATAGCCTATCTTTAGCCAACTTGACTCATTTTGCAGATGAAGGCATTCTTAAAGACTCACACATTCAATACCAGTGGCTCCCAAGCATGGCCTAGCATATAGTCACCTGGGCAACCTGTCAGAGCATACATTTCCAGACAAGAGAGCTCTGGAGTAAGAGCCCAGATCAGTATCCTCAACAAGTGGTCCCGATCATTATTCTGCAGCTAGACAGGAAGATGAGCGCAGGGCACAAGCAATGTGTGGAAACACTGTTCTGTAGAGCCCCAAGTAGTCCCCCTTCCTCACAAGGGCAACGCTCAATATGTTTGCTTGCTCGTTGACTTTCTTGGGATATTGGCGTGTCCTATTAACGAATTTCTTCATTAAATAAGTGTTTACTACATATCGACTATGGGCATGAATGAAGAATAAGGCGATTCCTGACCCCCCTGAAAGAATTCAAAACGTAGAAAGAAGTTCAGGCCTGGGCACTATGAACCATAGCACAAAGTTGAGTTAAACAAGCACTGTAAGCAAGGAATTACAACAGAAAAGAAAGGAGCTATTGGTTTCGACTTGGGGTAATCAGGAAAGACTCCTAAAAGAGGTTCATTTGAACTGAACCTTAAAAAATGAGCAGAATGTAAATTATAGATGAAAGAAGGAAAAGTGCTCTGTGCTGAAGGAATAGCACAAGCAAATGCTTGGACAGGTAAGAAGACAGGAGGCATGTTTGGCTAATGATGACTAGCCTAGTATTGCTACAATATCCAGGGCACATCTTCTGGGACCAGATGATCAAAGGCTCTGAGAATCTCTCACGGACGTTGCACCTTTGGTAACAGGCTGTGGGGGAGAGGGTAGATTTTTAAGGAAGACAGTAGACATGATATAAGCCTTGTTATAGGGCGATGACTCTACCAAAGTGTACATCAAATATTAAAGAGGTAAAGGACTAGAAGTCGGGTTGTAATGAGCCGAATGAGAAAGCAGGAGGCTCGAACCAGGGCAATAGCACTGGATGTGGGGAGAGAGGGGGTGTGACGGCCCTAATCTCAGCAACATCACTTACTCAATGCTTGTCCTTGGGCCAAGCACTTATTCTCTCTGAGTCTCAGTTTCCCCCTCTGTAAAAGGAGATTAATAATTACCTACTAGGGCTCCTTCCCTGGATTTTTATGGGATGTGTGATCACCAAACTCTTGTCAAGTGCGTTCCCAGGATAGGAGTTGTTAACGTTAATGGTCATGATGAGGTTTCCATCGGTGGAAAGGCGGGCAGTCAGAGGGAAATAAGAGATGGCAGCCCTGAGGACGGCAGGCAGGCCTTGCCCTTTTCTCCAGCACTTCCCGCTTTAAGCCGTTTGAAGCTCTTATGAAGCCCCCTAACCCACAATTCCAACAAATTGTAAATCGACCACCACAGCTTTATCTTGCTCATTCAGGACTCTAACGTAGCCCTTCGTGGTGCATCTGTGCTCACATGTCTTCCCAGGAGTCACATTCCGACAGCTGGCCATATTTAGAAAGGAACAGAAAAGCCCACCTCTCACCTGAAGCTTAATGTCTGTAGGCAAGTGAGACAATGGTACGAATTTCCTTATTAACCAGATGGGCCATCTTCCCCGACAGGAGGAAGGGAGGTAACACAAAATGTAGATCCTTGGGGACAGGACTGGGGCTACTATGCTGAATGTGTATTTCATTCTTTTCTGGCAGACAGAGGTGGCAATAGAAGGTGACACTATTCAGCCTTTTAAGTGATCTATGCGACTTCAACGTGAGACCATCAGGAGCCTTAAGCAGGAATCCCTGTGGCATTCTCCACTTGCCCTCCATTCATTTTTTTCTCCCTCATCTGCTCCCCAAAACCCCTTCCAGACCCCTCTCCCGAGGCCCAGTCCTGATCGACATTTGTTCATAAATATCAGGAAGAAATATCAGGTTCCAAATGCTCCATACTATGATTTTTGACCCCGAACCTGCTTCTTCTTTGTCACCTCTCCAAAAAACCCATAGAAACCCACTCTCCCCAAGTCCACCTGGCCATCAGGTGCTGTCAGTCCCCAAGCTGACCCCCAAGCCCACGTGGATGTCCCGAGCAGGGACTTGGCGAAGACAGAAGTCCTGACTCACACCCATTTGCTCTTTTTTAAAATGTTTCTGTTGGAGTATAGTTACCATACAATGCTACATTAGTTTCAGGTGTACAATATAGTGATTTGACAAGTTTATATATTATTCTGTGCTCACCTCAAGTGTTGTGTACCTACCTTCAGTGTACCTACCTTTGCTCTTTGCCACACCATACAATCCCTTGGGTGATATCAAGGTCAAAAAGGAGCCAAATGGCTCCAAGTAGCCCTGAATCAGACCTGATATTAAAACTGTGAAGGCAAAAAGCTAGGTAATGGCCAACTGATTTATGGAGAGACCAGAAAGCCGGGATATTAATTAGGGTCATTATATCCCTTAATAATGAGATTCAGTTGACTTATAACGAGTTATAGGCACACTGTCTTTCACTCTGCATTGTTAATTGTACTTACTCATTTTTACAGTTGCTAAATTACAAGACATGCTATAGTTGTGAAGGAGAAGGAGGGATTTATGTGTGTTCTGTGCTAGGCTGTGGGATAGAAAGTAAAATTGAAAGTGTTAAAGAGTCCATGAGAAGGCCAATGTTATTTTCCCCGACACACAGTCCCCAGATCCCGAGATAAGAAATCCTCCACAAAGGAGAAGGCCAGGACAGCCATCTTCCTCTGCAACCATTGCAACCAGGCTTCAGCCTGAGGCTCAGGTCTCCTAAAGCAGTTTGCAATTCCAGGAATGGCTCCAAATCTGTGCCACAAACACCTCCCAGGAGACCCACGCCTTCTTTGCTACCCAGACTCTGCTGGGAGAGAGCCATCTTCAAAGACGAAAATTATCACCATCATCATCATTAATTTTCTCCAGCATTCTGTGTGACCTTGAGCAAGTCCCTACCAAACTTGAGACACCATTTCTGGTCTGTGGCATGTGAGTTGGAATAGCTTGAACCTCCATCACACAAGACCTCACACACAGGAAGTGCTCAGTTCATATCAGCTGCTGGTGGAACCAATCACAGCAGTGTATGGGGAGCCCAAAATGACCCAAACTCAAATCTTCTACCCGAGCAAACTATCTCCCACCTTAGTGCAGTTTCTGCCTCCCAGGCAAGCTTCACCTACTTGATTTAGCAGGGAAGATGGAAACAAGCAATGATTTCACCCCTCAGACAGAAACCTCTCCCCTTCATACAGGAAAGGCACCTGCCTCACCAGCCCTTTGTATGTCGTAGACTGTGTCTCATTAATCAGCCACACAAACATATACCCGCAGCATTACATACAGAGACAATGACATTGGAGAAAGGGTATCTCAACAGCTTAACAAGACTCTGCCTTGTGAAAGATGTTGTGTTTTTGTTTTAGAAGAAACAGTGGACAAGGTATTTCAGCTAGGGGGTGAGGCCCCAGGGAGCATGCACGACTGAAAATAGATTCTTGCTCTCCTGCCTTCTAAAAAAGATAGATTTTTCTGGCTGCAGGAACTTTGTTTTGTTGAACTCCTAGGTATCTTGGCTCTATAAATCTAGGGACACAACCCGGGAGGAAGAATTTGCTCTGCTTAATAAAGACATGGAGAATCTGGAGCTCCCCCAAAGAAAACCAAGGAAGGAAAATCCCTACGTGGTATGGAGGCTTCACCTTGGATGCAGAAAGGAGAGGAGAGAGTCCCAGAAGTGATGGGGATTTGGGGAGTGATATTGCCTCTGGTGTTGAGACAGACGGTGGGAGAGTCAATGCCTCTGTCTGCTGACAGCATGAGGCAGGGTGAGGAAAACCTTTAGCGACCAACATGAAATCTACAAAATGTGTAGCAGGGCCAAATTAAAATAGGTTTAGTGAGGTCTTTGCACAGTAAACTAATCAATAATAATTTATAAATTAATGCTATGACACTTTATCCATTCTAAGATGCACGTATTGTTTTTGCACACTTTAATATCTTTGTAGGTCAGGATTCACCTTACAACTGATGGGCGTATATAGTAATTGACAATCTCGGGGCTTTTCTTTCTTTTGGATAAGAATGGTGTGTCTTACAATCAACAGTATGTCACATTTTTTTGAAATATGGTGGTTTTTTCAATAGATTCACAGGGGCACCTGGGTGGCTCAGTCGGTTAAGCATCGACTCTTGATTTCAGCTCAGGTCATGATCTCACGGCTTTGTGGGTTCAAGCCCCACATCAGGCTCTGTGCTCACGGTGTGGAACCTGCTTGGAATTCTTGGTCTCCCCCTCTTTCTCTGCCTCTCCTGCACACATGCTGTCTCTCTCAAAATAAATAAATAAACTTAAAAAAAAAAAAAGAAGAAGATGTACCAATGACTTCAACTCTCCAGACCACGATTCACAAATACTGGCATTATCACAGTCCTCAGGGTTACCAGGTTAGATCCTGGCCAGCTAAGACAAGCTCTGTTAATTTTTCATTTAAACTGACATCTCCTAGAGTTCAGAGAGTTCTTATCTGATCTCTAGCATGTGATAGAGCACCGAGCAGAGGCAAATTTAATTTTACCTGACACCTTTGCCACAAGCTGATTAGCCAGCTGACAATGTGCTTTGATTAACTCAATGGGTCATAAATATTTTGAATCTTTCCATTTTTGGATCACCACAAGGAGAGGCAACTCAGAGCATTGCTCCTCCATAAATGAGTCCTTTTAAATCCACGTATAAGGTTCTCCCTCTGCAAAAGCACTTCCCATTCAGTTAAGGAAACATACATGATTTTTATTTCACTCTTTTCTTCTCAACGAAGAGACGTAAGCTTCTGATTTCATCTTTGCTTCGTGGAGACTCTGGAGACAAAACCTCCAACACAAGGTCTTTTATAAGACCAAGGAGCACTGCAGGGGCCCTTTCCTCAACCATGCTACAGACCTTTAGTAAAACCCCCAGACACACAGAACACACACACCCACTCACGCACTCACTTATACACATGCTCACACACACACACATTTCTTGTTAAGGATCACAATTTTTGTATCTAGATAGACGTAGGGGCAAAACACCCGATGTGTGTGGTTGAGGGAGCTGCTGGCATCTATAATGCACTAATAGTAAGTAGAATCACTCATGTACAAAGATTAAAAATATGTGCCAAACAGATAAAGGGGGTCCAAGAATTTTTGTTGAGGGGCACCTGGGTGGCTCAGTCTATTGAGTGTTCGACTTCAGCTCCCGTCATGATGTCATGGTTCATGGGTTCAAGCTTTGCACTGCTTCGAATTCTGTGTTTCCCTCTCTCTCTGCCCCTCTCTTGCTCTCTCCTTCTCTCTCTCAAAACTAAATAAATATTAAAAAAAAATTTTTTTAAGGAATTTTTGCTGAACCTTGTTGTTCGGGTGACTGAGACCAGATCAGCAATAGTTAGACTCTACAATCACTCACTGTGTTCCAGACACTCACATACAGTATCACTAACACCCAAGACGATCCTGCAAGGGAGGTGCCATGGTCCCAGAGGCTATGCAATAAGCCTGAGGTCACAAGATCAGCAAAGACCCGGGCTGGGAGTCAGACCCAGGACCATCTAGTACCAAAGTGCTAGCTCTTTCCCATTGCCAAGTGGCTTGTCATATCATCCATCGCCTCCTTTTTCCAGCCCTCGAAAGAGTTTCCCTGCTCTCTCTGTTAGCCTGGCTTCTCAGAAGGAGACTCCAGCAGCATTGCCAACCTCCAGGTGGTGAGTAACCTTCTCGCTAACCTTGTGTTCCTCATTCAGTCCTGACAGATAGGAACAGTCCTTCCTTTCTGAAAATGTCACTGAGCCATCTTCAAGGGAAAAAAAGGCGACGCTGACATTCTACTTTTCCTGTGACTCCCTGGAGAACGTTTAATCCCCGTGACCTTGTGGCTATTTAAAAAGAGCCAATCCCAAGACCCTGTCAGTTGGTGACAGCGAGCATTTTGTCTAATGGGCCCGAGGGTGGGCACAGTTTGCAATGGGGAAGGGTAACATCTGGCCGGTGTTTAAAAGGCGAATGGGGTTTCTCAATGATTATTATTCATCAACAGTGTTCTGTGTTGTTGTTTATGGAGAAAAACAAATCCCAAGCACAGATATTCAAAATCTTCACTGTTTTTACATTGAGCCAGCAAGATACTGCTTTCTGCTGAAGAATCAGAGGAACTCCAATTTGATTTTTATGACACCAAAAACAGAATATTATGGTATTATTAAGAAGCATTAAAGCATAACAGCCATGGACATTAATAACTACCACTTATTAAGCCAGACCAAATGGCCTTGGTGATTTGCATTATCCAATCATATCCTCATAATAACTCTCTATATGTAAAACTATTCCCCATTTTACAGATGAAAAACTAAGTCAGAGACCTAGGGCTGGACCCACCCTGTGAAACGTTTGCCCCTGCCTATGACACGCTTAGTATAGACACTATACTAACTTTAGTAACTTTTAGCAGCATTTAACACTGCCATGACAACCAAGCCTCATTTCAGGTTTTATAGCATTTTCTTTTTACTTCTTTGTACTATACAGAAGTATCCGTCGGCAATGGGTTGGAAATTACATAACAATTTGTCCTGCACGACAGATGGCTTTAGAAGCACTCTTCCAAAAAAACAAAAACAAAAACAAAAATCAAAACAAAACAAAACAAAAAAACCCAAAAAACTAAAACAAAAAAACAAACAAAAAACCCCACACAAACTCTTGCTCTGGAAGAAGGGTCAAATTGATAGGAGAAAACAAATAGTTTCAAATATTAACTTGCCATTTAATGATTAGCCATCCTTCGTCAACATGACTAGGCCTCCAGGGCATCCGATGGGGCCCCAGCATCCCTTTCATTTAAAGCCCTCCTAAAGATGTTAGAGCTGGGGAAGGAGCATCTGTAGTCTGTCTTGTTCACTGGTCTGCTACTAAGGAGATGCTTAATAAACATGGTCGAGTGTGTGAACAAGTGAACGGCTTCTGATGGGCAGACAGGCTTGAGAACCATTATCTTCCACATTCCCATCCACCCTCCAGATTTTACCCATGTCAACAGGCTAGAAGATTCCCATGGGCTTTCATCCTAGTAGGTAAGAAAAGCAGATAAAGCCAGAGGGTAATAGGGACTGTAAAACTCTCGTGAAGAATGGAAGGTGGGTGTGGAAAGCAAAGGTGTCCACACCCTCAGCCCCAGAGCTGGGAATGTGTTGGGTTACCTGGTAAAGGAGGAATAAGGTTGAAGATGGAATTAAGGTTGCTAGTCAGCCGACCTTTAGATGGAGAGAATACCCTGGATGGTCTGGCTGGGCCCCGTGTAATCATGGCGTCTTTCAAAATAGAGGAAGGAAGAATGTTGAAGGAAAAAGAGTCCAGGCAGAAGAACTGAGTGTTGGGCCCCCTAGGGAGGACATGGCTTGGCACGTTTCCAGGAGCAGAAAGGAGACCTGAGTGGCTGAGCTGAGGGAGTGAGAGGAAGAAGGAGCTGGAGGGAGAGGTGGGCAGAGGTCCATGAGGGCCTGGGAGGCCACCGCAGGGGACTAGGGTTTATCCTAGGAGCAGTAGACTGCCATAAATGGTTAAGCAGGGGGAGAATACAATATAATAATGAGCTGGTGGCTTATAATCTCCTGGGTACTTCACAAGGAGCCCAAACTCAACCAAGTTCGAAACTGAAGTCATCGTGTCATATATCCCGAGTCAGCAGTACTGAGATTCACCAAGTCACCTACTCAGAGGCTGAGAGTTAGCCCAGACTTCTCTTTCCGAACGATGCTCATCAGTCCCTTCTCCTGACCTGTCATCCATGCACGTTCCCTTTGCCACATGCACATATTAGGGATGAAGGTCTCATAACTACCCCCAGCTGGAGGCCCTGGCTGTGACATTGCCCGCCCTTAACCATCCCCCACAACGCAGCAAAGCCACGTGCCCAGAAGGCACACCTGGCCATCCCCTGCTTGAAACCCTCCAATGGTCTCCTACAGTATACCCGATGAAGTCTTAACTCCCAGGGCCTGCTCTGGGGTGAAGCAAGGGAGGCCCTTTCTGAAGGCACAAATTTAAGAGGGTGCCAAAATGGTAATCAAGATGAATAACATATCAACGACTTTATTGCAGTATCATTTACAAACCAAAAAAAGTTTACCTGTTTGGAGTATATAATTCAAGGGTTTGGTATATTTACAATATTATGCAGCCATTACCACATTCTAATTTTAGAACAGCTTTACCATTTCAAAAAGTGGCCTTGTGCCTGTTAGCAGTAACACTCCAGCACCCTTGCCACTCACTCTAGGCCTAAACAATCAGTGATCTACATTATATCTCTGTATAATTGCATTTTCTAGATATTTCACAGAAATGAAATCATATCATAAGTGATCTTTTGCGGCTGGCCTCTTTCACGTAGCATTTTCTCAAGGGTCATCTGTTTTGCAGCATGAATCAGAAAGAAATTCATTCCTTTATTGGTGGCCAAATATTTTTCCATTGCATGGATGTGGCGCATTTCACTGATCCATTCATCAGCTGATTGATAGCTGGGGGTCGGGGGTACGGGTTCTATCCTGCTGTCTACACTCATGTACGTGTTTTGTGTGGACATATGTTTTCATATCTCTTGGGAGCATAGCTAGGAGTGTAATTTCTGGATTGGATAACATCTCTGTGCCTGAGTTTCTGAGGACATGCCAAGATGTTTTCCAAAGTCCTACCATTTCACATTAGCACCAGTGACACAAAAGGGTTGCCATTTTCCCACATCCCCACCAATATTTGTAATGCTCTCTTTTTGTTACAGTTGTTCTAGTGAGTGTGAAGTATGGCCTCTTTGTGGTTTTGATTTCCATTTCCCAAATGACTAGGGATGCTCAGCATCATTCACATGATTATTAGCCATTCGGGTATCCTCTTTGGAGAAATGTCTACTGAAATCATTTGCCTGGGTTTTTTATTATTACTATTTATTTTTCAGTTTATTTATTTATTCTGAGAGAGAGAGAAAGCATGAGCAGGGGAGGGGCGGAGAGAGAGGGAGAGAATGAGAATCCCAAGCAGGCTCCATGCTGTCAGTGCAGAGTCCGACGTGGGGCTTGAATCTACGAAACTGAAACCATAAGATCATGACCTGAGCCGAAATCAAAAGTCAGACACTTACGTGACTGAGCCACCCAGGTGCCCTTTCCTGGTTTTTAATTAGGTTATTAATTTAATTTAATTTATTTAATTAGGTATTATTATTTAATTAGGTATTTATCATTAAATTGTAAGTGTTCATTATGTATTCTAGATACAAGTTCCTTATCAAATATATGATTTGTACATATTTTCTTCTGTATGTTATCCTTTTACTTTCTCGATGGCATCCTTAAAAGTACAAAAGTTTGAAGTCCCACGTATTAATCTTTTCTTGATTGCTTGTGGTTTTAGTGTCACATCTAAGAAATCGTTGCTTAGCCAAAGATCATGAGGACTTTTTCTAGTGTTTCCTTCTAGGAGTTTTAATTTAAATCCTTACATTTAGGACTATGATTTACTTGCACTTAATGTTTGTGTATGGTGTGAGGTAGGGGTCCAACTTCATTATTTTGCACATGGATATACAGTTGTCCCACCACCATATGTTGAAGAGATAAGTTATAGTTTAATGCCATGAAGACAAGATCAGTAATGGTACCATGCTGAGCCATATGGGGACCTGAGGCAAAGAAAAAAAAAATCAGTAATACTTATTCATTATTATTTAAAATTTTGATATTTTTTCTTGATTACTGAGCTTTTGGAGCCTCTTTAAATTTGGCATCTGAAGTAATTGCTTCACTACTCACCCTCATCGCAGTCCTGATGACTCCTAAGCTTAGCATACCAAGCCTTCCCCATTTTCTCTTCTACCTGCTCTTTGAAACACCTGCATCTCAGCCCATCCTACCTTGACTTTTATTAGTAAAATAGAGTTTTGTTCATGTAGATTTGTTCAAATACAGATTTGACCATGCTATGTCAGGCATCTGTCATTTTTATCATACTTTTCACTTAGTTTGGAACATATTTCTCACTTTCCATTGCTTAGCTCTTTCCCATCCTACAAGATCAGGTACCAACCCCTCCAGAACATCCTTGAACCTCTGGTTTGGGTTAAATGCTCCTCATCTGTGCTCCCATACTGTCTGGTTTTCTTGCAACATGGCACATATCACCCTAGTAATGACTACCTATTACCTGTCTTCTCTCCCTCAGGATTGCTGTTCTTTGTCCCTTGTGTCCAACTATGTATGTCGTATCCACCTGAACATTCCCAGGTCCTAACACAGTGCCTGGAACATGACAAATACAAAAACATAGATGTTTAATAGTTCATCTAATGGGAGTATAGAAGGGAGAAAGCAATTCCATCTGCCTAAAGTGAACAGAGTTGGTTTCCTCCAGGAACCCTGAAGAAGGACAAGAACTAAGCATCTGTCATAGAAGTCCTGTCTGGTGGAAAGTGAGGTATCCCAAAGAGCAGAGGCTGTACCCCACACAAGAGCTCCCTGATGACACTCCTATGATAGAAGCAAAGACTCCCAAGACCTCATCATAAGCTCCATCTAGGTACAGGAGGGTAATACAGACATTCAGTAACAGGAACTGGTCCTAGGGCCCCACAAGTGAGGCGGGGAAGTGGTGGCTTCCAAAGAGGACAGCAGTGAGCAAAACATAAGGACAAATTCCCGCTGAGCTCACTTCATTCTTTCATTCATCCATTCACTCACCAGGCATCCCATAAGCATGTATGAAACATCTTTTAGGTACTGGGCTGGGCCCTGAAATACAGGAGTCAAAGATGAGGCTCTGACTGAGAGAAACTCATAGTCAAGTAAACTGCTACAAACCTACTACATGCAGGTGGGACCCCAAGAAGAGAAGGATTTTTACCACAAATTCTATCCTTCAGTGGGTTTATTGGATCCTTCTAGTTGCCCCCCCCCAATCCACCCTCTACCTTTATCCACTCTACTAAACCCTGGGAGACTGAACTCCTTGGACCACACCATTGGGCTCCCTTGCCTACTGATTTACAAGTGGCCAAAGTTTCACACCAACAAGAATTAAGGAGAGAAGCAACCAGGAGGGTAGCATTTATTACCAATGCTGTGGGACTGCCATGGTCTGGTTTCATCCAAGGTCAAGTGTTCTGCTTTGAGCTTCATTCCACACAGCATCCCCATATCCTGATTCTCTTTCCCTTCTCTTCACACCTTCAGACCTACAATGGCAACTAGATTTCATAGCATTGGACTATTCATTATGCTTTCCCTAAGCCCTGTTCCCAGCCTTGTAAATAGCCCTTTATTAAATTCTTCTCAAATTACCCTAATGTGAGCATGCCATCTGTTTCTCACTGAGATCTCGACTGATACAATGAGCTCCTAGGGGATATATGACAAGAACATCAATAAATAGAGGAATCCCTTTGGACACGTGAATGAATACATATGGCCACCCACTGGGGAAGGAGGCCATGGGGAAGAGGCAAAGCCAATGCCTTGGGATTGTTTGCCTTTGTACCCAGGAGGCTGGAAAAGGGCAGGGCACTGATTAAGTGTAGCTGGCACTCTACCCTTAAAGGATAGCATATTTGGAGAGCTGGGAAAGTTCCTTTCCTCCAGAGAAATGCCTGGGGGATAGTAACTTTGACTTGTCTGGGAGTAGACAGCAATGAAGCATTAATGAGCTTAACCCTTAGGGGTCACTCCCTCTTCCCATGTCACCCCGGAGCCTCAGAGCAAAGGAAGGGGCAAGCTGATACACTCCAGCTTTAGAGGAAGAACGAAATAAGGTTGTTTCCTAAGAGCTGTAGAAAATATCAGTAAATAAAAGAAAAAAGCACAACTCTGCCAAATCATCTCAAAGAGAGAAAATGATTTCCAAGGCCTATAAAAGTTGCTTGCAACCTGACATATCTAGAGGTTAGCTGGATGTGTCCAGTGTGGGAACGTCCACATCAGAGAAAGAAGCATCATCAGGCTCTTCCAATGCAACACCACCGAGTATTCAAATCACACCTCTCACAACCCTCTTCCTTAGGAGAATTATTTGGTTCCCCATGTTGTTTTCTTGAAAGAAAAAGGATACTTGATGTTGAAAATCAATACATTTGGCATCACTTTTTATTATTCCTTAGTCTAGAAGCACTGTTAGCACAAGTTGCTTTCCTCAAGTCAGGTAGGCTTTGGAACAGTTAGAGCATAAGACCGTACCCCTCCCTCCAAAAAAAGCAAAGGTCAAGCCCTGGAGTTGGGGAGAAGTCATGAAGGTCAGTCCTGGGCAGAGGCCCCTGGACACACACGCACACGCACACACACACTCAGACACACACACCCTGGTACATTGGCGAGCCCTGTCTCTCTCATCCCCTTCTTGACCAATTGATTGATTGACTAAAATTCAGGACTTTACCTTAATCCATTTTCAATTTCATAGGTTGACTTTGCCCCATTGTTCTTCTTGACTGATTCTATCAGTCACGGTATTTGCTGCCTCTGTCAGACTAGAGTAATCCAGAAATTTGATAAGCAGGCATGACCCGGGTGATTGATAAAAATGTTAAGCAGACAGGCTTCGGTCTTCAATCCCATCCTGGTTACTCTTCTTTTAAAACTCTGGTCTACCTTTTTTCTTTGAAGTGTAGAGCCCAGAACAGAAAGCAACATTATACGTGTGGTCTAATCCATGCACCACAGAGTGTGGCTGTCCCCTCCCTCTCTTCAGTTCTGTGCTCCTACTGATATAGGCTACAAACAAAGTATCCCCTACTTGAGCCTGGCTCATATGGCTACCAAAGAAAGTACCTCAATCATTCTTTGCCCTGTTGATATTAAGTCACACCAGTCTATCTTATTGGTTTTCATTTGGACTCAAGTGTAGTCCATTTGATTCCTGTTCAATTCGGCCTCATTATGCACCAACTGTTGCTTGAGCATGTTGAGATCTATTGGGATCCTGGAACAATGGATCAGACACATTCCTTGACCTCTGACTCCCTAGCACCGTCTCATCCCTAGTTCTATCTCTGTATTTTAATTCCAGCAGTATAAACCACTTCTGGGTCTCCACAGTATCCTTTAGACTGTGAATACACTGTGGCCTCGGTGACACCCATGGTTGTAGATTAACACAAAGGTCCACAGGCCAGGCTCTGACCCACGCCCTGAAGCACTGGTCCACACTACAGAAGGCCCAGTAGCCAAGGGATCTGGGAAGTCTCTGGGTCAGGTGGGCAGGAGGCAGTGGGGGGTAGGGGGGGCAGCCTGGTCTCCACACTTAGGAGGTTCTGTGAATAGCACACGGTACAGAAGACTGAGGGCACACTGGAAATCTGTCTGTCTCTCTCTAGCTAAGGCAGAAGCTGTTCATTGCTCCCCTACATCATTCTCTTCTCTTGAGAACAGACCCCCATTTTAGTAAAGCACATATGATCATGTGCAATCAAGACAGTATTTCTCACTCCTTTACTGGAAATGGTCGTGAGACAAAGTTCTGACCGATGAGATACAAGAGGTCGTGTTATAAGGGGCTTTCAGGGAGGTTTCCTAGAGGGAGGGGGTGAGTGATCTTTTGTCGTCACCTGCTCCTGCCTGCTGCCTGTCTGGATTCTGGACGCGACGACCTGGACCTTCCATTCACTTGCTCTTCCAACAGCCATCTTACCACCATGCAGTGCACTTGAAGTTAGAAGGGACTCTGGAGGCTTGTGGAGGAGACAGATTGAAGCCTGGCCTCAAAGCCGCAATCCCAGGAGGTAGACCAGTAGTCCTGTAGACCACTTCTACCAGGCTTCTTTGATGCAGGGGCAAGCGGGTTTCATTAACATAAGCCCCCTTCCAGAAGCCTCTTTCTGCTTTGACTCTGCAAAAGACTCCTGCTCTTTGATACTGTTTTTCCAACTGCAAGATGAAACTACCAACATGACATGGACGGAAAAGCACACTGGACACCCCACTCCTCCCCCCATTTACTCAGCACGTTCTTACTTTGAGCCTGTCAGAGGTCAAGTGCTGACAAGATGCTGGGAATACAAAGGCAAAAGATTCAAGGAATTCCGTCTGCAGGATTCATTTTATGACTATTTTTCTTACTCTTTCTTTCTTCTTTTTTTCTTCTAACAAAAACTTAGTAAGCACCAATGAAGGTGCCCTTCCTGGGACAGGCCTTGGGAACGAGGCTAGCATATTGAGCAAGTAATAACACAAAGGCGACAAATTTTTTTTTCAGTGTAAGTATGTCGCATGCAGTCATTGTTTTATTTTTTTAAGGTTATTTATTTATTTTGAGAGAGAGAGAGAGAGCAGTGCAGGGGATGAGGTGGGGAGGGGCAGAGAGAAAGATGGAGAGAGAGAATCCCAAGGAGGTATGGGGCTCTGTGCTGTCAGCACAGAGCCTGCTTGGGATTCTCTCTCTTCCTCTTTCTCTGCCCCTCCCCAGCTCGCTCTCTCTCTCTCTCTCTCTCTCTCAAAATAAATAAATAAAAAAGAATAATGGGACACCATCAGAGGGTTATTAGCAGGGGAGTGATAAGATCCAATTTATTTATTTTTAATTAGCTTTTTTAATTTTCAGAAGAACACTTAACATGAGATCTACTCCCTTAATACACTCTTAAGTGCACACTGCAATATTGCTGTCAACACACACAATGTTGTACAGCAGACTCCTCTTTCACAAGTCAAACTTTCTATCTGTTCCAGAGCAATTCCCAGTTCCCCCTTTCCAGCCCCTGGCAGCCACCTGTCTACTCTTCTCTTGTGTGAGTTTGTTGCATGCACCTGGGAGGAATCATGGAGTGCTTGTCCTTCTGTGGCTGGCTGGCATTACTTCACTAATGATCTTGAGGTTCATGCATGTCGTCACAAACGGTGGGATGTCCTCCTTTCAGTTCTGGAAGACCTTCCTGCCTGCTAGGCGGAGGTGACACGGGGCCCGGAGGAGTGGCCGAAGCAGCAGGGAGAAGAGCGAGGAGGCTTTTCAGTACCTACCCGAACTGATGGAGGCTTCAATGGGAGATGGCAGCGAGGCCGGTGACAATGACCTGACCATTCGCATTCTGGATGGGACTAGTAAATGGATGAACGACAGGGCTGCAGGAGAAAGGTGAATCAAATATGACCGCAAGGACTTACTTCCGAGTAGCTGACAAGGGAGGGTCTCATGTCCCAAGTTGGGAGCCCTCCTCCAGTGAGTGCGGTGGATAGAACAGTAAGGAAGTCTGGCTTGGCTGGGTGACTTCCACTAAATATTCGAATGGGGGGATTGCCCACTCACACTTGCGTTTATTATCTCCAATTGACAGGATGGAAAACTGCAGGGCACACACTCAAGTCTGTCCGGACACAGCTTATTTCACTCCACCACGTTATTTTAAACCGCTGCACCTGCAGAGGTGAGGCATGCACCGAATGAGATCACAGATTTTGAACTGTAATGGTTATGAATGTGGGGCACTGTCTGAAGATGGGCCAGGGTGAGGAACCCACACGTGTCAGGGAACGGATAAAACGTGCCCAGCTGTGCCTGGGAGCCGTGTCCCCTGCCTGCCGGGGTCTGCCACATTTCCCAAGACAGGCTGCTCCAAAGCCAGCCTTCACACCATCGCCTCTGAATCAGTCACACCACCATTGCTAAATAATTCACCTCCATGTAGACAAAATGGGTCCACAGGCTCCCCAAACATCATGGGGCTGGTGCATAATTTACAGAGCAATGCGCAGCCTCCCTGTGTGGGGAGAACAACGAGGCTTGGACAGCTGCCAAAGTTGAGAAGGGCATCAGCTGGAATAGATAGAAAAAGCAGCTCATGGAAGAGTGTGTCAGAGAAGCAAAGGTGCCTACTGAATCCTGGATTCCCAAGGCAAAAGCAAGGCAGCAAAATATGGGGGTCAGGCTGCCTCCATGCAGGGGTCTGAGTCCGGGCGGGAGAGCCCGCAGTTAGCATGTGTTTTGGAATATTACCGATGCCACACTTTTCCTGACCGCTGAGAACCTGAGACCCAATCAATCAATGTTGTCCTTTGCAAATCAACATTGCCTCTGGCAAGAAGCATATTTAGCAAATATCCAAGCATTTTGAGGTGGATGGGAGATAACAGCGTGTGTTTGGGAAAAGAGTAATAGGACGTGCAATTTTCTTTCCCTGGAATTCTCTCCTGTCCACCCCTTAGGCACTTGAAAAATTCCTCCTCCTTTTTCAAGAACCATCTCCATGGTCACCTCCTCCAGGAAGTCTGCTTTTCCTCAGGCAGACCCAGTCTCCATTCTCATAAAGAACTACATTTTGTAAATGTTGGTCCCCTACGCTGGACTGTGAGCTCCTCAGTGACACAGACTCTGTTTAAAACTGTAATCCTAGTGCACAGCTGGGTCCCAGCCACATAGGTGAAATGTTTGTAGAATGAATGAAAGAAATAAACAAGACAAATGCCGTGACTTACAAAATCTTTTCCCCGGACGTTGCATGGAGTATTGCTGCTTTGAAGATCAGCATTAGATATGAAGAGGATGTCAAAATGTGTATGAACACAGACGATTCACAGAGGTTATGCTGCATCTTCAAGAACCATTCTGCACCTTGCTCTCTGTGAATCGATACTTCCGTTTCTGACCACCTTTCAGCTTCAGCTCCTTGAGTTTGGCGTCTGGTTCGTGCTGTAATGACCTGACCCTGTTTTGTGTGGGTTGGTTCCTAAATCAGGCAAGCATATTTTCAATGTGAGTTTCTAGCCCTGTCACTTAGAAGCTGTGCGACCTTGGTTCTGTAAGTTTACCTCTCTGGGCTTTAGCTTCCTTATTTCTAAAACAGACAGATTAGTGGTGTAGGAATATTAATAGTACCTACCTCATTACGCCGTGAATATTAAATGAGATAACGCAAGTAAAGATCTTAGCACAGAAGCTGGCACATAGTAAGCATTGAATAAATGTTGGCTATTACTATTGTTTTCACTCTGTTCCGAGATATGTGATTTATACTGTCTCTAACAAGCCTTCTATCACGTCTGTCCGCATTACCGTCTTCAGCTTGGCTCTGAGATTTGCTGTCTGAATACCTAAATCCCAGAATGTGTTTGCCAACACAGGCTCCACCCTTCTGGGCGATGACCTCTCGCCTGTCTCTGGAAACTTCTAAAGATCAGGATTAAAGATTTGAATTACCTTTTTTAGGTTTTCAATCTTTGCGATTTTGAATACAACTCCTCACAAAGACTGGACTGTAGAAAGCCCCAGCTTCTGTTTGGGTTATTTCTACTTGATCCCAAAGACACAATGACACTTAGAATTTGAATAGCATTTACTATATGCTTGGCATTTTCCAAAGTGTTTTACATTTTGTCCTCAAAACAACCCACACGGTACCAGTTATGGTCCCACTTTGCAAATGAGATATTGAATGAGATATTGAGGCACAGAAATGTATTCTTTCTAGGCAGGTTGGGCTCATCATACTGTATTCGAGAGAGCTTGCAAATTGGAGCTAGGTGACAAGTTCACATCCATGGGAAAAGAAAAACATGATCACCCCCAAAAGGTTTAATCTTTCCCAATTTTTGACATCAAAGAGGGGGCAGGTTCTGGTATACAAAACCAAGCAAAGCTTAGATGGGCAGGAAAAAAAAGGAATCTCCTTTTCTTCTGAGCTCACTTTTTAGCTAAGATTTTGACGTAGCTAAATGCACTTGAAAGAAGGTACGGGAAATTGGCCCTGGCCTCAAAGAAAGGTGTGGACGAAGGCAAAGCAGGTAGATTGCCTGAGGGGGACCCAAGGCTGCATCAGGGAGCAGGTATCTTTTTTTTTTTTTTTAAACGTTTTATTTATTTTTGAGACAGGGAGAGACAGAGCATGAACGGGGGAGGGTCAGAGAGAGGGAGACACAGAATCTGAAACAGGCTCCAGGCTCTGAGCTGTCAGCACAGAGCCCGATGTGGGACTCGAACTCACGGACCGCGAGATCATGACCTGAGCCGAAGTTGGATGCTTAACCGACTGAGCCACCCAGGTGCCCAGGGAGCAGGTATCTTCTAAAGCAAAGTGCCAAGTAGTACACTGTCTGGGGTTAATTCCGTTCTGTGTCCTGGGAGCCCTGCTACCCATTTGTGCCTGCCTCGGTTGTACCGCGGGGAATGAGGAGTGGATTTAGGTACACCTTGGGCACATATGAAAGTAATATGGACTGTGTCTGAAGACAGCCTTGTTGGCAGCAGCAGTCATGAGAGTCCAAGGGGGTGGGTGTGTCTCAGGGATGAGGAAGAACCCTCCCCCACCCAAGGGAGCTCCCCCATCCACTGCCATCTGACACAGATGAGGATTCGATTGCATCCAAGGCTCCCGCATATTTCTTTACCTGCCCAAAGGTGAGAGAGGCCCACAGGACAATGAAAATGGAGGCCCCGCTCAGCTAAACCTGGAGGCTGCTCTAGGTCAGCCAGCTGGGGTCCCAAGGGAAGAAAGAAAATAAATTAAACTCCTTCATCTGGAAAATAAATACCAAATGGCAAGTGATTGTGTGCACTGCATGACTGAGAAAGGGAGGTTTAATTCTCTAATTATTGCCTCTAGTGTCCCCATGGAGATAAATAGCAAGTTGGTGGGGAGAGATAATCAGGGCATAAATACTGTGTCTCCTTGTCTTCTCTTACTTAATGATATAATAAAAATATTTCCCCTTAGGTATTCAGTTCCAGTGAAAAAAAAATTCTTGAGATAATATTTTCATCTTAAGCTCGGTTCAAAACAAATCCACGGAGATTAACTGAGCAACTACTATGATAAGGTGTTCAATGCTGGGGCTGCAGAGCTCAATATGGCGGGTTCTGCTGGGGAAGCAGTAAGTCTAACCTCCCTGCACACTCCCCACAGCACACATTCACATATTTCTAAGAAACTTTAGGTCTCAAATGGGTTTTCTAAAAAAGGCACCTTTGTTTATAACATTTGCCACGAAGAGTCTATGATTTCACCAATATTCACCTACGTCCTGTTTGAAAGATCGTATCTATTAAGCAAACTGGCAAAGTATTATTAAGTAATAATTAATTTCCACATTTTATATGTAAAACTTCCAATAAGAGTTTCTTTCCAGAAATAAAGTCATCATGAGTCAATAGAATCCAAGCCAAAATTTATATATTCATTTAACAATCATATATAGAGTGATTGCCTGCTTTGTGACAGGCATCGTTTGGGGTACGTGGAACAAGACAAAGAACAAAATGGTAAGAAAAAAAAAATTTCAGGTAGCATCAATTCTACTGGCAAAGGGAAGTCA
Organism: Lynx canadensis; assembly: GCF_007474595.2. Taxonomy (NCBI): domain Eukaryota; kingdom Metazoa; phylum Chordata; class Mammalia; order Carnivora; family Felidae; genus Lynx; species Lynx canadensis. The sequence continues at coordinate 196,183,740 of NC_044306.2, forward strand.
AAACTAATTTACAAGAAAATAATAAGTGAATCCTGTTATGAAATGTGTATTATATGGTGCATTATAAAATGATATTATAAAATACATCATATTGTGTATTATATTGTATTGTGCATTATATATTGTGTATTATAAAATGGTAAGAGTTACCAGAAGAAGAAAAGCAACGTAAGAGCCGTGTCCATGGAGATATGTGGAGGGGGGTGGTGAACGTGAGGAGTGTTAGCTGTAATTTCGGCACAGGATTTGTGGAGAAAGTGCCAGTCAGAGGAGCTAAGAGTGAGCCACATGGGTATGTGGGGAGTGAGCAGTCTAAGCAAAGGTGGGAACAGCAAAGTACGCCTGGAGTGTCAGGGGGACAACAGGCTCAGTGCAGCCGGACAGAATCGAAGGATAGTGCTGTAGATGACCAGAGACGTCGCTGAGAAAGAGATGGCGGAGGGCTGTTTTGGACGCTGTGAAGACGCTGCTCTACTCCAAGGGAAACGCAGAGCCTTGGAAGATTTTTTAAACCAAGGAATGACAGCATAAGACATGCGTCCCACTTCCTAGCTTGTGTACTTTTCTTTAGCCTACCCGGAAAATAGCCAGCGGGCTTCCTGAAATATTGGAAATTCCTGAAGCAGCTTCTGGGATCACGTCTGAGCTACAAGAAAGGTGCAGAAACCCAGGTGTGGTGCCACTATCGGTTTTGTAAAGAAGAACACGGAAACCCTGAACGGGCAGTGGAATAGCCTATGGCCCGCGTCTGACTAAGGAGCTGAGCCACGGCCGGACCCAGGACTCTGGAAGCCAGAAAAGTGCTCTCCCCTCCCCATCATGCAGTAACCAAACTGAATAGGCAAGAAGCAACCAGTCTTGGTGCAGTTATTTAACTTTTTTCAGCTCACCTTTGCTGGCCAGGTGCCATGCTAAGCGCACAAGCGTTCTCCCTCTGAAGACGTGCAGACTCCATAATGGAGGAGTTGTTCTTCCCAACTCGTGGCGAGAACTGAGACCCAGAGGGTTTCCTGCACTTATGCGTGGCACAAACTACACTTAGTGGAGTCAGGATTCAAACCTAGGCTCCGCACCTGACTTCAGAGTACCTCTGTGCCACTGCAGAGGAAGATTTATAAAAGTACTGAACCCAGTTTCATATTTATTTGCATTTCTGCACCCGATTATTTAGCTTCTTTTCCACTTCGTGACTCTCACTGGGACTTTCTGTATATGTTGATTTAAACTCACAAGCTTGGGGAAAAATTCTAATGAGGAAGTGAGGTCATTACATAAAACACTTAGGCTACAACCAAGCACCTTCTAACATACGGGAAAGATAGTTTCTCAAGAATAGGAATGAGTCTCACTGCCCAGATCGAGTCAACACTCACTCCCAGGAGCTCCTCTGCTCCCTTCCTCAAGGGGAAAGAGGCCCCTCCCAGTTCCAGACACGCACAGTCCTGACAGCTGTCCTGTGTGCAGCCCAGACTATGGGCCAGGCATTTAATCTCCATAATCTCCAAACTTCTCAGCAACCTCTGAAGCAGGTGCAATCATCGAGACTCAAGTAAGTTCAGGAATTTTCCCAGAATCTCACAGCCGGTGAGGGGCAAACTCCACCCCACACTGCCTTGGAAATCCACCTGTCGCACTGAGCAGAAGACCTGAGTTCAAGCCCATTTTCAGGTGTGAATAAATGCCAGGAAGGCAGGAAGCTCATCTCTTTTGGTCACACTGGATCCCCAGCACCCACATCTTAGTACTGGGACGCTTGATGGCTATTTGCTGAATGAATGAATGAATGAATCTCCTCTGAGGCTCAGATTCCTAATGTGTAAAACTCTGATTTCACAAAGAGATGGAACTAGGAAGAGGAGAAAGGGCTTTGTGAGGCACAAAGGCCTAAATAATAGTTATTCTGAATCATGATGCTATGATTTGACCTTGTGTTGCTGTTATGTCTGTGACTTCTTTTCTCCTAATGGCCTGTAAGCAAGCTGTGGTATCTGAGGGGACATTATGCCACCATGAGTTTGGATGAATAACTAACCAGGAAAAGGGTTTCATTTTGGAGGGGGGTGCGGGGGTGACAGAAAAGAATAAAAGGCTTAAATCAGAATATCTGTGCACCCCTTCAAAGAGCACCTATGTACTGTAGGCTGTGGGACCTGGCCCTTTAAAAACAGAAACAACAAAAATTTGTCTCTCTCAGGAGTGACAGGGCTCTCTCAAGGTCGACTTCAGACTTGTGGGTCATTCTCCTTTAGCACCTGTATCAACTAGCAAAAATAACTACAAAAATCAATGGATGCTACATGCTGGATGGGGAGAGACTACAAAACAGAGGATTATCCTTCGTCAGGAAGACATGAGATAAAGGGGAATTGATTGAGGCTGTCAGGTCCCTCCTTTCATCGGGGCCTTGGGAGGGAGGGCTCAGAGCCCGCAGAAGGGCGGGTTGCCTTTCTAACAGCACAGGGTCCCCTGGGAATGCTTTCTTTTTATGCCAAGCTGCTTCTAAGGCCCAAACTGGCTTCCTGTTCTTCTCCAGGGACCTGGCCTGTTTTCTCACCAAAGTCACCCTGTCAGCTTCCACATCCTCTCTGAGTTATCTCCCTGAAGCCTGCTCATGGAGGGAGACCCTGGCTCCTCAGCCCCAACCCACACACCCTTTATTCCTGCCACCAGAGGTGTGCATGAGGGCCCTTTCTGCCCACCCACCCACCCCCTGCCCCTGGGGAGAGACAGGGGCTCACAGCAGGCATCCAAACCAGCCTGTGGTTCCACACTCCAGGTTGTGCCTGAGGAATGCCCGGTGCCCTGATGGCCTCTGGCTATCTTCTCTCATCCCTGCCCTGTCCTCTAGAGCCTGATCCCTGTCATTCCCATCCACCCTCCACTCACTACACCCCCTTCCCTCTGGCCCCACTCTCTCTGGATTCCTAGCAGTTTCCCAAACCATTCGTTTTAATGGGTACCTGGGAGTTTTCTCATCAGACATGGTAAAGCGTGCAGGGAAATGACTGTCATGAAGGAGGACGTTTCCTCATTCTCACACCATGCCCTGTGGAGCCACGGGAAGAATCACCGTTCAGTCAGGAGGAAAGGTGGGGGGTGCCGGGGACAAGAGCCTTTACTCTTTACTGTGGTGTCTACAGGACAGACCAGAGAGGGGGTACAGAGTAAGCAGGTGTGGGATTGGCTGGTGTGAATCATTTAAGTGGGATCTGGGGCCTAGGGTCTGTCCCCACAGTCTGGCACATGCCCCAGAGATGACCAGGGCAGGGAAGTGCGGCCTGGAGTGTAGAGCTGAGAAGGGAGATGGTTGAGGACTGAGCAGTGGGTAGATTGGTTTACACATGAAAGATGGCACCCAGAGGCCAACTGCCTCTAGGAATCAGCTGGCCCCAGGTAGGGCAGTCCCACCAGGGTTAGCAAAGCCCCCAAGATGTCAAAGCATCAAAAAGACAGAATAAAGGTATACAATTACATTTGTTGATTATTCCTCAATAAAGCTGGAAAAAATACAGAATAAGAAGACACGATGAACACACTCCACATTCCTTCAGACATCCCAAAGGGACTGGTCTCGGATGTGTGGGTGCCCCAAGACAGGAGGCTAATCATTTCACACCTCTTGACTCTCAGTTCCCAGCTCCCCTCAACCAGCAATCAATAGAAACTTCGCACGACTGAACCAGTTCTCCGAGCCGAGTACTCCCCTGGGCTCTGCGAGTGGGATTTGAGAGCTAGAAAGAGAAATCCTTGCCCCTAAAATATGGTCCCCAAATTTCACTTTCCAGTCCATGTCTCCAGAGGCCCATGAGCTGCGTATCATGCAGGTTTCCCAAGGTTTGCCTCAACCACGCACCGCAAACGAGAGGGGCTTAAAATAAGAGAAATGTATTCTCACAGTTCTGGAAGCTAGAAGCCTGAAGTCAAGGCATCAGCAAGGCCGTGCTCCCTCTGAAGGCTCTGGAGAAGAGTCCTCCCTGCCTCTTGCAGCTTCAGGGGTCTCTAGTGATCCTTGATGCTCCTTGGCTTGTAGCTGCATAACTTCAGTCTCTGCCTCCGTCTTCACGTGGCCATTTCTTTGCGACCGAGTCTCTGTCTTCACGTGGTGTTCTCCTCTCTGTGTGTCTGTGTTCACATCTCCCTCTTCCTATAAGGACACCAGTCATTGGAGTAGGGCCAATGCTACTCTAGCATGACTTGACTGTAACTCAGTTGCATCCACAGAGACCCTGTTTCCAAGTAAATTCGTAGGCACAGGTATTAGGGGTTAGCGGGGACACAATTCAACCCGCAACCTATCTAGAGCCAGAAGAGAAAGACACATCCAGAAATAGCCTGTGATATTTGGGGGGGGGGGGGGGGGGGGGCGTGGATATATTTTGTAGAGATTCCAGCACGCTTAGCTTGATAAACTGTAAGACTCTTCATTCATTCCATCCATCTTCTTTCTTCCCTCCCATCACCCCCTCTCTCGTTTTAGGGTGCTTTCCACCATGACTAGGCCGCAGCTCCCATGTCCTCAGAGAATGCCAACCAAGGTCTCTATGGACCAAAGCAAAGCACAGCTGATCACGTCTCATTTCTTAACCGCGCTGCCCTGGAAAGAAAGCACCAGTGAATTCCATCTCAAGAAAGCATTTGTCTTCGTCTGTTCAGACTGGACTACTGCAAAATACCGGACAGGGAGATTACATACAGCAGACATTTATTTTTCACGGTTCTTGAGGCTGGAAGTCCGGGATCATGGTGTCAGCAGATTCAGTGTCTAGAGAAAGACCTCTGGCAGGTTGCAGACTTTGTCTTGTGTCCTCACGTGGTGGAAGGGGCTAGGAGGCTCTGAGGGGGTTATGTTAAAAGGGCACCAATCCCATTCACAAGGTCCCACCCTCATGACCTGATGACCTCCCAAAGATGCCAACTTCTCAACACCATCGTACTGGGCATTAGGATTTCAACATACAAGTTTGTGGCAGCAAAACACATTCAGACCATAGCTGCATCCCAAATAACTACGGGCCATTTGCAAAGTAGCTGGAAATGTCAGCTGTCACACCATGCTGTAGTGACTGCAGCAGAGATAATGCTGCATGTTTGTATATCAGTTTCCTGTGCTACCTGCGCGCAAAGGCAGACTACACGCTCCTGCCTCCGTCACAATTAGATCGGCCCCTCCCACGGAGTTTAAAGAAACGTCGGTGAGCTTGGTGTGTGTGTCATTTACGCCCAGCCCCTAAGCGATCTTCTGTGTGTCCTTTCCCCTCTGATCAGTACGGAGGATCCAGGGGAGGACACAGAGGCCCTGGGAAGTGGACACAGGGGCCCTAAGGAAGAAGCTGGGCCCTCAGGTAAGTGCTGGGGCATAGGGACCCGGCACTCAAGGATGGAGACCCGCACCAGGTTGCGGCAGCTGTGAGAAAAGAACCATCGAGGGCTAAACCACTGAGGTCGGGGCTTGCTTTGTTCACAGATTAGCATACCCTAAGCAAAATGTGGGGCTCCCAGAAGAGTCAGCAGTGCAGGCTGAAGTCAAAGCACGAAGTTAACGGGAAGGTACAAGGCCATCATGGCAGAGTTCAGATTTATGTGACCACAGAGGAGACAACAAAGGTCCTGGGCTCACGGGGTCGCTCCAGCAAAGGTGGTGAGGGGGAAAGTCTAAAGCACGTGGCAGGGATGACAAAGGGGAAATGGCTGAATCAGACCGAAGGGTGGTGCAGGTAGAAGGATGCCAGTGAACAGTGACGCGTGTCGTTAGCCAGCTCTGTCTGGGCGGCTCTCAGTCTTAGGAGACTGGAAAGGAGGGCAGAGGAATCAGGGCTAGCAAGAGCCTCTGGAGATGTTCGGACAGGTGAAAAACTTGATCAAAATAATGCATCCAGAAGGCAGCAGGGTAGGCCCTGTGCCAGATGGATTTGAAGTGGGTGGGGGCAAGGAAGGGGCCATTGGAGCAGGACAGGTGAGGGAAGAGGTGACCTCACCTGAGCCGGGGGTTGGGGGGCGATGAGGAAGGCACGGGGAGAGGGCAGTAGTAACAGCTTTGCGTTGGGGCACCTACTTTAATCCTCAAGATCCTATGTGGCGGGGCTATGGTCCTATGTGGCAGCTGAGGTAACACCCCAGAAGGGGCTCCCTTCCCCCTGTGCCTATGCCGTCTTACCTCCCCCAGTTCGCATACACACACCCCTGTCCCACCAAGCTGTCTCCCTCCACCTGTGGAGATTTTTCTATCACGTCGCAGATTGAGCTCCCGGGTGTTCCAAGTGTTCTGACCTCAATACAGCTGCGTTGGGGGGATGAGGGAAATCCGGATCCCCCGCTCCTCCGCCATCTTAATTCCTCCCCCTCTTGACAGTCGAGGAAACTGAGGCACAAAAAGTTTCAGGACTACAGACTACTAAACGCCTGAGCTGGGGCTTAAATTCAGGCATTTGACTCCAGAGTCTTCTCTCTCTCTCTGTCCCTCTCTCTCTCTCTCTCTTTTTTTAAGTTTATTTATTTATTTTGAAAGAGAGAGAGAACACAAGCAGGGGAGGGGCAGAGAGAGAGGGAGACACAGAATCCGAAGCAGAATCCAGGCTCTGAGCTGTCAGCACAGAGCCCAACGTGGGGCTCGAACCCAAGAACAGTGAGATCATGACCTGAGGTGAAACCAAGAGTCGGACGCTTCACCGACTGAGCCACCCAGGTGCCCCCAGAGTCTTCCCTCTTAACCACCATGTGGAGATAAAGGTGGTTGGACAGGAAAAAATTCAGACACCCTGACAGGGTACCGTCTCACTCAGAGCCTTCACAACACCCCGCCCACCTACACCCTCCTTCCCGCTCCCAAAGAACAAATGTGAGCTAGAATGATGAATTCTGGATCATTCTACTAGCTTTGAAGCATCTGTCCATGAACATATACTACATCCTTTTCAATGAAAGGTTGAAATGCAGTAAAAATACCAATTTCTCCCTGGCCAGGCTTCCCAAGGCCAGAAACACAGGTTAACTTTGAGTAGCGCCTGGGACAGGAGCAAGGATTTGGGGCACAAAACTGCTCTTGATTTAGAGAGAAAAAGGCAGCCCTGCTCCTCTCACCAGATATAGAGCAAATAAACTAGAAACTTCGAGAAAAGTTACACATAGGGCTGTGTTTCTCCCCTCTGGCTACACAGCAAAATTACCTAAAGAGCTTCTTAGAAAAATACCAACACCCAAGCTTCACAGTGGATGAGCTTAATCAGAAAGCCTGGGTTGAAGCCCAGGCATTGTCTATTTTTTATGTTTTTTTTTTTTTTTACTTATTCATTTTGAGAGAGAGAGAGAGAGAGAGAAGCAGGGGGAGAGAGAGAGAGAGAGGGAGAGAGAGAGAGAGGGAATCCCAAGCAGGCTCTGTGCTGTCAGTGTAGAACCCGACATGGGGCTCGATCTCACGAACCATGAGATCATGACCTGAGCCAAGATCAAGAGTCTGCTGCTTAACCCACTGAACCACCCAGGCTCTCTCAGGCATTGTATTTTTGAAACTCTCTTGGGGAGACTGTCAGGCAGGAAGAAGGTTGAGAGGCACTGCTCTTGAATGATGCTGAGCAAAGCGGCCGCTCGGGCACCGTTTGGGAAACTCCATTCAACAGAACTCATCTGGGCCCAGTTTATTTATTGGGCATCTCTGCATGCCAGAAGCTGCGCTGTGTTCTGGTGGGGCTCAGATGAACCACATGACCTCGTCCTCAAGGGTCTGACGGTGGAGTGAGTGAGGAGACCATCGGCGTGGAGCAGTGAGGTTGGCTGAGCATTACAACAGAGCTGACTTTGGAACACAGAGGAAGGAAAAAAAAAAAAAAAAAGACGGACCAGGAAGGACCTTGAACAGAAGTCAACGCCTGAACTGAGCGCTGAGGATGAATAAATAAGCCGGGTGAGGACAAAGTTGGGGCAAGTATTCACGGCGGAGTGAGCATCTCATGCAAAGGAAGAGAGTACGGGGTGCGGCCCAGAGCACCGAGGGATGGGTGTGAAGAGATCTCAGCGAGGGCGGGGCACGGATGCTTTTGAGAGATGCTCAGGTAGGCTGGAGAGGGGGGCAGGAGGGGTCCGGCGTGCCGAGAAAGGAGAACTGACTAGATTTTTGCTGGAGGGCAGACGGCACCTTTGAAAAGCTGTCTGGGATCGAAAGAGGAAAATGTGAAAAAAATGCTGAGGCCCATATATGCAAAGTATTTACACTGGTATTGTGTGCACATTTATGATACCAGTAGCTTGCACTGATCCCACACTTCCCATGTGCCAGGCCCTGTTCTAAGCACTTCTTCGTTCGTTCAGTTGTTCAACAAGTACTGATTGGCCAAGTACCACTGCGGGTGCAGAGAACGCAACGGTGAAATCAAAAACTTCTCTCCTCGTGGGTCTACCTTTCAGCAGGGGAGACACACAACTGACAAGATAAGTAAAATAGTGAATTAGATGCTGAGATGTGCCATAGCAAAAAACAAAACAGAGAAAGAGAATAGGGAGCATTGGAGATGAGACTGTTCAAATCTGACATGTCAACATGTGTGGGCCATGGTCCCCGTGATTCCAGTAAACACACATCTAGGTGCTCCTGGGAAGGTCTCCTGTGATGTGATTAGAGTCCATAACCAGTTGTCTTGAAGTAAGGGAGATGATCCTTGGTAGTCTGGGTGGGCCTGACTTAATCAGTTGAAATGTCTTGAGAGTAAAGCTGAGGCTTCCCAGAGGAAGAGGCAATTCTGCCTGTGGACTTCAGTGTCAGCTCCTGCCTGAGAGCTCCAACCTGGCCCACGTGCTGGCCTGCCATGTCACACATGCCCCGCCAGCTCTCACAATTCCATAAAAGACACAATTCCTTAAAAGAAATTTTTGCTACAAATCTCCTGCTACTTCCATTTCTCTGGTTGAACCCTGACTGATGTAGTAGGAAGCTGATGCGTTAAATAGGGGAGTCCAGATAGACCTCACTGAGAAGGTACTAACTGAGGAAAAACATAAAGGAGGTGAGTGAATGAGTGAACAAAGTTCTGGGTGGGGGGAAAGAACATTCCGGACAAAATAACAGCAAATACAAGGGCAGTCTTCCTTTTAATCCTCATCACAACATCAGAAATCAGAAATTAACATTATTGTCAACAACTAGATAGAATCTGAGATTTTTCCCGGCTGTCAACCTGCCACACGTAGATGCTGTCAGAAGCTTTGAGATCCCTGGATCAGAGGCAAAAGATACTGTTACTCACAGCACTGCAGGCATCATGAGCTTTATATGGGCATTGGTCACCCCTGCTGTCCCCAAGTCCCACTGCACGACATAGGTGGGACCATGTGGATGCTGTGTGCACTGTGGACCCCAATCACTTTAGAGGAACCTGAGCATATGAAGCCTCCAATCTTACAATGAGGCCACTGTCAAACCTGCCCAAATTTTGCCTCATAGGAAACATGATATTTGCTAAACTGTCAGGGAGCAATTCCGCCCTGACACCAGAGAGAGACCTTCCTAGACTATTCGAAACACAAAATATACTTGAAAAGTTGGTCTAAAACACAGCTGTTAGCAAGAGGTAGAAAATAGGAGAGACCCATGGAGAATTATCTCTCATTTTGCAGATGAGGAAATTAAGGCACAAACAGGTTGAATAACTTGCCTGAAATCACACAGCTAGTAAATGGAGAAGCAGGGATATATGATCATCTGTCTTCCCTCCCTGGAATGAAGCACCATAAGCCAGAGCCCCCCTTTTTTTTTTTTCTTTTTGAGACGAAAGAGGGAGGGAGAGAGAGTTTGAGTGAGTGAGGAGCAGAGAGGGAAGGAGAGAGAATCCCACAAGGCACAAAGAAAGGGAGAGAGAGAAAATCACATGCAGGCTCCACACTGTCAGCTCAGAGCGGATGTGGGGCTCAAACTCACAGAAAGCTGGGCTCTAGCTCACCTGATGTGGGGCTTGAATTCACAAACTGTGAGATCATGACCTGAGCTAACATGGGATGCTTAACCGACTGAGCAACCAAGGCGCCCCAAGATTTTTTTTTAAATGGCCGGACATCCAGAGTCTAGAAAAGTGTTTGGCACTTAACTCAACACCAAAAATTAAATGTAAATTTAATAGACAAATATTTGTAGGTGAACTATTGGGACCTCATCAAGATAAAAAGCTTCTGCAAAGCAAAGGAAGCAATCAACAAAAAACTAAAAGACAACCGACAGATGGGAGAAGGTATTTGCAAACAACATATAGGGTTAGTATCCAAAATCTATAAAGAACTTACCAAAGTCAACACCTTAAAAACAAATAATCCAGTGAAGAAATGGGCACAAGACATGAATAGACACTTTTCCAAAGAAGACATCCACATGGCTAACAGACACATGAAAAAATGCTCAATATCACTCATCATCAGGGAAATACAAATCAAAAACACATTGAGATACCACCTCACACCAGTCAGAGGGGGCTAAAATCAACAACTCAATAAGCTTCTGACTTTGGCTCAGGTCATGATCTCATGGTCCGTGATTTCGAGCCCCGCATCAGGCTCTGTGTTGACAGCTCAGAGCCTGGACCCTGCTTCCGATTCTGTGTCTCCCTCTCTCTCTGCCCCTGCCCCGCTTGCACTCTGTGTGTGTCTCTCTCTCAAAAATAAATAAACATTAAAAAAGTTGTAATAATAAAAAAATAAAATAAACAACTCAGGAAACAATAGATGTTTGTGAGGATGTAGAGAAAGGGGAACCCTCTTGCACTGTTGGTGGGAATGCAAACTGGTGCAGCCACTTTAGAAAACAGCGTGAAGGTTCCTCAAAAAATTAAAAATAGAATTACCCTATTGTCCAGCAATAGCACTACTAGGAATTTATCCAAAGGATACCGGAGTGCTGATTCATAGGGGCACGTGTACCCCACTGTTTATAGCAGTGCTTTCAACAATAGCCAAATTATGGAAAGAGCCCAAACATCCATCAACTCAGGAATGGATAAAGAAGATGTGGTTTATACATACAATGGAATACTACTCAGCAATGAAAAAAATGAAATCTTGCCATTTGCAACACATGGACGGAACTGGAGGGTATTATGCCAAGTGAAATAAGTCAGTTAGAGAAAGACAGATATCATATGTTCTCACTCATATGTGGAATTTGAGAAACTTAACAGAAGACCATGGGGGAAGGGAAGGAAAAAAAACAGTTACAGACTGTGAGGGAGCCAACCATAAGAGACTTAAATACAGAGAACAAACTCGGGGTTGATGCAGGGCGGGGGGGGGGAGGGGTGGGCAGGAGGGGAGGAGAAAATGGGTGATGGGTATTGAGGAGGGCACTTGTTGGGATGAGTACTGGGTGCTGTATGTAAGTGATGAATCATGGGAATCTACTCCCGAAGCCAAGAGCACACTGTATACTCTGTATGTTAGCTAACTTGACAATAAATTATATGTAAAAAAATTTAAAAGTACATATTTGTAGGTGCTCACATTCAACAGAGAATGGAACAAGAATGACTCTTGCTTACCTAACGCTTAGAATTCAGATAGAGTCCCACATGAGACATGTATTTAAATGAATCACTACATAATTACAACTGTGGTAAGTACTACAAAGGAGAACATCTAAGTGCATGTATGATATAGACTGAATGTTTACCTCCCTCCAAAATTCATATGTTGAAATCTAACCAAGGTGCTGGTATTAGGAGATGGGGTTTTAGGGAGGGGATTAGGTCATGATGGTGGAACCCCAATGAATGGTATTAGTGCTCTTATAAAAGGGACCCTAGAGACCTCCCTTGCTCCTTCCGCCACGTGGGGACACAGTGAGAAGACAGCCATCAGCAAACAGGCCCTCATCAGACACTGAATCCTCCAGTGCCTTGACCTTGGACTTCCAGTCCCCAGAATCGTGAGCAATAAATGTCTGTTGTTTATAAGCCACCCAATCACTGGCATTTTGTGATAGCAGCTAAATAGACGAAGATAACATATATGTTTACATGCTTATGTGTATACACAATACATATATACATACATATCCCCCAACCCCTTTAGTTACAGGTAGAAATACAATTGACTATATAATTTGACTAAAGAAGCAAACAAAACAGGAAAAGTGTATTTTCTTATTTATCACCACAATTTTGTGACATAAACACACTGATAGATGGACATTATTTCTGTTCCACGTATGGGGAAACTGAGGCATTGACAAAGCTGCCCTGGTTCTTTGCAGTCACAACCAGTTTGACGCTTGGGTGTCCTCTGAATGGTAGGATTTTAGGTACAAGAGTGAAAGGCTTCTGGACGCCTTCAACTTGAAAAGTTCTGCCTTCACTGTGCCTGAAGTATCTAAAGGGAAAGGAAGAGTCCTTTATTGCCACTAAAGAATGAGATTTACGCTATGAGTGGCATTTTTACAACACCTTTCCTTAAATGTATTCATAGGAACACACAGATGACAAGGTTTTTATCCCTGATAACAGTGGTGAACCATCTGAAGACCAAAAGATGGCTTTCGTCTAAGAAAGGTGAACATGGTCTGCTCATAGCTGTACCTGGCCAAGAGTGTTTTTCATCACATAAGAACTAGCAAGGTCTATGAACTCAAGAGTCGTTTCACCTCTCTGAACCTCTGTCTCCTCTTCTTCAAAGGAAGAGTAGAAATAGATGACCTCCAAGCTCCTTCTGATGTTATTATTTTATCATAAATGAAAGGAAGCCCTTGTAAAACAGATTTGCCAATATGTGCTAAATGTTCTCCTTTCTCCCAACATTCCTTCAGGATGCACATAAGATAATAAATTCTACGATAAGCATAAGCAAAAGGACTTCTGTCTTTGTGGCATCTCGACTCTCAGTTTTTTGTGATGGCTTGTCCTTTAAAACACACACACAAAATGTTAAACTGCAAGCTGCCTTGCCAAAAACGATCAGCAGTGGGTAAGAGGGTCGGTGATGAGTGACAGGATATTGTAAAGAGGCAAAGGTGAGACCACGAAGGGTCTTGCAGATTGCAATAAAAATGTTGGATATTATAGTAAGTACCACTGAAACCCAAATGAAGGTTTTTAAGCTGGGGAACAGCATAACCACGTTGCATTTCTTGAAGATCACACACTGCTGTGTGGAGAGCAGGATCGAGGACTGCAGAAGGAGATGTAGGAAAAGCAGCCTGGAAGTCAGTCCCACAGTCTGGGTGAGTGACATCAGTAGATCTCAACGAAAGAGAGCTAACACAGAATTATTGGGGGACATGAGTTAACAGGACTGGGTGTTACATTTAATGTGATCTGTGAGGAAGAGTATGTTTCCAGAATAGCTCCCAGGTTTCAGACACGAGCAACAGGTCGCTCACTGAGCTGGCGAAGCCTGGGAGAGAGGCATAGCTAGGAGAGAAACACGGTTTCAGTCTTGAACATGTTCAGCCTAGGATGCCTGGGAGATACTCAAATAGAACTGCTGAGATGGCACTGAAATGTGAGACTGGACAAGAGAGAGGCTGGGAGAGGGGTAAACTGGAGAGTCTTGGGTACATAGGAGATTTCAGGTGCCTAGCCGGGAGAGTAGACATGGAAGAGAAAGGGCCCGGGGATGTTCCAACGTGCAGATATTGGGAGGAAGAGAACAGGCCATCAGAAAGGACTCAGAAGGAGCTTCTAGAGAGGTGGCAAGAACATCCAGAAGGTTTGTAGTCACAGAAGCCCCAACAAAACTGTCTATTGGATTCTGCACTATGGCGACCATTTGGTGAACTTGGAAAAGGCAGTTTCCAGGGAGTAGTAGAAGGGCAGGTGGTGGAAGCCATATGGGAATGAATTGAGAAGCTCTCCAGAGGGGAAGAAGGGAAGGCGGCTTCTGCATATACGCCTTCTAAGAATCCTGAATATGGAAATGGAGAAGAGAGTTGAGTGGCAACACAAGGGCAACTTGAAGGTCAAGAGATGTGTGAAGGCTCCCTACAAGGATCCAAAAACAAATGACGAATGGAAGGAATCATGAGAAGCAGAAAAAAACAGTAGAGTGAAAACGAACAGAAGGAGATGAACTTAGGCACAAGGTCTAGAGCAGATTGGGAAGACTTGCCCGTGACCAGAGAGAAGCAACACAACTCGGTTAAGGGAGAAGATGGGGACAGATGGAGAGGAGGACTGCCAGGAGAGAGTGGGGGAGTAACAGTCTCCCCACTTCTATCACCCCCCCCCCATCAGTCCCACACTGTCAAGTCTGGACCCTTGTTCCCATTATGCATATTAAAAAAAAAAAAAAAACCTGAGGCTCAGATTGGTTCAAGACATCTGCTTGAAATCCTGTATGTCAATGGCAGAACCAGAGTTCAAATCCAAGTTGTTGGTCTCTCAACACTCCCTCCTTCCCCTCCTTCACTCTCTCTCTGTCTCTCTCTAAACCTCCTTTCTTTCTTCCTGCTCCCTTTCTTGCTACTTCTTTTTTTGAATGCCGGTCAGGTCCTTGAGCAAAATCAATCTTGGAGTTAGTGTACTGAAACCCTTAGGCACACTCTCCTCAGCCTGGATTTTACATGCTATCAAAGGATAGATTCGCCAGCAGATTAAAGCTATTTGAAGCCTTCTCGAGTTTTATGCCTCAGTTGTTTGGAGTTAGGGACCTCTCAAGTTCTGGGATTTTAAAATATGCTTTCTTTTTTTCTTTTCAATTTTGTTGACAATTTCCATTAGAGCCCTGTTATCCCTCTGGATTGCTCCAATATAACTGCTTCAGAGGTTAAAGAATGCATTTGCCAAGGTTGGAAGCAGACTGGGGCCTCTGGAGTTCAATGTGTCACCTTAAATTCCAAACTTGTTCATGGTTCAAATTCATTTACACTTGGCATCAAAATCAACACATTCTGTTTCTTTAAAAAAGGCTCTTCAAATGGCCTTTAAGAAAAGAACATAAACAGGGGACATTAAATAATTCATCCAAATAGCTTTCACGAAGTAAACGTGTAAATGGATAAGAATCATATAGGTTACATTTTGCTTGTAATCCACCAGAAAATAAATAAAAGGCTTAAAAGCTAGTCTGAAATTTCATAAACCCTAAACACACCAGGTTCCAACTACTTCATTAGTATAAAATAATACATTAGTCCAATTCACTTTGGGTGCTCAAGTGGAAACCTTTGGTGCAAATAAATTATTTGTATGAAAAGATGTCTGCTTCATTGCACTAAACGGTACTCTTGTGGCCCCAAGTGTTAATGATGCTCCCAGCCGCTTCTAATGACATGTGGTAAAATCACACTGTTGTTTAAATAAAGATAGAGGGCTAATCGCAGACCTGGGACTGACTGCACAGCCGAGGGGAGGGAGCGTGTGGGATTCTGAAGTCAGATGTGAGTTCCAGTTCTGGATCTGCCCTAGTCCAGCTATGTGACTTTGTGCACATTATTTGACCTCAATACATTCCCGTTTGCTCGTATTCTAAATAAGTAGATAAAAACAATAAAAGGCTGTCTCTCTGGGACTTGTTGTAAGGGTAGCTTACAGCAAGTCCTAGATGTTACTGCACTTGAACCCTTAGCTTCTCTGCACCCGTCCCTATGTTGCTGCTCAATCAGCAGGGGACTCCTGGGTGGTTTGCAGGGTGAAGCAGCTGGCTCAATAAGGCAACACATCCCATTGTCTACCCTTAGCCTGTGCCCTATGCCCTCCTCCAACTGCCTCGATTTGAAGGAAGAGATTTACACAACATGGAGAGAACTCAGATCACGCTGTCCTCCCTCTTGTTTTTATAGATGAGCAAACTTGGTTTCAAACAAAGGAAGTAACTAGCTGAAGGTCCTTTAGCATCATTCCTTAACTCTGTATTTCTGTCACCAGATGTGAGGTGCAGCGAGTGCATTGTGAAATGTGTAGTATCCTCTATTATTTAGGCAAGTTCACAGGGACAGACTAGGGAATTGTTAGGAGCTCATCTGGTAACAAACAAACAAACAAAAAACAAAACAAAGCAAACAACAACAAAAACATCCAATATCCTATCATCATTCAGTGCTTATTGAATTTCTCTCCAGTACAAACAAGTCCTGGAGTTGTTGAGCAGAGGGTCTTAAAATAAACATGGCCATAAGTCTAAGAGATATGACAAATATCTAATCATTAAAATACATGTGATATATGATGCAGCCAAGTTGGCAGGACCTACCTGAAGGACCAAATTAGAAGGCTACTGTAAATTGCATGTACTTAAGAAAAAAATTGCATGTACTTATTTTCTTCAAAAGAAGAGAAATCACACTAATCTTCAATTAAACAAATATTTATGTATACCTAGTTGTGTAGAGGGTATTATAGAAGAATCAAAGAAAAATTAAGTTCTATACCATTGTCGGTGCCTACAAGGACTTTATGATTCATTGAAAGGATAAAACACAGCCTTGCAAGCAAGTTAACAGTGTAGTAGAAACTAAACAGATGGTCATTGAAGTGAATGGAAGGGGAAGTTGCACGGGTTATTCTATCAACAATCTACTTTTTTTAGCAGCTACAGTATGCAAGGTACTATATGAAGCCCTGGAAATATAATTAATTAAAAATTATTACCTTGGGGGGTATCTGGGTGGCTCAGTCAGTGAAGCATCTGACTCTGTTTCAGCTCATGTCATGATCTCATGGTCCATGAGTTCAAGCCACATTGGGCTCGGTGCTGTCATTGCGGAGCCTGCTTAGGATTCGCTCGCGCTCTCTCTCTCTCTCTCTCTCTCTCTCTCGCCTTCCCTCTATTGTACTGTCTCTCTCTCTCAAAACAAAAATAAGTTTAAAAATATCATTACCTTTTGTCTTCAAGATAATAATATGTCCTTGCTAGATGGCAAGTAAATGAACTATTAGGATAAAATAGGGCCATACGATGATAGGAGTAGGCATAAAGTATCGTGGGAGCACAGAAGGGTGCCTTTCATTGACTAGAGACATAAGGGAAAGCTTCATGGAAGTGGTGGCAGATTGAATACAGAGCATTAATATTTTGAGAGATCTCAGCCAGGAGCAAGAGCCTTGTATATGCACAAGCATCACGAGGAGGAGACAGAGTTGCAAACAGAGTCAAATTCTTAGATTTGAAAAGCGCCCTCCCAGAGAGAAAACTTTGAGGATTTGGTTAGCTGGTTGTGTCTGAGGGATTTCAAGAACTTGTCTTTTCACCTGTAGAGAAAAACTGAGTCATGCAGAGCACCGACTTTACACCATAAGCTAGAGAGTAGGAAAGAACGAGTAACAACGGAAGCACTTTCCGGCCCTACTGAAAACAGAAGTCCATTCAGCTGGTGAGAGGAGAAAGATGTGTTATATAGAGACCTCAGACCCAGAATCCAGAGCAAGGTCACAGATATCAGCAGCAGATGCAGCCTCCCAGAGAAGGAGGTAGCCACCAGAGACAAATAAGACATGGGGACCAACACATGTGCCTCACACAACGGCAAAGAGACATGTCGTCTCCTGGCAACATCCATCACCCCGAAGGACAGGATGAGAGAAAGAGTCTTAGGTTAGCCACACTGACATTCTGAATGGACCATGTTTAAATCCAGAAGTGACTGAGTTGCCATGAAATTACAGGAGAAACTTTTTCACCATGAGCAGAAATAGGGGGTCCTGAGAAAATAAAAAAATAAGGAAATGGGCTCACAAGAAGTGTAGAAAAAGAAGGAGAGTTGCATCCGTGTACGCCTGAGGGGTGCGAGCTGAAATCACGCCCCACTCAGAGTTATCCAGGTGAAGAAGGACCCATGGCACAAATATGGTGTGTCCTAAAAGCACTTAATCATCACCAGAGCATCAGGTCCAAAAGTTGAGGAGCACTGGGGAGGTAGTGTGAGCTTACAGGGCTTTCTCCGTTGCGTAAGGAGGTCAGACTTTACCCCACAGGTAATGGGAAGCTGCTGTAGGTTCAGAACTCTACATTTTGGACCTGCCCCTTAGTTGTCATGTGATCTTGGAAAAGTGTCCTAACCAACTCTCTAAGCCCAAGATTCCTAAGCTGTAAAAGCCACAGTGTTATCGCGGGGACTTGATGATGATGGGGTCTTTCTTGGTGATTCAAGGCATGCTATGTACGCATGCCAGCCGGCTGCCTGGGCTTTCCCGGGTCTAAGCGCAGGCAGGTCAGATGCAAAGGCTAAGACCTTTCCTTCTAAAGGTCCTCCCTCCAGGGTACAAGGAGACACTGGACTAGGGAACACTGTTCTCTCAGCAGCGCCACACCCACCCCAGCAGGCCCCATGCCCCTTGACTTGTCTGAACTGATAAACAGGGCAGACCCCCTCTCAAGGGTGCAAGCTGGGGAGAAAATCCACCTCTCTGTGCTAGAGACACCTGGCTGCATGGCAAAACACTGTGGTGCTGTGATTCCCACATTCACCCTGGGTCCTGCACATGAACTTGGTCCGGCACCTCACACCTGATTCCTGGTGTCTTGCGCTCAGCGAGAGTGTGGTGTGCTCTCCCAGCCCTGGAAGGAAGGGTGTGCAGTGGGGAGAGGCTTGGACTCTAAAGCCAAATTCCCCCACGAGTCTAGGTGACAGAAGTCCATTGTGCCTCCGTCCCTCACATTTCTGGAGGCTAGAAGCCCATGACCAAGGTGTGGCCAGGGCTGTCTTCCCAAAAGCTCTAAGGAGTGACCCCTACCCCACCTCTTCTAGTTTCTAGAAGCTTCTGGAATTCCTTGGCTTGTGGCAGCATAAGTGTAATTTTTTCCTGTATATTTTCACTTTTTCCGGTGTGCCTCACTGTGTCCTCTCTTCTTCTTATAAAAATATCAGTCTTTGTATTTAATATCCACCTGACACTCAGAATGATTTCATCTCCAAATCCTTAACTAAATGCATTTGCAGAGACCTTATTTCCTTTTTTTTAATCGAAGTTAGTTAACACGTAGGGTAATAGCAGTTTCAGGAGTATAATTTAGTGATTCGTCACTAAATATAACACCCAGTGCTCATGCCAACAAGTGCCCTCCTTAATACCCATCACCCATTTAGCCCATCCCCCACCCAACACCCTTCCAGCAACCCTCATTTTGTTCTCTGTATTTAAGATTCTCTCATGGTTTGCCTCCCTCTCTGTTTCTATCTCATTTTTCCTTCCCTTCCCCTACGTCCACATGTTTTGTGTGAATGAAATCATATATTTGTCTTTCTCTGAGTGACTTATTTTGCTTAGCATAATACATTCTAGTTCCATCCACGTTGTTGCGAATGGCCAGATTTCATTCTTTTTGATCACCAAGTTATATTTCATCGTGTATATATACCACATCTTCTTTATCCATTCATCAGTTGATGGACCTTATTTCCAAATAAGGTCACATTCTAAGATTCTGGATGGACATAAGTTTTGAGGGGACACTGTTCAGCCCACCACAGCTCCCTCATCTGAATGAGAATAACTCTAGGCACCTACTTCACTAGATGTTGTGAGTAGTAAATGAGACAGTGCACATAGCAGAGTGCTTAGCGTAACGTCCAACATACAGAAAACACTCAGTCAATGTTAACTGTTAATAACAGTGGGCCTAGACCTACCAGCCTCTCATCCTCTGCCCTTAGGGAAGTCATGTAACCTCTTGTTTCTCCATTCTCCCATGTGGTAGAAGGAATACTAATGTTCAACACTCCTGGGGCCCAGGGTTTAGTCCAGGGGTCAGAAGACCTTTTCTGTTGAGAGCCAGGTCCTAAACATCTTTGGCTTCAAAGGCTACTCAGTCTCTGTTGGAACTACATAACTCTGCTATTGTAGTGAGAAAGAGGCTATAGATGATTCATAATCAAAAGGGTATGGCTCTTCTCCAAAGCATTTTATTTACAGAAACGGACAGTGGGCTGGATTTGGCCCATGGACTGAGGTCGCCTGCCCCTCTTCTGGTCTCTCCCCTCCAACGTGGCCTTCAGCCAGTCCTCCCAGACCTTACTTTTTGCCCTTCAGAAAAGAAAAGAAAAGAAAAGAAAAGAAAAGAAAAGAAAAGAAAAGAAAAGAAAAGAAAAGAAAAGAAAAGAAAAGAAAAGAAAAACTCATTTATGTTGGAATCCTAATGGGTCAATACCCAGAAAGTTAAACTTATCCTAAAGAAATTCAGAGTTTCTTTGGTTACCAAGTGACCGTATCTCCAGTAATAAATGTTTCTTAAAAGTCACTGTTTTATCTCCCACAAAGATCAAAACGTCTTGGAGAGGCAGTAAGTCAAGTGGTTTGGGCTCTGGTTTGAGTCTTTCCTCTATATAGCACTCACCAGCTATTCGACTATGTCAAAATTATTTGATGTCCCGAGACTAAGTTTTCTTACCTACGAAACGAGTATAATAAAAATACCTCCCTCACAGGCTCCTGTGGGAATTGAAATGCAGCACACAAAGCCCTTGATACCAAGACTGACCAAGAGAAGATACTCGGTCCACATCAGGTAGTAGCATAATTAGCATTACCACTTCTGTAACTATTAACAGCACCAAGCACCAGGCTTTCTACAGAGTCTTTACAGTTTAATTGGCATCTTTACCTTTTTTCCCCAATTTCCTGCCTGCAAGATTCTCCCAGGAATCACCGTGGGTGCGTCATCACCTCTCCTAATTATATTGAATTTACACATCCTTCCCAGTCTCCTACTACACTGAGGTCAGCTGTGGAATTTAGTAATGTCTCAGACAGACGTTTTCCCCTTAGCCCTTAGCAACTTCTTAAATGCAAATATGAATACGCCTGAGATCTTCTGGAGCAAAGTCGATGGCCACTGCCCCCTTTTTAGAACCCATTTTCTTTGGGTCATTTCTGCATAGTTACTGCTTTTTGATCAAATTACTAGCACAGGGATAATAACACTTACCCAGCACTTTTTATCTCCAAAGCGATGTAAAGGCCTTCAAGTCCATCTGTCTCTTCAGTGAATTTTCCATCCTTAATAAAAACAAGTTTCAGGCACTGACTTCAAATGCTGATGCAGGTGAACCCACCTCCTGCAGAGCAGGTGCACCACATGTATATTAATGTACAAAACCCGGAACTGGGAGGCAGGCAGGAGGCTTCAAAGGCTCAGGATGTAGAACCAGAAGATAAAGGCTCTCTTTAGAGATTTCTGACTTTGGGCAAGTCATTTAACCTCAGCATCTCAGTTGCCTGGTACGTAAAAATGGGGATCATAAATACGCCTCCCCCGTGTACAGTCTGTTGCAAGAAATAAGGGAGAAACTGGCTGCAGAAATGACTTATAATATGATGTGGGTGGTATAAGTTCACCATTACTTCCCAAAGTGGTCATTTTATCCAAGTTTGGGTCCCCTAGGAATAAACCTAGTGTTTTGCCTTCTTCCACTTCTTGAACAAAATGTCTCAAAGGTCCCTTCTGTCCCAAAGAAAAAGAAGAGAAACTGTTTGTTGTGCATTTCATGAAGAGTCATGCTAACTGATGGAGCATTTACTCAATTTCACACACTATCCCAAGAGAACTTACCTAAGCCTCAGAGCATCTTGTGAAATAGGTAGTATTAGGAGTTCCATTTTATAGAGTTGAAAACTAAGGCACAGATGTGTTTCAGGTCTTGCCCATGTTTACTAAGAAGAAGAGGTTATTTTCTTAACCAACAGGTTTCGATATCACTTCAGGAACCCCCAGAGACACTGGAGAGGAGTCCGTGAGATCAAAACTGTTTTCAAAACAATACCAAAGCACTGTGGGACCTTTCCACTCACCTTCTGCCACAAGTATATGCTGGAATTTTCTGGACCCTACGTGTCATATGATTTCACGAAAGACTGAATGCGGAAACACCTAGGAAAATCCTGCTGTCTTCTACTAAACCGGGAGAGATTGGCAAAGATGTAAAATAATGTAACGCTTCTCATTATTTTTTGTTTTGGAAGATATAGTTATTTTTCATTTAAAATGTGATTTGTTTCTGACACATCAGATAAAGTGTTAATATCCAAAATCTATAAAGAACTTATCAAAATCAACACCCAAAAAACAAAGAATCCAGTGAAGAAATGGGCATAAGACATGAACAGACACTTTTCCAAAGAAGACAAATAGATGGCTGACAGACACATGAAAAGATGCTCAACATCATTCATCATCAGAGAAATACAAATCAAAATCACAATGAGACACCACCTCACACCTGTAAGAATGGCTAAAATTAACAACTCGGGAAACAACAGATGTTGGCGAGGATGTGGAGAAAGGGGAACCCTTTTGCACTGTTGGTGGGAATACAAACTGGTGCAGCCACTCTGGAAAACAGTGTGGAGGTTCCTCGAAAAATTAAAAATAGATCTACCCTATGACCCAGCAATAGCACTGCTAGCAATTTACCCAAGGGATACAGGATTGCTGATACATAAGGGCACTTGTACCCCAATGTTTACAGCAGCACTTTCAGCAATAGCCATCTTATGGAAAAAGCCCAAATGTCCAGCAAATAATGAATGGATAAAGAAGATGTGCTACACACACACACACACACACACACACACGCGCGCGTGCGCGCGCGCGTGTACACAGGAGTATTATTCAGTGGTCAAAAAGAATGAAATCATGCCATTTGCAACAACATGGATGGAACGAGAGGGTATTATGCTAAGTGAAATAAGTCAGTCAGAGAAAGATGAGTATCATACAATTTCACTCATGTGTGGAATTTAAGAAATAAAACAGATGAGCATAGGAGAAGAGAAGGAAAAATAAGATAAAAACAGAGAGGGAGGCAAACCATAAGAGACTCTTAAACACAGAGAACAAACTGAGAGTTGCTGGAGGGGAGGCAGGTAGGGTGATAGGCTAAATGGGTGATGGGCATTAAGGAGGGCACTTGTTGGGAAGTGATGAGTCACTGGGTTCTACTCCTGAAACCAATACTACACGGTATGTTAACTAACTTGAATTTAAATAAATAAATCCAAAAAGATAAAGAATAAATATATTTTTGTGTAAAAGTGTGAAAATAAATATTCAGAACAATGAAAAAAAATGTGTGATTTGTTTCAACAGGCAATGTATTTTTATTTCATTTTTAGTAAATTAATAAATGCATATCACTATGCATATTAATACACAGTGTGTATTTTTTAATTCTCAGTTTTAATATGGTAAATATCAGTAGCTATAACAAATGTGAACAAAAGCCCTTGGGAGCCCTCAGTACTTTTTGAAGGGTGTAAAGTGGCCCTGACATCTAAACCTTTGAGAGCTGGTGCTCTCAGCTAGACACGGTGTCTCTCTTAATCCCTCACACAAGCTATATTGCTATTTCTAGTTTTTGATGAGTAAATTGAAGTTTGGAGAAGTTAGGTAAGTTTTTCAAGGTCACATGACTCACAATAAAATTTTTCAAGAAACAAGAGCTCAACAGCTTTACAGTGACTCAAATTCATACCTTTTCCAATTTACTGTGACTCTCCCTTCCTTCTATGCTACCAGATACTCCAGCTGGCATAAAACTCTGCAGCTCACCTACCTCTATGCGCATAAAAGATCACAAAATTTAAACGGTTCAAAAAAGCCTTGTAATTGGCTCCCCATTCTTAACTTGTTTGGGGTCTAGATAACGTTAGAGATGGCAAGCACTGCTCTTGACTCTACTTCCTCCCTCCCACCAAGTTTCCTATAACACGATCAAATGCCATTCTGATAGTGACCCTGACATTTTGTCACGGCAGAGCACTGACAACACTGTCTGTCTCTTCCCCGGCTATCAGCCCCCTGCTAGCAGAGTCCAAAATAGTTTAGCAGTCCAAAGAGATTTGTCATTGGCCTAATCTAGTCATGGTAATTTTGTTCAAGTTGACAAGCGGTTAGTCTAGAAGAGGTAATGTGACCCCATGCTGGCCAATAACATGGGAAACTACTGGGTTTTCCAGGAAACCACCACTTTCAGGAAAAAAATTGATTTGAGGTATGGTGTTTTTCCTACTTAGAATACACCTGTAATCCCTAGAGGTTTTTAGCTTTCTTGAAACAATAAGGTTACCAACCATGAGAAAAACAACTAAAAGAATCACAATAATCTTCACATCATTGAGCTGTTGAATGAGAACCAGCAATGACTTACCTTCATATATTTTATGAGATAAATAAGCCTTTATTTACTTTTTTATGTAGTTAATTTACCCTTAGTTGATTATCCTGTTATTTGAAGACAAACACACAACCGATAGATACAGAGAGGTTTTCATCAAATTTCAGAAATAATTCCCTACACAATACTCTGTTTGCTAATAAAAGTAGATCCAGAAATGACATAGATAATGTGATATATAGGGAAGCACTTTAAAATAGTCCATCTGTATGTATATTTTTTAAAAGTTTACCAAAAAATATGAAAAAAAGATAGGAGAAGCAAAAGAGAACCAAGGCGGCTTTTTAGACCTGAAAAATACAATATCTGAAATGAAAACTTCACTACATGGGATTAATAGATTAGATAGCAACAGTTTAAAAAATATCAGGATGATCTGGAAACAGCAATAAAAACTCCCAAACTTAAACACAAAGAGAGAAAAGACAGTAAATAATTAACAGAGCCATAGTGAATGAGAGACAATATCAAGTAGTCTAATATAAATGCAACTGAGTAAATGCCTGAGTAAAGGAGGAAGGCAGAAAAGAATGTTTATCAAAACAATGGCTGAAAATTTATTCAAATATGATGAACACTATATACACACACAGTCAAAAAGTTCAACAACCACCAAGCAAAATAAAAACAAAGAAATCCATACCAAAACCCATCACAATCAAATTGCAACAACCCACTGATAAAAAGAAAAATCATAAAAGAAACCATAGGTAAAAATGACACATTATATTCAGACAGACAAAGATAAGAGTGACGGCAGATTTTATATCACAAACAATGCAAGACAGAGGACAATAAAACATCTTTAAAGTGCTGAAAGGGAAATAAAATGCCATTCTATATCCAGTGAAAACATCCTTCAAAAGTGAAGAGTAATTTAAAATGTTTTCAGATAAGCAAAAACTAAAAGAATTTATTGTGAGGATATCTCTGCTACAAAAAATGTTAAAGGAAGTTATTTAGACAAAAAGAAAATGCTACCATATGGAAACTTGGATCTACTGAAAATAATTCAGAAAAGTCTAAACGATAACTATCTGTGTAAAGGAAGAAAGTTTTTCCTCATGTTTTAACTCTTTAAAAGGAAATCATTTCAAGAAAAAGTAAGCACAATGCAACATAGAGTTGGTAACATGCAGAAGTAAGTTGTATTTTAACCAAATTATAAGGCTGGCTTGAGGGAGAACAGAAGTAGACTGTTTTTAAGAGTAGTACATCATAAAAGTAAAAGGTACAAAATGATACACAATGTAAACACTAATAATAAAACTGGCTCAGTCAGTAGAGCATGTGAGTCTTGACTTTGATGTCATGAGTTTGAGCCCCATGTTGGGTGTGGAGCCTACTTTATTCTTTTTCTTTAATGTTCATTCATTTTTGAGAGAGAGAAAGAGAGCAGGGGTGGGGGGAGGGACAAAAAGAGAAGGAGACACAGAATCAGAAGCAGGCTCCAGGCTCCAAGCTGTCAGCACAGAGTCCAACACGAGACTTGAACCCACAAACTATGAGGTCATGACTTGAGCCAAAGGTGGACACTTAACCGACTGAGCCATCCAAGCACCCCAGAGCCTACTTTAAAAAAATAAATAAAGTATTTTTTTAAAAAAGAAAATTGAGTGACTCTATTAACAGAAAAAGTAGACTTTAAGATGAGGAATATTGCTAGTGAGTGATAAAGAGGAACATCTCATAATAACAAAAGGTTCAACATATCAGGAAGGCCTAACCATCCTAAATGTGTAGACAGATAGAACTAAAAGGCAAGTGGACAGATTCTCAGTTATAGGGGAGATTTCAACACTTTTCTAGTAGTTAATACATAAATTAGACAGAATAGGGTCTACTAGAAGATGTAAGCAACATTTACCTCCAACTTAATCTGACATTTATAGACAAGTTACCAAACAACAAAGAATATAGATACTTTTCAAGTGTATATGGAAAATTCACTAAGATCTGCCATATGTTGGGCCATAAAACAAGTCTTAATAAATTGCAAAGGATGAGAATCATACATGCTATTTTCTCTGACTACAACAGAATTAAAATTCAAACACAGAAAAATATTAGGAAAATCCCAAAGATCTGGAAAAACAATCCCTTCAAAAGAATCCATTTTTCAAAGAAAATTTGAAAAAGGAAATTAGGAAAATACTTCAAAATGAGTGAAACTTTGTGAGATGCAAATAAAGCAGTACTTAGAAGAAATTTTGTAGCATTAAATGCATATGTTGAAAATTTTTAACACATCTAAGATCAGTTATCTTAGATTTCACTTTAACAAGCTAGGGAAAAAAACTGAAATCCAAAGTACAAGGAAACAAGTAATAAAAAGTTGAAATCAATGGAATGAAAAAGCAAATAATAAAGAAAAATAAATGAAACCATCAACTGCTAGTTTAAAAAGATCCATACAAATAATAAACCTCTAGCTAGACTTATCAAAAAATACAAAAATTTCTAATATCAAAAATAAAATAGAATGTCACTGAACATTCTATGGGCATTAAACAGACAAAAATAGAATGTCATGAACACCTCTATGCCAACAAATTTGATGACCTAGGTGAAATGTTCAAATTTATCAAAAGACACAAACTTGGTAACCTGATACAAGAAGAAAGAGAAAGTTAAAATAGCTGTGTATTTCTTAAAGCCATTAAATTTTGCATTAAAATCCTCAAAAAACCAGTCCCTCCCCAAAAAAGCATTCCAAACTCAGGTGACTATTTTACTGGTGAATTTATCAAATCTTTAGAAAAAAAAATAATGCCAATCTTACATAAACACTTTCAGAAAATAGAGAAGTAAGGAATACTTCTGAATTCATTTTATAAGGCGGAAATTACTCTGACACCGGAAAACTGTTTTGTGAATACCGATGCAACAAGCTCCTATAAAATATAACCATATTGAATGTAACAATAATCTGAAAGCATAATTCATCATGAACAAGTAGGATTTACCTTATGAATGCAAGGTTGGTATAACACTCAAAAATCTATAAATGTAATTCACCATATAGACAGAATAAAGAAGGAGAAACCATAGGATCAACTCCACAGTTGTAGAAAAGATATGAGTAGGTTGAATGTTTAAAAATTGTGGGGGGGGGGGGGGAAGATATACCACGCAAAGGAGTAACCAAAAGAGAGTAAGAGTCGCTGTACGGAAATCAGACAAAATGGGCCATAACAAAATAATTGTTATTAGAGGTAAGAAGAACATTTTATAATAATAAATATGGTCAACTCATAAAGAAGTCATAACAATTGCTATCATATATGCACCTACCAAGAGAACTCCAAAACGTATGAAGAAAAAAAACTGATAAAACTAAAGAGAGAAATAGATCATTCAACAATACCCCATTTTCAATAATGGATAGAGCAAATAGGCAGAAGATCAGTAAGGACATAGAGGACTTAAACAACTCTAACCATATCTAACAGACATTTACAGAATGTTCTACCCAACAAAAGCAGAATACACATTCTTCTCAACTGTACAATAAAACATTCTTCTGACTAGGCCATATTCAACCCAGAAAACAAACCTCAATAAATCTAAAAGAACTGAAATTATAAAGTATTACTCCCCCAGCACGATGGAATGAAACTGAAAATCAATCACAAAAAAAACTTGAGAAATTGAAAAATTTGTGAATTTAATGTTTATTTATTTTGGAGGAGAGAGACAGAGCATGAGTGGGGGAGGGGCAGAGAGAGAGAGAGAGGGAGACACAGAATCTGAAGGGGGCTCCAGGTTCTATCTAAGCTGTCGGCACAGAGCCCGATGCAAGGCTCGAACTCAGGAGCTGTGAGATCATAACCTGAGCCAAAGTCAGATGCTTAACTGACTGAGCCACCCAGGTGCCCCTAAAAATTTGTGACATTAATCAACACACTCCTAAATAAACAATGGATCAAAGAAGAAATCGGAAGGAATATTAGAAAATACTTTGAGATGAATGTAAACAAAAACACAACATGTAAAAATCTTTGGGATTCAGCTGAAGTAGTGCTTTGAGAAAAATTATAGCTATAAATGACTGTTTTTTTTTTAAAAAAGAAATATTTCAACTAAATAAACCAACTTCCCATTTTAAGAAACTAAAAGAGAAGAACAAACTGAAACCAAAGCAAAAAGGGAAAGAAAATAGAGAGAGGGGAAATTCAAATTCCAAAAATCAGGAATGAAAGATGGGGCATCACTACCTACTTTACAGAAATGAAAAAGATCATAAGGGAATACTATAAACAACTTTACCAATGAAGTATATAACTAAGATGAAATGGACAAAATCCTACTGACAAACTACTGAGACTGATTCAAGAAGAAATAAAAAATATTAATAGATCTATAACCAAGTGAGAGATTAAATTACTTGTTTAAAAACTTACTACAAAAAAAATCAAAAAACAAAAACCAAAACACAAAAATCAAGGAGGTAAGATGGCGGGCTCGCAGTGAGAGGCTGTCAAGGATGAACATAAGTATGCCTGGAAGCAGATTTTAAACTCAGTTTCTATTCAGATCATCTTCTTTCACACCCCTGATAAACATCTTGATTTACCATGGCATTAACAGCAGTAAAGTGGCCATATCAAACAGAACTATCTGAAAACATTCATTTCCAATTCAAAATGGAGCTTTATATTGTGTTTGTCATAAATCTATGTATTTTCTCTTCCAGATGACTATCATTGCAAAGTAGAGCTTGCTATGACATCTGATGGCAGGATGAAAGTGTGCCACCACCCTCTGTGGACATTCTGTATAAACATACAAAACCTATCCCTCAGCCAGATCTTGTGCGTAATAATGAAGAAAACATGATCGAGTGCTGAACACCAGATGAGAAGAAAAAAAATGAACATTTTGAGTAAGGACCTATGACAGAACTACTTAGCAAAATGTTCTTTACTACTAAGCACTGTTGGTATCCTCGTGGACAGTATCATAGATGTCATAGGGACCTGGATCCTCCAAAAGACAGATGATACTGAGGTTTTCAGGAATCAAAAAGATGTTATCTTTTGTCTCATTTGCCATTTGAGAAAAGGCAATTGAGTATATTCACTACTATGTTATGTAGCAAAATGATAACAAAATGTCTTTTCATATAAAAACAACCCATGGCCCAGCTGACTTTATTAATGAATTTTACAAATGTTTAAAGATGAGTTAACATCAATCCTTAATCTTTCAGAAACCTTCCAAAAAGTAGAAGGAAAAAAACATTTCCCAGCTTATTCTATGAGGCTATTTTTATCTTACTACCAAAACTAGACAACAATATCACAAGAATATAAAACAATGGACCAATGTTCCTCATGAATATGGATGAAAAATACTAAAAAAAAAAAAAAAATACTAGCAAACTGAATCTGGCAACCTATAAAAACGATTATACATCATGAATTATCCTAGAAATACAAAGCTGGTTCAGTATATGAAAATAAGTCAACGTAACCCACTATATTAATCAAACAAAGACATAAGCCACATGACCATCTCAACAGATAGAGGGAAAAAAAAACATTTGACAGAATCCAAAATTCTTTCCTCATTTAAAAAATAAATAAATAAAAATCTCAACAAAGTAGAAATTGAAGGAAAGGTCCTCAACCTGATAGGGGTGTATTTCAAAATCCTGCAATGAACATGATACTTATTGGTGAAAGACAAAGCTTTTCTCCTAAAAGTAAGAACCAAAGATGTCCACCCCTGCCACTTCCATTTCAATATTGTACTTGAGGTTGTAGGCAGAGTAATTAGATACAAAGAAAAAAATAAAGGCATCCAGATTAGAAAAGGAGAAGTAAAATTATGTTTATTCACGGATGATTTGATTGTGTATATATATAAAATCCTAAGGAATCACCTAAAAAACTATGTGAACTAACAAGTGGGTTCAGCAAGTTTGCCTGACACAAAGGGCATGGTGTCTTATGGTGCCTTTTCATCCTTCATCAGTAAAATGAAAATAATCTTACCTGCTTCCCTAGCTTAGTTGGGTTCAACAAGACTATATAGGGAGGAGTCCAAATTCAGTGCCCGACACAAAATACGTGCTCAATAATGTGAGTTCCTTCTTTTCTCCATCATTCATCTCACTAATTTGCTATTTAAAGATGGTGGTTAGTAACAATAATTTGATGAAATACAAACATCCTAGCACAGCTGGATCACCTGACATTCATACATCAGCATAAAATAAGTGAATCTAAAACAGTTTGTCTCCTACTATCTGAGCAAAGCTCAGTCAGAATGGGAGTGGATATTTGATTAGCAGTCCTGGCTTCTTTCCCCTGCTCCTTCTTCCATGTTCCTGTTCCATTTCTAGAACCAACCCTACCTAAGGATTAAATACCCTCAGTCCCTCTGGTTGAGGAAAATGGGGTCAAGGCAAAGGGATAAACATCAAACTATGGAGAAAGGTTTAGACTTCTTGCCCACTCCTCATCAAATTACTCGCTACACTCTATTCCCCAAGACAGGAATATGGCTTCTTCCTTCTACTCTACCTTCTCTTCCCCCATCAAAGGAGGAGGAGGAGGGGGAGGAAGTGATGGGGGAGGAGGAGGAGAAGCAGGAGGAGGAGGAAAAGGAGAAAGAGAGAAAACCTAACTTTTGAAGATGAAGTTCTAGGGCATGGATGAAAAAGAATATGGAGTTTCAAGCTCACACAAAAGGGGTCAGAAAACTGGAAGATGGCATTGATGAGGAAAGACAGAATTACGCATAAAACTATCACTGACCTCTTTCCTCTGTTTCCTCCCAGTGCTGCCAGACCCTAGGTGCTCTCATGCTTTCTTCACTCATTAATGCCCAAAGCGTCATGCAGGACAGGAGGTGGGGTAGGGACAGGAAGAATCAAAGGAAACTGTTTGTGCTGGTCTCCAGTCAAAGACTTACACTCAAGAGATACACAACCCCAATGTATCCATATGGTCCAGCCCAGCTTATAGAGGGGTTTGGGACAAAAGCCTCTCAGCTAATAACGATTATGTCTTTTACTGGACCACTCCCTGTTATGGGTTCAAATGTGTCCTTTTGAAAATACTAATGCCCTAACTCCCAGTATTTATGAATGTAACCTTATTTGGAAATAGGGTTTTACAGATGATAAAGTTAAGATGAGGTCATTAAGTTGCATCTTAATCCAATATGACTGGTGTCCTTACAAGAAGGAGAAATGTGAACAGAGACACACACACGTTGAGAATTCCTTTGTGATGATGAAGCCGGAGATCATGGTATGTGTCTACAAACCAAAGAACACCAAAGATTGCTGGCAAAGAGCCAGTAGCTTGGAACAGAGAGGTGTGGAACAGATTCCCACAGCCCTCAGAAAGTACCAACCCTGATCCACCTTGATCTTGGCCTTGTAGCCTCTAAAGCTGTGAGACAGTCAATTTCTCTCGTCTAAGCCATCGGTATGTGGCACTTTGTTGCACATAGCAAACTAATACAACGCTTCCAGCAAGCAATGGGACAAGGATTCAGGGGTTCAGGACCTTCACTATGTCTTCCTTGGGAGGTATATAAACCAGCAAATCCCTTGCTTAGCCTGAGCAGCTGTGGCCAGGGATCTCTTCCTCTCCTTCTTGGCTCTACCCCAGGAGAATATAACCCCAGGATAAAATAATTTTCTAATCTACCTTATCCTGACCCTTTAAATGAGTCCAGCCTTCTCAGGTCCTAAGAGGCATACCCTGCTCCTAGAGCAGAACAGACCTCAGTGGCTCATGTCCTGAGCTTGGGGGTCAGACAGACCAAATTCCCACCCTGGCCCTTCCACATTCCATCTGTGTGACCTGGAATGAGCACCTCAACACCCCCTCTGCTTCCACTTCCAGGATAGTGGAGCCTGCTTCACGGGGTTGTTTTGATGGCACACAAGCACAGTGTCTGTTACGTAGCTAGTGCCCATTAACTTCTAACATATGCCTCACAGGACAGCTACTGTTATACACAATGGCCCCAGAGCCCTCCCTCTTGTTCTCACGTCCCGTATCTAAGAGTGAGGCCCCATATCTATGTTTTGGAAGAACCCACGGCTTCCCTTTCGGATTTCGATCTTTGGTCCTCCACGCTGTTGCTTCCTGCTGCTCCTTCTGAGGTTTGGGCTTCACCCAGAGTCAAGTCCCAGCCTCCAAACTCCTCCTCTTGGGCCTACCCAGGGTCTCTCTTCAATAGGTCTCAAGGAGAGATACTGATAATGCAGCCATGCCACCCAAACCTACTCTGGAAAGCCCTCGTCATCATGGAAAATGCCTTGAGGAAGGTTACATAAGTGTTGTCTGTAGAGGTGGATCCAGAAAATGAAAAGATGAACAGGTGCCCAAGCTGGTAGGCTTGTAGCAAATTGAATACATAATCAATTTCACTACTCAATCTCCGGTTCAGAACTTCTGACGCTGGTCAGAACAAAACAAGCCCGGGATCAAGGTGTTCCAACTGTCATGCTTTGGCAAGCACAATGCAGAGAGGTAATTGCACTTCTAGCACGCTTTGATGAGTCTCATGCCGCCCCTCCTTCAAATGCACAAGGGGCCTTGTCAGAACAGATAACCAAGTGACTCCCACAGACAGGGGTTGTGTGAGTCACCTCATAGAAATCAAGACCCCAGCTGCTGAGATGAACAATGTCAAAACTGAGAATTTGCTGGAAACAATTCTATGCACAGCAGAGTGAATTTCATCTGGCTTCTGCTCTGCTTATTCCGAGTGGCAAACCCAGTGCCTTGAGTGAGGCTGCTTCCAGCAGCAGTTTCCAGCTAGGGGAGACTTTGCCTCCCAGGGGACATTTAGAATGTCTGGAGACATTTTGGGTGGTCACAACTGGAGAGGCAGTGCTACTGGTATCTAGTGGGGAGAAGCCAGGGAAGAGCCCTACCCAACTAAGAATTATCCTGCCTAAAATGTCAACAGTGCCTCAGTTGAGATGCCCTGTCCTAGAAGGAAGGACGAGCCCAGCATTATCTCCATGACTGTTATATATGGCTCCTGACAGCCCACAATCTGGCCCCAATCTGGTTGACCAGCCTGATTGTCCATGTTCACCGTAGGTTAAGAGGATGAACGTCTGAGTTCAAATCCAAGCTACCTCACCAGCTTGAGCAAGATACTTCACTCTGGATGCTTCTGTTGCCTCTTCTATAAAATGGGGATATTAATAAAATTTGCCACCTAGGATTGTTTAAGGACTAAATGAACTACATGAAATGATCCATGCAAAGTGCTTCATTAAGCATCAAGCACTTAAGGAATGATAACTGTGACTTTTCTTAACCCCTGCTTTACTTTATTTATTGCTATTTTTGAGGACACTCTTTGCCATGGCACGGGATAAGAAGCCCTCTCCCTTCCACTGTCCCACCTGTGATCATTCTTGTCCTCTCAAATTTCAAATGTTCATTCCTCTAGGAAACGTTCCCAGCCCCGCATGTAGGGATCAATCAGTCCCTGCTCTGAGCTCCTCGGCATGTTGTCAACTCCTGTGTCCACCCTAAGATTACCCACCAGTCTGCTTTTACAACCTCTGTCAGCATTTGCCATGGGCTTACCAGCCTGAGAGCACTTCCTCACTCATTGGTTTGCTGCATCAATAATGAACCCTATAACCCACTAAGACCATCGCTGGTGGTGAATGCCTCTTGGGCATGAGCATGAGTCCGAGGTTAATAAGACTTTCTAGGGGTGGGGCTGGGAGGGGACAGGGTGGGGTTCCAATGTAGATTCTCTGATAAGGAGGAATGAAGACCCTTCCCCAATTCATATCCGGGTGACAAAAATCGTGGTCATTGCTCTGGTCGCTAAGATTTCTACTGGTCAGGCATTGCACAGACCTTTTCCATGAATGGTCTCCCTGACATTTCCCATGAGGGAGGTATCAAAATGATCCCTATTGTTACAATTACTTGACCAATGTCATATCACAGGCATGACTCCCCAGGTAAGTCTAGCTGCCTCAATGTCTATGTTTCTAATGACCCCGATTTATTGTTCCTCAAACACCAGTCAGTTGGCATCATTCAAGGACAATGGAAAAATCTGGCTTCAAATTAATAACCCTCTTCAGACCCCCGGTGGCAGCTATAAATGCCAGTTGGAGGGTTTTCTGAGCTTTTTGTCTCCCTAACAACAGTAACCGTTCTTCAAAAGAAAACTTAAAAACAAGTCTGATTTGTAGAATACGTAACACAGAACTGTCCTAGGTTGGAGGAGCCGGGGCAGAGGGTCTCCAGAGCCACACCTACCTGCCACCCCCTCCCTGCTCTGGATGCCCTTAAAGGAGTTCTGGGGAAGCAGCTAGTCCCACCTTACATTTTGCGGATGTAGAAACAGAGACTCGGGAAGAGGAAATTATTTGCTAAAAGTTACACTGCTCAAAAGCAGCGGGACCAGGAATTAATTCCATGTCCCCGAGCCCTGAATTCAAAGCTCTTTTGAATTCTTTTGTGAACATATTTTGATGCTTCATTTATGACAACTAGGCTTTCTTGCTGCCAAGTGCAGAAATATAAAATAAAGCTCAAAAATTCACAAAGGAATACTATGTCTCACCCAATATGATGCCTTCAGTTACCAGATGCGTTCAAATTGGAGATGTTAAAAGTTCTGGAGCTCAGAGGTGTGGATCATAGGAGTCTGGCATGTCCACGTTGCTGGTCTAATCTTGTTTGTACTGCAGATCCATTTCCTATGACTGCCAGTGCAACTGCACATCAGATGTCTGTGGGGTAACATCTACTGATGAACAACAGAGAGAGAGAGACAGAGAGAAATAGGACGTGGGCCACTGAGGCAGAGAAGAGGAGCAAGAGGAGGGAAGGCTGGCTTATGCCCCCGCCCCAGTGCAGAGGAATTTACATGGAGCAAAGTTTCCCTGGCAACAGTTTCCAACTGGACTCCATCTGCCCACCAGGTGATTTGAGTCCTGACCAGTCTGTTCTCAGCCCCTCTACCAGGCAGAAACATGTAGAAGAGCCTGGGAGATCCAGCCCCTCTAAAGCCCAGAGCTGGGGGTGCAAAACACTGAAGATGGTGATGCTTCATCCACTCCCCCAGCCCTTCTCTATGCATTTTTCAGGATGAAACTAAATTTACGTTAATGCTGAAAAAAGACAATTCTGGACTGCAGAATCAATGAAATGTGGTATATGTGCCAAGAGAATGTTTATTCTGCTGAATTTTAGTGGAAGACACCTCTATTGGTTTCTCTCTGTTCTTCAGCACTCTACATTCTAAGACACAAGTTCTAATTTTTTTAAATTAATTCCTATTCTTTGGCGCACAAATCTTTTCCACTTACCCTGTCCCTATGGAAAGGAAGAAGGAATCTACTATTCATCCTTACATGAAGTAGCTTCTAGGCCAAAGAATGGAACTTGTTTTTCAAATGCCTTTACTGAGGCATAATTGGTAAGCAAAAAGATTGTGCATCACCAATGTATACAATTTGATGAGTTGGGACCTACATATATACCCATGAAATCATCACCACACTCGAAGTAATGGACATATCCATCACTTCCAAAAGTTTGCTTGTATCCCTTTGTATTTTTGTTTTTGCATTTGATTTTGTGGTAAGAACACTTAACGTGAGATCTACCTTCTTAATACATTTTAAGTTTATTTAGTTGAAGGAGAGAGAGAGAGAAAGTGCACGTGCACGTGGAAGGAGGGGCAGAGAGAGGGGAGACGGAATCCCAAGCAGGCTCCACACAGTCAACACAAGCCCGATGTGGGGCTCAAACTCAGCATCCGTGAGATCACGACCTGAGCCGAAATCAAGAGTCAGTTGCTTAACCAACTGACCCACCCAGGTGCCCCTACCCTTCTAATAGATTTTTAAGTGCACAAGACAGTAATCCCATCTCTAAGCACAATGTTGTACAGCAGACCTCTAACACTTATTCATCTTGCATAACTGAATATTTGCACCTGTTAGTTAGCAAATTGCCATTTCCTTCTACCCCCAGTCCCTGGCAACCATCATTCTATTCTTGATTTCTCTTAGTTGGACGATTTTAGATACTTCACATAAGTAGAATAATGGAATGTCCGTTCTTCTGTGACTGGTTTATTTCACTTAACCTATGTCCTCAAGGTTTATCCATCTTGTCACAAATGGTAGAAACTCCTTCTTTTTTAAGGCTGAATAATATTCCATTATATGTATATACCACATATGTATTATACCACATATATATAATTCCATAAATGTATATTTCCTTTATCCATTCATCTTTGGATAGATATTGGGTTGTTTCCATATCTTGGCTACTATGAACAATAGTAAACATGGGAGTAGGAATATCAAGATCCTGATTTCAATTATTTTTGGCTATATATGTATGTATGTATACGTACATCCAGAAGTGGGATTGCTGGACCTTAAGATATTTCTATTTTTAATTTTTTGAGGAATCTTCATACTGTTTTCCATAGTGGCTGTACTCTTTTACATTCCTACTAAAGGAAGGGGCTTTGGATGGAAGGAAAAAGGAGTCAAAATTCCTTTCTGGCCAAGCTAACAGTTTCCCAAATACCACTGTCATAAGTAAAAGTCCTTAAATTTTAAAAATGAGAAATCCTAAAAATCAAAAGCAAAATGAAGGAAGCAAAGCTAATTGTGTTTGGAGTTAGTGGCTTAACCATTCAGAGAAAAGAATTATTTTAAGTGACTTTTAGAATACAGTAATTTGATTATATATCCCTCTAAAGATGAAAACAACAACCAGGAAAGAATCTTAAAGTCTTTTCAGTAATTATGTTGTTAGTAGTAACATTGATATTCTTGCTTTCACACTGTAAGACCTGAGCCAAGTATTATTAGAGATGTTCTTTGCCTAGATTTCTGCAGTTTTAAAGTAGAAAACCATGAAGGTGGTCTCATAAGTTGGGGAAAGACAGTGGGTGTTCTGAATCTAGGCCAATCCCCCCACCCCCTTTGGCTGTGGCTAGTTAATCACTAAAAAGGAAGCACATATTATCACAATAATTATTCATTTTCTCCTGAAGAAAATAGACTTATCTCCAATTATAAAAGAACTTACTTACCCACATGACTCAGCCTTTAAGAAATGTAACCTTCTAAGAAAAGTAACCTTGATCTTACTATCAGGTAAGACACTCCTGGTTTACTTGTGCTGGTTTGTCTGGTACTTTCTTGTTTTAAGCTGAAAATACCAAGTCCCCAGTCCTGGGCAAACTGGGGCATCTGGTCACCTTACTAGGTAAACAATTATTTCACCTTTTCCCTGGTCTGGCTTTTTTTTTTTTTTTTTTTTTTTTTTTTAAGCCTGTATATCAGCTTGGAATGGTTCTGGCCATGTCTTCTAGAAAAAATGACACCATGACAAAATGCCTCTTCTCCTACCCCCATACTTCTCTTTTGATAAAAGAGGGGGCAGAGAGTTGGAGATGGGTAGGATGAGGACTTCAGGCCATCCCACTGCAGCCCTCTTCCCTCATGCGATGTTGTTCACTGCTCTTAAAAGTCCCACTTACCTTCCTGAGAGTGCCATACCTCAACAGCACCATTTTACTGGCTATATGGAAGGGAAGACAAGAGAATGGACAATCCCCAAACCAACTGGGGTGGAGATCCAAGACAAAGGAAGAGAATGGTGTCATAAATTCTTAGAAGGTTAGAGTCTATGTATGTGTGGGACTGTTTTAAAGTGGGGTAATTTCTGGAATAAGGGTTGAATGTGGCTTCTGAAAAACAAAAGAAGAGAAACATCATGGATAGGTAAATAGATAATAGATAGATAGATAGATAGATCAATCCATCTACACATTTCCTGTCTTAGACCTGTAGTTATCCATTTCTAATTTTTTTTATATTTATTTTTGAGACAGAGAGAGACAGCATGAGTAGGGGAGGGGCAGAGAGAGACACAGAATACGATGCAGGCTCCAGGCTCCATGCCGTCAGCACAGAGCCCGATGCGGG
Source organism: Lynx canadensis (assembly GCF_007474595.2). Lineage (NCBI taxonomy): Eukaryota > Metazoa > Chordata > Mammalia > Carnivora > Felidae > Lynx > Lynx canadensis. The sequence continues at coordinate 196,221,782 of NC_044306.2, forward strand.
GCTTGAACCCACAAACTGCGAGATCATGACCTGAGCCTAAGTCGGATGCTCAACCGACTGAGCCACCTAGGCACCCTGTAGTCATCCATTTCTAAGCAACCCCAGTCCTTCAGTGAAAAATATTACTTGGAGATCATATATATATATATATATATATATATATATATATACATACACACATATATATATGTATATACATATATATACACACACACATACATGCACACAAACACACACACACACACACACACACATATATATATATATATATATATACGTATATATGTATATATGTGCATATGCATATATGTATATACATATATATATATATATATATATGGGAATATTTCTCAGCCACCGAAAAGAATGAAATCTTGTCGTTTGCAGTGACGTGAATGGAGCTAGAATACATTATGTTAAGCGAAATAAGTCTATCAGACAAAGACAAATACCATATGATTTCACTCTTATGTGGAATTTAAGAAACAAAACAGATGAACATATGGGAAGTGGGGGTAAGAAGTGGGAGAAATGAACCATAGGAGATTCTTAAAGCTAGAGAATAAACTATGGGTTGACAGAAGGAGGTGGGTGGGGGATGGGCTAGATGGGTGATGGGGACTCAGGAGGGCATGTGTTGCGATGAGCACAGGGTGTTGCACGTAAGTGATGAATCACTGAATTCTACTCCTGAAACCAATATTGCATGGTATGTTAACTAAAATTTAAATAAATTTTTTTAAAAAGGAAGCCTTCAAAAAAAAAAAAAAAGAATAAAGAAGTATGTGATAGCTCTTGGAAATGAAGTTTTGCTGAGATCAAAATAAGGAACAGCTTATTTTTCACACACACACAAAAAGACCTGAGCCAAGTTCAAGAGTCAGATGCTCAACCCACTGAGCCACCCAGGTGCCCCAGCTCATGGGTTTCTTATATATTTGATGGATTCAATTATATTACAGCTATTATTCCTTTAGATATTAAAATTTTTCATCTTCAGCTGTTGGAAGCAATCTCACATTGCTCCTAAGGCATTTTAACCTGGCTCCAGAGGCCTTTGACACCTTCCTTGCTTTCTGGCATGACAAGGTGTCCTCCTCTCATCTACACATTTCCTGTCTTAGGCCTGTAGTAATCCATTTCTCCAAGAAACCCCAGCCCTTTAGTGAAAAATATTATTTGGGGACCAAAATGAGGATATGAAGATCCTCATTGCTCCTGGATTGATCATTCTTTCTTCTTAGGTTTTTACAGTGAACAGAGCTAACATTCGTTCTTTCTAAGAGAAAATTTATCAGTAGTCCATTTTACTTGTATCTTCCCTTTCTAATAAGGAGAACTTTAGTTCCTGATGACATTGAAATTATTACTTATGTTACATATGTAAGTCTATATTTCTGTGTGTGTGTGTGTGTGTGTGTGTATGCATGTGTACATAGATCAATATCTTTATATGACAGAAGGGACATGAGCAGGGTCTCCATTCTTATGACAGAGGGCAGTGGGATGACATGAACAGTGTTGCTTAAAGCAAAGTAAGTGGAAGAGGGCAAGGGAAGAAGGGGAACACAGAGAGCATTAAGCAGTGAGGGAGACTTTACATGGAATATTCTCTGATGGCAAAGTTGTAGGGTCTGGTGTATAAGGTAAGATGTTTATACACCAGCAGACAACTCCTTAAGACTAAGACTCTCTAACATCACATTCTTTGGCCATTCTCCACAGAAATAAACTCTTTTTTGTAATATGCAATTTATTGTCAAATTGGTTTCTGTACAACACCCAGTGTTCATCCCAGCAGGTGCCTCCCCAATGCCCATCACCCACTTCCCCCCCCTCCCCCCCCCCGCCTCCATCAACCCTCAGTTTGTTCTCAGTATTTAAGAGTCTCTTATGGTTTGGCTCCCTCCCTCTCTAATTTTTTTTCCCCTTCCCCTCCCCCATGGTCTTCTGTTAAGTTTCTCAGGATCCACATAAGAGTGAAAACACATGGTATCTGTCTTTCTCTGTATGACTTAAGAAATAAACTCTTATAAAGCACACCATGCCTCAAGCATCATTGTAAGTAATGTTATGTAAACTCATCGAATCCCACCACACCACCAAGAGTTATGCATTATTATTATTATTATTATCTTCATCTTAGGAAAGAAAACTGCAGTACAGAGAGGTTAAACCACTTATCCAATGTGAAATTGGTAGGGAGTAGCAGAGCCCAGATCCAACCTGGGTTATTTCGACCTTAGAGTATCATCATGATGCCATATGCCTCTAGAGACAGAGTTTCAAGGACCAACACACAATCACATGCAAATACTCACACACACCTAACACAGAGACATGAGTTGCAAGAGTAACACTAGCAAACCCAAAATTACAGACATCTCATTATATAATGGGATTTGGAAGCCTATAAGATTTTTACACAAATCAGCACCACTCATAGAGATACAAGACCATTAGGGGATGGAATTAAAACTCTCTTTTTCTAGATAGGTAAATGATCAACAGATGATTAGATGGATAGATAGATAGATAGATAGATAGATTCATCCATTTATTCATTCATTCATTCATCCATCCATTCATTCATTCACTCTTCATTCTGTAAATGAAGATACTGAGATTTAGGAAGGTTAAATAATAACTTCCCAAAGTCACTCACCTAGTAAAGTTATGAATCAGAATTATGTATCCAAAGAGCTTGTAATACCTCTACTTTGAGGAACCCAGTATGACAGAGGTGATGGATGGATAGTCCTAAATATGGGATCCAGGCTGTCTCCTCTCAAGGTACAGCACTAGCATTATCCAAGAAGCTTCCCTTCTGAGCAGAGAATTCAATCCAATGTTCCCCTAAAATGGGCTAGAAATAGTCCATTTGTACCAAGCTGTCTCAACCTAATGGGTGAGAAGGGGAAGTCCCTAATGCAAGCCAGAGCAGGTGCAGGAAGCCATCCACCTCCTCCCTGCATCCCAGAGGGCCACTCATCACAGCCCCAGGACCGGGAGGACCAGGAAGCAGGGCCTACAGCTGGGCAGCCCTCATGCCAAGAATGCATAAACCCAGAATGGAAGCTGGAGGGAGAAAGAAGGCAGGCTTAGCACATCAGCTCTCCGACTCACTCCCCGATGTAGTTGGAGCTAGGGAAAGCAGACGTAAAAACATCACCAGCTGGTGTGTTTCCTGGCAGGGACACCAGCCGCAGGCTTGCCTGCCCCCAGACACTTGCGTGCAGCAAACTTCCATCTGTAGCTCCATTCCCTTTGTTTACTGGGGCTACAAGGCAGGAGAAGAGACCAAACGAACGTTTCAGAAGCCCAACAGGACCCGGGCGCTGCCTCCAGTGGAACGGGGTTGATGGAGGGTAGGCTGGCAGTCAAGAGCGGAAGCTTCATTATACTTGTAAACGCAAGTGTGAAATAAAAGAGCTCTCCTGGCACCTTTGCCGTGGTGCCTGCCCTCGGCAGCTGCCCTCGCCTGCACTTCCTGTCTCCCAGCAGCCCCAGAAGCTCCACGGGGCTGAGCCTGGGAAGTCCAGGACAAGCCCACGCCCGCCTGGCAGGCCTGAGGGCAGAGCCGGAAGAGCCCAGCCCCGTGTCCTGGCCTGGCCAGCGGACATGCTGGCCCCTCGTCTCTCACTGTAGGAACTGCAGCCTCTTACCTATTCTCCCCAGGATGTCCCTGCAACAGGCAACAAGGAAGAGAGACGAGAGAGCGGATCTCCATGCCTGACTTGCAACAGGGTTTCCTTCCTCTCATGCCTGTTCTCTTGGCTTCTCATCTTCATACGGCCACACGCTGCCGGGCTCCCTGACTGTCCAGGCGACATGAGGGACGTCGGAGGAATCCAAAGAGCAAGGGGAAAGCTGAATCCCAAGGCTCTCTTTCCGCAGTTCCAATCAGCGAGGCTTCCTCGAGCACAGATCCACACGCCAGGCGCAGGGCGGGGAGGCCGGAGCCCCCAGTCCTCAGGAGATCAACTTCAACCCAGCACAGGCCCCAAGGAAAAGAACACAACGGGCTCAGCCTCTGTTCATTCCACACACTGAACCCCTCTTCTGGACAAGAAACGCTTTCTGAAGTAAAGTGGACTGACTCTCTCTCTCTCTCTCTCTCTCTCTCTCTCTCTCTCTCTCTCATGACACCAGTGAAGTCAGGCAGAGTGTTTGGCTAACATGAAGCCTTGAATTACAACTATTTCAGACTAAAATGTATCACTGTTTCATCCCACATTCGTCATGGACCTATTGTATGTGTGGGAGGTGCTGCCTTAGAACGGGAGGGGGATACAAAGGTAATTGAGTCACGGATTCAGGTCTTAAGTGGACCCAGGTCTTGAAGTGCACAAAATCAAGCGGGGAGACAGAAACAAATAACACCAACTCCAGCTCAGGATATGCTAAGGTACAAGTAAGGAAGAGAAAACTATAATTTATTGAGTAACCACTTACCATGTGCCTTGTGGTTTACATAGAAAATTAGCAAAGGGTCTTTGGGCAATATTTGGGGCTCATCTGTTCTGTGCTCCAGGCCCGGGGATAGGGCCTTGAGAGAGAAACAAACAAGCAAATACATAACTACAATGTAACAGGAAGCAGCGACAGGGGAAGTGGAGGCCACTTAATACCAATTTGGAGAATCAAAGAGGGCTTCCAGGAAGAAGTGACTTCTAAGCTGAACCTGAAGGATGAGTCAGCCAAACAAATCAGAGGAAGAGATTGTACGTGGCAGAGAAAATAACATCTGCAAAGTCCCAAAGGCATGACAGACGTGTAGTTTCTTCATTTAATGAGAGAAAGTGAGGTGAATCTGGGGTATTATGGAATTTTCTCGAAATCACACAGCTGATAAATGACACAAGTAGAAGTTAGATCTGGATCTCAGTTCCCACCTCCTATAAAAGCTAATAATAGAAGGAGAGAGATAGGTCCCCACTGAAAAGATCAGGGGGTGCTTTGATAAAGGGAGTTTTGAAGAATGGGTTAGAAATGAAAGGAGGTAGACCCAAGGGGAAGGAACATGTGAGGCAAAGGGATGTTAAGAGACAGAGAATCATGAGGGTGCCTGGGTGGCTCAGTTGGTTGAGTGTCCAACTCTTGATTTCAGCTCAGGTCATGATTCTAGGGTCATGAGATCAAGCCCGCATCAGATTCCGTGCTGAGCATGGAGCCTGCATGGGATTCTCTCTCTCTGTCTCTGTCTCTCTCTCTCTCTGAAATTAAAAAACAATAATTAATTAAAAGAGAGAGAAAGAGGGGCGCCTGGGTGGCTCAGTCGGTTAAGCATCCGACTTCAGCTCAGGTCACGATCTCGCGGTCCGCGAGTATGAGCCCCGCGTCAGGCTCTGGGCTGATGGCTGAGAGCCTGGAGCCTGCCTGCTTCCGATTCTGTGTCTCCCTCTCTCTCTGCCCCTTCCCCGTTCATGCTGTGTCTCTCTCTGTCTCAAAAATAAATAAACGTTAAAAAAAAAATTAAAAAAAAATAAAAGAGAGAGAAAGAGACAGAGAATCATGTATTGGCTGGAATGAAAGGTGATGCTGCAGGTGGGAGGAGGTTTTTTGGAAGATAAAGTTGGAAAGAATGATTATAAATGGGAAGATCCATCCATCAAGTGAAAGATACCTCATTCCCACCAGCAGGATTATTGAGTCCAAATGGCATTGGACATTTTAAGGGACAGAGAAAAGGAGAAGACAAAATGTTGGGTATGCTCATATGGAGACAGAGGAGGCCTCGGTATGGACTGATTGCTTGTGTACCCACAAATCCATATTTTGAAACCATGATTCCCCATGTAATGGTATTTGGAGGTGAGGACTTTGGGAAGGAATTGGGTTTGTATAAGGTCATCGGGGTGAAGCTTTCGTGATGGGCTTTGGTCTCTTAGAAGGGAAGGAAGAGACCCAGGAACCCTCTCCCTCCCATGTGAGGATAGAGCAAGGGGGGCGTCCATTTCTTCCAGGAAGCAGGTCTTCCTCAGGAACCAAGTCAGCCAGCAACTTGATCCTGGCCTTCCTGACCTTCAGAACTGTGAGGAGGAAATGTCTGTCCTTTGAGTCTCCCGGTCTGTGAGAGCCCAAGCTGACTAAGACAGCCCTGCAGTGGGAGACACTCCTCTGACCTGAGGGGGTGGACACAGAATCTCCAACACACCCAAGAAAAGAGCGCAGGCACTCCACGGCCAGTAGATCCAGAGCTCCTGTCAGACCACTACTCCCAGAATGCCTTGCAGGGCTCTCCCATCTTGGCCCCCATTCCATCCTTTCTTCTTCTCTTCTTTCCTTCCTTCATTGCCTCTACCCTCCTTCCCTATGAAAAGCACAGTTGCACCTTTTATTTCTTGAGATAAACAGACCCAGCCGAAAACACAAAGGTTTTATAGAAGACTCATCCAAAAAACATATCGCCTCGGAGTTAGATTTGATGGAATATTTTAACACGTGTTGGATTTTTAATGTTGGTGTCTGGCTACCGAACAAATTATAAACTGATAAAAAATGTAAAACTCTTTCCTTCAAACTCAGGTTTCAACAACAAATTGATAACTCGAGTCTTTATCGCACTCCAAAAAGGAAGAGTTTTCGTTTGCTACTATTATTTGTTTGTCGGCTTTCTTTGGCAGTCTCCAGTAAAATCAGTGCTCCTGTAAGAGAAAAGAAAAGGTACAGATGGCCCAAAAATTACTGAAAAGAGGCAAGAATTTGGGTCAAAGGTAGAGCAGGACTTGCAATCAACCTTCCCGGGGGGCAGAGTAATGGAAAAGTGCATGGGCTTTGGAGCCAATAGACGCAAGGACTCCCCCAAATTCTCCGAACATGGCAAGTCACTTCTGTCTTGGTCTCATTAGGAAGGTGAGGACACTGCTCCACACAGGATCGTTGTTAAGTATTAAATAAGATGGGGGCACCATGCTGGCTCAGTTGGTAGTGTGCAACTCTTGATCTCAGGGTCGTGAGCTCAAGCCCCATATTGGGCAAGGAGCTTACTTAAAGTTAAAAAGTAAAATAAAATTAAAAATTAAAAAAAAAAAAAATTAAGGGGCACCTGGGTGGCGCAGTCGGTTAAGCGTCCGACTTCAGCCAGGTCACGATCTCGCGCTCCGTGAGTTCGAGCCCCGCGTCAGGCTCTGGGCTGATGGCTCAGAGCCTGGAGCCTGCTTCGGATTCTGTGTCTCCCTCTCTCTCTGCCCCTCCCCTGTTCATGCTCTGTCTCTCTCTGTCCCGAAAATAAATAAACGTTATAAAAAAAAAAAATTAAATAAGATGGTGCGTACGCATCCCTTGTGCAGAGCTCAGAGTGTGACAGGTGCTCAACAATGGGCCCTTCTCCACAGTCAGCCCGTCACCCTAAGGGCTTTGTACAGATCTCTACGATAACACTCGTAACAGTGCATTTTAATTTTCTGGGTTTTGTTCTATCTCTCCCATTAGATATGAGCCACTTAAGAATACAAACCAGGTATTGTACCCTAATTTACCAGAGACAAATACTAAGTGAATAGTAAGTAGTTCCTCAGTTAACCATTTCTCACTGCTTGAGTTTAAAATCTCTCACCTCAGGGGCTCCTGAGTGGCCCCCTCGGTTGAGTGGCCGACTCTTGGTTTCAACCCAGGTCATGATCCCACACACAGTTCGTGAGATTGAGCTCTGCGTCGGGCTCTGCTCTGGCAATGCAGAGCGTGCTTAGGATTCTCTCTCTCTCTCCCTCTCTGTCTACCCCTCCCCTGCTCACATGCACTCTCCCTCTCTCCCTGTGAATAAATAAATGAACTTTAAAAAATATTTTTTAAAAAGATAAAAGCTCTCACCTCAGTTAAGGATCTAAAACAGACACTTTAACAAAACTCAAAACCGTACCGGTGATTCAGGTCTGTCAGGGGTGCTGAAGCTCAGGGGAGAAGGACCCAGGATGAGGAGGAGCCATCAGGAAGAGTTTGTGGAGGGACACGGGACTTGAGAGGGATCTTGAAGACTGGGCAGCCCTGAGTGGAATCAGGGAAGCCGCGTCAGAAAGGAGGAAACCGTGCAGAAGAATGGTAGCAAAAAGGGCATGTCACATCCAAAGGACAGGAAGAGGATAAATGCGCTTGGGTTTTGCAGACAATGTGGTGGGGTAGGGAACCACCTTGGTGCCCAAGGAGGGGAGCCACCTGATGCTACCGCCAGACGCAGCGTCCCCAAATCTCCCAATATCTGGAAGAGGAACGCGCCTGGAAAACATCTGTGCTTTGTCTGGGGTTGTTGGAGAAGGAAGGTCACAGAAAGGGAGCAAGAGCCCCAGGGCATCCTTCATGAGGCAGGAGTACCGATGGGTCCGTTCCCATCATGCTGGTGCCACGTCAGCAGCAGGAGACCGACCTGGGGGTCATCAGGCGCCAGCTCCCAGCCCCGTATCCTGACAGATCAGCAGCTTACAGGCCCTGGTGAGGGTCCATGGCCCCAGCTCAGTGGCAACCTCAGCAGGGTGCTATCACAAACCGGCCTGTATTAGTCAGTGCTGGCCAGGGAAACAGAACCAATAGTATCTGAATATATCCAGAATGAGATTATTTTAAGGAACCGGATCACATGATTTTGGGGTTGGTAAGTCCAAAATCTGCGGTGTGGGACAGCAGGCCAAAGTCCCAGGAAAATCCAGCACTACAGTTTGAGTCTGAAAGCCGTCTGCTGCAGAATTCCCTCTTGCTCCGAGGAGGTTGATCTTCTGTTCAAGACTTCAACTGATTAGATGAGGCCCACCCATGCTGTGAAGGGCAATATGTTTACTCAAAGTCCGCGGATCTAAATGTTAATTGCATCCTCAACACCGTCACAGAAACATCCAGAATATTGTTTGGCCAAATATCTGGGCACCAGGGCTCCGTTGACACCTAAAATTAACCATTACAGAGCCCTGGGCCTTTCAAAAAAGAATGACAAAGGACAACTTGAAAGGAATTTGAGGAAGGCACATTTTGCTGGCAATGGAGGGTAACGTTCGAAAGAAGAGAGAGAGCCATAAATGTGAAAGGACACGATAATTCAGAGAGTAACGATCAATTTTCTGTGCAAAGTATTTTTTCACTGTGTTATATTTTATCCACTAAGCCCTCAGAGACTGGTCTTCTTCCCATTTCACAGATGAAGAGAGTGAGGCTTATGAAATCACAAAGACTCAAATTGGTGGAGCTGGCAACCAACCAACCACAGATACTATGTTCCCTAAATCCACAATGTGCTCCTTTGAAACCAAAATTGCCTGTCTCCAGAGGAACTAGGGTGCTCTGAGCACAGAATAGCACTCAGAGAAGGAAAGAGGACAGAAAAACAAACACCAAAACTGAAACCCACAGAAGCAGCAGCACGTAACTGTTGGTGAATGGTCGGTCAGCTCAGAGGTGAACTGTGTCTTAGCTCCTGAAAAAAAAGGGTAAGATGTGCCTTGTGGTGCCTTCCCTGCTGGCTGCAATTTTAGGTGGATACATTAGAAAATCAACAAAGAAGTTCTTGGGGGAGGTGCTCCTTTTAGAACAGGTTAAAGTATCATAATTGCTCAGGTCTCTTGCAAATTGCCTGACTCAAAGTCTTGTTTCTTACCATTTCCAAATGACTGAAAAGCTTTTCCCTCCTTTGTGACGGTCTGGAAATTGAACGAACCGAGAGGACCCCATTATCTGCTCCTGACTGCAACCCACAACTGGGTTTTCTGACCAAGCACAAAGGAAGAAAGAAGAAAGGGCATCTTTCCTTTCCAATAGAAAAAAATAAATTGTGAGCTGTTATGAAATGATGTCGTTACTATTTTAAGCCTAGCTATAAATCTGTGTATCTGTTAGGTTAGCTTGCTGTTGGTGTATGCATGGTCTCTCCGAACTGAGAGTGTCTTTCATGATTCTACGTATCACTGGACTCAGCCAGGCCACAAACCAGCAGGGCAAGCTCGGGGGAGGGACCTAAGCTTGCTGACCCCTGCCTTGCCTAGTTCCCAGGAGTGTGGCCATGTGGATAAGTGTTTTGCAACCCATAAAGCATCATGTCAGTGTAAGTCCTTATTATCACCATGGTTAAAAACAGCAACAGCACTTATCTTCTCTCCAATTTGTAATTTCGTGCCATCATCCATCTGGGGTCTATTCTGGTCTACAGCCTTTGGGACCTCTGTGGTCAGTGACAGTAAAGCTGGAGAAAGCCTGACACCAGGCCGGCAGGACCTGGAGACCCCAAATTATCATGGAGCTTTTACTGATGTAATATCACTGTCAGGGGGCTTTTGCATCTGATTATAACAGTAATTCCTGCAATGGTAGAAAACACGTAGAAATAGAATAAGTATAATCTTTGGAGTCAGACAGCCCATGATTTAAATCGGGTCTCTGCTACAGAAGAGCTAAGTGACATAAAGTAGTTACGTATCATTTCTGGATCTCAGGTCTCTCATTAAAAAAAAAAAAAAAAAGCAGACAATTAAAAAGAATCATATTAACAGATGTATTTAAAGTGCCACAAAATTACATAACAAATGTTACATAATAAATGCTAAACAAGTGTTAATTCCCTACCACTTACACTCTTCCCTCCATACTGCACGAAAACAGAAATTACGTTACCCAGACGACACCTTCCCAAATTGGATTTTCTTTCCGATATTATGGCACGCCCTGTGTGTGCCAGGAATTATGCTGGATACCACACATACCATTTGAACGAAATAATCTTCTAAGTACATGATAGTTGATGAATACAATTAAGCTGAGTCCAAGACATTAGGTGAAATATCAAAACACACTCTACTGGGTAATGAAGCTTCTTCTGGGGCTACTGTGGTTAAAAAAACACAACAGGCCTAGATCTATCTGGGTGATTATCAGACTTTTAGCACCTAGCAGAGAGGACCTCCAATAAATGTTTTCTTAAACAACCCTGTTGGTAAACAGGAAAGAACAATGAGTAATCAACATAGCACATGCCTAGCTATTTCTGATGCCTTGGGGGACAGCCTCCTGTCAACCAAACCTTCCATACACCTACAAGGGGCAAGAGTCATCTCCATCTCTCAGGCAGGAATGGCTTAGTGAGGTTCTAGCACTAGATGAGAATCATCAGTTGTTCAGACCAAATGCTTTTCCAGATGCTGACTGAGTCACAGTTAAATGGTGAAGGAACCCCAGGATCAACCCTACATTTGGATCCCCATAAGAACCCTTTTGGAAGCTGTCTTCAGAACTACCTTTGACTAAAGGGGGAGGAACCAAGATGGCGGAACAGCATGGACGCTTTTTGTGTGTCTCGCGTCCATGAAATAGAGCCAGACAAACACTAAACCATCCTACACGCCTAGAAAACTGATTGGAGGATTAACACAACAAGCTGCACAACCTGAACCACAGAATGCAGCAGGTACGCGGCGCGGAGAGCTGAACTTGGGGAGCAAGAAGCCTCGAAAGGTAAGGAACCATTTTTGCGGGCGGAGAGAGGGCGGAGACTGGGTAGGAGGGGAGAATAGGGGAAAAGCACCCCTCCCCAAAAGCAGCTGGAGAGAAAGTGGAAAATTGGAAACAGCCGCAGGGACTAAACTAAAAAGGGAGAAAGGAGAAAGGAGAGGGTTTAAATTCCAATAAGACTGTAAACAAGGGGAGCGCTAAGTCTGCAACTCCGCAGCTCCCTACCTGGCGTTGCTCTGGTGGGAAGGGCGAGTCCCCAGGAGCAGAGTGGGGTCCGGGAGGGTCTCGGGCCACACGGGGAGAAGCGGTTCCACTGCTGGAAGGACATTTGGTAGAGACTGTTGAAGCCACCTGGTCCCAGCAGACCCCAGAAAACGGCCACTTTCTCTGATTCTGGAACAAGGTCATTAAGGGTGAAGCTTGGTGCCAGATGTGAGTTGTAATTTTCCATAACCCCTGAAACGCTGCTGCTACACTGTCTCGCGAACATTTTCTGGGACGGGCCGGCACCTGGCCGCAGTCTAGGGGCACCGGCAGCAGCAGGGTCCAGCGGGCATTCCTGGGTGCAGCCAATATTCGGCCACTGCTCATTCGGCCACTGCTCGGTGAGACCCTCCCGCAGAGGGGCGGAGCGGGTCAAAGCCGCCGTCCTCCGGAAGTAAGGGGCAGGGGGAAAACAGCCACATCTGAGACAAAACTCGGGAGAGAGGTACTGCCTGGGGCCTGGTCACGGAGAATGGAAAAGCAGGGAGTGGACGAGAGCTGAGGACAGAGGACTGGTGCTGGATTGGTGATCTGGGAGAACAAACTGGGTGGTTGGGTGGCGCCATTTTTACCGCGCATGCGCATACAAGCGCAGCAACACTGCACCCCAGTAGGCTAGCAGCGCCATCTAGTGGAGAGCGGAGGTGTTACACCAAGCCCCACCCAAATGGACCAACTTCTCCCAAGAACACAAGCCTCACCACCGGCTTAATTGATGGACTATAAAGAGCTACATAGACTGACCTCTAGGGGAAAATGAAGCAATTGCAGTCCTATTTCAATCCGTTAGCAGGTTCATCTGTTCAATTTTTTTCTTTTTTTTTTTTCTTTTTCTCTTTTACAATTCTTTTCTTTTTCTTGAATACAGAAAGAGAAAAAGTTCATTTTTATTTTCAGTTTTTATTAAAAATATCTCTTTAATTTTTATTACTATATTTTTTACTTTTGTGTAAAATTTTTCAAATTCTACTTTACTTCCATCATTTTATTTTAGTCTACTTCAGTGTACTCACCTTTTCAAATTTTCAAACAATTTCCTTTTTTCTTTCTTTTTCTTTTTTTCTCTTTTTAATTTTTTACTTGAATGCAGAAAGAGAAAAAGTTCATTTTTACTTTCAATTTCTTTCAAAAATATTTTTATTTAATTTTTGTTACCATATTTTTTGCTTTTAGGTAAATTTTTTCAAATTCTATCTTACTCCCATCATTTTATTTTAGTTTACTACAGTGTAGTCACTTTTTGAAATTTTCAAACGATGTCTTTTTTCTTTTCTTTTTTTCTTCTTTTTTTCCTTTTTTATCTTTTTTCTCTTTTTCATTTCTTTTTTCTTAAATACAGAAAATGAAAAAAATCATATTTATTTTTAATTTTTATTAAAAATATTTTTCTTTAACTTTTTTCTACTATATTTACTTTTGTGTATATTTTTTCAAATTCTATTTTACCCCCATCATCTCATTTTAGTCTACTTCAGTGTATTCATTTTTTCAAATTATCAAACGATTTCCTTTTTTTTTTCTTTTTCTCCCCCTCTTTTTTTTTTCTCTAATCGGTCAAACCACCTTCCACACCCAAACCAAAACACACCTAGGATCTAGTATCATCTATTCGATTTCTGTGTGTGTGTGTGTGTGTGTGTGTGTGTGTAATTTTTAATGTTAATATTTTTTTTTAATTTTAGTTTTTTTAATTTCAATTTTTCTACCTCATTAATACCTTTTCTCCCTTCAAAATGACAAAACGAAGGAATTCACCCCAAAAGAAAGAGCACGAAGAAATGACAGCCAGGGATTTAACCAACACAGATACAAGCAAGATGTGTGAAACAGAATTTAGAATCACGATAATAAGAATACTAACTGGAGTCAAAAATAGATTAGAATCCCTTTCTGCAGAGATAAAAGAAGTAATAAACAGCCAGAGTGAAAGTAAAAACGTTATAACTGAGCTGCAATCACGGATGGATGCTGCGGTGGCAAGGATGGACGAGGCAGGACAGAGAATCAGCGATTTAGAGGACAAACTTGTAGAGAATAACGAAGCAGAAAAAAAGAGGGAGATTAAGGCAAAAGAGCACGATTTAAGAATTAGAGAAATCAGTGACTCATTAAAAAGGAACAACATCAGAATCATAGGGTCCTAGAGGAGGAAGAGAGAGAAATAGGGGTAGAAGGGTTATGTGAGCAAATCATAGCAGAAAACTTTCCTAATCTGGAGAAAGACACAGACGTCAAAATCCAGGAAGCACAGAAGACCCCCACGAGATTCAACAAAACCCGACCATCAACATGGCATATCATAGTCAAATTCACAAAATACTCAGGCAAGGAGAGACTCATGAAAGCAGCAAGGGAAAAAAAGTCCCTAACCTACAAGGGAAGACAGATCAGGTTTGCAGCAGACCTATCCACAGAAACTTGGCAGGCCAGAAAAGAGTGGCAGGATATATTCAATGTGCTGAATCAGAAAAATATGTACCCAAGAATTCCTTATCCAGCAAGGCTGTCATTCAAAATAGAAGTAGAGATGAAAAGTTTCCCAGACAAACAAAAATTAAAGGAGTTTATGACCACTGCACCAGCCCTGCAAGAAATTTTAACGGGGACTCTCTGAGGGGAGAAAAGATGAAAAAAAAACCTATATATATATATATACACATGTATATACACATGTATATATATATATATATATATATATATATATATACATATATATATATGTGTGTGTGTGTGTGTGTGTATAAATACCAAAAGCAACAAAGATTAGAAAGGACCAGAGAACACCACCAGAACCTCCAACTCTACAAGCATCATAATGGCAATAAATTCATATCTTTCAGTACTCACTCTAAACATCAATGGACCCAATGCTCCAATCAAAAGACATAGGGTAACAGAATGGATAAGAAAACAAGATCAATCTATATGCTGTTTACAAGAGACCCACTTTAGAACTAAAGACACTTTCAGATTGAAAATAAGGGGATAGAGAACCATCTATCATGCTAAGGGTCAACAAAAGCAAGCTGGAGTAGCCATGCTTGTATCAGACAATCTAGACTTTAAAATAAAGACTGTATCAAGAGATGCAGAAGGGTATTATATCATAATCAAGGGGTCTATAGACCAAGAAGACCTAACAATTGTAAACATTTATGCGCCAAATGTGGCAGCACCCAAATACATAAATCAATTAATCACAAACATAAAAAACTTATCGATAGTAATACCATAATAGTAGGAGACTTGAACACCCCACTCACAGCAATGGACAGATCATCTAATCAAAAAATCAACAAGGAAACAATGTCTTTGAATGACACACTGGACCCAGGTGGACTTAACAGATATATTCAGAACATTTCATCTTAAAGCAGCAGAATTCACATTCTTCTCCAGTGCACATAGAACATTCTCCAGAATAGACCATATACTGGGACACATATCAGCCCTAAGTAAGTACAAAAAGATCGAGATCATACCATGCACATTTTCAGACCACAACGCTATGAAAGTCGAAATCAACTACAAGAAAAAATTTGGAAAGGTAACAAATACTTGGAGACTGAAGAACATCCTACTAAAGAATGAATGGGCTAACCAAGCAGTTAAAGAGGAAATTAACAAGTATATGGAAGTCAATGAAAATGATAACACCACAACCCAAAACCTCTGGGATGAGGCAAAGGTGGTCATAAGAGGAAAGTATATAGAAATCCAGGCCTTCCTAAAGAAGGAAGAAAGATCTCAGATGCACAACCTAACCTTACGCCTTAAGGAGCTGTAAAAAGAACTTCAAATAAACCCCCAAACCAGCAGAAGACAGGAAATAATAAAGATTAGAGCAGAAATTAATGCTATCGAAACCAAAAGAACAGAACAGATCAATGAAACCAGAAGCTGGTTCTTTGAAAGAATTAATAAAATTGATAAACCACTAGCCAGTTTGATCAAGAAGAAAAAGGAAAGGACCCAAATAAATAAAATCAAGACAGAAAGAAGAGAGATCACACAACCAACACAACAGAAATAAAAACAATAATAAGAGAGTATTATGAGCAATTATATGCCAATAAAATGGGTAATCTGGAAGAAATGGACAAATTCCTAGAAACATATACACTACCACAACTGAAACGGGAAGAATTAGAAAATTTGAACAGACCCATAACCAGTAAGGAAATCGAATTAGTAATCAAAACTCTACCAAAAAACAAGAGTCTAGGGCCAGATGGCTTTCCAGGAGAATTCTACCAAACATTTAAGGAAGAGTTAACACCTATTCTCTTGAAACTGTTCAAAAAATTGGAAATGGAAGGAAAACTTCCAAGCTCTTTCTATGAAGCCAGCATTACCTTGATTCCAAAACCAGAGACCCCACTAAAAAGGAGAACTATAGACCAATTTCCCTGATGAACATGGATGCAAAAATCCTCGACAAGATATTAGCCAACCGGATCCAACAATACATTAAAAAAAATTATTTACCACGACCAAGTGGGATTTATACCTGGGATGCAGGGCTGGTTCAATATCCGCAAAACAATTAACGTGATTCATCACATCAGTAAAAGAAAGGACAAGAACCATATGATCCTCTCTATAGATGCAGAGAAAGCATTTGACAAAGTATAGCATCTTTTCTTGATAAAAACCCTCAAGAAAGTAGGGATAGAAGGATCATACCTTGAGGTCATAAAAGCCATATAAGAATGACCCAACGCTAATATCATCCTCAATGGGGAAAAACTGAGAGCTTTCCCCCTAAGGCCAGGAACAAGACAGGGATGTCCATTCTCACCATTGTTATTCAACATAGTATTGGAAGTCTTAGCCTCTGCAATCAGACAACACAAAGAAATAAAAGGCATCCAAATCGGCCAGGAGGAGGTCAAACTTTCACTCTTCGCAGATGACATGATACTCTGTATGGAAAACCCAAAAGATTCCACAAAAAAACTGCTAGAACTGATTCATGAATTCAGAAAAGTTGCAGGATATAAAATTAATGCACAGAAATCAGTCGCATTCCTATACACCAACAATAAAGTGACAGAAAGAGAAATCAAGGAATCGATCCCATTTACAGTTGCACAAAAAGCCATAAAATACCGAGGAATAAATCTAACCAAAGAGCTCAAAAATGTATATACTGAAAACTATAGAAAGCTTATGAAAGAAATTGAAGAAGACACAAAAAAATGGGAAAAGATTCCATTCTCCTGGATAGGAAGAACAAATATTGTTAAAATGTTGATACTACCCAAAGCCATCTACATATTCAATGCAATCCCTATCAAAGTAACACCAGCATTCTTCACAGAGCTAGAACAAATAATCCTAAAATTTGTATGGAACCAGAAAGGACCCCAAATAGCCAAAGCAATCCTGAAAAAGAAAAGCAAAGCAGGAGGCATCACAATCCCAGACTTCCAGCTATACTACAAAGCTGTAATCATCAAGACAGTATGGTACTGGCACAAGAACAGACACTCAGATCAGTGGAACAGAATAGAGAACCCAGAAATGGACCCACAAATGTATGGCCAACTAATCTTTGACAAAGCAGGAAAGAATATCCAATGGAATAAAGACAGTCTCTTCAGCAGGTGGTGCTGGGAAAACTGGACAGCGACATGCAGAAGAATGAACCTGGACCACTTTCTTACACCAGACACAAAAATAAACTCAAAATGGATGAAAGACCTCAATGTAAGACAGGAAGCCATCAAAATCCTCGAGGAGAAAGCAGGCCAAAACCTCTTTGATCTTGCCCGCAGCAACTTCTTCCTCAACACATCTCCGGAGGCAAGGGAAAAAAAAGCAAAAATGAACTACTGGGACCTCATCAAAATAAAAACTTCTGCACAGTGAAGGAAACAATCAGCAAAACTAAAGGCAACCGACAGAATGGGAGGAGATATTTGCAAATGACATATCAGATAAAGGGTTAGTATCCAAAAGCTATAAAGAACTTATTAAACTCAACACTCAAAAAACAAATAATCCAGTAAAGAAATGGGCAAAAGACATGAATAGACACTTCTCCAAGGAAGACATTCAGATGGCCAACCGACACATGAAAAAAGCTCAACATCACTCATCATCAGGGAAATACAAATCAAAACCACAATGAGATACCATCTTACACCTGTCAGAATAGCTAACATTATCAACTCAGGCAACAACAGACGTTGGAGAGGATGAGGAGAAAGAGGATCTCTTTTGCATTGTTGGTGGGAATGCAAGCTAGTGCAGCCACTCTGGAAAACAGTATGGAGGTTCCTCAAAAAACTAAAAATAGGACTACCCTACGACCCAGCAATTGCACTACTAGGTATTTATCCAAGAGATACAGGTGTGCTGTTTCGAAGGGACACATGCACCCCCATGTCCAGTCCAGTCTCCCTCACTTGTATCACCCAGGAACGAACAGTCTGAACTCTGGCCCTTCATTTTCATATTAGACCAGCTTCCCCTGTTATAGCAATGCCAGCAGAAGGAGGGCGGTGCGGGCAGCCATTCCCTGTCCGTCATTTGGAACAGCTCTTGCAAACAGATGGGCTTTGTGACCCAGCCCCATACCACCTCACTGAGCCATGGGGGATACTCGGTGTGAATACCCTTGACTTCCCACCTATAGAAGCACACCTATATTCATTAATACAGTATGGCCTCATGTTTACTGAGCTGTGTGCTAACCGCTCTATGTATCTCATCTGGTCCTTGTAACAGTCCTACATGTGAGTGATAGTATCATCATCCCCATGTTCCAGTGAAGAAAATAAGATTGAAAGGGTTCTGTCGCTTGTAAACAGCAGAGCCTGCCGCAAACCTACCCCACCCGGCTGGACATCCCGTTACAGTGTCGCCTCTCTCTGCCATTTTCAGGGAATGGTACGCTGCTTCTCTGCCCTCCCAGCAAAGGCCATCCCCCTCCACCCCGTCTCCTCACCCCCACTGTCTCCTCGGTCAGGTTCAGTTTCCCCCCTCCCTTTATTTTTGCCTGCTACTTCTGTATTCATTCCTTGCACACGGTATCAAACGTCTCTTTATTTAAAAAAGGTGCTCCGCCCTCTATACACCTCCAATTTTGTTGCTTCTGCTTTTGATGTCCTTTCCTTCACAACTGAGCTTCTTGAACGATTCGTCTGCATTCACACCCTCCAGTGTCACCTCCCGCTGGCTTTCCAGCTCACCAAAATCGGGAGTCCTTATAATATCACTCCTGTGTAAATCTCCCAGCCAAAGTCACCAGCCAAGCCAAATGTACGTCTAGAGACCAGACTCCCCCTCCACCCCAGCTCCAAACTTGTATATCAGGTGTGCCTGCTGACGTCTCTGTTTACGTGCCTCATAGACATCACACATCCATGTGTCCCCTTGACTCCCCTCGAGACACTCTAGGCTTCCAGAACTATCTCAACCAGCATGACCAACAGTCAGGTGCTCACTCGACATGTCCTCCTTGATTCTTCCCCTTCTCTCTGCCTCCAATTAAATCCAGTTGAACAGAAGGTTCTGATGGGTTCTACTCCAAATGTGTTTCAAAACCATTCACTTATGTTCTCTCCACTGATTTCCTGGAGGTCCAAGTGATGCCACCTCACACCTGGACCATCGTGAGAGCCATCTAACTGATGTCGAGGTCTCCCCCCAACCATGTTTGCCTCCTCACAACCTACTTTTTACCCAACAGCTAAAGAATCATTAAATGTCAAACAAGTATGTCAACCCCCTCCCTGCGAAAGCGTCTTGATGCTTTCTAATTTTTGGCGGCCCTAAATCCTGGTTTCCCCAAATCCCTGCATGATTGGACTTTCCCGCCTCCCCAAGTGATAGGAGTATGGACATTGCTGACAAAAGGATTCGTATCCTTTTCCACGCAACTTGGTCAAGTTATATATAAAATAAAGATGCTAATGTGTACTTCACAGGGGTTTCATAAAGATTTTTAGATTAATTTTTCATTAATTAAAATAATAATGTAACTTCAGAAACGTGTTATACATCAGAGTTGTCTTTCAGATCACACAAGACAATATGGACCATTCAATAAATGGTACTGTGAGAATCAGTCACCTGTTTTGAAAAATAAAATACAGTAGATGCCTGAATCACATAAGTAAACACGTATATAAACATTGATTCTAAGTAGTTTATATATTTAAATAGTAAAGACAAAACTTTAAAACTATAGATACATAAAAAACATATTCTTATGATGCAAGGTGGAGAATATTCTTTAAAAAGAGAGATCAATACATAACATAAATGTGAAAAGATGAGCCTTAGGAGATGTATTTGTATATGTATATATATAGTATATATAACAATATTAGAAGTCTATATACATATTATATATGTATTTAAAATGGGACTGATTTGGGACACCTGGATGGCTTGGTCAGTTTAGCATCTGGTTCTTGGTTTCAACCTCAGGTCAGATCTCACGGTTGTGGGTTTGAGCCCCAAATCGAGCTCCGTGCTGACAGTGCAGAGCCTGCTGGGATTCTCTCTTTCCCTCTCTCTGCTTGTCCCCTCCTCGTGTGCTCTCTCTCTTTCTCTCAAAATAAATAAATAAATAACTTAAAAATAAACAAATAAAATGAGACTAATTTAATATAATATATATGTAAATTATATATAATTATTTATGTATGCTATAAATAGGTATATAAATACATATAAATCGATAAGTATATATAATTCACATAAATGATTATATATAACACATAGGATATCTATAATACATATATGATATAAGAATAAATACACATAGAATATATTTGCAAAACAAACCAATGAAGGATTAACAATTCTGAAGATATGGAGATTCCCATATGTCTATAAGAAAAATACAAACAACCAAATACAAAAATGGGCGTGAATCATAAACAGGTATGCACAGAACAATGTAACATTGTCATAAACATATGTGAAGATGCTGAATCGCATTAGTTATTAAGGAATGCAACCTAAAGCCATGATGAGCTATTAACAGCCAGCAGTTTGGCAAAAACCACGACGGGCTAACACCACGTGTGGTTAATCGGTACACTGTCCAGGAAACCAACTTAGGTTAAGCTGAACATGGACATAATTATAGGTCTTTAGATACAGTATGGCCTCTGCTTAGAAGCACCTCCTCAAATTATCTGTCCGGAAAACTCTACTCATACTTTTCAAATTCAGCTTAGATGGCATCTGCTTACTGAAACCTCAGGTTCCCAGATGCAAAATGCATCGTTTCTTCTGTGCTACTTGTACAAAATCGTATCATCCCATATCGCATTATAATAGGAGTGTGTGCTTACACTTCTCCCCCACAGCCTAGGAGCTGGGAGAAGCAAGGGCGATTTCAACTTGCTGACCCAGGGCTCAGCACTGGGCATTCAAGAGATGAACTCACATGAACAGGACCTCAAATCTCCCAGGTCTCATTTCACAACCACCAGCACCCCACCCCCCCCAGCCCACCCCACCTTCATTCTGTGGCAGCCGCAAGTTGTGACTGTGCTTCCTTTTCTGATAAGCACTGGGCTCCTGCACCACTTCCTGTTTCTCCCTCAGCATCGCGGTCTCAGGTCTCAGAGTTCTGATGCATTTGCACAGAACCCAACCCTAAAGCCAAATGCAACAAGCAAGACAATCTACCCATATTTGGAACATAATATCAATCAAAAACATCTCACTCTTGAGTGATTTCGAACTCCAAAGCCAGTTTTGGTGTTAAAAGGACATTGAATTCCTAATTCTATGGATCCCTGTGGGAACCATTTTCCCATCAAGGATTTGGACGGAGGTGACTGCCTGTAACCAATTAAGATGTATGTTTGGTGTTTGGCGGTTCCCTGACCCACACCTTCTGTCCCTCGATCACCAGGGACCTTGCATTGAGTGGCAGATGCGGGCAAAGTGGCAGTGGCTTGGATTAGGCTGCAGCCTGGGTCATTTGGCTGTGTTTACAGTCAGCTCAGCTGCAGCCAGTCAGTTGCTACGACACTTGGGGGACAAACAGTTGCTTTTCCAAGAGTCAAGATATGATGCCTTGTGCATAATAGAAAGAACTTTATAGAAGAAGCACTTAGATAGACTTCCAGTTCCACTGCTGTGCACTTCTGTGGCTTTCACCCCGCCGCCCCAAATAAAATAAATAAAATAAAATAAAATAACCTCACTGGACCTCACTCTCTCTTTTGGGAAAGCAATAACTACCCTGCCTACTTTTCTAGGGCAAGGAGGGGTTTTAAGGATTAAATGCAATGATGAATTTAAACTATAAGTTAATATACAAATATTAATATCAGCCAACACTTTTAATGCCTTTTATATGCTAGACACGATTCTAATTGCTTTATATATGTTGAATCATTTCATCCTACTAGTAATTTTATGAGCTAAGTACTACTAGTCCATTGGAAATTTAAAAAAAAAAAGGCACAAAAAAGTTTAAGGACCTTGGTGACAGAGCCAGTAATGGCAAGGTCCAGGATCTAAGGACTAGGCTCTTCACCACCCTGGTTATGGTGCTTACACTGAACATCCTAGGAATTATTTTTCTGTTGCTTTAGATTTGCTTTTAGATTTCCGGTTTTGTTTGGTTTTTTTCCCCCACTCTCTCAAGATTGGTCTCCCCATGCTTCCTCAGAAACACAAGGTGTTTCATGTTTCATATCCCCTGCTGGAGGCCTGGATCCCAAGCTCCTCCTCCCAGCTTCCGCGGTCCCATAACCCCAACTCATTCCAGGTTACTATGTCTGTGCTGCCTCAGTCGGGATTTTTGGCCTTTGTCATTTGTTTTGTTTTTTTCCTGTTTGGTCCTCCAATCCCTGTTTAATCAATCCCCTACATTAATTCTGTTCTGTTGAAATGTCGGGAATTTCCACTTTCTTCTTCTTCTTTTTAGTTTATTTACGTATTTTTAAAGTGAGAGAAAAAAATAAACATTTAAAACAGTTTTTAAAAAATGAATAGATGGACGGACGGATGGATGGATGACTAGATGAGTCCAAATGTCAGTTTTCTAGAATTGTATCTGATCATCTTGAGAATACAAAAGGATGTATTTTTGTTAGCGCAGAGCCTGACACAGGGCTTGATCTCACGAACTGTGAGCTCATGACCTGAGCCAAAATCGAGAGTCAGATGCTTAACCGCCTGAGCCACCCAGGTGCCCCAAATTTCTGAATGAACGCTGACTGATTCAACTAACTATGTGCCAGACGCTATGTGCCTTTTTACATATATAATGCGTTTTTCCCTTTACAAAACCCTATAAGGGCATTATCCTTCTTTTTGTGGATGAGCAAACTGAGACACAAAGCTGTCACATGCTTGCCCAAGCTCGTACAGGCTTGTTTGTGGAGGTAGAAGCTTCTAACTCCAATGAGGATTTGTCTAAAAATCCCTGTCTAAAAATCTGAGAGTGAATCCACATACTTAGTGCCAGGGTCCTTCTTAGAACTAAAACTATATGTTGGGGCGCCTGGGTGGCTCAGTCAGTTAAGCGTCTGACTTCGGCTCAGGTCATGATCTCATCGTCGGTGAGTTCGTGCCCCCGTCGGGGCTCTGTGCTGACAGCACAGAGCCTGGAGCCTGCTTCGGATTCTGTGTCTCCCTCTCTCTCTCTCTGCCCCTCACCTGCTCATGCTCTGTCTCTCTCTCAAAAATAAACATGAAAAAAAAATTTTTAAAAAAGAACTAAAACTATACGCAAAGTTCCCTGAATAAAGAAGCATGTCACTCTCTGTCCCCGCCCACAGATGGCAACCACACAGAGATTTATTACCAACAGATGGCTGCAATACAGGAGTGAGGCATGAGTGTACCTGGAACAGGGAAGACCGGCACAGCAATCCAGAGTTATTTCCCACCTACACAGCTACCAAGGAATCAAATTCCAATTGAAAAATGATTACGTCTTTCCCCAGAGTTTCTGATGAAAAAAAGCCAATAAAGTTCGTTGGAGTTGGCCGGAAGCTACCCCAGACCATGCTGTTTTCTTTTTCCTTGTAATAGATAACATCTATGTCGCCGTTGGCATAGATCTCTTTCCTCCTTTTGTGCATCTCTCCATATGATGCTCTCCTTCAGCCATTTTCATTCTCTTGTTCCATTACTTTGTCACCCCACCTGTCTCTACGGTAAGTACAACAAATTCTTGGAAGACAGCTTAATCCTTTGAGGGAGAGATTTGGTCAACTTTTTGAACTTTTTACACAGAAAAAATATTTCCAATACCGACTTTCTCATCCGGAAGTTACTTGTGGCCCAGAACCTTCCGAACCCTTAGTAATTCCCCCTGTATGTTTTGTCGGCGATTGAAGGGGCCATGCCAGGTGTGTGATGACAGTTTCTCGTACTCAGATCAATGAGCCTCAGGAGATTGGTTGTTTTCCCTCCACACAAGGAACCACATCTTTATCTTTGTCTTTATAAGTTCTATTTCATTTCCAATTGTTTAAAAGGCAAAGTTGTGTCTCACACATCTCTCGCATTTTTTTTTTTTTTTTTTTTTTACTATTATACTGCTTTTTAGTTTTTACAGTCATTTCTAATCAGGCTGAGATTCTCGGATTTGGGTATTCCACGCAGTAGGCTTTTTCTAATTGTTGTTTGGAAAATAGCCATTGCTATTTGTGGCCTATGGTATCTCAGAAAGGAGGAAAGTGTGCATAATTTCTTTGTAAAAACTTGATCACCGAAAGTAGGACTACTCGTGAGAAGAGCCTGGAGTGGGTACCCATTCCACGGTATCTTACCAGGCACCCTTCCTGCTGTCCGACAGGGGCATTCTGGGAGTGCTCTATGGACAACACCAGCCCAACCTCAGTTACTACTCCATCCTCACAGGTGACATGAAGGGCCCTCTGAGAGGGGACTAAACATGTAATGTAATGGGAGTATGACCAGCCTGGGTGTGAATCCCAGCTCTGCAGTTTACCTACCCACTCAGAGTCTCCGCTGTCTCATTTTATAAACCGGAGGTAACTGCTACCCTTAAAGTTAATAAGAAGGAGCCAATAGCCTTGCTAATATACCTACTTGTGCAGACACAGCACTACATACACATGGTGAGAATATTTAATCCACACAGCAATGCCTCAAGTCGGGCACTAGTTGTCCTCTTTGATTTTACATGTGAGGAAACCAAGTCTCAGGCAGCTAATTAAGTTCCCCAAGGTTCCAAACCAAGTAGATAGTACCCCCAAGTTAAAATCAATTGTCTATCCCAAGCGCTGTCTTCCCGTGAGCCCACGGCCTTCCAACAAAGAATAGATGAGTGCATAGCAGACAGGCTGAATGGTGACAAGGTGGGAAGCCTTTGACCAGAGCTGTTTAAATCACACCAGATATCCCCTTAACGACATGACCCATCATGGTGGGAGAGGGTCTGAAAGAGGAGCAGAGGAGGGCATGGGCCAACAGCATGGAAAAACTCTCAAACAGTGGAGGGTAGACAAGCATCTGATGAAGTTGGTGGACAAGTCAGCCTTCACTTGCATCCATGAAGTGCATCACCCAAGTGCATCTTGGCCTGGTGTTATATATCACTGAGGTTTGAGGATACCAATACTACCACTTTATCTCTCCTAAAGATTCTGATCCAGTTGGAATGTAGACACGGGAGCTAGTCAGGAATTAAAATATAATGTCTGCTTTATTACTGGTGGAGCTTGATTATTGGATGATGCTTGAACTCGAGGCCAAAATAGGCTATGGCAATGACTTACCCCATCCCTCCCCCTATATTTCTCAGTAAATACTATTTCTAGGGGAAATTAAGCTGTTGGCCAAATGCAAGAATCATTTTCACACTTCACACTGGACCCCAATTTTTCCTTAAAAGGAAAGAGTATTGGTTGCAATTATGTATTGGCTAAGCTAGATCCAAAGGAAAGAGAGGCTATCTTCCCTCCAATTATATAACCCTGTATCATAAAATGTTACAGCCCTCTTTATTAAGACAAAACACAATAATACTCTTTATTTTGTGTTCATTATGATTAAAAAGACGTGCCTAGGAACCTGACTTCCATATGTAAAATTACTCCATGGGAAAATACTTTTCACCTACCAAATAAACCCAACCCCTAAAGGTTGGGAACTCCATCCATTTATCAGTATAAATATAGAAACGTGTTCTCCAGTACTCACTATTTCTAAGGAAGGTCAGCCTCAAAGCTGTCACTTTTTTTTTTATTTTTGTTAATGTTTATTTATTTTTGAGAGAGAGAGAGAGAGAGACAGAGTGCAAGCTGGGGAGGGGCAGAGAGAGAGGGAGACACGGAATCCGGAACAGGCTCCAGGCTCTGAGCTGTCAGCTCAGAGCCCGACATGAGGCTTGAACTCGCAAACTGTGAGACCATGACCTGAGCTGAAGTTGGATGCTTAACCCACTGAGCCACCCAGGTGCCCCACAAAGCTCTCACTTTTAATTGGAACCAAAAAGAAGAAAATGCTAAGCTCTAGGGACCATCATAATGATGAGGAAAAATCCAAATTCCATTGACTCTTCCCCTTTCATCACCTTCTCTGTACACAAAACCCTCTGCTTATGTTTGTCTCCTTTCCTAAGACCTAATATATAGAACACAGAAACATTTTTAAAGATATGAATGCTTGTTGGTATTATATGAATTCATTATGTAGTGCTCTGGGAAGCTAAGTGTTCACAGTGTCCAGGGAAAGGAATTGGCCAAGTAATCCCCCAAAGAGCTAATTTGCTATACTCTATTTTTAGAGATTAGTATCCTCACTTGGATCACTGTGAAAGATCTATTTATTTCTACCTTACCTGTGCACATGAGAACTAGCTGCAACTTGTTTGTCATTGTGGAAAACCTTTCATTCAACACATCTGTCCCTAAGAATTGAGTGTTTAGGGAATCACCCTAGTAAGTTGGCAATAATAGAGAGTTTCAGGTTGGTACTGTTCAATATCAACACAGGTGACCCATCCAACATTCTAGCTTCTCAATTCTTTGCCTTCCTTTCACACAAAAATTGTGTCCTCGTCCCCTCTCCCAGCCCTATACATGTCAGATCCCAGATCACACACTCTACTGCTATCCCTCTAAAATATTGACTATAAGAATCCCCACACTTACTGCCAACTCTACCTCCAGCTTTGTCTGTTCTGCTCACATCCAACAATCCTTCAGCCCCAACCAGACTGAAATCACTGGATTTATTGTCCTCACTCCACACCTTTTGTTTTTGTTCACATAAAACTCCACAGCATCACTGTCATCAGTCCTCTACATAGACTGTCACCTTTTCTCCTCCCCGCTTGCATGGGGAAACAACAAACACAAACCAACAAAACAAACAAAACAAAAGTCCATGCTGAAAACCAATTCCTCAACCTTTTTGGGGGCTGCAAACCATGGCTGGAGGAAAACACACAACGCACATGGGTGGTTCCACTTTGAATCCCAAGTAGTAAACCTCCTAGAGTCTGCACTGCTGTTCATGAATGATCACATGCCCCTATTCAAACATTTCTCTCACCCTTCTTGGCTGCCTGTCTCTTACCTTCTTATCTCTGCTCAAAGTCTTTCATCTTTCCTACTTACTATCTTAGCCAATGGCCTTGCATCTTATTTAATTGAGATAGTAGAGCAATCAGAAGATAACCTCCACATGTTCCACACGAATCAGGCACTGAATGCACCTGAACCATACATTACGACATCTCCTCCCATATGATAATGGCAGGCTCCTATCTATGGCCAATCCTTTCACATGCCCACTAGCTCCTATCCCATTTTGCCAACTCAAGGAACCTGTCCAGCAAATCTCCCCCATATCTTCTATCATTGATCATTTCTCCTTCTGGATCATCATCAGTGGCAAACAAATACGATATAATGTCCCCCATCAACCTCTTCCAGCTGTTGTCCATTTATTTCACAGAAAAACTCTTCCTGAGAGTGGTGCGTGTTGTCTCCACGTTCTCTTTCCATTTTCTCTCAAACATCCTCCAGGAGGCTCTCAATGTCATGTCCTAACCAAACCAGTCTCAGTTCTTACCAGACTCAACCTATCAGCTTCATTTGACATGACTGACCACTTCCTCCTCCTTGATATTCCTTCACTTGCCTTCAGGACATCACTTGGTTCTTCTCCTGGCATACTGGCCACTCCTTCTTTGGCTCATTTACTGGCACCCTCCTCTTTTTCCCAACTTACGAATGTTGGAGTGCTCAAAGACCTATTCCTTGGATCTCTGTTCTTATTTTTCTACACTGACTTTTTTGGATACGTCAAACTTTTCCAATCCATGGCTTTCAATTTATATGCTTGATTCTATGCAAATACTCATCACTAACCTGGACGTGTCTCCTGAACTCTAAACTCCCACATTCAACTTCTAACTTAAAATATTTCTTTTACATATCTCATAGGCATCTCAAGCTTCACATTTTTAAAACTGGGCTCCTTCTCTTTTTTCTCCATAACTGCTCTTCCCATAGTCTTTCCCATCTGCATAAATGGCAGCTCCATCCCTGAGGTTTTTCAGGTTGAAGTTGGAGTCATTCTTCACTCCCATCCCACACTTTGTTTTCAACAAATCCCTGTTGACCTTAATTTTGAAGAATACTTATAATCAGACCACTTCTTACAACTTTCCATTACCACCTGAGTCCAAGCTGCCATAATTCCTTTTATGAATTATTGTTGCAACAGTCTTTGAACTAGTCAACTACCCTCCCTATTTCTGTTCTTGCCTCCTTATATTCTGTTTCCCATATATGAACCAGAATAACCTTAAAATTATAAGCCAAATTATTCCTCTCTTCTGTTCAAAACTCTTCAACAGATTTTCATATCACTCAGAATAAAATTAGGAGTCATTACCCGGTCCTGAAAGGCCCTTGGTGTTCCAGGGTGACTCCCTTCCTGTCTGACCTCATCTCCTACCAGTGTCTCCTCTCTTACTCTGCTCCTGCCACATGAACCTTCTGGTTGTTCCTGACCCATCCAAGCACATGTCTACCTCCAGGAATTTGTCCTGACTGCTCTCCATGCCTGGGGATCTCTTCCTCCTGACATCTTCTTAGCTGCCTCCTCCATTTCACAGAGAGCTATATTCCAATGTTAGTATAGTAGAGGCGATTCCCCCAAATAACCTGTCCAAAATAGCTTTGCACTATCACTCTGTGTCCTCTTCTTTGGTTTTATTTTTCTTCTGAGCACCTATCCCTATCTGAAATAGTATATAATGTCAGGACCCCATCCCTTCAACTAGAATATAAGTTCCATGAGACTAGTAACTCCATATCCTTTTGTTTATTACTATATCCCCAGTGTTTAGAACAACGTAGCTAGAGGCTTCCGAAAACATCAGCTGAGTGAGTGAATGAATGAGTGGATGAATAAACTCTTAGGCTACAGGGCTATCGAAGCTTTTCCAGAAAGACCTTCCACACATCCAGGCCACAATACAGGTGGAAGAAAAATCAGAATCAGCTTCCACACTGTGATGTTAGGGGGATTCTGTATGCCTTAAACAGAACCTTGTGAGAATTGCTGAGTTAAGGATCATCTCAAACTGATACGGTTTACAAAAGTCTACTATGGTTTTTGAATCAAGTCAAATAACAAACACCAACTGTGACTTGAGTCTTACACCCCTGGAAAGATTAACCTTGTTTGATGAGGAACAAAGATCAAAAGGATCAGGGATGCTTTCTATTGTTCCATCCGTGCATGGAAATTATGCCTCGCCATGAACAGTTCCTAGCAGTTCTGTCCCGCCAGGAAACACATGCCTCATCCATCATTCTGGCACTGTCCTCCGGGTTACTAGGAATCATCTTCTGTGCATGACTGATACGGCCATCTTTCAATCGACTGGCACTCCAAAACCACACATTTTTTGTACAGGTGCATACCTGAACATCTTACAGGCACTGAAACACAGGCTTGCAACATTACAACGCCTTTTTAACCCACTATGTGGGAATGAGTGCACAGGCCAACGCTTGGACTTATCTCCCATCCCCATCAACTAAAAAGCATCAAGTGAACAGCTGTGGTCCTCTGCTAACTATCAGGGGATCAAACATCTTTTGTACCCAGTCCCTGGATCCAACCAAATACAAATATTCAAGCGAACCCCATGACTGTCTTCAGAAGGCATATTTCTCTCTTCTCTAAGTAGCTGCTGCATGAAGCACAGACAAGACCACTGGTTTTGGAGTCGGACCGAGCTGGGTCTGAACCCCGTCTCAGATCCTTATTGAGTGTGAGACCATAGTTGTTTTACCTCTCTGAATGTCAGTTCTCTTATCTGTAAAGTAGAGATAATAATAATGTCTACCTCATGGGGTTGCTCGAAGATGTACTTAGCATGTACACGTAAAGCCTTAGTACAGGGCCAGGCATACAGGAAGAATTCAATAAATAGATTAATTCTTTTTATTTTTACTTCTCAGGGCTCTTCTTCTGAGGTAGGTTGTTTCCACAAATGGCAACAATAATCTTTTATCCCACATGCCCATTTGCAACATGACTTTTCCACTCCTCCTGTAAAGAAGGAGTCTATTTCCCACCCACCCACTCCTTGAATAGTTTAGGCTGGCCCTGTGCCTTGCTTTGATGGAAAGAACACAGCAGAAGTGATGCTGTGTGACTGCAAAGCCTAGAGTTTGAAAGTCTTGATGCTTCTGTTTCACCATCTTGGAAGCCAGCTGCCATGCGTAAGGTTGGCTAAACCACAAAATGGTGAGATAAGGCATGGAGAGAAAAGCCACGCAGAGGAACACAGGTGCCCAGCAACAGCCAGCACCAAGGCCCCAGATGTGTCCACGAGGAGTTTGGGGGTATATATCATGTGATCCGTTCACGATCTCTCTCCTGTAGTCATATCTGAGCATTCACATGCTAAAATATGATACATATTACTTTATCTTAAGTTCCTTTTACTTGTTCCTTGGTTATGTTGAGGCATCACATTGATTTGTTTTGAAAATCATGTTGTGGATGGGTTGTGTTATATTTCTGGTAAAGTGAAGAACATGTTATGAAATATTAGTTACTAAAAGGAGGCATAAGGCAGTAAGGCGTTTGGGCAGCCTGGTCTACATCCAGGAGCCCCCTGATGAATATTTGGTTACCCACACATTGTCTACATAAAAGCTAGTTGTGACTGCTCACCAACTCCCTGATTCATTTCTTCTTTCATGGATCTTTCTGTCTAGGCCAGAGTTTTTCAACATTATTTAATCCAAGACATTTTATTTTAAGTTTTTGTTTTTTGTTTATTGACCACGTGCATGGAAGGGGTAGAGTGAGAAGGAGAGAGAGATAACCCCAAGCAAGCTCCACGCTGTCAGCACAGAGCCCATCATGAGGCTCAATCCTACCAACTGTGAGCTCATGACCTGAGCCAAAATAAAAATACAGATCCTTAACCAACTGAGACACCCAGGCACCCACAAGACCTTTTTTTAAATTATTTTTTAATGTTAATTTATTTTTGAGAGAGAGACAGAGACAGAGATAGAGAGAGACAGAGCGCAAGCAGGGGAGGGGCAGAGAGAGAGGGAGACACAGTATCTGAAGCAGGCTCCAGGCTGGGAGCTCTCAGCACAGAGCTCAATCCGGGGCTGAACCCACGAACCACAAGATCATGACCTGAGCTGAAGCTGGATGTTTAACTGAACCCAGGCACCTCAAAGCAGAAGTCAACAAGAGGCCCCAGTGAGGATTGAACTCACAATCCCTGGTTTACAAGACCAGTGCTCTAACCACTGAGATATGGAGCCTACCCCAAGACCTTTTGATTAACATGATTAACCTGAAAATAATTCTCTGTATCCTTTTCTCTCTCTCTCTCTCTCATACACACACACACACACACACACACACCCACCAGATTTTGCTATGAGAGCAGCCTCTGCCTCCAGCAGAAACCCATCCCATCTAGGCAGCATAGTAGATGGTAGAGAGCAGGCTCCTTGAGAAAATCAAGAGTGTGGCTCATCTCTGGACCCCGCCTCTTCTCCCAAAGGACCTAGAATATGGCCGAGCACTTAATAAATATTTGGTTTATTTCTTCCATGTTGGCTTCATACAACAGAAGAAAATATTGCCTGAAATTAATATCAACTTGTTCAAATTCCTGACTCACTGTTTTCTAATCTGCAGAGGAAATATTTACCTCAACACCTCCCTCCACACTCATACAGAAATCCAAGAACCGTAGGAATTCTCTCATGCTACAAATATCTTCACATTAAATATGATTTTTGTACAAAAGCAAGTTAATTGGCTAGAAATAGGGAGGTCACATTCAATCTTTGGATAACAGCAAGCAATCTACAAAACATCTTTATGTGTGGGGAGCACCCATGTTTATTGTACCAGATTCCTTACACAACGTGTCTCGATGCTCACACAGCTTGTTGAGGTGCTATAATTATCCCCATTTCACAGATGAGGAAATCAAGCAAGAACAACTATCAAGTGACTTGAAAGTCAAGGGCATACCTTGTCAAATGGCAGAGCCCAATCCCTGAAGGCTGGGTCCAGTGTGTTTTCTGCTGAGACTGTAGAAAGGCTATGGTGGCCTCAAGCATTACTTACCTTTTTGGTCCTCACTTTTCCCATGTGTAAAATAAGGAGGAAAATATGACCAACTTGTGCAGCTCGCAGGAGCTTGCCGCAAATGAACTGCTTGGATCCGCGTCAGGCACAGAGTATGATTGTTCTCAAACAGCCTTTTAAAACAGAAACACAGATCAGTAATCATTATTATATGGTGGCCTCTGCTGTTTTCTACAGAAGGGCTTTCTGTGTGTTCAGGACAGTAAGGAGACGGCTACTTCACTCATGAGAAATTTGGCTCTGACAAGAATGGGGAAACAGGAAGTAAATAGCCTGGGCCAGGTGTCTCCTGTAACAATTTGTTTTGTATAGCGCATTAAAAGGGGCTTTCAACGCTTGGTGATATCCAATGTCTATTTCCATTTTCCACTTATTATTCTGACTTCTAAAAGCACGTTCCCAGCACCTAAGCCATAAACACCCACATGGTGAAGCCCCAGCATTGCCGATGCCACAGACTCAAAACTCTTCAATCAGGTTTCACCTCCTGGGTTGCAGGAGAATCACAGAACGGAAAGTGTCTCAGTGATTGCCTTGTGACACCACTCTCCATTTTACTGAGAAGGAAACAGGCACAGAGAGGGGAAGTGGCTTGTTTTCTCAAGCTATCCCTGCATCAGCTCTATGAAATAGAGATCATCCTCCTTATTTTACATTTCTTCCTGCTACGCAATGTGCACCCAATACTGCAGCCATTGCAAACCACATGTGAACCCAGTATACCTGTCCTCGCCCCTCTGCCTCTCTGCCTTGCACACGCTATCCTTCAGCAGGGAATCCCTCCATATCGTCCACCAGGCTATTTCCAGCTCGTCCATCCAGCTCAGCTCAAGTCCCCATTAGGTCTCAGCTAGATTCTGGCAACAGGCTCAACTCATCTCCCTGCTTCCACTTGCCTTCCTGCAGATCAACTTCATTACTTTTCATTTAAATTTTAGTTAGTTAACATACAGTGCAATATTGGTTTCAGGAGGAGAATTCAGTGATTCATCACTTAGGTACAACATCCAGTGCTTATCACAACAAGTACCTTCTTTAATGCCCGCCACCCATCTAGCCCATCTCCCACTGACCTCCCTCTATTAACCCTCAGTTTGTTAAGAGTCTCTTGTGGTTTGTTTCCCTCTCTCCTCTTCCCCCCTCCCTCCTTCCTATATGTTCGTCTGTTTTGTTTCTTAAATTCCACATATGAGTGAAATCATATGGTATGTGTCTTTCTCTGATTGGCTCATTTCACTTAGCTTAATAAATTCTAGTTCCATTTGTGTCATTGCAAATGGCAAGATTTCATTCTTTGTGATGGCTGAGTAATATTCTTGTGTGTGTGTGCGTGTGTGTATAAGAATATATATATATTCATATATATATGAATATATATATGAATATATATATATGCCACATCTTCTTTATCGATTTATCCAACAATGGGTATTTGGGCTCTATCCATAGTTTGACTATTGTCAATAACGCTGTTATAAACATTAGGGTGAATGTACCCCCTTTGAATCTGTATCTTTGTATCCTTTGGGGAAATACCTGAGAGTACAATCGCTGGGTCATAGGGTAGTTCTATTTTTAGTTTTTTAAGAAACCTCCGGACTGTTCTCCAGAGTGGCTGCACCAGTTTGCATTCCCACCAGCGGTACAAAAGGGTTCCCCTTTCTCTGCATCCTCACCAACACCTGTTGTTTCTTGTGTTGTTGATTTTAGCCCTTCTGACAGGTATGAAGTGGTATCTCACTGTGGTTTTGACTTCTATTTCCCTGATGTTGAGAGATTTTGAGCATCTTTTCATGTGTCTTTTAGCCATCTGGATGTCTTCTTTGGAAAAGTGTCTATTCATGTCTTCTGCCTATTTCTTCTTTGGATTATTTGTTTTGTGGGTGTTGAGTTTGATAACTTCTTTATGGATTTTGGATACTAACCCATTATCAGATATGTCATTTGTAAATATCTTCTCCCATTCTGTAGAATGCCTTTTAACTTTGTTGATTGTTTCATTTGCTGTGCAGAAGCTTTTTGTCTTGATGAAGTCCCAATAGTTCACATTTGTTTTTTGTTTCCCTGGCCTCCGGAGACATGTCTAGTAAGAAGTTGTTCCAGCTGAGGTCAAAGAGGTTGCCGCCTGTGTTCTCCTCTAGGATTTTAATGGTTTCCTATCTCACATTTAGACACTTCATCCATTTGGAATTTATTTTTGTGTATGGTGTAAGAACATGGTCCAGTTTCATTCTTCTGTGGGTCCCCATCCAGTTTTCCTAATACCATTTGTTGAGAGACTTTTTCCCATTGGATATTCTTTCCTGCTCTGTCAAAGATTAGCTGACCATATAGTTTTGGATCCATTTCTGAGTTTTCTATTCTGTTCCATTGATCTATGTGTCTGTGTTAATGCCAGTCCCATACTGCTTTGATGACTAAAGGTTTGTAATATAGCTTGAAATCTGGAATTGTGATGCCTCCAGTTTTGTTTTTCTTTTTCAGGATTGCTTTGGCTATTGGGGCTCTTTTGTGAACAATTTTAGGATTGTTTGTTCTAGTTCCATGAAGAATGCTGGTGGTATTTTGCTAGGGATTGCATTTAATGTGTGGATTGCTTTGAGGATAGTATAGAGATTTCAACAATATTTTTCTTCCAATCTGTGAACATGGAATATTTTTTCCATTTCTTTGTGTCCTCGTCAGTTTCTTTCATAAGTATCTTATAGTTTTCAGAATACAGATCTTTTATCTCTTTAGTTAAATTTATTCCTAGGTATCTTATTGCTTTTGGTGCAATTGCAAATGGGATCAATTCCTTGATTTCTTTTCCTGCTGCTTCATTATTGGTGTATAGAAATGCAACAGATTCCTGCACATTGATTTCACATCCTGAGACTTTGCTGAATTCATATATCAGTTCTAGCAGTGTTGGGGGGGGAGTCTTTTGGGTTTTCTACATAGAGTAACAAGCCATCTGTAAATAGTGAAAGTTTGACTTCTTCCTTGCTGATTCGAATGCCTTTTATTTCTTTTTGTTGTCTGATTGATGAAGTTAAGACTTCCAGTACTATGTTAAATAATAATGGTGAGAGTGGACATCCTTGTCTTGCTCCTGACCACAGGGGAAAGGCTCTCAGTTTTTCCCCATTAAGGGTGATATTAGCTGTGGATCTATTGTATATCACTTTTATGATGTTGAGGTATATTCCATCTATCCCCACTTTGCTGAAGGTTTTTATCAAGAATGGATTCTGTCTTTTGTCAAATGCTTTTTCTGCATCTACTGACAGGATCATGTGGTTATTATCCTTTATTTTATTAATGTGGTATATCACGTTGATTGATTTGTGAATATTGAACCAGACTTGCAGCTCAGGAATAAATCCCACTTGATCATGGTGAATAACCCTTTTAATGTACTGTTGAGTTACATTTGCTAGCATTGTATTGAGAATTTTTGCATCTAGTTTCACCAGGGAAATTGGTATGTAATTCTATTTTTTAGTGGGGTCTTTGGTTTTGCAATCAAGGTAATGTTGGCTTCATACAATGGGTTTAGAAGCTTTCCATTTCTATTTTTGGAACAGTTTGAAAAGAATAGATATGAACTCTTCTTTAAATGTCTGGTAGGATTCCCCTGGGAAGCTATCTGTCCCAGGACTCTTGTTTGTTGGAAGATTTTTGATTAGTGATTCAATTTCTTTGCTGGTTATGCATCTTTTTAAATTTTCCATTGCTTCCTATTTCAGCATTGGTAGTTTGTGAGTTTCTAGGAATTTGTCTATTTCTTCCAGATTGCCCAGTTTGTTGGCATAATTTTTCATAGTATTCTCGTTTGGTTGTGATCTCTCCTCTTTTTTGTGTGTGATTTTATCCATTTGGGTCCTTTCTCTTTTCTTTTTGAGAAGTTTAGCTAGGGGGCTATCAATTTTGTTTATCCTTTCAAAGAACTAGTGCTTAGTTTTGTTGATCTGTTCACTCTTTTTGCTTGTTTGTTTCTATATTGTTTATTTCTGCTCTAATCTTTATTTCCCTTCTTCAATGGCTTTAGGCTTTATTTGCTGTTAGTTTTCTAGCTCCTGTGGGTGTAAGGTTAGGCTGTGTATTTGGTACCTTTCTTGCTTCTTGAGATAGGCTTGGATTGCAATATACTTCCCTCTTAGGACTGCCTTTGCTACATCCCAAAGGTTTTGAACTGCTGTGTTTTCATTTTCATTGACCTCCATGTATTTGTTTTTATTTCTTCTTTAATACTTGGCTAAACCATTCATTCTTTACTAGGATGTTCTTTAACCTCCATGTATTTTAGTTCTTTCCAAATTTTTTCTTGTGGTTGACTTCAAGTTTCATAGCATTGTGATCTGAAACTATGCGTGATATGATCTCCAAATTTTTGTACTTGTTGAAGGCTGATTTGTGACCCATTATGTGATCTATTCTGAAGAATATTCCATGTATACTCAAAAAGAAAGTGTATTCTGCTGCCTTAGGATAAAATGTTCTGAATATGTCTGTTAAGTCCATCCAGTCCAGTATGTCATTCAAAACCATTGTCTTTTTGGTTTTCTGCTTATATTATCTGCCCATAGTTGCAAGTGGGGTGTTAAATTTTCCTACCATTATCGTATTATTATTGATGGGTTTCTTTATGTTAGTTATTAATCAATTTATATATTTGGGCTTATCACGTTGGGGGCATAAATACTTACAATTGTTAGATCTTTTTGATGGATAGACCCCTTAACTGTGATATAATGCCCTTCTTCATTTCTTGTTACAGTCTTTGTTTTAAAATCTAATTTGTCTGATATAAGTATGGCTACTCAGACTTTCTTTTGATATCCATTGGTATGATAGATGGTTCTCCATCCCCTCACCTTCAAGCTGCAGGTGACTTTAGGTCCAAAAAAAGTCTCTTGTAAGAAGCATATAGATGGATCTTGGTTTTTTATCCATTCTGATACCCTATGTCTTTTGATTGGAGCACTTAATCCCTTTACATTCAGAATTTATTATTACTACTTATTATTGATTAGTATGATTTTTGAAATATAAGAATTTAGTGCCATTGTGTTACCTGTAGAGTTGGTGTTTCTGGAGATGCTCTCTGGTGCTTTCTAGTCTTTGTTTCTTTGGTCTTTTTTTTTTTTTTTTCTCAGATCAAGTTCATTTTTCAACGTAAATCAGGCCATGACACTCTCCTGCTTAAAAGCCTGCAGTGACTTCCTAACACACTTAAGATAAAACCCCAAACTTCTTGCTCTGCCTGCAAGGTTCTGCAGGATCAGGCCCCACTTACTTCTCATTTCACTTCCTGCCACCCACCTTGCTCTGTGTTCCAGCCACACTGGCCTTTCTGCTTCT
Organism: Lynx canadensis; assembly: GCF_007474595.2. Classification (NCBI taxonomy): domain Eukaryota; kingdom Metazoa; phylum Chordata; class Mammalia; order Carnivora; family Felidae; genus Lynx; species Lynx canadensis. The sequence continues at coordinate 196,259,435 of NC_044306.2, forward strand.
CCTTAAACACTCTTATTTTTGCTGGGGGCCCGAGAGCTTTTACACCTGTTCTTCCTCCTTCTGAACCTCTTGCACTCAGATCTTCACAGAGGTAACTACTTATGATTCAGATCTCAAGCCACTTTCACTGACTCAGAGTCTGCCCATTATCATGTAATCATTCTGCTTCCCATACCCTGAGGATTTCTCTGATAACATTTCCAACTCTCTGGAATTACTGTGTGTGCATTCGCTGTCTGTCTCTTCCACGAGATGCTCTACTCTATTATGGAAGGAATAGGGTCTTGTTTGCCAACAATCTTTACAGCCTATCATAGTGCCCGGCACAGAGTTGGTACTCGGTAAATACTTCCTATGTGAATAAGTGAATTAATATCCGGCAGAGCAACCCCTCAAGGCCAGAGTTTTCAAAAGTTGCATAATGGTTTAATAAGTATGTCTGGTCTCCTCCACTTTTCTGCTATCTGCTGTCTGTCAGCTGGGGTTTCCCATAATGGTCCCAAAATATTGATCTCTTCATGTAGGTTTCATGCATTGTTTTTCTCCAAATGACTCATTCTACCCATTCATTCTTGCTGAGAATTTGGTCTTAATCTATTCGCCACATTGAGATTGCAGTTCAAAACATGGACAGATGAAGTCTTCCTTTTGGTCAAATATGCTAGAGACTTCAATATCAATGTGTCAATTTTCTTTGGGGTTGACAGAGCAGAACCCTCATCCCAGCGTAGCTCCAGATAGAAGGGGGACAGACCACTGCACAGGGAGACAGGAATTTTGGGATCTCATTCCCTCTGAGAAGTGATTTAACCATTATTCACTATCTCATTATCTTTATCTTCTGAAGTACCTTGGATGTTTTCTGAGACCCCTTCCAAGACTAAAGTTACATTCATTCATTCAACAAAGACAAGTATTTATTCCATGCCTTTTTACCAAGCACTGTCAAGATTCTGGATATCCAGCCTTGAAAAAAATAGACAAGAAGGCCTCTACTTTCCAGAAGCTTATGTGATTCTCTAGAACATGATCTGCTATTTAACTATCAAAAGATTTGATTTTACGTATGGCGTATTTTATTTTTATTTTTTTTTCAACGTTTATTTATTTTTGGGACAGAGAGAGACAGAGCATGAATGGGGGAGGGGCAGAGAGAGAGGGAGACACAGAATCGGAAACAGGCTCCAGGCTCTGAGCCATCAGCCCAGAGCCCGACGCGGGGCTCGAACTCACGGACCGCGAGATCGTGACCTGGCTGAAGTCGGACGCTTAACCGACTGCGCCACCCAGGCGCCCCTTGTATGGCGTATTTTAATTAGAGAGAGTGAATGTCTTACATACTCTCCCCCACCAAAATGAGATTTTCTGTCCTCGCCTTCCAGCCTTATACTCTGCTTTCTACCAGAAGTGTAAGAAATCGCACTCCTTGCCTCTTCTTATGTCCTTGAGAAGTGTTTTGCCCACCCAGTGTTTTGGCTCCCTGTGCTTTGCCCTCTCCACCAAATCAGATGGGGCACTGAGTCAGCAGTAGAAATAGATTCATTGGTCTGTCCACAAAGAAAACACATGGGCTAGGTTTCAAGAGCCAGGTATTAACCCTTACCTTGCCATTCACTTGGCGTGACACCTTAAGAATGTCTCTTCATCTCTCAGGATCTCAGTTTCCTTATCTCTAAAATAGAATGTGGTCACCATGAGAATTCTCCTCTCCAATCTCCCACTGCATAGAGTAGTCATGCTGTCTAAAATCCATCACCACACTGGCACCACCAGCCAAAGTCTGAGTGCACCAAGGCCACTTCTGGGAAAAGCAGGCACATTTCTGGAGGATGTGGGACTCCACAGACCAATGAGTTTGGCCCTAAGACTCTCCATCAGCTTTACTGAAACTTTCTTGAATGGCACTTCTGTCAGATACTTATGCTACTCAATCCTTCCTTCTCTCTCCGTGGTAGTAAGACTTGCATCACGGTATGATGGCTACCCCCCCCCCCGCCCCGTTCTCCACTGCTCCTTCTCCATTTTCCCTCAAGGGCAGTTTCCATAATCAGTCTCTTTCATGTGTAATCCAACTTTAGCATCTTCCTCTTGAAGGACCTGAACTAACACATAGAGGCAATACCTCATCTTCCTGCCTCTTATATTGTTTTAAGGATGGTGTCAGTGAGAATGTTTTCCAAAGTACATAATGTTTTTTAAGATATAAATCATCATATGAAAGGCATAGCATCATTCATTCTTTCATTCATTCATTCAGCAGTTAGGTACTGAACACCACCCCGAGCCGGGCTCCAGGCAAAGGATCTGGAGACAGAGGGATAAGGTTCCTTCCGGAGCAGATCACAGGCTAGAGGAGCTGTCCAGGTCCTTCATGACCTTGCACTTAGGTAACAACACATTTTTAGTAGGGAAATGGAAAAGAAAGTAGAGTAAGAAGGAACGATGACAGAATGAGGCAAAAAACAAGTAGCCATTATTTCAAGTCACTGCAAGTGTTAGATTGTGCCTTTTCTAGTATATGCAAGGGTTTTTTTAATTGTGCTCTACTAAACGCAGTCCGCTGCTCCCCTCCTGCCAGAACCTTGCAGCACGGGCGGCTTGTTGGCATGCAACGGTTGTAACGCTTTTGCAGGGAAACTCTTCAACTGTTGTCACCATTTCGTGGCCCAGAATATTCAGCTCAACAACAGACCTCCAAGAGAATATGCTCTGTGTTGTAATTTTCCAAAGGCGACACAATGATAAAACCCAAGCAGATGGAAAGATGATTGCAGTGGACGGGTAAAGCTGTTAGCAGTTTCCATTTGTAGACAAAACCATTATTTTTTTAACAGATCGCTGCCAGAATTTGATGAATCTGGTACTCTTTGCACCCTCTGCCTTGCCGAAAGCCCTGTGACTGTCAGACTTTGAAAACAGTTGCAGGATGCTATTTTTGTACATTTGTTTATGTTGAAGGCATTAGCTCACAGGGTTTCACATTTAGTTTGCTGTTAATCTCTAAACTTCCATTAATGTATAGTTCCCAATCCTGAAAATTGGACTTCAAAATAAATGGCTGTGTGATCATCCTTTATTTAAAATATTACGGCACGCCATCACTCTATGTCAAGGCCAGGCTTGTTTATGGCAGTGCTTGATTACATAATTACATATTAGAAATCATTTGTAAGGAAAATTGATTGGTGTACTTTACAGCAAAGACTTCACCAGAAATAACCCTGTTTCTTGTTGGAGCGGGGCACCGGGTTCGAAATGACACAACCTCAAAAGCCTGTCACCATCTTGTTTATTTCTCCTAACAGGAAGGAGCCATTGCCCAGGGAGAAATGAGGGACAGAACTGGTGGCTGTGAAAAACTGTGGTCCACAAATCAAGCTTTAGGCAGCGTGGTGGGGTACGGGAAAGAGTGCTCAATAGGGATTTATGAAGTTCAAGTGGTAGCTTCACCCCTGCTGGCGAGTTCTATGCAAATCACTCAGCTTCCTCAAACCTCCACTCCTCCATCAATAAAATGGGAATGCAGCAGGGAGTTGCCCAGGCTCAGAAGTGGGCGTCTATGCAGATGCATGGGAGTTGAGCAGAATCTCAAGCCTCAGATGAGTTTCACTGCAGACGGGAAAACTGATGGACGATAGGTGGATGGTAGTTCCTCCTCGACAGTGACAGGGTCCCTAAGACCTTGCCCACTCAGCTTCCAGGCAGCCCCAGGGCTCCTGGACTGAGGATCTCCATTCCTTTCTATCATGCTTTCCTGTCCATGTGTCTCTTCCCCAGCCAGTGATCACTTTTTCTTCAAGATCTCTGCCAGTAGGATATTTTGTTCTGCAAAACTGGCAACCAAATCTGTCCGTGGCAAGTGTTTGCAGCCTATGTTTCTAGCTCTGCGGAAGATGATCTGTTTCTCGTGTGATTTGGGAGTGAGGAGAGCATACCAATTAAAACCTCAAATATCATCAGACCATGGATATAAAATAATAACAGCAATAATAGTAATGATGCTATCCCTCCAATAGAATGGATTATTCTGAGGAACAAATACCATAACCATAAGGACTGTCTTGACTCTAGAAGTGCATATTTAATTTAAAGGATTTTTTTTAATTTATTTATTTAAATTCAAGTTAGTTAACATACAGTGTAGTATTGGTTTCAGGAGTAGAATTTAGTGATTCCTCACTTAGATACGACACCCAGTGCTCCTCCCAACAAGTGCCCTCCTTAATGCCCATCACCCATTTAGCCTATCCCCCCACCCACCTCCCCTCCAGCAACCTCAGTTTGTTCTGTGTTTAAGAGTCTCTTACAGTTTGCCTCCCTCTCTGTTTTTATCTTATTTTTCCTTCCCTTCCCCTATGTTCATCAGTTGTGTTTCTTAAATTCCACACATGAGGAAAAGACATATAATATTTGTCTTTCTCTGACTGACTTCTTTCATTTAGCATCATACACTCTAGCTACAATTAACTTTCCGTTCGCTTGTTTTTTCATTTCTGGAGTAACTCAGATTTGTTGAAGAACAAGAAAGGAAATGCACATGAGCAAAATAGAAGAGGAAGAAGAAGAACGGGAAAGAGGAAGAAAGAGAAGACAGAACTATTCATAATTTCTGTTCATAATCCCTCCATCCAAATAGAACCACCATGAACAGTTTATATGTAGACCGTGGTCTTACATCACTCCCTGCGAATGTACACCAAAAATTTACAAGAGTGAAATCACACCGCATACACTATATTTCTTGCATTTGTAACTCAACTATATATTATAAATCACTTCCCATGTTGTATCTCTGTGCCCCATTTTGAACAGTCGCATTGTCTTCCATTGCAAATATGCACCATAATCCCAAATACACCAGAAACTTCTTTGTTACCGTACCTTTGGACATGTACTTACTCATTTCCAGCTTCCAGGCATTTTTCTGAGGGTGGTTTTGCCATTATGAGGGCAAAACATAACAACTGTACCCAGACCAAAGATTATCTTGGACAGCAGATATGTTGAACAAGATTGCAAATGAGACCTTTCCTTGTCCATTCACTTGTCTCTTTATCAGCTAGGCAAGCTTCTTCAGAGTGTTACCTCCACCTGCTGTGTGACATGTGTGAGCTTCCTGAGGGCAGCTGTGATGCTCTACTTACCTCCTCAATGCCCAGGCTCCAGCACATAATATACCTTGATAAATAACTGTCAAACTAAACTAAGCTTTTCCCCATTCATGAGTAAATGCTTACTCATCACACAAGCCCCAACTCAAAATCACCTTTTCCCCATGAACACGTAGCTTGGGTTTCCTTCCACAGTTAACTCCATGGTATTTTATCCATGTCTTTCAGTAGTTATCCCAATAGATTTTCTGTGTGTCTGCATATCTTTCTCTCCCTACATGCTTATTTCTTATCTCTGCACCTAACAGAGACTGACATGAAATAAAATGAATGAACATCCAGAGATCGGGGATTTGGGGGCAGCTGGCATAAAGTCAGACAAAATGCTGGCACTAAATAAATGTTTGTTGAATTAAATAAAATTGAATGGAGTTGATTTGAACTGAATTGACTGAATTTGATGCTAGGATTTCCAACAGCAGAACTGAATGTTTCTACCTCTTTATCTCTAGTTTGAAGCCTAATGATCTTACTGAAGCCCAATGATGGATGAGTATGGCATACATTCTTTCCCCTTTCTCACCCCTCAAAACTCAAAATGCTGACACTTTTCATGCCCTGTTGATTCTTTTCCTTCTTACAAAGGATGAGGTCGGACACGGTTTACTTGCGGTGATTGTATCGATCTTCATTCTAGAGGTGCAATTGGATCTTTCCCTTGCAGGTGAATTGTCATTGACCTTTACTTGGAGAGACAGATTCTGACCATGGGATGCATTAGGGAAAGCCAAGACTCAGTATTTAAATGTGACCAGCCCAGTGAGATAAAATTTTTACCCAGGCAAAACTAACCCTCATCAGCGATTTGAATAAGCTCCATCATGTCACTTCCAAAAGAGTTTCATACCAAAATGGGTTTGAAGGCCGGGCAAGGGAACTTGAAATTGTATAACCATTCAAATCAAATAAAATCTGTATCCTTTTCAAGTGCATCACTGCCATTATAATTCACATATGTAGTACTCCAGAGAATAGTGAGGACAAGAGCTAATTGAGTGAGAAAATCTGAGTTGAGTATGAGAACAGCTTGGAACAGTGTTGCCCAAAGTATAAAATACTTTAGTAAGTATTGACTCAGCTGTCCTTGAAAGCACTCTTGCAAGAAAAAATATACTCATCCCCATTTTACAGAAGGTAAAACCAGGGCTCAGAGAGAATGAGGAATAAACTGAAAGGAGCAAAGCTGGGAAGAGCTCTGGTATCAAACCACTGGTTCTTTCTACTGTATTTTGCTACTATGTGATTTTGTTTTTGTGAAATAAAGCTGTTCGTAAACGCTTTCCTGCGCATTATCTCATCTGATACTCTCAGCTCCCTGCTGCTGGGGGCAGTGGCTGCTTTTGGCTCCCCGCTGAGCCCTTCCCCCAGACTTTCAGCAGAGATGAGTTACTGCCCCCACTTATTACACTGCTTTCTCTGGAACAGCCCACACCCAGCAACTGGGAGATGTGGGGGACACAAAATCCAGCTTCCACCTAGACTCGGACAATTCTGAAAGGCCATCTGCATTCCAAAATGGCCCCACGAAATCAACTGAGACCTGTATTGTAAGTGTAATACCTTCTCCCTCCCACCTCACTCCCCGTCCGCTGTTGCTCCCCAAAGTACTCCCCCATAAGCTCCCTATCCATAAATCTTCACTTCAGAGTATTTCTCATGGAACAGAAACAGAGAGTTAGTGCTAGGAGTGGTCAAAAGGACAGACTTTTAATTTTTTTTTTTTTCAACGTTTATTTATTTTTGGGACAGAGAGAGACAGAGCATGAACGGGGGAGGGGCAGAGAGAGAGGGAGACACAGAATCAGAAACAGGCTCCAGGCTCTGAGCCATCAGCCCAGAGCCTGACGCGGGGCTCGAACTCACGCACCGCGAGATCGTGACCTGGCTGAAGTCGGACACTTAACCGACTGCGCCACCCAGGCGCCCCTAGGACAGACTTTTAAATGGGATTTTGGAGCCGGGTCACTTGCCGGCTGGTGGACATGGGGGAATCCGTCACAGGGAGGAGAGGAAGTACTAACAGCCCGAAGCATAACGAGGCAGGAGTTGTTACAGTTTTGCAGGTGGAGAACTGAGGTGCGATGCCGGTGGGTGGGAATGAACCAGCAGGGCATTTTCTCAAATATTGCTGAGATTTATGAAAACCAGTGGTTGCAAGGACCATGGAAGAGGATGGTTTTTACTGGAGGATGCATCAGACAAATGCAATGAAAGGCTGAACGTGCTCAATCACAGATTTAAGAACAAGTGCAAACCCCAGAGGATCTCCCTGGCAGCATATAGGCTCCTCGTCTTCTGCAGCCAGAGGACAGGAAAACCTAAGGATCAGACCCAGGACATAAGTATAGAGGTTGTGGGGTTCGGAGGAGATTAAATTCTCACCCCTGGGAAGCTTGTTCTGTTGTGGTGCAGAAAGGAGTGGGACCCCAAGATGCGGGATGGAGACCTTGGGGTCAGTGCCTCAGAAGGACTCTGTAGGTTCTCCTGACCCCTATGGCCCTAGAGAAGTGACCATTCTTCCACCTTAAAGCCTAGTTCTCCTATTTCTTGTTTGAAATATTGCCTAAGTTTCACGATAACATGAGCCACCTGCCCCTTCTGGGTTTGTCTCCATCTCCAAGCGTGGCCACCAGACCAATAGCTAGGGTCAAAACGCAAAATTACCAGGGCACCTGAGTGGCTCAGTTAAGCGTCCAACTGCAGCTCAGGTCATGATCTCGTGGTTCATGCCTTCGAGCTCCACATCGGGCTCTGCACTGACAGTGCACAGCCTGCTTGTAGCAGGATTCTCACACAGAGGGTCATGACACCGACACACGCACACTCTCAACAAAATCTTAGAATGTCCTTAAATTCCATAAAACCTGTATGCACAGACTCTGGATGAAAATCTGACGGAGAATGCGATGTCAATGCTTGCTCAGCACAACAACATATTAACCCCCTCCCCCCATGTAACAAACAAATAAGAAACAAAGTCTTATTTCTGTCTCCAAAGGATCAACAATCATCTCGTTTTAGATACCCCTGTAACAGCTAGTGATACTGGCAGCTTCCATTTTTGAGGGCTTACTTATAATTTTCGCAAACTCTCTTCCCTACATACATGGCTGGTAAAGGTAGAGCCTGGATTCAAAACCAAGCAGGTCCAGCTAAAAAGCCCGTTGCTTTTCACTGCACCACTTGGACAGGTGGATATCTGAAAACTGGTCAATTTTTTAGGACCTCTCAGGTGTTTGCACACAGCCTCTAAAAATCCGAATCACACACTTACTAACATTTTAATATGTTGCTTCCCTTTAGAATCAAACAGTTGAAAAGAGAAGATTCCAAAGAAGGCTACCCAAGGATTATACAGGAATGCGTGCTTTTTCAACATTTTGGGACTTTGCTTAAATACCTATATTATAGGATCCATATTCCTCTATCTATCTTTTACTCAGTATTCCCATCTGCCACAGGGCAATTGCTAATGAATACATTTCTTCTTATTTTCTTATGCATTTCTTTCAGGTGAAATTAAGCTTTGCAGACTAACATCTCTGATTACATTCATACTGTCTTTTCACATGTCATACTTGATTTTTTTCCCCTGAGTCTTACTAAGTGATATTTATGCCCAATTTCAGTTTCAAAGAAAAAAAAATTCATGAGGCCTCTTCTAATCTTTAACATATCAGAGTGCCACACTTGTCTTCATGCCCTGCCCTCTGCTTCTAGTACCCTCTTTCCATCTCACCATCCATACATTCTGCTAACTGGCAAACTCCTATCCAATTAAAATGAGCCTCAGGGAAAAATCCCATGAGGTCGCCTCTCTTTGGACTCCCCTGCCTACCACAAAAATAGCTCCCCCCTTTTTTCATTGAACAGAGGAAATTATTTTAACTAAGCATAAAAGATGCTCTTGGAGACTCATAAATACATAGAAAAAACTAAGGGTGGATGGGGAGTGGGGGAGAGGGGAAAATGGGTGAGGGGCATTGAGGAAGGCACTTGTTGGGATGAGCACTGGGTGTTGTATGTAAACCAACTTGATAATAAATCATATTCATAAGAAAAAAAGACTTGATAGTTTGGGGGTTAGGGTTAGGGACACTGGGCACAAGAACCTTTAGGGCATTTGAGTCCTAGAGCAAGAGGGAGGACCAGGCTGACTGAGATAAGTAACTCTGGGATGGTTCATCCTGCCATCTCAAGGCAGAAAGAGGTGAGAAAGCCATGGGAGCTGCAGGTGAGGGGAGGAAGGGGTGTTTGCAGACTCCTGGGGACCCTACCTCCCTCATGCCAGTGGAGGTGGAGACCACAGGGAGGGGAGGTTTTACCTGCCACATATGGATTCCTAGAGCTCTTTGTTACTTGTGGCCAGGGCGATTCTAGATGACTGAAGTTTTCTTCTTTTTGGTCATCTGATTCTAAAATTTCTATCATAAAAGCATAGCCCATCTGTGATAAGAACTTTTTTCCTAAGCCCAGGACTCCTCAGTTCTTTCACTACTATGTGACTTTGAATTAGTTGTTTTGAGGATGTTGAGAATGTCTCCATTTGTTTATTAAAAATGAGAATGGAAGATTTAAGGATTTCCTACCTATACAAATACAGGAGAGTGTTCTATCATGCACAGAGAAAAGGCTTTCACACATATGTGAATCTACTGGCCTGAACTAGTTTGGCCTAGAATCGAGTCTTACCCTGCTGTCACTAAAATATTTAATGCCTAGGAATCACACTTCTCTACCCACTTTTTTGGGGTTTTATTCTTTGTATTCACCCATGAAAGTCAATAAGATAAAATAATAACAATGATAATGACAAGATGCTCTTAGGCAGAGAAAGAGAGACCAGGAGTTGGTTTTGCTTCATGCTTTCCAAAGGCACCTATGGCATTTGAGTCCTTATCACCACTGGGACTGCTGGTCTACCCTGGGATGACAAGGGTAGGATAGCCTTCTCTTCCCCCGCAGGGGGCCATCCAGCCACGGCATAACCCACCCCAGCAACTCACCATGAGGAAGGAGATAAAGCCAGCTCCACAAGGGCCACCTTTGTTTATTCTGTCAAGAATAAGAGAGAGATTAAGGAGACGCTTCCCTAGGAGCCCCATTTCCACCCTCTGGCTCATACCTTCCATCTGTCCTTCCATCAGGAGGAAAGCTTTTGCTGGCTGAGCCCTCTTCCAGTTTTTCTTCTGCCTGTGAGAAAGGGGCAAGGTGCCTGGGGTGCCAATGCTCTAAACAGGAAACCAGTCCATCCAAAAGCAACCAAAAACACTCATGTCCAAAACATTCACTTTGGGGTAATTGCCTCTCACCCTAATGAAGCAGCACGTGTCAGGTAAAGTCCACAAGGCCCCTGCTCCACACATCATTGATCCACCATCCCCATCTATGGCCTCATGGCACCATGTTTCTGACCCATCCTTTAGAACTCAGCTCAAGTACCTGTCCTGCCGGAAGCATTTTCTCAGGCCCCTGCCCCCCACCCCTGGAGTCTGTGCTTTTTTTTTTTTTTCTGGGCTCTCCTCTGTGTTCCCTTTGCATCCTCTTCACACCATGATTACAATCCCCATCATATTACATTACAATCTTGCCATTTGCCCCAATGGACTTTTAGTTTAGTTCTGAATCCCAGTTAAGAAAATAGGTCAATTTAGCTGAATACTCACTGTGTGCAAGGCATCGTGCAAAGCGCTTTATATAGACTAGTTCATTGATCCTCCTACCAATTACCCTATTATCCCCCGTTTTATAAACAAGAAAACTCAGGCTAGGAAAAGTTAAATAATTTGCACAAGGTCACACAACTAGAGTCAGGATTTAAACCCAAGTACTCATTGCCTGAGTCACACTTTTAACTATAATCCACCTCATCCCTTCAAGACACAGAATCTCAAAGGATGAAGAGCAGTCTACTGGACAGGCAACAGTGAATGGGCTTTCTGGACTGAACAACCTATAGACTTAAAGGCTCAAAATACAAAATAATATGGTGTCCAAGAAGTGGAAGAGCGTGTAGTGGCTGGTGATTCAGAGAACTGGGTGAGAACAAAACCTTGAAAGACTCATTTTGTCAAAATAAAGGATTTAGAATTTGGACTTTATCCTCTAGCCAGTTGGGAGTCATTGAAGGGTTTTAAGTAGAAGTGAGGCAAGATTATATTTGTAGACTAGAAAGATATTTGTGTTGGTAGTGTAGATGATTTAAAAGAGTATAATTAAAAAATTTAAACTCAGCAATAAAACAATGACTATTGTGTGTAAGGCATTATACCAGGTTCTGGAGTGGGAGGCACAAGATGAGGGACAATATGAGAAGGAAGAGGGGTGCATGGGTGGCTCAGTCGGTGGAGCATCCGACTTCAGCTCAGGTCATGATCTCATGGTTCATGGGTTCAAGCCCCACATCAAGCTTGCTCCTGTAAGCATGGAGCCTGCTTTGGATCCTCTGTCTCCCCCCCTTATGCCCCTCCCCCCCCACTCACACTCTCTTTCTTCTCTTTCAAAAATCAATAAAACATTTTTTTCAATCTTTAAAAAATGTGAGAATGAAGAATAACCATGCCTAATTTCAAGACACGCACAAAGTGGCAATGGAAAGAGATATATACAACAACCACAGACAAATCATGACTCTACATGAAGTAAAGACACTAGTTAAAATTTGACACACAAGGATGGGAAGGGTCAATATACGTCATCCTTTCCTGCATTTCCTTCTTGTGTCCTACCAATATCCTAGAAGAGAGTCAAAGGTGGAGAGAGGAAGTAGACATTATGATTGATAGACAGATGAAGCACAGATAAGGGAAATGTGTGAGCCCACTCTTCCATTCATGCCCACAGAAGGTATCATAAATTAATCTGGGCTCTCTTTCTATGCAGGGCAGATGTGAGCTCAGATACCTTCTCAACAAAGCATCATAGGTACCCACTACCAGTTGACCAAATTGGCTTCCAAGTTAAAACTGCTTGCCTGCCCTGAGGGCTGAGACTTCCATAATGGAATGAATGGGAGTCTGTACTGAAGGGTGGCTATACCAACAGGCGAAAGAAGACAGATTTCCCATCTTCAGTGTATCCTGGAATTATCATAGGTAACCACAAACTGGAAAGTGGTTGAGAGATGCCATTTCAATCAAGAGTTAGAAAAATGAAAATCATTTTTCTGTCCCAGACAGGACAGCTAGGCAGATGTGCACATGCAGCTCTATGGTCACCAAGAGTAACCTTGCTGTTATGAATTGAGCCCAATACCTAAGAGCCTGTAAATCTCTCCAATCATCTGAGGATGACTGTGTTGGAGAAAAGATAGGAAACCGATCTTGTGTTTAAAGAATTCTCAAAGCCACTGTAAAATACTTTTTTGCCCTTATGTGTGATACATAGGGTGCATTGGTATCATATTTCCTCTAACTACTGCTTCCTCTAGGAACTTCTGGGAATGTTCTCCCATTGTGAATGGCCAAGTAGGATAGGAGCTCCATTTTTAACACTTCCAAAATTTGCATTCATAACCCACCCAGTAACTTTATGAAGTTGGCAAGAACATCCCCATTTAACAGATGAGAGGAACCAACTAGCAAATTAGTTTGGTGACTTCCTCAATGATGTCCAGCTCTGTAGCAAGCCCAGGATGTGAACTCAGATCCATGCTCTCTAAAGAGTGACCAGCCATGCACCTGACACTCCTTCTGTGGCTGCAGCCATACTTAGATGGGCTCTGTCACAGAGGCAGTTCTGGAACACTGGGCCCACCCACCTTCAGTTACACCACCCTCCAGGAGTGGAAATGGGGTTGGCAGGGAAATTTCCCACATTGGCCACTTTGTAAGAGCAATAAGCAGGGACATCCAGACCTAGCCCTTGGGAACAAACAGTTGGCAGAGAAGGCCAGAAATTTCTTTATCAATAACCCCGTTCACTTTTACCCCAAAAGACTCACATTCTGGCTTGTTGTGTTTCTAGCAGTTGAGTCTAACATTGGCTTTTTGTTAAATATACATTCTTCCCAAATGACACTTATGGCAGAACTGAAGCTTCAGCCAATATAATCCTATTTGGTTAATGCCCTTATCTAGGTGCTCATGGTTTGCAAGGCCTGCCTGGAAAGACTGAGGAGACGCCTGCCTTTGGAAGCTGGTGCCATCATATCCGTTCATTTGTAATCGGGTTGAACAGACATGAAATGAAATTTTCAAAAGAGACATGTGGTTATTTACCTTTCCATCCTTCCCTCTGTCAGAAACAGGCTTTGGTCCAGGTCAAGGATGGACTCAGTTGGAAAAGCAAGACAAGTAGCAGTTTATTCTATGGTGTTGAATTTTAATGGGCCCAAGTCAGGTGTTTTAAGCAAAATGTAAGGACTTTCTTCCCCATGTTCTGCTCCCAAGAGTACTAATGTTATCCACAACTGATTTTTCACTTTATATGCCAATTCTAGACCCTTTAACTTCTCACCCCTACCCCATTCCCATGGGGACTAGACTCCACTCTTGCCCAGGCAAAAAGATGAAGAGAAGTGGATGCATTTGAGAGCTCTGCAGAGATAGATTTCAGGACTCGGTGGCTGAGGAGGCGTTGGAAGAGAGAGGAAAGAATCTACAATGACTCCCAGGCTTCTCCACAGGGCCCTTCATCGTTTCAATGTTCACCATATCAAGACAGAGTAGTGGCTCTGGTTCTGCACAGGAAAATGGCTTCAAAAAAACTCCATCTCCCCTTGATGATCAGAGGCTAAAATTGCACACATCATCATGGGATTAACTAAAAGAAGAATAGGGTGAACATGAACATAAGTTTGGCGCACAAAACTACATAGGCAGACCCTGACTTGCCACAAGACGGGCTCTCGAAAACACAGTTCATGGCCCCAAGTCTTTCTTAGTTAGAAAGCCTTGTGTAGATAAAGGCAGAAGTTGTGGGTTCGCACTTGGTTTACTTTCTTCTCACTTTGATGTACCCAGTGGGTTTGCAAGTCTGAGAATCATCAAGCATTCCTTACCATGCGTACCTCTCCTAAAAATATCCTTCCTGTATATGCGTCCCTCTTTTGTTTATAAAAGCGTGTGCCAACGCATGGTCCAAAATTCTTGCGAGAAATGCGTCACCAGTTTTTAACTTTGACTATCATACAAGAGTCAAAAAATGGTTAACGTGTGCCTACTATATGAAGACACAGTGCACGGGCTATGTATCAGAAATGACGAAAATTGTTAGCCAGTCCTTCCTGGGTCTTTTATATCAGTGCTTCTCAAGCTTTCCAGCTGTGGAGATGCCGACATCAGCACACAATAGTGGTTGTGTACAGCTGGAGAGCTCTAAAGATAGCCCGAAGTGAACAACACAAAAGGAAGACTTTCCAAATCATATATTTTAGACTACGCATATCATGGAAATTTTGCATTATATTCCTAAACATATGTCTGCTTTTGTGTCGTGACGATAGGAGATGCTCTGCATGTGTCCTGTAGATTTACATCACTCCCATCACGTCCCCGTGTGTCCAGATGCAGCCACATCACATGGGAAGAAACACTGACACCAACTGTTTGTCCTAAAGCCCATAGCTCTGCCACACGCTGGGCTCAATAGAGAAATGGGGCTCTTGTTCCTCTCATACTGATGACAGCCTTGTTCCCCATTCCCCATCTGACCCTCTGCTTGCCAGTCTGACTGCAATTGAGTCCAATTTTGCTCCATTTCTCTTCACGTGACACCAATCCTTGGCACTGTTTTCTGGCATTGACCTTTAGCCTGCTTCTCATTTTGGAAACTCGCAGTGACTACATTGTTTTAACACTCTTTGGTCCCTCCCAGAACCCGTCTCTACCTTATCTGAGACCATCAGTGTGATACACAGCTATCAGATTCTCCCTGGACCCAAGAGTGAGTCCCCACTGATACTCCCCCCCAAAAAAAAACCATTAATATTTGTACCACAAAGTGTTAAGAAGACCAAGTCTGGTTCAAGGAACATCCAATATATTTGTTTCTTAGGGCAGTCCTAACAAATTACCACAAACAAGGAGGGTTGTCACAACAGAAATTTATTCTCTCACAGCTCTGGAGGAGAGAAGTCTGAAATCAGGTGTGAGGAGGGCCATGCTCCCTCCAAAGGCTCTAGGAGCAAAACCTTCCTTATCTTTCCTAGTTTCGGTGGCTGTCAGTAATCTTTGGCATTCTTTGGTTTGTAGCTACGTGACTCCAGTCTCTACCTCCATCTTCACATATATTCTCCCTGTGTGTCTGTGTCTCTGTTTTCTCTTCATACAAGGACCCCAATCATTAGATTAGAGCCCACCCGAATCCAATATGACCTCATGCTAATGTATGACATTTGCCAAGACCTATTTCCAAGTAAGGCTGTACCTCTAAATCTCAGTTGGACATGAATTTGAGGTCCCACCACCCCAAAGAGCATTGATTCCTTCTCTGTAACGTTGGGGAAGGGAGAGGTGAGAGCTCCATGATTTGTATCAAAATTGGATTTTCTAAAATAGTTTTATATGTCTGGAAAGTTCTTCAACTCTGATGTCCTCCCTGAGATATCTTCTTGTCACTAGACAGTGCACATGCTTCAGGGCACCCAAGGCAATCGCCACAATTTGCAACGTCCCAGGAATGATGTGACAGCAACTCATCTCGTGTTTGTTGTAAAAATGTGGATGATGCCAGGCACACCCCGGAGTTCTAGAGTGAATCAAGTCCGACACACTCCTGGTGACTTTGTTTGCCTTCGCTAGACTCTAAGCACTTTGACAATGATTGATGTTTACATCCCTCACAGCAATGTTCACCAGCTGCTTTTGAATTAAATACATAAAACAATACCAATAATACACTGAACAGTTTACTGAGAGTTTACTATGTTCTAGGCCAAGGCTGTCCAATAGAACCTACAATACAGGGGCACCTGGATGGCTCAGTTGGTCAAACGTCTGACCCTTGACTTCAGCTCAGGTCATGATCTCACAGCCATTAGATCGAGCCCCAGGTCAGCTCCACCACTGGGCAAGGAGCCTGCTTAATATTCTCTCTCTCCCTCTGTGCCTCTCCCCTGCTCACGCTCTCACGAAAGAAAGAAAGAAAGAAAGGAGGAAAGGAAGGAAGGAAAGTGCAACCAACATATGTTACTTTTAAATATTTTGGTAGCCACACTTTAAAAAGTAATAATAAATAAGTAAAATATTTTTTTAATTTTTCAAATATATTGTATTTAACCCAATATACCTAAATATTATCATCCCAACCCAATACATCCAAAATATTACCATTTCAACATTTTAAAATTCTTAAAATTACATTTTCCTTTTTTTTCATCCTAAATCTTCAAAATCCAGTGTGTATTTTCTATCTACAGTGCATCTCAATTCGGACCAGCCACAGTTAAGGGCTCTGCAGCCACATGTGGCTGGTGGCTCCCATATCAAGGCAGTGCAGTTTTGGAAATTATACTAAATACTTTACAAATATTAATTATTTATGTGTCACGGCAACCCGCAAGAAGGTATTATATGTGTCCCTATTTTTGAGATGAAGAAAGTGAGGACTGACAGAGGTTGCATGATTTGCCCCAGAGTGACAGAGGTAATGATTGCACAGCCAGGATTCAGCTGTGTTTTTGATAGGATCCTATGCTCTGAAGTGTCGTGTTACATGGCCATCGAACCTGGATAGATGGATGGGTGGGTGAATATAAATTCTTTGGAGGTTATTCCTTGGATTCTGGGTTCTTAATGCTTCTTTTTTCCTTTTTCCTTCCCTCCAATAAACCAGTACATGCAAGCACATACACTCATGTGCTGGACCAATGCTTTTCAACTCCCCTCAAACTAGTTACACCCGCATCAGAACCATCTGGACTCTTCAGATTCCCAGGATCCACCCCTACATGGGTCTCACCCAGGAGATCAATGAAAGCTCATGAGTTTTTGCTGTTAATTTTCCAGATTAGTGATTTGGACGCCCAAATAAAATGGCGTTCACAACACTGGCTGGTAATAGAATCACCTGGAGCTTTAAAAATACCTTGCCTGGGGAGGGGAGGCACCTGGGTGGCTCAGTCGGTTGAGCATCTGACTCTTGGTTTCAGCTCGGGTTATGATCCCATGGTTTGTGGGTTTGGGACCCCAAGTCGGACTTTCTGCTGATGGTGCAGAGCCTGCTAGAGATTCTCTCTCCCTCTCTCCTTGCACCCCTCCTGTCTCTCTCTCTTCTCTCTTTCTCTCTCTCTCAAAATAAATAACTTTAAAATGATAATAATAATAATAACAACACCATGTTTGGGCTCCATCCACAAGCACGCTCATAAAGCTAGTCTGGGATAGGACCTGAGCATCAAAACTTTTAAATGGACAGCGGGAGTTGAAAATGCTACACTGAAGTGTGAGACTCACTGTCCTCATGCTTCTCTCTTCCAAGCCAGTCTGGATAACTATGCATGATACTGTTTAGAAGGATCCAGAGAAATGAATTTAAAGCCGTTAAGCTTCCAGGTGTCCAGGTGGTCAATTAGGACAACGAGCCAAACTGAAAGTGACAGTCGAGCCTGGGCTCCCCCACTGCAACAATGCGAGCAAGAGGCAAAAAAGAGGGGCTGACTCCCTAGTGCTCCACTCTTCCCCACAGAGTGGCCCCAGGTGAGGGTCCTTTGGATGCAGCACAGATCGGGGGTGCCCTGAGCAAAGTCTCCAGCCTCTTTACGAGCATGTAAGCAAGGGGGAAAAGGGGAAGGGCTAGAGAGAGAAAGGTACTCAAAGTGGAGCAAAGTGCTTCAGCCAAGGCCCCCCAGTAAAGAGGCCTCTGAATGGAAGTGCTTGACTAGGGTGGCAGACGAACATTTTTGAGTATGGCTGGCCAAGGGAGGGGGATCCTGAGTCCTTGAATCTCCTTCCAGAAAATGGCAATGCAAGTCTGATACGAGGAGGGTAGCTTTCTTCCCATGAGGCCTGCCAGGTAAAGCCTCATAATTGCCTTTGGTAGGGGTCTAAAAGATCACATAGGATTTTGGCCGCCTCCTCAAGACATCTGTAATTCTTATAGCTGTGTTGGAAATTATGAGTCCATCTGTACACAGAAAATTTTCTGTGCAAGTCTGTGCTGAAGAGCAACCCAGCTCCTGACCGTTGCAAGTTAGCCAAAGCTTGTCATTAATGATCCACTTCAATACCTTGACTGGCATCCATAGGGACCCATTACTACATGCCTCCTTAGACACCCAGGACGCTTGGTCCCTCCACGAATTGCAAGTGCTCTTTAGAGCTCCCGTCAGTTAGAAAGGATAGAAAACCACTTTAAATTAGCTTAAACCATAAAGGGAGTTTTTGTTCCAAGGAACTGAACAGACCAGATGCAGAGATGACTTTTTAACATGGTGAAATGCAGAGGTTTAAGTATTCCATCAGGAATCTTTCTCTCCAACGTTCTTTTCTCCTGCTTTCCATCATGAGGGCGTCATCTTCAGCAAGCTCACAAAACACCCTCACAAAGTATGAGAGATGGCCACGAGCAGCTCCAGGCTTAACCTTGCTCACAGCCAGCATCCTGACAGAAGAGAGTTGCTTCTTATCTACAGCAACCACAGCAAACTCAAGCGAAGACTAGGATTGGTTCCTCTCAGGTCACATGTCCATTCTTGAGCCAATCACCGTGGCAAGGGCATCAGAGCCACATGATTGTCAACCCACCCCACCAAAAAAGAAAAAAAAAAAAAATACAAGAAGGGAGGGAGAAGAGTTCCCAGAAGGAAGAGATCATCTTTGGGCGGAGGATATTACAAAGGAAGGACTGAACAAAATTCTGTCAAGCTTGATGTGAGAAAGCAGCTTTGAAAACTTAGTTAAAAAACAAAGAACGCTATGCTTGCAGATCCTGTGTTCCTGAAAAGCATAAACCACTTCCCCCCAAAAATGTTTCCTTTCCCACAATACTTAACAGGAATGAAGCTCATTAAGCCAAAAGAGAAGAAAGGGGAGCTTCTTAGTGGGGACTGTCTGTGGAAAAGACCAGGAACTGGGCCTGGCAATTTTTCTTATTTTTACTCATTTCGTTTTTTTATTTCATTATGATAAAGGTACTCTTTAATCTCCATCTGGTATTTCACCCATCCCCTTACCCACCTCTCCTCTGGTAGTCAGTTTGTTCTCTATAGTTAAGAGTCTGTTTCTTGGTTTGCCTTTCTCTCTCTCTCTCTCTCTCTCTCTCTCTCTCCCTCTCTCTTTCTTCTAGCTCATTTTCTTTGTTTCTTTTTTTTTTAATTTTTTTTCAACGTTTATTTATTTTTTTTGGGACAGAGAGAGACAGAGCATGAACGGGGGAGGGGCAGAGAGAGAGGGAGACACAGAATCGGAAACAGGCTCCAGGCTCCGAGCCATCAGCCCAGAGCCCGACGCGGGGCTCGAACTCACGGACCGCGAGATCGTGACCTGGCTGAAGTCAGACGCTTAACCGACTGCACCACCCAGGCGCCCCAACATTTGCTTTGTTTCTTAAATGCCACATATGAGTGAGATCATATGGTGTTTTTCTTTCTCTGACTGGCTTATTTCACTTAGCATTATACTCTCTAACTACATTCATGTTGTTGCAAATGGTAAGATTTCATTCTTTTTTATGGCTGAATAATATTCCTTTGTGTATATATATACCACATCTTCCATATCCGTTCATCGATCAATGGATAGATGCATGATCCGTAATTTGGCTATTGTAAATACTGCTGCGATAAACATAGGGGTGGGAGTATCTCTTTGAATCTGTTGTTTTATTTGTTTGTTTGTATTTGTGGCATAAATACCGAGTGGCGCAATTACTGGAGGACTGGGTGCTTCTATTTTTAATTTTTTCCACAGTGGCTGCACCAGTTTGCATTGCCACCAACGGCGCACCGCGTTCCTTTTTGTACACATCCTCACCAACACTTGCTGTTTCTTGTGTTTTTGATTTTAGCCATTCTAACAGGTGTGATGGGCCTGGCAATTTAAAGAGACCAACTCGGGGCGCCTGGGTGGCGCAGTCGGTTAAGCGTCCGACTTCAGCCAGGTCACGATCTCGTGGTCCGTGAGTTCGAGCCCCGCGTCGGGCTCTGGGCTGATGGCTCGGAGCCTGGAGCCTGTTTCCGATTCTGTGTCTCCCTCTCTCTCTGCCCCTCCCCCAGTCATGCTCTGTCTCTCTCTGTCCCAAAAATAAATAAACGTTGAAAAAAAAAAATCCTTTAAAAAAAAAAAAAATAAAATAAAATAAAAATAAAAAAAAAATAAAAAAAAAATAAAGAGACCAACTCACTGAGGCCTCGGGATCACCATCAGGCAAGATGGGAAAACGGGGGCCCAACAAGATAAGGCATCTGCCCAAGTGGCAGAGCAGCCCTTACACACCCTGCTCATTCGTTAATGAAAATGCTGTTTGGGGGGCCCTGAGTGGCTGAGTCAGTTAAGCCTCTGACTCTTGGTTTTGGCTCAGGTCACAGTCTCATGGTTCATGAGTTTGAGCCCTGCGACGGGCTCCATGCTGACAGGGCAGAGGCTGCTTGGGATTCTCTCTCTCCCCCTCTGTCTCTGCCACTCCCCTGCCCATTCTCTCGCTCTCGCTCTCTCTCGCTCTCTCAAAATAAATAAATAAACTTTTTTTCAAAGTTACATTTTCTTACTATGATCAGCTGGCTGCTTTGGCACAACACAAGTACGTATGTTATCTCATTTGACCTTCACAGCAGACAAGAAGGAAAATAAGGCTGGCATTATTATAGTTATTTGGCATTACTTCCTTGAGGTCAGTCCCTAGAGATAAAGTTGCGGGTCCAGACATCAACAGAGGAAGACATAAGAGTGGATACAAGGAATCCCTGGTACCCTTGAACATCAATCACATCATCCATTCAGGTGGGAGGACAGTGATGTTCCTGGCTCCTCCCGTCTTGTAGTAGAATCTCCCAGAGAGAAACAATGCATTCCCAATGCAGCTTCTCTGTGCCCCCACTCCTTTCCCATAGACCCTCTCTGGAAGACACCAAGGGGACAGACCCAGCCCAGGGCTCATTGTGCCCCTAAGCACAACAGCCCCTCGCAACTGGGGGTGCCCAAATGCTTATAAAGCCAAACTAATTTGATCTCCTTGATACAATGGCACTTGGTGCTTAAACTTAGTTTCCAGTCATCAAGGAAGAAATATTACGTAATGACAGGAATTTAGTCTGTGGAATCAAATAGGTGATGGTTTGAATCTGTCTAGGACAGTCTCCAGCACGTAGTAGGTGTGTATGTGGTTGGATTGGTTGGTTGGTTGGTTGGTTTTCCTTTCCACATCTGTACGTTTCAACCCAAATGGAATGGAAGGGAAAAAACTTGAACTAGAAGGCAGAAAAGGTGTATTCCAGCCCTCCTTCTGCCACTGACTTCCTCTGTGACCTTGGTAAGGTGATGCAGGCTCAATGTTCCTTGGTTTCCTCAATCTTCAAATGAGAATAATAACGCCAGTCTAGCTTACCTCAGACTGTTATAGGGATTGAATAAATGAATGTTCATGAATCCACTGTGAAAAGTGTGAAGAGCTACCCAAATATTAGGGATCGCTTTGGGCCAGAGCCTTCATCAATAATCTTTGGGACAGCCTATCGGGAAACAGGAACACGGGCAGAAAAAATACAAAGCGGCTGTTACCTTCGCAAGGTCACTGCTGTGCTACAGGCGTTGACAAGCCCGAAGAACACACAGGTCAAATACCAGGAAAATCTTTCATGCAACAGAAGATTTTTGTCAGCAGCCCTGACTAGACTGCCAAGTCACAGACGGTTCTCTCTAAAAGCATGGTTAACTTCCTGATCAACATTTTGAAGCAATTTAGAAAAGCCATCGCAAACCATAGACTCCTGGAAGCTCAGACTCGAAAGAGAACCTCGTAAGTTATCATTGCAAATGCTTCATTTCCCAGTTGAGGAAACGGAGGCCCAGATTCCCACTGCGAATTTCAGATCCGTGTTCCTTTCTACTATGCCGAGGATTTCCTTCTGATACCGATTAGGAATAAGAATTCTCAAAATCCTAAAGATCACTTAATTCGAGGCATTACTGCACAGAGCCCTTCAACCTGGACCTCAGAGAGGGCTGCACTTCCAAAGGTTCTGGAAATGGAGAAGAAATGCGGGCAGAATATAGAATCCCCATAGATGGCGTAATTTGTAAAATTAGCGTGACATTTGAGGCACTTCGGATGAAAGTCACCACAGAAATGCCCAGCTTTTCATGAAATAACTAAAAGGAATAGAGGGTTTCACATTATATTACAGCTCTCGGGTTTCCATTAAATTTCAAAGTTGCCCGTTTAGTTAAAAGAATTCAGCCTTTCCTGAAATGATGAACTCCAGAGTTTTAGCTTTTCTTTGGTAATTTAATATGACCCTGTAAATTTTTTCCTCCGGGCTGGAAACCGGGTTTTGTCACAGAAGAGGGGGCCGCAAAAATGAGGTAGCTTCCGGCAAATGGGTCTTGTGACTCAGTAAAAAGGTGGGAGCCCTCTTTTTCTTTATTCGTTGGAACACCATGATCTTGTTAGGATAATGAGAGAGCTGTGTTCACCCAAACAAACAAACGTAGCTCACAGAGCGAAAAAACACATGCGTGCACGCTAGGGTCAGCCTGGAGCTGAGCCACACTCTCTACCTGCAAAGCAAACACAAAAAGCATCTCTTAACAGTCTCTGACTTGACAGATCATTAGGTATTCCATCATTATGCCCCCAACTTTCATAAACGAGATACCTTTAGATACTTTCTGCTCTAGTTTTAATTGTGGCCCCCCCAAAATATATTGAAACACTAGCCCCCAGTACCTTATAACGTGACCTTAACTTGGAAATAGGGTCTTTGCTGAGGAAATTAGGGAAGATGAGGTTAGACTGTAGTAGGGTAGGCCCTTCATCCAACATGGCTGGTGTCCTTATTAGAAGTGTAGAGACACAGGGGGCCCGGGGTGGCTCAGTAGGTTAAGCGCCCAACTTTGGTTCAGGTCATGATCTCACGTTTCGCGTGTTCGAGCCCCACGTCAGGTTCTGTGCTGAGAGCTCGGAGCCTGGAGCCTGCTTCGGATTCTGTGTCTCCCTCTCTGCCCCTCCCCCACTCATGCTCAGTCTCTCTCTGTCTCTCAAACATAAATAAATGTTAAAAACAAAAATTTTAAATGAGAAAAAGACACAGACACGGAGACATGCACAGAAAATGCTATGTGACAATCGAGACAAAGGCTGGAGTGATAAGGTTGTAAGCCACAGCCCTTCGAGGATCGCCAGCAACACCAGAAGCCAAGAGAACGGAATGGAACAGGTTCTTCCCTAGAGCCTTCAGAGCAAGCACTGCCCTGCTGACACAGTTCTGGAACTTCCCACCTCCAGAACCATGAGGGAATAAATTTTCTGTTTTTTAATGTTTATTTATTTTTGAGAGAGAGAGACAGAGCATGAGTAGGGCCAAGGTAGAGAGAGGGGGAGACACAGAATCCGAAGCAGGCTCCAGGCTCTGAGTTGTAAGTACAAGTCTGACACGGAGCTTGAACTCATGAACCACGAGATCATGACCTGAGCCAAAGTCAGACACTTAACCGACTGGGCCACCAGGCGCCCCAAATTTTCTGTTTTTTTCAGCCACTCAATTTGTGGTATTTATTGTGGAAGCCCTGAGAAACAAAAACACCTTCCAACTCCAAGAAGGACAAAGAAATCAGGCCTGGGACAAGGAAAGGAAAAGGGAACTGAGTGCAAACCAAATCGGCCAGTGTTCGGGGCCTCCCCCACCAGGCAGGCTGAGCCTGAAACTCAGGTTTGAAAAATGGTCCCTCCCGTCACGCGGCTGTGGAGAAAGAGTGAAGCAGGAAAGCCACCTTTATTGCTGACCTGGCATCATAAAAATAATTAGCAAATTGCCACAAGGTGCTTCCGGAAGGTGATTCAGATGTCACTGCCGTTCAGCCTGGGAGAGCAGCCGCCAGCCTGCTAATGCATCACTTTCCGAGCAAACGGCCGTGTTTATGAGCAGATTTTCCTCTGAATTGCTCTCCACAGCACAGAACTTCTTTTCTGCACCGAGGACATCCAGACTCAGTTCACAGAGAACACTCTCAGGTGAGCAGTGAAGGTCACGTCTGTCTAAGTGGATGCGACAGCTCCAGTCAGGTTCCAAAGCCAAAGGGCAGCAGGTGGGGTCACGTGGGGTCATCTTTCTGGGGACCAGTAAGATCTGTGGGGCAGCTTCCCAGAAACGGGCCGTTGTCCAGGAAGTTCAGAGGGCAGGCTGCGGGCTCTCAAAGTCAGTATCTGCAGAGTTGCACAGGCTAGAAGCATCTAGAAAAGGAAAAGTTCAGTGCCTTGCTCTAAACATGTTTGGTTTTGGCGCCTGGGTGGCTCAGTCGGTTAAGTGTCCGACTTCAGCTCAGGTCACGATCTCGCGGTCCACGAGTTCGAGCCCCGCGTCGGGCTCTGTGCTGACAGCTTGGAGCCTAGAGCCTGCTTCAGATTCTGTGTCTCCCTCTCTCTGCCCCTTTCCCACTCACGCTCTGTCTCTCTCTCAGAAAATGAATAAACGTTAAAAAAAAAAAATTAAAAGATAGGATCCTAATGTGTCTCTATAAGAGAATCCTATTTCTTTAAAATGTATATAATGTCGGGGCACCTGGATGGCTCATTCAGTTAAATGTCAGACTCTTGGTTTCAGCTCAGGTCATGATCTCGTGGCTTCATGGGTTTGATCTCCGTTTCACAGAGCCTGCTTGTGATTCTCTCTCCCTCTCTCTCTGTCCCTCCCCCACTTGTGCTGTCTCTGTCTCTCTCAAAATAAATAAATAAAAACAAAACAAAACAAATAAAATAAAATAAAATAAAATAAAATAAAATATATATATAAAGTCTGTCGATATGAATGGAAAAGAGAGTGAAATGAAACATTAGCAAAATCATTAACAGGGTTATCTCTGGGTGAAGTCATAGTTGATTTTCATTTTTTATTTACAGTTTTACCTTTTTTAAAAAAATTTAAAGATGTTTACATATTTTTGAGAGAGAAACAGAGCACAAGTGTGGGAGGGGCAGAGAGAGAAAGGGAGACAAAGAATCCGAAGTAGGCTCCAGGCTCTGAGCTGTCAGCACAGAGCCTGATGCGGGGCTCGAACCCACGAACCGTGAGATCATGACCTGAGCCGAAGTCGGACGCTCAACTGACTGAGCCACCCAGGCACCCCTACAATTTTCCATATCTTTAAACACATTTTACAAAAGCCAAATAATATTTCATAGCAAGAAAAAAAATTAATCAATGTGTTTTAATTCTTCTGGTAAATACTAAATAAGAATATTGAGCAGTGAACCACGAGAGCCACGCTCCCACACCAGCTCTGTATCAACGCCCTTCCCTGGGCCATTCTTCAGTTTCCTCACCGACAAAACACGGAGACTATTGTTCATATCTAGGGTTCTGTGCTTCCATTATACCCCATGCCCCTTAGTGAACATAGGCCAACAGGAGACACGAGGAAGAAACTGAAAGGAGCAGGAGATACACAGGGGTCAGACGGGGAAGAAAAATAGAGAGAGAAGTAAGGGAGCTAAGGAGAGAGGGATACAGACAAAGCAGGTGTGAGCGCAGAAGATTTTTCAGACGAATACTGATTTTAAGCAGTTCACTGGGCCCTGTGTTCAAGTCACAGTCCTGAGAAACTGATTCTTCACAGATCTTCATCTGCTTAAATTATTAAAACTCTAACCATCCTAATGAGTTCACCACCCAAGCCCACCAGGATGGAAATGAATCCCTGTGCTAAAGCAGGGGTAACTAGAGAAATAGGATGAATTCGAACTGAAATCTGGATCTAGTGCCTCGGGCTGGAAATGAGTCACCCTCGAAAGAAAGCAATTATTTGTGTTATCTGCCCACGTCACCTTTGCCCTTCTGTTTATGTGGAAAACAATTCAGTTACAGATGGAACCGATCAACGCCATTCCAGCAAAACACTCGCCAGTCCTTTCTCTCCAGGCCCCCCCCACGGTAGGTAGGGGCTTGGGGACAGAGCTCCCTGCTCGGGAGCACCATGTGGGAGATAGTCATTTCCACTCTGCTAACAAAAAACTGAGGTCTCCCTGTTCTGTCTCTGTTATGTCCTTCAAAGCATCCAGCTATTTGAAACAGAACACACTCGATAAATACCTGTATTCTCGATGATCATAATTGTTCAAGCCTAGAGAATTTCATGGAAAATCAGAGGCCATCGAAATCAAGGAACAAAGTATGGTAGAGCGTCAGTCAGAAGCCATAGAATGGTTGGACCATTGTATTATCAGACGAAATTTCTGAATTCCATACAAGTACACACCCCTTCCGAGTCTACACTCATTCATACCCTTGGGGTAGGGGGGAAAGCATTGACTTTCTGAATTTACAGAGGCCACTCAGATTTCAGTATTCTCTTTGCGGAGACTTAAGGCGGAATCTCGGCCTGACAAGTTTTTACTCATTTCTGCAAGAAGCATTGAATGAAGTGGTTGAGAAAGCAGGTTCCGGGGCCAGATGTCTAGGTTCAAATTCTGTCTCTGGCACACACTAGTTACTTAGCCTCTCTGTGCCTCAAAGTCCCCATTTTTTTAAGAGAGAGAGAGAGAGAGAGAGTACGTGCGCATGTGCATGTGAGTGGGGGAGGGGCAGAGGAAGAGAGCATCTGAAGCAGGCTCCACGCTCAGCACCGAGCCCGACACAGGGCTTGATCTCACGACTATGAGATCATGACCTGAGCTGAATCAAGAGGCAGACGCTTAACTGACTGAGCCACCCAGGCGCCCCTCAATTTTCTCAATTATTCAATGGCACCATATAGGAGCGTCATAAAAATCAAATAATTAAGCTCTTTATCTGGTCCCTGACACAGTACCTGAAATTGATTTAAGGAAATGGAGTAATCACCATCCCCTATTTGATTATAGATGTGCTTAAAATGTGTCCTTCCATCTAATTTCTAACTTTGAAAGTTAGTCAATTTGTTTATTATTCACATCAGGAAATATTTGAGCCCTAATAGGAATGGGAGAGCCCCACAGGAGAAGAGGCAACCTTCAGTGTATTCATACAATGGAATACTACTCAGCAATAAGATGAAAAAAAAAAAAACCCTGCTTCATGCAATAATATAATTCAACTCACACAGATGTGCTATGAAAGAAGCCAGATGCAGAGAAGTACCTGCATCTGACTCCACCAAATGAAGTTCAAAACCAGGCAAACTTAGTCAATGATGGCTAAGGCCAGAATTGTGGGGACCGACCATCACAATTTGCCTAGGACGTTCCCAATTTCCACACAGAAAGTTTCTCATGCCAGGAAACCCCTTAGTTCCAGGTAAATTGTGACCATTGGTCACCCTATTACTAACCCATAAGAGGAGGTTACAGACTAGAAAGAGTCACAGAAGAAACCCATTGGGACTGGGAATGAGGAACTTGATTTGCACTGGTTACAGGCTGCGTAGACCTGTGAAAATCATCATGCTGATGATTAGCATACTCCGTTCACTGTAATGTACGTATATCCTGCCCTTAAAAAAAAAAAAAAGTAGACCTGAATCTAGAAAGGATGATAAGCAGTTGGAGAAATGAGATGGTCAGCAGTGCAGGAGACGGTACCCAAAGTGGGTATTTCCCCTCCAGACCCCTATGGACCTCTTCATCCACCCCCTTCTCTGTCCTTCCCTTACATCTGACTCCTGGACCCCAGGTCCTGGCACCACATCTGTCCTCAAGGAAGGAAGAGATGGTTAAAGGAGTCAGAGTGCAGCAATCCCTGGGCTTTTTATTCATGGTCCAGACCAATTGTGGAAGGCAAGTCAGTTACAGATAGTACTGATTAACTCCATTCTTAAAATACTCGCAGGTCTTTCCAGACCTGCAGGCACTGGTGACTTGGGGACAAAACTCCCTCCTGTCTGAGGGCCTCAATTCGCTCAAGAATACAATGTGGGAAACAGTCATCTCTCCCACAAAGCCCCTAGGGTGATACCCCCACCCAATCCAGAGCCACTTCCCAAACTAGTCAACACTCACTCGTTCTGCCCCAATTCTCTATGGCTTCAGTCACCTTTCCATGGACCTGGTTTCCACCCCAACCCAGCCCCTTCAGACTGGTACTTCGGTCATGCTGTTTGGCTCTCTCAAGCCAGTTTCACCTCTGAAAACTTCTGGAAGGGATAGAATTTAATCTCCAGACCCGATGTGCTTGAACATCCTCTCCATCACCATGGTCACTACTCCTACCACTGGAGAAATGTCCTGGTGGCCTTAAAACTCCGGCCCCCATCCTCTGTATCCCTTGAAAGAACTAGGTCAGGGGTGGTTAGTAAGTATTTGGCATATACACCTTCAATCCACCCTACCACACCCTCAACGGACATCACTCATCAATGCTGACTCTCCTCTTTGGATATGGATGAGGTCTTGGAGTCCTCATTAGCCTAGAGCTCTGTGTGTGATTCATGGATGAGAGAAAATGAAACCTACCCGTTATACTCATACTGGCTTCCAAGTTCACAGAGGGACCTAATTAGCTTTGTGCCTGGCCATGGAAGCAAAGGCAAATAGTGCCTGCAGTCTGGCCAGTGTATGTGTGACTTATAGATGCCCTAAGCCCCATAGTTTCATGAAATGAACTTGGCCACTCATCCAAGCAACTGGTCTGGTTGGGGTAGGTTTCCCGTCCTAAGGTCCTGACCGTTCCAAGTCTGACCTGCCCCTCTGGCCAGTGCACGTTATTTGCCACTGACACCGTGGCAGAATAGCTCCTCTCCTTCTTTACCTCATTTTATCACTTGTGTTATTTTTTTATTGGTGTACTGATATCAATAAAATGCACCCGTCTGAAATGCTTAGCTCAGAGTTTTGCCAGCTGTACCGCCACCCCTTGTAATCACCACCCACAACAAGGCAGGACACTTTCTAGCCCCTCCAGAGTTCCTTGCCGGTGAAACATCTCCCATCACGGTGAAAAGCCGGCAGAAGTTGTCCGTTCCCTTTACGCGGATGGGATCAGATTCCTAGCTGGCTTGTTAAATCGCCCTCGTTCACGGGACTCATCCAACTACGGCTATAACCTCAAACAGCACCTTGTAATTTTCCATCTAAAACAAAGAAAACTCCATTTTGTTTCTGTCCCTGAACTATTGAGTTTTATCTCCCTAGGCTTCGCTGACCTTCTAAAGGTTTTTTATATGTTTTCTTATATCCTGGTTTCTCCACTTATCTTCTTTACTGAAGTATCAGTTTTTCAGGATAGACTGTGTAAGTCCTTTTATGGTGTTGCACGGCAATCTTATATATTAGGTTTCTTGCGGGAGAGCTGTAAACTCGGGAGATTGTGGTAGGTATGGTGCTTGGGACCTGCCATAATATTTTTGGTGTCTCGCTCCCTGTACTATCACACAGTATTAGAGTCTCTGCCTTAAAATCCATCTGGTTCTCGACCTGTGGGCTCTGTGTGATGGTCCACACAACCTTTCCATGCTGCTCCAGCGATTTCTCAAACTCGTCAACCCCACAAAAAGAGAAGCGTTTGTTAGAAATGCAAAAAGAGTCCCGAAGTGGCCTCCTCGCTTCACAAGGCAAGGTCGTTTTGCCGGATGACGAAGGACTTTCGGGTCCGGTGGCTCCAGGTAATGGTCAACCTCTACGCCCAAGCAAGTTGAGAATAAAATGTTTCCAGGTATTTCCACGCTCCGGCCGGCAGGGACCTGGACGGCATAAACGTGAAGGATACCCGACCTGCTCCATCTGAAAGGAAACGGACACAGACCAAAGCATGAAGGAGAGAGCGGAGGTCCTGTCCCTTTTGCTTTGCCATTTCGCACAGTGGCGTTTTTCAGACCCTCATTGCTGCCGGCCTGGATTATTTCAACAGCCTCCTCATCGGTTCCCTGCCACTGGTCTCCCCCCCTCTCTGTCCTCCCTGCCCCTCGCCATGGCTGCCTACGTCATTCTGCAATGGCTTCCCCATGACGGCAAAGGAAGGCTGAACCCCAGCGTGCTGTTCAAGGATCGCCAGAGACTGGCTCGCCTCTCCCCTGCCTCCTCCGTTCCACTCCTCCTGCGCCACCTAAGTGTTGTCTTCTGCTCTTCTACCAGCCTTGCCCAGGACAGCCTGCTCTGCCAGACCCCCCGACATCCACACCTGCTGTTTCTTCTGCCTGACATTTGTTTCGCTCTCTCTCCTTCTAGTTCGCTCTGCATCAGCACGAATTAGCTGGTGTAACATCTCCTCTGAAACTCTTTCCAAACACTTTTGGATAGCTCTCGTCTCCATGCCTGCGCCCCGGGAGTCCTCTGTCGTGGCCCGTTCAGCGCTCCTGCACTCACCTCCCACAACCCAAGGGGCACTATTCCCATTGAACACAGGGACTCCCTGGCCGTATCCAACATGGCAGCGCTGAGCCTCTGCACCCCAATCAGTTGGGCACCCCGCTGTCTCCCAGGCCCCTCCCTTCCCACCCCCGCAGCAAACCCTCCACTTGTAGGCACGACCACAGCTCTTTTTCAGAGGCTCTCTCCTCCGCCTCTGGGTCCTCAGGTTGCCTCCTGGGTCCGCCCATCCTTCCAACCTACTGGGTCCACCAGACGAACCCCCTTGGCAGACTCTGTGTTTTGGGATTCGCAAGCGTCTGTTTTTCCAACAGTTCTCAAGTTTACCTCCGTCTGGGGCGGTATCACTGACTTTCAGCAGGGGCATTTTCTGCCACGGATAGGCAGCACCAAGCCCCAAAACTCCACCCTGGCCAGAGTCCCGGGCTTCATTGCAAAGATGAGAATTCAGCCACACTGTAGCAATAAGGAAAAGAGTCTGGAATCCCTTGTCTCTTGAGTCTCAGCATTTGCTCTTTGCAGGCCCCGTCACACCTCTACTTCCTTGAACCTTTTCTCTCTCCCCAGGTGGGGTGACTTCTCTTTCAACGCCCATTTTCCTACCAGGCTCAGTGGCATTTAGGTTAATTTCTTTTATATATATATATTAAATATAATTTATTGTCCCAGTTCATCTTGGCGTTATCCTGGCTGCTGCTTCTAGCAGAGGCTTTAGGAGAATGAATTAGAAGCCGTTAGCCCTGTTCTTTGACGTATTGGATAGGCACGTACTGTTTGTTTCTAGGTTTGGCCAAGCCAAGGGCACTGACAGGTTGGTCAGTGGGGTTACTGCATAAGCAAGGAGGAAGGCAAATTTGCATAAGGCTCTATTAAAAAAAAAAATCTAACTACAAGACACTCAACAGCCAAACTATGCTGTGAGTAGATATCACCTAATAACAGAAACTTCAGAGCAGGAGACCCACCTGGCCATGGAACTGGCCCCAGGGGATTGTGTTAACCAGTTTCTGCTTGGATCATGGGCCTCTTGGGATCCTTGTTCTAATGTCTTCCCATTCTTAGGGAGGAGAGGGCTGGTTAAAAAAAAATACACACACACACACACACACATACACACACACACACACACACAAAACCACACTTTTTCTCAATCGGCTAAATTATAAGGTGTATATAGCAATTATCCATTTAACGCTTTTTAGGCAAATACACCTACACATTAATGAATAATTTGGAGTTAAGAAATATTATTTACCTTTAGTTGGGACGTGCATTCTCACAATAAGAAACAAAAATTAAACCAAAACCCTTTTTTGAAACATAAGGATCTATGAGCTATTTTGTTGGTTTCATTACTACACAATTTCTGCAAACCTGAGAAGCGTTGCTTCCAAACACCTGGAAGAACAAGTCATACAAATGCCCAGGCTGGTGTCTCTGATCAATAGACGATCTCTTTGGCAGGGAGCGTCCTCCACCGTGAATCAGGCTGTATTTTCCTTTACAGGTTGGGGGCTGCAGATTCTCAGTTTATTCGCAGAGAAGTAAAGTGTCCCAAAATCGTATATGAAAAGCAGATGTACCGTGAGAGAGGGGAGGATGGGAACAATGGAGAAGGAGACTTTAGTTTTATTTCCTGAACGTGGCAGAGCTTCATTCTCTCTGCTCTCGAACTTGGTCCTGTGGCAACCTCGAGTCGGCCACTTTCTGGGACAGCCCATAGCCCCAGAGAGTCCATCTGCCTGACTGACTTTTTCCTCACTGAAAAAAACAAAAACAAAAGAACCAAAAAGCACCACCAACTTTCTCTTCTGAAACCTCTTACAGCCAAGTGACATAATTTGTCTCTCGCTCTGGAGTCTTTGCTCTGCCAGATGGCTAAAGGCGGTTGAGGCGTCTGCCTCTGGATCTTTGGCCAAGTTCAGATCGTACCCCATATTCTCCTTCATTCATCATAAATCAGTTCTTCTGGTCTTTTAGCCGCCCTGTTGTTGTGTTCTAAACTGGCTCCAGGGCAAAAAATCAATTAGGAAAAGTCTGTAAAGTGCTTTAAAAAGTAGGAAATGTAAACATTAAAAATAACAATAATAAAAAAAGGGGGTGCCTGGGTGGCTCAGTCGGTTAAGCATCCGACTTCGGCTCAGATCATGATTTCGCCATTGGCGAGTTCGAGCCCCACATCGGGCTCTGCGCTGACAGCGCAGAGCCTGGAGCCTGCTTCGGATTCTGTGTCTCCCTCTCTGCTCCTGCACCACCTGTTCTCGGTCTCTCTTTCTCTCTTTCTCAAGAATAAATAAACATTAAAAAAAATATTTTTTAAAAGAAAGTAGAAAGCGTGGATGAGCTCATCCCATTACAGAAACAGGGCAGTGCACTTACCCGTGAATCTGGTGGTCTAGGTGTGGC
This sequence comes from Lynx canadensis, assembly GCF_007474595.2. NCBI lineage: Eukaryota > Metazoa > Chordata > Mammalia > Carnivora > Felidae > Lynx > Lynx canadensis. Next base: position 196,292,380 of record NC_044306.2, read on the forward strand.
CTTTGCGTGCACAGGAGCTTACTTCTAATAAATTTCACCGTAATCTTCCTGAAGTGGATTGATTCATTTCCCCTTTGACATGTCTCTTATTTTTGAGAAGCAAAACCAAATCGTATTTCTCTGAGATATTTGTTTGGGTTGAAGGATAAGGACAGCCCTATTTTTACAGAGGGAGAGATTGTATTTGGATATGAACCTTCTGATGGCTGAAGAAGAAAAAGAAGCAGTCATCAACAAAACCAGACTGGAGATTCCATCAATGGAAATCTTCAGGAAAACAAACAAGCAAAAAGAGAGCATGCTTGAATTAAGACCAGGGAGAGCAAACAGGCCTCGAGTTAAGTTGAATTCTGATCAGTTCTGATCAATTGGTAGCAGCTGTCTATAAAAATGGTTGTGAAAGACTGTGGAGGCAATGTCCAGGGTCGGTGGGAAAGTGTCACGATCAATTAGCAATGTCTTCCCTGAGCGTAGAGGAGAAAGACAGAACCTTGCATGGTACCTACCTGCCTTTAGATGTTAAGAAACCTGGAGGTAGGATTTATAGGTGCTCCCCTGACACAAGACACACATTCTCCTGCTGTAGAAGACTCCGCATTTTGATTAAAACAGCATTGCGTAGGCTCCACGTTCCATACAGAATATGTGGCCCATCAGCTAACATGAACTGCATGACTGTTCCATACAGAGATCTTTGCTAAGCTCCTGGAGATGGTGAGCAATGCCTTCCACTTGTATTGCACTGAAGTTTACAAACATTTAACATCTATGTTTTCTTTATTTCACACTCCTTTCATTTTTCAACAAGTGTATCTTGTGCCTCCTAGGAGTCAGTTAGTATACTATGAGCTGGACACATTGCTGCCTTGAAAATAAAATATAGGCCCTGCCTCTTGATTTCACATGTTCATAAAGGATAGGAGGGAGGAAGACATAGATATGGAACCCAATTTGGAGATGGGAAAACTGATATTCAAATAGCATATGTAAGTCATAAATTGTAATTTTTTAAAGTTTTTCATGTTTATTTACTTCTGAGAGACACACCCAGCGTGAGCAGGGCAGGGGCAGAGAGAGAGGAGACACAGAATCCAAAGCAGGCTACAGGCTCTGAGATGTCAACACAGAGCCTGACGCGGGGCTTGAACTCACGAGCTGTGAGATCATGACCTGAGCTAAAGTCAGATGCTTAACCTGCTGAGCCACCCAGGCACCCCAAATAACTCATAAATTTAAAAAGAAGAGGAGAGGAGAGGAGAGGAGAGGAGAGGAGAGGAGAGGAGAGGAAGAGGAAAGGAAAGGAAAGGAAAGGAAAGGAAAGGAAAGGAAAGGAAAGGAAAGGAAAGGAAAGGGACGTGTGGAAGAATAGGACTGTAGGCAAAATCTCCCAGTGTCATTTCTTTCCATCTAGTCCTGGGCTTCCACTTCCTTGTCTTGTGTAACCCTGATCCCAGAGCTGGCGGCCTCCTGCTTCCCCTGCTCCGGCAACCCTGAGGACTGCTTATCTTCTGGGCAACGCTGACATTCTGGGGCTTCTCCAGTGACAGCCTCAATGCCACAGATCCCTGATGGCTCCTTCAGAGAATGGGGCCCTAGGTCTGGAAGGCAGAAGAGGGCTTTGCAAGCAATGTGGAGTCAAGCTTGACTTCAGACAGCAGAGAAGATCCGCAGTGGAGAAGGGAGGGAAAGGCATTGCAAGTGGTTGGGGTGTGAGAGTGAGAAGCAGGGGGGGCCTGGGTGGCTCAGTTGGTTAAGCGTCGACTCTTGATTTTGGCTCAGGTCATGATCTCATGGTTCATGAGAGCCTGCTGGGGATTCTCTCCTTCTCCCTCTCTCTGTGCCTCCCTGCTTGCATTCTCAGTCTCTCTCTCTCTCTCTCTCTCTCTCTCTCTCTCTCTCAAAATAAATAAATTGAAAAAAACCTTTAATAAAAAGAGTAAGAAGCAGCAAGGGCATGGGCTACACGTAAAGGTAGAAAATGACAAAATAAGTAAGTGCCTTCAGGGAACAATGAGTAGACAGGTTTAATCAACCCAAAGAAAAAAATTCATATATTTAGTGCCTGTATGCCACAGGCACTGAAAAATTTCACTTCATCCTCACAGCAACTGCTTGAGTGAGGAAGGCAGACGTCTCCCCTCATTACACATGGGTGACTAATCCTTGTCGCTGGTCAGTAACGTGCCCAAGGTCACAGATTGGTAAGTGGCAGAGTCGGGATTCATACCCACCTCTTCCCCTCCCCACTGCCGAGCTCCCCCAGCTGAAAGCACGGATGGTGAGCTCATGGTGAGTTACATGGTGAAGCGTGCAAGGTCCTCAGGCACAAGTGGGTGAGGCCAGGGGAAAGAGTGAAAGCAGACGTCAAACCAGGCTAGAGAGAACACAGGCAGACCAGTTTGACAGTCTGACACTGTTTGCTGTCTGCCAGTTTGACAATGTGGTCGTGACCCACCCGTGCCTGGTCCGTGATGTGTTCGGGGGAAGATGGGACACAGCTCTCCATCAACAAACCCAAGCCTTGTCTGCCATGAAAAGGAATCCTTGACTGTTTCTACTTTGAGGAATGTTAAAAAACCTAGAGCTGAACTCCTCACATGTCCTCTATTACCTCCTGCTGCCTTCCCTTTGTGGCCAAAGCCCTCGCTGCCCCTTTGCCTCTTGCTGAAGACACAGCTGGTTGACGTCTCCAGAGGGACCCCTCTCCCTCATCTTTCCTGCCGACACTGGGATTCACTCCTTTGCATCCCACCCTCCTCTGTAAGGTCACGTGCATCAGAGGAGGCAGGATGTACCCCGGTCTCAGCGGGTGACTCCTGCTTAATCTCAGCCAGTCACAGCGGCCCTATTCCCCTTACCTATGTGGACTTAGGAGTATGTCATGCAACTGGGCCGATGACATATGAGGATGAGTGTGCTTGGAAGCTTCTGGGAGATGGTTCTTCACTCTCAAGGGGATACAAGGAGGAAATGCCCTCTACTTCTTCTGGATTTTCTTGTTAATCTAGATGCGATACCTCGAACTGTGGCAGACGTGTTGCAAACATAACGGGACCAGGACAGACCAAGGTCACAGACTAGTTAGTGGCAGAGCCAGGATTCACACCAATCTAACGACATTGCTCTTACCTGCTCTTGACTGACATGTGGTGTGTTGAAAGGAAGATGGTTCCTTGTGCTGATTCTCCATGATGACAGTGTGTTTCTTGGGGCGGGGGGCGGGCGGAAGACAAATAAGAGGTTCAGAAAAGGGAGTATGGTCTATAGGGGAATGAGACAGAAAAAAACATTGGAAGAAGAATCACTTTAGTTACTAAATGGGTACCATATAACATCCTCTGAGAGGAAGGAAGAAATAATAGAACTTCTGAAAATTTTTTTGGTGGTTGAACTATGTTTCTTGAATAGAAACCACTCAGAAACTAGACCACAGTGATCATAGCTTCAGTAGCATGAACACAGGCCTAAAGGAAATGAGTCACTGCCCAGGAGGCCACTGTCATGTGCACATTTGTTGATTTTGCCTGCTCTTCATTGTAGAACAGGGGTCGGCTAAGTGCAGCCCTGCGACCAAGTCAAGCCAGCCCCCTGTTTTTATAAATAAAGTTTTGTTGGGACACAGCCAAAGCCACTTGTTTACATGCTGTCCATGGCTGTCTTTGTGCTAAAATGTCAGAGGTGGGTAATTGCAGGAGACACCGTATGGCTCATAAAGCTGAAAGCACTTTCTATCTGGCCCTTTACAGAAAGTTTGCCACCCCTGATGTAGAAGGAGGAGAACTGATCGGACAGGCTGTGTACAAATTATATATATATATATATATATATATATATATATATACACACACATACATACATCATCTACAAATAAGATTTGGTAGCTGACTGCCTTGCTATAGCAAGGGCAGGATAAAGAGCCTTTGCTTTTTGCATCTGGCTGATCTCTGTTGATTTCCACAGAACTTAGGGTCGATTTAATTTTAATAAAAATTAAAAATTAAAGAGGCAGAGTCCCTGCCCACGGTAGCTCACAGGTTACATACACTTTAACGGTGAGATTATGGCCATTGTATATATATCATGTACAAATATAGACACATACATGGCCAACCAAATGTAAAACTGACTCACATAAACCCATATGAATTCTGACCCACAATCCACAGCAGCCATCTCAAGAAACCAATCCATGACCTATAATAAACAGCGCAGGAAACCAACCTGTTACTACAAGTCAGGCTTGTGGGAGGGGAGACCATCGTCTCCAGCACCCAGGCCAGGCCAAACAATAAATCCTGTAACAATCAACCGCAGTCAGGGCTTGATGAACGACTGACAGCTTTCCTAATGTTCATCCTCACTTGCAACAAAGGACAAGAAAAAGCCAAATACGCATCCCACCCAATCACACAGGATGCCTGGCTTCTAAATATCCTGCCTGCAGCTTCCCTGGGCCCACAGCCTATAATCAGGACATACCTGAAGCCTTCCCTGTTTTCCACTAAAACGCTTTCCCTGCCTGCCTTTGAGTCTTTGCCAAAACCCAAGTGATGGTGGCTGACTCTTTTGCTATCCCAAGTTCAGAATAAATAGCCTTTGCTTTCCCCATTTGATCTCTGTTTATTTGGCTGATCTCTGTTTATTTCCGCAGGGCTTGGAATCAAAGAATTGTTGGAGTTTTAATCCTGGATCTTCCACTCATTCCATACATGACATTGAATAACTTGCCTCACCAGTTAAAAAAAAAAAAAATGAAAGACGAGGCGCCTAGGTGGCTCAGTCGGTTAGGCGTCCGACTTCGGCTCAGGTCATGATCTCACCGTTCGTGAATTCAAACCTCATGTCGGGTTCTGGACTGACACCTCGGAGCCTAGAGCCTGCTTTGGATTCTGTCTCTCCCTCTCCCTCTGCCCCTCCTCTACTCGCACTCTGTCTGTCTCTCTCTCAAAAATAGGGCACCCATTGGGATGACCACTGGGTATTCTATGGAAACCAATTTGACAATAAATTTCATTTAAATAAATAAACAAACAAACATTTTTAAAAATTTAAAAAAAAATAAGGAGGCAGCATCCCTACCCATAGTAGCCTATAGGCTACAAATACTTTAAGGGTGAGATTATTGCCATGCTAAAAGTATGTATAAAGGACAGAGGTAGCTCTGAAGAAGGAGTG